>NC_044278.2:36138497-37568997 GCF_004027225.2 Strigops habroptila | reverse complement strand
TTCAAGGATAATTTCCAATTTCCACTATAAATGCAAACATTAATTCTGAAAAATGAACATTAATTCAAAACCAATGAACTTTGGTCTGAAGATTATAAACATGTAAGACACAGGAATCCTTGTAGTACTTGCAGACATTTTTGCCTGTTCATCTTTCCACCTACCTATAGACAAGTGGAGGTCATTTGAAAGATCTTCGAGATCAGATCTACAACATAGCTCTTGCAAGTCATGCATTCAATAAACCCCAATGTGACACACAAGACACTATAAGCAATAATAAAGAAAAAATGTTACATGATGTGTACGTAAATTTATTGGTAGGAAATTAGGCAAACCAGTTGAAACAGAAGCATAAGAGTGAGATTTCTTTAGTCATCATGGAAAAATATGAGTCAAAAGTTCAGCAGAACAAAATAAATATACCTTAGGGTAAAACAGAAAAGGAAAAAGCAAGAACCTTTCAGTGCAGATAAACAAGCATGTGCTCAGGAATCAAAATATCTCTCAAAAAATCTTGCCTGAAAAAAAAACCCACTATGTTTGCCGCGAGAAAAAATTTGTGGATATGTAAGGTTACTGTTGACAGTCAAACTAATATTCAGTAATCAGTAATATGAAGTCTGACAGATACTTCAAGGTAAAGGAAAAGGGTGTGCCAGTTCATTGCAAATCAGTTCAAATTTTGGATGTGAACTGAAGTGTGATATTTAAGAGACAGAAAGACAGCATAAAATATCTTCTATAGTATTTCTTCAGCTCACAGAAAAGCAAAGTGATCACTAGCCAGACAAATTCTAGTATTTGACTTCTCATTTACCTATAGACAGATTGTTGCTGCATAAATAGCACCTGACCTTTTAGCTGAATTTAACCTGAAATTGTTTCTGAGAGAGAGCAAGACTCTGGGTCAATTTACAGTGAACAGCAAGGACCTACTGGCAGAGAACACAGTACAAATGAAGAATTTCATAGGTTCTTATGGAAATTAAGTGATGCTAAAGGCCTATCCTATTCAGTAGGATACCCCTCATAAAGGTCACAAAGGCTTCTGAATTCAGGTGAACTCTCACTGTGATGCTAACATCACACAGCAACTGTATATGCTCCAGCCTATGACTGCAATGGCTGAGACTTTCCTGACAACTGCTCTTTCTTGGTATCAGCGATAGAATATGCAGTACTAGCAATCAACACAAACCAGTAACATACCTGCTTTGAACCTTTTTTCATTTCTGAAATATATCTGAGGGTGAAAAGAGTGACTTGTGAATATCTGAATTTTCTGAAGGAATGTTTAATGAGTTATATTACAGAAAAACATGGAAAAGGCATACCAAAAGAACAAGGTTACTTGGTGACCTTCTTTCTACTTAGTCAAAAAAATCCCTTTCACAAAGTTCTACTACAAAATCAGTGCCAAATGCCATAAACAGAAATTAATAATATCTTGAAAGTGCATCCAAATCTTTGAATTATGCTTCTTGCACACACATACTCTCTGATGACATTGTATAAAATGCCATCTGTCTTTTGCCACAGTGGGAAACAGTAGTTCCTTAATATTTATAATTTCATAAGTATGTCAAGAACAATTAGGGCTCTACTGCCCACAGAGAAAGCAAAGGAAATATTTTGAGAAAGACAGTAGACACCATAACAAACAAATCACTGCAATGAACAAGAAACGCCTATTACCTACTTAGAAAAAATGTCAGAGTGGTCCTTTGCTGGTTGGTTAGGCAAACCTACCTCATAACTGAATGCATGAGAATGCAGGAATGTCCAAGTGTCTGGGATAAATTAAACGGCAGAATTCTATGTGGGCTATTTATTTTGCAGCTGCTAAAGAAATAAAAGTCCTTTGCAAATTCCAGCAGCAAACTACTGAGTGGACACAACAATCTAGGATACAAGAGAAATTCATCCATGAAAAAACAACGATGTGAACTTTAGAACTACCTAATCACAAATAGTCTTCAGGAACAACTTAGTTATAGCTTCAAAGGCAGACAATGGCAGTAGTATGTGGTGTGAAATTGTCTAGTTATGAAAGTATAACACTACTTGTAATCGAATTATAATGCTAGGGGGTGGAGGGAGGGAAGACTGATAGCAAAATGAAAAATTAAATTAGATTGGATGGAGAAATGTATTTTATTTTCTCCTGTTGGAAATTAACATGCTTCCTGCCATCTTAAAAACATAATTTTGACTCAACCCAATGTTTAAATTAATATTTCTGACCTGCTTAGTTTTCAGAAACTTGGAACAAAGAAATAAACACATATACCCTTTGCTCTGGATTTGTGAATCTATTTATACTATAGCTAAACTGTTGGATTGCCCTACGAGGCTCTGAGAATGTATATGCAATCCTTTTCTCTGCTTGAGGGACTGAACATATACCTTGAAGGAAATTGTTCTTACCCCTAAGCAAGAGGATATTCTAAGTAACTGCTCTTAAACAATCTTGTGGATGTTACTGTAATCTGAACGTGTCATCATAATAATTATATTCATGTAATAGATTGAAGTAACTATTCAGACAGAAAAGAACACACTGTAAGACGTTAAAAAAAAGCCCATGTATTTAATTGAACTCCACTTTTTACGGAGTGTCCCAAATATTAGTCTATAAAGTTTGACATTTTTTCTGGTTCAGTGCATACTTTCACAGGTCATAGCAATTGAAACAGCATGAACAGAAGAGGCTTTCCTCTAGGGACCTTCCTCTCTGTCCTCTCTTCACTCCATTATCTTCTGCCCCAGACGTGCTTATATGACTGCTAGGGACTGGTAAATATGAGTGGGTTTTTTCCTGACAATTATGTGCTCTCTGTGCATTTATAATTCAGAACTTGCTAAGGGATAAAATAAGAATTGTTTGCAAGCATGACAAAGTATAAAAGGCAAAATGATGACCTAGATAAAGAGCAAGGGCACTGGTTGGTAAAGGAAACTACTGCTCTGTTCCTAGATCTTCTACTATTTTGTTTCAAAAATGCTATTTTTTATAAGAGTTTGCACTTCAACCTATCACATTAGCCCTATCGCCAAAGGAAGGATTAGAAGGTGAAGAAATTTAAGTGTGATTCTGCTGCACAGATTCTGCTGTGTTTCAACGCACACCTGTCATTTCACAGGTGAACTTAAAAGGGACAGGCAGAAGTCTAGAGTGCATGAAGACATTTAACCATGACAAATATATCCATTATTTTTGCTCAGGATGTTTTTTCCCCCAGAATATTTTTTATTAAATGGGCTACTAATTGACAAAATTCCATATTCCACAAATATTTGAGGTCTGCTAGACATAACAGAATGAATGTGTTTCTCAGTAATATAGTTTATTGTTTATACGGACAATAAGAATAAGCAACATTCATTTCACAGACATTTTTAATTAGGTAAGAAAATTTAATCTGTTTACAAGCTAATGCAATCCTGCATACTATGACAACCAAAAACATAGAGATGGACAGGTTTACAAATGGAGTGACTTATTTGTGGTTAGGGTGGATACACCATTACTAGCCTTCTCAGCATAGCAATATTAAAACACCTGCTGCATGAAGGATGAAGTAACCTAAAGTTCACCAGCAGCATTACACTGTGAGCAGTTACAGATTGCTTTTGTTATTAATTTTAAATGGGCTACCACACTTTGCACAGATTTTTAATTGCACGCACACCATACCCCACAAAATTCCATGTGGGCCATAGGTCCTGGAAGCATTGCTACATCTGAATTGTTTCAAAACAAAATGTTAGTTTATTAGGGGAATCAAGCTGTTCCAAGTCTCAAAAGAGCACAGGAAAATGCGTAACACTTAGCAGACTGCAGTAGGGCACCTACTGAGAAAGCTAACAATTGAACATTCTTTTTGACAAAGGAAAAAGACATAAAACTGTCTAATCCTTAATGTTCTACATAAGCTAAACCATCCCCAAAAGCTTGTATGCACTAGCATAAGTATAGCTGCAAATGCTAAAATGGTATCTAAAAAAAAGCAAGCCTGCTTTGGTATTTTACATTTTCAAATATGCATGCAGTTTACACAGAGATTATTTTCTTCGGATATTTCTTCTGTATCTTTTTTTTCCTGAAGAGAGTGACTCAATTAGAACAAACTAATCTGAGGGTGGAGTACAATATGTTTGAATATACAGCGTGCAGATTAGACTGAAACATAGCTTAATGACGCAATCAAAATTTATAAGGTAGATAACTTTTAAGAATATTCCTGTTAGAAAGATAGTAATTCCAGAAATAAATATGCATGTGAGATATATCAATTATACCTTTAATATGTTAAAGGTACATTAATCATGTTACTGTATTAATACTGAATAAATCCTAATATTTATCATTGTATACTCAGTTCTTACAATCTTTTAAATAAATTATCATTAATAAATGCAAAGTCTTAAAGTGTTGCCATCCTGAGTACTGTTTTCCTCTTAATCACCTTTAACAGTTGCTAGAACAAAGAAATTATTTCATTATCTGCCATATGTGAATACCCTTGTGTGTTACCACTAATGTTGGTTGGACTGATCCTTGGGCGACGTTTAGTGCGAGGTGTCCCTGACCATGGCAGGGGGGTTTGAACTAGATGATCTTAAGGTCTTTTCCAACCCTAACTGCTCTATGATTCTATGATTCTATGTTCAGCTTTCAGGGATTGATTTCGGGTCTGAAAGTCTGGAAGGACCACATACGCAACAATCATTACCTTTCAAAGGTGTTAGTTCATCAATGAACCCACTCGGAAACAGGTTTTTTAAAGACCACAAGAAAGACACTTAACTGCCAGAGACATACCATGAGAACTACAGTGACAACGTAGACTAGAAAATGTCACCTGTCATTGAAGGCCTGGTTGAATGATAAATCAGCTTTAAAAAGATAATTAAAACAGGCTTTGCCAAAATGAATGCCTTGCCTATCGCCTTGGACTATGTTTTTTTATTATGGCTTATTCACAAGTAGTGTATCTTTTTGATGTTATGCCTTTCAAGTACAAAGAAATTAAAAAACTTGGCAATGGTATAAAAATGTAAATGCATTGCATAAGACAAACACAATGGGAAGTATAATCTTTTGATAAAGGCAATGCTCAGGGCAGTCAGAATAAGACAACAGCACATGCAAAATTCCCCTGTGTTCTGCAAACAAATATTCTGCATCTGTAGCACTCAGCTCTGTGAGACATCACCACTGGCAGGAACATTAAAAGCTCTTGCTTAAGTGCCAGCTCTGCGTTAAGGCTTGCTACTGGAGAGAGTGAGGGATTCTGGAAGAGGAGAGGGGGATTTGCAGTTGCAGTGCAAATCTTAGCCACTGCCGCAACTGCACCAGCTTCTCAGTCTTGACTCCTCTTTACAGGGGAGCTGTTGGAGCAGATTCCTGAGGATGGCTGAGCTGGTCTAGCAGACGCTGAGCCAAACATCCTCCCTATTGCACACATGCTATACAGCAGAGAGTGCAACAGAGGGGCTATTGTGCAAGGACAGTTCAGTTTAAGAAGTTACCATGGGCTCTGTAGTAGACTAGAAAAATTTCCTCTACTTTGGGAGGGAATTTTGGCAATTCAGCAGTCTGTGAAACAAATATCGATTAATGACTAATATCTATTTATGATTTTAGCACTTCGGTATATAGAAATATCTAAAAATAAAACTTACATGGAAGACCAACTGCATCCTACTTTCAGTCTTAGCAACCACTTAGCCTGGTTTCGATTTTGGCTCCAATGAGAAAAAAACCCTACGACCTCTTCTCTCAAAAGACAGAAATATGGTTTGGAAAGAACTAAAACCCCATGTCAGTTTAGAAAGGGGCAAGCCTCTGTCACTACATATGTTGATCATTAGAATTTTTTTTCTAACCTTATTTAGCTATGGACAACCTCACACTTGTTTCAGACCCTACCAAGTCAAGTTTGTATATTAATTTCCACTACATCAGAAATTGACTATTTTCTGTTACCCCAGGTTGGTAGCAGGTAGCCTTGGGGATTCTCAGGTCTGCGATACATTCTTCAGTGTGTGATGCCTTTAGTCTAATACAAGTGGTTTGCATTGTACTAGTGGTGTGCACCTTGCAATTAAGAAAAATCCCAGAAATATCCATCAGTCATTCTACTCTGAAAAGCCACAGAATAATTATCTTTTTATTAAAAACTACAGTAACAATATAGTTGTAAAAGAAAACAATGTAGGATAAAGATAAGACTGTTAGTTCCTCTTTGAACTAAGTTCAGAAAAGACTAGTACTATTATATAAATTAGATCACAGTTACATTTCACTTCTATTTAGGTATTTTCAGCAGATACTATCCTCAGCTGTAAAAGTTATAGATGTCTAGTACAAATGGATGGTTGTGACAGATGATAGTATTTTGTGAAATGACTAGAAACCGTCGGTTGATTTAAAGGTGAGATGGAAACTTGCTGTTCCTAAGATATGGGCATGGTAAAAGTATCCTTCTGTATTGAAGAAAAACAATTCCTATTACTAAGTGATGCTATATTAGGGAAGAGTAATCTCATGTCCTACTTTAAGTAGGGCATCCTAATGATGCCCTAAATATTGTTAGCAGTCATGAAACTTGCTTTATAATTTACTAGAAACACATAGGTTGTAATAAGACAGTAGCACGAAAACAGCTAAAGATGGTAGCTGAGAGATAAGAAGCAGTAACTTGACGCAGCCATAATGAATAAGCTGTGCAGATTGCTCCAGCTACCAAAGGGACCCTGTGTGCTGGAGTGATTATATCCATGTAAATCTGAGCAGTGAAAAAGGGAACTGAGTTGGAGGTGATTACCTGGCCCCTCTCAGCAAGTTATTAGACTAATCACTCACCAACATATCTGAAAAACACATTCCAAATGCATAAGTAGATCTGCCAGTCTCACATTGTTAATGGGGAATCGAACTGGGCAGAAGGCTTATCAGTAATAATAGCAGTGAACTTGGATTTTCTATCTAAGAACAATGCACTCAATTCATATCAGTGATAGGGACAGTACTGAGAAATCCACTCACTTAACCTCCTATTTTCTTACTTAACCTTCTATTTTCAGTTACTTTCTGTTACAGCCTCTACTAGTTCCAGACTGAGGATTCCTAGCTTTGCCAAGCCTATCTCATAAGTAGAAGTGTCTAGTTTGGACAATAGAAGCATAATTGAATTTATTAACATTTCCAGGCTTTTAGTAGACATTGAAGATTTAGTAGAGATATGTCTGAGTACTTGGCATCACCCTAGATATTTCTTTTATATTAATTCCTCCTAACATCTTGAAATCTGCTAATTCTCATATCTACTCCTTTGTCTGCATCTATCACTTTAATTTAATCTTTGTTAAAATCCTCAAAATTCTTTTTAAAACTAGATAAATCCTGCTAAAGTGAAAATACAGTTATAAAGAAAACAAAAAGATCTCCAGTTGCAAGCTCTTCTCCATTTCCTAAAAATTAAATGTTGATTAAAACAACTTCTTTTTCAGGTTAAAAAGAATTTTCCTTGATAGTTTTCATGCAAGAAATATGCTTTAGCCATGTAACATAATAAGGATGGATAATTTAAATACATTCCAAATTAGGTATTAAAAGCATAAAAAGCACAGTTAATTCTATAGTCAAAGCTTTACTTGCAAATGTACAGGAAAAGAAAGGATAAATTAATGTCAAAAAAAACCCCAAACAAAACCCCCTATCTTTGGTGTGCACATTTGTAATCACAAAAATATTCCTCTAGAACACTTAAAATCTCAAAAATAATGCAGAAACTAGGAGGTGACAATCTGAAAAGTAATCTTGTATTCTGGAACTTTCTCCTAGATTTAACTGTAACTGACCGAAGGACTGTCTATGACTGACAGTTAAAAGAAAGTTTTTTCTACAGTGGAATGAAGTGAAGCAATATGAATTTTAGAAACAGCCTGCTTTGACATCAGCATTATTAATATTATTGGATACTTTTAAAAGAAAGCATTTAATAAATGCTGTCTCTCTCCAACAAGAAGTGACATTCAGTAAAATCATTAAAAAAAAAAAAACCAACAAAATAGCTTAAAATTTCATTAAAATGCTTCAGAAATCGTAAAAGGAGAAGTTTCATATATGCCTGGAATAAACATTTGACTTAACACTGTTTGCAGGTATGTGGCCTGGCATGTGAAAGACACATTTAATTTGAAAAGAAATTAGGATGTAAGTTTATAAAAATTGACAATGAACTTAACCATAGTAACTGAGACAAGGAAGTACAAAATTAAATATAATCCTATGTAAACAAGAAAATTCAGTTTTAAGTAACTTTAAGCTTGGTGGCTTTGCACATAAAAACAAAACTTTCCAAACCTAAAAAGCCCAACCAGAAGAACAGAATAAGGATCCTTGTATAAGATAAATCATTGTAGCTGACATAGTTTTAGAACCTTATGACCTTCGTATAAAATTTATTGTAAGCAAAATAAGGGCTGTAGATAAAGAGTGTCGGAAACTAACAGATGTTCAGGATGTGCTGTACCTAAGTTAACTGATAAGAAGAAGGACGAGAAGAAATCACTCACTTATGTCAGCAGTGTTACCGAACTAATTAAACTGGCATAAGCACTTATCTACTGCGCAGACCTCAAAGACTACCAGAACAAGAATTCAAGGAAAAGATAAGGTGATGAAGAGGAGGATGATGAAGAAATGACCACTAAAGATCTCAAAGACCACTACCATAATAAAGTGCGCATGCGGGAAGAATGTTCTAGAAATGTGATGTCATGTATAAACAACTTCATGAATATGTATACAATATAATGAATATGTATGACTAACAACAATATAATCACGGTTTGATTGATGCTCGGACAGAACACGCTAGGAGGAGCTATCCCCTGTGTTCTCCGGCGCTGCAATAGAGAATACCTGCTTGTCAACTTAAAACTTTGTTGACGAGTTCCTGATGAGTTCTACGAATCAGTAACAAACATACCTGTGTTTGCTGCATCAACAGTTTGTGGTGTCTCTGCTGACATTTTCTGAAGGCCGTGTTCACCATCTGTCTTCTCTGGTGAGCTGTTATGTCGAGACTGCTGTTGGTCTTCAACTTCAGCAACAAATGAAATTACACCTAAAACAAATAGATAGCAGGTGTTATATTAGCCAGAGCATTTGCTTCATAAAACAAACTGCCAGACATGTATGAGTATTTCCTCACTTCAAAACTAATAAAAAATGAAATAAAACTCCCACTCCAGGTGTCAGTCATGCAATTATAATTTATGGTAATAAAAAAAATATATGTTGAGTGAGTCCAAGGAAATGAACAATTTTTTCTCCCAAAAGTCTTGTGTAACTACAATAAAAAAATAAAACCATTGTGGTATTATTACAGCTCATGGGAATGAAGTCTGAGGAAAATGTTCAAGGTATATAAATATTGACGTAAGATGACATCTTATGGCACTAATAGCTAATGGATTTTAGGATTACTAAATAATCTGATTTTATGTCTCAATATATAATCCTATAATCTTGGTCTATTGCAGCACAATATTAGAGAGAAGCAAAGTGCAAGAGAAAGATTTCATTAATTTTAAACACTATCCAAACTATCAATATACTCGAAAGATGTCAACGATTATAAGAAAAATTTTGTTATGCTTCTTTTTAAATTAAAGTAATTTTTCCTTATAGTTCTTGCTTCCAGTGACGATTTCAAAATATTGAACTGTGCATATGTGCATGTGAGAGAAAGGAACAGGACATGAGTGTTCACAGTTTTAGAATTTTTATTTCATCAGTCAGTAAGAGGATGGTAAAACAAACATAACTTTTTTGGCTCTGCACAAAACATGCTCTCAAAAGCATCAAAGTAATTGTCTGAAGAACTCTGAATAATTAATTTCTATGTGCAGCAAATCTTGGAACGCTTGAAAAGTTCCAGAACTGTAAATTGCTAATGCTCAAGAATATTTCAAGAGCTAGTGGAGGAAATATGGTAACTAAAATACTACTTGAATTGCTAAACCACTTTGCTGATAATCCAACAATCACACCATCAAGAAATCAGTGAGGAATTGCACTATAATTGCTGACACTCAATTTTCCTTCTTTGTGGACAACAGATCTCAAACAAACAGAATTAATAACAATGAGGTTAAAATCTTGATCAATAAAGGTAACTGGATTGATGTAATGTATTCAGATCTCCACAAGGCACTCAATTAAATCTGTCATAGTTCAATAAAAAAAAATATTACCACAGATGACATACATTTTTAAACTCAGTTTATCTGCTCAATCTTAAAATATTCATAACTTGTCTTTCATAATTTTCATGGGCACCAAAGTATCTACTTCTGGCTCAAAGCTGTTTAAAATTTTTATTACAGGAAAAAAAAGAAAATCATTGCTGGCAAGAATTGCAAATAAAAAAAAAAGTGTATTAATGTAGGAAGTATTCGTAAGTAGACTGCTCTGCTGGTTCAGGAATCAATCTTGCAACCCAATGACTACTATCAGAGATTAAGATAGCTGATGACACATGAATATATTTATTCAAATTATGGACTATGAAAAATTCCAATAAAAAGTTGCTTAGCAGGATGGGAAAAAGAGTTTTATACAATGAAGAGTAATAAAGAGTCCCTATTACCTTAGTTTAATTACCTTATGAGACAATTAATATTAATTACCTTATGAGGCAATTAAAAATATATTGGAAAGGTGCAAAACCACTGCATCAAAAATGACAGATTTAAAATAACAAACAAGCATGCTTACATTTTTTCATAAGGTTCTGCTGAGCTGGCTCCTATGTTATGAAAGGGCTTTGAAACAGGAAGTTTTAGGTTTTCTGCTGTGAACGACTGTCATCCTATAGAACCCACTGTTGCTTACACTGTTGTCAGCAGTGGCAGCAGCATCTTATGTTGCCTTATTGATACTGCAAAGCAACTGATAATTGATAATTTGTTCATGCACAAGAGTCCCCAATGTTCAGGGATCTTTTTCTTACATCTAGTCGCTCTGTTCTGACTTGTGTGCCATACGTTATAAAATGTAGCTAGTCAAAATATCATGGCTGACAACATTTAAAGCATTCATTCAAAACAAAACCAGACTTCTTGTACATCACAAAGATACAATTCTCACTGATTCAGTTGGCCACAGAATCATGCCACCATTAAGTACGTTAGAAAACACCACTCCTCAACTGTCCTTTGGCATCTACATAAAACATTAAACTTGCCAAAACGACATACAAGTATTCCTAGAATTACACTGAAAATTAATTATTAAAAATTATATAACTGTGCAGGTTTTCTTTTTGCTGATACACCATTGCTTTAAATGTTTCTTGGTCAAAACCAAATTTTGTATCTTTATTTTCCACTCTTTAAACATTTTATACAAATTCAGTCCACATATTAATACTGAAGCCTTGTTTTATATTACTTCAGAGAAGACACATACCTTTAAAAGAAGGCAGGCTGTTCTATTTCCCAATAAAATTTTAAATGTAACACCACATGTTAGACTGACTCATTGGCTATACAGTTCAACACCCTAACCCTGAATTCAGTTAAAAAAATAAGAAATATTCAACTTTTTCCTTTCTGTATAATTTTAATGGACTGTTTGAGAGATCTGCATTGTACTTGATTATTTTCTGGTGCACAGAGATGATAAAAGCCCAAAATATCACAATATTTTAACTGAAAACAAGAACAGAAGGCTATGCAGCTATGGAATTCATCACACAAATATGATAAGATATAGAAATGTTGAGCTTGTGGTTTAAACATACCAATATGACCTTAATAAGTACAGGTCTTGGGAGTAGGAGGAAGGGTTTTATGTTTACCTCTTTTTTTCTGACCAATGAAATCAATGTATAGTTGCTGCCTCAGGAAAGGTCTACCGAAGAGATAAGATAAATGAAAAGATGAGTGCAATTTATGTAAGCTATAGCTTTAGCCAATTTTTCTTCTGGCAATTTTTCTACTGACAAAAAATATACTTACTTTATAATCTCTGTTTTGAATGGGAAAACCTCTACAATTACAAATGTAAATTCTAAAGTTTCTGTATATCCTACTGCTTGTTGCTATACTGGAACTAAATGAATTGCTCCCTGCACCAATAAAAAGGAAGCAGAATAATCTTTAAGACTCATACATAGGAGAAACAAGTAAGTGGCAAATCCTGCTCTCAACTAGTATTCATACATGAGTTTGTAGCTTTTAATAAAAAGGTGAATTGTTTTTTTATTTATAATTCTCACTGTCTGTTCTTAGCATGACAATCAAACCATGATACGAATGCATACAGAAGTATGCAACTGCACTAGGATCCACTAGATGGAAAGGGTATGCTGTGGATCATCTTGCCAGGCAGTGACATGTATGAACAGAGAAGCTCTCCTTCAATCAACTTCAAATCAAGCAACCAGAAGATCCTTCTAGCTTTGTCTTTATTACAAATGAATTAGATTCAATTTGTTAGGGTGTTGCAGTCGAATAGTGCTTACAGCAAAGGTACGGACAGGTCCTGGAAATACAGCAATGGCTACAAGAATCTACAGAGACATTCTTCCTCCCACATACGATTTTATGATTCCATTGAAATTAGAGCAATCAGTAGAATTTGCACAATTCTATCACAGAAAGAAATGGAACTTTTTGTTGGTTTTTTGTGTTGGTTTTTTAAATCAGATTTCACACAACTGTTGAACAGAAAAAACTGTTAAACAAACAAGTTTAACCAACTCATCTGCAGGCTAGAATGTATTGGCATGATCTTCACCATTTCAATAAAACTGGCCTACAGCTACAGTCTGACAGGCCATGGCATGTAACATACTGCCTTTTTTCCTCAATGTAATCTTCAAAAGCTCCAAATAGCACAAAAACCTGCTGCTTACATAGTACAGAAACAGTTAAAAATATACATGAAAGATGATATATAAAATTAGAAAGCTTCTTTCCAAAAGCTAGAAAATTTTTATGGATAAAAGAACACTGACTATAACAATTATGTATTTTTTGCACAAGAAATATTCAAGCATTAAAAGCTTTTGTCTATTCTGGAAAAATTCTGGTCTATTCTGTGGAAAGCAGAAATGAGTTTGATAAAAGATAAAGTAATAAGTAGAAGATGCTTTATCAAACCTAAGGGAAATTGCTCTATTACTTAGAAAATAGATTGCTATGGAATTTTATCCAGTGCCAGAATCTTGTGTGAGATGTTTATTAACTATTTTTTCTGTGTTAAAGCTGTCATAAGCTACAAACCAGCTGAAGCATACAATATTAGCCCTCTATCGGAATGCTTCCAAACAGAATTTTGAAAAGAACTGGACCCATTTTCAGCTTAGCAATCATAAAACAGCAAGAAGGAAAGCAAAAAAATTATAATTTTGCAGCCATATAATTTTGCAACAAAAAAAACTTTGAATGTAAAGAAAAAATGCAGACCATTTGCTCAGTACAGCAATTTATATGGTAAGAGTCCTTTTATGAGTTTATTTTAATACGACAAAAATAGTACTAAAACACCAATGTTATAAAGTTTTGTACTTACAAGTTAGGGAGTTCTAAATTTGAAATCATCCATTAGCACTATGACAGAGTCTTCCAATAGGTATTCAAATAGTTGGGTTTTTTCCCCACAGGATATTTATTCACTCTGTGGATAGCTTTTGAACATTGCTTTCTGTTTTCAATTAGTCAACATTGTGTCCCCATGGGTTATTTACTTCCTTCTAAACAAATTCACCAAATTGAATAAAGAGTACCTTTCTTTTCAGGAGTTTAAATTATACTTTATCTCTAGTATGTTGACCTAGAAAGGACTAAGAGTCCTGAGTTCTAATTAATTCCCACTTGAATCACGTACATCTAATCTGTGATCCTCAAGCTTCAGGCTGGCTGCTGAAAAATCCTGAAAGTGCCAAAAATGCATATATATCTCAGCTGTGACATTAAAGTTTCCCAGAAGCTGAAAATTCTTCTTTGGAGTACACATATTAATTCCCAGCCTTGCACAGTATGAAGCAGACTTGAAGCCACAAAGTAAGCAGTTCCTTAGCTAGGACACCTGGTAGTTACGTTTGTATCACAGCTAACATCAGGCAGTGAAATCAGCTGTCTTTCAAACTGTGACAGTGGCTTTTCTTTCCTCCATCCCTTTTTCTCCTACAGCAGCTGAATGATTAGAGAACATGCACAGATCTCTGTGATATAACCAAAACTGTCCCCACTGCAGAAGAAGAAGGAACATGATTTCCTAAGGCAGTGATTAAAGCAAGCACTGGGCCAGGAGGTGGATGATAGATAACTGGGCCCTGTCTCTTTTCTAAGGATAACTTCAGCCTTCTATGAAGCTATTTTAAAGCACAAAATAAATGAGCTGTTTTCTGGGAAAGGAAAAAAAAGAGCATACACGGCTTCCCAGCTTTTGAACCAATAACTTTTCTGTTAGGTTAGAGAGACTGATTGTTCTCTCTTTTGTCACTCAGTGAAGATGTAATAATTCTAAACATAATGGAAACCATTGTAATAGAAGTTAAGGGAATGACAGAACATAGGAGATGTCAATATGAACATGCCATCTCCTTCCCTTTGAAGGCATGGCTATTACCACCCGGTATTAATTTGCTGTATGATAGATCCCTTGGAACCTCTTCTACTGAAACTTTCAGCATACATAAAAGAACTGGGGATTTTCTAAATCAGAAGAAGAGAATATCCCTAAGTCTTTAAAGCCTGGAAAAAAAAGGCGTAAGTTAAATTATAATACATCTTCAGTATTTCCTGGTGAACATTCTTAATGGTCACAAGTTTCATTGAAAGCTGACTCTTATTCATAGAAAGTGATTTTTTTCTCAGGGATACAAATTTAGCAAGGCGGCACTGAAGTCTTCCTGTTGTACTAGGCCAAGCTTGCCTTGTGGTTAACAGGTTGCACCTTAATCAAGAGAAAGAATCAAATTCTGCCTTTGAATCCTTGGTTCTAGAAGTGTTAAGGTAACTACAGTTTTCAACAGGGTTTGGAAAACAAAATCTAAAGCCAAGAACTTGGTGACAATTCAAAACCATTATTAAATCAAATTTCATGGAACTAATTTAATGCATAAAGTTGCACATATGCTGGCATTTTTGAAGGACCTGACCACATATTTATCAGTAATAGACCTTTACAAATGAAAATATGAGCCAGATTAAAAGCTAGTTTTACCAGTAATTATAATCTTACTTCTAGAAGAAAGGTCATGTTGAACAGAAATGTAATCATTAAATGTAAACAGATTTAATATGCTAATTTACAGGGATATTTTATATATGCGGGTTCTACACTGTACCTTGAAAGACTCCTCGTTTCCATGGAGATATACTCAAAGTATAAGCAACTTTGTCACCTGGTTGTACCGTAATAACAGATGCACCACTCACTACTGAAAGATCTGAAAATACCTGGAGAAGAAAATTCACAAAGAGGAAAAATCATCAAAAGCAAGTTACTTTTGCAAGAACACTATAGACACAATATCCGTTCTACTTGCTTTGAAAAGTAGAATATGAAGTATGCTATTATTAAGTCCTAACCTTTATGCACATGAAAAGAATACCTACTGTAAGAGTAGTGCTGGCATATACAGATCATATCAAGCACAGATTTTTAAGTCATTGCTCAATGCGAGTAAAAGTATCTTGCTTAGACCATGGAACTACTTACATATGCCTAGATTTGCACGGACAGGCTCTTAATATTTTGCACACATTTTCTTTAGAAGTGTAACAAAGAGTCTTAATGGTAATGATCTATCTAAACAGAGCAAAGCAAAATCTGAAGTGTCATTTTAACATCAATTGCTATACCTCAAATTATAAGAAATCATGCTTTTTGATATATTTTTTAAATGACATATACAATGGCATACATAGTAACTATCTGAACAACGGAAAAGACAATTTTCATATGTTGAATTTCAGATTTTGTAAGCTGTAAATCTCATTGTAGGAACATAGGCTGAGAGTATTTTTGAATTGCATCTTGTTTCTTCGTCGGTTGTATAAGTTTGCCACGGACAGACTCTATGGTCAGCTGCTCATGTAAGAGACATTAAATTTTGAGGCATTACCAACCACAGCTAATGATTATCTGCTTGAGTCACTGGTTGTGCAGAAAGCCAGCAGGCGGACTGCAGGAACAGTTCTGCTCACACCCTCTCTTCTGTTACCTCTGCCTCTGGTGAAGCAAACAGCTGCTGAGTGACAGTATTTTAAATTGACACTGCAGTTTCTGCAGAGGACATCTGGTGACAGGTGACTATTTTCCACTGAGGCATGAAGTCCTTTTAAAAAATATTTTCAGCATATCATGTACTACTGTAGCATGTGGTAATTTCTTATTACCTTAAATAATAAAATTGTATCTGTGTTGTTTAGGGCAATTTTGAAGTGAAATCACAAGTCAAGTCAAAAAGGCTTCATAATGATTTTTATTTTTTTTTTCTGCTGATTTACTCCTCTATTTTCCATCTCTTTTGCAATTGTAAAAGCATTAGGTGCATGGACCATTTTCTTCCTCCCCAAAGTGACCTTTATGTTTTTAGTAAATAAGTTCTGTTTGTATTTTCTGTAGAAAAAATAAAATAAAATTCTAATATTATCTTGCCTTCTATTACAGCCAATCATTGCCTATAATGTTTGTCCTCTCTTGGGTATTTGTGTTAATATAATCCTTTGTTCAAGTGCTAGTACAACCTGGAACTCCTATTCCAAGTAAAGGAGAAAAAACCGGTAAGGCAACAATCTTCCTCTTCCCCAACAAATCTGCATTTCAAGCTGAATATTAGAAGTCCCACAACTGAAAATAATAGGAAAATAGACTAATTGTCAATAAAAAAAAGAAAAACAAACAAACAAACAAACAAATAAAAAAAGAACAGGCCAATAAGAGGATGCTGGAAATCCTTGTTGAATGGAAAAAAAAACCCAAAAAAAAACCTGGTGAAAAAAAATCTTTAACTATTAACAACAAAGAGGAAAGGAGGGGCCGTTACACACTAAAGATGGGCAAGTTTCATTTTATACAAGATAAACCATAAATTACACAGGACCCTACATTTATGGACTACTCGATTTCAGTTTACAATAAAGTTAGTAAAGTATACAAAAGCAAAGGCTATGTACCTAAAAGTAAGGATAGTCTTACAGAACTGACAGCAAATTCTTAGGAATAGAAATATGACTAATTAAAACAAGATTTGTTTTTAAGAAAAAAGTAGCATAGAAGCAGAGGTAGGATAAGTGTGATTACTTTGAATAAAATGCAGGAAAGTAGGGTAACACAGTTTCTGTCAAAGACTGGATATATCAGACTAGTTTCTACCAAAAACATCAAAGTGGAAGGAACACTACATTCAGTCATTCAAGAGAAGTTATGGATACCTTTCCAAAGAGAGTATTGAATTAACAGAAGCTAAATGATTTTAAAATTAAGTTGTTAACCTTAAGAAAGTGATTGTATAACCAAACAGGAAAAAATTGACTATAAGTAAGGAAGTTATGTCAGTACGTACACGGACACTGCTTCAGTGTTTGAATCTAGGTGCCCATATCAAAAGTCATGGATTCTCCCTTTACTCCCTTGCATCATATTCATAAAATTTTGCTGGGTTTTTTGCTTTGTTCTTTTTTTAGTGTTGGACATGGTTGACTTGCTAGGATCATCTGGGATGTTTATTTAACAAATGCACTGCTGTTTCAGCATTCAGAGACAGTGGTGACCTCAAACTCTCTCACACTTTTCCAAAACACATTACAGTTGTCATCTTTTTTTGCAGGTTCCATGCTTTGTTGTAGAGCTCAGAAAGAATTTGTCTTTTGTAAGAATCACATAGATTAGATGTTCTGTGCATTTATCTAACCTAGATATTTACTACATGACTCCCTGCAACACTAGGGGGTGGAGACCTACTGATGCTTGTGGTGCCTTCTAGTATCATATTTCTGCTACATGATAATTGAAAGTCCATTTTACTCTTATGTATGTGAAGTATATATAAGAGGAGGGTTCTCTTGAGGAGGGTTCTTCTACACCTTTTTGTTCAATATCCATGGGATGAGAAATGGACCATGGACAGGCAATCATATCTTCTTGTTCTCATCCGTTATGAATTCTTTACTGGTCAGAACCACCAGAAACTAATAGTTCTCAAATTGGCTAGATTAAAAAAAATAAAAAATGGTGCACCTACTTCTGAAAGTACACACTTATTTTCTCCACCAAGATGTAACCTACCCCAGTAAAGGAAACTAATGTTTTGCCAGGAAAGATTTTAAGGTTTTCACTCCTGGATAGAGCCAGAAATGTCATTTTCCTTGACAATGGAAAGCTTTGTTGTGCATACTTTATGACTGAACTCCATCAGTTCTCAAATTAGGCAATTTTTCACGGATATCTGAAGTCTGACTCATGCTGATCCCATCTATAAGACCACAAAGACACCGATAGCAACAGTTTTTTACCAAATAACTAGGAGTTTAGGGCAGTGGCCAGACTTTTAGATCTTGGAAAAGAACCCTTGTCCCTAATCTGCTCAGATGGAAAAATTTAACTCAACGTCCATAATGTTGGGAGAAAAGAACTCACTATTTTACTACTGGCCTGGTTATTCTGTGTTCCTTTTGTTGGCTCTTTTAGAGTTCTGTTGCTGGGTGCCTACTTTCTCCAGCTAGACAGAAAACAGAAATGGCTGTCTAAATCTGTGGATTTCAAGGCAAGAATTGTCTAAAAGTAAGCAACTAGCAGCTCAGAACTTTATCACCTCTTTTATCCCTACTTATGAAAGCTTCCAAAGGCACTCAAGGCATTGTTTTTCATAGTATGAATTCAATCACACAAATCCCCTGAATTTCTTCCTAGTTGTTCAAAAGACTTCCCAGATCTAGAAATACACTTTCTTTTAACAGTCTAGAATCATATGCATGAGCTTGTGTGTAGATTTTTATTATTATGTGCATATATGACAGGCATAAAAATGACACTGTTGATATTAATGTAAAAGCTCAGTTTACTTTTAAGGTCTTTTTTATTTCCATCACCACTCTAATCCTTAATGAAAGCACAGATTCATCTTTACATATATATTGCAGAAGTCATGCTGGAATGGTAGACCTGCAGATTTCTGATTTCTCTTCTGAGTACTTTAAAATAACTGAAGTACATATTTTGAAAAAACCAAAAAATTATGGTTGACTACAGTAAAGTATTTAACTTGGCTGTCTTAAATTCTCCCACTTTCATGAAAACTTATAGAAGTTAGTTACCAGACATCAGAAGCTAGTTTACAGACATTAGCTTTCTAAATGCATATTATTTTCCAGGAAAATCTATTCATAATTTCATCACAGTAAATAGTTGTGCATCTCCACTGCTCCTTTGATATGAGTTCATCACAAATTTATAGAGAAAGGAATTCTTTCATAAAGACAAAGGTAGACTTGTTATCTTGAGATAGTTTTAATTAGCTATCTTTGTGCATGAGCTATCTCTTCTTAATTTGTCATTCATTCATTTGGTCTATTTAATCTTTTCACCTCTTGAACTCTAGAAATCATTTAATGCTACTTGAAATGTTTACTAGAATTTGTCAATTGATTTTTCTCTTTATGAACCTCTAATTCTCCTAATTTTCCTTCTTTCCTACCATGGGCTTTCCACTGTTCCCACCACATTTTTAACAGTAATTGGACTTAAAAAAAAAAACCCAAAACAACTCTTTTTCTATCTGAGAGCGTTCTTTTTCCTCCCTTGCATCTAAAATGCTTTGGTTTAACAATGTTTCTACTAGTTCAGTTATAATCACACTTCTTCATAAATATACATGCTTCTAATTTGCTACACAGCCCAATCCCAGAATTTTAAAATTCTAAATAACCTTTTTAATGCCAGCCTGCCTTCTGACATATTACCCAAACTCTTCCTAAAGCTACTGTTGTCCTCACCCACAAGCACGTCCTACATACGGCTTCATGGCTGCATGCCAAGATGAAATCTGAGTGCACATTGCCATTTCATGTAGTTGTCCCTTGAAGGGCAGAAAGACAACTGTGATATGCTTCAAAATGCCCCAAGTGTAAATGATCAGAGAACTGGGACTGCAAGGTAAATTACTGTGCACACTCCTCCTCCCATCCTCTCCAGCTAGGACACAAACAGTTTTCCTTAGTTCTTTAAGTTGTTAGGAAGATTTTAAGAAGACTGGTTTAAGTTATGCAAGCCAAAGAGTTGGAATTCTTTCTATCTCTGTTTTCACAATACACAAAATAGAAAATTAAAATACAAAAATGACCACATCCAAAATTGAAAACTACTCACTGAATTCAGAAATAAAACATCTATCAGCTGTATTTAACATTTAATCAGTACTGTATTTAACATTTTTATTATACACATAGTTGCACAGATACTATTTAAAACAATTTGTAAAGCAATTAGTCCTGAAAAAAGAGATTATGAAACCTGGATATGAAACACAACTGAGTACTGAAGGCTTCCCTTATGATCTCAAGTTTCAGCTCAACAACCTTCAAACTGAATGCCTATTTTTGTTTTAATTTAAGCATTAATATAACTCGATGATGAATCAACTAATCTACATTACTATCTAAACATTTGCGCCAAAAGAGAAACCCATAGTTCTGCTCATAATTTTGTAAAATTCACAAACCCAAATATGCATAACACCCCATGACCACACACACATTGTTTCTGTATCATTCTTCCTAATGACTTTCCCTGACGGAAAATCCTGAAACTCCAGCTTCTAATACATGACAAAGGCTTGTGCCATCATTGTCACTACTTCCTCACCCTTTTCCTGTTTAACTGATATGTATTGAATTGTGTTTCACAATGAGACAGATATTAACAAATATACATCTTTAAGAAATTAGGCAAAAATAGCAAAAATAGCAATTTTGCCTGTTTTCTAGCTCTAGTGAGATATAGTTAAGCTTAAAAAGAAACAACTTTAACAAATAGATGTTCACTCCATTGTGTGCTGCTGCTAGAGTCCAGTGTAAATAAAAACTAATGGACAGACTAAAGTCTCAATTTCTGAAGTGAAAGTAGAAATAGGTTTAGGATCACTGTAACAATTTCTGGGTATCAGAAATCCCATTGCTTTGGGAAGACAAGAAGATTCTGCAGTAAACTGATCTTGTGGGAGTTATTCTCAGGGGAAAGTACTGCTGGCTGTTCCTGTAACATCACACTGGACTTTCTTAAATGACTGGAAATGCAAGAGGAGTTGCTCAGCCAGCCACAGAAAGGATTCCTACACCATTACAGCTGTGATCCTCGTTATCAAAAATGTTTATGTCTTTTTCTTTCATTTCTGTTCACATTCTAAAAACTTCCAGGATTAGATACTGACTATAATGAATATTGGAGTAGTTTTCTAAAGTGTGCCAAAGAAATAGCAATTTCATTATTTCTCTGGCCATTATAAATCCATATTAAAAATTATACATAACTGCTGCCTCAGTCTGCTATCACCTTTCCTACTGCAGTCATTGAACTCACTAGTATTGTCCATGCTGCTCACTATTCCTACTTATAGGGATACTCAAGAGCTTATTAATGAATCTCTATTTATTTATCTTTAGAAGCAACCCTATTTGTCTCTATTATTTAAGTTATTCACACCTTAGGAGCCTCAATGTCCAAATTGTGGTCACTGTGGTCACAATATTAACTCCTATATTATAGGAGATAATACACAATATTACCTCCAATATCTTGACAAGGTCTATGGTTGTAACAAACATCACTTGCTAGTTACCTTTTATGCATTCCTTACACTGATCTTTGCCTTGCTCTATTGGTCATGTGATTTAACTAACTGTGTTACTGAGACTAATTAAATGATCAACCTCAAACGGCAAATGGATACTAAACATGCATGCCCACAAATGCACATGCACACGTCAATTTATATCAATATCAGAATTCATACCAATAATTTTGTGGTGTATGAAAGGCACGGACTCAGAGCATCTTCATGCAGCGAATCACTTTATTGCATATTGCTCTACCTTTTATACCATTCTAGCAAAAGATATTTTTAGCCTATTTCTCTACCTTTTATACCAAGCTAGTTTTAGCACATCATGTTTAGTTCCTGGTTTACAGTTTTTTTTTTCCAACATTCTTCGTTGTTTCACAAACAGTCCCAAAATAACCAGTTCCTTATCTTTCTGTTCTCCTACTCCTGTCCACCTGGGTTGCCCTGCTTAATCACACAGTGCACTTGCTGCTTCTTTAACTCTTTCTTCTCCAGCCAAGCAGTTACTTCTCTTTGGCAATAACCAAATAGTTTCCATCCTCTCCTACAAATCTTATTTAATGAGAAGTGTTCACAGACATTTGAGGTTCCAATATGGCATAATATTGCTTAATGTTTGTCTGATTAACAATAGATATATTACACATATATTAATACACTCGAAAAGTGAAAAAGATGGAGAATGTAAAAGTACACATAGGAAAAAGTCCAGAAATTTTAGCTATTTATAAGAATAACCTCCTGCAAAGTTTTCATAAGTGTAGAAGAAAGCTTGAAGAAATGAATCAATTTATATACAGTAATCTTTAAGTCAATTTCTTTCTAAATATTAGAGATAGCTAGTTTTTATTAGAACGCATTTTTTATAAGGATTGTATGTGAGAATAGGGCACAATTTTAGTCTCTAGAATCTTACGATTTTACAATAATCTGCAAAGCCATGTTCCCAAAAGTACCTGAATGTGCCTAACAAAATCTTCCATGGGTCATTTTAGTTAGGTAAATAATTTTGAAGTAAGAAATAAGGCCTAAATGGGGGTTCTTAGACCAACAACAACAACAACAGTCTTCAAATTTACAATCTATCCAAAAGGAGTCAAGACGTGGAATTACTTCTACCAGTTAGTGGGAGAGGCAGTCCGTTAGCATTCCTCCTAATTTGCAAGGAGGGAGTGATGAACAATTACAGATAGATTAACTGAAATTTAAGGAAAGAAATCTTGAACTGTTTGTAATTTAGGAACGATCAAAGCAAACCTGAAAGACAAAAATCTTGTCTCAAAGGTATCCCAATAGATATGAGCAGGCCAAGGCAAAAATAGTGAAACTGTAGCATTTAGAGATGATTCTACACTAGAAAAGGGTAAGAACTCGTATGTAACAACAATATGGATGCATACTGAGTAAATTAACTGGCAATGTTCTGGGGAGAGATGCTCTCATGACAACCATGCCAGAGGACAAAGGAAATCTTGTGTTCCATACCCATCCAATACCAAAAAATTAAGCTCCTTTTAGGATGGAATTGTATCAAGGTTGTTACATCCTTGCACTATCACTCAGAAAATAAGAACTGTAGAATACCACAATGAAACCAAATGTAAATTATTACTAGTTATAATTTTGACCCTGCAGAAAATTTGCTCAAATTAATCCATCTCCGATGATTTAATTTTTAAATTGTGGTATTCTCCATTGTCTTACACCTCAAGTCATAATTTCACACAGCCCGAAAGTATAAATGGAGCATATTTATAAAATGTTACAATTTTAAACTAATTTATCAGTCATAGGTTTGAAAACTTATTTTGCAGACTGTAAGATGGCTGTTTAAGGTGAAAAGGAATGGAAAAAGAATTACTATAAGATTATAGTAATTTTTTTTTTCCCCCAGAGTTGAATAACCAAATAAGCATAACTTCAAGAATGGCAACTGACACTTCAAGCTAAAGTAGTGAACAGGTGTACAGAACTTAATTAAATATATCCGCTGTCTCTTTGCATACAAAGTTAGTAATATGTTCAATGTTTCCATTTGAAAATTGTTTCTCAGGTCTGTTTAAAAATATTGACAGACTCTACTTACTAAAAAGTAAATGCTCCCTGGCACTAGAACAGAACAGGGTCTGTAAGAGCCTCTGAACAATCCGATACCCAGATATTTTCAGTGCTGCCAAGAATGACAGCTGTTTCAAAAGAAACTCCCATTACTTTCCCTCATTCTTCTTTCAGTGCACACCTTGCAAGTTCCTGAGTTATTAGGAATTAATTTAATTCTTGCAATGTTACTACACAAATAAAACATCTTTGCATTGCACTGAATACATTCCCCAAATAATTCCTATTACCTGCAACCTGGAGTTCTACTTAATGAAGAGTGCTACATAACCCAGATTCATAACCCAGCCAGGCCACCTGACAAGACCACTAATCTATCTGGCAGACAATGTGGAAGCAAAAAAGATTGAAATTGGAAGGACAGATAAAATTAGGAAGATTATGGAATACCCAGATTTACTTGTGGTTAAAGAATGCAAACTTGATGAGGTTATATGACCTTCAGCAATCAGGTTATTGAGTTGCATGTAATTTATCCTCAGGAAATCTCACAAATACTCAACCTTCATGTTATTCTTTCATTGACATTGTAAAGATATAAAATGGTTATATAGAGAACTGAGAGAGGACTGAGAGACAAATGCATTGAAGAACAGCAGATTTCGTATTTCTTGATTATGTAATTATTCTATGATACTTTTGGAAATTACGAAGAATTTGTACAACCTAATACTCAAAAGGTAATTTAACTGAGCCTTGAGATTTCTCTGGAAAGTTTACTTTAATGACATCTATTTTGAACAGCACTGAGAAAAACTGTTACATTTTATATTTTTACTGCAAAATCAAGCCTTGCAAGAGTTAGGCACCTTTATAGCTAAAGTTACTATCAAAGGTGTCATTAGAAGCAACCATCAGCACACCAGACAATTATTTATATCCATCAGACAGAGTTTTATATAAAAACCCAAAAGAAAATACTTTGAAAAAATATGTTAAAAGACTGACAGTCTTGATTTTCATATAATTACTTTACATTTCCTACTCTTATAGGATGATTTGAATCTAATTTTACAGCCACTAAAATCCACTTATGTTGTAGTCACTAACCTTATATAAATTCAGCACCAGAGAAGGGTGTATTCTCTGGCTGTGTTATATGTGCACAATTCTTTATGAATTCTGCTGTGACTTTTTTTAGACCCAGGAGTAAGTTAATCACAAGAAAGACTATTTGTTGTAATATCCCCTAGAACCAGCCATGAAGAGCACAGTGGCAGTATTTCCCTGAGGTTTACACATCAATCAGTAGAAAATAGTTCATAAAAACACTCACATTTTTCAAGGGAATTTATGGAAATTGTCTATTTAATCATAGAAAGCTTTGTGGGCACTGAAAGTGTTTTGCTTAGCATTTTTAAAGGTAGACTGATGGAGTCATGTGCATGACCTCCACTGAATTCCAAAGACACTTCCCTCCCCAAGTATTTTTAATGGCAGCACAGACGACCACACATACAAAAATTGCTGCTCCAGACATGAACATTCCATATATGTTTGAAATAAGAAAAGCATTATTCAGAGGGAAGAGGGCTTTCTTATGGAGAAAAGGAAAGATTTCCCTCTTCCTCCTCTCAGACTTAACTTTAATTTTAAATAGTCACTTTTGCAGTAGTACCCTTATTTTGGTTGAGGCTATTAGATAAATACAGTGAATACTGAGAAACAGAGTAGCATATATACAATGTAATTATTTTTTTAATTAAATGAGTTTTTATTCATTTTATAGTTTAATATATTCAGCTATTAAAATTGAATAGTGAAGTTAAATTTACACCTCAAAGGCAAAATTAGCCAAGTATTAATTCAGCTAAATTACTTATCGCTAGGTATTCATTGTGCAGTAAATTGTTTATGGACATGCCTGTAAATTATTATGCTCATCAGCTACTGGCACATCTTGTACTATTCTAGATATAGGCTGAGCCTTATTACTTCGGTAAATGAAATGCTCTTTTTTTTTTTTTTTTTAGAAAATATCACATATGTCCCAGTTTGCCTATGAGAAGTTAACTTGCATAGCAAATACACTTCGTCAATGGAGAATGTACAGTGCAAATCAACCAACCAATTCAACGATGAAGATATTTGTTAGCCAAAAAAGTTACAAAAGATCCCACCAAAAACATTTCTAAAACTGCTACTTTTTGGATTATCTTTGTTCTGTCTCCACAAAAGCTGACAAGATTTCCATTACCTAACCATTAATTTAGCTAAAGGACAATATGGTAAAATTTCAAAGATGCTGGATTAAAAAGCAGGAGGAGTTCGGCTGTCAGCAATGGCCCCCAAGAGAAACAGAGACAAAAACAAAATCACCATCTGTTGTGCTCTGTTGCACAACAAACTATCCAGAAGTTAATAATCAGGCAGCACGGAATGAACAACAAAATTAGTATCAATTCGTTTTCCTGTTGCCCTTTGTATTATACAATTCTGAGTAGATAAAGTTTCTTTTGCATTTCTAACAAGGTTGTTGGTCGCAGTTCCTTCTTAGAGGAGGTTTTTCCCTTTCTCCAAATAATAAGACAACAATGATAATATACAGGATTTACTGACTAAAACTTAATTTACAGACTAACTGTTTTGGAACTAAAAGTGAGCAAATGATCTTCACTCACTACAATAGCACAAGATGCTACATGACATCAGACGGAGAGGGCTAGAAGGGACTAATATTGTTTGTTGAGGACAATTGGTAAGTTTTCAGACATTGGTAAGTTTTGTAGCATGCCTTTTTCAACAATTCCAGCCCACCTTGCTTCAACAACTGTTTTGCAACAGCTTCCAGGTAAAATCCTAGCATAGAGAAAATACATTGTTCACTGATTATTATATGCATACAAGCATGAAATAGCTAGCCTTATTATTTCCCTCCCAAAAATCCCAGAGCAAAAAGAGCACATACAGTTAGACTGGCAAGCACTATTTCACAGAGGAAAAAATAAGAAATAAAGGCAAAACAAACCACCAGAAAAACAGCAGAATAAAAAAACCCATCCAAAAACCAGATTTTGGTACTCAGAGAACGCCCTCAAGGAGGTCAAAGTTCAGTTACACCCAGCTCACTTTGGAATAGTTAAAACTGGTACAAGTTAACAATGTTTCTGAAAAAAGACATATAAATAATAATTTTAATGTATTAATTTTGAATTTTGATATTTAGTGTCTTTCACTTTAATTGGCACAAAAAACTTTGAGTTTGCACTCAATGGGAAAGCAGGGGGTATAGCCCTGTTGTCAACTTTCAAAAACATTCACTTCTTTCAGAGATAAAACTATAAATGTATTAGAAATGTAAATGCATTCCCATGTAAAAAGCTAAGATTGTTGAAAAAAAAATGTCAAAGCTGGTGATGCTCAATAAATACATTTCCTATTTTGTTTGGTGGACTTCATAATGAGTCAAAAAATAGGAACATGAAGCTGAACCTTTTTATAATATACAAACTTTATGAAATGTAAATCCTCTTGTAATAGTGAAAAATTGGAGACTAGCAAGAGCTTAAGGAAGGATTTCACACTGCCATGAGTTCTCATTAACCAACAGAAGAGTGCTGTTGGTATACACATGACCTCTCTTTATAAAATAAGGTGAGGCTACTCTCTATCAATATCTGTCATTTTCAGTAAAGCAGCATTTGGAGATACTCTGGCTCCAAGGCAGAGAACAAAATGTCACTCATTTCACGAGTCCATATTAGTTGACTAGTCAGATTTTACCTCCTAGCAAATAGTATTACAGCCATAGTATCTAGATGCTATCTACTCTAGATTTAAACGCCATAATAGAGTCACAAAGATAGCTTTTGTTGAGCAAGGTCCAAGATGTTCTTACTCAGGAACCTTCTCTGCAGCTGAGAAAAAAAGCAGAAGTCATCTTATTTGCTCTAATGTACATTCTTCGTCTGCTGACATATGACATAAGGTCCTATACATAGATAAGGAAGGTGAAGAATACTACTGAAATACTTTTATCACTTTCAAATTAAACATTCAGGCAAGATAAATGGTAGAAAAATCATGCAGTTAAAATAATAAATCAGTATTTTTAAATAGGAGAATGTGTTTGCGTAAATACTGTTATAAACCAATGAAAAATGATAAGGATTATATTTAATAGGAAAAAAATCTTCTTGAGCAGGGATACTAAGAAAACTGTATTTTCTAAGCATTTATCTTATATCCACTGAAGTCACAAATACCTCAGCACCTGCTCCATATGTTCAGTGACCCATTGCCTTTCAACAACTTAATTTATTTCCTCTGAAATCTCTTTCCCATCAGAAAACAAACACAGTATTCCCAAATTTCTCCAACATCCCTGAAACAACAACTGGGCAAAATACACTAACAGCAGTTACTGCAAGGGCTGACTAGCCAGGCCATCAGACTATTAGAATCAGTGAGCTCATGCTGCAATCTTTCCCTTAGTAGGATAATATTTTTTGTCCTTTTCCTGCAATCTTTTAATGCTTTATGAAGATTTCAGGAACCCTGTAATTCTCAAGCCCCTTTTGTGATTTCAAAACTGATGGATTTGGCCAGTGTTTCAAACCATTGGAGGAGGAAGTGAGGAAAGACTAGCGAATGAGCAAAGTGCAATTGTAGAAGTTTTGTCCCCTTAGGAACCAGACTAAAAAACCAAGAAAACTCTTTTGGTGGAACACACAGTAAAATCGTACACTATCTCACAGATTTCCCGACTGTAAACATATACATACACTGTAAACTACAGTTTTATATATCTCACAGATACATGAATTTTAATAGTATATCTGCAATTACAATAATATTTGCTATTGTAATACATAGTTCATAAGCTCTTGGATAGAAAAATAGTTGTAATATTGTTGCAAAAATTTACCTTGTATATTAACTTGTGCTTGGTATAATTGGGTATCCATAAAATTTTTTGAATGACATTTCTCACTTGGCAGTCTATCACAACACAACCTTGTGGCAGAGGTTTCTTCCCTATTCCTTTAAGGTTAAAGATGTTTTCAGTGCCAGCTATATTATTTCGCAGAATAAGCCTTCCCTATGACAAAGAAAGAAGAAATAAAAAGTTTCAGTACTATAAAAGTTCCCTTTGGCTGCCAAATCAACTCCTTTAGTTTATTAATCTTAAATCCAGATAACAAAGCATGCTTACAAGAAAGTATTCCTATTGACCTTTCTAGTTTTTAAGCAAACTCTGCTGTTAAACAGAGAAGAAAAATAAATAAATGTTTTTCTTTTCTATTTTTTTAAATTATGAAAATTAACAATATAAAGCCTTCATATTTCTAGATTTTATACTTTTTGGTTTCTTCCTTGAAGAGAAATATCCAAGAAAATATGTTCTCATGCATGCTTATTCCTCATATAAAATGGAACTTTGCTCAACCATTTCCATTTGTCTTTCAACTAAAATGTTGTTCATAATTATTTGTCATCAGAGGATTCATATTTGTGCTTTTAATAGTTTTATAATACTGGTTTCCTAAAGTACATTATATTTGGTTGGAAATGCATGCTAGTATATATGCAAAAAATGGTATACTGCTCCTTGCTAAAGGTGTCATGGGTTTTGCTCTGCTCATTTTAGTATTTAAAATAGTGATTAGTCTGATGGTAAAAGCAGCTACTAAATAGTGGCTTAACTTGGAACAGAAATTATCTTATGAAACAAAATAACCGTCACATAAATTCATTTGTGATGTATGTATACAATGAGAAATATTCAAGATTACTACTTTATTACTTAGGTAATGAAATACAATTTAACACATGTATTTAAATTCAGATTAACACAACGTACATTTTTATGATCAAAATTCAGGATCTCTACAGAGTAATTTCTTTCATTAAAATGGAGGGTTTGATAGAACAGCAAATAAACAAAGAAATAATAAAGGCTGGTGAGGAAATCTATCATGCCCAATCTTAAGCTTTGCAAAGTTATTCTTTTATTTTTTTACTTCAGCTAGTAGGCAATCTTTCAATTTCTGCCTCTCAAGTAGATGCTTAATATTAGCAACTGCCTGAGCATTTTCATAATTTGGACACTGATGTAAATTACATTGACAGAAGCATTCATTTCAAATGTTGAAACTAATTTCCTTCTCACCATTATAACGCACTCAGCAATAGGCTTGAACATGAGAGGATACAAAGCTGTTTCACGCAGACCCACATTTATTACAGGAGGGCCATAAAAACCCTGTCCTTCCAAAATTGCTTCAAGTTTCCAGTCCTGACTGGACAAGTTACTCTGAAATCAAAGTGAAGATGTATATTACATTACGCATTTGAAGCTCTTGCCATGCATTCCAGCTTTTACTTGCAGTTATTACCAAATCAGAGCACAGGACTCATTCCTCTTTACCTTCTTTGAAAGTCTTCCAAGCTCAGCTGTCTCAATTTCAGAAACTAAAAGTCACCACCTGTGGTCATCAGAGTTAACCTCATGGCAGTGCATGACACCTGCAGTGTTGTGTATCTAAGGTTCGATTAATACGTATGATTAATGCTTAATTCTTAGCTGATAAGAGGTAAACTTCCTAGTAGTTGACCACAAATGCCTGTCTGGAATGTTCAGATATGTATAGCGCCCCAGTTTTTCAAAACACTTCCATCACCGTGGTCTTCAATTCTGTAATAACAATGACATAACCTCTGAAAAGGGAAAAAGTAATTAGCTGGTATTCTCATCCTAAGCAAAAAAAGAAAGACAAAAAAAGGCAACAAAAGATTATTTTTATTCTCCTCTTTTTTTTTTTTTCTTTTTCTTCTTCACAATATCAGGAACAACCTTATCCTTTTGAAAACCAGCCTGGCCCATTTTAAAACTGACAGGTTATCAGCCTTTGCCAATCTACTGTTTTAAAAGGCAGGATAGAGGAACCATAGAACAAATCGTAGGAAATATTTTACCATTTTTATCTCTTGAAGAATCTCTACCCTTTCTCTCCTAGCTTAAGCTCCTTCCTTTTTTTTTTTTTTTTTTTTTGTTTTTTTGTTTTTTTCTTTTAAGTTGGAAAAGTTCTCTAAAATTTGAGCATTATTTTCTGAGGGAGATGATATTCCAGCCTACACTCCATCTTCACTATGTGGTCTTACTTCTGATGTGTCAAGGGTTTCATATACAAAATAGATATGATAAAGCTATATATGATATATTGCCCATACTTGCCATATTTTTAAAATTGTGTGTAATCCAGTTCTTCTATTTTGCTTCTCAATATCTCTTTTTTTCATAAACAAGACATTTATTCCCTAGATTAAACTAATTTTTCACTTTCAGTGTGATAACATTATTAACAGATTAACAATTGTCAGGACAGAAGTGAAACATTAGAAATAAGCCCATAAAACCAATAATTTATTTTAACAATTGCCATAAACTATTTTTCCCATCAAGCTTTATATAATGTTCAATATGAACATTGAGTAATAATACTCAAGTCAGCATTTACATGCAAGTCAGCATTTACATGCATTTGGGCATTTTACATCTGTAAATTTTAACAGTACTGATCCAGAGCCTAGTTTTTTAAAATCTTGACTCTTAGTTTAGTTTCTAGTAGTAAAGTGAACTTACAATTGGAATATCCTGAATCACTGCTTGGTAAGCTGGAGTTAGAAATTCAAGCTCTGCTTCAGCATTGTCTGTATTCACTACACATTCAATCTCATAAACACGAACATCACAGGAGGACTTCAGAAGAATCTGACAGTGGTAGCAACCGGCATACCGAGGACTGAATTTTATAGGAAGGTCAATTGTATCACTCCTATCTAAAAACAAAACCAAAAAATCACAGTGTTGTAAAGCTTTTCAGAAAGACTGAATTCACAAGCAGAATCTACAGAAAGTTCCAATAAACTGTAGGAGAGTCTCACCAGCAGTACATGCAACAATTTAAAGCAAACAACAGAATTTTAGGACTGTTAGCATATAAGCAAATCATTATTTTCCTTAGAAAAAAAAGGTATATTTAAGCATCTAGACAATCTTTTCTATTGGTTTTAGTAGTGTACAAAGAGAAGTGCTTTTAAAAGATCTATTAAATCCAGTATAAAAGTTTACTGCATATGAATTTTTGTAAAAACCAAAAAGCATAGTACAGAATCATGTAATGATTTGGGTTGGAAAGGACCTTAAGATCATCTAGTTCCAACCCCCTGCCATGGGCAGGGACACCTTCCACTAGACCAGGTTACTCAAAGCCCCATCCAAGCTTGCCTTGAACACTGCCAGAGCTGAAGCATTCACAACTTCCTTGGGCAACCTGTTCCAGTGCCTCACCACTCTCACAGTAAAGAATTTCTTCCTTATATCTAACCTAAATCTCCCCTGTTTAAGTTACCCCTTGTCCTATCACTATATTCCCTGATGAAGAGTCCCTCTCCAGCATCCTTGTAGGCCCCCTTCAGATACTGGAAGGCTGCTATGAGGTCTCCATGAAAACTTCTCTTCTCCAGGCTGAACATCCCCAATTTTCTCAGTCTGTCTTCATATGGGAAGTGCTCCAGCCCCCTTATCCTCATGGCCCTCCTCTGGACTTGCTCCAGTTTTAATACAGTAGTTAGTGTAATTTTGTCAACAATTACCATGAGACATATCAGAGACAATACAGTGTATTTGGCTAATAACAGCCCCAACAATGGCTGTAATTCTGTTTAGTAGTTCTCATGAGAGCTACTCGTTAGACTTATTTTATGCCCAAATTTACATCGGAAGTGTGAGCTTCAAAAAAGTCCAAGTTGGAACAGAATCATGGAAAATCCCATTTGCCTAATCTACAGCACATAGGAAAAACTCCCCACAGTAATCTCTAGAGTTAGGAAGAAGCAATATACAAATGCTTTTTGTCTATCTTTAGACACAGCAAGGTCTAAGAAGTCTGTGGCTGACTTCCTTCTCTGCTCTTGCTTACAGAAAGGATCAGACTCCTCCACAGTATTTTAAACCCTTCACTAGTCCTGGTGGGACACATTCTAAAGACGAAGGCAAGTCACATGGCAGATGAGGAACTCCAGTTACTGGCCATGAAAAGAGTCTCCCAGCCCAACTCTCCCAGGAGTCTCTAAGAAACCTGAAAAACTACATGAAGGCTGCAACTGTAAAAACTTCGCTGTAGTTTTATATGTAACAAAGACTGTTTATTTTACTGTTTTCAAAACTTAGAAACCAATGCCTAGAGTTTGAAAAGATAATGAGGAAGGTCAGAGACAATGTAACAACACAGCAGAACCTTACACATAAAACTCCAAAAAAATTGCTTCGCCCTGAGGGGAAAAACCTGACAAATTCTTGTTGAATTTCCCTTCTTCCTTAATGCGGCTTATTTTCTGATGATATGTATGACACTTGGACACAAACTATTCTAATATCTTCAATGATGACTACTGAATTTTGAAAGTGCAATCAGTTTTCATTTGCAATTCTCTTCATTCTATTCCACAAAGAGGTGTTCCTCATGTATTCAGTTCTCATCTCTATGAAAATGAACACCAAATAGAAGTTTTCTTCACAAAAATAGCTCAAGTGCAAGAGACAAATCATATAAATGACATTATTAATCTTTCAACATTACTAGGCTATCAAAAAGGTTATAAATTGCACCTCTGGTTCAACCCTCTCTAAAATAAATTAGTTTGTTCTCTTTTAAAGACAAGATTAACAGTCTGGTAATTTTTGAATTATTACCTTTTTTTTTTCTATTTTGTCACTAAGTTATTATCCCCATGGGCTATTTTCTACAAAAGTGACTTCAGTTTGTCAGTTATGCAAGGAATTAAACTGTCCTTTCCATTCTTCAGCTTATTAACGCAGTCCCTAATTTTATCTTTCTAGAAGAATTATTTTAGGATGTTGAAACAAAATATTTACTTAAAATTTAAAGTACACATTTAAAATACTTGCATTTCAAGATAAGGTAGATGTTTACAACATGTATTTAAAGAAAGAAAATACAGTGTACTGGAAGCCCCAGATTATTTCTTCATGAGTTTTACTTTCTTACACTAAATGGAAATTATAATGACTAATAAATAGGGTAATATTTCATATATTGGACCCATATTTGAAACACACACTTTCAAACTGAAATGCCTCCTATAAAATGAAATTTAACAAGAAAACCAAGAAGAGTCTTCCTACCCATCCCATTCCATATTTATAATATTGTTTGGCATTACTTCTGTAATTTAAATGTAATTTCAGAGCACATTCAGAAGGCACTGAAGACCTGTGTGACACCACAATAAAGAACAACAAATATTTTCTTTGGGGTTTGTTGTTTAATAAGCATCACCTCTTAGTACTTCTGAAGAATACTCATAAGCGCTTTAAAAGCAAGCAGGTTACACAGTCACTATGTCAATTGGCAATTTGAATGCAAACAAGTAAAAAATATGCTTAATACAACTTCAGAAACAAAGCAAGCACCTTAGCTTTACTAAAGTCATCCAATGCATAGCCCCTACTGAAAAATATTTGACAAATTATAAATTATTACATTGAGAAAAATATAGTAGTGTAATAATTTAAAGTCCCTTAGCTAAAATCACCACAAAGACAGAGCTAAGATCTCTCTAAAACACATGCCCCAATTTACAAATATCGAAAATTTCAAAGGTGATTCTTCATGACTGGGAGAAGGAAGTGGCTGAGGCATGATCTTTAAAAACTAAGTTATTGAGGGAAAAGAAGGAAAATTAAGCAAAATTTCCTAAAAAGAAGAGAGCGCAGAACTAATAAAAAGAGTGCACTAAATACATAATGTATATGGAGAAAATAAAAAAACAAGTTTTTATACTATTTACTGCAAAATAGTAAGTTAATGCAAAATTAATAATGAAGGCTTAATCCAAAAAAGGTATTACAAGAACTAGCTACAGATTTCTGTAGTACATGATAATACACCTTCCTTTCTTTTTGCAATACAGAACTCTCTAATGAAAGAAGTTTTCTTTTTTTTTTTTTAGAAAAAAAGAAGAGAAAAAAACTAAGCCAGTAAGGTTTTTTAACAAAAGCCAACAAAGAAACCACAACAGTCTGAATAAATTAACCGTAGGAACAATTATTAACAAAGTGTTAAATTGCTAACAATTCTTGATAGTTATGTATAGAAAACTTTTTTCTCCATTCATGGAGGATCCTCCTTTTTGGAGGCTCTTTTCAGATATTTTTTGCAAGTATAAGAGCAGGTAGCAAGCATTGTCAAATCCTGTACTAAAAGGCAGCAGAATTCTGATAATAGCTTTTGATTCTGAATCTAAATTAGATCACAAGGTGGAACATTTTTTCATTGAAAATGCATTTTGGACTGTTATTTCTTCTTGGACAATTTTAATGCCAAAGTAGAACAACCTACTCATGAAAAAAAAAAAAAGTTTTTAGTTTTTTTTTCTTATGTAGGTTCTTTATATCTATCTTTTTAAACCAGGAAAGAAACTAAACCATATGGCCTGACTAAAAGCCAGGTTCATACTTGCCTTAGAAAATTTTAGCAATATGCATGCTTATAAAATACAGAAATTGTGTATCAGGACATACTTAGGTGCATAACCATTTGAAAATTAAAATCTTACTATTATTTTTAAAAACTGCACAAATTTATCACTACTGATGTAACATGTATATTTATCATGACATGGCAATAGCAGTTGGCATTTGGCTTTTATTACAATGTATAATATAAAATATTGATAAGCTGGTACTAACATGCTACTGTGTTTTTTGCATATCAATTCCTACCAATCATTTCTTCCCATATATTTTCTTTCCTTTAAAATACTTCTAGTCCAAGGGTATTTATATCAGGTTTCTACCAATAGCATGATCGGAAATGTAAAGTCCTTTTGAGGCAGAAGGCTGCAAACAAAATAGCAGTCTGAAAAAACCCTAAGTAAACAGGATGCCCTTCATATATTTACCTGCTGCAGTATCCACGAACTGTCACAGAGAAATATATGAGGCTCTATATCTCAGGAATTTCTACACCAGAATGCTACAATTTTAGATATTGGCAGTGATAGGTCTTGTATTATTTAGGCAATTGATCAAATATATCTGTAGAATGTTTCCTTTTCTACAGCAGGGAAGATCCTATGTATACCTGAATTTTAGAGCAAATAATTTATGAGTAGTCTAGAAATCTGATAACCAACTCCCATCTTCCAAATTTTTCTCTTTTCCCTAATAATTGAAGTAATTTTTACTTTTGCTTTGATTTTTTTCAGTTTATTTATTTCAACTTGATGTCTAAAAAGCACAGTTCCATTTAATTTTGTGGAATTTTAGCTTATATTTTATTTTTCTTCCCCTCTTTGTATAATTTGACTGCATCAAATATTTATTTCACTTTTAATACCAAATGACATATTATTGGACATTTATCTTAACATTAGAATTTCAGCAAATAATTCTTATGTTAAGCCATAGCCTGACAGTTGGAAAAAAAGTGTGAATCTTAGCTTTCTTTTTTATGAGACTAAGTGGTAGAAAGATTGTTGTCTCTCTTGAGTTTGTGTCAGCATTTAATAAACCTGCCATTTTATAGGTATCATAAGTTCTTTCATTAGAAATCTCTATGTTATGTAGAAAGTGCTATGCTTTCTGCATAATGCCCTTTAACAGTCAGACATATTCTTCCATTTGAAGCACTCACTGGTAACCTGAACAGGACCTCTTTACCTCAGAGACCACTGAGAGATAAGCTATTCCAGCCTTCAAGACCTTGAAAGAATTACTATAGCACTTTCCTGAACTCTTCCTCATTTGTAACCTCCCTTCTGAAGTAAAGAAACCAGAACCAGACGTGTTGTTCCAGTAACACTCTCCCTTCCATATAACGGTAATAGCACTTTTCAATACCTACACTGTATTTTTCCAGATATGCATTTAAGGATCCTCATTTTTCAAAACTTTCAAAAAAATTCCTTAATGAAAGAAGGAGAGGGAGTTGAAGTCAGAAAAACACAGAGTGGGGCTGGAAGACTGAAAGCTTTAGTTCACACTGTGAGATAATTACGCTGCCACTTCTCAGATTTCTCAAACATTTTCAGAAGCATCACTTTGCAAAACAAAGCTTTTCCTCCCCTTTCAACCTATGTTATTTCATCTTTGATACACAACATGATTTAGCATAAAACCCACCTTGTTCAAATAAACCCAACTGCTGAGCAAGTTGTTCTGCTTAGCTAAAACTTACTGATCTTTCATTAATGGGCAAATAGAATAGATTTTTGGTTTGGTTTTCACAGTTTTACTCCAAAATCCATAGCCATTTCCTTCCATCCCCACCATAATCAGTGTTGTACTGCTAGACATGTGCAGCAAATATACAGCAGATAAACTGACTTGTCAAACATGCTCCTTACTTGCAGGAAGAGCATGTGCTTTTATACAGATGCAGTTCCATAAAACAAGACTGCATGGCAGGAAATCTTTAGACAAAACTGTAAAAAAATAAGAATTATCAAGATTATAAATATATACATATGCATCACAAAATCAGTGACACTGGCAACTAAATTAAAAAGTTTTAAAGCATGTGTCTTTACAAAACAACAGCAGAAGGTTACAGGGGAAGTTCAGATTCATATAAGGAAGACATTCTTTACTGTGAGGGTGGTGAGGCACTGGAACAGGTTGCCCAAATAAATAGTAAATGCTCCGTCCCTGGCAGCATTCAGGGCCAGGCTGGACAGAGCCTTGGGAGATATGGTCTAGTGTGAGGCATCCCTGCCCATGGCAGGCAGGTTGGAACTAGATGATCTTAAGGTCCTTTCCAACCCTAATCATTCTATGATTATGTGTACTTATTTTTAAATTACACAAAATGTCAGAGTTTACTGATGACAACCTAAATCACATATGAGCATCCTGACCCCTAAAGCTTCATTAGTGAAGTAAGCTTGAAGCCTTTGCTGTCTATCCACATGTTCTTCTTCTAGGGAGACTCCAAGTTTCAGGGAATTTTCTGAATCTCACTTCTGACCAGAGTATGAGGTAAAGGATACTCCAATGTATTTACTGAGAATTAATATTGTCGAGGTGAGTATCTCCAGAGAGGACGCCTTTAACACCGGAGCGGGCGGAAGCACAGCGTCCAGGAGCCTCAGTTCGGAGCGACAAGAGCGACCGACGGAGCCTCAAGCCCTCGACAGGACTCGCCCACCAGCCGGCAGCTCAGCTCACGCGAGCAGCTGACTCACAGGGGGCGGTGCCAGGAGTGACGGCACCAGCCCTCAGTGGGGAAAAACCCACCCCAGGGAGCGCGGCGAACAGGGCGGGCAAACAGGGCGTGGCACGTCAGTCAGGAATAGACGCGGCAGTTCGCGCAGGCAGGGCGAGCAGGCAGCGGGCGGGGCGGGCAGTACTCGCCTCAGGAGCAGGGCCCGCGCTGGGAGCTCTGCCCCGGCGGTGGCCAGCGTAGGCACCCAGACAGAGCCGATGAGAGGGGAGGCTGCGGCGCAGACCTCGGAGTGTAGAAAGTGCCTCGACTGGTCTCTTGAGGCGAGGATGCACAATGGACAGGGCTGCACTCGGTGCGCCCTGGTGGAGGTCCTCCTGCAGCAGGTGGCTGAGCTGCGGGAGGCTGTTGGAGAGCTAAAAGATGCCAAGGAAGCTGAGAGGAAGCTGGGCTGCTTGCTCCAGGCCCAAACTGTGCAGGGGCTGCGAACGTCCAGCACTGCTCATATAGGAAAGAAGGAGGGCAGCAACCCAGGAAGCTGGGAATTAGTCACGAGAAAAACGAACAAAAAAGGAGGAAGAGGACAATTAACAACAAGGGGCTTCCTCCTAAATCTGATGTCCCCACCCAGAACTGCTTCGCAGTTCTGCAGGGGACTAATGAGAGAGCACCCACCACACCTAATGAGCATCCTGCTGATGCACCAGTAAAGAGGATCGCTACTGGTGCCTCCAGGAAAAAGCAGAGGGTTATAGTAGTAGGGGACTCTACTTTGAAAGGCACAGAGGCACCATCTGCCGGCCTGATCCAGTCTCGAGGGAGGTGTGTTGCCTGCCAGGGGCTCGGATTGGGGATGTTGCTGAGAGGCTGCCTGCTCTAGTAAGTCCTGCTGACTATTACCCCCTTCTAGTGGTCCATGTGGGTGCTAGAGATATAGATAGCAGTAGCCTGGAGAACATTAAGAAGGACTGCAGAGCCCTGGGAGAGGTGGTTTGGGGCTCTGGAGCTCAGATAGTTTTTTCATCGATTCTCCAGGACAAAGGGGAGGACCTTAAAAAAGCTAGGTGCGTTTGGCAGGTTAATAAATGGTTAGAATGGTGGTGGTGGTGCCATAGTCAGGGGTTTGGCTGTTTAGAACATGGGGCTCCATTTGGGTGGCCAGATCTACTGGAGGCTGGTGGAGCTGGTCTGACAAAGAAGGGGAAGAGCTGTTTTGGTAGGAGGCTTGCCAGGCTGGTTAAGAAAGCTTTAAACTAGATGTGTTGGGGGAGGGGAGCATTGATCCATCCCAACACTCCTGGTCAGTTGCCAGCACCTGTAATAAGTGCTTGGAGTGATGTAGAGGTGTTCCAGCTGCCCCAGCCATTGAGTCGGCTGCATTTGGAGCTCGGCTAAGGTGCCTCTATACAAACACCCATAGTATGCGGAACAAGCAAGAGGAATTAGAGATGTGTGCAAGGCTACGGGAATATGATGTCATTGGTATCACAGAAACATGGTGGGATGGCTCCTATGACTGGAGTGTCGGTATGGAAGGTTACAGTCTGTTTAGAAAAGACAGGCCAGGCAGACGGGGAGGGGCCGTTGCTATCTATGTCAGTGATAGGCTAGAGAGTATGGAACTCTGTCTGGGGACGGGTGACGAGGTAACAGAGTGTTTGTGGGTCAGGATCAAGGGGAAAACAGCAATGGGGGACATTACGGTGGGGATCTGTTACAGGCCGCCTGATCAAGAGGACTCTGTGGATGAAGCGCTCTACAGACAGATAGGAGCAGCCTCACGCTCACAGGCCCTTGTCCTCATTGGGGACTTCAACCGTCCTGACATCTGTTGGAGGGATGGTACGGCCCGGCACAAGCAATCCAGGAGGTTCCTCAATTGTGTGGAAGACAACTTCCTCTTTCAAGCAATAGAGGAGCCGACAAGGAGAGGTGCCATGCTGGACCTTGTGCTCACCAACAGGGAGGGACTGGTTGGAAATGTGACGCTCCAGGGCAGCCTTGGCTCTAGTGATCACGAGATGGTTGAGTTTGAGATTCTCAGGACAGTGAGAAGAGCATGCAGCAAGCTCACTGCCCTGGACTTCAAGAAAGCAGACTTTGGCCTCTTCAGGAACCTCCTTAGTAAGGTTTCATGGGATACAGTCCTAGAGGGCAGGGGGGCCCAAGACTGCTGGTCGATATTCAAGGATCACCTGCTACGTGCTCAAGAGTGTTGCATCCCGACTAGAAGAAAGTGCAGCAGGAGGGCCAGGAGACCTCCATGGATGGACAAGGAGCTGCTGAGGAAACTTAGAGGGAAGAAAGAAGCGTATAGAAGGTGGAAGCAAGGACAGGCGGCCTGGGAAGAATATAGGAGCATTGCCCGGGAAGCTAGGGACCAGGTTAGGAAAGCTAAGGCCTAACTAGAATTAAGTTTGGCAAGGGATGTAAAAGATAACAGGAAAGGATTCTATAGATACGTAGCAAATAAAAGAAAGACTAGGGACAATGTGGGCCCTCTCCAGAAGCTATCAGGAGAACTGGCTACCATGGATTTGGAGAAGGCTGAGGTTCTTAATGACTTCTTTGCCTCCATCCTCACCAGCAAATGCTCTGACCACACCACGAAAGTCTTGGAAAGCAGATGAAGGGACTGTGAAAATGAAGACCTTAGGCCCACTGTAGGAGAGGATCAGGTTCGAGACCATCTTAAGAACCTGAACGTGCACAAGTCCATGGGACCTGATGAAATCCATCCATGGGTCCTGAAGGAGCTGGCGAATGAAGTTGCTAAACCACTGTCCATCATATTCAAAAAATCCTGGCAGTCAGGTGAAGTTCCCGATGACTGGAAGAAGGGTAATATAACCCCCCTTTTCAAGAAGGGGAAGATGGAAGACCCAGGGAACTACAGACCAGTCAGCCTCACCTCTGTGCCTGGCAAAATCATGGAACAGTTTCTCCTGGAAAACATGCTAAGGCACATGAAAAACAACAAGGTGGTTGGTGACAGCCAACATGGCTTCACTAAGGGGAAATCCTGCCTGACCAATTTGGTGGCCTTCTGTGATGGAGCCACGGAACTGATGGACAGGGGCAGAGCAGTTGACGTCATCTACCTGGACTTGTGCAAAGCGTTCGACACTGTCCCGCATGACATTCTTGTCTCTAAATTGGAGACACATCAATTTGATAGATGGACCACTCGCTGGATCAAAAACTGGCTCAATGGCTGCACGCAAAGAGTTGTGGTAAATGGCTCGATGTCCAGTTGGAAACCTGTAACGAGTGGTGTCCCTCAGGGATCGGTGTTGGGACCGGTCCTGTTCAACATATTTGTCGGCGACGTGGACAGTGGGATTGAGTGCGCCCTCAGCAAGTTTGCCGACGACACCAAGCTGTGTGGTTCGGTTGATACGCTGGAGGGAAGGGATGCCATCCAGAGGGACCTTGACACGCTTGTGAGGTGGGCCGATGCCAACCTTATGAAGTTTAACCAAGCCAAGTGTAAGGTCCTACACCTGGGTTGGGGCAATCCCAGGCACTGCTACAGGTTGGGCAGAGAAGAGATTCAGAGCAGCCCTGCAGAAAAGGACTTAGGGGTGTTTGTTGACGAGAAGCTTAACATGAGCCGGCAGTGTGCGCTTGCAGCCCAGAAAGCCAACCGTATCCTGGGCTGCATCAAAAGAAGCGTGACCAGCAGGTCAAAGGAGGTGATCCTGCCCCTCTACTCTGCTCTTGTGAGACCTCACTTGGAGTACTGCGTACAGTTCTGGTGTCCTCAACATAAAAAGGACATGGAGCTGTTGGAGCGAGTCCAGAGGAGGGCCACGAGGATGATAAGAGGGCTGGAGCACCTCCCATATGAAGACAGGCTGAGAGAGTTGGGGCTGTTCAGCCTGGAGAAGAGAAGGCTGCGTGGAGACCTCATAGCAGCCTTCCAGTATCTGAAGGGGGTCTATAAGGATGCTGGGGAAGGACTCTTCCTTAGGGACTGTAGTGGTAGGACAAGGGGTACTGGGTTCAAACTTAAACAGGGGAAGTTTAGATTAGATCTAAGGAAGAAGTTCTTTACAGTGAGGGTGGTGAAGCACTGGAATGGGTTGCCCAGGGAGGTTGTGGATGCTCCATCCCTTGGCGGTGTTCAAGGCCAGGTTGGACAGAGCCTTGGACCACGTGGTTTAGGGCAAGGTGACCCTGCCCATGGCAGGGGGGTTGGAACTAGATGATCTTAAGGTCCTTTCCAGCACTTACTATTCTATGATTGTATGATTCTATGAATTGTCATTCTTCAGCACAGCAGTAAGCCTATTCACACACCAGCATAAGAGAGAGGCCTTCACAAAGTTTTTCACTGTGCAAAAAACCCATAGCAAATACAACTATTCTCCACTGAAATTATTGATGCAGGCATTAAACACAAAAGAAACATATCCAGTCTAATATTTAAATCCTCTCACTTTTGCAAGACTTTTTACTAATACATACACAGTAGAAATAGTTATTCAGTAGATATAGCTGGAATGAAAACTGGGATAAAGACCTATATCATAATTTCTCAGAGCCATATTTTGAAACAGAATCATATTTTAAATGTATCCTTTGTGTGAAGGAAGAGTAAAAGGAATGATAATCCCATTCGTGCCTAACTATCCAGGATGAATAAGACCACCAAATGTAATTAAATTTTTATTACTATACTATTCATAGAACTGAACTCAGAAAGTTGACATGATAAGGAGCTAGAATAAAACCTCAAAATGTAAACAGTAAAATGAAAAGCTAACAAAACTTTTGTTATTGGACAGTGACCATGCAATTTTGCTTTAAAAGATTAAGACTTTATTCAGAAAAAAACTCCAACTAAGATGCAGGAAATTTTATACAGCATGTGAACCATGGAATACAAGGAAGAAACCACAAAACTACTGATAATGCTTTATTGAAGAATAGATTTAAAGCACCAGGAAATTGCTTTGGAGGCAATAATAAATAAATAAAAGATAAAAAGAAAAAAAAGTTTGCCCTGATTAAACCCAACGCTGAGCAAGTAGCTAGTATATGAGATAACATTTAAAGATCATAGAAAGAAGGAAATAAGGTTGACCACAGGTCGTGAAAAATATTAATGTGAATTTTAAAACAGCATGTAATTATCAAGAAAATATATACAGTAATTAGAAAATATTACTAACATGAATATGTGCATATATAGATGATACAGTGCAGGTAAGTATTTTTAATTAGCTGTCTGATGTGGCTATATAAAAAACAAAATGAAAACACTGAAAAATATTTTTCATCTCCAACAGCAAGAGTGATGCATGTCAAATAATGATTTAAAATTTAATTTTTGTTAGCTGTTCTGCACTTTATTTATTGGAAAGCATGGCAATGAAAACATAACATCATATATTTCTAACTATAGACTATAACTTAGTCTACATAAGAAAAATACTGAGATTAGATCAACATTATGGAGTTATTAATGGGTAACATTTTAATAAATTAACACAGAATCACAAACTCTTAAGTTTGGGGGTGGCATGCTGCTGCTGAAGATGTAGATTTTGGCACAGTATACAAAACTGAGACCCTCTCTGCTAATGAATGGGAATGAAAAATATCTTTAGGTATCATACTAGGGTCTGGTATTTGTTTTTCTTTTTTAAATTGCCAATAAATGTCAGATTAAATTCAATTGTCATGCCAATGCAGGTATTTAGTGGGCTTCTCTAGATGAAATTATGTTATATATAATGAAGTGACCAAATAGAATGCACTTATATTGTACAATTTACATACTGTTCATTATTCCTGATAGAAACAAAATTTATATCCTGTTATGTTAGACAGGACATAAATAATAAAAACCTTTCTATCCTGGAAGCATAGAATATGAAAAAATAACTTCCCACTCCAACATTAACAGGTACAATACATGCAAACATCTGTTCATGACACAACTATATCTTTTTATTTGCACATTTAACCTAGCCAATACTCTTATAAATAGAAAACAAAAAGGAATTCCAGACAAAAAAATATAGGTCAAGAGTACCTTAACCCACTTGATTACTTAAAATTCTGTTCTATATCCAAAGGCCTCCATGCACTATGACAGTCACTTTATGCTGATTAATTTACTGAAAAACTTATCACAACCCTTCTTAATTTTCCCTGATTGCATTAGAAGTTGAAGCTTTCTTGGGAAAGAAAGGGAAGCAGAATAGAAAAGACAGGTTTGATAAGAACAAATTATAGGAGCAGGCATACCTTATTACAGCTGCATAGTAATGAGTAAAACTTTTACTCCAGGTTATAGGGCTGCATCAAAAGTGTGGCCAGCAGGCTGAGGGAGGTGATACGTCCCCTCTACTCAGCTCTCCTGAGACCCCACCTGGAGTACTGCATTCATCTCTGGGGCCCCCAACATAAGGGGGACGTGGACCAGCGACTAGAGGAGAACCACAAAGATGGTCAGAGGGCTGGAGCACCTCTCCTGTGAAGACGGGCTGAGAGAGCTGGGGTTGTTCAGCCTGGAGAAAAAAGGCTCAGGGGAGACCTTAGAGCAGCCTTCTAGTGCTTAAAGGGGGCCTACAAAAAGTCTGGAGAGGGACTTTTTACAACAGCAGGTAGTGACAGGGAAGGGGGAATGGCTTTAAACTGAAAGAGGGCAGATTTAGTTATTCAGAATAAATTCTTTATTGTGAGGGTGGTGAGTCACTGGAACACGTTGTCCAGAGAAGTTGTGGATGCCCCATTCCTGGAAGTGTTCAAGGCCAGGTTGGATGGGGCTTTGAGCAATCTGATTTAATGGAAGGTATCCCTGCCTATGACAGGGCGGTTGGAACTAGGTGATCTTTAAGGTTCCTTCCAACCCAAAGCATTCTGTGATCTATGATTTTACAGTCTTATATTGACGGGTTTATGGCCCTTTTAATTTGCGCTGGCAGTCATTCCTTGTGTTTGTAGTTTCACTCAACACACCGCAATATCTCAAATTAACTTTAATGTTATATCTCACTTTTTTCATTAACCACAAAAGGAATGGCTAACAAAGGCTTACAGAAAGGGGTGGGAGAAAGAGAGGAAAACAAAGGGATAGAATCCATTAGCTAAAACCTCAAACCGAGAGTGACTTGTACTGGTTTCACTCTGGAAACACACACATATAGAGAAAGATGAGCCAAGACAGTCAAAGTATTTCTGTGGATGCTTTATTCAAGGAAACCAGCCACTTGTTATTCTGGTGAAGTGTGAGCTGGGTTTGGTTGCTACTTCTGTGTTGCTTAAAATCTGGAGCCATTATTTTAATTCCACTTCACATTTTAGCCTTTACATTCCTTAATACCACACCACTAAGAAAAGGGCAATTTACACCTAACACAAGTTTCTAACTAACTGCTCAATCCACTATCCTTTGGTTTATAAAGCATTAAAGTTTTACTGACAATTACCTTTCTCCAGAGCTACATACGGGGATTGAATTATCTCTCAGGCTACTTCTGATGATCCAGAGAGACTAAAGCTCTTAAGGATCCTATTTGAGACAATGGTGAACAATCACTGTGCTATGTGATGTGGTGATCTTACATACCAAAATTTTTATGTAGCAAAGAATTACAGAATACATTCTGCATATCAGCAAGAGGAGCTTTAAGAAGATAGGAGTAGTCAAGGTGTAGACATCAAAGGATCCCTAACAATCTCAGTAAGAAACAGAGCTGGGCTGAGGATTAGACTGTGTCTTTAGGCATTCTGCTAAATGAAGACTTACTAGGTGATCTCCTTCTACGTGCAGTAATTGCAGAGATTGGGTCACATAACACTGACACACTATAAGGTCTATGCTTAAACTGCTTGGCAGGCACACAGAATTCAAAATGACCGTAGGGTTGCTCTTATCCTAAGCTTTTTTTTCTAGTACTGGAACATTTTCGTAGTTTGTTTTTTACAAATTCTTTCAGAATTTCCATAAACTTCTTATAGACACCAGACTCTTCACTTCTGTACCAGCTCTTCTGCCAATACTACGTATTGAGGCAAGACCACCCCCCCAGTTCTTATGACACTTCTAATTTATCTGTAGATCTCATTGGCCACATTGAGGTAATAATTTTGTGTGACTGTCTGTCCTTTTCACTAACAACTGTTTTCTAAAACCAGACTCTTAACTAGCATGCAAACTCTGTTCCACATATACTACATGTTTGGTTGCAGTAAAATACATATTTTATAACTATCTAGCAGTTCCAAGTAACTATTCTTTCAGAAAATCTGGGTCATTCTTTCACAAAATCTGGGTCACAAAATCTAGAAAGATTTTATATAATCTTCTCTATTATTAATGGAAGGTAGTTAACATTGTCCAACAAGTACTTGTTCCTGAGGGCACACTTTCTGATGACTTTGCAGTAACAAATTGTCAAAATTTACTTCAACTTTTCAATACAGCCAATGCATTCTTTTAGTTCTGTACAAGTATATGGTTTGGGTTTGAATCAAGATGACATATTGGAAGTAAAGTAAACATGTTGTGTTCTTTTTCTGTATTAGATCTGTAATACTGCCAAAAATGTAATAAGGTTATTTAACAAGATCTATTTTTTAGAAAAATATGTTGAATGGCATTGATTTTTACCTTCTAATTCCCTTTTGGCAGAGTTCTTAAAATATTGGCTAGACAATTTTCCTGCTACTGCAGACTAAGAAATTCTGATCCAAGGATTGATTTTAGTTAGCTTGCTTCCACCTTTGTTTTTCTTCATAAATCTAAGCACTCTGACATTTCTTCAGAAAAGCAGCTACTCCCACCCTAAAGAAAGCTACCACCATGGTTAAAATACTGCTTTTTCTTCAGATAATAAAGTTCAAATTTTCAGATGAGACCAATGTTTTGCCTCCATCCACAGGAACACCACCTGGGGACTTCTGTCACAATAGTAGATCTTCTAAGAGCCTGTAAATATTCCTTTTTCCTCATTAGCACAATAAACACACTGAATCAGCCAGGACTGTCTTTGTACTGAACACATCTTTGTCTTCATGCTTTCAGCTGGTTATCTCAGCTTCTCTTATTAGCTGTTCTTTAACTCACCACCTCTCTGAATTCATTACCAAAGCCCCATTTAGTTTTCTGCATCATCTTGACATTTCTATTACCTCATGTAACTATTTAAGTTAGCAAGAATACATAAGTATCAAAAAGATTGTGTTCACTGCAGAATGATTTAGTTTCTGACTTTCCGTTGCTTACTTCCCTCTTTCAGATACTTTTATAATTTTCTTTCTGGATAAAGAAGCAGCATGAACCAGCAGTAAAATACTTCCTTACTATAATGTGGTTTCTTCATTACATTTTAGCAATTAATATTCTAAAAATTTTAGATAAGTTCATTCACATTTCAACTTTAAAAATAATTTTAGAAGTTGCTAAGCAACAGTGACCTGCCATCTGGTCAGTTAACAATTTTTGTTCTGAGGTCATGATGGAGATCTTATTATGTCTTTATCAGATTTGCATCTACAGATTCTGCTCTCTCCCCCAGCTGGTACTCCTCTTCTACAGTGCAATCCAAATAATCTCCTGTATAATTATGACTTTTTTTAGTTCGCCTCTACATTAATTATTACAAACACAGGCAATTATTTTTTAACTTGACAACAAAAGGATTTTAACTAGGAATTAAATATCTTGTCACTCAAGAAATGTTTCAGCCTCCAACCTGTGTTACGTCTATTCTACAGCTTCTACTGACTGCTAGTCCTGTAGTCACTCATCAGGCTAGTCTTGCTTCTAATACTGCAATAACTATTTTCATATTCCTAAAAACATGCCTAGTGACACCCTAAAAATGTTTTACAGCACAGATACTCTAATCAAGTGGAATGAACCTGTAGCAAAAAGTCTTGCCAGAAATAATCAAGAAAGTCCTTATTTTTATTCCAGAAAAGAAACAAAATCCACAAGGGATACACCAAGTATGAAAACAAACATACACCATGAAAGCACAGGACTGATTCTAATGACAGTTGGAGAAATGGATGGAGCTTTGAGCGACCTGTCTAGTGGAAGGTGTCCCTGCCTGTGGTAGGGAAGTTAGAGCTAGATGATCTTTAAGGTCTCTTCCAATCCCTAACCATTCTATGATTCTATGAAGTGAACTGCAGAAAGATACAGAAGGACTCTACTGATCAAGAAAAGAAGTGATGAAATGAAAGTATGGATGGACTTATTAGAATTCAAACCTATTAAATTTACCAAGAAAACTTTTACTTATATTTTAAGTACAAACCCCAAAATTATTTGTGGTGTTATCAAGTACCTGTGGAATATGACATTAGCTGGGATAAAACCATGTACAGATACCCTATCAGGTAAATATAAACACAAATTTTATCACAGAGTCGTTTAGGTTAGAAAACAGCCTTAAGATCATTGAGTTCAACTGTCAACCCAGCACTGCCCAGTCCACTACTAAATCATGTCCCTAAGCACAACTATATGTCTTTTAAATACCTCCAGGGATGGTGACTCCACCACTTCCCTGGGCAGCCCATTCGAATGCTTGACAACCCCTTTTTGGTGAAGAATTTTTTCCTAATAGACCATCTAAACTTCCCTGATGCAACTGGAGGCAATTTCCTCTCATCCTATTGCTTGTTACTTGGCAGAAGAAAGCAACACCCACCTCACTACAACCTCCTTTCAGGCAGTTGTAGAGAGCAATAAGGTCCCCCCAGGCTTCCTTTTCTCCAGGCTAAACAACCCCAGTTCTCTCAGCTGCTCAAGTTTTTTTAAGAAATGCAACCTAGAGGTTGCATTAAGGTTTCATAAGTTTAAATTAAGCATTTAAAAAAAGTTATAATCAACTAGCAAAGAAGTGATCGAATTGAAAGCCAAGAAAAAAAAGAAAGCAAATAAGATTTCAGAATAAAATTTAAGATGCTAGAAAGATCAGAGGCAACAGAGACTGACCAAAGTTGACAAGATCAATCTGAAGGCTATTGTACAAGTTTTCATTGACGAGGGACAAAGAGAACACAGCATACAATTACTTGACACCTCCCTCTGCTGACTAAGGAGAAGCAAACAAGAAACAGTATGTGGTATAAATGGCACAATTTGAGCACAGATCATTGCTGGATGAGAAAAGGATGTGAGAAATGAGCACAAATTTAAGATCTCTTGGATAAACAAACTAAATTAGTTTATCTTTTAGAGCAAGTCTCCTGTGGTTGTGTGCCTTTGAGAAAACCAGGAGCAAGTACAAAACACTGTTTTGAGCTAATAAGAGAGAACTTCAGTAGTGGTGACAAAGACAAGGTTGAGGATTTGATCAATAGTAGAATGGAAAGAAAGATAATTTTCTGATTCTATTCAGGAAAACCTTAATAACACAGATTATCTCAGTGATAAAAAAGCAAAAATAACCCCAAATTCATCATATTTAAGACTATTCTTACCTGTTTTCTGAGGTGAAAGGTCTTTTGCTGATGGAACTTTCAAATTAACTCTGCCTGATCCCAGTACTGGAATAGAGAACTTCTTAGGAACCTCAAAGAATTCTTGCGTACTCACTTCTACACTGTAATCCACATACTTCAGCTCTGGGGGGAATTTACGAGGTTTCAGGAGTGCATGTCTCTGAAGTGAAGGAATAATGCATACATGTGAACAATCATCTCATAATAATTTCAGATTAAGAAATCTAAAATTATACAGGTCTAAATACGTAATTCTAAAACTAAATTGGTAATTAGGCAAGTTACATAGAAATTGTTGAAAGATCCTTCTAAATAAAAACTGCCTTCCATAATTTTTGTAGACATCATGCATCTGAAACATTCATTTAAGAAAAATGGAGTTTGAAATTTACAGTAAAACCATCTCCTACCCAGAAACCGCTCTGCAATCCCTTGAAATATTCAGGACAGGCAAGAAAAGGGGAGAATAAAGATGAAAAGAAAAACATATTTTGTATCAGATGTAGACCAATTTTTCATCTTTTACTTTATAAAGTTTCTGGATAATAAAAAGCATGAAAAGGAAAAATTACTTTTCTATTTTCTGAAGAATAATTATATAGTTAGCTGAGCTAACTCTGGTACTTTGAAATTGACAATATATTTTAGAAATCAAAGCATTTATAATTAATTTTAGGGATAAATAAACTCCTCCCTTTTGGTAAAAAGCATATTAGTAAAGGATTAGCACAGTATGTAAAGACAAGCTCAAAATAGTCATCTAAACATCTTAACGAAATAAATTTGACTCCTGTAAGATAGCATTACAGAAATAATGCAATGGTTTAATACACTACTTGCTCAAAATTGCAATTTTCAATCCAATAACACAGTATAATTTTGATGTTCAAGATTAACTGTAAGTTGAACAAATTTAAAATCTGAAACTAGTCACATCTGTTTTATAGAAAAGTCTTTGGAATTAATGACTGCTGTGAATTATCTTGAAGCAAATCTAGGGAGGAGATAAATACAGAGAATTTCAGTTTCTGCTAAGAAAACTGGCTTATTCTATTGGTTTAAAATAATGTCAGGAAAACAGGCATCACAGTATATATTAGAATGGGACCAGGAATGAAGATCCATTCTGGGAATTCAAAAAGACAATTTAAAAGGAAAGTGAATTGTTCTTAAGAATTACCATTAAAGGTAATATGGTCAAATTACTGTTGAAATCAACTGGGTTGGAGTTCTGCTTTGGGCTGGTGGCTTGTCTATTGTTTGCAGGTTTTTTTCTTTTTTAATACAAAACTCACATTCCCTTTCCAGTTTTATAAAGCAGACCTACACTCCGCATTGCTTTGTTTTGACTATTAATCTAGCCATCAAAAATGTCAATATGATGTTAAATACAAAGTACCTTTGGAGTTTAGGAATCTGTAAAAACATAATTTTTTATGATTCTTGTTCTATGAAGAACTGGACAGATATATGTGACTGAAAAGAGTACTCACTGAAACAAAACATTAACTAAGGGTTTTTTTACTGTATATTTTAATATAATCTACAGAAGGGACAAGAAGATCTGTTACGTGAGTTGAAAACTTGGACTCACTGTTGATTAATTTCTATCCTGCAAGACTGGAAGTTCACTGATAGTACTTGCTCACAGACACACACAAGAAAAATTAAAAAAAAAAAAAAAAAAATCGATACATGTTACTAATACATGTTAATAGTTCAGTTGCTATATTAATAGCAAGTTCCATTTCTCTCTGACAGGAGTGAAATGACAGACAATTTTGTAGTGGGAAAAAGATATTTCATTTTCCCTTGTAATGGGAAGTTTCAAACCAAAATGTTTATATATATTTACCAGTTTAAATTTGACTTAGATCTTCTGTATATTCAAATACAAATTTACACCTACACATGCTTTTGGTAATTAGATTCTTTTCCAACACTGAAATAAAAATCCAATATGACTTAAAAGTTTTGGTAAGTCTTAATTGACAAAATGATTGTAAGATGACCTTTGGTGGAGCACTGAACACTTAAATTATAACTATCTTGAAGATGTGTCTTATGATTTAAAAAATTACTAAAGTACTGATTTTAAGATTCTTGTTCATGCTATCTCATTTTTAAAGATATGTTTAGAAAAAAGACAGCTGGTTAGTATTACATAGTCTATGAACATATCAAATATTTCCTGGTACCTTGTCAAAGAGTAAAGGATGAAAATATTTTTAATGAGAAACCTAGATCTTTTTGAAAGGGGAAAAAAAATCCTACAAACACATACAAGACTAAAATATGTTGTCTCAAAGGGCAATATTTCCAAGAAAAGAGAAAATGTCCAACATAACTCAGATAAACGTTGCAGCTGCTATATTTTTTAGTATTTTTCAGGGTAGTAAGTTAAATGGAATTTAATATTTTTTAACTTTTATTATCAATTGCAGGTCTAAGGCTGCTGTGCTACAATAAGACAGATTCCAACACGTACTTCATCAATGTAAAGTTTCATGATATTCCATGTGTGGAAGTGTTACTACCAGTTAACAACAGTATTTGCATTTCCAAGGATTAATTTCTTCTTAGAATAATTTTTCAAAAAGAATTGGAGTGTATGTAAAGGATCAGAATTAAACTTGGTATTTTTCAAAGACTGATTGTTTTTCCAAGGTATTTTCTTAGAATTACCATCTGCACTTTCTATGTGTAAAGTATGGCAGATTCTATTACAGAATGCAGAAGAACCTTACTCTTTCCCTGGATATTACTGTTTTTCAGATCCTAATTTAGCCCCATTTCTTCCTTCCAGGAATTAACTTCTAAAATCTTTCCTCATGAATAAAATAATTTAATGATGTCAATCTCTCAGAATCCCTGTGATAAATCATGTCTGTCATCTCCCTTAATCCCATATCAAAAGATAAGTGATGTAATATAAAAGACATTGGTCCCACTTATAAACTCAATAAATTGAAATCTGACCACAGATCGTTCTGTGAAAAGTTAATTCCAATTCAAATGTATCTAATGTAACTTTTTAATTACAGTATCTTCTCTCTTCAAGGACACTATGATTCTTTCTCAAAAAAAAAAAAAAAACCAAAAAAAAACCCACCACCCCCCCCAAAAAAACCCCCCAAAATCCCAACCAAAAAAAAACCAAAAACCCCACTTGTATTTAAAAAAGCAAACTGTCCAAACTTAACTTACAATTTTTCCATAATCATATGGAAGATCACAAAATCCTTGAATCCTGGTTGTCTATGAAGAGCACAAACTTTGAAGATCAGAGCCGAACAGGTGTAGGATGAGATTCTGCCACATCAGCCAAGCAGCAGAAGCCATAGCTTTGAGTGCACAAGGTCCCTACTCATCTTCCATTGATCAAAGCTAAAACTCATTGGCACCACTATGATGCACTAAGATAAAATATTCAGTGCTGCTTAGTCACATGGACAGCAAGACAGAAAGAAAATGCACAGTGTTCTAAAAGCTGGAATATGGCTTTTAGAAGGACACAGAGATCTGCAGTCCATGATGAGCCATGATTTTGAAGAGAGGCAAAATAGAGCCTAAGTAAATCTTTTACAGTTTAACTATGAGGACACATCTGGACACAGAGGCAAGTGCAAGCTTTAGTTTTGTGACTTTTGCAGAACAGGACTTCTATTCCTTCCCTATCACAACGTCTAATTATACAAGGAGGTTACTAGCATCTCTGACTATGGAGAAAGAGCCCTGTATCGAGAAACTGGGTTTAAGTTGTGCCTCTTTATGCAGATTCTAGAAAGAAGGAAAACTGAGGCAAGTTATTTTGACTTTCTCTTCACTAACTGCAACTCCCCCTGCATACACAAATGAGTGAATTCTCATTATTTCCTTCCTTCTTTTAATCACTTACCTCTATTTACTATCATTAGCAACTTCAATCTAAACAAGTTATGTTCTTCTTCGACATTCTCTCCCCTTTCTTTTCACATAGGCTTTTTCTTCCCTTGTTATCTGTTCACCTAAACTTTCCACCAGCAACTTTCTCTTATTAATCATGAAAAAAGTATTTTGTAATTATTCACAATAATGCCAGTCCCAACCTTAACAGTGGCAGAGAGTTCTATCCTATATTCTTTTTACTACTACCTAAAAATGTTTTAGTTGGAATTAAATTAACGAAATACTCAGGAGGTAAGAAATTCACACAATTGTATACTTAAATAAAATTCAGAACTATCCTAACATCTTTCATTAAAAACAATAAAAAATTCACAGTCATAAATGGGCATGCACCCAGGATATTATTTAGTTTCTGGGTTTTTATGACTTACATATATTCTATTAAAATAAAGAAGCATGAGGTTACTGATTTTAATTTCTGATTTTACTTTAAATATCGAGATATGCATGTTTGGATTCCTATTGCTTTAGCATCCTTGCTTCCTATCTATCTTTTCACTACTCAACTTCTCTAACTAACTAACTAACTAACTGCTTTATTTTTTGATGCTGTTTGTTTTCAAATATTTTTTAAATTATACCAAAGTTAAAGCACAAAAAAAAAAATCCTGCAACAAATTCTTTGGATTGTGTTGGTAGTAGTGGTTGCTTTGGGGAGACAGGGAGGGACATGGGAGATTAAGTACCTAACCTTGCTGCTAGTGAGTCCTTCAGTGCCCAAGATTTTAAAATAAACTATTAAAATTCTCTTTCTAGCAGAAATATTTAACCAGCTGATTTTAACCTAGTTGAATAAGTAAAAGAGAGAAAGAAAGATTTAGCTAATATTCCTGCACCTTTCCATTGAATGTCCATTTCCAAGTTCCTCAGACTTGTTAACTGTCACTTCTGTACTCTGGCTGCACACTGTCTAATATTGGCGCAGAAGTAACACCATTTAGCACAAAACCCGAACAGGATAAACAGGATATGCACAGCAACTTTAATGGGAAAGAGATAAGAAATCCTTGGGTTTTTTAGTAACTCTAATCATTAAAAAGAATCAAAATAGATTTTTTTTTTTTCCTTACAGCAAGAAGAAAAAGCAGTAAAAACACACTAGAAAAATAGCTCGGACTTTCAACCATGCACATAGGTGGGGCAAGTAAAACCATACAGCAAAAGTTACTGAATATACAGTTTGACTAAAAAAATATAGCCTACCATTATTTCTATTTTCTATGTGATTGAAGTAAACATGAGTAAAAGGTACAGTTTAATAGGAATGGAAAGTATACAATTATTTAGTTAGTTATTCCTCAGTTTGACATGCAAATAAATGGAGGAAGCTGAAACAATTTTTCCTTCTGTCCATTCATTATATAACACAATTATATCTCCAGAAAGGGAGTACAAAGGTGGAATAGAAATCAAAGAGAGTAACGAAGAGAGATATTGAGTTGCTGGAGCAGGTCCAGAAAAGGGTAACAAAGCTGGTGAAGGGTCTGGAGCACAAGTCTTATGAGGAACAGCTGAGGGAACTGAGGTGTTTAGTCTTGAGAAGAGAAGGCTTTGGGGGGGAGACCTTATCACTCTCTGCAACTACCTGAAAGGAGGTATTGGAACAGGCTTCCCAGGGAAGTGGTGGAATCACCGTCCCTGGAAGTGTTCAAAAACATGTGTAGATGAGGCCCTCAGTAACATGGTTTAGTGGTGGACTTGGCAGTCCTGGGGTAATGGTTGGACTTGATGATATTAAAGATCTTTACCAACCTAGTTGATTCTATGATTCTATATATTCCAGAGGATTTCATGAGCCTAAGTAGTTCACAAAACCACAGGATATGGATGGGATTTTTTTTTTTGGGGGGGGGAGGTGGGGAGGGCAATTGGGCAATAAACCTAAACTCACACTTTAGCTCCAAATTTAAATGCAGAATACCAGCCCCCTTCAAAAACTTTCTTCAATTAATGCCACCAGAATTTCTATACTGTCACTTTTATACAGACAGTAAGTAAGAATTTATGACAAAAGTTATTAGGAAAACTTTTCAGAATTTAATCTGCATAGGGGTTTGTCATACTGACATGTTTTTAACATGTCTTTTCTACATCAGTATACAGCAAACTTTTCCATTTTATTTTTCATAAGCAATTATAAGACTTTCTGTACATGGAGGAAAATACTTTTTTCTGCATACTAGTTTCATTTCTCACATGATAATTTATTCAGTGTTAGTATCCATCATTATGTATTTTATGACTAATCTAATTGTCCTCCACTCTTCTACGATACAGGTAATTTTAGAACTCATATTAGAGTTTAGCATACCTAGTGGTACAAAAAGTGTTACTATTATGTTCTTCCTTGATTACATTCACAGTTTCAGAGCAGTTAAGTCTTTCGTCAAGTATTTGCTAAGTGACTGTGATATTAAGGGACTTCAATTATGAAAAGTTCATAAAATGTTACCACGGCAGTGGATTAGCTATAATCCAAAAGGAAACTATTTGCGTCCAGATTACATGGTTGCAATTCTTTTCCCAATACAAACATACACTAGATTAAATCTACTCTGACTTTTTTCCTCCCTTATTTTGTTTACTTTTTGAGCTTATCTGTAAACAAAAAGCATATATTTAGCAACATCAAGACACATGGGAAACTTCTCTTCCTCTTAATATCGGGAACCCATACTCAGGAAGTAGTTTAATGGGAAAACTGGAATAACACAGCTGCTCAGTGATCTATCTGTGGCCAGGTAACATCAGGTTCACAAGGGAAGTTAAAGCCTAGAGTGTGGCTGTTATCCATAGAAGGTTGCACCTGAAATCTACATGAGAAAAAAGCTTTCTCATTTGGCAATATTGTTGTTATAAATTTATTCACAAGTACTAATTGAATGTTTAACAGACCACCTTGGGAGGTTTTTTGTTTCTAGATATTGAAATCCTGGGAAAATATCTCTAGGTTGGAATGATATATAAGTAGGGAGCTATAGCTTCTAAAGAAGATCTGTGGTTTTCCAAAACTATTTTGTATTGATTGCAAGACATGAAAAAGTCTTTTCTGCTCCTCGATTTATTCACAAAGCCTATTCTTTAAAGAAAAATCCTGTTTGAGAATTTTCATTTCTTACAAAAATGTGCATAAGGAAGGATATAAATACAGATACCTATTACATAGAGTATGAAATAGAGTAAAACGTTAAGGCTTTTTTTAACTGCAGCCAAGATTTCTTAAAGGAAGCATTTCCTAATAGCGTGGAGAAAGCAGCTTCAGAATGAACATATATAATATTGCCGTGTCTGAGGGAAATTGGGATTAGTAACTGTCAGATTACAGACTGTGTGAAAAAAAGCATAACTTCACAGTTTCCTGAAACTTAAAAAATTCAGCCAAAAAAGCCAAGAACAAGTAAATAATTGCAGTAACAGATTACTGTGTTTCTTACCTCTACTCTGGACAGCCCTAACAATGCAGTTGCAACTCTAACACTACTGCTCTGCAGAGTCCCTGTGATCTTTCTTCTTTCATATTCAATAGTTGACATCTGCTGTTGTGCAGCAATAGCCAGAGCCCTCTCTCTTGACTCATTGATCAATGGAACCTTCAGATTTTCTTCAAGAATCTGATCAAGACCACATTTCAAATATAAAACTGGCTCTGCTGAACTTGGACCTGTTAAATAAAACAAAAAAAAGAAACAAAACCCCCACATTTGTCAACCAGTAGCATAACTGCATGGAGTATTTAAAATCTCTACTCTCCAAAGAAAAGCCAGAATATAAAATTGCCTTGATGTTTAGTGTTATTTCTCTGGTACATATTATTTACTCCAGTAATACTTTTTTTAAAATTTTTAATCATAATGGGGAAATAAAAATTAACATAAACTGAAATACAAACCACAAGTTGCTTAGTTAACAAGAAAATCCAGGCTTTAGTGTTACTACTATTATGACAGTAATGAAAGTTTTTAAAAGTCTTTCTGATACCTACACAACACAGCCACTCTTTTACCCTTCTAGATGATGTTGCATCTCCTCTAAAAGAAGCCACAAGCAATTATTTCAAATAATAGCTAACACAATTTCTGAAATAGGATTGGCAGCAGTTTATCACTGTCTGTTTAAAGACAAAAGGATTGGATTGCCTGTCAAATCACAACACTGCATACAAAACTCATGCAATTTAAAATTAGAAAAATTCTAGGTGAAGATAACTTGTCCTGGTTCATCTGGCTATAATCTATATTCTGAAGTAGAAGAGAAAGAATCAAAAAATATTTATGAAGACTTATGTTGAAGACAATACAAGAAAGTTAAAGCTCGCTAACAACTAGCTGTTGCTCTGAAGACAATGGACTGGACAACATTAAAAGAAATATCTGATTGGTACATAGTAATATCTTTCTTATAGTTCACTATGAAAAATTGCTTTTACAAGATTTATTTAATTAATTTGGAAAAAAGGCATGGGAACTAAAGAATATCTGCAGAAGATAATTATTTGCTCTATTTTACTCTTCCCCCTTCTATTTGTTTTACCTTCTAATGTACTGCTAACATGCAAAACATTTGGACTATCCATCGGAAGCAATCCCGAAGGCAAAGGTATATCACCTGTTCCCTCTATCAGATATATGAATTCTCCAATCTGAAATGCAAGAACATACAAATTCACAGAACACAGAAAACAACTCATGCAGAAGAGGAGGCAAGATATTAAAACTAAAACCAAAGATACCCTAGTAATACTTAAAATCTGATTTGCAAAATAATTTACATATTCAGGAGACCCGCTATTTTAAAACTATGTTTAAATAAAAGAAAAATACAATTTCAAACCCTGCTATGACAATAAGGTACCTTTAATGGAGGACATTAAATGTGAAAATCAAGAAATTTCAATTAATTGAATCCTTTCCAGCTCTATATATAATTTAACTGAATAAGGATACCCTGACCCACAAATACAGCAACAAAGTGAATTCTAATTATGTGTTATAGCTGTATATAGTTTAAACATATTCATTCATAACTTACTTCACAGTTAAGAACTTTTTTTAAAAAATGTTTACAGTAATTTTGAGCCAGTAACTTTTCTCTAGAAAGAAAAAAAGAGCAGAAGTCAAGGCAGCAACAGGTTGCCCAAAGAAGTGGTAAATGCTCCATCCCTGGCAGTGTTCAAGGCCAGGTTGGACAGAGTCTTGGGCAACATGGTCTAGGGTGAGGCGTCCCTGTCCATGGCAGGAGGGGTTGGAACTAGGTGATCTTAAGGTCCTTTCCAACTCAAACCATTCTATGATTCTATGATTCTATGATTCTATGTACAAATTCTCCATAAAGAAGAAATAAATTAACAAATCTTAATTTCATCAAAAAGAATGGAAAACCTACAAAAGTTTGAATGTAAATATAAACATGACCTAAAACAAAGGAAGACAGTAATTTTTCACAGAGGAAATGATAAATTACTTAGCAGAGAAATAACACTTTGAATCATAGATAAAACAACAAAAAAAAGTAAGTATGGTGCAAATAAAGATAGACACATCCTTTTTTTAAAAAAGAAAATGCACTTAAAGTAGTCCAAATTATAAAGGCCACAACTGAACATCCCAAAACTAAGATACCTAAATTAGGTACCTATAGATCTACCTGAACTAGGCAGGAGATTTAATGATATATTGCTATTATTCTGATAACTTTTCTTTTCTTTACCACAGACATTTTTTGGACAACATCAGCTTCTACTGATTGCAAGGTAGAACTGATCTAACAACTGATATAATTTGCACAGAAGGTCATCTCTTTATTTCCATAAACCACATTCTGTAAAACTCTGCCCTAAAAATGCATATTCTGTCCTTTATTCCAGATATGAAGGAAGTAATTTATGGAATTTAGACCACCTTCCAACCAATGCAATGTTTTCCCTTTAATAATGCTCTGTAACGTACGATGAGGCTGATTTTTATTTTAACTTTATTCATAGTTTCAACACATATTTATGTTAAGGCTGAAAGCATTGCAGTTATCTTTCTGACACAGCAGAAGGAAAGCTATTCAACTTCAATGGCATTTTCTCCCCTTCCTTGATTCAGGAGTTTAGACAATTCTTCCTTGGGAAGGATTAAAGAAACCTACAGCAAAAGCGAGTTCCCACACAGAAACTAATAGCCACTCCTGGGAACCAATTTAACCAGGAATTATTCCTGTTTGACACAGTTATTTGTCTCCATAAGGACTGCTAACAAGCTCGCAGAATATACAAATAATTTCATGAAGGTGTTGGTTGCTAGGATGCCATTTTACTATCAATTTCTTTTCTTGTCATTGCTGACATCAATATGCTTATATGTAGGAACAAACTTCCCCATTTCCCTCTTTGCTTTGAAGAATTCTTGGGTTTTGATCTCCATAGAATGAAAATCCTGTTTTCTTTCTGCTGAGTTTTTCCTGATGCTTTGGAACAGAATGGGTATTTCACTATTTCACTGTATGTTGAAAGTTTAGCTAGTATTCCCATGGTTTTAATGCTTTATATTTCCATTTTCCATCAGCTGTAAACAGAATATCATCAACATTTGTAGGGTTTGCTGTTAATAAAAATAGTTAAGAAAATACCTGTTGAACTACCATTAGCTATTTGTCTAATCCCATTCCTAACTGATATTTCAAGAGAATATATAGCTCCCAGGAATTTGCAGCTCTCCATACAAGTCAGTAATTAAGAACAACAGATAGTAAAGTGTTCTTTTAATAAAACAGTTAATTGTGCATTAGACATTTAGCTGTGAAAGTCTGGACTGACATTCCCAAAGTATGACTTAGTAAATTATTGTCATTGAAATCATGAGATGTTCACATTTAAATTACCTCCCAGAAACAAAGAGAGAAAAAGCAGCCCAGTTATGTTAACCAATATATAATTTCTTTGCTGGAAAGATCTATGCTAAAAATTTGAAGAATGTCAGTTTCAGTTTTTCTTAAAAAACAGAAATATTGAAACAAGTCCTTGAAAAATGTTATAAATAACTTGCACTGTTATTTCAAACCTTAGAAAAGTTAGCACCCAGATTATTTAGAAACAATTTAAGCAACATACTTGAGCAGGCCAACAAACTTGAACCAGTATATCTTCTTGCTTTTATTACAGTTAATGCAATGACAGATAGGATTTCTAGTCAGATGCAAGTCCAACTGGTGATTTGAATCTCAGTACCTTCTTCATTGGTTGTAATGAAGAAGCAGTCTTTGATTACTATTTCAGTCTATTTGTCAAAAAGGGTAGGAAAGGTAGGTAGGAAGAATTTACAGAAATGCTGAATTTGGTTATTTTTTTAGATTATGTACAGCACAAGTCCATATTTGAATGATATAAGTCTCATCATCGTATGAAGCCATTTGATTTTCATACAGCATGGTAGCTACACTTGTTTGTCAATTAGATAATGGTATGATTGAAATATTGCAGCCATATACACAATATTTAAGAAAGCCAATTTCTTTCTGTGCCATTACTGTACAGCTCTAAAATCTTGCAGTTTCATTTTTCCCTAAGAGATTTACCACATTTTCTTACAAATGATACATTTACATGGATGGGACTTTCTAACCTGAGGTGCTATGTATAGAAGATTTTGTACTTTCAGCAGCCTTTAAATGCTTCCTTCCTACTCAGCTAAGCTGAAAGGACCAGGTGTTCCAGCAATAGTTATCATACAGGACATAACAGTGGCTTCTCTGAGTCATTAATGCTTCCTACTATGATAAAGCTGAACTAGTTCTTGGTTAAAAACTGTGACCACTAGTTAGGTGTTTAAACTTAGATGTTTCTACATCACGACTGGAGGCAACACTGCGGCTGTCAGAAATGTTCTTTTCCCTTTCCGCATGAAGTATAACCATGCCATATCTCTGACTACATCTCTTATATTTGCTTTCCTCCCACTAACATGTCTATATTCACTAAAATATTTAGTTTTCTGGCTCTATACCTAATGTAGTATGAGCTTCTTCTTAGCCAGCGTATAGACTTCTGCTTTATGTACCTGTAATGTCCCTTAATAATCTCTTTTATTAATTACAGGATTTATTTTTTTTTAATTATCTGTCTCTATAAAGAAACTGTTACATCCTTCTGATCATTCTCGTTTCTCTCTCTCTTCCCTCCACCCCTGTCCCTATTATATTATTTGCTGGGGTGAATGGAACTGCACATGATATTCAAGATGTGTACAGCATAGCTCTTCAGAAAGGCATACTGAGATTTCACATTTTTATTCTATTTCTCTCCTAATAATTTGTCTTTCTGAATGATGCTGAGTGCTGGATTGTTTTTTTTTGTTGAACCATCCATAAAGATCACTATCCTCTGACACGGGGACATTTATACAACCTTTTTGTGGGTTATTCCCTGGTCTCAATAAGGCATGAGCTCACTGTCTCACTGTAGGTTTTGACAGATTATCTTCTCTCCCTCTGCTAACTTTCAAGAAACTTAAGTGAACTGTGCACTCTTTAGACTTCCAGCCATATGGCTTGTTTTCTTAAAAAATGGCCAGAGGTTTCAAATATTGAACAGAGTCAGATAGATTGGCTTCGGAATTATTTCATTAGTCTCATTTTCCTTTAAAAGCGAGGCCAAATATAAGCTGGCCAAGTAGCATAGCCAAAGTCCTGGTTAAACAATAAAAACAAACACCAAACATACAAACACTAAACACTAGCAGAAGTCTCTTGTACTATTCTATAGTAATGAAACATATGGAAGCTGACAACGTGCAGGAGAAAAAGAATAAGTCATTTAGTTTTGGATGTATTGTTACAAATCATGAAAACATGTCAGAGAGAATGGCAGATGCATGTATCTGCACAGAGGGAAAGCTGAAACAGAGACGTAGTATTATGAAACTAAAAAGAAGAACATAAGCCTTGAGATCAATCACACATAAAAGAATATTAGAAAAACACAGGGTGTTGTAAAACATTGATGGATAGAGACAAAACACAGCAGGGAGTTTAAAGATCTGGGAAAAGATGGACTAAAGACAGGTAAATAAGACTGTGACCACTGAGATAAAGGATTACAGGAACATCAAAGAAGCTGGAGTGCAAATTTTAAACTCTGAAAGTTGGTCAAAACCAGGTCTTGGTAATTTGATGAAATCAATTTTGGTTAAATACATATGGCAAAACCCAGGCTATGTGAGTCAAGAGAAACTGAAAGGTACTGGAGTCAATACTGATGTACAATCTGTTCAAAAGTTTTACCTGCATGAGTGCCAGGACTGCTTAGAATCTAGATTGGCAGGCAAGTTAAAAAAAGAGATAGAGCAAGGAAAATAATTATTATTATACTTTGACATCATATCCTTATACAGCGAACAAGATGGAGAGATGTACAGTAAAGACTTTATCCTCTTCGTGCATATATCTCATCCTAAAGTATTATTCTTGCTCCAACATCGACAAATTATTTAAATTCCATATTTGTTTTTAAGATGAGTTGCCTAGAAAAGCCACCAAAATAACATTCCTTGCAGTGTTATTTTTATTTGTAACGATTTTACAATAAAAAGTAACTTGCAGCATTTCATATAATTCTAATTATGTGAAGATAAAAGGGCAGTAAACTTTCGTTTAAATTTCTTAACTGAAGCGTCCAATCTTATGTTAATCTCTGACCAACTTCTTCAGCAACATTTTCCTCCATGAATAATAGGAATACCATACATAGATCATGTCTTTATAATTGCATATGCATTCAAATACATTACCTTAAAATATGTGCATAATCAATTTGTATATTTACTTACCCTATTCACACATAGTTGGCAAACATAGCCCAATTCTTAACTGACGAGGCTACCACATGAAAACCACTTTCTATTCATACTTTCTTTTCTTACCAGTTCATTAGCCAGAATGACACTACAGTAACGTTTTTCCAGATTAAAGGGAAGAAAGTGAATATCTAAGCCTGCAGAACTTCTCCCTTCCAATAACAGTTTTTCCATTGGACTGAAAAACTCATGCAGGAGGCTGGATTGGTCAGCTGTTAAAATAAGTTTAAATGGTTGTTTAGATACAACAGCACAGGTTGTAAAATAATGTAGCTGCCTGAGGTTAAATATAAGGACACTGTATACAGTCTCCTGTAGTAATCAGTATCTAAGGCACATTTGTAATTGGTAATCAGTATTTTCAGTCACACTTGTGTAGATGTGTTGCAATATTGCATGCTGTATTATTTAAATACTTAATTTTGCTAATTACTCATGTTCTTATTCTGTGCACTGAAACAAAATCCGGGAAAACTGTTATCACCATCAAAAGCTCTTTAAGGATGTACACCTTATATGACTACTGGCAAATGACTACTGCCAGAATGAAGAGTACAGTTTACTGTTATTTAAACAAATAGTTTTGCTCTCAGTAGCAGTAACAATGTTATGTTATAGTCTGAAATCCTTTCGTGTAGATAAAAATACTGGCAAGCTTGCTTTCTTTGCATTGTTTTCACAAATTCAGAAAGTGTTTTCTTCATAAGACATTAAGAATCTTGGGGTTGAATCTGGCAGAATCTGACTACTTTCTCACTATGTGTTTTTCATCTGCTAAACATATTTTGATAATGCAGATTACCTCAGAACCAGACATTCATTCAAGGTTGGCTGGCAGACTTTAGAATAGGTGTAAAAGTGAAGGCAACAGAAATGGGTGCACATCACGTAAGAAACATATGTCAAACTCTAAATAGAACTGGGTCACCCCTCAAAACCACCAAGAACCAAGCTGAAGAAAGGCATAGCCACCACCCACCTTTTCTCTGCATAGTCCAAATTGCTTTCCAATCAATAAAAATACAAATTTCCCAATATTCATGCTTTAACCAACAGTTAAATTTTATATTAATTTGATGTTTCTAAAGCCTACATAAACAATGACACACACACAAATACCAAGAGGAATGAAGTCCCATTTTTACCTTTCCATCAAATAGGATAAGGCAGATCTAAAAGCAACTAATTTTTTACTGCCTAAGGCACTAACTCTCAAACTTGTCTCTGTTCAAGTTTTTCCTCATTCAAAGTATGTAAAACTGTGGAGTAGACTGAATCTCTTGTGAGAGCCCTCCCGCCTCACTTTTTTTCTGGATTTTCTGAAATTAAAACAATTGCCAAAAAAGCAACGTTTAATAAATAGGGGTTTTGCTGGGGGTTGGTTGGGTTTGGGTTTTTTTGTTTTGTTTTGGTTTGGGTTGGGTTCTTTTTTTTTGTTTGTTTTGTTGGTTTTTTGGGGGGGTTTACAGTTTTCTTCCTTTTTATTACGGCTGCTCCAAGAGAAAAAAAATATTCCTGTAGTTTAAATAGTGCATGTTCTCTCAGGTCAGGGTGTAAAACACGTAAAGAAGACTCTTGTTTAGGTTTTGTTTGCCATGGTATTGAGACAATGAAGGGGAATTATTCTTAAACGAGGAATGCACTTCTACAAGAAATGAAAACATAATTTCATTTCCAAAGACCTGAGATGCCGTAAAAAATGTCTGTAGTCTCAATCTGATTGAAGCCATAAAAACCTTCATAAGCTACTCACAAATGGGTACAATAGTTGTACCCCACTTTATTACTTAAGGTACATACTTTTTTTTTTTTATGAACTGCGTATTAATTGGCTTTTAATCACATCTCAGAATACAATATGAGATAATATATCTAGAAGGGCTAAATTATTCAGATTACAAATCTGCTTTCCATATCACCTCACAGGAGCAAAACAATATTTTCTAAGGGGACAAAATTAATTTCATAAAGCCATCCTAAAAATTTGCAGCAGTCTCAGAAAATGCTGTAGCTTTACATTTGTATGTTTTAAGAGAACTGTGGACTGACATTTCATAGGAAATAAGGCCAAGAAATGCCTGATTCCTATAGAACAACCTTAGAAATCTTTTCACTAAATTAAATACAACAGAAGATAAACTCTCTAATAATTACTGAACATACTTTATATGTCAAAATCTTGCCCATGTAGACAATCTAATTTCCACCATAGTGACACATTGTATAGAGGTACTTACAGCAATTTAAGTTGATCTCTTCATTTGGATCTTCAGGCAGAGCACCATTTTTAAAATGTAATATGTTATTTTCAGAACTAAAAGAAAAAAAATTAAAGTGATATTCTAAAGCTGGATATTTCTATTATTAATAGGTTTGTTCCTCTTTTTATGAATAAATACTTGAAAAACAAATATTTTCCAGAAAAAAAAATCCACATTTTGGAACCATCTACCTACCAATAATGTTGAATACTACCTCTTCCACTAAAGTTAATAGTCATATTTACAGCAGAGCCAGAACATGCTCCCTTCACTTAACCAGTAAAATATCTCTGCAATACTCATATAAGCAAAATTCCATGTTAAAAAAAAAGTACAATTATATTCTGCCAGTCAAAAGTACTCCTCTTCAATAACACCTTTGCAGACCTCAGTTCCAGTTCTCCTCTATCATTTCAATATCTTATGGGGATAGGAAATGAATTGTTCCCTGGTACATCATGAAGTGGCAAGGCCCTGCATTCCTCTGATGCTCTCAGTTGTCTTCCATTCAGTCTTTCCAATTTTTCCCCCAAAAACTACTCTATAGAAATAAATCTAAATATCTGCAAATCAAATTCAGTTCAGATACACTGTGCTCATGCTAGGACTTACATTCATAGACCTGTGGACATGTTTTTAGACTGCTGCTTCTTAGAGAAACTGATTTGCAAAAGTAACAGTCTGCTTTGGCCCTTATCAGAACATACTTCAGAGACTAGACCTGCTCTTAACTAAACTTTTTTTTAAGCCTCTATTTTTTTCTCTAGCTCTCTCTACCTTTTTCCTAGCTCAACAGTCTCTACTTTTTAAAGATAAGGTAAGTGCTCTGCTTTATTCACGTTAACTCAATTACCTTATCCAGGTACCATCCTGAGAGCTACCTGAATCTTTTCACTTCTGTCTGCCTAACTAGGGGTTGAAGTACCTTAACACAATATTAACATTTAAAAATAATAAAAATAAGACACTTAGAGTTAGAAATATTTTAAACAGTAATTGTACTTCCAGGCTATATAGTTGCATGTTACAGAATACTAGATTCTTTGTGTGTGTGTGAGGCACACTTTCAGGCAAACATTCTACATTTATTATATTAATTAGGACACATACGAGCAGGTCATATATGCAAAAATTAGAACTATCTAGTAAATGAAGAATCTAGCCTATGGCTATGGCTTACTGGGAACCTTGGATATACCACTAGTCATTATTCCAGAGTCTGGATTCATGGTTTAAACTCTACTCTAAATGTAAACTTTGTTTCCAATACCATCTAGAAAAGAAATCTGTCCAGTGAAGGGGAAATTCAAATTTTAACTGCTCAGCAATGATAATTCAGGAGCAAGGAACAATCTGGCATGAAGGACAAGATGGCCCAACTGGCTGTAAGAAGGAATGCCAAAGACAGAACAATTCCCCCTAAGTGGGTGAAATTTTCCCTCCTGAAGAGATAAGAAATGATACAGCATTGTCTTGTAACTATGGATTGTGGAATGCAAGTGAGCCTCTTTTGCTAAACAACTCTGGTGGTGGGGGATGAACTAAACAGCTGCTTAAGGTACCTGATGCTGATGCTCACATGATTGACGTTGGTGCAGGTGTATACAAGGAATTGGGTCGTGTAACATCTTTGTGGACTTCCCGTGGAAACGCTTATGGTGGTAAGTCTTTGCACAACGCATTTGTTCATTAAATCTTTATATTTAAGCACAACTGCGTGTTCAATTTTACTTAAGGAGTACAATAAAAATTGCCCAACATCAGTTCAAAAAAATGTCAAATTTTTTTTGTTTCCTTGCTTAGGCCTGGATAAATACAAGAAACTAAACTCCTGTGCAGAGCTCCACTGATTTCAACAGAAGTCTGCTCTTATGCAGGGGCAACATTACCAAACCCTAAAAAAGGTTCAGGCCTTAGTTGCTTTAATTTCCTGAAATACAGCAGCTGTTGAAATGTTATCTCATCTCAGTTTTTCCAATTAAAATGTTAATGGTTTTAATTCTGTTGTTTTTATTTATCGTTCAGTGCAGCGGCAGATTTCTGACCTCAGAGACACTAGTATTTCACCATGTAAATTTGAAATTTTTACCTGTGGGGGATATTTTTTTTTAAATATAACATATTGTGAGTGCAACAAATTATTCCTCTTTCACCTTACAAATAAAGAGAAAGTAGACTGTGGATCTTGGCTGGAAACGCACTGCTTTATGAAGTCCTATATTTAATCCCTCCTAGAAGTAAAGTCAATAGAGCTTTTATAAGATATATTTTTATCTTCAATATTTCATTTATATATATTCTTAAATGCAGAGACTTTAATTATTGCACAGAATATTAATAATTATGTAGATTAAATTTTGTAATCTGCAAGTCAAACATTTGAAAAACCTCTATATAGTAGGATGCATCATTAGCTTTAAATATGTCTCCTAATTTCTATTTAGAATGTAAAACAGCAATGTTTTGATTTCTGTACTACTATACCTCAACAGTAAAAAAATCCCTAATTAATTTAGAAAATTTATCACTAAATACAACTTTCTAATTAAATTATTTTTCTTCAAGACACGCTATTTCACTTCAAATCACATGTATATTGATAAAGTGTCTATTTAAATAATCTCACTATGAGCCAGGGTTTCAAATATTTACTACATACAAGTATACACTGGATAATACAGTGTATTGGTTTGGCAACTTTCTCCTTCTTATTCATGAGTGTTTATAACTCACAAGGGACAGATAAATGTTTTAATCCATAGTTTATTATAAATATATAACAAAGACAGCTTCCTGCATGTTTTCCCTATAGATTTTTAAATACAAATCTAATTTTGAAAATTCAAGCTTGAAAATAACATGTAAGATCATGTTTAGTTTTTTGTTTGCTTGTTTGTTTATTTAGAATTTTTTAAGTTGCACAGCCACATTGTAATAGTGAAAGAACACATCACAACACATCTTACTATAAAACTGGGCAACTTTATACAATGTATGTTTTCTAGCTTAATCAAGCCCCAGGACAGCAATATGTTTAAGAAATTTAATAGGAAATTCACTTTTTTTGTTATTTAAGATGAGGCAGGCCATTTTTTAACAAATGAAATCAGTAAAGCTAAGTAAAACACAGATTTTGCACTAATGCTAATAAATGTTAAGTGACCCAGATTCAGTGCAGTAAGTGCAAGATCCAGATTTAAACCATCAGAAACATCCTACTGGAATCCCACAATTCTGTATAACAAGGATTCATGAACTACAGCAGATCAATAGTATATTTAAGCTTTATGAGCCATGGTGTTTTCTTAGAGGAAACAGCACAATTATTTAAGAAAAAGCACAAGATAGTGGAATATTTGCATATTTCACTGCTAAAAATAGGCGGCTGGTGTTGCCACTATCTCTACCTGTTGTAAATGATTTCTCTTACTTATAGTGCTGATCCAAAAAGACTGAGTGTGGCATCTTTGGAGTAGAAATTAATTACTTAAAAAAGTTCTTCCCTAAAATATTCCTTAGATTTTTCTTTTTCTGCGTAAGAATTATTATATGAGGGGGAAACCCCCCCCCAAAAAAAAAAACCCAACAAACAAAAAAACAACCAAAAAGAAAAAAAATACCAAAACCCAAAAAAAGAAACAAAAAAAAATACTCAAAACCCCAACCAAAAAAAACACCAGTATTTGAGATTCACATTTGTACACATAGTTTACAACATTTGTGTTCACAGAATAAATGTAATTTTTCATGATTTTCTATACAAAGGCTAATTTTTCTGTTGGCTCAGAGTATTTGGGGAATTTATACCACACAATGAGGAATTAGGGATGCAAAATTCCATGTTAATATGTAGTTCATGATCTTTCTAGGAAGCATCAAATCTCATAGGAGAAGCTCTTCAGGCAAGTTCTACTAAAAATTTTCACTAAATTCTCCTCTTCACTTAGTTACTTTGGTTCACATACAAGGTTCATTTGCACAAGGTCATAGCCCTGAAAAGTGCGGACTGAAAAGCACAGGAATAGCAAAGCCCCTCCCCCATGCCTATTTTACACCAAAACCTACAAGAATTATCTATATTCACTAACAGTGCAGTTAATCATTCACAAAGAACTTAATGCAATCAAGGATTTGTGTGAGAAAACAGTGAAGGGGATGAATCTCAACCTAAACACCTTAATTCTGTTCATTACAGATTTGATTTTTCAAGTGTATTTGAAAAGAACAGATACACTTCAAAAAAAAACTTACAAAAAAGTATTTGCTTATTTTCACCCAGTCAAAGCAAATTGTGCTCCTTACCATTTTAGTTCCTTGATACGACTTTATGTCTTTTTCTATCCTTCACAAATATTTTCTACCATTTTTGACAAGAGTTAAGGCTGTGCACTTACATTTATGGAAAGAAAGTTTTGTTTAATTTACAACAAGCACAGAGCTCATATATGCTGAAAACTATACTGTAATGTATGTCAAAAAAATACTGCGAGTTTCAGCTTTAGACTCAGGTTTAGTATTATCCCAACATAAAAGTCATCCTCCCTTAGCAGTAAAATTTGATGAACTAGCTTATAGCAAACAATTATTACATATAGCATTTGATAGCTATTGGGTCTCTCTTAAAATAAATTGTTAATCTTGCTAGGCTTAGAAAAAATCACAGCCTTAAATAAATGGACTTGTAAAATTCTCAGAATATGTTACTCTGGAGATTCATTTTAATACCTATACTTACAGGCCATTTTTCAGAAAGGAAAATGATCTCTGAGGTATGCAAGTACAACTATGTATTCTGTACTTACAAATGAGTATCTCACATAAAAATACAAAAAATACAAATTTTATATAAAATGTCATCTCTTTTAATGCTTTATCTTTGAATCAGAATGCCAAGTCATGATTGCAAAATCAGAGACTACAGCAGGTGGATTTGGCAGGTTAATAAATGGTTAGAACAGTGGTGCCACAGTCAGGGGTTTGGTTATTTAGAACACAGGCCTAGATTTGGGAGGCCAGGTCTACTGGAGGCTGGTGGAGCTGGTCTGACGAAGGGGAAGAGCTGCTTTTGTAGACTTGCCAGGCTGGTCAATAAATACAGATATTCTGTATAACATAACCCTTTCCTTGACACATGAAACTTCTTAGAACAAAAAGAATAAGAACAAAATTCAGAAAATTGAAAGTATTTGGAATGCCAGGGTATTATCTCTGGTAAAAATAAATAAATAAAGAAGCTATATACAATATTCTGCAAAGCTAGCTTTGAAATTCATTAATTTTTCCTTTTTTGTTTTAGAGTAAGTTTTTGTTGACGTAAAAATATTTATCCACATTCACAGCTTTTTTTGCAAATCAGTCTGTGCAATCATGAGCCATCCTTATGACTCATGAACACTGTAATGCATATTCTAAACTGCTTGATTGTGGTCTTAGAATAGGATTATTAGAGAATCATTAGCATACCTTTACCACTTGCTAGTTTCGCAGAAGGAAATCTATGAAGGAAAAGTTAGCTATTAAATGTAACCTTGAACTTTACTGTCATTCAATACTTTTTTAATGGACATAATTCAAAACACCAACATGCTTGAAAACTGCTTATAGGTAGTTTTATGTTAGAATTGCTGGGCCATATGGTGTGCACCTCTCCACCTGGTTCTCCTCCCACAGGGAACAGACCATACTGGTACACAGTTGTAGACCAAGGGTAATAACTGAAGTGTCAAGGGCTTGGAAAAGCATTGAAAAGTGCATAACTTGAAAAAATCCAGGCACTTTTGTCACAGTATACTTAAAAGAAAAACTATGTCAGATGGATGAAAGAAAAATACCTATCCTTCTCACCAAACATCATTCAATTCCCCATGGACAAAAATGTCTTGCCTGCAAAGACTGAATGACACCCTGCCTCAGACATGAGTCACTGTTAAGTGTTTTTTTGGCTTAGAAAGCACTGTGTCCTGGTAAGGATATAGTTTATATGGGCTCTAGCTTCAGATTGGTATGCCTTTCCAGTCACAGTATGATAAGCCCATGCCACAGTGACTAAATGATTGGTCTCCTCTTTGGTGTGAATGACACCATTTTAGGTGTCTGTGATACTGCCAAAGGGGAAAGTTGGTAGGTAAAAGGATTACCTGCCAGGAAAAGCTTGTTACAATGAGGTTTAAAGCGGTGCATCTGGCACATCTGGAGGACACAGAAGGAACTGTGAGACTGAGAACCCCACTTGGACCTGTACAGATTATTAAATTCAAAGCATGCAAAGGACATCAATCATGTAGACACACACAAAAAAAAAAAAAGGCTTAGAATTAAGACTTTCAGTCTATGACTGAAAAATTGAGTTATTAAACTGTCAGTTATTAAAACAACAGTGCAATTCTTAATATCTAGCAAGTTCCAAACATTGTTTTGGATATTTATGGTTGCTCTTTCTCTGTGCTGGGCCACCTCTAGAGAGTGCCACAAATTTTATTTCTTAAAACTTTTGATTCTCTCTTTCTCCTTTAACTTTGACTATCAGCGATTCTGATTTACATCTCACCTCTTCACAGCCTGCCAAGATTTCTGTTTGTTCATCTAAGCTTATTGGTATTTATCTGTTACAACTGAAGGCAGTGAAGATGGAACTACCTTCTTTCAGACAGTAAGTCTCAAGCATGGATTTTTCTTTATATGTCTCCTTGATTCCCATTCCAGTTGCTTTCTCTTTTTCATTCTTTGGCACTTTATTATCTTCACCACACTTAGTTTGAACTCTCCTTCTCCTTCCAGATTTCATATGTTAGAAAATCTGTCCATGGTCAGCTAATAAGTAATGTCTAGACATAAAATTATATTAACGTATCAATATATCTGCACTAATAACCTCTTACCCTATTCTTGCACCTCCAGGACCCTACTGAACCTGTAACATTTTACACTTCAGCACAATTAGAATTCTATGACTGCCTATTTATAATAAAAAACTTGACCTTACTGTTGTACCTTTAAATATCTCTACCTTCTTCATGCCAAGAATCAGAACTAATCTTGTTGCACTGAACTGGAACTAGTTTTCAGCATTTCAGTCACCTAAGTCACCACAGTTGCCCCTATCCCAGGATATTTATCTTTTCTTCCCTGTTTCAGTAAGTTCTCTGTAAGGTGTTATTAAAATGTTACACAGTTCAATATATTATAATTAGCAATTGCTATTTAAAGCTTACCTGAAAGTTTGCTCTTGCTCTACTTGCTTCGCTTGATACACTTCCTCTGGCTGCATTAAGTAACTTCTGGATTCTAGCAAAATGACCCTGGAGTATGGTAAGTACACATGTTTTAACTTGCAGAATGAAGACAAAATTAAGTTTATTTTTTTAAATGAAGGCTTGGTAAATAAGCTTATTATTTTCAATTGGAGATAAATTAAAACTACTGTAAAAAAATTTTAACAGATTTAAAAAAAAAATCTTATTTATTAATGTTTTAATTCTTCCTTATTTAATAACTTAGAACATTTTGCACAATTTAGGCCAAGACAGTTATCCATCTCATAGAACTGACTACAGGCAGCCTCTCTGACCATCTCCAGAACTTCGAAAAAAAGACAGATGCTAAATAAACTCATAAGATTCCCACATACAAGGCTTATGCCAGAGCATGTTACTGGAGCAGTGAAAACAATCCTGCTACAGGTGTCTAAACCAAACCCATTCTATAGGGGAAAAAGAAATTTAATTTGCAGCTTATGCAACACATATATTAATCAGATCAGTAAAAGAAGCTAAAAATGTTATTGGAAATGTCTCTTGTAAATAAATCCATGACATGAACCAATCCTTATCTCTACAGACTAAAGACAAAATATAGAGTCAGATCACATACATAGATTTAAAGGGGCACAGCTCTCTATCTCTTTTGTATTAAGGGAAGCAGTATTTATAACTAACTCTGCAGTTGTCACATCTATGATGAATATAAATGAAAAATTAGATTAACTGATAGTGCTGCAAGCCCCAAGGCAAAAACGTGGGTTTTTTCTTTTGCATGCTTAAAAATTTAAAACAGCAGGATAAAGCAGATTAGGGAAAAATAACCAACTATTAATTAACATGGTTTATTTCTCTTTGGAATTCTGCTGGGCCTCAGCCAAACACAAAAATACAAGCAAGGTTCATGAACTCCATTTGATTAAAGCTCTAGCTTTATTGCTTACACTGAGATGAATTCCAATTAAGGCTTATTTATCTTTTTTGTTCATTATAATAGCTTCCACTTCATAGTGCTTGTAACAACTTTGGCAATATAAATCCCTATAATTTAACCTTATTAAAGGTTAATCTTATTAAATGTAAAGGTCTTACATTTTTAAGGAGAAGAAGAAAACTATGCAAAAGATTTGATAAAACGGAATGGTGATTAAAGATTTGTCTGTACATCATCTACCTGAATATGCCATCAGTACTGAAGGGATTGGTAACATTTAGGGTAACTTTCTTCAGCTCATAACATGGGGATTTGCATTTCAATATATCCTAAAAGAGAACAAAAATTTGTATCAATATGAAAAAGTTGCAAACCTACATTCATGAAGAATACATAAACAGGAAAACATTACGAAGAATGTGTTTGACCACTGGTGACTACAAAATTAACACAATTTAAGTGCTAAGCTTTATTGCCAGCAAAGAACAGTTGAAGTCTATTTCTTCTTAAATATATATTAAAATTCACCACATTTTAAATACTCTTCCAAATGATAGCACGAGGCCAAAATTGAGCTACCATCCTTTCTCCTTCTTATCGTTACATTCTCTCTGTTTTTTTCTCTTGCCCCAATCTTTCTTTCTAACATCAGTGTCTGTTGCTATGGGATTAAGAAAGTCATGTCAAAAAAAAAAAAAAAAAAGGAAAAAAGAGACAGTTGTATAAACTCCAAGTTCAGAAGAGGATCTAACTGGATCTGCTCAATAAATGTTTGATAAGAAATGCTGGAACACATGCCTGTCTCTGCTCTTACTATTTCTGGGATACATCTTTAATCTACAGAATGTCTAAAGTCACAAATAAACCTAGCAACATCTAACAAAATTTTGCTGTCCATCTACATCTGACAACTGAAATCAGTAGGTTGAAGCACGTCACTACCTCCACAATGGAATTTCCAAAAGTATTCATATTCCAAAAGGGCTGCAGATCTATTTTCAAAGCAATCAGTACAAAATTTTAAAATTTATTCAGGATCTAAGTGTGATTTATATCCTTAGGAATCTTAGATATTCCTCTGACTTTTCTCCGCACGTACATAGGCTAATATTGTAAACCTGAAAATTCATAGGTCTTACCTCAATTCACTTTTGTTTGATATAAGGTACAGAAGAACAATATTTTTGTGCAATATTAATCATACACACATAAACTTACAGCAGGCTCAATATAGTTGACTTCAGATTTCAGAGAGAATGTCAGTGTGGCACCATCTGTTCCACCCACATTCTTTGAGACGAGTAGCAACATTGCTTCAGCAGGGTGCAGAAAACGACTAGTGAATTCTACATTTATAGTTGTTTGCCTCCTAGCAAAATAATAACAATAATAATAATTTAAATAGGCACAAAATTGTGATTCAGAAATTACTCAGAAGTGTCAATTCAGAAGCACATTTTCGACTATTTATAAGAGAAAGATGCTAGAAAAGAAAGTAATTTGTTTCTTCTGGAAACAATCTTCTACCTAAAAGGACCTGAAAACATTCTAGTAAAAAAACTATATAGATAGAAAAAGAACAATTTTGAATCCTTATTGCTTTTTATGACTTCAGCATGTAGCTTAATTTTTCTTCCCACACATAAGGAAGCTCTCTTTCCTTATAGTACTACCCTAAGTTAACAACTGATTTACTTTATCCTCCTGCTTGAATAGGTTTTTGTGAGTTAAACAGCCAGATATCCTGTTATAGAATCATAGAATGGTTAGGGTTGGAAATGACCTTAAGATCATCTAGTTCCAAGCCCCCTGCCATGGGCAGGGATGCGTCCACTAGACCATGTTGCCCAAGGCTCTGTCCAACCTGCCCTTGAACATTACCAGGGATGGAGCATTTACCAATTCTTTGGGCAACCTGTTCCAGTGCATCACCACCCTCACAGCAAAGAACTTCCTTATATCTAACCTAAACTTCCCCTGTATGATGGACCGGGAGGGAAAAAAATGTATATATAGCATTCTTACTTAAAACTACCTTGGGACCTGAGAACTGGATGTCAATAAACAGAACACCAATATCTTAAAAAAAAAAAAAAAAAAAAAAGGCGAAATTCAGGGAAAAGACCTCAAAAAAGTGTATAGCAGACCTCAAAAAAGCTCACCAAACTGAATTAATCCAGTATGATCTCTAGGCTTAACATGTAGGATAAAGGAGTATGATACTGGGCAGAGTTCTTTCTAAGGCCAAAACTCTCAGGATGTCAGTTCTGAGAATCAGTGATGAAATCCTGGAAGTTCTGAAAATGTGGCTCTTACAGCTTTCATGTTCCTGCTGCAGAGTCCTCACATTACCATTGTTGACAGTAAAGAGTTGCTAAGCCCCCCAGAGTCTGAGGCTGCTAAGTCACCCTGCCATTCAAAACATCCTGGAAAATGCACCCAAGCTGGTGGCACCCCTGTGAAAGAGTATTTAAGAAAGAGCAAAAACATCAGAAAAGCAGAGGAGTGAGGAAGAGTAAGAAACAGCAGTGGGAACATCAAGATCAGAGAAGGAGAGGGAGAGTGCTCCAGCTGCCAGAGCAGATATTTCCCTGCAGCATGTGGAGAGGACCATGCTGCAGCAGATACCGACACTGCAATCCATGGAGGGCCCCATGCCAGAGCACTTAAGTATTTCCTGAAGGAACTGTGATCCATGGACAGCCCATGCTAAAGCAAATTTTTCCTGAAGGACTACAGCCATGGAAGGACTCACAGAGCAGGAGAAAAGCATGAGGAGGAAGGAGTAGCAGAGAGGAAGTGTTACAAAGTGGCTGAAGCCATCTGCTCCTCATTATACCCTGTGCCCTTCAGGGTGGCAAGGAGAAGAAGATAGAAGACTCAAGAATGAAGGAGTGAAGTTCAGTCTGGGAGAAAAGGGTGAGGAAGAGTTGAGGTGATGTTTTAATTTTTGTCTTTGTTTCCCACTGCAAAAGTCTATTTTAATTGAAAATTAACTAAAACAATTTCACCTAAGTCGAGCCTGGTTTTCCTGTGATGGGCACTGGTAAGCAGTCTCCCCATCTGTCTCAACCCACAAACCTTTTTAGCAATTTTTTCTCTCCCATTCTGTTGAGGAGACGGAGTGAGAGAGTGTCTGGGTGAGCGGCTGGTAGCCAGCCAAGTTTAACCCACCACAGCCATTTATGAGTTTCTCCAGCTAGTAGTGGACCACAGTATGCACTGTCATGCTGCTTTGAAAATACAGACAGACATACACTACATATTTCTATCACTTTGTTACTATTACTTTAAAGTCTTTATTTAATACTGCATCGCTGCTTCCTAATATATTTAAGTAAGCCTTCTTCATTACCCTTTGCCTTTCTGCTCAATTTTTTCCCTGCTCTGTTTGGCTTACCAGTTTCCTGCAATTCATGTCTCCTAGAAAGTAAATGCAGTTTTTTCAGAAAGGGCCTTCATCTACCTAATCCTCTGCGCCAAATGTGTTCACACAGCAGGTCCAACTGGATTAGTCAGTCACACTTATTCCTCATTAGTGATTATAATGACCCACAGTCATCTTAAATCCAATTATAGTTACTTCTAAATATAGGAATTTGGCAGATAATTACAGGCACATCTCTATGCATAATGTCTTTCTAAAAGTCTTCCAGCTCTCCAATCAGAAGACTGACAAGTTTCAGTTTCTTTAGTCTCTCTATCAAGACTATGGTTCTTCTTTTCAGCTGTAATTGCCTGAACTCTCATGAGTGAATGTTCTCTGAACTGCTAATATTTCTCTTGACTTTTACCCTGAAACTTTGGTAAAGCAAGCTTTACAAATTGACTGGAGCTCTACAGCAGGCCTTTACAAGGCAATAGCTGCTATTTTTAACTGCTTTTTCTTTATTAGTTTATCTAAAGGACCTGTTGTTTCAGAGATAAAAAAGCTGGGTAGGGTCAAGCTAGCTTTCAGTGAAGGACGAACTAGTGGTGAAGGCATATCTGTATTTAAACATAATATTCATAAATTCATAAGGAACAGTTTCAATTCAGGGGAACAAGAATGTGGAGTTATCTGACCTTACGTTTTCTGAACTATTACAGATACTCAAAAAGTCTTTAAAATATACCTCCAGTTTCCAATGTAGAAATATTCTCTGGTATAGCAAGTAGGCTGTCCTAAGTTTTAGTGATTTCTAACACATTGATTCATCTGCCTTCAGTTCTATATTTATGGGTTATTTACTTCTAAAAGTAGAACAAAGAACTTTAATGTGAAGTGCTTCTTTTTAGCTATGTTAATATCTCTTATTCCTAAAGAGGTTATAGTCATTCCGATTAAAAAAAAACAAAAACCAACTCCATTAAGCTTCACTAATACATTCACATCAAATGTCTTACTGAATATACAGAAAATTCTCCCTCACTTTTTATTTAGACCACAAATATTCTAGAAGTCTGTTACAAGCCTATCTCTGAGTTTCTCTGAAGGCATTCTTTTCCAAGCAAGCAGAACATTCTCTCCTACAAATCCTCTACCATTTTGTACCAATAGCAATAAGCCTACACATAATCAGTTAAACTAATGGATTTTAGTTTATTACTCAAGTGCTAGTTTATTATTCAAGTCACTATCACTTCCAAACCCACCTGTGAGATTATGAACTAATATAAAACACCTACAAGACTCCCACTCCCATGTTGGAGTTCTCAAACACATCCATCAGAATATTAAGAAAGCTATAAAGTCCAAAGAACCTATTTTTCATTTAGTGACCAAGACTATAAGTCAGGTTACTTGGTGATCTTAAAGGTCTTTTCCAACCTAGTTGATATCTATGACTATGGTAAACTCTGCAGAAGTCACCAGTGGATGACTGGCATTTCCATGAGCTTTTATTTTTATGCACTTTTTCAAATGTTTGTTGCTATGTGTAATGCCAAGCAGGTCAGTGACAAGGTTTTTCACATTTACTTGTGTCTTGGTTTTGCAGGGTGTTTTTAAAGGGGAAGTGAAAAACAACAATGGTTGTTTTCAACCTTTCAGAGAAACATGATATTCACAAGGACTACATTTGTATGTTAATTTTTATTTGAAGTAATTGCAGCAAAAATGGAAATCAAATCGGCCTCACAATTAAATGAAAATATAACATTACTTGTTGTCCCTTTTGCATATATTTACAATAGGCATGTCATTTGATACTGAAATATTGATCATCCTTAAAGTGCACTGTATTTATGCTGAGTATTCTGGAATTTGACAATATATATTTGAAATTTTTCTTCTTCACAGTTTATTTTCGTACAAATGTTGACCTTTGGTTTCCTTTTCTAGACAATCTCTAATCCATTTTATCTGCAAATAGACTTGCAGCCTAAACTTAGAAACTCTTAACTGACAGCCAGAGTAATTGCTGCTCTTGTCCTCTCTGGTTAAACAGGGATTAATGAACTTCCTGTATGTAGTCATAAAGCCATAGAGCACAAAAAAAGAAAAACATACTTAGTGAACAAAAAGAAAAAGATGGCAATATACCATGAGTATTTCTGATAGCAAAAATATTAACAACCTAGTGTTTTGCCAAAACTAAATCTCTCCAAAATCCTTAGATGGCTTTCAGAAAAGCAAGAGTTTCCATCTTGGTGGGGAGAAAGGATGGGGGCAAAAAGAAGCAGTCTAACAAGATTATCAAACCTGTGTCATGGGCTCTTAAATTCCTAGCCATTAAGAAACAAAAACTGAAATCTTAGAAGAAAGAAGTTTTACCTGCTCACTCATCCACGATGCGTTAATGTAAAAACTGTGAATCAAGTTCAGAGAAGATATCTCAACTTTAGTTGAGCAATAAAAGAATAGCAGATCCAAACTGAAATTTAAAGCTTTCAATACACATTGCAATAAAAATATGTATTGGACACAGATTACTCCTCTAATGATCTGAAAGTTTGTATTTTGTTCTTAAAGCTATCATCTATTGAGCTAAACTGCAAGTGTCCCACTGAAAAAATACTCTGGACTTGTTCTAGGTTTAGGAGAAAAAGCCTGATCTTTATATTGACTAATTTTGCCATTTGTAGTTGAACACATTTCTAGTGTTCCACCACTATTAAATTAGTAGGTTTATATTTCCACAGTGCTAGACTCGTTAATGACACAAAAAAACCCATTACTTACTTAGGGGCAATGGTGACAGTGTTTCCTTTAGGTAATGAGAAATCATCAGCATCTCGTCCAACAAGAATAGCATTGTACATCAAAGTTTTACGGCTAGGGTTTTTCAGACGCACCTATCACAACAACAACAACATCAGGCTATTTTCACTCAATTTTTCAAGTATAAAAGGTGTGTTCTGCAGCTAAATTCCAAAATATAGACTAAGGATATCACAAAATAAGAAAGTACTTCAAATATTTAGGTAGATAATTCTTCTTCTTAAGGAGCATAGATTTCCACACAGAGTATCCAACCTCAGTTTTTCTGGGTACTCTTTTTGCAGTATACACTATTCTCCTATGCCTGTTAATCTCTTATTCATCTCTGTCTTTTATCTCAGATTTGTTAGATTTGTAGATTTTTTCTGTGTTTACAAGCACAGGTAAAAACCAGCAACAGAATTCAGGATCTCAAGCCTGAAGAGCTTAAAAAAGAAGATGCATACTTCTATCTTCCACATTTAGTAGCCAAATGACATGAAATCCATTGATTCATTGTTGTAGTATACACATAATATAAACACATATATAAATACAGTGTTTTGGCCTTGTACTGCTGCAAATCTAATTTCAATGGTATTAGTACCTGTTTAACAACAGTTGCATGGAGAGCACCTGTAAATTCTATAGTGTTCTTGGGTAAGTAGTGAGGGAGACTTTCATATAGGTAGACACACAGAATAAGCATCATGACTGGGTTTGGATCATAGATGTCACTGGCCTAATATTGGAAAGAAAAAAGAAAAAATAACTAGATATGCTGTTAAAATTTTACCTGTATAGTATAGAGATACGAAGATGAAAAACAAAAAGGTTATGGTAGTTCTTATTACACAAATATTTTCAACCTAACTTTTAATAATTGGATTAGGCCCATAGCTAAGATGAATATGAATCTTGATAGTGCACAAAAAAGCTAATTCTTGAAGACCACTGACATGCTCTGGTAATAAACCTAGGATAAAAATTAAAACCACCTTTTTTTCCCCAAAGTTCAGCAGAAACAGATGTTCCTTTTATGAAAATGAAGCATTAATGAAAAAGCAAGTAAAATTCACTGACTGGAAAAACATATGTCTTTATTATCTTAAAGAGAAAAAAAAAAACCCACACTTTTAAAATCTTTTGGTTTACTTTGTAAAATGCCATCCCAAGTACTTCTACATACATTTTTGCAACTGTTTATGAAGACATTGTCACCATCCAACTTACAACTATATGGTTATTTTTATTGAGATGCCAAATTGCTTTACAAAAGGCAGCAAGTATTACTGCATCTTAAATATTTGATTTATAGAAATGAATTTAAATGGCAACTGTGAAACTTGTCAAAGCTTTAGTACTCAGCAATTCTGGTAAGTCATTGAAGAGAGAGGTAGACTCCATCAAATACATGAACTTTTCAGAAAGCTAATAAAATAGTAAAGGGACTCAATGATATAAGTGACTTTCCAAAAATACAAGCAAGAAAGATCTGGCTACAGTTTTAAACAAACGAGATTCTGTACTTCCTAAATCAAAGAAATTAAAGTAAGTCTTTTAAAACTTATTAATAACTTTATAATATTTAATATAGAGTGATTATAATGAAGTTGTCTATAATATACTAAATCAACTTTTACAACTGCAGTTAATTTCTCTCCTGAAGTAAATAGGAAGAATGTACTGAAAAATACACACACTCAGGAGTAGATTTAAGCAGCAAACCACTTCATTAAACTGCCATATGTCATCCCATTAAAAGGTGCTTTTTTCATTGAAGACATTTTATTTGGATCCCTTACATAACTGAGTCATTCACTACAGCAGTATTTTGAAAAAGACCCTCTTTTGCCTAATGCCTAGAAAGTGACTACCATTTTAAATCCTCTCACATTACAGGAAAATCTTTGCCCAGTTCTCAAGCAAAAAACCCTGATGTATTGGGCTGTTGCTGATTGTTGTTGTCACCCTCTCTAAGCAGCTTGGATGAGTTGCACATAACTACAGGCAACCTTACCCCACCACTCTAGAACAAAGCTTCCTTCTGCATGGTTTCATCATATAATGAATTTGCAACTACAAACCACTCAAAGAACAGATCGAGCACATTTTTATTTATTTTAATATTGACCTGTACATTACTTAGAAGCATTGTATATATATATATAAATTCAGATCTGTAGGGTCGTATAAAAGAGCAAGAAAACAGGTACAAGACACTTTCAAATCCCAAGACTTTATCTTATGAAAAGTAGCTGTACTACTTGTTTTTTTAATTCACTAGGAACTCAACAACCTCTATGAGATACTTCATATACAAATACATTAGCAATAAGGAAAAAGCTTTCTCTAGTCAGCAACTATTGAAAGTTTCATATCTATTTCTAAGAACATGAACAAACAAGTCTCAAATGATATCACGTTCTTTTGTGATACAAGCATACTTAGGAAGACTACATTATTTTTTCACTGTCCTAACAAACAAGGAAAAAGGCAAAATAAAACAAAACTATCTTAAATGGCATACGTTTTTGTTTATCTGGAAGAGGAACGTGGAACAATACATAACTGGTTTTATTTAGAACATCAGCTTTATTTGCACCAGGTTTTACTTACACCATCAGTTGAATTTAGAAACAAGTATACTATAGGGGCCTGAATCTGTCTCATAAGCATGTAGATGGCAGGTATATCAATGGAAAAAGATCTAGAAAAACACCTGTAGCTTGTAGGCAAAAAGGGAAATCAAGAGTTGCATGGAATTAAGAGTGTGCTCTCAATGTTCACCCTCATCCATCCTCCAAAAACTAGTGCAAGTAAAACATCCTCTACTCACGTTAGCCCACACTGCACATCGGAAAACCACATGTAAGTTGGTAACAGCACACAGATCTCTTCAGATGAGCAACAGCCACATCAATGACTGCTGCATAAATATAGCTTTCATGTGTACAAAAATCTCTTGCGTGCATTGTAGGCACGAACATATTTGCTGATTCAAGGCTAGCAAGCTATCGGTAAATCCAGTATACAATTTCCCCGCTTTTCAGCATGCACATACTTCCCTCAAGCAGGCCTTTATAGAGAAGGCCTTGTAACATTACCCAAGAAACCAGCGAGCCTGGAACTTATTAGATATGAAGCAAAAACTCGCAGTAGAAGAATGTACAGTGATTCTGTGAGATCCCTCAGGAGAATAGAGCAATTTTAACTGAAATTTGCTGGATGACTCCAGCTGTGGTAGCATGGAGAGAGAATGTGATACTCCAGTGAAAGCCCTGGTTATCTTTTCTAGTTAAGGTATTTTTTGCCATTTCGAAGAACAGAAAATCCTAGCAATAAAAACAAACAAAATCAGTGGGAGATCATAAGGCTAAAACAGTCAGCTCAATAAAGCAACTCCATGGGAAGAACTAGTCCCATGTGGATTCTCGCTAGGAACCTTGAAATAAAAGTGAAAATTTCATTCTCATTATCAGAAACTTTTGGATAACTGCAGTTACTCTGTGACCCAAATCTTAATAAGAGCTTGGTTAAAGACATCACATTTCTTAGCCACATGGGCTGAAAAAGGGAGAAAACTTTTTGGCGTCTTCTGGACTGTCTTTAGTGCAGCAAAAGAGATGTATAGACATACCTATCATCTTAACTATCTGACTTAATTTTTATTTCCAAGTTAAAGATTTATACTAGACCATATATTACAGTGCTTCTACAAACCAGCCAATTCAACTTCCTAATTAGTAAAAGCTCAAGATGCAATACAACACTGTGAAAAAGTAAATATACCTTCCAAAGAACAGAACCCAACAGGCAGTCTATCTCCAGATTTTGCAGAAAGGCCCTTGTTCCTCTAGTTAGTTCCTTCTGCAGGTATAGCTAAAAACAGTTTCATGAATGTCCCTTGTTAGAATACAAAAGCAGCTGTAACGATATTGAACAAGGATCCACAAGATCTAAACGCTGTGGATCTCCATGGAATATGAGAGACTTGGTATCCCACCATTCTGCCTTTGCCAACAGAGCAGTTGCTTGAGTAAAGTATAAAGGAAATTGGGCAAATATAAAGTGGTCTTTATATTGACATAATTTGTCAGCTTCTGGAAATTAGTGGCTTAAGGATTTATTTATTATTGTTGAACGCCTCTCTGTCATAATTTTAAATTCTTCCCTATTTCATTCTTTATATACAGAAATAAGACTATCATTAACAGTGTACGAACTTGTTTTAATTAGAAATTGCTTGTTGCACTGTCTTCCTCTTTTAAGGTTATTAAAATGCAGTTTGAGCTGAAATCTATTGCCTGAAACATAGGAACACAAAAAGCATCTGAGATTTAAGTCCTAAGACTCTAAGAAAGAAAAATGATGTATCACCGACCACAAGTACAAACAACTCCACCCTCAAACAGCTTCTTCTTGATGACTGACGGATTGGCAACTGACAAAGGTTTTCTTCAATAGCAAAAGCTGCATTCTGACATAATTTTGGGAGGAAAAAGTGTATGAAGAGCAAAAAATTTGAAAATCTAGTGGAGCCACCTTCTTCCACAACCAAATTTCTCAAAATATGAAAAGGCCTCTCACATTTCTTGAAGAGTTGGGTGCTTGCTTGTTAGCTTTTTATTTGTGCTTTAATGTTGCCTAGTTAAAGAAAATGCTGAAGCCGAGAACGTAGGTAAATTATTATACTTCAAATTTTAAACATTTCAAGTTAGGACTATATAAAAAATGGACAAGAAATTCAAGGGCTGGTAAATTAGTTCTATTGCAAAAACAAAGTTATTTGACTTTTCTAAAACCATCAGCTCTGTGATGTTAATTCGATAACCAACTCTCCATGTTTTCAATCACTGGTATATTATTAAAGTCTGGTCTTTAGCATTGCTGGTACTACTGCTCAGAAAACAGTTTGTAACTGCTTACAAGTAATGGTTCCTGATTTTATGAAAATAGGTTTATAACTTAGTGCAAAAAATTAATGGCATTAGCTGCCTCTAAGTCATTCCATGATATTTCGATAATGCTGGCAGTTGTTTTATTAGCATAGCAGCGTAGTGGATTGATATTAGAATAGAATATACTATAAACAAATATTAATCTATCTAGCTGGAAAAAAAAAAAAAGGGTGATTTAAATCTGAAATAATCACAGTAACTATAAGCCAAAGTTCTGACAGACAGAAGAGAGAAAAACTTTATTAAAAGATATCAGGAAGGAATAGATCACTGAGCCATTTTTTGTGGCAACAACACTCCGTTTTTCTGAACATGTGATTATTAGTTGAATAATCTAACAAAGAAAACTAATCAACAGATGCAAAAATCATGCAAGAAAGCTTTCCCCACTGCAAATCAATGATGAAAATAGACAACCTAGGCCAAAGAACAGCTACTAGCAGGCCACAAATAATTGGAAAATAGAAAATGCTTGGAATCGGTGGCCATGAAATGTTACCTAGGTAACTAATTTAAACCAACAATTGCAAATGACTATTGAAAATTATGGCAAAAGTAGTAAACAAGCAGAAGGTAATAAAAATACTATATTAAATTTCAGAAGCAGAAAACCATACATCTAATCTTCATTAGTTATTTCCAGATTGGTCAGGCTTAAACATTGAACTTAAAATGTAAACATATTGGAAACAATGTTGTGGGTGAACAAAAGATGGTTCCTAAGTTTATGTAGGCTTTGCTTATACAAGCACAGTAGCCAAGTTTTTGGTAAGCTGGAAGTCAATGTGAGGATAAAACAGTCAGCAAGTCTGGATAAAAGATCAAGTAGTCATTTTGGTGTCTAAATAAAGCTTAAAAATCTATATTCTAATATATTTGTAATGAATACACGTATTAATATCCTTTTTAAAAGACTTTGTCTATGCCATGCATATCCAGTTTCTCTTTAGTTATACCCCAGGTGAGACCCTTATCTGGTCCAAGTAATTTTCAGCTGCTCTGATGCAAATAAAAAGAACCACTGATTTTGAAACATACCTTTCCTTTTATTTCCATAACAGGTTTATGGAGTGCCTAAGAGTATAATCTAGATGAATCCAAAACTAGAAATACCTAAACAGATCGCTTGCCTGTTGCAATTCATGTTTCCATAGATCTCATGCCAGTGAAAATACAATCACAAAATAAAGTCACAGAATGGCTTGGGTTGGAAGGGACCTTAAAGATCATCTAGTTCCAACCCCCCTGCCATGGGCAGGGGCACCTCTCACTAGACCAGGTTGCTCAAAGCCCCATCCAACGTGGCCTTGAACACTGCCAGGGATGGGGCAGCCATGACTTCTCTGGGCAACCTGTGCCAGTGTCTCACCATCCTCATAGTGAAGAATTTCTTACAAATATCTCATATAAATCTACCCTCTTTCAGTTTAAAACTCTTAAGCTTTGCCCTATCACTACACTCTGTGATAAAGAGCCCATTTTTCCTGTGGGTCCCTTTAAGTACTGAAAGGCTGCTATAACATCTCCCTGGAGCCTTCTTTTCTTCAGGCTGAACAACCTCAACTCTTAGCCTGTCCTCAAAGCAGAGGTGCTCCAGCCCCCTGATTCTCTTTGTAGCCTCCTCTGGACTCACTCGAGCAGGTCCACATCCTTCTCGCATTGGGGGCCCTATGGCTGGACTCAGTACTCCAGGTGGGGTCTCAAAAGATCAGAGTAGAGGGGGAGAATCCCCTTCCTCAACCTGATGGTCATGCTGCTTTTGATGCAGCCCAGCATACAGCTGATTTTCTGGGCTGTGAGCCCACACTTCCAGCTCATGTTCAGTTTTTCATCTATCTATCAGTACCTGCAATTCCTTCTCCACAGGGAAGGAGGATTCTTTCAATCCATGTTTGGGATTGCCCCGACCCAGGTGCAGGACCCTGCACTTGGCCTTGTTTGAACTTCACGAGGTTTGCATTGAAGCACCTCTCAAGCTTGTTCAGGTCCCTCTGGATGGCATCACTTCCTTCTAGAGTATAAACCACACCACTCAGCCTGGTGTTACTGCCAATTTCTCTCCCAATCTATCCTTGTCACATACATTCCCTCCATATCACTGTTATCCACCATCTTATCTTGTGGTATTTTTGGGGGGCTTTGAATCAGATCTTCAAATCAAAGCATTTTAAAACTTAAAAATATCAAACACAAACTAAAAATACATTGAAAGACACCATTAACACTCCAGAGTTGAACTGTCAATCATGATTATAAAGTGGAAACAAATAATTTCTTGCCTAAAGTACTCCATCTTAAGCCTGTACCTTAATCCTTGAAAGAATTTAAAAGTCTTGAACTCTGTTAGAGGTATCACATTTAAACTTGCAGCTGAAGTCTTCCAAACAGTTAAACTTCTTTATTATTGTAGAAGTTTAGATTTTTTAAGGGATTGAAAGTGCCACCTATTCCAGACCTAGTGTGTGTCTCAGCCTGTGCTGTCACCACCATCCTTGCATTAATTACTGCAAAGCCGTCTTAAAAGTTCAGAAGCAGTGACTGCCTGATAATCAAGAATTTTGCCAATACTGTTGGAATATTTTAGCTTGCTAAACTTAAGAGACAAGACTATCAGAAAAATCCCAAATTAGCAACAGGATTCATGTATTTTGTTGGGTTTATTGCTGAAGAAGCTTAGGAAATTTCTACAGTAGTCTTTGAAAAGCATATATGAATTACAATAAATCTAGGTAAAAAGTACCCTCTATCTTCTCTTTTTTTTTTTTGCTTTTGACTTTCCACGGTATTTTGTTGTAGAACATGACTTAGCTAAAATTAAAGTACAGACCTCATAGATCCAAGATCTGTTCCTTTCTTTGGTGTTAACTGATTATATAGATTTGTTTAAATTGCTGTTCCATAAGGATACATACTTTCCCATCTATAAAAACACCAATACCTCAAAAATATGCTGAACTAATAACACTGTAGCATTTTAGGTGCTGTAGTCTTAAAACACACTAAGTGTATTAAAGAGAACGTCCTGGAGTTCTGCTTCCACCTTTAATGTAGTAAACTACTTTTGCCTATCTGGCATCCAGCCGCTGACACAAAATATGCCTTCATTCTGAGAGTTATACCTAGATTATCTTTTTATGCTTCCTGTCAGTCACAAGTATATAAAACAGTGGATTTTTTTGGTTTAGCCTGTCATAGTAAAGCCATTTATAACTGCATATCTGTATCAGGATGTGGTAGCAAGACAGTAACCAATAGAACTGAAAATAGAAAGGTTAATTTTCCCTGTAATCATAACACAATCAAATGGAAATGGAGAAAAAAACCATAGTTGTAGCTGAGCTTCCTTTCATACTATTTTATTCATACCACACCTCTACCTCTGATTCCTAATACTATTAATTCCTTTGGAAAGTTTCCCCACATACCAACAAATACTATGTTTATTCTACTGTATCCTCTTCTGGTCTTCTGGCCAGTCTATGTACCCTACACCAACCCTAGCCTACCACAGTCCTTGACATTCATTTCGCTCGTGATGGAAGCTGCATCAGTCTTCAAATTCTTCAGGGAACAATGTGATCTTAAAGAGTTTTTACTAGTTTTGGTAAGGACAGGATTTTTAATGACAGAGCAATCGAAGCAGAAAAGAAAAATAAAAGGGAATCTATTTTGAACAGGTAATAGCCCGCTAACTGACACATGCAACCAGTACACAGAAGATGAAAGCATGAATCCCTGTGAGCATGTAACTTTGTAATAGAGCCCTACGATTGCTATTATCTGGCCACAACCATTGTAGTGAACTTACAGGGTCTCAGCACTGGAGTTTGACAAGCTTTCTCTATCTGAAGGCTTGTTGACTAGCTTGTAGAGCTTTGCTTTACGTGCTTTAGCTGTGGCAGCAACTTTTTTAACTGATCAGGCCCCTATGACTAATTTGTTTTACTTTTATCTTTGTATGGTAATAGCAGAACCCACAGCCATAAATAACTCACAAATGGTCAGTTAAAGAAGGGCAGTCTGGGAGCAGGAGAAAAGTGGGTTTAGGAGCAACAAAAAGAACAAAGAAATAATATCTAACATATGTAAAAGGCACCATATATAGAAAAGTTGGAGCTCTAGGCTAATGAAAAAAGACAGAGATGTAAAGCATGTTATTAAACATATAAAAATGATCCCAAATGAGTCCTAGATTGAACAAGAAACTAATATCAGCATCATCATATCATTCCCAAAATAGGATGTCAGAAGCTGATGGCTTACAGCATTAATCTCACCAGCAGCCCAGCACTACAGACTTCTGTGTGCATCAAACCTGGGACAGAACCCTCGTGGACCTTCATCATTAGGTAGATGCACATAAGTGTCACCAGACATTCATGGATTTTTTTACCACTCTTTTTTCAAGTTTAAGTGCATGATGTTTGTTCTTAAATATATTTTGTCTAAATTGCCCTGGAACATTAATAATAAATTCCACTCAGCTTTTCATTGTGTGATTTATGATGCTAGAATCTGAACTGAATTAATCATAATGTTCAGCTAGTTGTATATATGTGATTGTACAAAGCAAGGACTTATGGAAATTACTTGCAATTAAGTGTATTTATATGAAGCAGTATTTTCATTTCCGTCATACAGTAGCACATCATGAAACAAAACTGCTTCACTAAAATCTCACCTTAATTTCATGTACAAAATTACTATCATAAAAGTGGAGGAAAATAAAAAGGTATATAAGAACTGTTAGTACAAAATCATTTACCTTTGTGTCTATAGCCAGACTGATAGCCTGCATAGCATCCACAAGTATCAAACAGTTGTGCAGAAACTGTTCGGGAGTTCTTGGCTTAGTATACATCCTTACAAAGTGAGTAGCAATCTAGAGAGGACAGAGAAATCAAACTGTTGATCTCCCACTAAGCAAAGTTACTATGTTTGTATTTTCACTCTTTCAACAATCCATAAAATCTAAATTTTGAACTAAAATTTAAAAAATTAATACTGAAATAACCACTAGACTTGCTAAAAGTGAGTGATGTTTTTTTCTTTTCAAAAACCACATATGCTAACAGTTCCAAAAGAAAATAGGGCCTGAATAAACCCACTTACATTTATAAATTGTATAAAACTTGCACAATATTAAGAAAAGTCCTTACCAAATACGGACAATAAGCTGCCAGCTGTGCTGCCAATACCAGACCATCTAGAAGATCTCGGTCAAAATTTACTATCCATCTCATTGGTGGTACTTCACCTGATTTTAAAACAGAACAAGGTGAATTAGACTTTTCTCCCCTGGGATGCCTGTTTTTATACTAAATAGATATTATGAGAATTTGAAATGACTGAGTAGAGGAAAGAATAGAAAAAGGAAACATCCATTCACATGTAGAATTTCCCAGGCATAATTCTCTTCTGGAGCCATTGTTGAAAACATGAAAAATCTCACCTAGAATATTGTAACTATTAATCGTATAGTCTGATACAGCATTTAAGAGTATTTATCACAAGGGAAGAGAAGGCAGGTAAACTAAACTTGACAGATTAGGAACCTAAACATGTAAATTATTTTTATAGGTATAGCATTCGAAGGGTTACTGAAACTCATGAAAATACGCATGAATCCTTTAAAGCTGCAACATTTAAGCACATAAGAAGGAAAAGGTTCTTGATTTTCTTTAAGGTCATATTAAGTTATTTGGCACGAGTGCAATACAAATGAAAGCTAACAGCTCAGTTCCTGCAGCATAGATCACTACTTCTATGATTGTGTTGCAAAAGCCTATGCCTCAGAAGGTTAGATGATTATTTTTTATATTTCACTGTTTTTATTTAAAATAAAACTTATTATTAAGAAAGTGAATCTAGTTTATTTATTAGTATTTCTTATTTAAAGCATTCTGTATCTTAAACATTTAACACAGCATTTAGACAACAGACTTTTGTTCTTAAACATCATATTAAAATATAGAAAGACTACAGTCATTTGAAAAATCTCAACCTTAGGTATTCTCTAAAAAAAGTTACCGACATACCAATAACTCAATGTTTTAAATCACCATCTATACCAATTTACCAGTACTTTGCTCTCCAGATAATATACACTCTGTCAAGCATGAGCACATAGAAGCTGATCCTTTTTTAAGGAGAGCAATCTTGTCACAATTATTCAGGTACTGAGTCATGTCTTCTCGCTTGTGTTATTTGCAGTTTTCTTCCAGTTACTATTGCAAACATACTTATTGCTCAATTTTCTTTGTTTTCATTACTATCTATCTCAAGTCCAAGCTCCCAAATTTAGGGAACCCTTTGGACTTCAGCCACTGACAAGGTTTTCAGATAGACTGGGATCATGTTTTCTCATATAGTACAAATTATATACCTTGTATTTCCCTATACATCCAGAGAGTGCATTGTTTACCAAGCCAATTTAGCTTCCTAAATTGAACCCCCCCATATGTTACAGAATCTGAGATGATAAAAAATCTCCAACATACTTTAAATACATAATCATCTTAATGTAATTATAAAAAGCAATGTTCCTTTCTTCCAAAAATGCTACTATTAAAAGATAAAAAATGGTTTTTTGATGAATGTTATATGAACTGTTATAATAGCAATATGACAAAGTTCAGAACCATCCACTATCTTCATTAGCAAAAGAAGAATTTGGAAACACCATTAGTTGATATAGAAATAATTCAAAAGAATGGAGGCATAAACTGTTTCATCAGGTTACACATTTCAGATCTTTATTACAAGTCTGTTTTTATTAAGAGCTTCATTCTGCAAGACCCAACACATGAAAGCAGGAAGACAAATCATGTATGTTTTAAAGGCCTCTACCTTTATAGAAAGAATACAATAAACTAAAGGAAAGTTCAAGAAAGGAATAAATTCTTTATGCATTTGGATACTGAAGAATACTAAATCTTGCTCGTACAAATTAGATGACACTATGCCTTAGATGTAACACTTCAATCAGTGTTATTAAGGGTTTTCAACTTAAAATTATTTTGGGGTATGTTATATGGCCTATGAAAAACAACTATCAAAACCACACTGACTAAGTAGGCTGTTGTATATTGAAAGTTCTTAAATTTCTTAAGGTAACCTTATACACTCCTAAGTACCTTCAGACATCAGCCAGGCTGATGTAACCAAGCAAGTTATTGTCCAAAAGCCAGGACAGAAATCCAAAAAACATTGAAACTGGGGAAAAAAAAAATAAATCATAGAATCATAGAATAGTTAGGGTTGGAAAGGATCCTGATTTTAAACTGAAAAAGTGACAACCATTCCATGTGGCGTTGACGACACTGAATCTTCAAAATGTTTTTCTACTAGCACTTATTTTACTTGAGTTTATACCTCCTTAACTGCCTTTACCCACTTTTGTTTGATATCAACTTTGTTTGCAATATTGTAGTTAAAGACAGGGAAACCATTGCTAGAAATGCTGCTGCTAATGCCAGGTCATAATTTATCAACCATCAGCTCAAGTAACATCAACTGATCCCCCAAGATGTACAGTTAAATCAGATTTGCAAGCATCTATTACCAGCTATAGGTACAAATTTGGTTGCGGAACTCGTCACTTATACCGAACGTATTAGTTGTAAGCTTACAAAATTGTTCTGTGTAATTGTTCTATTGTGCTGTAAATATTATGCTTCAGACTAAATTTAAGATATAAACTATTCAAGAACAAAAAAGAAGAAATAAAATAACCATGGGGCAAATCATTAAATAGGAATTGCATTCAGATGAAATCCTATATTAATATAAATATATCAAATTGTAATCTCAATTAAAAATTAATTCCAGGAAAGACTAATTTTTAAGCATTTGCTTTCATAAAATAAGCTAGCTAGCACATGAGAGAATCTTATCAAACTGTGACTGTATATGTCACAGAAGAATGAAATTCTTACAGAATTTTCAAAGATTGCTCATGAATATCCAGAAGTAAAATTTTGATAAGCATATGCTTTGCAGCTGGAGGTGCTGGTTCGTTATGATCCCAGTAAAAAAGACACTCAGACTTCCTGAAGTATCACTGCCGCTTATTAGACCTAATGTCATGGGGAAAAAGAGGTTGTTATAAATAACCTTGTATCCTCTCAGTCACTGGAACTGACCTCCAGTCAGAAAGCAGTACGCTGTACAGATGAAGTCCGTGGGAGGGTTAGCTCTTACAGAATTTTTTTTTTTAATAAAACAATTCCGCTAATCATTTTTACCACCAGATAAAAAGGATGTTCATGCAAGAACATCCTTAATGTCACAGTTTTAATTAAAGACAAGGATGCAATGGTGGCATAACCACTGGTACCAAGTGGGAGCTGCCTACACGCCCCTCTGTTACAATTAGCTTGCTAAGTTTGTCCTGTAGCCAAGGGGTACGCATAGTGCAGCACAGGCCTGTACCTACTGCGGTTAACTGTTATGTGGATCACTTAGCTCCTTTGTGTACAATGATCTTCCAGTCAGAATCACTACAACATAATAATGGTTTGATGTATTTATGCTATTTGGAGAGAAACTCCCCAAAACAATTTAATTAAAAATTATTTAAAAAAAAAAAAAAAAAAAAAAAAAAGCTGTCCTTTCCAGAAAACATCAAAACCAAAAGTATTTTTTATTACCAAGTACTTTGTGAGGAATTACTTGATACAACTTCAGAATTATCTTTTGCTGATTTTGAAAGGAGGGAAAAAATACAGAGGAATCAAGTCTCCCATTAGTGATCCAAAGCTGCATTTGAAGTACAGGTCAAAAAGAATTATTTAGAAGACAATTCTATACAGGACTTATTATGACATGACACAAAGAAAGTAGACATCCAGAAAAAAATGCATACTCTGTAAGGAAAGATGCTTCTCTGTGGCATGAGCACCAAATAAAGAACCTCAGATGCCACACAGGAGGATTTTGTGTGCTATCAAGAAAAATACTATAAACCTAAACCAACCTTAGAACCTACTGCTTTTAGTAGCAGTCAGTTCAGGCTTTTTCTTAATTTCATGCTCATGTACAATAATGTAGGAATAATGATGTTTAGTCTAACTTACCAAGCACTAGAGATTTAACATTGCTCCCACAAAATAATCTCTAGCACCTGCTTGAAAGTATTTTGACTGTTACAATAAACCCTGCTGCAGTGGAAAAATGAATGCATCAAAAATTAAGTGTGAAAGTAATTAGAATATTAATAACTAATTAAAAAAAAATCAAATTGCAACAAACCCATGCACTATGTTCTAAGCAAAATCTGCCTTTTATGATACTTTTGTTCATTTATAGAATACAGAATCCTCAGCATCTGAAAAACTTAAATGTCTATCACTTCACATCAACTATTTGCAGATACTTCAGCATTTTAATATAGTTCTAGTAAGAAAGAATAGGAGCAGATGCTGTACAAGCTTACCAACAATGGCACTTAAATTCATCTGAGCTTAACTCTGTGGCATTAATAATTATTTTAGTTTGCCACTTCTTCAATGTGGTGGTGTTTAAGTTTGGTCCAAAATCCCTTATTTTTTCCTATTTATGCTGTAAAGTGCCTTGAAATATTATTTCAAGTAAAAGATCAGCAAGTCAATGAGTTTAAAAGCTGATGGCTGCTGCTATCCACACCTCTATCTGCATCAGACTATTCAGCCTCTTTCCACCAGTCTCTGTTTATACATCCAATTACATTCAACCAGATGGCTTTCACAACAGTAAGCTCTTGGATCTAACCAGGTGTAACTTTGGCCAACATCTTCCCCTACATGCACACCAAAACCTATTCAAGATACAAGAAAATAGATGGAAATCTTACGAAAAATTAAACATTATATAAAATATGTCATATATTAACAATTATACTGTTCTTAAACAGTGAAAAAGATATTAAGTGCATGTTCATTTAAAAAAAATCAAAACCCAGTATTTAAATAATTAGAACGAATATTTCATTTTCTGTAAGTTTTCAAATCAAAATTATAACATTCATTTATAAGTTTGTAAAGAAAAAGAAAAATCCACGGTGTCAGATTTTTTTTCATATTATTTAACTAAAACAACTATTTTTCAAGCAGAAAACTCAAACTTTAAGGGTCCCCAATAATTCTGGAGGGAGAGGTACCAAACATGAAGTCTGACTAGATATATAACATCTTCCTGTTACCTATGTCAGGAACAGAACACAGTAAATACAGGCCTCAATTTCTAAATTAGATGGTATTAATTTTAATAAATTCAGACTTCCATTTTACAAATCTCTACAGTAGGAGACATTAATTTCATACCAATCCCTTGATGAATTGCTTGCAGTTATTTCAAAATATTTAATGTAGTCACTGCAAAACCAACTACTTTAGCAAAATAAATTTTTAAAAGCTATTTTACTTCCTAAAAATTTAGCCTTTCTAATATAAATACACCATTTTACTGATCATAGTTGGAACCTATAAAATTCAATAATCTTTCCATCTTTTTTTTTTAATTAATAGAAATCACTCTCAGCACACAATATTGGTATTTTTAATAAATCACCATTTTCACATTTTTGTTTTAAACTTTTTAAGATTAACTACTTCGGTTCTCATTTTAAATTAGGTTCAATATTGAATTGTTCTCCTGGTTAGTCAGGAAAAAGCACGGTTAGGTGGAGCACAAAGCTCACTGAAAAACAGTAAGCCTAACCATCAGCTGTCCACAAATCAAATTGCAAAATCCTCAATTGTATTCTCTTCAATATTTTCTTGTCGAACTTGGAAAATAGCATAAAACTACCTTAGTCCAATCTGGAGGTAATATCAAGCAGGTTGATTCTGGAAAGAATTGATTCTGGAAAGAAGAATGGGCTACAAGTTATGAAAAGACTGTAATTTAAGCTCTTGAGCAATTGGAGTAATGATCTGAAACAAATGGTATGAAATCAAATAATGATCTGTGCAGTGTGCAGAATAATTCATTCCACAAGTACTAGACGAGAAACTGGATAGATGGAAATTCTGCAGAAAAGGAACTGGGTATAATGACAGCTAGAATGCATAAATAGGAGAGTAGTATCTTAAGCAGGTAGACTGATCCTTTCACTTCTATTCAGTTCCAGTAAAGTCTCGCCTCGTATGAAAAACAGTAATCAGCACCAAACTTCAAGACAGACACAGATCAACTAAGAGAGTTTACCAGGAAAAAAAAAAAAAAAAAAAATGGAAAGTACACAGAAAGACTGAAAGGATGTAACTGTTTTCCCAAAAGGGGTGAGAGGGAGTAACTGAAGCAGAATGTAATAATTTGTAAATATGTATAAAGTTACTAGAGAAGCAAAAATCCATTGCACACCACAATTTAGAAAAGAACAGATGGACTTCTTAAACTCTAGTAGATAAAATTTTGGGTTATGTATGTTAGACAATAACAAACTCTTTCAAATGGAAATGTGTGGAAAATACTGGCAGGGACTGCCTCAAGTGGACAATGGAATCCTTTTTTTCAGAGATTTTTTACAACAATCTAGGCAAATACCTGTCCAGTATGCCTCAGATATAGTCAATTAGTTTTGTCTTTGTACATGAGAATAAAACAGACTATTTCTGTTCTCTTTCTCCCTTTCCTAGTTCAGTGCTTTACTGAAGTGGGTTTTTTTCAAGTTTTGCTTTTATTAACTGATCCATCAGTATGTTTTATCTCACTGACTTAGTAAGTAAGTTGGTAACAAAGTATCTCTTTGAAGATAGACGGTAGTGTTTTCATTCAAAGAAACACCCCAGACAATGAGTAGTTAGATCAAGAGTTCTCAACAATCTCTGCAGCTGTTGTTCCCAATGGTTATGAAGTCAGTCAAAACTGTTCCAATATAGCTAACACATCCCACTTCTAACAGTGAAAATGAAATCCTTAAAACTGTTTGGATCCTCTTCTGAAAAGCAGGAAGAAATTATATACAGTCTTATGCTATATAGACAGACAAATGTATTCTTTCTAGTAGAACACTGTTTAGCCCCCCCAAAAAAACACTACATTTAAACAACTCTTTCATCACACACACCATATTTACTTTTGCTGTGGAAAAAAAATTACCATGAAAAATTACCATTAATCTTTAAAGTAAAATTCCAATAGAAAAGGAAAAAAATGTTGTAAGATGGAAGTATGATGTATTAGTATTATCTGGATAAGAAGACCATCCAGAAAGAACAAAATGGTTTTATACCAAGTGTTAAGATGCTTAAAGGATCATATTTGATTTAATCTACTAAATTTAAGTTATTTTATGAAAAAAAAAAAAGAACAGCAGTAAATCTTTAAAGAAAGTACTGTATTTCTTGTGAAGCTGTTCTACTGTTTTCACAAGCAATAAAAAAGTTAAATCTTGCTATCAGTTGCAAAGTCAACTGATACATGTCTAAGGAGGCACAATAGCTATCTTCAGAAATGATAAATTCTCTTTTATACAGCCACATTTTTTTCAAATTCTGAGTTACTGAGAGAGGAAAAACCATAGAATTAGGCTAAATTCTATAAGACTTTCCAAATAAACCTAATGCATTCACAAAAAATCTTGAAACTAATGATCTTTAATGATCAAAAGTATGAAATGGCACTTTAAAAGAAATTCATAAATTAGACTATGTTACTAAAAGTAACAATTGAATGGTTATATGACAGCAGTCTATGTAAGTAGACATGCCATTGAAAATGGGAACCAGACGTTGTTAAATAGCTCAGTGAAATACACAAATTTGTCAGTAAACGAAGTACCAAATGACAGTATTAAGCAGCAAGCTCAAACCAAAATATTTTACCTACTATATAGATTTTAAAATTACTTAATGCTTCAGAAGGGTGTAATGCAAGAAGTTTGCACAGGTTCAAAATACAATTAAATGAATTCACAGAATAAAATTCTATTCTACAATCTTAAAGAAGTACCACCTCCATCTCCTGTAGTCTTGAATCTCAAATCAGGAAGTCACAGATTATGTATAAAGAAAGTATAGCCATATGTTTGCACTGTTACTCATCTTTATACATCTATTGGAGGTAGAATACTGAGCTAGACAGGCCTTTAAACTATCACAATATGTCCTTTTTAATGTAAATTACTGCAGTAATAATAGTTTATAATATTGTATAACAACTTCCTATTCTGGGATCTGAAAATCTCTGGAGGTGGAACTAATCTATAGCTACAATAATGTCTATAGCTGGTTTTCAATAGCTTACATCTGGTACTGAATAACACAAACATTTAGAGAACAAATATGTAGCAATAACCTTTTCTGTAAGTGTTCACATTACAAGTAGGACAAGGTTTAAAATTATGGTACTGGAATATACAATACAGATCATAAAGATGAGAGGAAATATGCCTTTGAGTATTTTTTGAAAAAGGTTATTATGTTTTTCCTAAAATGTATTTAGGATAAACAGAATTATAATATACCCACCTTCAACACATACAGCATGTGAGGTTACATTTATCTTAACATAGAAAACAAGAAGTCTTTTATTGGAGACTTGCAGGCAAATTACAGTTCCTACTTCAGGCAGGATGCTACAACACTTGCTCACCAAAACTGATAATTATTCTTTTAAGAACTCCTGAAACATCAGGGACAGATCAATTTAATATCACTGTCAATTCATAATAATTCTAAGCAGAAAAGTTCAAGAAGCACCACATGGGGCAATGACAGAAAAATGGATACACTGGGAACATGTCTCATTTGTTCCCATCTGTTGAAGAAGGCTTTTACCCTGAGGCATGAACATTTATCTTTCTGCTCCTCATAAAATTTTCCAACTGCCTTTAGCTATTTATGTAATTCTTTTTTATTTACGCCGAATCTTATCCCAAATAATACCTTAAATTGACAAATTCCTTAGGTTTTATGCATCACATTAGAATGGTGTTACCTTATATCAGTCTCCATTTTGTTGTTTTTCAAGAGAAAGTTTGTATTTGTAAAGAGAACTAGTTTTAAAATCACTGAAAAGCTTCTTGGCTAACATCTCATCTTTGACACTTTGTTTTTATCATGGCGTTTCACTTACAGATCACTTTGATTTAAAATACAATAAATCACAACAATTCATTACCGCATACCTGGCTTCTATACTGGCTTCAGAATGACTACTGTAATCTTACATTATCTTATTTAGTCAAAAAAAAAAAAAGTTAAATACTGTTCTCAATGAAATTCAGTTTGATCCTTACAATGAATTAACAGAACCTTTTTCAATCTGTATAGTCTGAAATACATTTTCTCCTCACAAAATATCTGAAGTTGTATTACTAAATCCACCGCTATACCATACTCAATCTATATATTTGATATGCACTGCAGAAGTAGCAGTAATTACGCAAATAATCAGAAAGTGTATTTATTCTAATTAACATACAAACAGTGCAAAGTGCCTTGTTTAGCTGAAATTAGAATAGCTGTCTAGAAATCTCAAAATGTATTGCAAGTAAGGAAACAAAATTTCTTCCTAAATATTCACCTGATTATTCTTAAGTCCTTTAGTTTTTTGAGAGCCAGCATATATGTATATACACATATACATTTTTATTTATAAGCATATCTGTCTACACACATACACATATATATATGGGTGTCCTAGGTTTAGCTGTAACAGTTATTTTTCTCCTTCTTAGTAACTGGTGCAGTGCTGTGTTTTTGGCTTTAGTCTGAGAACAACACTGATAACACACGTTTTAGTTGTTGCTAGGTAGTGCTTACTCCCATCAAGGACTTTTCAGTCTCTCATACTCTGCCAGTGAGGACGGGCACGGGAAGCCAGGAGGAAGCAGAGACAGGACACCTGACCCAAACTAGCCAAAGGGGTATTCCATGTCACAGCATGTCATGCCCAGCTTATAAACTGGGGTAGTCACCTGGAAGTCCTAGATCACCGCTCAGGTCAGGTTGGGTATTGGTCAGCAGGTAGTGAGCAATTGTATTGTGCATCACTTGTGTTTATTGGGTTTTTTTGTTTCCTTCCCTTTTTAGTTTTATATTCTCTCCACTTGTTATTTCCCTTATTATTATTATTGGTGGTAGCAGTAGTAGTTTTGTATTGTACCTTAGTTACTGGACTGTTCTTATCTCAACCCGTGGGATTTACATTCTTTCAATTCTCCTCCCCATCTTTCTGTGAGTGGGGGGAAAGACAGGGTGGAGAGTGAACGAGTGGCTGCGTGGTTCTGAGTTACCGGCTGGGCTTAAACCATGACAATATGTATACACGCAAATATATATGCAAATATAAGCAGCCCTAAGATTTTGGGCTTTTTTTTTGTATGTTAAATGTATGTTAAATTTCTTGGTGATACCATATTAGGAGTAGCTCTGGACTCCCTCAAAGGTAGAAAGGCCTTACAGAGAGATCTGGATAGACTAGAGAGCTGGACAATCACAAACTGTATGAAATTTAACAAGGACAAGTGCCATATTCTGCACCTGGGATGGGGTAATCCTACATACACATTTAAAATGGGGGATGAGAGGCTGGAGAGCAAAATAAAAACATCTTTTTACTTTTGAAAGATGTTTTTAACAGTTTTTCAAATATGAACACTTTGAATCTTTTTAATATAGGACTGCAGCGACTATCCTTCTTCTTCTTTTACAGGTTTTGAATTATGGCATTCCAAAACTCTAGCAACTTTTAAAGTTTTTTCCTGACTCCTCTTTTCTTTTTTTCTTTTTCATGCTATCAGTAGTTAGTTTTTCAGAGAGAAATGTTGAAAAGAAATATGAAGACATGGTAGAAGGTAAACTGAAAATTTATTACACTCAAATAATTCATGCTTCCCCTCTTATCATTACTCTTGCCCATATAACACCTTAATTGGGCACTCAATCTCATATTTCATGTGTAATTAAGGTCTTAGCAAAATAGGCAAAGATTCATTTTCCAGTTTTACAGCATTTGGTCTCAAGTTTCAACATTGCTTTCCATTTTATGGTCATTAAGACATATTATAAGGCTACCCTCCCAAAACATATGTCAAGTGGCTTTTGAAACCTTTACTATGTAGTAGCAGTAAGGACAGAAGATGTGGAGGTAGTAAACTCCTTGCTAATGTTCTCTCTATGCTATTGAGATCTTAATTCTTGCAAGAGTTCTGATGAATGACATAGTTACCTTCAACTTCAGAAGGAAGTAATAAAGATGTATATTTAAAGCCTCTCTGCACTGCAGAAACTCCGGCTTGGCTCACTGTCACATTTCACATTAAGTACCTTAGGTATCACAGGAAAGACTGAGAAATGTGGCCTGGATAGATCTTCATTTATTTAGTAGGAATGGATCACCTAACAGATTAGGTTGAGCTGGAAGCAGCTTGTCCTGCTTTCAGCTGCGATAGAGTTAATTTTCTTCCTAGTAGCTGGTACAGTGATGTGTTTTGGCTGAAGTCTGAGAATAGGCTGATAACACACAGATGTTTTAGTTGTTGCTATGTAGTGCTTACTCTAAGTCAATGACTTTTCAGTTTCCCATGCTCTGCCAGTGAGGAGGGGCACAAGAAGCTGGGGGGAGCACAGCCAGGACAGCTGACCTGAACTAGCCAAAGGGATATTTCCATGCCACAGAACATCATGCTCAGTATAGAAACTGGTCAGAAGGGGCCATTTGCTGCTCTGGCACAGGCTGGAATCAGGTGGTGAGCAGTTGCATTGTGCATCACTGTTGTTTGTTGGGGATTTTTGTTTTATCTTTCTCTAGCTTCTTTTAATTTCCAAAATTCCCCCAATCGTCCTGACCTTTCCAGGATTACTGAGCGTGACCTTGCAATAACATTGGCTAGCTCCCTCGCATTTGTTGGTGTATCCCATCGAGTCCCATGGACTTGTATTTGTCTGATTTGTTTAAGTGCTCCCTAACCTGATCCTCCTCCACCTAGGCTAAGTATTCTTTGCTCCAGACTTTCCCATTCATCTTGAGGGTCTAGGATTGCTCAGTGCTAGTCTTATCTATAAAGACCAAGGTGAAGAAGTCATTAAGAACCTCAGCCTATTCTGTGTCCTTTGTCACCAGATTCTCTGTCCCATTTAGTAGAAAGAACAGCACAGTAGCCTCATTCTAAGGCAGTAAAGGCAAAAAAGTAAGGAAAGTGAATGATAAAACAGAGGATTCAAAGAGATACTGAGGCAGGTCATTATGAAACAGAACAGTATAAGATCATTCAGTTAAGAACTTTCATAACGCAGAGGTATAAGATCAAGACTATGAATTTCATAATTTGTCAGAATTTTCCCATTTTGTTTAAATTATTGTATCTTTATCAATGCTCAATGATGTAGTTTTTTTAGAGAAAAGGAAATAGAAGCAAAAGAAGAGGGCTTGCTTATGTGCACACACCCAGGTATTTCTGTGTGCCCTCTAGCAAACAGAATACAGTACACATGAACTAAAAATGCTATATACAAGTCAATATAGCAAGGCAGAATCTGTAATTTCCCACATCCAGAAAGCATATATAGTCTCGGCTTTCTCATTCCAATCTTGCATTTCTCTGAAAGCAGAAAAATATAATTAACTGAAATTGTAAGGGAGAGCTGTAATGCAGATAAACATTCCCTGGCAGTAATTCATATTTACCTGTGACTCAGAGTCTAATCTGCAACCAGGTCTGCACAAATGAATACATTAACCTCCTGAGTTATCTGTCCTATTAGTATGACTTCATAGAAGTTATTATTATTACTGAGAACCCCAATATTGTAATTAACTTGTTCTTTTTGGGTTCCAATTTTGGGGACCATTTAAAAATAAATTGGAAAAAAAATACTTTACAATTGCTGATAACCACATGAAACCTCATTTTAAAAAAACCCTTTCTTTTAATATTTTAATACTGTAACATACTCTTTGGCAACTAAAACTACGCTTTCAATAACTGGCTCCTTAAAAAGCATCATCAGTAGATATTTCACTTGGACCAAGATATCTGGGGGGTTTTGCACAGAAGTGTCCACTAGATCTGCTGAGTTCCCACAGGCCAGAACAAGGCTTGCTGTGCCTGAACATCTAGGTGTTACTATAGCCTACAATAAAGAGAATGGACAGTAGAGCTGAGGAATGCATCCACGTGGCATTTATGGTGAGCTACAACACTGGCTAGGTAGCTAGCCACTCTCTCTGCAAATTGTCATCTATACACACGGGACCTGGTTAATATCAAGCAGAGCAGAGTACTTGTAATTTACTGCAAGACAGCTCTGCCAAGGCAGACACAGATAACAAGAAAACAATACATTGCAAACACACCTACTTACTGTAGGGCATGTAACTTTAGCTGAGGAAGCTGCCTGAGTTAATCGTAAAAGTAGACCCAAACTACGACTTGACAACTAGAAATCTATTTCTATTGGATGAAGAGGGTATAAGCTGACCTTTCAATCTTACCAGCAGAATTATTCAAAACATTTAAGAATATCTAATATAAATTGCTTCTATACCCTAAAATGAGAAAAGCAAGGAGATATTCAAAGCATTTGCACAGCAGAGAATATGCCCAAATGAGACTTATGGAAGATTATATGCAAATAGATTATCCATAATTCAGACAGGTCAGAAATCACTCAAGGCAAAAATGATGTCAGACAATCTTTTCCATGTGTGGTTTATGAACCATTCTGGAGTTCTTGCCTGACCATCATCAGACTGCCTTTTCTTAGTGTCAACTATCCATCCAAAATTAATGCTAAAAGAGACAATGAAGTTAGAGTCAAGAAGCAAAAGAGAGAAATCATACAAAGAAATGGAAGTAATAATTACTAGTGGTTGAACACTTCTATCAGATTTGAACACCAGAACTGCCTAGGCCAGTCTTAACAGAACGGGTCATTTTGCCTAACTTAAACAATCATGAGATGTCAAACTGACCTTGCAAGTAGGACAAGATTTATAATCTTGTACCAATGTACCTTGCTCTCCATTACTTTCCTAAATGGCATTAGAATAAAGGCAATACAAAAATTATTCTAAAAATTCTGAACACCTAGCTCTCAAACACACCGCTATAAGCACAAATACTAACAACTGCATGTGACTATAAACAGGAAAATGAAGAGAAAGTGACTACTCTTAGTACTTCCTTCCTGAGATCGTTAATGGAAAGAAGAAAGTAAGAAGGTTCACCGTGCTTTACTATTTATGCCTAGTATGAAACTCTAAGGACACATAGAACACAGAAGATATTTCATAAACAGTGCTAGTAAAAAAGACACTTATCTTGGAATACAGAAACACAAGGAAAGGAAATATGTATGGGTAGGCAATAACTTATCCCAAAAAAATACTTTCAGTGGCAATTTCTCATGATATCTCTATGAATAACAATGCTAAAAGTCTACAAAAGGAGTATTAGAAGGAAGAGTATAATGAAAGAATTATTTCACCTTTTTGACAGTCTTTCCACACAGTTTTTCGATTCTTCTCATAATGTTTATTTAACCATGTGAGGATGGTTCGTTCATATGGAGAATATATATTACTGGATAATGGTTCTGATTTTATTCTTGGCATGTTCTGCACATTTTCCAAGCTGAACTGATCAGTAATACTACGTGAAAAAACATGTGGGAGAACAAACACCTGAAATTAAAAAAAGTGGGTTTTTTAAGCATGAACTATAAAAAGAACAATTTAAAGTTAAATGACAAAACCCCCCACTTGAAACTCAAAAGGTTTTCTAATTTAGAAAAGGTTTAAGAGATTATACATTAGCATAAATATATAACACAAAAGAGAAGAGATTTGCTGAGGTCTTGGGAGTCTGTTAAGGTCCCAGTAAACTAGAAGCTGGCAAATGTTGTCCCAGTTTTCAAGAAGGGGAAGAAGGAAGACACAGGCAATTACAGGCCTCTCAGTCTCACTTCAGTGCCTGGTAAAATTATGCAGAATAGTATTCTGGGAGTTGCTGACAATCATTTCAGAGACAATGCAGTCATTGGTCATAACCAGCAGAGGTTCACAAATGCAAAGTAGTGCTTAACCAACTTAATTTTCTTGTATGAGAAGGTCACCCATCTAGTTGACCAAGGGAAGCCAGTAGATGTAGGTTTCTTGGACTTTAGCAAAGCTTATGATGCTGTCTCTCACAGAATCCTTCCCGACAAAATGTCCAGCATACACCTAGATAAGTCCACAATACGATGGCTAAACGATGGCCAACAGGTCAGGCTCAAAGAGTTCTAGCAAATGGGGTTACATCCGACTGGCAGCCAATCAGCAGTGAGGTCATCCAGAGCTTAATTTTAGGGCCAGTGCTCTTTAGTGTTTGTATGAATGATCTGGACATAGCGATCAAATGTATGTTAAATTTCTTGGTGATACCATATTAGGAGTAGCTCTGGACTCCCTCAAAGGTAGAAAGGCCTTACAGAGAGATCTGGATAGACTAGAGAGCTGGACAATCACAAACTGTATGAAATTTAACAAGGACAAGTGCCATATTCTGCACCTGGGATGGGGTAATCCTACATACACATTTAAAATGGGGGATGAGAGGCTGGAGAGCAGCCCCGCACTTAGTCATATGGTTTAGTTTTATGTAGGAGCAGCTAGTTGGACTATGGGTCCCTTCCAACTCAAGATATTCTATGACTCTGTGATTCTAAATATTTTGTAGTTTTCAACATTTTTCCAAGTTTTGATGAACTGAATGAAATTACTAGACTCATGTTGATTTCAAGAATTACTGTGTATATTCTATCCAAAGCACTGATCACTGAACTACTATACTGGTCTCCAGCACGATCTACAGTCAGTCTTGAATCTTTCATGTGCCAGTTGCTTATTTAGGTCCAAACTACACCTACTGTTTCTCCTGAAAAAATAAGCATTATAATGTCTACAGTAAAATTCTTTATACTCAGAGTCCTTGATTAAGTCTTGCATGAACATACATTAAAATTAAAAAAAAAAGTATATAAAATATAGAAGAAATATAAAGAAGTTAAAAGTAAAAATTCTACACAATATTTTCTTTTCCCCACTTCCCTCCCCCACCCCCCAGCTGAAGTGGCTGCATGGAAAAAGGTATTTGAAGGAAGAACACAGAACTTATTTTGAGGATGATGATGAAGTCAACAGCTTTGGTTCCATCCTCCCTCAGCAAAGAGGTCTCAGGCCTGACCACCTTGACCAGTGACTAAGACTACCAAGGACCATGGTCATAAATGCTAATTACACTGCAAAAGTGTAATTATATTCACAGATAATTTAGGATGAGTTTAAGGACTAATTGTTTGGTGGAAGAAAAAAAAAAAAAACCTGACAACTAATCATTGACAATATCGATTGACAATTAATGAAAATCCACTAAAATGTTATTTTGAAATGTGGATTGGCCCCAGTTTCTCAGTCCCTTAAGCAGTCCCAGTGACGACATTCTCTGACACATAAAGAAAATGTCATCTAATCAGAATGAAAACAGCTCTCACCCCTTTTATAATTATTTCTCTTCATATTCGTTTCTAATACCAGATTTCAACAGGTTTATTAGAGAAAGCCTCAGTTTCTTGAGGCAAAGTCTTAAAACTTTAATCCCTCCATATGCTGCAGAGGTACTCTTACTATATACTTTTACATATAGTATGATGCAGCTACAGCCATGTGGCTTCACAGCTTCCACATTTACATTTGCATTTCTTCTTTTTTTTTTTTCTGAAGTTTTTCGAAGGAAAAACTTTTATGATATACTACTATACAAAACCTAGCTAACTATTAATGTAGATGAGATCCAAACTATAACAACATCCATATTTAATTACTTTTTTTTTTAAATTAGTCACTTTGAAATTCCTTTTTAAACCCTGAAGCATTTCAGTTCAGCAAAACCTAGTTCCATGCAGAGATGGCTGGGCTAATTTAATTTAAATATTTGGATTTCTCTCCATGGCACTTTATTGATTTGCATAGGACTATCTTATATGAAAAATAAATCACAATATCAGCATCCTCAGATACAAATCTGAAGAAAACAACAGCAAAAAAAAGCAAGCAAATATATACTATTTCATGCTTTTCTCGAAAGGCAGTGTCTTTGCAGTTAATTTATTGCAACACTCCTATAACAGTATAACCTGATGTCCTGTGAAAAGGATCAAATCAGTAATAGCAACTGCATTTAGAAGAAAACATGAAGCCTTATTTACCCATAAAACATTCTTTTACTGTCTCTTAACAAGAAAAATCCAATCCATCCTAATCCAATTCATCAGGGACTGTAGTGATAGAACAAGAGGGAATGGGTTCAAACTTAAAAAGGGGAAGTTCAGGTTAGATATAAGGAAGAAGTTCTTTACTTTGAGGGTGGTGAGGCACTGGAATAGGTTGCCCAAGGAAGTGGTAAATGCTCCACCCCTAGCAGTGTTCAAGGTCAGGTTGGACAGAGCCTTTGGCAAAAACATGGTCTAGTGTGAGGTGTCCCTGCTTATGGCAAGGGGTTTGGAACTAGATGATCTTAAGGTCCTTTCCAACCCTAACTATTCTATGATACTAAGATGCCTGCATGTTTACATTCCTACTGAGATCCTGTCGAGGGACCAGAACATTGTTCACCAGAACAATGACTTTTTGGAGCTCATTGTATTTATTAAAATAAACTAAATAAATAAATTAATCAGCTATAAGATTGAGAAATGTTATTAATTATAACTATAAAAGCATCCTTATTACCACATGCCCACTAAATTTAAAGATAGAGTGTCCTATTGAAAATCTGGCCTGACCCAGCGGCTAAATTACCACTTCTGCTATTAGTGTCCCTCTCTTTCCATTAGCCTAGACTTTCCAGATTTGCAAAATGATATCAATATTTTAGTCCTTGTTTGAAAAGAGAACTAAAAGTATATCTTCATGTCTGACGAATTTCCCATTTTATTCCCCACAGATTCTACCTTTTCTTCAGAATAAAATTAATTTTCCATTCTTCTGAGATGGATTTGGGTGTACTTTTTGTCCTCTGGAACTTCTGCAGCAATAGAAGTTTTCATAACAAATAAGTGGCCATAATGCAGCAAGTACGGGTATGAAAGCAATATGAGATGGTATTTTAGTTGATAAAGAATAATATTAAGTATTTCTAATAACAGTATTTTATTTCTAAAATAAAATTGGATAACAAAACTTCCTTGGTGAATAGATAAATTCCTTTAACTTTTTCTGAAATTTGCAGCATGCTGTGTTTCATCTTATATTGCTTGAAATCAGACTACTGTAATCACAAATAGGCTTGTCTCTACTTTCATTTTAATGAAACTGGTTTTAAGATATGAAACATTCTTTTAACTTCAGAATATTTCAACACTAACCCAAATAAATATTTTTTGTGTAAACCAATCTTGCTGTCTTGACAGTTCATATCCTGTTTTTCTTTATTGTTCCTATGCTTTCTTTACAAATTTAATAAAATAAATAAACCTTATTCAGCAGCAGTCATGGTCACCCTTATCAAAAATGGGTTTGAACAAAAAGGTATCAAAGAGTGAACAGGGCTTTGAATATTCAGTGACTAGTTCCATGTTCTCATGTTATCTTAAGATTTCTGCTTATGCTGTATGATATTGAATTGAATACCATGTTAGCCAAACTGCATAAAGCTACAACAAAAAAGTAAAGCAGAGATGTTTAATTCCTAAAACTTTAGCAGGAGGGACAGAGAAGATGAAGCTCAAAAATGTACTATTATAGGACAGAAATATGAAGGAACAATGAATGAGAAGCTGAAACATGCTGCTTATGCATGAAACAGAACTGGATTGAAGAGCAGCACATCTCCACAATAGGTTTAAGCTGATCTAAACCTGAAGTCTTTCATATCCGCAGCAATCATGTGTTCTGCCCCATTCTTGTGTGTATGCCAACAGTCAGAGAGACGAAAGAGTTCGGAAGCATCGCCCTACTCCGGTAGTTCTAACAAAAGGAAAGGGGCAGAAAAAATGCAGCCAGGAAAACCTGGTTTTCCTCACTATCTGAGTAATGTTATTCCTAAGACATGCAGCCTGCACCTACATTAGTGTAAATTCACGATGATGCTTTGCTCTCAGACATTGTAAAGGCTGAAAAGTTTATTTTAAAAGATTGTGCTTCATATACACATATGGGAAAAAGAAAGGTAAAAAGGATTAAAAAGAGTTAAAATTTTTAGAGCAAAGTTGAGGCACCAGAAAAGCTGAACCAGGCCACCTGAAAGCCAATATTTAACGATATCAACTTTTTAGAAAATTAAAAAAAACCACAGATTTAAATGAGCAATGAAGTGCTCAGATTTACTTTGGAAAATGTGATTTAGCCATCCAAAATTTTTATCTAACATAAGTAAAAATAAAATCAAATAAAATTTCAGAAGTCCATACTGGCCTTCTGAAATTTTATATGTCTAGTCCTTTATATGTCTAGTCCTTTATATGTCTAGTCAACTAAGTATTTCCAGTGAAAAGTGTTTCTAACCATGTCAACTGTCGTGGTTTGAGCCCAGCCAGTAACTCAGAACCACACAGCCACTCGCTCACTCCCCCCCTTCCTTCCCCCGCTCCCGGAGGGATGGGGAGGAGAGTCGGAAGAATGTAACTCCCACGGGTTGAGATAAGAGCAGTCCCGCAACTAAGGTATAATACAAAACCACTACTGCTACCACCAATGATAATAATGATTAGTGAAATAACAAGGGGAGAGGATACAATTGCTCACCACCCGCCGACCGACACCCAGCCCGACCCGAGCAGTGATCTGGGCCTTCCGGGTAACTCTCCCCGGTTTATGTACTGGGCATGACGTGCTGTGGTATGGAATACCCCTTTGGCTAGTTTGGGTCAGGTGTCCTGTCTCTGCTTCCTCCTGGCTTCCCCTCCTCCCTGGCAAAGCATGAGACTGAGAAAGTCCTTGGTTGGAATAAACATTACTTAGCAACAACTAAAAACATCAGTGTTATCAGCGTTGTTCCCAGGCTGAAAGTTAAAAAACACAGCACTGCACTAGCTACTAAGAAGGAGAAAAATGACTGCTATAGCTGAACCCAGGACATCAACAAAAAACCATGGTAGAGTATTCTTTTTCTATAATAAGTTTTCTAAAACATTTAATTCTAAAAAATGCACACTGTTCTAACATAGAATTTCTTAATGAAAACATAACACTGCTAACATTTAAGAATTAAGAAAATTAAAATGTTCTCAATTTTTTTTTCTCTGTGAGAAAGAAAGAAAGAAAAAACCAAGACTCGAATATACCACAGATCTTTTTTAAAACAAAGTTTTTGCCATCAGTTCTTCAGAATTTAATTGGTAAATGTATCTACAATTTACCTTGTATATTTGCAGCAGCACATCCGTCCAAGCTCGTTTGCTCATTGTCTCAAATACACTGTCCTTCAGAATTAATAGATGCTTGTTACTGTAGATCTCTGAGGTTTTCTCATCTATTTTCAACTCAGACGTATGACCCTTCAGATAAAGGAATGGGGTTTATTCTTTTTATATTCATTCCAGCAGTTTGGATAGGAAATTTACAAGAAGACAATAATGAATCAATGGCGTAAATGCCTAATAATGTCTACTATAGTGCAATAGTGATCAGCAGTGTTAGAACCATTTACAGTTTGCAGCTGTCCCAGGTATGAGCAGCACAATACAGAATTGACAGGAGTTGAAAGCAGCAATCAGGGCAGAGAGGCAACTCAAAAGATATAGTTTAAAAAATGGTAAAATCAGTAGAAAACAGTAAAATTAATTTTACTTTGAGAAAACATATCTGTTGGAAATAAAGTACAGGTATCAGCAGCATCAGAAGAAATAGAAGATAAAAAACAGGGGAGGAGAGTGTAAATGTTGGTGCCAGTTTAAATTTCAGTTCAATTTCATGCACATGCTTAGATGTATGCAACCCAAAACAGTCACCACAGCAGGAATACTCATGGTCCTCAGGGGAATCCCATTAATCTTCGAAAGATTGACACTTAGCACATCGTCTTTGTTAAAAAATAAAGAACAAAAAATGGAACAAAACTAACACCAGAAAAAACCCGAAAAAAACCCAAACACCCCCAAACCTACCTTCAGTACAGTTTGCTGTACTTTAATCCATTTCTTATAATCATCAGGTTCAAGCAGAAATTCTGGCATAACATGAGGAAGATATGCTCCTTGGCGTCTGAAATAGTAAAGCAGGAAAAGTTAATAGGTCGGCAAAATAATTCTTTTTAAGAGCTGAGTTTTTTAACTTGCTCAGCCTATGTACAAGCTCTTCTGAGTTCTATTTAAGTGCACTCTGGACTAATGATCCAGTGCTATTAATTGCTTTAGATAGCTTCTATTTATGAAATTCATGTGCCTACAACTAAATGCTAAAAGCACACACAACTCTGGACAGACTGGCTTCTTCACTAGAATTGGTCCTCCATAAATGATTTATTACAGCACAAAGCATCAAAACAGGTAATACCCATTTCCATGTGAAAGTCAAAGGACCAGTGTTACCTAACATTTGATGATGTTTCATCTGTCTACAGGTCTGATGTCGGAAGTCTCATGGATGTAAGTGAAGGTATTTCAAACACTGTCAATTGTTAAACTGACTTGCCATCTGTTCTCAAGCAATTAATAAATTCAATAGGAAAAGTGATGAAAGGCAACTTCATTAGACTGAATACCAAAAAAAGCTAACTTCCACATGAAGAAAGTCTATTCTTTATTTCAAACAATACAGTTTAAACAAATGTTGCTGGAAAAGGGGGAAAATAATGAAGAACTCCTAAGTTTATTTTTCTCAGGGGAGCAGAAAAGTTTCCTGACTTTCAGGTCAGAAAGATTATCCTAATGTACCTAGATTTACATTGTTCTCTGTGATTGTAACATGGCTAACGTGAATAATAATCAGATGAGCTTTTCTTGTTATGTAACCAGTCTCTCACTCAAGTGAAGTGATCATACTTTTCTGGTACCATACAGTTCAAATTTGATTTACTTTGTACATCAAAAATCTTATATCACATTTAGAAACTAGGATCATGACAACTTATTTCTCTTCCCACAGAATTATATTTTGCTGGTAACAGCACATTTTTTTACTCTATATTTTACACAGTGACATTATCTTCTCAGATTATTGAAATTTCATGTTTCATACAGTTACCCAGCAGGTTTTTTTAAGACACAAATATTTTAATCAAGGACCCAAAATAATATCAATAGCCTGGTTCTAAAACTCATCACATCTGAAATTCCCATTTTCCATTAAGGCATACACTCTGTCCCATGAAATCCCTTTAAAACTTCAGTTCTTCCAAAATCATAAGAGGAAGCTATACAATGTTCATCTTTTCAGGTATCCTATCTTTCTTTCAGTGTTTTTACTTGGTAGATACATGGGGAATAGTATCTACAATAGAATAATCTACAAACTTCATCATCAGAAAAGATGGGTTCTATATAACCGAATGTTCTCATAATTGGCTGCATTTTGCTATTGTGGAACACCATCTTAAAAAACTCCTCCTTATTCAAGTAAATATTTAACACAATACAACATGGGGATATTTAGATTAGACATTAGGAAGACATTCTTTACTCTGAGGATGGTGAGGCACTGGCACAGATTGCCCAGAGAAGTTATGGCTGCTGCATCCCTGGCAGTGTTCAAGGTCAGGCTGGGTGAGGCTCTGACCAACCTGGTCTAGTAGGTGTCCCTGCCCATTACAAGGGGGTGAAACTAAAAGATTTTAAGGTCCCTTCTAACCCAAACCATTCTGTGATTCTATGAAAATTAACTTCAGAGAAGGTCTAATGTAATGACATAGAATCACAGAATGGTTTGCCTTCATCCACGCAGCCTCCTGGATTTCTTGCGTGACTTCCTTTTTGTTGGGATGCATCGCTCCTGAGCTTCGACGAGGTAATCCTGGAATATTAACAAGCTTTCTTGGGCTCCTCTTACCTCTTCTCTGTTTCACAACAAAAACAGCAAAGAAGGATGAAGAAGAATTTATTAACCTTTTTTGATTTGCACCATCTCTGACAGTTGCTCCATGTTGTGCAACAAGGTAAGATTATCAATGAAGGTAGCTAATAGCTACATCTGTTGAGCAGCAGGAGTAGCACTTCCATTTCTTGACATACTATTAATTTGAAAGACTAATAGATGACAAAATAGGTCTACAAATTTTTGTTAAAGTCAGTAATTACAGGGCAAAGAGCATGAGTGGAATGGTAAGATCATTAATGACAAACCTGATATATCTACTGTGTCTGTCTAAGGACTGAGGTTAAGAGTAATCTTCTTTCAAAAGGACACCTCAATTAGTGTAAACTGCAGAAGATAGCCTTGGAAAGAAATTTGGTTAAATTTTTGGTAAATTTGGTAAATAAGAACTTTGGTTAAAAAATTTATATGACATAAATCTTAGATCACAAAAGATAAAGTATAAAGGAAACCCTAAACCTGTGATATATTGTTCAGTTGGAATTAAGTCTGAAGTATGCTAACAAAAAAGTGGAAATATGCATGCTTATTTTATCATACATCTACTTACTTAAGGAAAGCAAGCAATGTAGAGTGCTGGCAGTGGAGCTGTAACATTCGTTCAATTGGATCAAGGACCAATGCTTGGCTCGATGTAATGTCTGGTAAAAATTGTCCACTCAAATGGAATAACATGTCATAAAGAGTCTTAGTATCTTTCTCACGGTTTTGTTTAAAAACCTTGTCTTGTGAAGATGTTGTCTGGACTTTACATACATCGCTGCAAGAGAAAAATGCACAAACCAAGCTAATACTATATACATCATGATGGTAAATTTAATAAACCATGAAGTAAAAACAGTACCAAGAAGGCTGAAAAGAAGAACGCTTTTTTCTTTTTGCAGAACTTTTATAATAATGTAAGAATTTTGCACTGCATGGAATATTTAATAAATATATGTCAAATATTTCATAAATAAATGTGTTTGTCACTGCTTTCTACCAAACATAACTTTGATTTTTATCATGTTTATAAATGTCTATGTATTTGTGTCCCAGAAGATTGGCTTCTTAGTTATTTAGTAGCAAGGTGGATAAGATCAACGAAGTGATGCCACTAAGACTGATATATTTCCAGGGTGTTTGCAAGAATGTTGATTATGAAATTTGCTTTCCCATCTGTTTCTTGATCTTTAAAGTAGAGGTGGAGGGGGAAAGGGGAGAAGACGTATTGCTAAAACACTTATTTATGCCACCAAAGATGGGAAAATTGCTAGAACTGTGTTCATTCTGGGAGAAGAATCAATTTCAATTAAGAGGGTAACATAGTTTGAACTGCATATTTAACATGCTCTGCATTATGATATACCAGAGCATCACAGTTGAAAATATATTTTAGAAAATGAAAAGTAATACCTGAATAACATTTTCACATAAACAGCACATAGATGCTACAATTTTAATATACTACTCTGCATTAGAGTGCATTCATATTCCTCAGATCATATGCAAAACACTTTAGTATATATGTTAACATTTTATCAGGCAGACACAAGTTAGCTCTAAGCAGATATGAATTACCGTCTCAGTGAATATGGTATTGAAATAGGATTTTGTCCCTTAGACCAGCCAAAGAGAGTGAACCAATTCTTCACAGCAGTTAGGGTTTTCTGAAAGAAGATGTACTCCTGTTGATCTTCATGGGGAAAAAATGAAAATTTATTTTCTCTTTCTCCGCTTTGACTGTCAGTTTCACTACTCTCTTCACTCATCGTTTCATCACTCTCACTTTCAGAAGTATCAGACTCTGAATGATACACAAAAATCAAAAAGAAAATATCCAGAAAGATTCCTTATTTCCCTGATTTTGTCTGGTACAAGAACAATTATTATTTTAAAAACCATAATTGCTTTCAGAAAGTAAAAAATTGTCAGACAACTAGTGATCAACTTATTTCAAGAGTAAACAATTTAAGTAACATGTCCATGTCTTGGGAGTAGAACAAATTATATTCTTGGAATCTAATTTCACTTAAAGAAAAAAATATTACCCAAACAACAAAAATAGATTCAGGTATGGCTTACAAAACCACAGCAATCTTAAAGAAACAGTCTTACATACAGTTCCAGTAGGTATAGCTTTTCCAGCTAGTCCATACTAGTTCACCCGCCCCCAGTCACATAGCATAGCTCAATAACTGGCTCATGTTCAAACAGTTTATCAGGTATTGTATAAGCAAAGCTAAACCTAAGCTAAACCTACATCCCAATCTATAAGCCTTCAGACTTTACTCCCCTGAATTCAACCTTCTTTCTTTCTCTTAAATTCTGACCTGGTCAAAACTTAGATTATGTATTTTAACAACTAGTAGTTATTAACAACATCAACAACAACAGTATTGCATAAAAAATAACTGAAAATACAAACTATAGTTTTCTTCATATCACAAATAACTTGGATGATTCCAAATTTGAAGGCGTGTTTTAACACCACTGTTGCAGCTTCAATAAATGATGAAAAATAAAACTAATACCTTGGATAATAAATTAAAAAAAAAAAAAATCTTTTTAGGATTTAAGAAGAAAAACTATGTAATATGAAGAAAGAGACTTTATAAGATCACCACGCAGACCTCAGTTTGTGCAGTTCTGCCAGCTCACAAGATTACTTGCCCCATCTTGTCACTGCCACCTTTGCCAGAGGTTATTGCCTTTTCAGATCTGAAACTGAGTTGCTCTTTTGAACTCTTATTACATCATTCCATTAAAAATTAATCACGTTGGTAAAGAGCTACTATTTAATCTAACTACCCCTATTTGTCTTGGTAACATCTTAGAGAATGACATACAAACATCAGCAGATCTGCAAGAGTGGAATACTAACAATGATGAAACAGCAGCAGTAACTTCCGCTGTTCTAACTTTCAAGTTAGAAAACTAGCAGCTGAAAGAAGAGAGAAGTCAACAGACTCAGATACTAGTCACCTGACAACCTTACAGGAGATCTATTACTGTTAGTTCATATGGAACAGCACCTTAACTGAGGCACCACTCTCAATGGTTAGATTTATACAGTACTTCATAAATGCATTATAAATGTGGAAGTCTAGCCTGAGTGTACAACTAGACCTTTGCAGAATTTAGCATATTTCTGGGCCTATCACTACAAGAGATATATTGAGTTGCTGGGGCGGGTCCAGAGAATGACAACAAAGTTGGTGAAGAGTCTGGAGAATAAGTCTTATGAGGAACAGCTGAGGGAACTGGAGTTGATTAGTCGGGAGAAGGCTCATGGGGGACCTTATTTCTCTCTACAACTACCTGAACAGAGGTTGTACAAGGTGGGTGTTGGTCTCTTCTCCCAAGTAACAAGTGATAGGACAAGAGGTAGCAGCCTCAAGCTGCACCAGGGGCGGTTTAGGTTGGATATGAGAAAAAATTTCTTCACCAAAAGGGTTGTCATGCATTTGAAGAGACTGCCTAGGGAAGTGGTGGAGTCACCGTCCTGGAAGTGTACAAAAACCATGTAGATGAGGCCCTTAGTGACACGGCAGTCCTGGGGTAAAGGTTGGACTTGATGATCTTAACAGTCTTTTCTAACCTAGCAGTTGATTCTATATTTACAGATGTATGTATTTGGTTAGTTCATGCCTACAGAAATAATGCCCTTCTTTGCAACAAATCCCTTAGGTTTGTTCAGTATTTATTCAGTGTTCTGCTGGCTTCTCTGTGGACATGTTATTCCAAATAGGACCTTGATATTGCTTGGATCTTTTGGTTTTGTTTTTTTTTTGTGGTTTGACTGTTTTCCCATCAATGTAGTCTGCTAAAAGGAAGGAGTCTTTACCTGCCTCTATATGCTAGGCCGGGGTTCCCACATTATCACAGGAGAGGACAGCCTCCCCAGTATTCATTGATTATACATACAAAAGCATTGTTTACAGATGTGAAAAATACCTTTTTAAAACAATAAACTGAAAAACAGTTGCAACATCTCAAAGTGCTTAAAATGAAGAGCTGCACTATACCTGATTGAGAATCTTCATAGCTTGTGTCAGTGGTTGCACAAAAGGTACTTGAGGAAATACTATGGGCAAGTGATGGTGAAGTAAGAAATGGCTGCAGAACAACTTCTCCACTACTATGGTCTTTGCTATCTATAAAACAAGATTACAAGCTGCCTTTGAGCAAACATATTTTATTGTCTCTGTGCTCTGACAGTTCATAAATGGAAATCTGCATCTATATTTTTCTACTTTATGCTTCAGTTTAACAAGTAACAGTTCTCATTTGACTCATTATGAAAATCTCATATTGGTCATTAGACCTGAGACAAAACAAACAAACAAACAAAACAAACAAACAAACAAAAAAAATAGTTTTGCCTATTAACTGTATATTTTACAGCCTGGGTCTCCACACTTGCTGAAAAACACCTATCAGAATGGTGCTAATTCAAGAATTCTAAGTCATGAACAAAATGTTCTCAAGGAATTTTTGATCACAGCTCTGTAATGAGTCTCAGCATACTATTATCAAGCTCTTTCAGACTCAACAACACATATTTTACAAACTCAAATGTATGCTTTGTCAATCCGTCAGTTATGTCAGAACATATGTTCAGACATTCTCATGTTGGCCTATGATAGGATTAGAGGACCCTCTGCTAGCTATCTCTGATGTCAGTCTCCAGAACAAGAGTAGAGGAGGAGCCCAGTATAATTTCTAGAGAAGTAAATGCACCAGTAAGAGAAGGAAGAACTCTGTATGATTATCTTTAATTTCTGATTACTGGCACCATTATTACTGTGGTTTGGAGCAAACAACACAAGAGCATTGTGCCAGATATGTGGAAGCAAAGCCTCCCTGAAGACCTTTAAAAGCCACTGTGTTGTACAGATATGGTTTGGTCACATTAAATAATCTATACAAAACCCACAAAATAGACTCAAGGAATTTAGTGGCAGTGGCTTGCTTCAAAACTCTTATTGTTTGGGCTGTTTTCTCTACTCATACTTTAAAAACTTCACAAAACATTCCGCAGGATTTAGGTTTGCCCAATATTTTTCAATAAGCATTATCTAATCATTTATATATATGTTTTCCTCATTTCCAACAAGCAAACAGAAGCTATTAAACTGCTTTAAAAATTTAATTGCATTATCCCCTTGTAGTTAATGATGAAAAATACTATGTTAATTATAACATCCCTATTATCAACTAAAAACATTGCTAATAGTACTGGACATGATGTAAGTTTAAGAAGTAGAGTGTTAACTGCTTACCGCTTCTCAAGATAATTTGTTCATCAGGGCGGTTAATTGCAAAATACGGATATAAAGTAAGAAGGCAATTCTCTGCTATTGCAGCAACTTGAATTTTGAACCTGTTCAAAACAAAATACAAAAAATGATAGTTTCCATTCACCCTTGGTAATTGAGATGTTTCAGCACAAGAATTTAAGAGACAGAATGAAGGTGCCCAGACAATTCTGGACAATTCTTCTATTCTGGTTCAGTAGGAGAGTACACAGATGGGAGTGCATGTGCCAAAATTGTGAAGACTGGTAAAGCATGTCCACTTCACAGTTTTACTATGACTGTGAATGTATTATTAATCTGAAAGCCCAAGATATAGCAGAGATTTCATTAAATAAATAACCTAATAACCTCTGACACTCTGTAAAGAAAAAAATTAAAATTACAGCTGACATGTATGAGGAGACAGCTAACTTGCTAAATATGTCCTATTACTTTTGATAGGGGAAGTTTTCTTGAAAAGCAATTCTTATTTTGATTTAACATTCTATAAGACTACTGAAATCTCAAAATAAATATTTAGAAATTAATAGATTCAACTTAAAAACAATGAAATATTGATGCAATTGCTAGAATGTAATAGAAATTAATGTACATGCTCCAGTACTAGTATTCACCAGTGTGAAGACATTAATATGGTCACAGCCATGTTAATGTGCAACAATCCACCTTTTAACCTTTTTTTTGTACTTCCCTTCAGTCTCTCAGGGTGCAATCCACCAGCAAATTATTGCCAGCAATGGATCCCTGTTAGCCATTTGCATTTATGTTCTTAACTCATTGCAACTGACAAGTAATTCAGCTGAGCTTTGTCCTATGTTACATAAGACAGAGCTCATACATAGCTGTTTTTTTGCTACACATTAACTTATTAACTAACATTAATATTCAGGAACTGTTTTGACTAAGCTGTCAAAATAGAAAGAAAAAATGTATTTTAACTGTTCAAAAAACATGCTGATATCCATCTTGCTTTGGTATATTAAGAATTATGCATGTTGAAAATATACATTGTACAGAAGAATGTTTACTATTATTTAAATTACATATTGAAGGATAATTTCCTATTTAATGTAAATTTAGATTAATAATAAAAGATATCAAGAGACTTTACAGATTAATTTATATGATGTAATTAGCTTCTCCTGCTTTGATATAGTATAACATAATCAAGGAAAACAGAAATGTTTTAAAAGTACCAGAAAGTAACCTTTCTTTCCTCTTTCATTCTTTCCTCTCCATATACAACATTCTTAGCCACTGCATTCAGGGGAACTTTATTACATAGAGAAAGGCTCCAACAAAATCCATAGCCATCTTTCTTATTTGTAAATATTCACATTCGGAGTCCAATTTCACAGCTAACAGTTATTTAAATCAATAATCCAGCTCTGCAATGTTTTGGGTTGTTCTTAGGACATGTGAATCCTATTGGAACTTGGCTTGGGAGCAGAGCAAGGGCCTTAGCCAGTTTCACCTTGTAGCATAGTAGGTTTTTTAGCTAACTTCCTGCTTTCTGCTTTTATTCAGCAAAAATCTCAGCAACAGGACATCAGCAGGACAGATGGTTATGAAAGATATATCTATATGAAATGTGCATTTGTACATGCTCAAGCCAGGTGTCAGAGCATAAATATTTTTTTTCTACCTTCATCAAGCCATTTGAAGACAAACAAGATCAATAACTATAACACAGAAGAGTTTGCCAACTTCCAACTCATGACATTACTGCCATAAACAACAATTCTCACTACTCTGCAGGCATACATTAGGTTAACTTCAGACAACAGAATTGGGGAAGGGGTAGAAGAAAGCTGTATGAATGTTAACGAAAGACATAGCTCTCAAGCTACATGAAAGTAACTGAAGGTCTGTATTACTGGAGTCGGTCAACTTTCTGATTTCTTAGTTTGGGGTAAGCACCTCAGCTATCTCCATCCTAAATGCTGACTTGAGATTTGGGCCAAATCTGCTAAATCTTCATTCATGCTCTGATTTGCATGGTAACAAAGCAGAAAAGTGTGCTTGAGAACAACTGCAGTACATCTTAACTAGTTACCCAAATGCAATGGGTGATACTAGTCAAAGCAGACAATCTAGAATATAAAGAACAGCCATTGCTACAGAACATCTGTATACAAATAAATGTCTCAGACCTCAAAATGCTGCTGCAAGAGAAGATCCTCCCTGCTCCATGCAGCTAACAAGGGCAGGTCTCCTTGGCTGCTGTGGTATTACATTAAGAGAAATTAATATGCCCAGCCAATAGCAAATGCATATATTCTTAACTGAGAAATTTAGAAGCTTCAGAGTGTTTATAAGATGAGAAAATATTGGATGGTGAAGCACCTGTGCTGGCTGAGCATGAGCTGTGAAGCAACATCAGGAAACTGCAAGTGATAGTCATGAGTAACTGCTACAGACAACAAAGAACCTCATTTACCAGCCTGACCTCTCATCTAGGGGGGTTTGCTGCTTGCCTTGGGCTTTGATGCAGGATGCTGTTGAGAGACTGATGCAGTTTTCCTGACCCTTGGCCCTGCCACTCTTCCACATAAGCACCAGTGAAGTTGGTGGAGAACAGCTGACTTGGAACATATCAGACATGACTGCATGGCTCTGGGGGCAAAATAAGGGAATGGGGCACAGGTGGTCTTCAGTCATGCTGGTGAGGAAAAAGAGCTTGAGGATGAGCAGATGGATCCTGCAAGTCAACAACTGGTTCTGCAGCTGATATTGACAGCAAGGATTTAGATCCTGTGACCATGGGTTTACCATGGCTGCAGTGACTATGATTCAGGATTCTGAAAGGAAGAAATAAGGCAAAAAGCCATTATCACAACTCTGGAATTCAGAAGAGCCGACTTTGGCCAGCAAAGAGCCACAACGATGAAGGGACTGAAGAATCTGCCTTAAGGGGAGAGACAGGATAGTGAGAGTTCAGCCTGGAGAAGGCTCAGGAGGATCTTATCTACATGTATAAATATCTGAAGTGAGGGAATAAACAATATGGAGCCAAACTCAGCTATTCTCAGTGAGCACAAAAGGCAATGGGTACAAATTGAAAATACAGGAAATTTTATGTGGTCATTATTAAAAAAATATAAAAAAATTAAAATACCATGAGAATGGCTGAACACTAGAAGAGTCTGCCTAGAGAGGGTTGTGAAGTTTCCATCTTTGGAGATATCCAAAAACCATTTGGACAAGAGTGTTGATTCTGATTTGAGGAGGATATTTTAAGAGGGGACAAGATGATATCAGGAGGCTCTTTCCAACCTCAGCTATTCTATAATAATAAATATTGACTTGTTTATTGGCAACCTGCCGACTCATCACCATTAAGTATTTTAATATGGTGTTGTCCTAAAAGTGGAATTTCAAAGGAAACTTCAAGAAGAAGGAGTCAGTAGTTAAAAAAACTCACATGAACTTCAAAAGATGACACTCCATTTATAAGGAATCATGGCAGAAAAAACCAAAGGTGCTAGGAGCTAAATATTTATCATACACATTTCAGCCACTGAGATATATGGCACCAGACAGAAAAGCATGCATTTTTCCATACAAATATGGCAAATAGATTACAAAAATATGTATTCTGCATGTGCTTAAGATCACCTTGTGGCACTGACCTTTATTTATAACCATATATATTTATATATAACCGTTCATGACATGAGGTTACAAATCTAGAGGTTTGTGCAATGTATTTATTCCATATTCGCAGCAGAGCTTAACTAAATAATATAAAAGTCTGTGTTACTCTATTAGAATGAAAGGTACCTATATTGCTAGCAAATGTGATGTTACTAAATGTGTTAAATAATTCAGTGTATTCAGTTTTATAATGCTTAATAAAGCAAGTAAAATATTTGTGATCTACATGAACCATTATTGCCACTGCTACTCCAGTGTTTATTCTCTAATGCATATTTCCAAAGAACACAAAACTGGAAAATGGCCATTAAATATATTATTTACCAACATTTGAAACCTGCTGATCATCAAAAACTAGGCTCCAATTATGATGACAAAACAACTTACCATCCAACACTCTATATAAAAGCAATTTGTTTACTTTTAAATTAACTCTCATTATTTTGGTTTTGTTGTTTTGCGTTTTTTTCTGTGGTTTTTTTGCTTTAATGTTTGTGAAAAGACCTGAATCAAAACATATTTATCCTTTTTATTTTGCTCTATAGCATTTCAGACATTTTCTAAATAGAAAGTGATTTGTCTTCCATCAGTGTACCCCAAATGCTCTAGAAACACAGGCACAGTTAAACAACCTTTCTTCAACGATATTAACAGATGCAGTATATCACTAACAGTTCCTAAAGAGAAAGAATCCAAAACCATTAGGATCTAACTGACAAATTTCTTTAACAACCTCGTTTGGGTAAATTACAAAAATATTTAACGGAAGCTTGCATTGCTAGTTTCGGAAACAAAACATACTGCTTGTGGAATTGATTAGTGCCAAAAGGAAACGATGTGAGTGTGAGGCATTTTACAGGTCTTTAAGAAGAAGGAATAACCTAGTCACAGGGAAAAAGAAGGTGTAATTTAAAAATAAATAACTAACTAAAGACCTGCCCTCCAGGCAGGTTCACCAGCACTGAGGAGCCCCTATTCTTTGTAGCAGAAACTCAGGCTTCCACAGCAATCAAAATAATATAATAATGAACAGTGACAGGCACATGGTTTCACATGATATATGAGACTTATGGCTGGGAAAATAGCCATGTTTTTTCTAGTAAGAGCAATGATGTCAGTTTTTTATTCAGGAATAACAGACACTTCAGTTGGCAGGGACCATCAAAACAGTAGAAAGGCACAAGCACAGAAAAGAACACGAGTGATTAATGAGTTTGAACCATCCTGATGTTCAAAGCACTCCCGTCTGAAGTAAAATGCTAATATATTATTAGGTCAGATGAATGTAGCAAACAAGCATGCAAATATCAAGAACTCAAATGTTTTCTATCTCCCTGCTCTCTCCAAATTTAAATGATATTAAAAGAAATTGACAGCTATTATTCTCTAAGATATGCCAGCAGAATACATGCATTTGACATTTGAAAGCAGGGCTATTAAAAAGCTGCATGGTTTAGGCACATTTCCCAACAGCAAAAGGGAAAAAACTCTTTCCCTCTATTAGATGAGAGATCTCACTTCATAACTGGGTACCTTCTAGTGATTGTGTCTCAGCTGCATTATGTCCTCTCCTCCTGACGTTCCAGCCATGAAACAACACAAATAACATCAAAAATTTCATGAGTTTCACCAGGTTCCCAGTGGGAGAGGGAAAGAAAATGGAGAACTGTAGAACACGGGAGGCAAAGACCTCAGCACACTTCTGTCACCAATGATCACAGCAATTCAGCTACCCACCACATGTGAGGGTTTTTGATACTTTGGTGCCCAAAGCACTATTTCCTCTGATTGTATAACAAAACATGTACCTGTTGTTTACTACTTATTTTTTAGAAAGAATAAGTTAAACGTAAATTAAATCAGGATGGCAGAAACCTTTCTTTCCTGCTAAATTTATATATCTAATCAGCAAATTAAAAGATTTAATAACAATTAAAGAACAAATATATAAACATGCCATGTTTGCAAAGGCTTTTTTTGGTTTATTTTTTCAAGATTAAGGAAATAAGTGTCATAGATGAATATTTCTTCCCATTTATTAAGTACTTGCTCAATACACTTTTGGATTTAATGTTATGTTTTACTCCTGTATTACTATCAGCCCCATAGAAGGATATGTCATTTATTCTGTTTTGGAGTCAAAGAAGCAAAAAGGAAGAATAGAGATTAAAAATAACATTAAAAATTAACTGCAAATTCTCATTAAATCACTAAAGGCGGTCACTAAACAAATATTAATGCACCTTCTTAGGAACTATTTAATGGAATTTGTGTACACAGTCAATTACCAGCACAAATGACAATCATGTATCTCTTCAGTTTTCTTTTACAGATACAAATAGCATGGTTTTGCTATAAAACATAATTGCCTGTCTTCTTTCAAATGTTTTCTATAAAGTAGCCAAATTCAACAATATCTATCCTCTACCAATGTTCACTTTGATTTAAAGAAAAAAAAGACATTATTATTAGATGGACTTCATACAAACTATGTGAATCAATCCTACTGAAGTTTTAAACACAAAAAGCAAAACATTGCACAGCCCAAGTAAAAAAAGACCAAAACAGATCATTTGTCTAGTCAGTACTCATGCTTTTAAATATGCCTACAATTAGTTTCACTTAGAAGTTAAGGCTCCTTTTCTAAGTAGTTAAATACAGGACATGATATTTTACCAACATATGAAAATAACTTTTTAACTAACTGGCTTATTTTAATTTCATCCCAGAACAAAGAATATGAGTTGAAGTTCAAAATCTTAGTTCAAATAATTTAAAAATACATATTATTATTTTGAAAATGAAATATAAAGAAAGAATACCTGACAAATTAATACATCCTGAGCAACTGATACTATGAGATTTCACAGACTATTAAACAAACCAGGAACCTATCCAAGATCAGGTAGCTTTTATAGGTCTTTTAAGAGGTTACAATTTCATTGTTTTATAATGAAAGATCTAGAAGGCCTCAAAATCTTGCCTTCCTAAAAGACTTCTCTTCCTAAAGGACTCAAATTAACAAAGCAGTTTGAATTCATTAGTTACACAGTTTGAAACAAACTGCTCAAATGCTTAGATAATTAGTTGAATCAGGTTTGAAGTTTGAATGCATTGCATAGGTCTCCCATGGGGGAAGGGGCTGGGAAGAATGAGGATATGCAGAGAAGAAGAAATTGCAGCTACAGATTACTACAGAGTGGAATATCAAAACACATAACACTATTAACAGTAGTAATGAAACCCAAATCTGGATAAATTATCAAATACTTTATTTAGAACAACAACAATATGGTCAGGATTAGAAAAATCGGGCACTTCGATTTTCCCAGTTGAAGAAAAGGATTCTTTCGGTTATGACTAGAAAAAAAAAAAAATTACTCCAAAAGACAATATGAATAATATTACTACACTGACTAATAGCACATATAGATTCCCTTTGTTTCGGATGGTGTGCTATTGCACCCAGTTATGTGCAGGTTTTAAATCATCTGCTTCTACAGACTATGCACACATGCATGAAATCTGACAAGAAATCACATATGCATTGTCAAACCAATGTTGTGAGTGTTAGCCTGTAACAAATACTTATCTACTATGTTTTAAAATACAGCAGCAATTTTAAAGTGATGTGACATTTCAGACCATGAATTTTTTCACCTTTGCGAGCATGGATGTCACAATCTTAAGCTTTAAGATTACTTCCGTGATTTTTCAAAAACACATTGAGTTTGCCTTTAAATTGAAGATGGTATCCTTTATTTCCTTTTAAAGGCAAATATAGGAAAAAAGTTTATTACACAGCAGAAAGGATTATTTCTCTATAACAAGGTTTAAGAAGCTGCTAGTGCATCATATCAAAACAGTTATTAAAACTAAATATTGTGCCTGCTCAGAAGCTGTATTTAAGACCTCGTCATAAGCTTTAGTTATCCTTTTCTCATAATTACTGCAAGGCTTAGCACAAATTTATGAATCACATCTCACACAATGATTAAATCTTAGAATTAAATAAAATTAATAAGAAACAGATTCCTGGCTGACAATCTATACATGAAAATATTAAATACTAATCTAAGGCAAACAGCAATAACTGAAAGGTCCACAACCCTTGCATCAAAATAATATAAAATTTAGTTTTACACTCAGGAAAAAGCCCATTCTAAGATGTAGGATGGAGATATTTAACCCTCAAAATAGTTGCTTTACACCAAAATAGTAACTGCAGGTATTACTTTTAATCACAACAATACTTATCTTTCCTCATCATGTATACACCCGTTCATCCCACCAAGGGAAGAGATGAACAAAGGGATAAATGCTGAAAATGGTTATTTTCGCACAGAACATTCAATAACAGATTTGATCTCCATTTACTAGGGGCAGAGGGACCTTCTGCATTGCTTTTCAACATTAAGTTACTTAAAAAACAGCCTACTACTATAAAATCAAAATAAGATCTATGAATTTCATGTTTGCATATGTCTTCATCACTAAGCAGTGTTTTAAAGAGATGAATTTTGGTATGAACACTGCTTATAAATTGCTGTCAATCTCTAGGTGTTCTGTCCTTAAGGAAATTAGGTCTAACAGGAATCAGACCATGTAAATTCCAAAGTATTTTTCAGATGCTTATATTCCCGAATAATTTCAGTACTTTTGAAAACTTCAAATGCTTTCTGACTTAGTGTGCAGGATTACATCTGAGGAAATATATAAAATATATAAATAAATAACTAGCAATGTAAAGCACATCTGTCCCTTATCCCTTCTCTTTCATAGTGCCCACTTCTGATACTGATGTCCCAGAAGTCCCTCTAAGGCAGTGCAGAAAACACTGAAGAGCGCAGCACAGAGAGAGGGAGAAGACAGCAACAGTTTTTCATACTTTGCTATCCAGTCCTGTGTTTCATATATCAGAAGTATATAGGACAAGACAGTATCTAGTATACTTCTCATACAGAAAAGTGTGGTCTGAAGCTGAAAGGTATTCCTAGTGTATTTTTATGGAACCCTAGCATTACACATTAAAAAAAGATGAGCAATATCCATCCATGCAGTTTTGGTTACATGGCTGTTGAAATGATTCCTTTTTATCTTACGCCCCAAAGAATGCCTTCACTGAGTTCAGGAGCTGGTCTCCTTTTTATTCATGAACTAACTGTTTCCCTATAGATCTGGTCAAAGATACTGCCCTGCCCCTTGCAAATTTGAAAGAAAAAAAAAAAAAGAAAAAATGGACAGAAGCGTTATAACAGTAATCACTTAATAGTTCCCAATTCCTGTCTTGGAATACACATTAAGTGTAACACTATTACAGATGTCACAGGAAGAACTAGAGATCAGGAAATGCTTCAGCTGAGGATACAAACTCATAGCAGGCTGTCCTGCTCTGGAAAGCTGAAAAACAGAGAACATAAATCCACAGAAAGAAAAGTTAAGTGTTAAGATATAACAATAGAAGATGAGTTAAAAATGACAGTAAAAAAAAAATAAACAAAAAAACAAAGAAATGGGACATACATACACACACCACACCACACCACCCCCAAAAAAAGGTAGCAGTAGATTGCAGGGGAAAAAGGATAACATGGAGAGCAAAAGACTGAAGAATGGCATATACTGAGAGAAGAAAGGAGGGATGTCCCTTTAAAATAAGACTGGGGCATGTTCTTTGCTGGTTCCTAGCAAAATGAAATTCTGATTTCCAGTGCAACTTCCCCTTGAGAAGTCTCCTTCCTTTTACTCTGAAGCTCAGAGGCTCGCGAATGAATAAACCACATCTATAAATAATAGATCACATGAATAAATCACAAACATCCTCAATAAATAAATAAACAAACGTGTACTCTTTGGGCAGTTCCACATTGTACAGATAAGTCTTTAAAATAACCAGAAACTCTTACTTTGAGACAGTACTTGCTAAGTTACTCAGAGATGTCTCCTCTGGAATTCTTTGGTACCAGAGGAACGACTAAAGCTTTTGAGAGGACTTATGATGGAGTAGTCCTTTGCAAGCTCACTCCCCTGCAACTTTGTAAAGATTTGCAAACAGGTGATGAGAACTACCAGTCCTTGCAGATGCCAGGTAACTCTAAACCAGTCACAAACATTCCACTGTTTTAAAAAATGAAACATAGGAGAAAGGCTCAATGAAATCAAATTTCACAGTTTGGCTCAATCCAAAATCAGACAACTTTGAAATCCAACATGGAATGGACTGGAAGATTTTAATAGGGTATTTTTCAAAAAGCAAAATATTTTGTAACAGAAAACATTGGGATTTGCTGAATGAAGACCATGTCTCTCCAAAGCAATCTGAGAAGACTCAGAAGAAGTAGACATCAGAATTAGCAGTAGATATAAATGATACACAAGAGTTTAAGATGGCCACTTGGATGAATCTTACCTTAGAGACCAAAGCTGAACTTTGTGGTTTTGAATTGTAACTCAGTTGAAAAAAAAAAAAAAAAAAGAAAAAGACAGTTCTGTTTTGTTTTGTTTGTTTTTTTCAGAATGATTCTTGTATGCTTTTACCCAACTATTATGAGTCCTGTGTTTTATACCCAACTTTGTCAGTTTAGACCATGCCCAAAATGAATTTCAATTGCACACATTACCTGTGTTCTTCTTCATCAATGAGGCAGATATTCCCTGAAAATGACACTGGCCTAGATGAAATGAAGCTGATATGACAAATTAGTTCCTTATTTGTGCCATCTGAAGAAAGAACAGTATCTTGTCCTGAGAACTGTACAGAAAAAGGATAAATCCTTTCACCATCTTCGAGTTCAACCTCTGGAAGTTCAACTTGAAGTCGTGATTGCCTGTGTTAAAAATTAACAGTAATTGTGTTTGTGCTCACAGTTTGGCAGTAATAAAGTTAAATTCACAGATTCACACATATGAACCTTTTTCACAGTTACATACAGAATAATAACTTGAGTTTTGAACTATAAATCAAGTTAAACTAAAAGATTAATATTCTTTTAGCATTTAGATACTAGTTTGTTTTCCACACGTGTCTGAATATTTCATACCAACCCACAATAGTCCAACATCTAAATGAAGAGCAATTTGTGCTAAGAGCATCAATATTGCTTCCTTACTTTAGATTTCCTAAAATTAAAACTTACATTGATATTTATTAAACTGCATTATTGCACAACAGTTAAGGCAAGTTTTGAAATAGAAATATTAAGGGGAAGTTCATGAAGATATTTAAGATGCTTTCCCCAGTTATGTAATTTTAAGTTCCAGTTCTGAAATGAGAGGGGCAGTCAGCCCAGACCCATATGAAATCCTTGCAGATCCAACTACTGATTTACTGACAATAGAGAAATCACTTGATAAATTATTACAAATCAAGCAAAATAAAAAAATAATAATTTGGAAGCAAATTTAATTTCATTAATGTACAGCAGCTTATAGAGATTTGCTGCAATTTTTCAGGTATTGAAATGATACCTACATCAGCATAGCAAACTAATGGTGTCACTCTTTACTAATTGCAAATAGAAAAGTTGTATCTTATTCAATGCACATGTACACAATAGTGCTTCAAAAGATTAAAATATTAAGGATTCTACCATATTGGAACAGGTGTGGTGCTGACTTATGCTATAAAATATGAAGATTACAAAAAGGCTCTCTTTTCAATTCAAGTAACAGGATAAAGTCGGTCATCCACAGAAAAATTTAAAATATATGGATTACTTATTAAGTGACAGGATCAAAACATTTGTGCTCTCCTCTTCAGTAGTAAAATCTTGCTTAGGAAGAGAAAAGCAAAACAATACAAAAAATGAAAAAAAACAAAACCCAAAAAAACCCCAATAACCCCACCAATTGTCCAAACAACATCTAGATTTCAAAGCAGTGCTTTATAACGTGTGGAGTAGAGAAACTAAAACAACAGAAAGATTTTATTTGATCACAATGCAAAAAAATAATAAGACTATGACCTTAGTATTGGCTAAAGTTAACAAAAAATCCTGGTAGGACTCTCTTTTTCAGTTTTGTGTTATTCAAAGTAATTTTAAAAGCATCTGACAGAGTAAATCTCTCAGAAGATAGTCACTTCATGAAGCAAGAATATTTTGAGGACAGAACATGGTCTTGTTGAATGTCCAGCAATATTAGTCACATGAATTTTCTCTTAAATATGCAGACTCCTCTGCTGAGCAGAAAATCAATCCTAGCCTTCACAAACAAACTAACTTTTAGAAGAGAACAAACCCCAAGAATTATTCAAGATTTCTGTAATAAATTTATTTTGAGATTTTTACCTTAGATAATCTTGTGGAATGATCCTGATGGCTGTTTCGGTTTTTACATCCAGAGGGACTGGCATCAGCATTAAAAAGGGGGGATCAAAGTATATTTTTGGTGACTTCACAGTGCCAGACAATGTTATTTTGTAATGTGATGGATTATCATCTAGACACACTGATATTTCAGATACATATGTCCCAGGACAAGCTGTTAAAAATAAAAAATAAAATAAAAAAAAATATACATAACCATAAACATATGCAATTAAAAGAGTTTGGTGAGGCTTGTGAGGAGAGGGAGGTTGGTTGGTTGGTTGTTTTAAAAAGTCATTAGTATTGCTTTCTTCCTCAAAATGTAGCTTAACATACAGGAAATAGTGTATAAATACTGTATTCTGATACAGTTGTATCAGAAGAATTATTTACTAAGAAAGCTTATAACACTTGCCTGTAGCAAACCAGAAATCCATATCTTGTTTAAATTTGTCAGAAATTTTTCAAAGTCTGAGTGCTTCATTTATTGTATTAATATTCATTTTATATAACATCAATGTAATGAATTTTAAGAATTGTAGTCATATAAGTTACACTAATGAATACAGAGAATGATAATTTTATAAAGGAATAAATATCAGAAGCATCTGACTTCCAAGGCAAGAAAAAGTTGGTGCCTTTTAAGATGGCAGTCAAATCACTACATTTTAACAGATGACCCTAGAACCTGTACTGTTGCTAAGTCAGCGTCACACAAGCCAGCAGGACAGCTTCTACCCTCCACTGCGAGCATCTCCCATGACCTTGTGTTCTGCTCCTTGTGCCATTTTGATAACTGCTGTAAGGCATTTTTCTCTAGGATGGAAAAGCACATTTTCTTTCACTGATACAGGGAGCAAGGTGATTTCTTCCACAATTGTTACACTACCAAAATGGTGTTTCAAATCATTCAGCATCATTTGCTAACTTTTCATTAATTTCCACCTGCTGAACAGCTAGCAAAATATGCAATTTTAAGGGCAAACTAATGAACACTTCTTGTATTTATAAATAAATCTGCATCATATGTTGTAGGACAACCCAAAAATTTAATCTTTTCATTTTTGAGAAAAACACCTTTCTGTTTGATTCCTCTCTGTCATCAGATTAGTAAGTATGAAAACATCCTCACTGAATATTTAAGGAGGAAAGAGACAATAAACCAAATAATTTTGTAGTTTATATGTCCATATGAGCACATGTGTCACTGCAAACAAAATAAACATTATGAGCTCTTCTGAGATTAGCTCAGACAATTATTTTCACCGCCTGAGAAAGAGCTGCCATTATTTACATACACAAAGACGAAAACCTAGTGTCTTCAAAATATTTTGCCTTATTCCCTCCTCATAAGAGCCAATTTCTTCATGGAGATGACAAAAAAGGAGTTTTACAGATGCCTGTTAGCTCATCAGAACATGGCCTGCAGATCCCTTCATTTCAGACCAGAAAACAGAAAACTGGCAAAGCAAAAAGCAGATTAAATGGGAACTTGTTGCAGTGTTTGTGACATCTGGCTCATTTCCAGTTACATGGAAATCAAATTTAGGAGACAATACTGCTGAGAAGGCTAAGAAGCTTCTGGTTCTAGGCTGTCCCGGTTGCAGCTGAAACTAGGATATCAGCTTTGATACAGCAAGAACACACCTTTTTCTGGCACTCAGCCCTTTTACGAGGGAAAGGTGAGAAGCATCAAAAAAAGTCATGGAGTGGTATGAAGGCTGACATGCTTGTAAGAAAAGATCTCCTATAGAATTTACTCCCATGTACGAGCTAGACAAGTCTACTGTCCTAAAATTGTGCCCTAGGTGTCCTATCTTCATACATATATATGACATATGGTAAAGAAAAGTGGAAGGCCATAACCAATAAGTGCCATAGGGACGGAACACCATGAAGGAAGAAAACCAGCAGGGCATATGTCAGTACCAAAGAATATGAAATTTTCACTAACTCACATTTTAAAATATTCTTATTAAACATAGTTTCAAAGTTAAACCTTCAAAATTTAGGACAGAATACTGCTAAGCTTTCCTCATATAAACTTTTAATCCATAGTGTAGATAACAATTCTAAAAATTCCATTAACTATATGATCACATCCATTTGCAATAAAATCTGTGACTCAGTCAGAAGGCAAAACAGACAGTGCTTCTGTGCGCAGCTCTACACATTTACTAACATCAAAATTCTGCATAATATGTAAGCCAATAATGTATTGCGTATGTCAGAAACACCAGGATGTTAAGATATTGTCCTTTTTTTAAAGAGACACATAGACAAAAAAATGAATGATTTCATTAATTTTTTCATTAGTTTGTAATGCCCAGAACCAATGTTTTCAGGATATTTTATGTTAAATATATTACTTTGAAAATAATGATAATTATGTCCTGAACTAACAGCTGAAGTTATAAGTTTATTCTATTAATCACACTTTTCATGACTACTGTTAAAACTTGGGCTGCTGATATTTTGATATACTGCCATTAATTTCTATAGGGCAAACAACAAGCAGTCTAGCAGATGTGAAAGTTTTCCTTAGGGAGATTTGATGGTATTTACAAATCTGATAATCGAAATTTTTACCAAGGGCTAACAAAATCTGTGGAATTATATGGGAAATTTCTCCTTTGTGTTTTCTAGATACATTTATGAGGAGAAATAAGCATTCATTGCCTTACCTTAGAAAAAAACTGAATAAAGGAACACAATTTCTCAAAGTATGCATGTGCACATGTTCATTAGCTGCTTCATTTTCAGTCAAACTTGCACTAGAAAGCCCATCCAGTTCAGAATGCCTAACTCCCTAGCGTGCTATTCTGGAACTATACTTTATGCAGACTCCTTGTTCATAGAAACATAAATAAATTACATTTCTGCCAAAAGTCAGTTATAATTATATAATGCATTTATCAGAACATATGCAAGTTCTGCTCTCGATACTGCACAAACACTTCTGCAGGAGAAATATTTCAAGTTCTCACACTTTTCACTCTAACTGCTTCAGTCCACTTCAAAGAGAGAGAAAAAGCTAGTTTAAATGGCTACATAGTTTAAATGGCTACAATGGTTACATAGTTTAAATGGCCACCTCTTTAAGGCTCTCCAAATTCCAAATTCCTCTGGAAATTTTAACTGTATAATAGCATGGGGTTTGATCTTTTGAGAGTGTATGGGAAGAAAGTAATATCACCATCTGCTCTTCTCAACCTCTTAAATTTGTATTAGATTATTATTCAGTTCCTGCACTTGTCCACTTGTCTCCCAAATAAACACTTTCAGTTTAGTTTTAGTGCCTTTGCCTTGCCAATAATTCATGCCTTATTGAATATATACATGTTCAGCATAAATGGGTGTCAATGAAGAATTTGCATACGCTGAAATGTGTGCATGACTTCAAAGCAGAAAAGTCAGTTAATACTTAAAGGTAAGATCTACAAAAAATGAACAAAAAAATTAATCAAAAGTAAATTCATCATTTCTCCACAGAAACTGTTAAAAGGGCATAGTTATTTAATATCTTACTGTTACAGAAAAAAAAACCTTAGAAGATGGAGGTCATGGTGGTCATCTGTAACCATCACATAATCATCACATCTTCCAGGGTCACTGAACTCCTGGTAACTCACAGGTGCATTTCTGAGTATTTTTCCACACAGGATTCCAAAGCACAGATTCATTGTAACTTACTATGCTGCAGATAAGTTTTTTTCATATCACAATAAGATATAGCGAAATTTTTCATATACTCTTAATTCATTATACTATAGTACAGCAGAAGATATATTAATATACCTTCAGTTCTTGAGAATCTCTATTAAATTTAGTATACTTTTTTTAACAGGTAGCATTGTATTACCACACATTTAGCATTGTATTACCACCCATTATATAAACTCTTGCATTTAATTTAACACCATAGCTTATTCTAGCATTTAGCACTCTCTTTATTATAAATGTTGCACCATATGTAAACGAATTACTCTAATGCACACTCAAAGTTCATTTTAAGGTTTGTTCACCCCCACTTTCTACAACCTTGCAGTACAAACCTATGGAGGTAATTAGCACACCATATTCATTAACTAGGTCTCCTGTGTGGGCTATGATGTATCTAATGTTCTCTTACAAGAAAAAGTAATTATATTCAGTGAAGATATAGCATGAGTAGGCTATAAATTATGGGAAAATACTTAGAACATCAAATTAAGGGCAATTAATTTTTACAGTTATTTATGATTTTCTGTAAATAAAAGATATGGGAACACAGCAAAAATATGAATAATTGTCATTTGAACTTATTTTGTCAGTCATATTTTTGAACATATACATCTGCATTTAAACATGCAATTTATTCAGTAATTCAAAGTATTGGCTTTTGTTTGTATGCTGTTCTCTGCTTCACAGTCTTTGCAACATGCAAGCAGTTTTAATGCATTGTCATTACATTAATACCTAAACAGAACGGACATCATATGGATGATCATTTTACCTATTCATTATCACATGTTGCCTCTCCAGCTGCTGCATAAAACAGTATTAGATTTTTTTTATTTTTTTCCTCTCTCAAATGCCAGAGTGGTACTTAGAAAAAGGAGCAAACAAGACCCTGTGCTCATCAAGGCCCTAAAGATTACCAGGTATCTGCCAATATATCTGCAATCAGTTCTTTTTATTATCCAAGTCTAATAATGTTGGAAGCAATTTTCTTTTCCAAGCTATATATATCAACCTAATGAATGCAAAATGCAACTATTATATCTCCTATTAGAATATGTTTCTGAAATCCAAACCAGACAAAAATGTTTATATGTATTCTTCACAAACGGTTATTTTGGTATGATCCACTATTATTTTAATCGTAGGCAAACTCCGTAAAAATATTTACTAAAATACCTTCTCAGAGTTACAACACTTATTTTTTAGGCTTTATTATCTGAAATACTGCAGAAAAAAAATACTCTCTTGAAAGCAAAGTAGAAATTTATGAAATGAGAAAAAATTGTTTAAAAAAATTTAAAAGTTTAAAAGTAAACTACATGTTGTGGTTTTTAATTGCATCTCAAGGAATAACAGAAGGTTATGAGTTTGGGGTTTTTTTTTCTACTATTCAATCTTCTGTATTTCCATTCTTCTTTCCTCTACATTCTTACTTCAAAGACCTGGGGCCATAACACATTTCTGTTCCTTGACTTCTTTATCCTATTCTTCCTTTAAGCTGTATCTCAACAGTTTCTCAAAATTCAGAAGTTTCCACAAAGCCTTTTTTCTGTCTAGACACACTCTCCAGATATGCTTTGACTAGATCCTTACATGCTTCCTAAGTAAACTGTGATTCCAAGTCCATATTTCTAAAACTTTGTAAAACTGGAAATCTGAAAAAGAGATAACTTCCAGATTTTTCTCCTATGATATCTCTCTGCATTTTGTCTGATCTTCTTGTCATTCTGCTCCCACTATTTAACTCCTCTTGATTTTTATATTTCAGCATTTTCTCACACCCTGGAACAATATTTTCATTCAATTCACCTAATATTCTTGGATTTTTTATTTCATCTTGCTCCCAAAACAAATCCTTTAACAAAACATGTTCATCTCTGTGTATTTTATTTTGATAAGCTGTGTAAGTTATCACTAAAAATTGATTGAGGACCTGAAGAAGAGATCACATCATTTGGTTTCAAAACCAAGGATTACACAAAGTACAAAATAAAACCCACCTAGTAAAAAAATCCTTATTGCTTTGAACACATTTTTATGGCTATTTCATAAACAAGTGATTCAGAGCCAAAAAAAACAGGGGGTTTGCAATTTACTTTGGAAGAATATAGGGGAAAAGGAGAGAGAGTGATGCATCAAAGCCAGAAACATACTATAAATATTTTTGCTCAGCCTTCCAATAGTAAATGTCTTTTAACTTTCTTCTAGCAGTTTAATTTGTAGTAATATAATTTAGTAGAGTAATTTAAAAACATATTTCTAAATGGATATCTCATGGACAGCTCAGAAGTGTAAAAACTACAACTACAGATACTGATTGGGTCAAAATCTTTCCAGCTATTATATGCAGAGAGAAATACTACTTTAGAAAAGTCAGAATTTGCTACTCAAACAAAAATTAAAAGAATTTAAAATAAACAACCTTCTAGATAATTCTGAAAAAATCATTATATGTTAATTACTCTTCCACTTCATGAAGCAAAATCACAAGCTGATGTGATTCCTAAGTTGAAAACCAAACTACCAACAAGGCATAAAACATAATTGAAAAAATGCTTTGAAGTACAGCAAGAGACTCCAAGCAATGCATGCAATTAAATGCTGCTCTTGCATATTCACATGTTTGCAGGACAACATTTAGTACAGTCTTCTCAATTTATCATACAGAATCATGGCAGGGCTCTTATACCTTTTTTTTTTTTTTTAATTATTTAGAATTATATTGAATTGTTTCCAGTGCTTAATTGAGATTATAGATTTCAATCCTACCATAAAGAATAGCAGCAACATCTTTCTTTAGGACAGGGGTGCTCACTTGCTGACTCAGGATCAGATTCAACTGACAAAAGAACTTCTCTTCCCCTTGAGAATGCCGGGGCCTCAAAAGTAGGCCGCTTAAAACAGTCAAAATGATTGAGTACTGTAGGCATTAGTAGCATATGCTGGTGGCCTTACTCAAGTCAAATACAGTGTTACTTTACTCTCTACCGTGAACACTTGATTGGCAATAAGGTGAGATCCTAATAATCATGTTCTGCCATTCCTCTCTGGTGTATGTGGTTGATTACTATCCTCCTGCATGCTCCCAAGTTTTGTTAGAAATCTATTTATGTTTTTTATTCATGGTCTGTTGCCCAAGCAGATGACTCAGAAAATGCCACAGCTATGCGATTTTGTATCTCATTGAGGCAAAAAATTTCCATTCTTATTTAAATTATGGCTTTTTGGAAAAGAACCCTGCACACATTCCAAGTACCCTTGGAAAGCTTTAGTATCTAAGTTAGTCAACCTAAATGCACGTGAAGGAGCAGTACTGAAAACAATTCAGATACCCCAGGCTTTGATGTTTTATATATGCAAAACTTGATGTTTTGTATGTGGAAACCAGAGTTTTCAAATAATGCTATGAAGTGATTCCATGCTTTGTTTTCGGTCTGCAGTTGTCTTATTTTCTCTGAACCACAACAAACCTTTCTTTTGGCATTTTAGTTCATTATTTAGCTATTTCAACTGAAAGTTAATCAAAACAAGTGCTAGTTATGATTCATCATAGAAAGTCATTTAAACAAATCTGTGAAAATGGTATATTTGTCAAACTATCTGTAGAAGAATTCAGAAAATTACTTACAAGGGCAGAAGACTACAGCAATACTGATTTTTTGTCCAGGATCAAGAAATCCAGTTTGCGGACTAAATTTAAAAATATCATCTTCTGTATTTTTATCTGCATCATCACAATTCATTTTCCATGTCAACTGCTGCCTCGAGATATTCTTCAGGTCAAGCTTCTGTAAGTATTTGAAGAGAAAGGAAGACATGATGAAAAAGGGAAAGCAGCAAGCACCATGATACTTTTAATATTGCTCTATCCTAAGCATTCTTTCTGCAATCAGATCAGAGCAAAAGCAAGAAAGCACTAGAAAGCAAGGAAGCCCAGTTTATTACAACTGTAAGGTAATGAGGATGCCTATCAGCTCAGACTAGATGCTTTCCAGTCACTCTCCAAATTCATAAAGAGCAATACTTTTTCTCCGGAACAAAAAAACTTGTTTATGCAAGGTAACTAGATGAAAGGATCATGGTGGGAGTGCTTAGCCAAACAGAAATGAAGAGTTTTTCCTGATGAAGCATAGCAAGCACTAAACGCATGGCTCATGACATCTAGATTCACAGGCGGATATGTGGAAAAAGCAAGAAGTTCAGAATAGTTTTTCAAAAACCATTATTTCAACTCAATTAGATGAGAGAGTGGAAACAAAAAATATTTCCTTTCCTTTATCTCGGAGTTACTCTTTCGTCTCCTGACACATCCATAGCTAGGAAAAGACCTTGACTTTGTATTATCATTGCTTTCTGAAGATACTTGAAGAAGAGTTTCAAGTGGTTTTTTATCCTTGCCAACAATAATTTTTTATAATTTCTAAACAAAGACTTTGGGATTCAGAAACAATAAACTATGTTCTAGTATGTTTTGCATTCATACAGCCAAACTCCATTGTGTTCCAAACCAGTATGGCGCTGGCCAATTATCCTATTTAATGCCTCTTTCCCATTAAGTCCTAAATCATGACCAGGAATTTTCTGGAAGAGTTCTGGTTGGCACAAAGCTGTACCGTGCAACACATTGGGACAACAATTTAATCGTATGGACCATCATGGCACCCCAATTACATGCCTGCACTGCCACTGCCTATATTTAAACCATGTATTTGAAACATGACTGAATTTTGAGTTCCAAATCTGTATTCTTTTATCTGTCATTTCTAAGTAGTTAAAAGCTATAGCCAAAAATAACCATAACAATACTTGTGATTACATACCTGAGAATTCAGACTTTCCTCGGCAATATTGAAATATAAGCCACTTGAATGTTGTGAAAATTTAAGTTCCCTTGTGGAGAACTCCAATGGTGACTTAAGTACTGTTGGAAAAAAATAATTTATTTATACAGCATTATTTTGACAAATATTTCCTCAAAGTCCTTTCATAAAATTGTTGTTTCTGCAGAAATATTTCTCTTCTTGTTTTAAAGCTGTATTTTCTTTCTGTTGTTCTCATGCTATATAAAAAATTACTGTGATTTTACTTTCAGTCCTATTATGATTCTTTAGTTACATTATCATTATTTAAGTTTTACATCTACCAGACTTACAGCATCTCTTCTCCATATAAAGATGCTATAAACAGAGACCCACATGATCTTTCTATTGCAGATGACTGCGTTTGTGATGGTAATAATCAGAAAAAACTTGAAATATTTTGCAAAAAAATAACATTTTTTCTTCATTTCATACAGCTGGAACAAAGAAACTGTCATGAAGGATGAAGTTTAAAGTGAAGATTTAGAAAAACAAAGGTATATTTTCTCATAGCCTTATTCTGCATCTTGATTGAACACTGGAAATGAACATAGCAAGTATAAAGTATTCTTTTATTAAAATCTACAATTTTGTTTCAGACTTCATGAGGAAGGGTGTTGATCAATTCTCTTCTCCTAAAAAGCCCAAAGAATTTCCTAATCACATATCTCACGTTATGTAAACAACAATACTATCCATATCTCCTAGAGCACAGACATATAAACTAATATTATTTTAAAGTAGGAACCTAATCTGCTTCCACCAATATGCGACTATGTCGTGTCCACTCATGAAGTCCTCACCTTCCATAGAAACTGCCTGTGCGAGGAAAATATGGCATGAGTGAAAGAGTAGGCAGGAAAGGAAATTATCTACACCATAGTAAAAAAGAAACAGCTCACTACATTGATAATATGTCCTCTTCCTTTGAGTCTGGCTGAGGTAAGGCTTGTGATATTCCACCTGAGTTTTCTATTTTGCTTTGGGCTTTTTTTACTCTTTCAGTGCTTTCTTACATACCAATAAGCAGTTTCCAAGGGAAAAATCTTACAAGTATTTAAGAGTCTCGTTTTCCTTCCCAGGTGCTGAAACAGTCTACAAACTTTGTTTTTTAAAAATTAAAAAAAAAAAAAAAAAAAATCCATGATAAATTGAAAACATATTGACTACATTGAAGTTAAAAAAGACTCAGTTGACCGCTCTGAGATTATTGTGATTCTTTTCTCAGAAAAATCCCGAGTACAAATACCAGATATAATCTATTGATTTAAGTAGCAACTGCACTGTCCTGTGCAGTCTGAATCCCAGTCAACCACAAAAACTGTCACAGGGAAGAAAATAAAATACTTAGTGGAAAACGAATGTGCCATAAAGCAGTAAAGAATTAGGTGTATTTGGCAAATCAAAACTTAGAACTTGCAAGATGCATCTTAGCCCACTCTTAGTTTTTAAAGTGATAATCTGAAATGATGAATCAGTAACAGACATAAATTTTAAGTTATCAGAATGTAATAAAATTATCAAGTTCTTTTTAACAGTACAAAAAATTTGGCTAGTTACCTGCATCTGTATGATTATGTGACATACTGAGTGACCAAGACATTTCTTCAGACTTCTCTCCCTCCTCCCAATCCACCAAAATTTGCAGTAAGAATGTAATTCAAATACTTACATTTAAATAGAAGCCACACCCTTTTTTTTTCCCCAACTATTTCATAGAATTGAAAATATTATATAATCACTTTAATACTATCATTACTTCTTGTTGGCCTACAAGTAATAGTAATGGTACTTTGAAGAAATTCTGTGTGGCAGAAGCACAAATTTGTGATTAAATTTAGATAGGATTATAATTTATTAACAAGACCTACTGCTTGCATTGATTCATTATTCCACAAATAAAGGGAAAAGGAAATAAATATTTTCCTTTTCTTCACGTTACATAAATTACTTCTGTACTAGCAATTTGTCACTTTGATTCATGATCTTTTCAGAGACATGCTTTCTAATAGTCTCATATACTTAGGTACAGTTATCTTTATTCTACATGTTCTTAAACTAAAGATATTTAGGAGTATTTAATATTAATTTACTTCCATCACAAAATCTAAAGAAGGTCTCTCAGATTTCTTTAACATTTTAAACGATCTCAAAAGACAAACTGAATTTAAACCCTACAGATGAAGACAAAGAAAAAAATAAGCCATAGATAAAAACCTAATAAATTGGACTTGCTTTTACCCTACATTATGCATTTAATTGGCCAAGCCTGCTCCAGTGCTCCTAAGATGTTTAAACATTACACAAACATCATTCCAGGAAGACACTCTGCACTTCAGTCAAATGAACAGGGACTACACGTTAAAAACTGGGATGAGGAAAGCTAGTGGATTCAAGAATTCACAATGCATAGGTCTACATGACTATTAGGATCAGATAGGAAACTAAAGAGAACCACAAACTATTTCCAAGAGAAGCAGAGAAGAGTAATTTAAAATATCCATTTCTTGCTGCAGGCAAATGGCCTGTAACTCTGGCCATTAAAAAACTGACAGGTCAGAAGAAGGGTGCAGTTCTGGACATAAAAGCAAACCGAAGCAAATGAACTACCCTACCATCTACTCTCTCAAATTGGATCAGTGCCAGTCAGAGGCATTTTCAAGGAATTTTAAGTACAGCTAGAGCTCCTAGTTTTGACAGGGTAAAGAAAAAAAGGAGTATGAACTACATACTACTTTTCCACACTTTTCAGATGAACTGCTGTAAATACTAGGGTCTGCATGATTAAGGTCTAGAAATAATAATGAATCAATAGAAACAAAAACTGAGGTTTGGTAAGCTAATCATAGAATCATAGAATAGTTAGGGTTGGAAAGGACCTTAAGATCATCTAGTTCCAACCCCCCTGCCATGGGCAGGAACACCTCGCACTAAACCATGTGGCCCAAGGCTCTGTCCAACCTGGCCTTGAACACCACCAGGGATGGAGCATCCACAACCTCTCTGGGCAACCCATTCCAGTGCTTCACCACCCTCACTGTAAAGAGCTTCTTCCTTATATCTCATCTAAACTTCCCCTGTTTAAGTTTGAAGCCAGTACCCCTTGTCCTACCACTACAGTCCCTAAGGAAGAGTCCTTCCCCAGCATCCTTATAGACCCCCTTCAGATACTGGAAGGCTGCTATGAGGTCTCCACGCAGCCTTCTCTTCTCCAGGCTGAACAGCCCCAACTTTCCCAGCCTGTCTTCATACAGGAGGTGCTCCAGCCCTCTTATCATCCTCGTGGCCCTCCTCTGGACTCACTCCAACAGCTCCATGTCCTTTTTATGTTGAGGACACCAGAACTGTACACAGTACTCCAAGTGAGGTCTCACAAGAGCAGAGTAGAGGGGCAGGATCACCTCCTTTGACCTGCTGGTCACGCTTCTTTTGATGCAGCCCAGGATACGGTTGGCTTTCTGGGCTGCAAGTGCACACTGCCGGCTCATGTTAAGCTTTTCGTCAACCAACACTCCCAAGTCCTTCTCTGCAGGGCTGCTCTGAATCTCTTCTCCGCCCAACCTGTAGCTGTGCCTGGGATTGCCCCGACCCAGGTGTAGGACCTTACACTTGGCTTGGTTAAACTTCATAAGGTTGGCATCAGCCCACCCCACAAGCATGTCAAGGTCCCTCAGGCAAATGGCTCTATTAAAAAATATATATATTTTTTCCAGCACATCGTAATTATGTAAAGAAAGTTCAGGTTTACACATTTAAAAATAGGAATAAAAATTTGAAAATTATGCAAGTTTTCAGAAAATTTACTAATTATGCAATAATCGAAAAAATTTTCCTTAACTAGTAATCCTCTGCAATCAGACGACAAGCAAAAACACCGCTACAAATATAAGTATCCACCGTGTGCATAAGTTCCTAGTTTACATACCAACTGCTTTAACTCTGCAGAGTGGAACAGCCACAGCCACCATTTGTGGTGAAGGACCAAGAACTTGCTTCATAGATCTCACAGAAGTGACAGATCCACGGGTTGTCTGGGCCAATGGGAACTCAGCCAGAGGAGTACTAACGGGAAGAGTAAAGTCATATGCTGCCACCTAAAGGACAAAAACATCGTTGTGATCACTTTCCCAAAGAAATTGTAGGTACTTCTTGAACCATCTGAGTTGTATTACCATTTCAGAAGAATTACTGAAATTAACTTAGGACCTGATCTTGATATTAATATGATGATAGTTTGTCAGTCGCCAGTATCAGCCCTTTAAGTAAGCAGTGGCCTGCCATTTTTTCCCGCACTGAAGAAAAACTTTATGTCCACAAGTATCAGGGTTATCAGCACAGCTACAGACAAGGCTTCTGGTAAATCACTGTGTTGTATTCCTCTCCAACCACTCTCCTGAGTGAATAAAAATGGGAGCAGCGGTTTAAAATGCATAAGCATGAGCAAAGAGGAGAAAAACAAAGCTATGTAAGTTTAAAAAGCCTTTCTCAAAAGCTGTTACAGTATACTCAGCATAAACAAAATGGGCTTTGAGACCATGGTGAAGTGTGAATTAAAAATTGAGATATCTCAGAGGGAAAAAAAAAAGTCACAAACAAAAAATCTACTTAAAACCTTTGTCATTGAGTAGCACAGAATTGCAGGAGTCCAAATTCCAGTGATTTTGATTCTAGTTTTGTCTCTGCAACCACATCCCCAAAGAATTGGAGTTTAGAATTTAAAGGATAACATGTTTTATACAAATTCCTCTTTTCGACAGATTCTGCACTTGAGAGGACAAATTGATTTCACAGTGCACTTTCAAGGAGGCATTTCTTGCCTCTTGCTTTTTCTTTCCAAGGATCAACACACTAGAGCAGTATGTTCTCCAGACAAAAAAGGTATGGGTAGCCATTACAAAGGTGATGGAATTAAAACCAGAACTTCTGCACTGAAACCACTGTTACAGTCCTTCAATTCTGTTTTCACCTTGAAGGCCACTGAAATCTCCAGGAAGGATTCTGGCCTATAAAATCTGCATGCTGCTAAAATTTGCAGTAAAATCAGCTATATAAAGAAGTTATAAATCATTTAAAAGCTTTCCCAAACTGCAAAAAATAGTGTATCATGCTTCACTTTCACATATGTGGCAGTGAGTAAAATGACAGGAAAGAAAAGTACAATTTTGTCCTAAGCTAGTACCTGAGGCACATATCCATCTCTAACAGAATCACCACAGGGCTTAGATAAGGAGAAGCACGTACACAGCACTTAGATTGTTTGGAGTTCCAGCAGGGTTTGTAACACACCTGGAGTTACAAACTCCTGGTAAGTGAGATGAGTGCTGAGCCCTCTGGAATAGTTTGTATTTGTGCTTAGCAGGAAGAAAGTATGGGATGAGGCAAAGTTTTTCTAGCGAAATCTCCACAGTCCCCTGATTGATATAGATACTTCAAATCTGATAATGATTAGATTTAATAACATAGAATTTTCAAAATTAACATGGTGAATGCCATGAAAGATTTTTAGTAACTAATGCTCAAGGTGTATCATAAACAAAGATTGAGTAAAAATCATAGAATCATAGAATCGTTAGGGTTGGAAAGGACCTTAAATCTCCCGATTTTATTTAGATACCCTTCTATTTTTAGTATCTCAAGACACCCACATAAAACACTTCATCAAGTTTCAAAATATGCTCTTGTGGAATAAAACCACATAATTTAAAATTAGACTGAAAAGGATCTTTTCTTCATCGTGTGAGAAGTTCCTTACACTTCAAAGTACGTGTGAAATACATAATTTCACATTACTAACAGTGGCTCTTTACAGTTTTGGAGAAACAACTCTCTCTTCCTGTAGTAGAAAGTAATAAGCATTGCATTTGAAGACTGAAATCCATAAAAAAAAAAAAAAATCTTTTACAACTATTTCCAACAACTTGAGAAGTTTGATAGAGAAAAGCTGAATACATGTTTATTTTGTAACCCTGACAGCTATTAAAATACATATGTGAGAACTTACATATGTAAAGTAAACCAATACTAGAGAGAGATTGCAAGACTTGCTAGATCAAACATCTCATGCAATAGTCGCAACACAGACACAACACAAAGACTCTGTCACACTCCTCTCTGTCACACTCCTTTGGCTGTATGAGAATTTTGCTATATTGGGTATAGTGTACCCAGCACATATCTTCAGAAGTGTAATATGCAAAATGCTTCATAAATAACCAGTTTATCTCCCACACATTATGGATCACTGTAAGGAGAACAGAGAGAAGATGACTGCACGTCTCAATGCACAGCTCAGGTTCTAAGAACTGCTCCCCGCCTTGGCAGCTCCCTATAGCCAGCAGATACTTCCCCATATGGGCAATTTTAACAGTTGAAATGCCAAGAACTACAGTAAAAACTACTACAAGAACTACAAGAATTTACTGTAGCCAAGAACTATGGTAAAAAAAAAGTGAGCTAGGAAATACCTTCCATTCCTAGTGTGTATTACACATATAACAATATAATGACACTAATTTTTTTAAGTTTGGTAATGGGCATTTGAACAGATTGTCCAGAGAAGTTGTGGCTGCGCCATCGCTGGCAGTGCGCAAGGCCAGGCTATGGGGCTTTGAGCAACCTGGTCTAGTAGAAGGTGTCCCTGCCCGTGGCAGGGGGGTGGAACTAAATGATCTTTAGGGTTCTTTCCAACCCAAACTAATCTGTGATTCTTTGATTCAAATGCTTAATCTATAATAGATATTATTACATCATTTGGTATGCAAATGAGTATAATTTAGCACTGCAATTGTTCTTCATCGATGCTGTTATTTTTAATGTGTTTAGGTCAGACAACTAAAGGTAGAATCCCTTAATCCCTCTCCCAAAGCAGCTATTCAAAATTCTTTTTCCATCCCCAACACTAGGAAAATTTGTTTTAGTCTTACTATGCAACAAGGGGTTTATTTGCTAAGAACTGGCAAACAAAACCAAATATGTGCAAGACAATTCATTACATGTAGGACATGATGTTCACTGAAAACCTACATTTGCTTTGAAGTGCAATGGTGCAAATTCAGAGCCAACATAACTTCTAGGAATGTATTTATATAACTGAGAAAAAAATCATAGAAATTTTGTTTCATTCACCTTTGCCTCATTAACTGCACATTAACCTGTACTACAAATGAAAAATTCTTTTAAAATTCTATATACTGAGAAATGATATTGTGATTCCTACACACACACATTAGTGAAACAGAACTAAAACCTTTTTATTTTGACTTAAATTTGCAAGTAGATTAATTATTTTTCTTTTTATATATATTTTAAGAAAATAAATACAATTCATTTTTAATCTCTAAAATTTACATGAGAGGATTTTCTATTATGGAGATTGTATACGAAAAAATATAATGATAATATTAAAAAAAATCCTTATACTATTGCTCGATTTACAGCTGCTTTTTAAATAATCTATCGAAAATTTTCTGTCAATATTTTTCTGCAGCTGCATTTAACTTCATAAACCAGAGAATAGAGGGAGGAGCAGGAAGCAATCAACCTAGAGAGAGTTCTTTCACAAACACTCAAGCTTGTTTTGTGTCATTAGAAGAAATATTTTTCCTGTCCTGATTTACACTAATTATGCACATTTGCATCATCTACAGATTGGTAGTCTTAGCAGTTAAAATACTTCAAAAGAAGCTTTAAAAAGACTTGTCATGTGAAACAAATGAGCTTTTTGTAATGCCTTCATACATAATACCTCCAAAAAATGCCAGAAAAGGACATGTATGTGGAACCTGCCACCAGAAGATAAAAATTCTTTAAAAAAAACTGATACTCCTGCATACTTTCATGTAGAGGGTGTTTTATAAAACCTTTGATTTTTTTTGCTATTCTTGCTAAACAAATAGAAGTTGTTGATTTCAAGAAATCTGTCTGATCAAGAAAGCCCTGCTACAGAAACTTATTTGAGTTTATGAAATAGGTTTGATACAAAGTGCATGGTAGCTTTAAGTCCAACACTGGTGAGTGAACATAGCTGAATGGCTTCCTGCCTCAGGCCGAAATAGTCAGGTACATATAAAGAAACAAAAGAGGGCACAACTACCCCACCAACCATGACAATTAAAATAGTATTTTATATAAAAAATCGTGCATAAAAAAATAAACAAACTCAAGTACAGTTGTCAGGTTGAGGGGAAAGGAAATCTCAGAGTAGAAAAAAAAACCACACTATCTTCAAAACCACTTTCAAAGCAGTTACTTCATTTCTACCTCTAAGTACCCCAATGCAACAATATATTTTATGCTTTATAAAATACAACTTGTTAATTATTATTGCAATACATCATCTATTCTCAAGGCTCAGTAAAAATTTTGTTCTTAAATCCAGGAATCATATAGTTTAATCAGCACAAATAGTATGTGCCATCTCCCTAAATTTATGGTACTTGCTTTCACAGTACAACTTCACAGGGAATTGCAAGAAAATCAGTAAGCTAATTCATAACTTAATTTTAAGTTAAAACATCTGTAAAGGATAATACTCTTGTATTTATCATACAGTAACATGCCAACTGTTCAAATATCTTGAAGCATTAGAAGTCATTGAATTTTTGTCTAAAAGCTGATTTTAATGTTTCTTCATAACACGAACACACAGATTCAGCAGTGAAACAAGGAGAGAAAATGTAACTTACATCAGAAAAAAAAAAAACCCAAACCCCAAAAAACCTGTTTGATTTAAATTTAAACCTAACTGCAACTTCAATATATAGTCCTGCAACTATATATTGTATACATTCTCAACCTCTCCTCAAATGTAACATAAGCTTTTCCTTAAAACATACTTAAATTTTTCACACAGCCTAAACTCCCCTGCTTTATATCACAGATAAGCAGCTTTCCACAATGAACTATGTGACTAGTGTTCAAAGGCATCATTCAAAACACTGAAATAAAACTAAATCTTTCCCTTGTATACTGTCAGAGATGATGCACCAGCAATCCCCTGTAATTCCACAGCTGCAGATTTTCCATAGAATTCATTCTCACCCTATGAATTCTGTTCTTTTATTAAAAAAAAAAAAAAAAAAAATTACATCATTAAAAATGCCAAAAAAACCAAACCCAAAACCATCTGTCACTCCTCTACAAAAAGCTTAAGCAATAAGCTCTGACAGGTGTGATTTGCCATATTTATTTCAATCAAAGGCTTCATTATTACACAGCTGTATATTTTGTGTTTTTTCCAAGATGCTACAATTTTCTGTTTTCCAGCAGGGTTTAAATAAATAAATAAATAAAATTACTTAATTAATTAACTAATTAATTTTGAAGCAGTACACTCCTGCGCCTTGCTTTGCCTGCTTTCCTTACAAGACTGCTGCTAGCAGATAAATGTTCCTGCCTGGAGAAACACAGGAACAGTTGAGGGACAAAGGTGCGCATATATTTAAAGTGACCACATGCTGACTATTTTGAGGTAGCACAAAACCACAGGAACGAGGTGCTTTTTACTGTTACCTGGACAGGTAGCTTGCAGAAAGAGAGCCATAAACAGAAAAGCCATGATTCTATGCCTCTTGGACAGTACAATTTAAAACTCAGTTCAAAAATAATCACTGCTAGCAATCAATCAATAAATAATAATACTAGTAATTAGGTGCTACAACAGATATTTGGCCATGTAGTTATGGGGAGTTTTGTTTGGTTGGATTTTTTGTTTAATTACCAGAAAATTTCTTTCTATTCAGCTCTGAAATGAGAGAACCCTGCCTAGCCTATCAGACTTTCAGCTGGCTAAACCCCTTTAAATTGCAGTGAAAATAAAAAAACCTAAAACATAATTGAAGTGTGTCTCAAAGTTATGTCCAAACAGAAAGAAAACAGCATACGGCCTGTATATAAATAGGAAGGGGAATATTACGAAGTATTTGCTAGCTTACTGGTTTATATCTATTTTTGTATACTGCTCTCACAGCTCTGACTTTCACAACCAACAAACGCCAAGATTAAACTCCCTCCAGTGAGGCAGAGAGCCCCATCACCTCTAACACCTTCTGAGACACTGGAACAACAGGAAGGCAGAGCCAGGCTGTGATGAGCAGCATCCTAGCCTTATCTATAATGCATTGACTTCATTTTACCACTTAGAAGATTGAGAGAATTCTCTTATATTTTTTTATATATTATTTTATAACCATGGCAATGTACTTCATCTCTAAGAATGTCACTTGATGTCGCATGTATTTGTACATATTAAGATTTAATGAGAATTGTAGGAAGTATTTGGAGTTCCTATGCATTTACTTTGTTTGTTGCTTTGAAGCTTTTTAAGACAGAAGGAAAGCTATTGCCAAGGTGATTTTTAGAAGAATTCAAGATTGCGTTCAAGACTAAATTACTTGAAATCTTACATTAATAATTCAAGTAGTTTAAATAAAATTCTAAAGCATATTAAAATTATTTCATGCTTTTATGGTTTTCTTTATCAGTGCTCCTGAATTATTTTGTTTCATGTTTTCCTTAGTTTTAGTATCTACTTTCTTAGCAATGACATTGCTATAGTGAATTTTTGTTGGTATATAGGGTAGTGTTGTCAGTACCAATTACAACAGCAGCAGATAGTTTTAGTACAACCAGAAGGCGGACAGAAAAGAATGCGACTCAATGGGATACAGAAGGTTTGTAGCAGCTGGAGGTAAGCTGGGTAAGAGCAGTTGTCTAGAAAATGATGATGGGATAAGGGAAGCAGCTGTTCTAGCGCAGAGGCAGGAAATAGCATTTGCAACCATGAAACCTGAAAAGGGGAAGTTTAATATACAGAGAAGATTAAAGTTTTTTCAAGACTGGAAATCCAGGAAAGAGAAGGAAGAAATCTGGTGAGAAAAGGGGAGAATCTAGGTGAGGTAGAATGATAAAGGCCTTGGATCCAGTGGTGAATGTTCTAAGAATCAGCAACTACTGAGAGTTTCTGATCACAGTAAGAGAAGCTGGTAGTTGGACCAGAACTATGGTTTTATTAGTATTCTACTTTGCAGGAGTTAAATTAAAGAAAAGCTACAGCATCGTAGGGGGTACATGTAGTTCCAGATGCTCTTTAGTCATGCCATACTGGGCAACACATTTAGTTTCCAAAGTTAACTTCGTTTAACATTATCAGTGCTATTGCTGCCAGCTATCAATGCTGCACTCACTCCCAGTGAAGTTAACTTGTGACCACCAGTGGGCTGTGAGCCTAAGTGTATTTGGGCATGTCTTGCCTAGGAATGAGTAAGCTGCCCCCTAAGCAGGCAGTAATATGCTTGAGCAGAAGGGAAGCACTGATTGGACATTGAGCTTACACAGTACCAAGGGCAAAGTGAGACAGAAAATCTGTGAGCATGTGGAGAGAATAGGGAACTGAAGTAAAGACAGTTCATTAAAGCAACACTTATTAGTTGGTTATGAAGTATAAGGTGCCCCAGGAAGATTTCATTTTCGAAGTTCTTTATTCTCTTACTTCTGAAGGAAGTTATGTTTGGCAAAAATTACTCTCAAGAGTGGGAAAAAAAAAACTTATACCAAGAGTTTAAAAACTAAAAAAGGGTGACATCAGATAACCCTATAGAGAAATCTGTAATCAATAGATGTAATATATTCTACAGTAGTTGAATATATTGGGTAGTTGGTTTTTTTTAAAAAAGAGTAGCCACAAAGCAGATCCAGTCAAATTGGAATATTTGGAAAGTTCTTACAGAAGGGCATTACAATTTTAGCAACCATTTACTTTCTTTCTTTAGTTTTATATCTATGGCTTACTAGAAGCTAACTGGCAGTTATGGAGCAGCATTTTGTTTCTCATTTCTATTGACAATCTTTCAGTTTGAATAAAAAATTAAAAATGTTGTTGAATACTTATGATTTTAAACTGAAAAATGTTCTTTAAGGCTGTTACAACAGGTTGCTTTTGTAAATGAAATATGCATCTCAGAGGACTTTACTGGTAAAATAAAAATCGAAACTAACTAAGTTTCAAAGCTTGGCTGTAAGAACAGTATTAGTATATACCTACTTATTAAAAGTTCAATCAATCTATCTATCTATCTCCTCCATTTTTGTTTTACATGGCTCTACACTGTTTTATGTACTTCTTTTTATTTCCACATCCCAGTTTCATCATTTTAAGCTAAAAATGTGTATTCCTTTGTATTGGTTATTTTTAACTGGTTTGAATTTCACACTTAGCAAGAGACGGCCACTAAGGAGTACCGTTAATTACTATGAGCCTTAACACTGGCCTTAGAGGGGACAGAATTTCATCTTTGGAGCAAAAACATGCTTCTAGAATATGATTTTACAATGGACAAGTGTGATTGCCTGACATTACTTATCCCCTTGGGACAGAGTGAAGCACTTCTGGTGCTGCTTCTCCAACCCATTCCTAAGAGTCTTCAATAATGAAGATTTCTTCTTAGGTAGTTTATTGCAATATTTGACTCTTTTCGCTACAATGAGTTTTTATATCTAATCCAATCCGATCTATCCTGGCATAATTTAAACCCACTACTCATTACCTCTCTACTGCAGTGAACAAGCCTATATAAATTATATTCCACAGACTATTGGAAGTTAGTTCCATTTTTTGCACAGTTTATGCTTTCTGGACTTCTGATGACTTCCAGTGTTTTCTTTCAGACTTACTTTTCAAGGGAGATTTTCACACTTCTTTAAGTGTGGCATCCCAAATGAGAAAGGTGTCGCAGCTGAAGTGTTATCAGCACTGATTAGAATAATTATTTTACTTGCTTTATTAACATTATTCCTATGCATATAAATCACTATGATGTCTGCCTCTACTTATAATACTTGTTCAACTTGAGATCTATATATGTATATACCATACACATAGATTATTCCAACATAATTATCTAGTTTTGCACTTCTATTATTGACCCTTCCTACTTAAATGAAAATGTCAGCATTTTTCCTTACTGATCTTCTCTCCGGTTTAACAATAGGTCACTGGTAATATTCTGTAGGTATCATTCTGCAAGCAATTACACACTTTTCCTTTCTATCTAGTCTAAATCTAACTACTTGATTACGAGAATGTTGCATCCTACAGTGATAAAAGATATGACATCTACTGCTTCTCCCCTAACCTCAAGGCCTCCTATGTTATAAGGCAAAATTAGTTTGGTCTGAAATAGCTCAATTTTTATTAATCTATCTATTGACTCATGTTCTGTCAGGAAAAATCATCTCAGAGTACTGAATGTGCTATAAATTCACACCATCAGTAATTTCACAATAGCTTCCATGTGTACACAGAATCTAAGCTGACAGTAATAAGAGAAAGAAAATCACAGTGTTACGAGACACAGTCTGTAATATGTAAATATTATTTGAATGATGCTTTGAACAAAAGAATTCCCTTTTATTCAAAAATTGAAGTGCTGTAAAGGAGGGGGGGTGGATTAAAAAAGAATATTGTCAACCCTTCCAAGATACATTGTCTCTGATATTAATTTATTTTTTAAAGTAAAAATGCAGCTAATGCATCAGGTTTATGTGCTATAGAAGTGATCCCCAGCTGCTTGTTCTGAAGCTGGTTCATAATATCAAAGTTTTCTTTCAGTTCACTGTTCTCCAAATATGTAGAAACCCCAAATACTCAATTTCTAAATTCTTATTCAATAGGTTTAGATATAGAATTTGCTATAGCACTCTCTATTGACACCTACTGCCAATAAAATGTTATTTTCATAATTTAAAACTAACCCATTAAGTCTCACATCTTCAATTTATTTCCCTCAAATAGCGCAGTCAGAAAGCAAATATGCCAATCTTTATGGCACATAAAACTCCTTTACTTTTGTAGTCCCTTGGTCATATGAGAGTTGAAGCATGAATAACTGCAAAAATAAAATGGCTGCCAGTTTGTTGAATGATTTAATGAATGCATTTCAATTTAAGTTCATACCTTTTCCATTTTTCAGTCATTGATAAAGTGTGTGTTCTTCGTGTATGCAAATGTTTTAGGAAAGCAGCAAAAGTTATATAAAGGTTGTTTCAGAACTTGTTTTCTTAAGACTTGGATTACTATTATAAAACTATTGCACACACTAAAATGGGCATCTAAAACATCTATATTCTTTCACCATAGAAATCTCACTGACCATGGTTTTAATTTAGCGTAATCACCACTCATAAACCTACCTCTTTTGGCATGAAGGACAACAAGCATTGCAAAGCTGACTTTCCCTTTAAGTTAACTGAATACAGATAAGGCTTTGAAGAACAGCTGTCAAACACTGTCAAACAAAATTCAGAATAAAATTACAGATGTTATTACTCTTAATATCAACTTTATCATAGTTGCAGTACTTCAAAGTGATTTCCAACATAAGGTATCTATATATTTGTATGGTGAACATTTCTCATGAAGTTACAAATTAATATAGTATTTCTCATAAGGATTCTAAGGGTAATTTTGTGTTAATCACCAGCAACTTTCATTAAACTTTTGATTTGTGAGAAAATAATACTTCAGAAAAAAAAACCCCAACACTGTCATTTACCTTTGAATAAAAGTTTTAGGCAAAACCAGTTAACTAAATAATGAAAACTAAAATCACAAGGAGAAAAATAGTTGGCTGAAACAGTTTTTCTAAATTACTTTTAGGCACAATCTACACTACATAACTTTACCAATAAGACTTGCATTTTTCAGGCTTTCATATTCAATTTTAAGGCACTGGGAGAAGCATGGGTTTCCAACAAACAAGATGACATTCCTCTGAGATCAGTATTCATCCTGGAACACCAGGATCAATGTTCATCCAATATTCACCATTTGAACAGTATTGGACCTGATTGGATGTCACATTACTTGTTTTAAGCACAAACTCTGATCTAGAAATCATGTGCAATGAGATAATTCCCATGCTCAATAGTTGCCTGTTACAGATAGTGTTATAATTCTCTTCCGAGTTAAGATCACTGGATAGGAGCCCTCACCTTACCACCACATTGTAAGAAAACTCTTCTGCTCTTGTCAGATCATTTTTTGTCATAATCCATATATAGTTCTACATAAAGATAAAACTAAATATTATAATATTGTCTTGCAAAAGAAAGACTTCTGATTTTCTGAGCTTGCAGGGACAAGAGGCCATATAAGCAGAGCTGCAAAATTCTCTCCTGACTAAAGATGTTGGAACAGCAAAGGAGATGCCAGGACTGAATTAGAAAAGGGATGACCAACAATGAGTGAAGGATAAGAATCTGAACTAGTTATATCAAGAAACAAAAGAATAGCAACCTGATTCCACATATTGCCCCAATGTCATTCTGAGTTGGGCATCATGCAGAAGAGAGAGAACAGAGGTCCTGCGATTAACCTGCAAACACTCTGTACCATTAGGAAAAAGAAAAGTCTGGACCCTTATACTGATGATGAATTAACTGAAGGGTAAACATTGCCTAAACAGTGGGTAGGAGTCTATGAATAGGAAATCAGTATAGTTGTTTGGATTTGTTTGGTTGGGTGTTTTTAAATTCTTTTTTAATTTTAACTAGTGAGAGGTATTCAAACTGCTTTTTAAACACACCTTCACCAAGATAGAAAAACAAAAACAAAAAACAAAAGGAAAGAAAAAAAAAAAGGAAAAATATACAGGCAATCTGACATTGTCCAAATGCTTATTTTTGGCAATTGTTATTTTACAGGCAAACCAAAATATCTACTCTTAATTCATATTAAGCAGCACCTTTAAAATAATTGCTTTAGATTTTCTTAAATTGGAAAATCTGTATACCAGAAATAGTCTGACAGGTATTCTCTTACCATTATCCATTCTTTACATAATGAAAAATCTGATATAGCAAAAGCAAATACCTGAATGGTCATTAGCATTCAATTCAAAATCCTTATACTCTGAGAAGTCAAACTCCACTCTGGTACACGCTTGTCCCTTGTTCTGCAGCAAAAAGGGAATTGATTTTGTAGCACCGACATAAACACCACCAAAGTCAAATTGCTGCTGTAAGTTTAAAGAAAAAAAAGAAAAAAAAAAAAGGGTAAAATTACTATGAAGTCAAGCTTATTACTGAACAGAGTGTGGAAAAAAAATATAATTGTTCAAAGATTCACAATTTATAACACAATAACAGCCTTGGTTAACCAATTGTTTTGCATAAATCTTATCATCAAAATCTTTCCAAGACATAAAACACAACAGTTAAGAATTCAGTACATAATTCCAGTTACACCATCAGAAAATTTTTCATGATTCAGTAAAGAGATCAGAGGATTCCTTTTCCTCTTCTTGCATTTTTTTTTCCCCCATAACTACACCTTAAGGAGATCCTCTCCCTTTCAACATACTTTTTCCAGGTTCTCAAGTTCAAAAGCTAAAGCTGTCAGCTATCATTAATGCAACTTGTATATGTACATTTAGCTTTTTATTTCTCTTCTGAAGTTTTTCTCTTTGATAATTTTCTCAGGAAGTTAGTATAAGAAAATATGCAAAATACAAAGTAGGGATGAGCCACTTTGACATATACATAAAGTAAAACGCTATCAATTTTACCAATTGCTACCTTTTTTTTTAGACTTACCACATCAATGTTTATTTCGGGGACCTCTACAAATCCACCAATCCTAAGCATTAGTATTTCTGAATTTCTCACTGCTACCTAAGTAAATAGACAAAAGTGTGATTATTGACAAGGTCACTTTCACATAAGTATCTCACCAAATCAGTCATAGTTACATGAAAAATAAAAGAAACAAAAAAAAAAAAAAACCCCACCAACGAACCTACTCCCCAGATACAGAGTGGAGAAAGACATTCAACTTAATTTGTAATGAAAATGTGAAAATAATTATGGTCTTATAATATAATGCATTTCTGTTATGGAAATATAAAGAGGTAAAGAAAATGCTTTCATTTTCCAGGACATTTATATACAGATTCCAGTGAGATGTGGCTTCAAAGAAGAGCCAGTCGTGCCTCTGTGGCATACCATATCTGGGATAGTTATACCTGTCAATTAAAAAAAAATTACATAAATAATTAAAAAAAAATAAAAAAGAAACCACAGAGTTTTAGGAAATACCAGTTTTCTGCAGACAAAAATAGCATTGCAGGAGGTTGTATCACTAGAATGATCAGTTTTGTCCAACAGGAGGAAGATAAGTGGTTGGGTTAGATTTAAGCTGAGTGGATGCGTTAGATATATTCAGCAGCTGTGAGGATTGGAAAGCATACTACAACACAAATTGCTTGATAGAGATCCTGGTACAAAGTAGATATTATTGTTCTGAGCAATGCTAAATCTGTTTTAGAAGTGGAAAAAAGATATGGATACTAGGTTTAGAGAGCATAACGTAGGCAGCCACAGAAGATGAGAATCCACGATTAGTCAGAAAAGGTAGCAAAGGTCAGCCCCATGATAGTATCCTTTTACCCATTCTCACTTCTGATCAAGAACAAGTCCAGGAAGCAGACATGTAAAAAACAAATTAGGATTTGTTGTTTATTGCACTCCCATCATCAAATCAAGTCTACCAGTAAATCCACCTCTGAGATGACCACAAAAAGATGTCAAGAAATTAAAGACACTGCAATATTACAGTCCTGCTCCAATATAGATCATAAAAGCAGCGGATATGCCTACATGATCTTCTGAAGACAATTACACGTTAGTTTCAACAGCTTGCCAAAGGTATAATATCAATCAGCTCAAACTGAGAGGCTGTTTTGATACTTCTCAGCAGGACTGAGATGAAATTCAGAATAGGTTACAGCAGCCATCAACTGCTGATAAAAACCATTTTTTTTTCTTTTTTTCTTCCCCCCCCGCCCCCTTAAAAATCATTAGATCACTGGAGATAAAATCCAAAAGATGCTCAAATGCACACACACCTCCACACATAAACAAACAACATAACACTCAAAAGACAATGTTCTTCCAGTTTTGAATACCTCCACTTTTGTATCAAAATTCATTTTTGCATTCGGAGTGAAAGAGATTTTGAGATCAGCATAGCCTCCCACAGGTACCACTCCTTCAGAAGGTGTGATCATCATTCCAGGCAATGGGTTTGAATCAAGAACCTTCAAACACAAACATAAAACATTAATAATTCCGAAAAAGGTGGTGGTTTCATGGAGAGAGGTGGGGAGGGATTTGGTTTGGGTTTTTGTTGGGATTTTGGGAGGTTTTGGGGGTTTTTTTGATACCAGTATATCTGTAATGAAGATTTTATATTCTTAAAAGAACATTCATAGCACGCGATGCTAACTTGGACTTAGAAGCTTGAGGAAAAAACACAGATAAACAAAATAAAGAAACAGATTCCTAAACATGATGACTGTCAGTTTCTACTACAAAATAATGTTTGCACACTGGTTGGAAACTTCACATTCTGGTTTTCAGGTTATTTTCTGGTTGTTTTTGTGAACTAGTTAAAAGTAAAACTTGTTATCTAGCAAATCTTTAGAATATCTTACGATGCATATTTTCAGTGTCAGATAAATTCTTCACTTCTTTTTTGACAGTCACAGTAAGAAGACAGGTCATGGGATCCTAATATTGTAGAGTTCATTAATAATACTACTAGTAAATATCCAGTTTACCCACAATTAGTAGGGACAAAATAGAATTTCTTCTAATGCGCTGCAAACTGATAATTTCTTAAAGTATAGCTACACAAGTGATAATGACCAAGATCAAACAGCCACCTCTTGGCTTAAAAGTAAATATGAAGGCTTAAAAGTCTGGGTATGTTTGCCTTATTGATTATGCTGGTTTTATTAATTCAGATCTATCCTCCAAGAATGCAGTAATAATACTTATTACAATGCTCCATTAATAAACAGAGAAATATAGTAAAAATCAAAATAAATTAATCAAGTTTCTTAGTACTATAGTAATGTAGTAAAAGAAATTCTGAGAATTTTAACAAAAACTATTTTGCCTCACTAAATACAGTAAATTACTCTGTGATGGGGAGAACAAATGAAGCTAGCTTTCCTACTAATTTGTGTATTATGTCTTTGCACACTCTGGCACCTATCTCAAGTCTTATCCAACTCACAATACAGCCTATCTTCCTCTCACATGTTAGTAATCACATTTGCTGTGTCTGGTCTGGGTCTATGCATGCACTGACTGGGCAGCTAGTATGAATGACTAGCCAGTTTGCTCTGTCACTCAAAATATAAAAACATCCAAGCTGTAACTGCTTTTTATATGCTACACCAGTATGAGGTTCTACCCCCACCACTGGTTCTCATAACTTCCAGAACTTTTTAGACCATTACCACTTTGCTTGTCTGTTGGTCCATCTATCCATCAATCCAAATTTGACAGAGGGATGAATTCCTATTCACGTAAATATTGCTTCTTCAGAAAACCAGACAAAAATTTAAGTAGGTGTGTATCTAATAACTGAGAACACAAGACTCTAACATGACCTGATAAAATGAAATCCTTTCTTCCCCCCACCCCAAGAAATTAAATATGTTAAAAATAATTTTATCTTACTTGGAAGTACGCATGATTGCATCCTATGTTTTGAAGAGTAGCTGTCTTACAAGTAGGTAAACCCATTGGACTATGACTGAAGGGTATCCTTTGTTCCACAAACTGAACTTTAGTAGTACCAAGCTATTAAAAAAAAAAAAGAAAACCAAGAAAACTACATGTTATGAAGTACAAATAAATAAGTCAGCTTAATTTTCTTTTCATTATATAATGAACTAATATACTTGTGGAAATGCATAAATTAGAAGTATTCCAATACACAAACACAGTTTAAATGTGAGACAATATTTACTCAATATATTGAACTTACCTATATTCAAAGCAAACAGACAACCCCAGAGATATTTCTGGGCTAATTTCAAGACAAATAAAAATATTTTAATTAAATTTAATTTAACAGCATAAGCTTTGTGATTTTCTTTTAATCCTAAATGTGTGATCAGGACAAGATACTTCAGAGTTTCTAATAGCAGTAGAAATGCTAGTATTCTAATTTACACACATCCTGGTTCATATATAGCAATTTCCAAGGCTTCAAAAGAAGAGGAAGAAAAGGAAAAAAGTTACTGGGGAAAAAGCCTAAAAGATAAAGCAAGCACATCAAAAGGAAGGGAAAAGTTTTATTGGTTCCCAAAATAGAAGTTCTAGTGCATGCAGCCTGTACAATTCAGCAAGAGGGGAAAAAATAAATAAATAAAAAGAAAGAAAGAGTCTTTCTCCTTTGCACTCCCTGGCATGTAACATAAGATAAGAAATGATTAACCAAAGCTGAATTTCACTGTTTAGAAGGCTATCCAGAGAACTGCTTTTCAAATTATCAAATACCAACACAAAATAATGTTACAGTCTGTTGTCTCAAACCAACCTTCCCACACACAGCTTGATTTTTATCCCTTCAATATGTGTCTATAGAACTATCACCTTTCAACCTTTGTTTGGCTAAACTAAGCAAGCCAAGAACAGTATTTATCACTTAATATATAAGGACCACTAAGTTGTGGTGCAAATAAAAGTATATCATCAAAGGCAAGAAAAAGGCAAATTGTCTTTGTCTTGCCTTCTCCATTCACGTCTTTGGAGCAATATTCTTTTGTTAAACTTGTCAAATAGAAGACATATGAGATTAAAACAGTTTTTCTAATACATAATAGAAATATATTTAAGAAATTACTTGTTTAGAAAAACCACACATTTTGCTTCTCTATACCTGCTGTATAGATTCTTACCTTTGCAAAACATTTCAACTTAATTGTGTTTCCTTTACGCACACACAAGTTGAATTCTCCTGCTTCTGGAGAGCTGTAACCTGGATGCCAAACAACTTCACACTCCAGATCTCTATAGGCCTCCACAAAGCCTAAGTAAATATGCATAATTTACATGTTATAGCATACATATACAATTATCAAATCATTAATTAGAAATAACATAAGCACATTAAAGTGAAATGACTTTCTATTACTGAAGACTAAGCCTACATATCAAGGGTGTTGAACAGTATGCCGAATTAAGTAAAATTATTTTCTGAATTCTCATGACAATTGCATAATCTGTTTACTAGTATCCTGCAGTAAAACCCACTCAAGAGTTCACTGGCAGTTTTTAGCTGTGAATTACTCAAATAGTCAACATTTAGAAAAATAGAACAACAGACTATTATTCTTGTAGAATCACAAATTTGGGAAAGATCATATACATTTTGCTGCTTGCAATAGAGTCTGAACTCGTATCAGCAGAAACATCTTTTCTCAAAAAATCAGAGCTGATCCAGCCAAATTTTTTTTGAACTGTGTAATGCCAATTCAGTTACCAGTTAGTTTAATAATGGAGCTCCATCATACTCCTGCAGAACACTATCTTTCAAAGGAAAGAAGGTAAAAGTTAATGTCTTAAAACACTTCTAACAATATTGATCCGTAATGCAAGTGGAAACTAATCCCAGATTGAATTCCATTTGTACCACTCAGACCCTCTACATCATCTTAGCAGCTTCACACACAGTGCTTTTGGGAAAATTCTTATCCTGATAAGCTGTGTAATATTGCTGTCTGCCATTAAATAGCTGCCTCACTTCTGAAATATCAGCAATCTGTACTGAGGAAAATAGTTACATAAGCACTGCATGCATAAAAACAATTAACTGGACCGAGTACGCACTCAGGGAAGACCTTGTAGAGGGAATGCTGCTATGGCATACATTCTGATCTGGTACTACTTTTGGGATACACTGATGTTGACCCAAATCTACAAAATAGAGTTTATAGCATCAGCTGAATGTTTGTTTTATTTAACATTGTTGACATTTAAGATACATGCACACACATTGGACTTGCTTAGTATACCTTTGGCTGGCTGTACAGAAAATGCAGTTTTTCTATTTTTAAATATAGGTTTCCAAGTAAACTCAGCAGGATGGTTTCTGGGATTGTATACTCTGACAGTTGTTCTAAATTCTGCCTCTGCTAGGTAGCCAGGAATAGGATTTAAAATCACTTCTCTTGCAGACAGCTCAAGTTCAACAGACACTGCTTTTGCAATTACCAGCACATGCCCAAGATGTTGGCTGTTTATTGTGTAAGTGAAAGATCTGTAACAAAAATATATATTTTTATGTATTTGTTATGTTGCAGTCAAATTTATGTGAAATATAATCATTAGCAAGAAAATACTTGACGAAGCAATTGTGAACACACAGTTAAGATTGACAAGAGAAAGCAATTTGTAATTACTTTGCATACAACTTAAATCATGTTGAAAGTGAAGATCATCCCAAAAGATGACCAACCTCATACAGTCATTTCAACAGCATTTTGAAAATGAGAGTCCCATCTCCATACCAGAGGGCTAGAAGACAGCATGCCTATAGATTTACCCACATGCTGCATCAAAAGCATAGATGCAGCAATGCAACACTATGCTGGAAAAAGCATAGTATTTTCTATTAAATTTTCCTAACAAATACATTGTAATGGCAAACATTTTTCCTTGATATACCTGTGGCTATATGGGCTTTTGACAGGACAGTTTCTTGGTTTGTTTTTTTTAAATCTTAAGAAATATTATTATACTAGCAAAATTTTGCAGTATAAAACTGTGTTAATTATTCCAATATCACCATAACTGTGTGTACACCATTAACAATTACCATAATTATACTGAGCTTAAACCAGCCACAGGATTTTTTATTTTACTACTGCAAAGAAAATAAATAAATCAAGACAATTATAAAAAGTCTTACTTTTTAAACATTCCAAGAGTCCTTGTCTCAAATACGATTGGAACATAAGTCTTTGTAAAAGGAGGCACCACCTGAGACAATGGACCTGACTTCTGTAATTCATCAATTTCAATATCAATTTGTATCCATATATGAACTAACAAGTTATTGATGATGTGCAGTTTCCTGAATGTCGTAGAATTCACACAAACTTCACCAAAATCCATAGTAGAAGGACCTGGAATATATAAGAAATAAGATCTTCAACATTAAAAAGTTAATGTAAGGAAGCATAACTACTAAAACATTATGATCAAAACATTTTAGTTCCTCAAATTACAGAATTAGTCATCTAGAACAATCCTGTGGCAGAACAAATTCACACTAAAATTTGGAAGTAAATACCATGCATGTTCTGTGAATGCTTTCAGTAGTACAACTCAAAAGCCAGCACCAACATTTATATCTATAACAGGAAAAGCAATGTGCTAATTGCTAAAGGGATTATCAATAATCATATTTTTTATTGATCAGATATTTAAATAGTTAGACAACCAGCAATTCACTGAGAGTTTATATATTTAACCTGTTTATTTGCTCCCTCATGTTTGACCATTTGGTTTAATAACTCATGTAATTTGATGGTGGCAGAATTATCTCCCTAGTTTATTTACTGCTATCACCAGGTTTTATGCTGGTCTGCAAATTTCAGTGCTCGTGGCACTAATCAAACGTCTTACAAAACTCTAAGTACTTTTTGTAATTAATATGTTTATCTTATTCTACTTTTCCCTAAGTGTATCAGTATATACAGCTAGTTCTAATATCAAGTGTTGCTAATAGATGAGTCCATCACAGACTTTAGCAGGTGTAACACCCCTCCACAGAACAATCAACTGAAATTATTTTAAAGCAGGATCCTGAAGAAGTTTCACTTTTTTCGTGAAGTGTCACTGTTCACTGTTAATACTCAGAAATATTCTGAACACTCCCATGAATCTTACCAATATTAATGCTGGTCCAGATACTATCCAATAACAAGGCATAGGGGTATGAACAATTCTTATACTATGCTGCATTGATATTTCTCTAATAGGCTGTAGTATGAGCAGTCTTTAAAGAAAGCTCTCTTTTTACATTTTCTTATCTAATCGTTCCTCACTAATTTCTGAGAAGTAAAAAGCTTTAGTTACACTACTTTAGTAGATAAAAAGCTGCAATCAAATTAAGCTATATTCTATTTAAGCTGAACAATTGCATTACTGTAAATAAGAGCTTTTATAACCAGTGTATTTATTATTATAGTACTATATTTAGTAACCAAATCAAAAGTCTTACCTATGAGTATTTGATGAAGCTGTTTTGATGTCAAAGTTAGACTACAATCTTCCTTTTCTTGGATAGAAGATGGCACAGCGTTAAGCCCACTCCAAGTCTGTGATAAGCACAAGGCATCTTCTCAGAGCAGGATTAAAATTCTTATGCTTTTTATATGATAAATGAATCGTGCTTATGTTACTATTCACACATTTAACTTACGTCTTTGATTGAAGATTTAGAACCAATTGCTGATGATTTTTGACTAGTTAATAGGCAATTCTCATCTAAAGGAAGCATTTTGAACTGTGTCTTCTCCTTGTGAATATCTGTGATTGATATCTTTGGTGACATAAGCCCTTCAGCTGGCTGAAGGCCTATGCTCACAGAATTATTATAAATATAAAACTGCCTATAGGGGAGGAGAAAAAAAAAACAATATGGAAATCCAGAAGTTTGAGCACCCCATGTTCCACACGTTAAACTATTTAATATGGTTAAACAAAACAAATGATACTCTAACTTAGGATATTTCATTGTTAAAAAAATACCTCAGTTACAGAAAATGCATTGGAATTCTTTTGCTGTATTGTTTAGGCCACAAATAACAACTGCTGCAAATTTGTAACAATTGCTAAATCAGCTAAATCACTTGCAAGTATTATGGCTACCAAAATACAAATATTATATCATGTCTAAAATACTTCTTTAAGAACAATGAAGTTGTAAAGCCAAGTACTTAAAAGTTAGCATATACCAAGATCACAAAGAATCCTTTAATTGCATATGTCTGAACTGCACCACTTGTAGCCTAATTTTCAGAGCAATTAACTTTTTTGGTTAAAGTTCAGATTCAATCAATTTCACCTGTAACCAAGGGATTTGAAACTTCCAGAGATCTTATATAGATGTTTTCTACCAAGTATTCAGAAAATTAATACTATGTTGGATAGTAACAGTGAAATTCATCTGATAACTGTGAAATGTTCCTTTCTGATCTTGCTCCTCATGCAATAAAATATAACTTTCATATATGCCTTACAGGTATATAAACAGTTCAACCATTCCACAACACCAGTTTCTTTCAAGAACACCATACGCCATGTGCATGTATAAAAATAAAATAAATCAAGCTCTGCAGGCCTTGTCTGAATCATGATCTATATAAACAGAGTGAGGTAAATTGAGATTACAAGAATAATCCACTGGCACTATTTTTTTTTTTTTTTTTTAATAATGGTTCTTGCAAACTAAACACTCTTAAGGTATTACTCATCTTGCTTTAGAGGTTTTACAGGTTGGTTTTGGGGTTGCTTTTTTTTAATAAAACTTTTAGAAATAGCAGAGCTGTAAGTTCCTTTCCATTATTTTGCTCCACAGCATACCTAAAATAAAGCTAGAAGACCAATACAATCCTTTATCTGCTTTGTTCCACAAATTATGAAATAATTTACATACTCAATCTACCACTTTGGGTCAGCTAGAGATACAAGTTGGAAATACATGCTATTTATCATATAAAAATAAAAAAGAATCCAACACAATGTTATGTTTTTCCTATTAACTATAGCCAACTCTTCTTAAAACTTGGCATCTTATTTTAATTTCAAGTTCCATGCCTCCATCCCTACATTTTATCCAAGAAGTGATCTTTAAGTGTCTAAATGAACATTTGAACAAAACAGGTTTTGTTTTAGGCATTCTAAATGAAGATCCCTAGACCATAAGCATTTCAGCATGGGATAAATTTAGGTATATGACTGGTGCCACTAAATTAACTCTGCACATATATACACATATTTTTCATATGAGCCTGAAGTACTTATTTATCCTTTAAACAAAGTCTTACCTAGTGGTACCTTTCAGTAAACGATGCTGTCTTAAACTAGAAATGAAGTCTGCATAGTATTTTTTATGTGCTTCTTTTGACAGTTGTTCACAGCCAGTATAACAAAACTCTGGATCTATATAATTATATCTTTCAGTCTTTGTGAAAATAGTCCTAAATATTTAAAGAAAATTGAAGTTTCACTATGTGTGTAAAATAATTCTGGGCCTTGTTAGAATGAAAACATCAATTTTGCTACATATATATTTCATTGCAAACATTCTTTTTATTATAGCTGATTATTAATATTTAACCTCGGAAAGGCAACCAGAAAAATGAAATACTGAAACTGTAATAGCTGCATTTGTAGTTTCACATAAGAAAAGCAATTCACAAAATTTATGTGCAAAAGGCATAAGGTTAAGTAGAATTCAATGAATTTTAAAGAACTTTAGGCCTGAGAAAAAAAAAACCCCACAAAAAACAGTACTGTCTTGTGAGTAACTAATCTCGATCTCTTATATACTATATAAGAATGTACAAATTTACATTTTACATTTGCATTATTTTTACCTGTACTTTTTATTCCGTTCACTAGGCCTAATGCTGGCTGCGCGATCATTAAGAAAAGCTGTAAGTACATCACTCTTACAGTTCCTGTTTATCTGGTGAGTATGAATTTGTGTTTGGGTTGATTTAAGTATTGCCACAGGTGCTGTATCAGTGCACCCTCCTGTGCCATGAGCTACAAACTGTCCAGTTGCATTGGAAATCATTGGTGTTATACCTTAAAAATCAAATAAAACATGTTACATCCACTTATACTAATATTTACTGAACAATAGTTAAAGAATTAGAAAAATAATTCTTAATTTATGCTGGTCCACACAGCAGTGCAACAATCAGTCACTCATCTCGCTGTTTTCCCCAGACAAGAGTGCAAAAAGGCATTCAGACCATACTAACAGCCAACCACCTTCCCAGACAAACAAATACTAGAATCCAAACCACTCCTGCAGTGTCCAGCTATGATGCACTGTCTTGTGCATGCACGTGACCAAACACTTGGAGCTGCCTCTGTTAAACACTGTCTGCAGTGTCCTAAAGCTTGCCTTAAGGGCTGCAAACACAGGCATGATTTTTGACAAAGAACTCCCAAGCTATCACAACTAAAAAGAGAGCTCTTATCTTTTTCACTCTAGTTTTAGAAAAGCACGTATACATTAAAGTTAAAGAGATAAATTATGACAGAAACTAGGCCATGTTTGCTCACCTCTCCTGTGTAAGTGTATATGTACATAAAGATACAAATGTTTAAAACAATACTATAAATATATTAGTAAATCCAGTCTTCAACTGGCCCTTTCTCCCTCACCTGCAAAAAAAAAAAAAAAATACCCACCACCAAAAAAACCCCAAACCCACCAAACAACAACTACATTCCATCCTCCAAACTATAGGAGTGATTAAAACTTCTACTGCTCAGAGAGGCACAGTTTGCAAGGAGCTTCATTCCAGCCTTATCCCCCCTCCACTGGATAAAGATACAACTCTACATACTCATCCTCAGAGACTGGGAGAATAGGAAGATGTAGAACCCATCTATATAAGGATCTGAAAAAAATCACTTTCCCTCCATGCTTCAATGAAGCTTAGAAGCAAAGTAGAAATATCAGTAGCCTATAGAGGACATATATCCCTCATAAGCTCTTTATAAACCTGCAGTAGGAGCAGAATGAGGACATTAGTAGGGCAAATGGTAGACGAGCATTTAGAAAGGTCGACAAAACCTGAATATTATATTAAATCTTTGATCCATAGAAACATATTTGTGTATAAGTACATTAAAAAGTACTTATAAAACATTTTCTCATTTGTCATTTATCTTTTTAGCATCTTACCAGGATTAATTTTGAATAGAACGTTTTTTCGTTTAGATTTGCACACACCAATAAAGCTCAAATATATTTGGTGAAAGGGTTTTGTCTTCAGAATCTGCAAATTATTTTTCTCAAGTGCTGTGCCAATTATATCAACAACTTGCTTCACTTTAAATGTTCCTATTTGATGTGGAGTAAATGAAAACATCACATCCTGGAAAATAAAAGTTGTTATGAGACATATGAGCAGAGAAGCAAAGAGAAAAGTTTTGTGTAATTCTGTTTGAGTCATTTCTCTCCACACTTACTTCTAAGATAAGTGTTCAAAACTGACCTTTTAGAATATGCCAACTGCCACACATAAATCAACAATATAAGGAAATAAAAAACTGCTACACATCAAACTGCTACAAAGTCACAGTTGCCCATTTCTGAGACAAATTATTCTCTCTTGCACCCTGAGTTACAGGTTGGTGAAATTATAAATGTCTGTCTCCATATTTGACATAAGTTTGGGAAAATTTCTTCCATTAAAAGAAATTTTATCTTACTCAAGTAGTTGTGATTTACTGAAAGAAATTAAAAGGATCCTGCAAAGGTTTAAATAGAAATCAATCTTCTCAAGTCAGTAAAATATAAGAAGTTTAAAGCCAGGAAAAAACTGAGTAGTTTCTTTAGTGCTGTGTCGTGGTTTAAGCCCAGGACATGCTGCAATTATTTCTTTTCAAACTTAAAATAACACTTGTTGCTTCCTGGACTACAGGAAAGACTCTACATGAAGAGAAAAAAAAATATACATTTGGATAATATTAAATGTCATGGCTACTGAAATGAAATTGTTCTGGTTTACTTTGAAGAAATTCCACTGCTGACCACTGTAATCAGCATGTCTACAGAATCTAAGAGAAAGGGTTAGTTACCTTTGCAGATTTTTGTCTAATTTTTCCTTTTTCAGGAGAAATATTAAAGTGAGCAGTCTTGCGGAAGCTGAATGTTACTGGAAGGGACTCGGATTCATTTTTGAGTGTGCAGAGAACTTGTGTTTGTTCACCCACGTAACAGTCCGAAAAGTTAATAACTGGTCCTGGATTAAAAGTCAACATGACAGGAAGCCCAGAACCTGTCAAAGCTAAGTCCATGTGATGAGGATGATTCACTGCAATAGACACGCAAAAAAAACCAAAACAAGAAATCTCACACACCTATTTGCTTACACGCAGAAAAGTCGTACTGTAGTTTTATGGATGTAAAACCAATATAATACCATAATACCATATGATTTATAATGCGCTTTTCCATAAACTTAGCCCAAACATGCTTACTTATAATGGCTGTTGGATAAAATATTCCCTCATTACAGAAGCTGAAGGTGATTTACTATACACTTGAAAATGCACAAAACTGGTATTAGCAAAGTGCTGGTGACTTACAAATGACTGGAGGGTTCTTTTATGTCCTTCAAACATTTAAATTTATAATTAACTTCTAGGTGTTCACTAGCGGGTGGTGTATTCATGACACATAATTCCCTCCTCCTTTCTACTCACTGTTCAAAGAGGTTTTGGTGTCAAAACATTAAAGATGTAAGTTACAATAATTTATTTGTATGAATAGGAAAAAAAAAACCAAACCACAAACACAGGTTTCCCATAAAACTGCTAAGATGAAGAAATTAAAATAAAAATCCAGACATACAGTTTTAGCATCCATATATACATTTCTGATAGTCACTCTACATTTCCAGTAACATACCTTTGATTGCTGCAGCACCATCGAGGGCCTGCAGACAGACATCTTTATTTCCAACATCCTCAAATCTCAGAAACAGTACATAATCTTGTTTTGGTGATGAATCATGCACTCCAAAGTCCCTTTGAAATTTTCTGTAAGAGCCACAATCTTTAATTACAAGATGGGGAAATAAAAACAAAGCACCAAACTCCAACCCATAAAAAAATCAAGGCTTATTTTTCATCAACCAGTCTAGCTTTGTTGCTGTTGGATACAGTTTGAACAAATGTCCTTTATACTTCCTTTCAGACAATGGAACAGCAACAAATTTAAGCTCAACAATACCTGTATGCTTATCATTGTAGTCATTCGGTATCTTGTTCAGTCTACAACAGCTTTCTAAACTATATATACTACATGCATACTATAATACTACATGCATGCTATACTATAATACAACATGCATAATAACCACCTATAATTAGAGTTTAAGTATGGGAAATGGAAGAGAGTATTTTCTTTTTCTTTTCCTTTTCTGAAAAAAAAAAAAAAGTTCATTTATGCTTTGGTTTTGTTTTTTTTTTTCTGGTTAATGGAATGAAAGTACTCCAAAATGTTTCGGTCTCTTGGTGATGATATATATATTCTTTTAAAATGCTTCACATACACTGTATCTTTATGAAATAAATCTGCAGTCATTAAAAAGACAATTTGACTCTGTAACACTCTCTCAACAATCTTTAAAGATTCAACATATTTAATGAGAGCGGCAATTAGTTCCCTTGGCAAAATCTAATAAGATTCTTCTTCAAAGAGAGCTTAACCAATTCTTGGTTCAAATAAACCCTTAATGTATTATAAAACCTCTTCCAGATAATCCCTTCAGACTTTACTTTCTCATTTGTAGTATCATGCCAAGCATTTTCCTTTAACACACATAAAACATAAGAAATCATTCATTAAAAAAAACTGCAGACACATTAACTTAAAACAATTACAGAATAGCTTAAACAAATCAGTTTGTACGTATGCGTCTAATTTGGAGCACTCACTTTGGAGTAAAGCACAATGTAACCAAAGACTTCCCGTAAGGTAGCAAGGTGCCTTGATTGGGAATGCACAAGATCAGGCTGGAAACATCTACATCTCTTTTTCTGTTTTTGAGGCTTAAGTCTTCTAAAGCAGCATCTGTACTCCTCTGAAGATCTGTCCCCTAAAATATAGTCAAAATGTAGAATAGTTTAGCCTATTCTGCTTCCCTTTTTGTGTTTGGTATTTGGGTGGGGTTTCAGGGGGGTTGTTTGTTAATTTTGTTTGTTTGGTTTTGTTGTGGTTTTCTTGTTTGGGGTTGTTTTGTTTGGTTGGTTTTGGGGTTTTTTTTGGGGGCGGTGGTGATGGTTGTTTTTTTGCTACACGTACATTTTCACCATTTTCATATAATTCACAGCAAGTAGGAAGTCATAACTTAAGAAATAGCACTGACATAGGTACCTATCACATGGCTAATTAACCAATTCTTAAACATCAATCCCATGACAAGGTTTTGAATTCCCTTTTTTAAAGATGATGCTCACCCACAGGATTTCACTGTCTGAGAAAAACAAGTGAAACCAGATTCATAACATCCTAGAATACCAAAGTATATTTTGATAAATCCTACTAAATAATAAGAAATTTAGCTGGATTTGAAGGAAGAGCACTCAAAAAAAAAAAAAAAAAACAAAAAAAAAAAACAACCCTGAACAAACAAACAAAAAAACCCACACAGACGCAGGGAATGTACTTAATACTGTTAAGATGTCACATAGTGAAACACAGATATCTGAAAAACCTGATTCCAAGATTATATTATAGTACCATATTTGTTGGTTAGACAGAAGTTTCAGAAAGCCTATTGATCAGGAAATTATATGACATAGTAAAAACTGCTAGAAGATTAATGTTGAGAAACAAAAAAAGCAAAAGCTGAAGTGAAAACAAGTTTTCAACTAAAATAAAACCCATAACAGTTTCTTACCATCTCTCCTCCAATGGCATTGTCTTCCAGTACTGCTACCCAGTCCATACACTCAGGACTTTCATTGTATAAAGATATTTGTTCAGTCTTTGAAGACCCAAAGTAAACTGGTCCAAAGTTAATGCATTCTAATACATTTCCACAAGACACTCCTAGAACCTTAAGAACTTGTTCAACCACAACAGCTTTGATCCATACTTCAGTGCAGCCATGACCTTCCAACTCCACTCTGTCAGTAAGAGTAGAAAGCAGCAACAGGTAATGTAAGAAAGTGTTAGAAATAATTCATTTGGTTTAATTAAAACCTATGCAAAACTGAACCAAAGCAGAGCATTCAAATCGCTGTCTTTCCATAATTAACCTAACCTGGGGCAGGGGGGAAGTTGTACTTGACTACGTGATACCTAAAAGGGGTATTACAGTTCAGAAAGAATCACACATTACATGGCGGAGTTTTTGGGGGGCTTTTTGAGTTTTTCTGCTTTTTTAATGCTTGAAACAATAGGAATGATATCTCAAAAGAATCAGAGATGTCCATAGATGACACACTGCTCTTATTTCTGAGAATCTTTGTGTCTAGTTACCAATTCTGGTATATATGTAGTAATTTTCTTTTAGGCAACTGGAGCTAAAGTTCATCTGAATAAGCATAAAAGAACTACTGCTCTTCCTGCCTGAATGCTTGATCTAGATGATACTGCAAAACACCAAAGGACCATAAAGACAGGGTACAAACCTTTATTATTAGAATTCTACTGGAACAAAGCATGTTTGGTTTTGTTGCACAAGACAATCAAATTTAGTAATATAGCTATTGTTCTACTAGAATCAACTATCCTTTTAAATAGCCTCTGAGCTGGGGAAAAAAAAAAGATCTTTGTGTTGAATAATCACATATAACTACACAACCTGGACAGCAAAGGAAAAGCAGAAAGCATGATGCTTTGCAACTGAAATATTGAAACTCTATAACCAAAGAAAATATCATATAAAGGAGGATTTAACTGTGGTGCAAAATGCAAATATTTTCTTCCCTGTCACTCCAATAGAATTTGTCTCCTTTCCTTTCATTTCCTTTACCAACTAGCTACAAAAAGCTAGGAACAAAAGCTACAAAAAGCAAAGAACAGCAAGAGCTAATATTATGTTATGTATCTTGATAATTTTAAAAGGAAACAGGGACCAAAAAAAAACCAAAACCCCACCACAAGCCAACCACACCCTATTCACTATTATAATAAAACAGGATTGAAAAGGACTTTACAGATGGGCATCTACTTTCAAATTCTGGCACTTCAAGAGTCTATATTCACCAGTTAAAGGGAGACAAGGTAGGCATTTAAAAATATTCTATTCTTAAATGAGTTAGTGGTTGCAAATACATTATCTCCATTTAAAATAAGATACACCAAAGGACAACATAATGTTTCTCAGACTCCTGAAACACAAAAAGCCAAAAGAAAAATAGCAAAGTTAGAGAAGCTAAAAAAAAATTAAGGAACACAGGACGTGTAGAAAGGTAAAAGATACAAAAGCTCTTGATTAATTTTATAATGAGAGATGTGCAAACATCCCATATCATTACAACTTATGAGAGATCTTTAATAACACAGCCAGGTACACAATTTATGCATCACTTATCATCCCATCTCCACAGAACATCGAATTAATTTAATAAAAGTAAACGTGGAAGACAGCAACAGATACTGAGGAGATCAACTTTTTTAGATAAACAATCATAATAAAGACTAGAATTACTAAGCTAATTTATAGAGCTGGATTTCCTCTGTCATACACTCACTTTATCACTTCTTCAATGATTCTGGGTACATCTGTGCAGATATCCACTTTAATTGTCTTCATAGATTTTGGCTCTACCACTCCTCTGATAGGTTCTATGTTAAGCAGGACAGCCCCATCGTATGATACTTTAAATGTGCCTAAAAGAAACAGAATAATAAACACAATGTTACACAACAAAGTTGTAGATTTATATTCTTCTACTACACATTTGGAATTACAAAATACATAATGCAGATATTCACAAGCAGTATATTTTCTTGTGGGAACAGGAAGCATGCAGTTAATCTTACTCAAAACTATTTCTAACAACAAAGCAGATCATTAATTCCAGTATTTCTTTAAATATTACACCTACGTATCCAATGCCATTTTGCAAGCTGTGATTGTAACACAGAAGGTACTCACATTCCAAACAAGCGCTTATATAAAAAAGCAGCTGTAAGTAAGTTTGTAAGTTACAGGCTGGTTTATACACAGCTCTAGACAGCTACTATAGCCAGAAAGTTAAATGCTTTAAATAGTTTTCATTATTTGGTACACATCACAATTTATTGCAGAAGAAAACAGTGAATATTTCTAGGTTATAATTTTTATTTTTTCAATGTGAAAAAAATATATTTAACCAGCAACACTAATTAACTGACATTATATCATAGACAGGAAGAAATTGCTTCAAATGTTGTAGGAAAAATTCACTGTTTGACCTTAGACAATCTTTGATATGAGAAGCAGAAACAAACGACCCATTTTGCGCAAGGAATAAGACATGAAATGCAATGCTTGAGTCACAGGCCAGCATCAGCATTTCCTGCTGATACAGTTTATGTGCTGCCTGTTAGTGTGACCTGCTGTGCTGATTTACAGAGCCTATAGAAACACTGATCCAGCAGCTTTTCTTTTATTTGCCCTCAATACATTTCTCACTAACCACCACTTTCTTTCTAATTTTCCATGTCCAATCCTGCAGAACTTCATCATGCAACGTGCATGTATCATACAACAGAGTTTATAAGTAGAAACAGCTTGTAGACAACACGAGAAATTTCACATCATGGAAATTAGTTATAGATGCATATGCAGTATAGGTTGTTTCGCTTTATTTAATCATAATTTCTCAAAGTGAGAAGTTACTATGTATAAGAGTTGATTATATAAACTACCTACTAAATCTTTAAAATAAAATCAAATTCTGTTCTAACTAGACAGTCATCTGGGGTTTTGGGGTTTTTTTGGGGGGTGGGGGGGCTGTTTTGGGTTTTTTAATATTGCAACCCATCTCTGTGTTTCTACAATCATGTATTTTCTTTTGGTACAATATTTCTGTGGAAATCTATGAAGCAAATGCTCACACAACCTTGGCCTACTGCAAATAAAAATGTCTTGTGATATAATAAACAGCTGTAGAATTGAGGAACAAAAAAATAACTGCCTTAAATTTGTTGTTTGAAACTGAGCATAATTGCCACCCTGCTTCTGGAGAAAGGTGCCTACAGCTTTGTCCAGTGAAAAGGCAGTCAAATAGATTACTTGGATCATATAAGCATTCTTATGCACCATTCTCTGTGTTTCTTATGCTCCTTGGAAGGGTCCCTCACAAAACGTGAAGGATATGCATGTTTTGATAACTGTATGACTTCAAAAGCTATGGCAGCAAGATAGAAGACTTCTTGTTATCTTCTGGCAATAAAAACAGTTCAATTCCCATCCTAGAGGACTTTAGCTCTGAAAGTACAAGGAGCTTGTAGTTGTTTTAGTTAATAGACAGCTATTGAGATCACAGAATCACAAGACAACAAAGCAAGGGCATACGTGATTTGCTACTATTTATGTTGTGCATGGTAAGCCAATGAGCAACTGTTATTTTTTCATCTTTCAGATAGGACTTAAAAATAGAGAACTCCTAAAATTTGGCAAAGTTCTAAATTCATTTTTCTTCCCTAAGCAGAAACAGTATTGCCTACAGAAACAATGGGCCATTTTTAACACCTTTAGCTACAACACTCATAACCTCTGTAACCCACTTGGCCGCTGAAGTGTTAACTTGCATAAAATTATATTTTCCAAAGAAATAAAATGTTTGTATAATTAATACATACTAAATATTTACCTGAAGATGATCCATGGTTAGCAATCCTAATCTCTTTACTAATTACTTTACTGTCTGCAATCACTGTACCAAAATTCATCTCTGACTCAATTTCCAGGCAACAGCATGGAATTAATCTGCAGAGAAAAACCATGGTTATATGTTCCCAAAATTTGAAAATACCTTTGCATTTTTAAAGAAATTTGGTTAACTACTCTAGCAGAAGAGAGTACTACTTTTCTCCTAGTTCTCCTACCAATGTTTACGCAACTCACTTCAGCAGTATACTATACACAGAGAAGACACAAAAGAGATCTAGCTGTCTATCAAGCTGTTTAATGACTAACTACTGTAACTTTAAAACAATACAGCTTTAAACAATTGGTCAAAATGGAATGTATACATTTCTATTTAATTTTACATAATTATAGTACTAAGAACTTTAAGTAAAACTAGTTAGTTACATCACGAAAGACCAAAGTTTACATTCACTTTATTTCATTATCAGCTGCCTGAACTAAAAGCAGAGAGAAAACGTGCATGCCAGTTTCCATTTACAATAGTCTTGTTTTATAGATACTTTACGTGACTTCAACAAAACTTATTACGACAGACAGAAGTGGATAATGACACAAGTTATTTCTATTATTGATGTAAGAGCCTTAGCCAGCATGACAACATCATTATATTGGGTACTTGTTAGCTATAACAAAAAGATCATGCTTGTTTCAGGAAACTTGCATTTTAAAGGCCCCAATTTCTCATACAGTCACATCTCTGATCTCACATAAACTGTGTTTGAAATCAATTGGAATTTTAGATCAGCACAACAGTCTACCTCCTGTCAACCACAAATAGAAACACGCAGGAACAACTATATCATGATCTGCGTTACATGTGGTACTAGAGACCAAATGGAGAAGGAAGATACATCTCCTTGGCCAAGCTAGGTAGACCCTGTCCGTTGCATTGGAAGGGCAGTGGGCGGGTGGTGAAAGAGATGTGTTAATGTTATCAACATTATCATAACCAAATTAGAATAAAGCAAAACCAAAATCCAAACTCTTTCTAGAATCTTAAAGGAGCATTACTCCAATTAACTACTTAGCTTTGTGCTGCTCTGAAAAAAAAAATAGAAAAAAAAAAATCTTACTTTTGTAAGAAAACTTACTATTTGTTTTCAGTGCAACCAACAGATTAATTACATAGCCATAGGTGACTTTTATTAACAAGCTTTCCACAAGATTAAACTGCTAATAATAACAGCAGCATATGAACTTCTGAACACCATACCCAAGCAAGGGGATATCAACTATCTCATCTTCTATTAAAAGAAGTAGTCTATCTTGAAGATCTTCTTTACTCTTAGGATAATATTCCACAAAAGCCGTAACTCGAAGTCCAGGTGCAACAGGTTTCTCTGGATTTTCCACAATCAATTTAAACTGCAATTTAAAAAAAAATAAAAAATTTAAAAAAATTGTAAAAAAATTTCTAGATTAAAAAACACACGTGTGGTTCATTGATTTACAATTCAGAACCAGCTTTAAAATATGCGGGATTTTATAAAATTTCATTTCCTATTTAACGAAGTTCAGACTTTTTACAGTAAAACAGAAAGACAGAGCAAATACTAATCCATCAAATTACACTGAAGAGTTAGCTTAGCAAGATATAATTTTGAGTCTTTCCAAGAGAGTTCTAGCTTTTCCTACTGTTGCAATAAACCTTCAGCAACACAGAAGTACGTCAGCTATTTCGCAATGGTGAATCTTTTCAGTACTTCAGAAAGTAATAAGGATTAAGTCTCAGTTCAAAGCAGCAAACAAAGGAGACTGCATCAGAGGTTTCTCTAGGTCTGACTGACATTCGGCTAATGCCAAGAAAGTCCCACAGATTATTGAAAAATCTGCTTGAAAGGCCCATGGCACCTCAAATTTTGGGGATCAAATGAAAGAAAAAAACAACACAGAAGCAGCTGTCAGCAAGTTTTCCCTCTCTCAAAAATTCTGGATTTATTGTTGTCTGTAAGCATCTGCTTCTATCCAACAGCCCCCACACATTTTTCCTGGAACATAATATACAAGCAACCTACTAGTACATAGTGGGAAATACAGCGGTTCCCATGTTCTTAGGAAAGCCTCGTAGCAATATCTATAGCTTCTGGGGTGTTTCAGTCTCCTTACAATCCACATCACTCTATGCACAAAAGGCTTCTGCTCTCTATGTCCAGTTTTATTCATGTTATTTCCGAAAAAAAGTCATCCCAGTATTCTTTAATTTTTCCATTCCAATTTATGTTTGACATATTCAAGCATATCATTTACTACTTGTTGATTCTATTGTCTGAGCATCCCTTTCTATTCCTTTAAAATTTTCCTAGCAGTATAAACATTCAGCTAGAGGAAATTTGTTATGTAATATGTATCATGATTATGGGCTTGATTTTGAAAGAGTAACCATGCTTTAATTTTGAAGCGTGTAAAATTCTTTTTGAAAGAGAATTAAACAGCCAAGCATATTCATTTTACGCAAGGGAAAATTAATACGTTATCCTATAGACTTTTAATGAAACCTATGGAAAACTGCTTTGTGAGCTAAATTTCTTGAAAGGCATTTCTTGGTCATGCACCATAACAGCCTAAGGAAGGTTATTTTTCAGATCTTGCAATCTACGAATGTAATACCTCTCAAAATTTACAGATGAGTCATACACTTCAGAGCCATGTAATCACAGATGGCAGCGTAAGGTCTGTGAATGAGAAAGGTCAATATATCAGACCTTTCTGGAACTGAGCATGTGAAGTGGGACCTTGTCCTCTTTAACAGTCAGATTAGTTGTCTCATTCACAATAGCATTAAAATACTCTGCAAAAGGCATGAGATACTTACAGAGGTAAAAATTCATTATGATTGAGTAACTTTTTCTCTAAAATTGACTCTGCCTTTCCACTTCTGGAGCACATGAAAAATTGATAAAGCTGATGAAAACTAGCAAACCAGAATAAGCACAGCCCTACCAAATCAACTACATTCAACAGTTTCCAGATCACTCCAACAGTCTTCAGTTACAATGTAATAAAAATCAAGCTCTCCACATCACACAAAGTTTAGTGGGGGTATTAAATGCAGTTGTGGCCACTCTTGCCCTCAAAAGAAAGGCTGACTACTCAAACAGCAAAATTATCCATAGTACTTCAATTGTCTAACAATCGTTTTGATGACTACCCTGGAATATACGTATTCATAGTCCAAGCTGCAGTGAACAGAAAGCAACATCAGCTTCTGTTCAACCCCCAATGCCAATTTAACCCTTTGATCCTAATTTTGACATAATTAACAGATAATAAACTAGGTAAATGAAAGGCCAAAGTAAAACTACTAACCACAGCTGGGTTTTGCTGGACCCACATAGGTTACAAGTCAAGGGCTAAACGGGTTAGAATTCTAAAGATGCGTTTGCCTTTTAAAAGTCTGCCTATGCAAAGATTTTTCCAGAACTAATTAGGTGATATTAACAGTAATCATACTATCTTGAGAAAATCATACAATCTTGAGAAAAGATTGTAAACTCCTCTTTTCTGAGAAAGCTATCTGCAAGCAAGTAAAACAAATGGACTGCTCCACTCAAAAAACTTAGCAGAATATAATACAGAAATGAGGTAACAGAGCTATCAATCAATCCTATGGAAATCCAAGCAAAAACAATTTCAAACATTGTGCCCTTCAGCTGATCTGGAACACTTCTCAGATTTGGTGTTCACAGTGTAGCAAACTGACCCACCTATGTAACACTCCGTGAAGTAACAAGGAACTCATGGGCTTCTTGAGGGATAGAACTTTTGGAGAGTGCAAAGCCAGCCGGTAAAGCTAAACAGCATTTTTTACCAACAAGGGACTTTATGTGGTAAAACTCACAAGCAAGTACTTCTACTGAAACTATGGATTTAACAAACAAGGAAGCTCTCTTCAAATTGCTCACAACCTCAATATAGAAAATATAGAACTGGGAAGGCTGGAGTTCATTTCATTCTGACTTACAGGCTTCAAATGTGCAGCCTCGTTTGAAGCTCTATAAAAGAACATTTTTCAAGTATCATAGAAATGAGACCTACACATTCTCACAAGAAAATGATAAACCAGGACTGGCTCCCTCCTTCAGGACTGTCAAGAAGCAATTCAGACAACTCTGAGAATTGCCTCTTATTCTTTCCAGTTTATTTAGTTATCCAACTATTTTAGATTAGTCTCCAATTCACTGGCAAATTTCAGTCAGTTTCATAAGCTGCTCAGACATCCATGAGCCATTTGCAACAGCCGAATGCATTTATACCTGCCCAAGAAGCCTCTTACATAGGACCTACCAAGCTGGGCAAACCTATGGGCAGAACTTCTACAGAAAATACTTTCTTCCCTAATATTTTCTTCAGAACATAAAAGCTGGGCACCGAGATGCTCTTTTCCTCTGACAATGTTCTGCACTTCAAAGAGGGCCTGACAAGCGCAAGGGTGGGCTGAGTACCAGTTCCTCAGTCAGGGCAAGCCCTGGAGCGAGGGACAGAGGTCGGGACCCGGGGCGGAGTGTTTGCATGGGGCACTACCGTTGTTCACGCACGCTGGCGTGCTGCGAGGTGCTGCACAAACAAGCACAGGACCAACAGCTGACTCATAGAGACCGGCAGACCTCGGCGACGTTTCACCGCCCGGGCAGGGGCCGTGGAGGCAGACACTCTCCGCTGCTTCCCTCCCGGCCACCCCTCACCTGGGGCCAGTGCGGCGGCAGCAGCTGGAGACGGCAGCTCTCCAGCCGCTGGTTCTGGACGCTGATCGAGGCGCGGTAGCGGTTTCCCGGCACCGCGTCCCTGAAGCACAATTGGGCCGGGTCGATGCGCACCCCGGCTACGTCCCGCCACCCACCCGCCATGGCCGCCGCCGCCGTCTCACCGGGCGGCCAGCGCGGCTTGGAGACGATCGCTTAGCAACGGACGCAGAACGCTGATTGGAAGCGAAAGAGCGGCCCTTCCAAACCCACCAATCGGAAGAGGAGAAACGGGGCAGGGACGTGGCCGGGGGCGGGGCTGGGCTAGGCTAGGCTAGGCTAGCGCGGGCAGCGACGCCGGCGGCGTTCGGGTGTCATTTCACGGACGTGGGGTTGGGCAGGAGCCGGAAGGAAATAAAACCCCTAGCCCCGCTGCTTTGGAAGTGCACCAAAATGGCCACATCCCATTGGCCTGTGTTTATTAAGTAGGGGACACTTCCCACTACACCAGGTTGCTCATAGCCCTGACCAGCCTGGCCTTGAACACTGCCAAAGCCAGGATGGATGGCGCTTTGAGCAACCTGGTTTAGTGGAAGATATCCCTGCCCATGGCAGGGGGGTTGGAACTAGGTGATCTTAAGGTTCTTTCCAACCCAAACCATTGTATGATTCTATGAAAGAGATACCTGAGCCTTCTCCTGCTTGTCCAGCATTGTCCCTCTGTTTCACCTGAAGTGTTTTCCTGATGAAAGTCCCTCTCCAACAACAGCCCAGGACAGTGAAGGGCAATACAAACATGGGCATGCTTCCTCCTCTGGGTTTCTTAAAGATGGGTTAGGCTGAAACAAAAATACCCTGATTTCTCTTCTGGGCATGCATGTTAATGGCAGGCGTGGTCTACACAGAGCCAAAGCAGGACACTAACACACCTGTTAACTCAGTGTCTGCAGTGCCAGTGACTACACTAATAATTCATTACATGCATTTACTGAGCAGTGAAAGATGTGTTCCTGTGCTGTATCCCTATGCTGTAATTGAAGTGGTAAAATGAAGTTGACAATAATCCAGCCCTTAGGCAGACTCGGAGTATAATGGGATATGTTGTGCTTTGTTTCAAAACAGCAGAGACAAGGAGGAGGAACAGCATGCGCACAGAACCTCAAACATCAATTTAATCAGTTTAGATTAACCCAAAATATTTAGCCTTGGATTACTTCATCCCTTGAAAGTGCATAAGGACTCAAATTATTTGTATTTTAAAAGTAAAATACATACAGCGCAAATATGGATGGCACAGATCAGGAGAACTACAAAGTACAAAAAGGGAAAAAAGCCTGATTTTAATGGGTCAGGAAACCTAAAGTGAGCAAGGAGAGAAGAGAGCCTTTGTTTCTATTGCTGTGGAAGGACAATAACAGGTCTTTCTATCCCTCTTAAAAATTCAAGTAACAGCTACCCATCTGCAGATTACTGAAGAATGAGTGGAAATACGACACTGCAAGCACTAAGAGTACGCAGAATCCAGACATCTGAAGGGAGTTCTTCAGGAAGACTGCTTGAATCTGTTTTATGGCAATATGACTGTATTTAACTGTCAAAAAAAAAAAAAAAGAAAAAAAAGAAAAAAATTAAAGAAAATATTAATTTATCAAAGAATTAAACTCCTCTGCTTTTTCACTTTAGAGAATGGAGAACACACCTACATAGTTTCTCTGATCCTTGAATGAAATCTTGAGGAAAGTCAAGGGACACAAGATCAGACCTCATAAATATCTGATTTAGATCAGATAGCAAGAGAAACCTTCAAAGACTTTATACAGACTTCATGATGGTGCCAAAAAGTCATAAGCTCATTAGTTCATCTTACTTTATGTTATTTTTTGGTTTTCACATTAACGTGGAAATGTTCTTTCTGATCACACAAACCTAATACAAATATTTAATATTTTTAGAAACAAAACTTGCTTATGGTTTTTCATTTCAGTTCAGACCTTGCTGGAGTACAAGAGGATCCTCAGAAGGACCCTGCCCTCTCCACTTCTGACCTTCCTGGTGTCCTACCTTCCCACCTGCTTCCCAGTCAGGTCACTAGCCTTCATTCTGCTAACTGAGCTCCATGTAGGGCTATATAATAAACCTGACCTGTGAAACAATCCTGGTGTCATTGGAGGAGGGTGGTCTTTAAGCAAGGTAAAGTCTTGGATTCAATTTATAGCACTATTTCATGAACAGTTGAAGCAGCACTATTGATAGGGTGGTAACTTTGGGAATGGGGGCTGGAGCAAGAAGCAGAAACAGAAATCTTTAAAAATCAGTTCTTTCATAAAAGAATTAGCAGCAAAGAACACTGACATATTTTCACTTGATTTAATGTAGATATGTCCATACAAAATTTTTATCACTTTTACTAAATTTTTTAAAAACAAATTTTAACTGTGATTTAGCTTGTTTATAGAGGAGCCAAGTTCTGCATTAAAAAAATCCTGATCTCTCTGAAATAGTTTGGCTAGGCTCCCTTCCTCTTCTGCAAATCATTATATTATATACTATTGCCATCATTATGATATCTCATTATGAAACAGCATTAGATAATGGACTCTGCTCTTTCCGTTCCTCAACTTATGATGGCTTCATAAAATTTTTTTATCAGTCACCTAATAATCATCCCCAAAGTGAAAGTTATTGTAAAGGACTGGGTATCTGTTTTGATGACAGAATCTTTATAACTAGTGCTAGGGTATAGATTCTGTATATTCCTTCTCCTTTATCACTAAATCATATGACCACATTAAAAGCAATTTTACTTCTGCAGAAATTCATGCTATTTTACAGCGCAGTAAGCTGTACTATTCACATTGCATTCACCTTAGTGGTATCATGACGAATAATAAAGCTTCACAGCAAACTTCTTAAAATTGCATTGTAGTCATCAGAGTGAAAATTATAACCTTATATAAATCTCCACCACACCTCAATAACTGAGTCACTTCCATCTTTCATAAGCTAGACTTTCCAGACCTTAAACTTGTTTGACTATCTCCTGATCTGACTATCCTCCCAGTTTCCAGGCAGAAAACCAGAATAGCATTGTTAATACTTTCCATTTCATAGAAATGGTTAATTTTAAAAAAAATTAAATACCCCCCATTTTGTTCAAATCTATGCTGGGGCCACGTGTAAAATGAGATGCAGAATCAGAAAACCATCACCAGTCTGTTTTGCCCTGCTGCACAGGGGTAAAAATTATTAGAAAACATGTATTAAAAAACAGCAAGACCTGAGACACTGATCCTATCTGCCCATGTTCTAAACATGGGTCAAGATGCTTCTGCACTGTCTGAGTCATCTATTACATCAGAAGTAGCTCTCACTCATCTAGGAATCTCTAAAAACACAGACAAATCCCTTCAGAAAGAATTCAAGGGATTTGTAAAAGGGGCAGCTAAAATTATCATAAGGGTGGTTTATTTGACAGTAATTCTGCAAAAAGAAATGGCAGTGATACCTGAGATAATTAAACTAATTTGAACAAACTGCCACTCATATTGCACTTCGTTGCTGGAATTTGAATCCAGAGGAACGGTGATTTGAACTGTGAATGCTGGCCTATTTATTCTACTTCAGGAGGAATAAATATATGTAGAATATACTAGAAGGAAATAGTGCCAGTTACCGGTAAAACAAATAAAATGTATTTTTAGATCAGCTTTTAAGAGTCAGAATCAGACAAAGTCCCCATAATAACAACTAATAAATTATATTCCTTTGCATATAATCTTGCAAATTGCTGCATTCAATGGGAAATGAGAATGTTCAAAATGGCAAATCTCAGCTCTAATTCTCTCTAAAGGTCTCTTCACTAAACAAAGCACTCTGTGAGAAGCAAAACTAATGAAGATTCTTTTGGTTCTTTTGGCTCAGTGAAGCCATCAGTCTTCACAAAACATGTAAGAATTGCCAGTGTCGAGAAGTTCTTCCTTCTCAGGTTCTCAGGTTGGGTTGAAAGGAGCGGGACCAAAATTATTGAAAAAATTGAATGATAGAGAGATTGTCAGTTAGACAAGACAATCACAAATGCCTTCCCTTTTTTTTTTTTTTTTTTTTGTTTTAGAGTGACTCTTTAGATATTGGTAAATTAAAAACCTGTATCATAAATACATACAGTCTCCATTATTCAGTAGTATAGTTTAGGGCTTCAGGAGCCACACACTGAGCGATTATATGTACCTATACAGCAGAAGCAGAGTGGTTTTATCAGTGTACTCTTTCAGTTTAGCTAAATAGCCTGACTAGGAGGGAAGTCATAGTATTGCTGTAACATGACAATACTGATTTGGGGACCAAAGCTAGTACCAGCACGCAGTGCTGAGTTGAACATTTTGGTCTTGTGAGCTCACAGCAGTTAGTCCAAAGATTTCAGCACCAAAGTACAAATGTGTCCTTTGTTTCCTGCAGTCTGCTCCAATGGAAATGCTTTCTGCATCTGGTATCTTTTTTAGTCAGAATGTGTGAAAACACCCTTGATCATGAAAAATTTAGTAACTCTAAAAGCATCCATATCCACTCATGGATTTCATGTATTAGATAAATATAAAAATTGCTGGGTAGAAAGAAAAATCATTAAACCACACTGAGAAACATGATGAAGATGTATGTTTCTGAGCTGGGCAGATCATCTCCGATCAAAACAGAACAAAACTATAGAGAAACGGCATATATATAGGTAATAGGATTTCCAATAAGGAATAGTTTTGAAAAATCTCTCATATAAATCAGGGGTGCTTTAACAGCTGTCTGTGGCTTTTAAAGACTCCTGTAAAATCATGATATTTACCACACTGAACAAAAGCAGTAGATTTTCCAGACTGATATCAAGATGTCAACAGTTATTGGCATTAATGAATCAACATTAAATTTCCACAGTACACAAATAAGATATGATTTCCTAAAGTTACTAATGGTGGGATTCATCATGCCACACTTCATTAATAAAAAATCAATGTCTACTCCAAACTTCCACTATGGTTACGAGTGAGACAAGTACCTGCAGAGGATAATCATCCCCTCTCCTTACACAAGTATTTAAAATAGAATTCCATATATCACATTAGCTTTATGCAGGTCTCCTGCTATCTAGTTACTTAAATAATTTCAAGAATCTTTTTCTTAGGCAGTAACGATAAAATTATTAAGGAGCACGTTCAGATATTAGTGAATTTATTTTCTTTTGCCTGAAGGATGAAAATTACTGCCTAGTCATTTTATGGTACAATTACATATATTTTTATTATACCTGTATCTTTTACATTTTATAAGCAATTTATCCAGCTTACTTCCTTACAATTCAAGTGTTTAGTAAGATAAATAAAATTTGCAGTCATATTTAATACTTGATTCTTCTCTTCAGGGCTGCTCTGTATCAATCTACTTTTCCTGAAAATACTCCTCATGAACGTCATCAGTTTGCTGCATTACACTAGGAGAGCTCATTTGTCTTCATAAGTTACAGATGAAAGAGTACTACCCAATTTAGCTAGGTTCTTACACAATAATGGCCTTGAGGATCAATAGCAAAGCTTCAGTATTGCATTAAATGGGAATTAGGATAGAACATATCTTGCAAAGTATAGAAGATGCATACTTTGGGGAATTAATGCTACTCAGTAGGTTAATGACACATTGCATCAACATATGCTTTCTTTTATGAATTTTACAGATTTTTTTCAGATTGCTATTTTAACATTTCATCCCATGCTAAGCAAAAAAGGAGAAACATGAGCATTCAACTGACCTTCACTATTATTTCATTCATTATTTTAAATATCTCTTTCCTAATATTTCTTGCTCAGCTTAATCCTGTATTTAAATATATTTTTCTCTAGTTCAGAGTTTCTCCATGTGATTTGTTTTCCCTTTTCTAGTCACCAGCTATTTTTAAATGCTGAGATTTGCTTGTAAATCTATCTGTACTTTTCTTAATGCAGTTTAATATCCTGTCTGTATTGACATTTTGCATAAAGCAGGCATTAAATTGATTTCACTTCACTGACATCCATTCCTCTTTTTGGCTGGTCATATCAACATAGAGGCACCATAGGCCTTCAGCTCCTCCTTTCAACATGCAGTACTTTCACCTTATCTACATTCCATTTCACCTGCCATCATGAACTAATTTATCAGCTACAGATATAGCATGTCTATTCACTATGGTACGTTAGATATGTTTGTATTTTAGGCTACATATAATGGGCATTTTGCGCTTTCTAATTTTTCCAAGCCATAGTGAAATATGTTTAATGAACTGGGGGAAAAAAGAAAGAAAAAGGCAGCCTTGCAGGTAAGACACTCATTGAGACTCAAGAGTTGACATCATTTTTTTAACGTGGCAATAAACTTTCAGCAATTTCATTAAGCACCTATATAGTATACAACAAAATTACATCCATCAGTGCTGTAAGACAAGAACAGAAACAAGCAATGCATAATAGAAGCAATTATCCAGTAGGTATAGAGGTCACGAGTATTAACAGTCTTGAAGGTTACTCACACAGAGCTAATAGTTTGGGGAACTGTTGCAAGCTGAATCTCATTTCTTCAGTATTTATTACTTTCTATTGACTGAAGAGGGATCCACATTCCTGAAATTACAATCACTAGTCTTTCTTCTCTTGGGGGACTTCAACCTATCAGATATCTGCTGGATACAACACAGCAGAGAGGAAAGTCTAGAAGGTTCCTGGAGTGTGTGGAAGATAACATCCTTACACACCTGCTGAGTGAGCTAACTAAGGAAGGCACCCCAGCTGGAGGCTGTCTTGGGCACAGCGATCATGAAATGGTAGAGTTTTCAATTCCTGGAGAAGTGAGGAGGCAAGTCAGCAGAAATGCTACCTTGGACTTCCAGAGGGTAGACTTTGACTTGGTTAGGAGACTATTTGACAGAGTCCCTTGGGAGGCAGCACTGAAAGGCAAAAGAATCCAGGAAGGCTGGATATTCTTCCAGAAGGAAATCTTCAAGGTGCAGAGGCAGGCCGTCCCCATGTGCAGAAAGAGAATCTGGGTAAATCATACCCAAAATATTAATTGGGCAAGCCATGATGAAAGTGTATTTTTACTTAATAAGTTGCAATATCTCTATGTCTAAAAGTGTAAACCCATTAAAATACTTTGATAGTGTCTCCTACAGAATTCTTTCTTCAACCCAGAGAACCATCTACCTATATGCAGGCAGATTTCACATTTTCTGAGAGAAGATGTGATTTTGTTAATTTATCTGGGCACTGTGTAGCCTCTCAGCACATTCAGTGTTCATTTTGAAAATGCAAGAGGTTCAAAAAACTTTACAGCTGCTTTACTATAACTGAATATGCTTATATCTCTGAGGTCTAACTGCTTAGATATTTGATGAAAGAAAATGTAAAACAAAATTTTTTGCAAGAATATTAATTCCTAGGAAATACTGAAATGACCAAAATAAGTTCTTCCTGAACTTCATAAATACCTTAGGGTGTATGAGTACAATCCGACTTCCAGGCAAGAGGCATTTCCAATTGAGATAAAATCCCATTTAAGAGCTACTAATGTAATTTAGCAGGCTAATAAATACTTTGATAATACTTTGATAAATCTGCTACAGAGAGCAAAAAACGGCTTCTTTCAGTAATCTGCTGAAAGTAGATCCACTTCTGCTCTCATGAGTCCTACCTGGCACAGCAGTGCAGCAAGGGACAGACCTGCTATGGGAGGGCAGGAGAGGGAGTGAAGGGGAAGGAGGTGGAGGAAAGGTGAAGACAAAGGTTTCTGTTCCTGCAGCCAGGCACGTGTCCATATACACTGTGAGCTACTGTGGTGTATCTTCTAATATTTGTATATTTTTAAATAAAAACACTAAGTTTAGCAGTGTTTGTTTCTTATGTTTCCATGTATTCTCAAATGAGATGACCTGTGTAAGAGCAAAGCAATTACCATCAAAGAACTATCCCCAGCATTGGGGATATTCGTAAATACTTTCTGCAGAGTTTTCTTGATAAACATTTCAGGGTCTCATATTTTCAAAATAAGCTGAGTATTTGAGGAGAGTGTTTTTATGCTCTCCCCCACACCCAACTGTTAATGAACCTTTTTCAGGACTTATCTTTTATTTTGCACAAATCAGTGGTATGCAGATTGTAACTCTCCATCAGTCCTAAGAGGAGGCACTTAGCTGAGCCTATCAGCCACAAGAATAGTAATTCACTAGGGATTTGCATGCATGACTTATTTCTCATTTGTCTTCCCTTGCAGGCATCCCAGCACCAAGAACAGCTGTGCACTGAACTGCACAGATTAAGCAAGCTACTATATTTATGACAGCACTCTTCTTTCCTCTGTTGCCAAAAAAGTGGTCAGAAGTAGCATAGCAATTTATACTGCTGAATTCTATTATCATAATATTTTTGTATTTTTGGCCACATTCTGAAAATAAATTCATATGCCCAATGCCATTATCTGTTGAGGAAGTATAACAACATTTTAATATTGATTTTAAATTCTCTATATTTGAATTAGCTGGTTATATTTCACAGGGGCATAATTTAACTCAAATTCAGCTTTCAGCAACCACTGGAACATTTCCCCATAAGTTTTTACCCACAGGGCTAGAAGCCAGCTTACAAAGTTTTTCAAGTTTCTAGCCAAGGACATGATCAGCATTTCTTTACAGTAGCATCGCAAGGCCAGCACTCCTCCATTGGCCTATGTAGCTTCAGGGGCCCAATACCCACAGTATTTAACACATCTCTTGTTACATCTTGCCACAGATTGTGAAGCATTTCCTGGTAGTCAGCATAATTGTCAGTGACTTTTTATAATTTAAGACAAAAAGGTGTGTTATCATCTAATTAGACTTTCAGCAATATAAATGCCTTGTGATTTACTAAGATCTAATTGCTTATTTAATTCCAGTAGTTGGTTTTGTACTAAAACTTATCTTTTAGAGATCCTGGTATAAAGATCTCCAATTTTGATGTACTTGTATTCTTTGTTTGGTTCCAACAGTTAATTATCCTTATTGTCCCTTCTTCATTCACTCTTCTGTCCTAGATCAGGGTCCATCATCTATGGATGTGTCTCTAAATCCAAGATCCATGGCTGCAAATAAAGGCACTCTGATGACTGCAGAGGTAATCAAGGACAACAAGAGAACCTTTATTGACACTTTCAATAGTAGACCTTTGTTCTGGCATTTTAAATGCATTATTGGCATGCCAGAAATCTCTAATTAGCCTCATCTTAGTTATATTCAGTCTCCACTTGAAAGTCCAAAGGCACATAAGCATAAAAATAGCCTACTAACATGTAGCTAAAATTTACAAACACCTATTCCAGACATTAAGAAATTGAAAGTTTTTGTTGTTTTGAAGCATTTAAACATTCTGGATGAAAGATAAACAAATATAAATGTGAATGTAAAAAAAAAGTTACAAAAATATCTGCATAAGTAACTTCTCACTCCCACATTACTAAGATCACAACTGAAGCATAGTTTGGGATGGTTTTAACTGAACATACTAGGGAAGTTTGCTAGAAGTTTTGGCACAAAGTCCTTGAAGTATCTGAAGAAACTAGAAAACATTTCACACATTGCTAGAACAAAATAATTAATGAAGAATAATAAAACATTTCAAAAGGCTAACGTGAAAGCATTTATGCAATGAGACAAGAGCTGTAGATCAGTAGCTGCAATCTAGAAAGATGTGGAAGAATTCACACATGAAACAGCAGACTGAGAAGCTGGAAAAGTTGAACAAGTATGTATATTATTCAGTATATAAAATGGTAAAAGAGTATGTTAATACTTGTTAATCACTAAGGTCAGTGCAAATAAAATAGAGTTGGATTATTTAACTGTCAGGTTTGTAGTAGATTGAAGATATATCTGTATGCAGGTTTATATTCACTTCAGTTACCTCAGTTTTTCTAGATTAGCATGCATGTTTTTCTAACAGTGGAAAAAGTTAAGGATGGTGGTGTAATCTGGACAAAAAGTTAATGGCCATTGACAATTCATAACTGTTTGAGAATGACAGCGAAGTTGTTAGTGCTGGAGGCAGTAGAACATCCTGATCTAGGGTGCTGACTGCTCCAGTGACACCTGAGAGGCAGAAGGACAAAGGGAAGAGGTTGAAAAATGCTTGTATAAGACAGCCAGGTACTGTTCAGTGAGTTACTGATCTTGCAGTATGCTTGTAGATTCTAAAGAGGTTTAGTCATGGTAACTGCAGTTTTGACAACAAAGCCAAGCAGCTGCTGGTGGAGATAAGCAGTCTATTTTACTGCTGAAAAATGGCTTCTAAAAGATTCAAAAGAAGTCCTTATCTGAAGGTGCTCTAGAGGGGTCTCAAACAGTAAGTGAGCTGCTGTGATACTGGCACCCTCTCCAGGGTCCAGAAGAGTTTGAGGTGCAGAAAGAGCCAAGTAGCTGCCCAGCTGGGGAGGTGACTCAAGGAGGCTGGGGAAGCAGCCACCTGTAGAGAGAAAGACCCTTACTCAGGCAAATACTATGTGAAACAGAAAAAATGGTACAATTGAAGAAATACTGCTGCACCCAGCTAAAAAGGACTGAGGAATAGAATCTACAATTATAATTTTTCCTCTCTGTCAAAAATATGCAGGGGCTGTACACAGCCCTCTCTATCGTGATTGGGTGGCCTGCATTCAAACACAAAAGATTACATAAGTTATTTAGTTTTTCTGAATAAGGGAAATTCTTTGTGGCTGTTCTATGCCTTTGCTCTCAATGAGGCATTTTTAGGAGGGGAGATCATGCACATTATTTGACAACAACCTTCTGAAGACAATAGTTCTTTCATGTCAACTATATCCTGTTTAGACCAGTAGATTAGACTAACCCATGACTGACATTTAGTAACGGTAAAGGTTTTTCAGTGAGTTAAAAAGAAAAAAGGGCATCTTTCAGTCCTGGTTTCTAAAAGGGAGTCCTAGAATTGGCATTATTCCTTAGAAATCTAGATACTGAAAATCTGTAAGCTTTTTTTTTTCCCCCTGAAAAAAACCCCAGAGTTTGTATTTTGACAGTGAATAAATAAATACAGCTCATACTTCAAAAGGCTTTTTTGTAACTCTCTAGAAAGGGAATGTTACAAACAAAAGGCAAACAAAGAACCCTCAGATATCTCAACTTGCTCTTCTACAAAAGAGAAAAACAATTTCAGAAAGGCGTGGACATACATAAAATAAAATAATTTTTAAAAACTCTGCTTTTACTTTTTCAGGCCATCCTGTCATTACCTATGCAGGAATCAGAAGCTATGGCATACACCGGGATTTCACAGCTGTGAAAACTAAGGAGTACACTGATTTTTTCTCTTTGCTTGTTCTTACTCTTTGTCTTTGTTACCTAATAAAACTGATTAAATAATCCTCAGTATGACCTTTCAAAAATTATCTATCTTTGTTAGTTAAAACCCTCTTTGTTAGCTTAGACCCTCTTATCTATATTTGACCAACTCATTTCTTTTAGATCTGTCCCTCTGTGAATCACTTTTTAAATTTACCTTTCCTAAGTTGATTTTCTTTCTGCCCATTACTTTGTCTTGTTCTTTCTTTTGATTTTTTCTAGTTGTAAGATTTGATATTTGTCTGATTCACTATCCCATAGTCACTTATCATCATTCTTTCTGATTATCATTTTGTCAGTTTTCTTTTTTATTTGGTGATTTATTTCATATCCCAGCCTGCCCATAGCAACATTTTTTGATTAATTCATTTCCCATTTATTTTTAATCTTTTCTTCTCCTTCTTCTTCATGACTCAGCCTGTGTTTCCCATACTTTGTGCTTTTATTGTATTTGTGGCTATTTTTCGCTTGTTCAGCATCAACTACTAGAACTTTCTAAGGGCATGAATTCAGAGGGACAGCTTCTGTGCTGAATGGGATGATGTGAGCAAAGCAGCTTCTGAAAGCACATTTCATTCTACTGACTTGTTAACAATTAGGAATCACAAAACAAATTGGTCTGTTACATCTGTAAGATATAGCTCTTGAATCTGTCTCCTGCAATTTGTTTCAACTTTATTCCAGATAGATCTTGCAATTATATAGCAAATTGGTGTAGCTGTTCAAAACAAACACAGTGCATGATCCTGCAAGAACCAATTTAATGGCAGCCAGCGATCATGAAATCACCACTTTAAATTAATTAGCAAGTCAACACCATTGCAGTTTGCAAAGCAATCCTTTTCACTTTCAGTTTTGGAGATATCTTTCATACTTAGAGCAATGCAGGTTAATTTCAAAGTACCATGTCAGCACTGCAAGAGTTAACTGTGATTTTAGTGTAATACTGCTTTAAACTCAAGCATCAGAAAACCAACCATATTGATTCTCCATTACCTCTCTCTATTGCAAGTATCATTTAATAAAGGATAAATGTCCTCTTTTTATGTTATACTCAACCCCTTTGATCTTAGTAGGGTTTCTTCCAACTCTAACAATCACATCTTACATATAGCATGCCTTCCCAGTCGGGTCAGTTTTCTGAATATCACGATGACACTATATATGAGCGATATATATTTCATGGCAATTCACAATTGAACACTTAAGCCTTAGGAAATTTAAAAAAAAAAAAAGATTCTGTCCCAGAATTTCAAGAAAGGATCACAGCTGTTGGTGTGATTTATAAGAAATTAAATGGTGCTTTCCAATACAATTTCTCATGTAATACTTTTACTATAGTTTATTCATAGATTATTTCTTTTGCTGTTAGTGTTAGATTTTGTAGTCTGTTTTCCATTATAGCATATGCTATTAAATAAATGCTTTTGTAGAGGTCAGTAAGTCCTAAAGAAAATTTCTATCACGTCTTCCAAGAGATTTTACAACACTACACCACTGATTTTACTACACCACTGATTTTACAACATTAATTGGCAGTTGTTCTTTTTGTTTATCAGCCTTGCTGTTAAAAAAAGTAACAAAATTAAAATGTGCCAAATTTGTACTTTGAATATTTCTGGCCTTAATAACCAAGCACAGATGACTGGTTTGCTTGGTTCCACTGAGAAGCCTTTATTATTTAGTATTGTTTTCCCTTGAAAGTGCTTATACATTCTTATAAAGCCACCTTCTATTTGGCAATTTAAACAAGTCCAACTTTGTCAGCACCTCAGGGTGTATTTTAGTGGATGAGCTATTTCTGATGAATGGGATTTAACTGAGCACTGCCCACATGCTACCAATCATGTTGCAAAACTCTGCCGGATGTTGCGTGTCTTCATTCAGTGCTCAACTCACTGATTTAATACATAAAGACTTCTGCACATATACTTCATGTTCTTTGTGTTGCTAGAAGATAAGACAATCTCTTACTGTATACAGGCACACAGAGCTGTCACAGTGGTTAGTATGTTCCTGAGAAGTGTGAGAGTAGCCAACGAAAGGAAAATATGTGGCCTTCATCCTATATAGGTCAGGAATATATATAAATCTTATTTGAGTGCACCAATATAAAATCTTGTTTGAGAGATTATATGAATACATATAAATCTCTTTTGAGGGGCACCAGAAATCTTGATTGACAGAACTACACTATTGATAGAGTGGCATTCAGGGGCATTGGTGCATTAACTATGCAACAACGTCTGTTACGGCAAAATATTTTCTTCAACCTTAGAGTCATTTTTGTGATTCTTCTCTAACCCTCTCTGTTCTTTCAACTATACTTTTTAAAGCATTGATGTCACAGCTGCATAGACTGTGTTGAGAGGTAAAATCATCTCCATGCTCCCCGCTTATAGTTCTGGGGTTTACAGACCATAAACCTTTTGTTATAGCACACCACACAGGCAGACCATGCTGCCTCTCTACTAAAACCTTTCATTGTTTTCCAGGACACAGACTATGTCCTGTTGAGTATGACCTACAGTCTTATTCTTCGTTGTATGTCCTTCTAGCAGTTTGTGTTAAAGTACAATGCGTTTCATTGAGCTGAACTTTCTCCCCTTGTAATCCAAAATACTGTTTGGGTGACTTGTTTGTCACATTCTTTACCGCTTTGGACCATTCAAAAATGTTAACGCCATTGATTTTTTTTTTTACTTATTTCTGCCAATTGATTGAAAATTATGAAGGATACAGAGCTGATCAAAACGAAGCTGATTAAGGACTAGGACTAGTAACTAGAGAACCTTAAAAAAATGTCATAATCAGTGATAACTCCCTGCTGACAAGTACACTTTGAGTCCTGTGAGCTAATTCTTAATCCATTTAAGATGTACTTTACTGATTCTTCATAGTCCTCATATTTTTATCAGCATGTCACTTATAGTAAATCAAGTGCTTTACAGAATTATCAACTATAATTGTAAGAAGGAAATCAAATATGTTTGACAAAGCCTATTTTTCATAAAATCATGTTTACCAACCTTTATTGTAAACCTTTCTCTTTTAATTTTTATCAGCAGAATCTCTAGCAAGCCTTCTGTTATCTTCTCTTCCCCTCTGAACATTTTGAATACATATAAAATACTAGTATGGTTTTGATCTTCAGAATCATCCATGTGCAAAGACTTATCCAAACCTGGCATTTACAGGAGACAATCCTAAAAGTCATCGCTTTTAGTAATCCTGGGTGTAAGCTATCTATGTTTGCCAATGTGAAATGTGGGCTACTAATAGTGTGATTCATCTCACCTAAATTCATCTAAAATTAACTGCTACCTAGGATTCCCACAATAAAGAAAGGTAAGATCTCCCATAGAGCCATTTGATTCCAGTTATCCTGAAGAGAATCAAATAAATTTAATCATAGAATCATAGCATAGTTAGGGTTGGAAAGGACCTTAAGATCACCTGGTTCCAACCCCCCTGCCATGGGCAGGGACACCTCGCATTAAACCATGTCGCCCAAGACTCCATCCAACCTGGCCTTGAACACCGCCAGGGATGGAGCATTCACAGCTTCCTTGGGCAACCTATTCCAGTGCCTCACCACCCTCACTGTAAAGAATTTCTTCTTTATGTCTAACCTAAACTTCCCCTGTTTAAGTATGAACCCGTTACCCATTGTCCTATCACTACAGTCCCTAAGGAAGAGTCCCTCCCCAGCATCCTTATAGGCCCCCTTCAGATACTGGAAGGCTGCTATGAGGTCTCCACGCAGCCTTCTCTTCTCCAGGCTGAACAGCCCCAACTCTCTCAGCCTGTCTTCATATAGGAGGTGCTCCAGCCCTCTTATCATCCTCGTGGCCCTCTCCGGACTCGCTCCAACAGCTCCATGTCCTTTTTATGTTGAGGACACCAGAACTGTACGCAGTACTCCAAGTGAGGTCTCACAAGAGCAGAGTAGAGGGGCAGGATCACCTCCTTTGACCTGCTGGTCACGCTTCTTTTGATGCAGCCCAGGATACGGTTGGCTTTCTGGGCTGCAAGCACACGCTGAAGGTGGCTCATGTTAAGCTTATCAATCAACACCCCCAAGTCCTTCTCCGCAGGGCTGCTCTGAATCTCTTCTCTGCTCAACCTGTAGCTGTGCCTGGGATTGCCCTGACCCAAGTGTAGGACTTTGCACTTGGCTTTGTTGAACTTCATAAGCTTGGCATCAGCCCACCTCTCAAACATGTCAAGGTCCCTTTGGATGGCATCTCTTCCCTCCAGCGTATCAACTGAACCACATAACTTAGTGTCATCAGCAAACTTGCTGAGGGCGCACTCAATCCCACTGTCCATGTTGCCAACAAAGGTGTTGAACAAGATTAGTCCCAACACCGACCCCTGAGGGACACCACTCGTTACTGGTCTCCAATTGGACATTGAGCCGTTTACCACAACTCTTTGCATGTGGCCATTCAGCCAGGTCTTTATCCACCGAGTGGTCCATCCATCAAATTTATGTCTCTTCAATTTAGAGACAAGGATGTCATGCAGGACAGTGTCGAACGCTTTGCACAAGTCCAGGTAGATCATGTCAGCTGCTCTGCCCCTGTCCATCAGTTCCGTAGCCCCATCATAGAAGGCCACCAAATTGTTCAGACAGGATTTCCCCTTAGTGAAGCCATGTTGGCTGTCACCAACCACCTTGTTGTTTTTCATGTGCCTTAGCATGCTTTCCAGGAGAATCTGCTCCAAGATTTTGCCAGGCACACAGGTGAGACTGACTGGTCTGTAGTTCCTCGGGTCTTCCATTTTCCTGTTCTTGAAAATGGCGGTTATATTTCCCTTCTTCCAGTCATCAGGAACTTCACCTGACTGCCATGATTTTTCAAATATGATGGACAGTGGCTTAGCAACTTCAGTCACCAGCTCCTTCAGGACCTGCAGATGGATTTCATGAGGTCCCATGGAAAAATGTATCAGGAATATTGCTGTAAATACACAGATATTAGTAACATTAGGTACAAAACATACACACCTATATTCTTGTGTACAGTTCTGTGTAAAGGGAATTTTCAGGAACTCTAAACCAGAAATGCATATGTGACCAAGCAAACACCATTTATGCCATTAAGGACTATTATCTTGGTGCCTGCTAAAGAAAAACAGGCCCCTTCTGTGGGAATTGTAAGGGGGTCGCATAACTTCAAACATATACAGAATCTATTGAAGCTGCCCCTAACTGCACAGGTGGAGCTATCATTAGACTGGGCCCTCATGCGCTGCAGAAATGCCATCTGCTGCACACCCTGCTTTGCTGCAGAACTGAGCACCATAGTAGCCTGTAGCACAACAAATCATTAAAGGGCAGCATAACATGAACATCTGGATGGGTTCCCCACCTGAGGCCTGGTGTTAATTTGGCTGCCACGCTTGGTGGAGAATGTGGGCAGCATAGTCAATTATGCTTTTCCTGAAACTCTCAGGGAACAGACTCTTATTTCACGTTGATTGCGGACCAGGCTGAAATAGCCAAACAAGCTACACAGGGGGAGATCACTGAATATGCAGTGGAACAGTAATCAGTGCAGTAATGGATAAAGAGGATTATTGAAAGGATCACCACCTTTTTCTTGTCATCTCTAAGAAGGGAAAAATTCCTTGCCAATTAGAATCATGATTCAGTGGGGTCCTAATCTGCAGACAGAAGATGCTTTCCATGGGCAGTTAGGAAATACAAAACATATTTTTGAAGGCATGGATATTAATAAGAACCAAGTGAAAGGTATTGGATGAGCAGTTCAGGCACTGGAGTGTTTGGGAAGAAAGCTGAAAACAGGATCCAAGACCAAGCATAACAGGGAATATAATGCAATCACAGAAGGATTAAGGACAGCTGCTGTTATGGCATTTCCAGGAAAAGGACACCAGTATGGAAAAGGGCAGAACTTCCCAGAAGAGGGAGTGAGTTAAGCCAAAAATTAAGTTAGGCACAGGCAGCTGTTTGGACTATAGTATGAAGTAAAAGGAGACATCAAAAATATTTAATCTGCAAACATCAACTGAAAAATAAACTAGCTGTAACAGCAGACATGGTGCAAATCATGGTTAAAGCAGAATTAAATACCACTGTGTTTAGAGCAATAGCAAAGGAATTAGGGACTTCTGTAGGAAAACTAGTGTGGTTGTTACATCACACCAGTGATTGCTGACCATCTGGGTCTTGCCTTTTACATTCAAAATTAATTCAGCTTTGTATGATGCCTTTGTTAACATTAATAGTCTAGTTACCCCACTTATTTTAACATTTAAACACTTCAGGATATTTCCACAGGTACGTTGGTTGGAAATCACCTGAACATAAAGATATCAGTATGATATAATTCCAGTGTCTTAGATGTAAAAGTTCATTCTTCAAATTCTAAGCCAAACAATTTATAGTTTGTTAGTTAGTTGGATTGAATTTTTCCAAGACTTCAGCTAAGATTGCCATTCAACAAGCAACTCTGCTAACAGCTAGCAGTGTTGTGTTGGTTTTGGTTCTCTTCAAATCAAAGTCTTGAGAAGCATATACCAATCAAACCACAGTGGTCGCTCTTAGAGCCATGAGTACAGTAGACAGCTCCTCATTGCAATTTTTATCTCTACCTTTTACTAATTTTCTAAGTTTCCTTGCTTGTTCTGGAGGAATATTCCACTTGTCCAGAACTTTGGGGTTGTCCAGCTATGTGGGTTTTATTTTTGCTTGATTCATAAGATTGTGCAGAACTCTTTCATTATTTGCTCTTGACATGGCTTCCTTGGGAATTCTCCATGATAAAATGCCACGTTATCCAATTGCATTGCAGTGAACTGTGTGATAGCTCTTTTCACAGGAATGGCTTCCACCCGCTTTGTAAATGGGTGAAAAATAACTAACGAGTGCTGGTTTCTCTAAGTGGTGATTCAAAGGAGCTAGTCTGTACCCTGGCCCAAAAACTTCCTACACACTGCAGCAGGATTTTGTTTTGAGGTATAAGGGTATTTACCATTGGTCCTGCTAGCCAGCTGTACACTCGTTGTTCTGCATCAGTCACTGTCACACAGTACTAACTCCATCTAATGTTTAGCTTTGCCAGAAGAGGCTTATTCATTAATAGATCAGGTAAGATTGTTTTGTACCAGTGCTGAAACTAGCCATGCTCATGGAGACCATCTCCATCTGCTCATATGGGTTCCTTCTTTTATTGGGCAAATACCAACTACTTTTGGAACTGAAGTCCCCAGAAGTCTAACTTTCCAAAGACAATACAGAAAGTCAGAAGGCCTTTCAAACCTGGAGCAGAGAGTTACACATGGTTTAAATTAACTCAAGTAACTATTCCATTAAATTTCCTAATTATTCAACTGGAATATGTGCTGAGAAAAGACTGTTTAAGCAATGGATTGAGAAATATTTGAAAATGAAAGGGAGGGGTAGCATTTTAAGTACTTTATTAGGAAATTTAGGTGTAGTGAATGGAACACTGAATACTGTAGACCTTGAATCCATTTGGGATAAATTATCGTTGATGGAAAATAATGTGATTAAAGCCTTCCTGCGGAAAAATGAAAGACTACAGGTTTCAGTACATAGCCAAGGAGAATTATTGCTCCTTGAAAAAGCCATGTTCTCATTAGTTTCAAATGCTATAATAATAGCAGATGAATCTAATTGCAATATTATCAGGTCCATGTGGTTTGCTGACATTAAAATGCATTACCGTAAGGATTAACAGAAGCAAAGTTGACCTAATTAAGTATAGAAAGGTCTGTCATCTTAACTGTATTTTAGAAGACAGTAAACCAGTAGTTTTACTTACTTTAGTGCATGGAGCTGTATAGCAGATATACGAAAGGACCACACACAAACTGATGACCCTTGAATTGGTAAAATCCATCCCTAGTGGAAACCAGGCATTCCTCAAGAAGGAGCTGACAGCATAGGTTCAGAAAGGTATTAGGATGCATTCTTGCTGTAGAGAAATGGAAGAAAATACTCGCTATAAAGAATTATTTTAATCCAAAAGTCAGCTGGTAGGGCCCCCCCCAAAAAAAAGCATCTATCATGGTATCTTCAGAGTTAGGCCATATTTTAAAATTGAAACCCACATTTTACAGGGATATTATGGTTCTTACTTACCAGGTTTTAGGTGTACAACCAGACATCATTCTCCAATCAGAATGACTGAAACCAGCACATAACACCCCACCTTCCCTTAGAGAATGACAACTACTACCATAACAAAAAGAACAAGAGCTGAATGGAAGATGTTGGCGAAGAAAGCTTTTTATTATGAATCCATAGTAAACCAATTAGTGACATGGTCTCAAGGAATCAAGAAGAAAACTGAATATAATTAGCAAAAATTACGGTGTAGGCATCAGAGATTAAGACGGTATTCAGTAAGTCTCAGTGGGACAGACTGTTCTACAATGCTACAACCTCTAGTTTGTTATGTGTGCTATTTCATCCACTATTGAACTATTAGCAATGCAGGTTATGGTTTTATGTACTATAGTGGTAATTTGCTATATATGTTATCTCAAGGTTATTTTCAACAACGCAGTGAAAAATCAATAGTTTATGAGGCAAAACACGAATGTTTCCTCAAGAGGCCAGTGATTATGTGCAGACTGCGGACTGAACAGTGTGACCAACTGTGCTTTTCAGGAAATTGTGATTTGAACAGGTCACCATGAAGGAGAGTTATTGTAGCCTGAAGATAAGCAAATAAATTTGAGCACATACGAGTAACGTTACTGTAAACACACAGATATTAATAACACATGGGTAACAAAGCATTATATATATATGTATACCTACATTCTTGAAAAAAGTGCTGTGCAAAGGGAGTTTTCAGGAATACTAAAATGAGAATGCATATGTGACTGAATCACTGACCCTAGAATAAGAAGGTACTGCAAAGTGCTGAGGCTATCACAAAGCCACAACTGAAAAACACTGCCAGAATATCTTGCAGAAAGATAAGCTCTGCCTGAACAGACAATGGTTATACTGTCAAAGACTATTATCTTGACAGCTGCTAAAAAAAGGGCCTCTTCTATGCAAGATGGGGGGGATCATGTAATTTAGCCACGAACAGAAAACATAGTGAAGCTGCCTCAAACTAACTGCGCAAGTGGGGCAGAACTGAGCACCATGGTAGCCTGTACCACTATAAATGCAGGCATCATTTTATTGTTATTAAAGGGCAAGGTAATGTGCACACCTGGGCAGCTTCCCAAATGAGGTCTGGTGGAAATTTGGGTGCTACAGTCCCAGCTACAGAAAGTGGAATAAACTCCCCTCTGGAGTACCTGCCCTTGACTGGAGAGAGGGTGCAGCTGACTAGCATTGGGCTGGACCACTGGACACAAACTAGAGTTAGTGGGATTCTCTTCACCTTAGCAGAGTCAAAAGTACTTTTTCCGTCCTCATGGGTTATGGCTAGGTTCCTCTGCTTCTTTTCAAACAGAAGACAAAAACATTTATTAAATGAACAGTTTTTCCTTTTGCTCTTCAAAAATTTCCATCTCCTTGTGGCAGAAGATACCAGTTACATTTTATATTCTCCTTAATACCCTTGAGAAGGTGTTATTTTTGTCTCTAGAACTTCCAGTCTCATTTGTTCTGATATCTTTACCTCTCCTTATTGACTTTCCCTGTTTTTCTAATTTGTAATTCATACTCACTAACATCGGCACTGTAGGTTTTTTCCTTTCTTTAATTTGTTTCTCAATTTTTCCTTTAATTTCTTCCTTCACTTACCACTGAACAAAATAAACTGCCAAACAGCATTTACTTGACTTCTTACTTGACCGTGGAATGAATCTGGTAATGAGTTTATTTTACAAATTACTTTTTGTCTTAATCTGGTTTATCTCAGAAATTTTCTTAACTTTGGAAATCAATTTGTGATTTGAAACACACACACACATATATATATATAAAGTGAACATATAATGCTGAACAGAACTGCCCACGGTTTGCTTATGATGAGCATAACACCACCACCGGTCCCAAGGTAACCGTCAACTTCAAGTCCAGAGATTAACCATTTATCTTTAACTGCTACACTGTTCAAGTTCAAAATAGATATGTGATTAAGAAAGTAGGGAAGTCATCCTGACCATATTGGATCATACCCTGGATTTCATTTACATCAGAGTTAAAATTACCTACTGCCTGTAAACAGACAGCAGGTAAGTAGGGGACCAGCTCTCTCTTTCACTGCAGTCAAGTGAAGCTTTCTCAGAGAAACTAACTACAAGATACCCCAATTGTTTGAGAGATCCACCAAACTGTTGGAAATCTCACTCGGAGAGACAACAGCCTTTCCTGCAGGAGAAGAAAGAGCTGCCCAGAATAATATTATGGTCCACAAAAAATGCTTCACACATCTGAATGGCCTTGTCCCTTTGAATCTGAAGTGAATAGGAAAAAAAAAAAAAGCATTTTGAGGCATAGCCTTCATTTCAAAGACATTCCTTTGAGTTTTGTGGGAGGGATGTAAAAGGTAGTCAGCTCAGAGAGATCAAAGGCCTAGAAATATAAATCCTGAAGTGCAGCAAGTCAGATATACTCAAGTGAGACAGAAACTACTAGCTAAATTATTTAACAGTATGAGTAATGCTTCGACTTTGTGCTGCTATTTTTTATGGCATCTAAATCAATTTATTTCTCTAAATAGATCCTGATGCTTTACTGCAGTAACTGGAAATTACTTTCACCTCTTCTACTCTGTCAGTGAAAACTGAAATTAGCTTTATCACTTCATTCTAAGTTTTTGAAAATTATGTAATTAGGGAAGAATAAATTATTTGAAACTATGAAAGGGCTAAAGCTATGTTCATCTCTCAGAGGCATTACAGAAATATTCTGTAACTTTAAAACAAGCCAGGTTATTCCTTTTCTTCTTGAGTCTTAAATATGGCTTTCATTATTCAAAGAATAATGAGATAAATAATGAAATGAGTCAGCTGTATCTTTCATCACTGAAACGCCATATCCACAATGACTGTGTTTTCCCAGTACACCTAGGAATGCTGGGTTTACATCAGAAAGATATATTGTCATTGTACATAAAATGGGACTTTATTCTTCTTCGTACAGAAGTCTGAAGGACTCCTCCGCACCAGTTCCACAGAGGGCTTTAACAGAAGAGCTGTAGGGAGTCCTGCCAAGGCACTTTACAATAAACTCTGTTTCAAAACTATCTCTTCTCTTCTGCCAGAGGCTATTTTCCTCAGAAAAGCACTGGCAGACTACAGTATGTGCACATACTTCCACTCCTCCAGAGCAAATTCTTAAACTATCAACAAAGATGGGCCTGAGCCACACCACCAGGCTGCAAAGGGAAGGAGCTAAAGAGCACTTAATTCTGCAAGCTTTGCAACAGGGTGGCAACCTTTTGCAGGGTTGAGCAAGCCAGCCAGCCAGTGTATGGTATCATCAATACCTGCCCCAGCCAGATATTGCCCATATTCCTCCTGAGGCTGTACATCACAGCATTGCAGTTACAGTACAAGCACAGAAGTCCCTGAAGTGGATAAAAAGGCATGATGAACTACTGGGTCCAAAAGCAATTTGCCTTCAATTAGAGAAAGCGTGGCTAAGAGATCCTGCTGGATGCTGTCAGAGGGAATTGGGAGGCCCTGAGCAATCCTGGCTGAGGGCCTCTGTGGTTTCACACAGCTGATGTGCATACGTGATGATTACTCTGCTGTTGTATCCAATGAGTTAGTGCAGGCTCTCCATGCATGCATGCATGCACACCATTGCAAAGCAGCTGTACAGCATGCATGCAAGAGTTGATATTCCTGCATCAACTGGAAAGGCTGCCAGACATCTGGAAAAGCAACTAACAGGAAAGTAAAGGAAAAGCTGTCTTCTAGCTATTTTTAGGGAATATAGTCCAGAGTCTGAAAGGATTGCCAAGACCCTTCAGGGACTTGGGCCCTGAGACTCAACAAGGCAGCTGGAAAAATCGTCCTTCTAGAATCCCAGGAGTGAAGAGGTCAATAATCTGATCCACATGACTCATATGTAGCTGGGGCAGAAAAGATACAGAGAGATCTCTTTTGTGGCAGTCCTCCTGTTACTAGTATCTTGATAAAGTTGATGAAGCATCACATCTGAAAGTGCAATGGCAACTAATGAAGTGTTGAGAAGGGAGGAATTATATGCATGTGCTCCCTGGGAGGCACCACTGCTGCCTTCTGCTTGATGCTCTGGTGATGTGAAGAATACAGCCTGTGCATGAGCAGCTCTGTTGGTACATGTGCCAAGTGTCTGCAAATATGGCATCTGCAAAGATGACATTTACTCTGCAATCATACCTGAAACACACATCCCTCAGGTCTTCCCAAAAGTAAACCAGGATTATCATGGAATCATATTATTACTAAAATACATATGTAGATTCACTTACTTTAACCAGAATGTGCCCTCAACAGCACAGAGAAACCAACATGACACTAGGATCCAAATGCTTTTCTCCTAGATAAAGTAATACACTTTTACGTGTTTATTTAAGCAATTTAATATTCTTGTATACACGGAGCAGTATTTATTTAATTGGCAAGACCATTTTAGACACACTATGTGTAAATACACGTTTTTACTTGAAGAAGAATGAAACACTGTAATAGAGGGTAAAAAATACCATAAGTTCTAAAAGAACATACATGTCAGCAGGGCAAGTCAAAAAATGTGACTAGTCAGCTTTTAGCATAGTTTCCCAGAACTAGGAAAAAAAAAAATAATAATAGAAATGCAGGGAACAGCTTGAAACACAGCTGAATTTATTTTAGAATAGGACCCTCATGCAAGACTGAACTCAGATTGTGTTAATGCCACTGGCATTTGACAGAAGATTACAGCTTATTCACATGGAAAATTACTGTAATAAAAGGTAAGCTGTGATTCAAAAGTGCTACAATGGCATTAATACAAATTCGTATGTGGACACTTTCGTCTAATTATAAGAGGTCTTTTTCCCAGTTTTGGCATTAATTCCTTCAGAACTGATTTCAGCTAGACCAGAAAAAGCCACTCATACCGGAATATGCATCTATATAGACAGTTGCGTTAGTACAGTTATATTAGCTGAATTATGCCTCTGTAATTTCCAAAGAAAATTTGTAGGATGGAAAGCAGTTGTGGCTGTTGTTATTAACTTTAATTTTTATGTTTTAATTGTGACTAAAGAATTAGTATATTAGATGATATCCACCTACTTTTGCATTTGGCTAACCTGCAAGTTTATATATCACACTTGTTTTTCTTAAATCTCAGTTCAAATACAAATGATAGTTTCTCAGTTTCAAAAGACACAGCTTTTAATATCTCTAAGAAGAAATTAATATAATGAATTTTGAATAATTTCCTCTAATGAACTATTGTACAGATATGAAGTTAACTCTTTTTCCTAGTCAGCGATCCTTGGCAATAGGTATGTAAAAATGTAAAGGATACTATTCAAATGACAGATGACAGATAAAGTATGGTGAGGCAGATAAATGACCTTTGATGGTCTCTCATGAAAGACCAGTGTTCAAAACTGGGGCTTCTTCTGTATTCAGTCCTACTCATCCTTTAAAACCCTGAGATATGTTACTCAACCAGTTAGCTGAGTATAATTATCTGTATGATACCATTAAAAATTTAACAGACAAAAACATAAGCAATTAACACTGTACCATTCATGTTTCATATAAATTCCATAAAAGTCACTCATGCCAAGTTATCTGGGAGTTTGAAATTCTACCTATCACTCATAGCTAAACAACTTGTAACCCAGATTTCTAGCAATTAAGACCTTAGTGGGTTTCATGAAATATCTGATCTCCCTCGGGTTTCAGTATATATGTCTACCCTTTGGAGAGTGTATCTTTATCACTATTATTGTTCCAACTACAAAATTGAGAACAGGGTTAGCCAGGAGATAGCCATGTGAAGAGGCTTCCTCAGGAAGAAAAATTGTGTGTGATCCTGAGGTTGTCGAATCTCCCAGCTCTATGTGCTTTATCTTCTGATTTGTAAGCTGCATCATTCCAGGAGATCAGTTGTGTTAGTAGTTCACAGATTGAAGTTTAGCCTTTAACATAGTCTGGTCTTGATTTTTTAATAACTTTAAGCTTTAGCTCTGAGGCCTTCAAGCAACATGAGGAGTATTCTGGGACTATATGAAGGCGTTAAACACTGACTTAACATATGCACAGAAGACTAACACCGTGAGGAAGTGAGCCTTTATATGTTGTACTGGGAGGAAGACAAACACAATTTATACATGTCTGGAAATCAAGCAGTTTTAATGAAGATGGCACTGCAATTCAATGCAACAAGATGCAGCCCGGACCCAGTGGGTAGTTATCTGCAAAGCATATTCCGTACCTCTGCTCTTTTCAGGCTGTTCTCTTTGTGGTTGCTGTGCAGAGTGATGCTCTTTTTTGAATGCTTAGTTTACTTTTCTGACCCTCAGTATATTCCCCCAGTCCAGTCATCTTAAGAGATTTCCCTGAATTAAAAACAAACTCTTAATGCATAAGATGATTAATCCCTACAAACTCACAGTTCTCCATGGATATTTTTATTGTCCTAATGATTTCCATTACCTTGATAATACAATGCATCAATAAAGCAACAATAAGGAAAGACAGCATATTGGCATTCCAATAAGTAGATATGAAGAATAAGTATTATAGTTCAATATATTAAAAAATTATATACTAGGAGTCTTTTGGAAAACAAAAAAGATGTAATGTGAAGAGGTAAACAGGTTAGATCTACGGGGACTGCCTGAGCCAAAGAATAAATTCCAGCCTGAATCCTGCATTTAGTTCCGTGCCTACAAGAACAGGCCTTTGCTATTGAATTCAACACATCCAGGGTTTCACAGAATGTGTAGCCCTCTCTGTGGTGCATAATAAGCAAAATTATTATTCCCCCTTTTATATGTAGGTTCCATTTTGGCTGCTTTTTACAAGACTGTTTATCTGAGAGCTCATGTCTCCTACAGAGACTCTGTTGACACCCCAGTTTGAGCGCAGCTATTCTGGCACAGCAGCCTAGTAAAGATACAGTGTGCATCTGTTGAAGAGGGGTTTCCTGTCAACTTGGTTACGTTTTTTTTCCCTGCAACATTAATCAAGCCAACAAAAGCTCTTTCCTGCAGCATGGCTCTATCAGCAAGGGACTATGATTATTTTCACACTTGCAGCTGAAATAACTCTGCTGGCAAAACTCCACAGTGCAGGTCAAATCTGAAAAACAGCTGAGGGAGACTGTATAGCTGATAATAAATAATACATGCTCTGAAAGCCATTGCAAGTTATTTACTTTGTCGGATTTAACGGGACATAGCTGTCCCATGACGGGCTTTCACTTCTCCTGATAATCTAGTTTCTGTGCAGTGTGCATAACGGTGCTGGGTAGTAACAAAATAGAAACCATTATAATGAGTTAATACAGTACCATTTGCACAGTGCACATTTATGATTACAGCCAGTTCCCTCTAAGCTGCCAAACAGGAATCTCACAGCTGCAAGCAAGGTTACTATTCGCATTATAAGCACTGCCTCAGCAGCTTCCCCTGTGTACAAGATAGGCAGAGCTTCTTAAACTTCCTTCCCATGGGCAGATTCTGCAGGCAGACATAGTCTGGAGGGACTGGAGACAAGCCATCTCCAAGCTAGAAGCTATGTAAAGCTGTTGTCAAGGGGCAAAGCTAATAAACCCTGTTAGGGTATACTAGGTTGGGCTCAACAGTGTGCTAAACATGAGCACAGCTCCCAGTTGACCTAGACTGTGATAAGAGTGAGTTCATATCTGCCTGTAAAAGACTGTAGGGTTGTTTAAATCTCTGGAGAACAGGATGCTCGCTGAAACTTTCTCAATATACTGTTCAGGACATAACGAAAATCAGAGGTTCTGCCAGACGGCTGAGTAGTGCTTCACGTATTTAGGGATTCATCGCAATACAAGCAGATGGAATAAATTCTATTACAGATGGGGCCATATACACTATTAAAAGTCCTGGGGTTTAAGGTCTTAAGATTATGCAAACTTCAGTTGCTTAAAAGAGGAATTTCCCATATCTAGTGCTCACATAATGGTATTTCTTTGGAAAATTTTAGCACAAATGATTCAGACATATCAGAGAATACAGATAGGTAATAGCATTGTTTTTCCTGTATTAAGAAACAGTTCTGTCAGCCTTTTCATTTAATATGCTGTTTTCTACAGATTATAGTGCAGAAGCATGACATTTATTCATGACATTTATTCAATTTTTTTGTGAAGGAAGAGTCTTTTGCATCCTAGTGAAAATCTGTCCAACTGTCCAGTGAGGAAAAAAAAATAAATCTTAGATTGCACATATTGATAAAGCCTCATTAGAAAGTTAACTACAAACTACAATAAAGAGTCTAATGTTGCTGAATTGTCAAACCACTTGCAGCAACTCAGACCGACCAAACCCCATGTGTGCCATCTATGGGAGACTGTATTTCAGAAAGACACTGTAACTTCTGCTCCCCTTACTATGGTGTGCAGCCAGGGACTAGAATATAGAATAGGAAACTCTCCTCTGTATTCAGGAGGGAATTGATCTCATCTAACTTTTGTGATTTAAATCTTAAATTTCTATCTACAAAAAGAGTCAAAGTTCACTCTATGGAAACACTATGAGAATTTTTCCATTCTGAAAATCTTAGATACCCATCTTAGATCCCATTCAGATGGGATGCATATTACCCTCTGGAGACAACTACTTTCCTCTAGGGACTAGAAAGATAACCTACAAATGTAGGTGACTAGGTGCCTAATTTGTAAATAGCTACAGAAAAGCAAGATGATTCTCACTTTAGATAAGCCTTGCTTCTGGGATGGTGACATAGCTAAAGACTATTTCATAACACTAGCACAATCCCCCATCAACTGGGATTACACAACTCATTTCTGCAATTCCTGACTTCTGTAACATCGACACTGATCTCTGTAGTGTTCCTCTAACTGTTTTTGTGTAGGCAATGCAGCTCCCACTGCTGAGCACATTTACTTTCTAATGACTACCATATGTGATCAGTCACAATGTTTAAGATTAGAAATCCATTAAAGAAGATTTCTTCTTCTGAACAGTGTTCTTTTTAACCTTTATTCAGTTACACTTACATTGGAATTGGGTGCTGCATTACTTCAGCTCCTAGAGCTCAGCTACCTCAGGAAAATCCCTTTCCCAGCATCTGTTACTCATGATCCATGACATTCTTGAAAAACCAAATCCTCAATACATCACCCATTGTTATTTCATCCCTAATGTACAGTAGAAAAGACATTTAATATGCTTATATTATGGCAGAAACATACACTCATAGCAATTTTGTGACTTCAGAGATTTTGTTTAACCTCCTCAATGCATTTTGTAATTAATGTGATATAGAAAAACTGAACTTATTCTTCATCTGTAGCACAGATACTGTACAAGCTGTAGACGATTTCCCATGCCAGTGATTTCCTCCAACTCTGTCCCAAAACAGGTAGGGAAAAAAGTATTTTTTTCCTCTTCTCAACCTGGACCTTCAAGCCAGCTAACAGAACTATGAACAGATGTCTACTGACCATGAAAGGAAAGCCCATATGTATCTATAAAGGCCCTGAGTGCATTAATAAGCCTTACTGGCTCTGCCCAGTGCCCTGAGGGCCTCCCCCAACCCTACGCATGGGCTCAGGAGCCCCATCTCAGCCCAGCCTGGGGCTGTCAGTCCCTGTCGCAGTCATTCCATAAGCTTGCTGGTCTCTAGGTCCACACACCCCTGCCCTGCTTGGCCCTCACTCAGCCCCTGGCTGCCTGTGCCAGGGGGAGCACCTGATCCTTCCTGCTCCCTGACAGTACCTTCTTCCAGGAGCCTGAAAACACATTGCTGACTTTGGCAGGTTTCAGATACTAGCATGTTCATATATAAGTGAGCAATGATTTTGAAAGAATTACTTTCTTATAGCTTTCTATAACTATTAAAAATTATTGTGGTTTTGTTTAGAATCTTACAATATTTGTTGTTCCCTTAGAATCTCATGGATTTAATTCATTTTCTGAGAAGTATGGCTTCCAACTAATAAACAGATAAGAACCCTGACTCTAAGTCTTGTAGAAACCTAAAAATCTAAATGTCTAAATGCTTGTTAACCATAAGGCAAACAAACCCCTTGTGTTATTTTAAAACGTAATACATTAACTTTGAAATTGCATTAACTGAAGCTAGTTGAAAGTGTGGCTGATTATCAGGTATTTTGGCATGTTTAGGCTCCTTCAGGCAAAGGGAAGGGGTGACTTTTTCATTCATATGGGGAATATTCATCATTCCTTACTGTGGAATTTTTTTGGGTTGAGTAAGGTGGCTTCTCAGGGTATCAGTTTAAAAGAAAAAAAATAAATTTATCTAGTTTTTAAATGATAGGAAAATTAAAATATGCAAAAATCCACTTGGATGGAAAACTGCTGGTGTTGATTTCAACCAAATGTTCCTGTGTTTGTTTCTTAATTTGTTTTCTAAGTGAAAAAAAAATCATCATTTTGAATCCATTAATACTGCTAGGAAGGAACTTAATCTTTCCAAAGGATTATTAATGTTTCTATGTGTGTGGAATAAATATAACATCACCCCCAATCACAGTCTCTCCGGCTCATTAGGGAGACATGCTGGGGATAGCATCTTGGCAAACTCATTAGGAGTTTCTTGTTGCAATCAAATTTGTCCTGTCCTTAGTTGCCAGGCACATTATAATAGGGAGAACAAAACCTTGTAACTCTGCTTCCCCATTTATTACATTTTGTACTGAATATACCATCTTTGTTTTGTAGGAAGCATCCACAAAGGCTGATGGAGTGTAAAAATGCTCATGCTGAAAAGAATTTCATTAGCCAGCACTGGACATAGATTAGCATTATTTGTTTCTTTGAAATTGTAATACTGTAGCTCTAAGTGATAAAACTGGGATGCAGGCAGATTTTCTCTGTACTATTAAGTGCAGAAAACCACAGCTCTATGTTTGAGGATCTCAGGGGCTTTCTGTCAATAGAATAGCTAACCTCTAGGTTAAAGTAATTTTTGTGGGAGGCTATTGGTGACACAATACTTCTGAAACGCTTGTCACTTCTGTCTCAAAAGTGTATTGATGCCAATTCACCTCAGAGTTCATTTCCACAAGGTGGGCCATTAAAAATTGTCTGCTGCTACTATGGGTGAGGTCCTGAGGAGCATCAGAGCTGGAAGAAGGTAGGGGACCAAATGGTCATAGCTGGAGTAGGGCTGAAAGAGGGAAGATGGAGAAGGGGGGCTGAGGTAAGAAAAAGTGAGAAAAGAGATCTGGAAAAGGGGAAAATGGAAGACAAAAAGGTGAAGGAAGTTCTCCTCCTTTCAGTCACAGCAAGCAATTAAATCAGCTTAGCTAGCTGTGGAACTGAACCTTTAATTTAAGCCTGAAAGTTTGAATGCATTGGTCTTCTGGTATTATTAGATAGCTGTTTTCCAAAGTGCCTTTGATCTAGAGATTTCAAAGAACATGCTGAGATTAATTCTGATCCAAAATTTAATTTCTAAACATTTTAAAAACAAACGTTTGCACACCCTGATACGAATAGAAAATATGAACATTTTTCTGTGGTGCATAGATAAATTCCATTAAACCAAACATCTTTCTGTCCTTTGTGTGTGAGTGTATGTGTGTAAAGCCTAAAGACAAGTTGAGAAGCAACACCATTTCATTAATATTCATTGCATGGCACAAAGTGAACATAAAAATAAATAATGGAAGAAACTATTGTTCACATGTTCCATTGCAATAACTTCAGAAGCCATCTGTCACAAATATATTTTTTTTCCTTGAATAATATGAATCTTAACCTGATAGCTTTCAGAACTAATGATTTACATTACTTGAACTGAAATCATTAGTCAAATGCAACAATGGTATAAATTTATAGGATTTCCAGAAGAAATCACAGTTGATTTATATATCTGAAACAAATACAAATACAATACAAATGTTTTCATGAATTTCTCATATTTGAAAAGAATCAAACCTAAGAACAAATTCATTGACTTTGAATCAGTATTCAACTGCTAAATAAATTACTTCCTATTTGTATGTTTCAAATCTTTTATTTAATAATCAGCATATACTGGAAAGCAATACAACACAGCAGTAATGCGAACCATTTTTAACAGGAAAATTGAATATGAAAGCAGGAAATTGAATTTATTTTTACAATATCAGTTTGCTTAATGGAGATCTGAAATACACCACTTCAGACAGCAATACAAAAATGTTTATTTTCCAGCCAAATCTGAATTTGTCCTCCTGTGTTGCATTATCGCCGACAAGCTGGGCATAATGAAATATAAATGCAACTATGGAAGCATTCAAATGTCTGCTTACTTGGCCTGATTCAGACTTTTAAAACAAATTCTGAAAATTAAAGCTGATATACATTTTATTGCTCATTTACCATTTTAAATTTGATGTCAAGGACATATTCAGAGAGTTGTGTTAGCAAAAATTACTCTGTAGGATAAAAATATGATCTTCATTTTGAGATGGGGAATTTGGCAAAATCACAAGTATCAGGAAGAAAAATACAATTTTGATCTCCAGGTTTGCCTGACACACCAGTTCAAACTGTTTTCCTTTTAAAATCCTTTCTCCTGTCTCCTTAGCTCTGACATCCAGACGCAGTAACTGACTGCAGAACAATACAAGTTTTGCGACAATTTTTTTTCTTTGGGGAAACAACAGATGTTGGTTATTAAATACTTGGATAAAACACTATTACTAACACATTTGAAGGGCATGATAATAATTCCCTTTCTGATAAAAAGTTTGATATTTTACTAGCCCTGAGTTTGAATGGGCCACCTTGCGGCTGAAATCTAACAGTTGGCCATGTACATACTGCCAGAGGGCTGGAAAGCAAAATAAAATGTGTTTGCGCAAAACTGCCCCTGAATGTTTATACAAACTTGTTTCACTTGGCACTGCAACAGATAATAGAAGTGCTACAGTAAACCACCAAAGTTCCACTGAGGGGTGATATGTAACAGCAAAGGGCTGGGAAAATGCAGCTGTTCCTTTTGAAGGCTGCCGGTGGAAATGCCCTAGGTCCACAAAGTCCATTTCTTGGCAGGAGGCTGTTTAGGGAAGCTCAGAGAAAACAAAGAGAAAGCAACTGCTACAGAATACAGCGCACTGACTATAGGAACTCCTCATAAAGTTAACTGGCTAACTAACTCATCAGGACTGTACACAACAATAGCTGAAGACATAATATTACATGGCTTTATCATGTATCTCTGTTTTTTCCCCATCCTTCTCTTAACACCTCACTCCAAGATGTCATTAAAGAGAGTGATGAGGTTGTCTTCAATTAAGCTATAAGCCCTCTCTTCTAACAGGTAAGCAGATGTGTCAGAATACCTGTCACCTTCGTTCTAAAGAACTTCATCTTTCCAATCAGATACAGGTCAGCATTCCATTTAATAAAAGAGACCAAAAAATATTTAAATTGAGAGATCCTTACCACTAGGAGACTTCTAGATACCACATAAACGGAAAGGGAAAGAGAAAGATAAACCACTAAGCATTCTCTTGGCTCTCCCAAGCAACAGATATTTATCTTTTGCCATAAGTAGGTGAAATCCTACTGTTTTCTGGCAAATAAATAAGAAACAAACAAATAAATAAAAACCCAACAAGAACAAAAAAACTATTACAGGGACAGATTTGACTGATAATTACTTGAGTGTGAACTATTAGCTTTTCTGTGGTAATTAAGATTGCTATGCTCCAGAAAGATAGTAACAATATTTCCTTGCAAGGTTTATGGGGGTTTTGTCTAGATAGAATCATTTATAAATACTGGAATAGTGGAGATCAAAACAGCCAATTCCAGCGATCTCTCAATCATGCCTTTCTGTGAGAAGATTGTTGCTAATGGCTTAGGATGGTAAGTGGACAAACTAGAGCAGTAAGCTGCACCTCCCTGTCAGGGCAATACAACCACATCTGATGTAGTGCAAAGCAGGCCCTAAGAACACCTCAGTAGTTTTAATACATGTCCCTCTGCATGGCAGGACAGCCATTTGGTCTATATCTCACTCATCCTAAGAGACCTATTCTGTCCAGAAAAGAAGCAGGGTCTTCTAATAAGATCTCTCATTTAGCAGAATTATAGCACAACAGAGGATTTTGTCATCATTCTGTTGCAAGTAAATTCAAGAGATGCACTTGGAGGACTGTACAGAATAAACATAATTCTCCATAGACTTTTGTTAACAATCAGAAGGCACATAGTGATGCATCTTATAAGATCATGTCAGTGGAATTCTGACAGCATGAAGTGACAAAGTGCTAAATAAGTCACTTTAGAGTCATTTAAATTTATGCTGGATTTTATACTTGGAATATTTGCTCTTTTTGTATGCTCACCTTGTCACTAAATGTGTGTATCAAATATATATTACAAACAGTATAACAGACTTTAAGAAAAAATAAAAAAATAATGCACTGCAAGGATGTTATTTTGTTGAGATGTTCTGGAGAGACACTATAAACCACAGAAAAGAAATCTGAGCTGCTTGTGATGTTACAGGGATGCTGAGATTGCTAAAACAGCCCTATTAAACATAGTTGCTTATTTATTTTTTATATCAAATGGACTTTTAAAAGCTTTGCATGGTGTTCTAAAATAAAAAGTAACTCATCTATTTCCTATTCTTCCTCTCCTCTTGAAAGTATGGAAATGTATTCCGAAGTCTCAGGGTAGAGTCCAGCAGTGTGAAACCAAAATCACTTATTTCCACAAGTATCATGGGAATTGGAATTTTCCTAACACTTGTCAGACTCTCTTTTAAGAACGGTGTTATTTCGTCAGCTATTTGTTTTTCTTCCAGGATGTTAGTCTGAATATTCTCACATCCTTATCCAGTGAGAAACAAAGCTACTCAGAACCCCTGATTAGAAAGTTGCTTATTTTGTTGCCCCAGCAGAGGTCTAGGCACATAATCTTCAGTTCCAAGGTTCACCACTGCCTGAAATAACTTGCAGATTCATGCTATTCAATGCAGCGGGTTTTGTGGCTGTTAATGTGTAAGGAAGAACTGCACAGTTAAAGGACCCAGTTTGTTTTTAAGTATTCACTTTATTTGTCTCTTTTTCTTTCCCTCTTTATTTGTTTCAACAACACACATGAAATTACAAGAGAGAGAAACACTCAGGATCAGAAAAATAATGATGGCACTTTCATTGGTGACATGGAGGCCACCAATCAAACTAAAATATACATTATAAAACCCATGGTACAGGACTTCAGCCTCCTCTCCTTACTGCAGGATATAGAATAGAAATACTTTGTAATATTTGGCTTTGTAATATTTGTAATAGAAATTACTTCGTAATATTTGGCTCTGATCAACAGCACGCTTACATGATCTACAATGATTCAGGTGAATACCTTCACAGATGGTGCTTTCTAAACCATTCACAATACAACTGGAACACACATCAAATCCTGTCAATGTTTGGGAAGGCAGTGTAGCAAATCATAAATTAATTTCTGAAAGCACAAAGCCATTTAGTTGCAAGTGGTCAGTCATTTAGAACACTAGACATTCCAATGTTGCTGTGCTAGAATAATAAAGGATTATTAAAAAATCTAAAACATTTGAATCAAGTTAATGTATTACACAAAGATATTTAAACACACTTGAAAATAGCTAAAGAGTGTATAATTCATTAATGTGGTGCAAATTCAAATAATGCAGCAAGCAACTGTATAGTGAAGCCCATCTGCCGATGTCAAGGCTTTGTGAGGCAGTTCTTCAGTGCAGAAGCAGGGTTGGGGGTCATTATGAGGCAAGACAGCTCAGCTCCTTGAGAACAATACTCCTCAGTACTGTCATTACAGACCAACTCCCTTGCCTGGTTAAGAGGCAACTGTAACGGGCCTTAAAGAGAAGCCAACCTAGCCCTATGTGACTGAGAGGAACACCTCTCCAGACCAAGGTCTCAAGGCAGAAGTACTGGAGGGAAGATACAGCTGAGCACATTGGAAAATATTGTACCGTTCCCCACAGTGGAAATAGCTTTTTTGTGCCATCTGAAGTTTCAAATCTAGATAGCAAAACAAGACAAAGGGATAAAAGAATGAGGGAAAGTTTGTGTTGCTTTCTTGTTCTCAGACTAGCCCTTTCGGTGCTGAAATTTGCCATTTTTCAGGAGATGAGAAAAAGTCACAGAGCAGGAAACACTGAGTAATGAGTACGTTGGATCTGTATCTGACATGGCACTTTAGAAACCTCTTGGGTTTACCTTCATTTGCTTTGTTTGATGACAGACATAATAAACCAGTTACATTTATGTGAAAGAGTGACATCCAGAGAAATGCTCTAGTGCAAGATGCAATTTAACTGTGCAAACACAATGCAGGAAAACTTAATATGTGAGTTTGAAAGACAGTGTTCATAATAAACCTGCATTATTCCTGGCAGTAAATGATACATTATATATTTCCCCTTTGCTTGTTTCAAGAATTCTGTATTTAAAAGTATCTTTCCTTATATCATACTATACAAACAAAAAAAGACTTTGTAAGGCACCCTTTCCTTATGTGTGTACCCTGTGCCTAAATTTAGGGTATAGAGCTGTTGTGTTAAGAGTATAGAAATTTGGCAGAATGCAAACCCCCTTGAGCTCCAGAGATCAGAGGGGCTGGGGGCAGCCAGGCTTAACTTCTGATTATAACCCATTTGACACTTTATGTCTGGTCACGTTCAATAAGAACTTTCACAATTACAGATTCATGAATGGTGTGGTTTGTTGAAGCATCAGAAATGCAGATTCGGAATTGCTGTTGATAAATTCACTTCTTGTATTAGCGCTAAAATCCAAAGCTAGCCAACGATTAATTGAGCTCATACGGAAAAAGAACAATTGGTAATTCATTAAGCTTAGTTCCACCCGGCACTCCAACATAGTTGGAGGTGCAAATCTTACCAAAGAGATGTCCCTGTGATGCTTGCGGCACCTTGCAAAACAATGATAATCCAGTAGTTCAGAACTGATAATGATACAAGTCTAGATGACTGAGATAACATACAAAGATTTCTCTAAACAAAGAGCATCCATCCTGCTACTCTGGGCAATGAGTCAGAAGTGGTAATGAGGCATATCAGGCCCCAACCTTTGCATAACTAACCAGAAGAAAAGGGGCAGTGGTTAGGTAAAAGGTAATTCTGGCAGAAAGCAACAGGACCACCGACTCAAAAGAAGAGAAAAACTGAGCATGTGTACCTGATCAGCATGAGAGGCGAGAGGGACTTTTAACCAGTAAGGGGTGGAATACTAATTAATGAACAAAATGTGTAACTCTCAACCAATGGACACTGATTTGTTTGTTAAAATATATAAATAGCTTAAAGTTACAATCATTGGCGTGCTTGATTTGTGGAGATTTCCACCAAACACCCTGCGCAGAATAAACAACGTCTTCTTTCTAAACTAGATTCTGTGTCTTTGTTTAGAAAGCCCCACAACAGCAACACCTATTCTGGGGAGATGAGAGGAGCATTTTGCAGACCCTTGTCTGCAAAGTGGGGTCATATTCTCATCTTTTGCTATAGAGGACTTCAAATGCCAAATTTATACTTTTGAGAGAAGTGGACGTAAGACTGTAACCACATTACTTGTTGCTGCCACCCCAAGTGGTGTGGGGGCAGCCACTTTCTCACTTGGGTGTATTTATTATATGTAAATGAAAAATAGCAAGAGTTTCGATTACTTTCAGTCAGGCTTCTCAAGGGCTGTGGGTCTTGTGCAAGGGTGAAACAGAACTGTCAAGCATTAGAATCACCCCTTCTTCCACCCGACCAAGGCACCATTAAGGGTCATCAGGCCTTGCCTAATTGCTTAATCACCCCCATAAGCAGCTCATCACTGCTATTAGGGTGTTGCAACTACCACACCTCGTTAAACCCTTCACCAAATATCTCACGGCCACAGTTCTCATTCTTACAATAGCGCAATACATTTTTTTCTGGCAAACAGTATAGTATCACAATTACTGTGCTAGCCACAACTCTGCTTCCTTCCATTTTTTTAAAGTCTTATCAGTTCTTTGACTGTGAAAGGTTTTAAATTTCCATATCCCTTCAGCTATAATCCTTGTTTCTCCCACTCCTTGTGCTGCTCCTTGGCTATGTAATAACAATCGTTATTCCAGTCCAGAGAAGTCTGGATGGATTTTTACTTTTATACCTCTTTTTTATTGGAGTGGACCTCCTGAAGACACCTTGGATTTAGAAGCAGTTGTGTAATTGCCTATGACAATCTTTTGAAAATCAAATGACTGTTTCCTCCTACAGAGGAAACCAGATACAACTTCAAAATTCAAAATTATTTCTATACCACAACAGAAGTTGGGAAGAAACTGAGGTTTAAGATTTTTTTCATGAAAACTGAGAGTCATTCAGATTAACTGGAAGTTAGGACTTCCAGGTAGGTTTACTACTGCTGTTCTGCTGAATTATTTATATAAAGTGAGACATCTCCAAGAAGTGGGACCCAAATGTTTCCCAGCCTCGTGTACATGAAACAGAAGAGCAGGGATTTGAACTCGTTTTCCAAAATCCAAGGAAAATACCTACACAGCAAATTCATTACCTGTAATAATGGGTCTCACTCTGTCTGGAAATTCTATCTTGGAACATAGTCACCTCTCCCAGTTTAAATTGTATTAAACTATATCCTCAAAACTTGATTAATTTCTGAGGAGAAAATCTACATAACTGTAAGATTCCTCAATGACTTCTACTTAAGGATTGCTCTGCTTTTATGCTTTCTTTCACTAAGGCTCAATGTCAGTTTGCTTTCTTCCAATATGGCTGTGACATTGCTTGTCCTCTATTCACAGAGTCTTTTTTAACTTTTCCATTGCCCTTTTGAGTTTTTGGCTCTAAGCCTTCACAAACAAACCATGCAACGTGTCTGGAATCAAGGAAAGAAGTAGTGCATAATTACCAAGTTAAATATTGTCTCCTAGCCTTTATAAAGAATTTTTTTCATCTGTTGCCTTTCCCGTTTATTTCCCAACTACCTCTAATTAAGTTAAACAGATATGATTGAATACCAGATATTCAAACAACTTGTGGCACGCATTCGTAAATTATTACAGAAAAACTCCCCGTCTTCCAAAGAAAGGCAGATCATAGAATTGTAGAATCAACTAGGCTGGAAAAGACCTTTAAGATCATCATGTCCAACCGTTACACCAGCACCACCAAGTCCACCACTAAATCATATCACTAAGGGCCTCATCCACACAGTTTTTGAACACTTCCAGGGACAGTGACTCCACCACTTCCCTGGGCAGTCTGTTCCAATGCCTAATCACCCTTTCAGTGAAGAATCTTTTTTCCTAATATCCAGTCTAAACCTCCCCTGGTGCAGCTTGAGGCCATTACCTCTTGTCCTATCACTTGTTACTTGGGAGAATAGACCAACCACCTCCTTGCTGCACCCTCCTTCCATGTAGTTGTAGAGGGCAATAAGGCCTCCCCGAGCCTCCTTTTCTCCAGACTAATCAATCCCAGTTCCCTCAGCCGCTCCTCATAAGACCCGTGCTCCAGATCCTTCACCAGCTTCATTGCCCTTCTCTGGACCTGCTCCTGCATCTCAATATCTCTCTTGCAGTGAGGGGCCCAGAACTGAACACAGTATATGAGATGTGGCCTCACTAGTGCCAAGTACAGGGGGACAATCACTTCCCTAGTCCTGTTTGCCATGCTATTGCTGATACAGGCCAGGGTGCCGTTGGCCTTCTTGGCTGCCTGGGCACAAGCTGTCTTATATTCAGCCGGCCGTCAACCAGCACTCTAGGTCCTTTTCTGCTGAGCAGCTTTCCAGCCACCCTTCCCCAAGCCTGTAGCATTGCATGGGTTTGTTGTGGCCCAAGAGCAGGACTCAGCACTTTGCCTTGTTGAACCTCGTATTCATGTAGATTCATGACACTTGGAGACCTAACCTACAACAGTGTATGCCTGTCTCAATCATCCAGGCAAACCGCGTGGGATTGCTGAATTCCAGGCAACCACATAGCTTGTACCTAGCTGAGAGTTTCCCTCTTTCCTTAAAGATGAATTTAACAATTGTCAAAGCTTCTCCTTTCTCCACAACAGAGTTTATGAGTCAGATTTTGTGTCTCTTTTTGCGTATCCTGATTAGCTACCTCTGATACAGACTTGCTGAATCTAACCCTCTTTCTTTTGCTGCTGTCTTCTACATTTCAAACAGCTTCCCACCAAAAGAACTGTGCTTCTGTAACTTTCTTTCACATTCATGTGCCTCCTAATGGGTCTGAGCTTCCATGCATGTTGCTGAACAGCCCCTTGCACAGTTATTTTAGGAGGTCCCTTTTCTTTCTGCTAAAAACTCTCTGGTGCTTTTTCTCAGGCCCTGCCTACGCATAGGCCTTTGACTTCTCTTCACATGGTGCACATCTTCTGTTTCCAGAGGTCTGCAAGGTGGTCATGGGGGAATGTCAGAGGTGAATTGCAGGAGTGTGTGTGGACACTGGGGCTCTCACCTCTAACCTCATCATAGAGAATTATCACAGTTTGCCATTTTGCCTGCTATGTATTTGGAGGAAATGAGATTGATGCCTTGGTTGATGGGAATGACAGAGATTTGGAACTCTGAGAAGTGCTTTGTCATTAGGCGTCATAGTATTAGAATCAGGTATCAAGACACTGAAGAAAATGTTAAACCCTAGATACAGAATGGGCCAACCTTGGCAGCATTGGGATTAGGAGATTTAGTCTAATCAGAAATTGGGATTTCATGACTCAGCCATACACACGTCCTGAACTCCAAATGCTGCAGCAGCCTATGGCCAAACCTCTGCACAAGCAGTTGCTTTTCCCCTTTCATTCTCTCTACCACCACCAGCAATTTGCCAAACAGTTTCCAGCCTACAGCCAACTATGGGGAAAGGACAGGAAGGCGGACCCAGAACAGCTGCTGTTCACATAGTAGGGAAGAGACTGAGCTGAGAAGAGTGGACTACCTCTCTTGCTGTCTTGTGAGAGGAACAGTTAAGCCACTAGATATCCCACTCTCACTTACCAGTAGGGACAATCACGTCAACAGTACCTGCATTAGGCTGTGGCAGGCAGGAAGAGAAATTCAGCCTTTTCTATGAAAATTGGTCCAAATCACCTACAAGAAAATGAAAAAGGTGAGATGAAACCATCTTGAGGAAGACATCTTACTCTCTTAAGCAATCTAACGGAGCTGGCCACTACTTCTTGTTCATGCCATGGAAATTTCAAGTTGTGTTATTTTAGGACAAACTCGAGGCCATTATTCAGAAGAATATTTCAGTCTAAGGTATAGATGGTTTCTAAAATTTGTACCTTTCCCATCATTTATTTAGTAAGATATTTTTAAACTTGCAGACAAATCATAAAATGCCCTTTTATTTTTCTTCTGTTTAAAACTAATTGGTATCTGTATATTCAATTACAAAATATAGTTTAATTTTAGAAAATAAATAAAACATTAGTGAATTATGTGTCTACAATTCAAAAAAAGATGTTCTGATGATTCAGACCAAACTGTAAACAGAATATAAAGTTATCTGTATTTCAAATGCAATTACAATGCCATAATTTAAAAGGTATCTTTTGTTCTAAATGTATTTGAGTTTTCCCTGAATTCCTTCTTCATAGCACTGAAGATGCTTTTCTAGTCCTAAAAAGTATTATCGACATAAGCAATAATATAATAATAATTTTTTTCTCACTGGTGCAACTGTTATTGGACACAAGAAAATAAAGAAAATTTTTCTTTCATAAAAGAGAAATAGCAATGAAAGTCTGTCAATACCGCATATAAAATTTCAGATTTTCACCTTCAGTTTTGAATGGCTATTGGCAAAACTTAGACTTTCCTTGAAATATCAGACTCTCAGCATTTGTAAATCAGGTGGGTTTTGTCATGCCACTTGGGCAGTCCTTTTAACACGTCACTGTTCTCTTGGCAAGCATTTTACTACTTTGGCTGCAGACAAAGGGCAACTGAAACACCTCAGAATAACCTTAAAACAATTTTCTGTTCTTCCAGTAATGAAACCATCTCAGGGTAGGTTAGTGCTCAGGACAAAATAAAATGCCTGGTGATTGCTGTAATTTATGAAAATTGCTCATACCCTGAGGTAATTTTTGCAACCAGGGAGTTTAGAAATTTGTCAGAAATAATCTCTTTTGTGTCTGCAGACAGCTGGAAGTATACGGCACTTACAAAGGTGACAATCCTCAAGAGATCAAATGCATTCACAAGAACTTTTCCATGTGGAAAAGGTAAACTATCTTAAGTGTGTAAGAATCCATACCCATTAAATATACATCTTACTGTGACAAATGTAATACAAAATGAAACATGAAAATTATTTGGGACATTGTTTTTATCTTCTCTATACACAGTCTTTGCTTGTACAGTGTGTGTCTCTGCCTTCTCAGCACTTCAACTATAAAGTATTGCACTGCTAATGGTGCTATATAATTTTCAAAGCACTTTTCCTCCTCTCAACTATGACTTTTGACCTATAGTCTCGAATTTATAAAAATCAATGTTTTAAACAAGTAAACGAAAATGTAATTATGCAGACAACACTGAATTTTCTGTTTAGTTGAAACATTCTTTTCCAGATACAGATTTTGTCCTTCAGAGACATAAATGAATGGGTAAGATTGAGGGCTTTATTGAAATACTTTTTCATATCCAACTGGAATAAATGATGCAGAGTAGTTTTGACTATCAGTCCAACAACATTAGAAGCAGTCTTCCGTGGGGTGAAGTCTGTTTTGTTTAGAAGAGCTCAAATGAAACATGAATGGAAGATACTAAAGACTCAGAAACAGAGAGAACTATGAACTAGAAAAGGTATATTACATATGATTCTAATTTTAATGACTATCAACTACCTTATCTTTTTCTCTCTCATTAAACTTAATGTGATCCTGATTGATTCAGCTACACAAGAAATTTATATGGGATTTACTGATGGCCATTTGTTATCAGGGCCTCAGTGAACTTTCAAGCAGCACACCTATTTTGTCTTTCACTTCTTCCAGGGATTTGAATTTCTAGATAATTCTGTCAAAGTACTGTCAGACATATTAGTGTCATTTATTTTGTTTAAATCCTGATGGTTTCAGTCTCAGGTCTCAGTTGGCATATATGAAAGCACTAGCTTTTAATTATAGGCCAAGATCCATTAAAGAAGCTGAGACATGTCTGAACTATTGCAAACTATGTCTCATCTTTCTGTTTCCTAAATGGCTCTGTGACTGTACAATTACCTCATTCTTCTCCCTGCTCATTGCCAGTTGTCTGTTAATATAAAATTAAAGGTAAAAGGTACTGGTATACAGCGTAGTAATCCATTAAAAATTGAAGCATTGACTGTGAAGGCAGCAGCAATGTAAAAGTAAAAAAACATTGTATATTTATAGGGAGCTTTACTTCCATTTTCATGGAATAAATGGCATTTTACGCCCCACACCATTTAGAGCTCAATCTCTCTTCTGGCAAGCTGAGCTGTTATTTTTGTGAATCACTCCTAAGCCATTTATAACCAGGCCACTGCACCACTGACAACAGTGCCTTTGAAGTCAGGTAGGGATTATTAATTTGCTGTGAGTTTTCTGAGCAGCTTTATCTTTTTTCCATACGCATCCATTAAAAATCATGGAAAATGAAGGTACTAGTTACAAACCCTCCCTAAAAAAATAAGCTAACAAAAACCCTTTGGTTTCAGATGAAGGACCAGTTCTGGGCAGCACAAAAAAAAGACAACCAACCCTCAATTTATGTGAAACATCAAGGTTTTAGGGTTCCTGAAATGCACCTACCAGGATGGTGAGATCCAAGCACATCCAAAGGCCCGGATCTCTGGGAAACAAGACTCACTGTCCCATGCAGCCATCCGTGGGGACACGGTGAAGGGGTAAATCATAACTAAATCATAACTTTTCCTGTCATTTTTAGCTCTCCATCAATTGCTGGGGGCGGGGGAAGTGGTGTGGTGACCTTGTGGTGACCCCCCTGCCACAAGCAAAGGCTGCGTGTATCCATACAGCCAAACGGATATAAACTTTAGGACTGGGAACGCCTGGGGGCGATGAGGCAATTGCCGACGAGCCCGCGTTTTCGACCGTCACTGGGGTCTGTTGGGCCCAGGGCGACGGCCGAGTGGGGGTCCTCCATCGGGGCGGCCGGAGAGGGGGCCGCTGACCCCCGGGACAGCCCGTTACAGAGCCTCGGCGGAAGGAATGACACAGCCGAGGACGAGCGAGTCGATGCGGGACAGCGGGTGGGTTCGCACCCCTCAGGCAGCGGGTCACCCTGGGGCTCGCCCCGCCTCACGGCCGCCCCTGGCGGTCGGCACGGGGAGCCGCCCGCGGCGCATGCGCGGCGGTACCGCCTGCTCTGCCGAGCACGCTCCGGGAGCTCGGGGTCAGCGAGCGGGGTGGCGGCAGCGCGGGGCCGGCAGCACTGGGCCATCCCCGCCGCCCGCACAGAGCGTCCCGGCGGGTCCTTGCTTCGGGCGGCAGCGGTGAGTGTGGGGCAGTGCCGTGGGGGCTCCCGCCCCGTCCCGCGGGCTGGGCCGGGCGGAGGGGCGCAGCGCGGCCGGTGTCGGAGGGCTGGCCGGGACGGGACGGGGTGTCCCGGGAGAGGAGCGGGCACCCGCGCCTGGGGCAGGGTTGGGGCTGGCAGGCGGTGCCCCCTCGCCTACCGGTGCCCGGCGGGCCGGGGGTCCGTGCGGTGTCCATAGGAAGTGAAAGGGCTGCCCGGGACGGGGCTGTGTGTGAGGGTCCCGGCGGGACCCCGGTTGTGAGCGGGATGGGGGTCCCGGCTGGGTGCTCCCGGAGGGAAGAGGAGGGGAACGTACCTGGTCGCTCTCCTCCCCTTGCCGGGCTCCAGCGGTGGCTGTCGCTGGCGGAGCCGCCCGGAAAACTTCCCTCAAGGGGTTTGTGCCATTTCCAGTCAAGCCAGGGAGGAAAATGTTTTTAACAAAGGAAAAATCCTGCGGACTTTCTTTTTTGAAAGAGTTTAATGGCTGCTTCCAAAATAGGCAGTTAATAAATTTTCCTCTTAAGTGTTAAAAAGCACCACCACCAAAGCGAAACCACAAAATTGAACCGCAACCATCTGAAGCTTTCACATTCCTGTTAAAACTTTTCACTTTTGGCAGGGCCACTCAAAGCCTCCATCTGTGTTAGATCTGCAGTAGCCAGGACAGTCGCTGCAGCTGAAGCTTTAAGATACTGAGTGTGGGTAGGTGTATGGAAGGAAGCTCTTAGCCTGATTCTCCAGAGGTCCAGTGGACCTCTTGTAGGTCTGACACTGGCAAGGGATCAATTTATTCCTGACCACAGAAAACAGAAGGGGTGTAGGGAAACTTTATGTTATCACAGTTGAAACTGGGATTGAATGTTGCGTTGGTTGAGGGGTAGAAGAGCAAGCAGTGGCTAGGCTTGTTGGGAGCAAAATGAAGAGGAATGGAACCAGTGAGTAAAGGGAAGACTAAGCAAATGGAGACACGTGAAATAATCTCAAGTTTTCATAACTCTGTTGTCATAGATAAGTCTGGGGGAGAAGAGGGACAGTTATGCAAATGTTGGTGTTCTAGATTAAAATCAACACCTGTAATTTATTATTACTATAGGCTGGCACTGTCACTGAAAAAAAAAACCCTAGTTGTGCTTTCTCTGCAGCCCTGGTGCTCTTTGTCACCTTCTGCACCATCTTGTCCCATGCTGGTGCCATTGTTTGTACAGCAGTGGGGTGAAATGGCATGGACTGTTACCCACAAATTCACACTAAACTTAAACATTTTTTCTAATTAACCTGGTTAATACAACTGTTTCTCTGCACTGCCATAGGGATGCTTATGTTAGCTCAAAGAACCATGTGTAATGGGGAGCGAAAGTGTCTATTATTTTTTGTATATGAACAAATAGGTATGTGTGTAAAAGCATTGGGGGTTATGTACATATGAGTATGTATACACATAGGGACACAAACACCTGTGTAAAGGGATTGTGCAACTGCAGCGTCGCGCATTCTGGGCCTTGTGTTGAACAGAGGGAGTGCCACTGATAAAGCGGTTGTGGGGGAGGTTTACAAGTGTGAGAGGTGACTTGCAGTCTGAACAGACATTGTAGTAAGGGTGAGTTTGCAAGATTACTTCTTGCTGGGCCAGGGGAATTGAGATTAGAAGCCAGAGAGGAGGGAATAGGGAATTTCTGTGTGAGAATACTGCATGGAAGCAAAGAAGTGAGACTTTTTACACATCTGTTCAGCCATCTCACTTCAACCTCTTTTAGACAAGAAGAATTTATTTTCCAGAACAGATTAGGAAAGAGCCTGGGATTCCTCAGTATCTCTGTTTTCTTGGAATTAACAAATACCACGAAATCCCCAGGCAAAACGTGGATTATCCCTTTCTCACGCAAGTTCATCCATAATTTGTATCCAACTAATGCAGCAAGGTAATATATTAGCTCAAATAGCAAAGCATTGCATCTGGTTATAACACATAGGTGTTGAGATTATAACAGTTTTCCTTTGTTAGAAGTGGACAGTTACACACAGCTGGAGTAACTATACTGTTACTGTCGTTTCCAGAAGCATTAACAAATGAAGGAGAACTGAATTTTTTTAGTTAGCTTTAATTCAGCCTCTTCATACATCTAGACTGAGTTACAATTTTCTGTTAAATAATAGTTTGTTGCATAAAAAGTCCTGTTATACTCAAGCTGTTGAAGAGATGAAGTATTTTAGCCTTGTCCTCATTACTTCGGTTATGTGATGTCATGACTTATTTTCTGAACATTTTCTGAAATCTGCGCTCAAACTCTGCTTTGGCTATGGAATTAGAAATTTCCTTGTGTTTCCTATTTTACTTATCTCAGTAGTTGAAAAATCCCTCCCTTAATTGACAAAACTTTCCAAAGGCAAGGGAATAATCCTCCCATTCCACATGAAGAATGAAAGATAAAACTATGGAGACCAAATCTGGTCCAGGTAGGACGTGATCTTTTTTCAGGGTATCGAGTTTGGTGCCCTGGTTTATATTAAGTGCAAAGGTGCAAATAAATTGAATATCTGGTCTAAGGCTATGCTGCTTTTGCAAATCAAGAACTCAGATTTTAGGAGAGGCACCCCTAAAATAAAATGCACATAGCTACAGTCCACATTGAAACAGGTTTTTAAAATAGTTTACGTAGAGTCATGGATGAGTTCTGTGGTAAAAGCAGGGATAAAATATACTCCGTGACAGTACGAACTTATTGTAAACCACAGCATTGTGAACCATTTTTTGTTTGCTCTCATTTTAAACAGCTCCTTTTTCCTGTGATTCTCTTTTCTATCATTTTGTCCTGCTTACCTGTGTGACCTCCCTCACTTGTGTATCCATCTGCTGAGGTGGATCACACAATTAGGTCGAAAAAGAAAATACGTATGACAACTTTTGAGTATTACCTGGCTCTTACAAACAGCTGGATGGGTGGGGGAACAAGGGATGTGGTTGGTACCACTTACCTCCAGTATGAGTGCTGGGAAAAGCCTAGGCCATTTTGCCCCTCAACTTCCCTGTCCCATTAATCCAGTAAATCTTATATGCTTAATTCTTTCCATTTACTCAACCAATTACACCAGATTCCTATAGGCAAGAATTTTATTTTGTTGCACCATCCTGTTAGAAACTTTTGCTTTCAGTTTCTCAGTTAAATTATGAATTTCTCTGCAGCTTTTTATCTTGCTCTTTCATGAGTTCCTATCAGCTGTGTTTCCACTATGTTGCCATGCTCTGGCTCGTGTTTCTTTAATGTGGGGTTTTTTTTGCTTTAGCCTCCAGAGACAGTTTACTTTCTTCCCTCCATCCTTTCTTCCTCTCCTCTTCCACATTATAAACAAAAGCACTTGCAATGTGCAGTAGAGAACAATACAGAACTGGCAAGGGAATGGATTAAATGACCTAATGTCTGATATCTGTTCTCCTGCCAGCTATTTTTGAGTTCACATGTCTGTAACTGACCTCTTTAAAATCTAATCTGACAATACCCAGCCCTTTCCTTGTTTACTTTTGCTTTGTTTACTGACTCTCGTTCAGTAAAATTTGATACACATTTGTGAGGTCTGAAGTATGCTTAGCCCATTCTGTTGTTGCCAGCAGTTTTGATGGTACTGATTATCAAGTGATCTGTGTTTTAGTCAAAGTTGCTGAATACCATTATTAAAATAGCTCTGTTGTAAAAGCAAGGCCTATCCATACTGGAAGTTAAGGAAATTACATAATAACCACCTAAAATCACACCATGTGTTTTGGCTTGCTAAGGAAATATACTTGTTGAAAGCTATTGTATGCATATTTCAGGCTATCACTTATTTTTAATGATAATCATCATGTAAAATATCTAACTTTGGGTAAAAGCTATTCATCTGTTCAGAAAGACACTTGTAAAATTGGACAAGAAATATATTTGCACAGCCCAACATTGGAGTTAACATCCATGGCTAAGAGTCCTGGAAAATATAATAGCACAAGAAGCATTGCCTGTGTTCAAACTAAGAATGCTGCTTTGTGTAATTCTTTTGGGGGGCAGGGTCAGGACTAGATGCCCTTACATGGGGGAGAGACAGACTATCCTGCAATTGCATCTTGAAAGTTTGAGATCACTCGCATTTTAAACATTACATTGTGCTGTGTTATCTGCTCAGTGGAGCGTTTCTTCTAAAGCATTTGACTCAACCTTCTCATGTGCTTCTGAAATGACTTTTGAACGTTGGCATCTCGTGTTTTAAGATCACCCACTTTCAGTTTTTTTAATGCAGTGGTCAGTCTGCACCAAGATGATTACTCCAACAGCGATAAGATTAAGTGATCCTAAAATCCAGAGAGAGACCATGTGAAAACTGGGATTGGATAGTTTATCGTAGATAAAATTTCTTAATCCTGGTGAAGAATTTTGTTGCCTGAAACTGCAGAACTTCTCTGTTTGCCAGAACTCTAGGGTAGGTGATATTTCTTTTATTTTTTTTTACACCAAGCCATTATACCTTATCAATGTGCCTATTTTGCTGAGCTCTTTGTTTTCCTGTAGTATAAGAATGAATGCCATGGACCAGTTTCAAGATTCACTTTACAACAATTCCTCATTAAATCCCTACCACTAAATTAAATGTTTAATATAATTGTCTACAGGGTAATATTTATTATAATAATCTGTATTTCTAAATGTTTACTACTTGGCATTGAAGAATGATGCCTTTTTGGCTCAAAAAGTGTGACTTTCTTAGCTCACTGGTGTGAGGCAGTGGATGGGAATGCTACCAGGAAGTTCAGAAATAGCGACTTCATCAGACGTGAACTTTTGCACCTGCCCGTGCCTCCAGGTTTATCAGTGTGCTGTTTACTGACCTTGTGTGTATTCTTCAGCTTTTATTTGCAGAGCATTACTCTTCAAACTATTTGCTAGATAAAGCTGTGAGGAGAAGCAACTTTCTGTTCATTTTTCTGTCGCCAGTCTTCATTCTCATGGCTATAGGGAAGGGTTGAACAGGGTCTCAACAGCAGAATTGTTAGCTAACTCTCTTGCCTCTCTTCCCACGGATTTCCCCTGTGGCAGCTGAAATCAGCATAGTCTGTGACATTTTATTTCGGTACTGCTTAGCAGTTCTGAGTATCAGAAATGAAATGGACTCACTGTACTATTTTCTGTTTGCTACTGTTGCTTATCAGAGCTGTGGGCAGCAGCAAGATAAAGGCATAGCATATTGACTATGTGGCTTTGTAAGCAGCTTAACTGATCTAAGCTTGTCCTGCTGCCTGAAAACAAGAGTTCTTGCTTTTCCCCTCCATCCTTGCTAGGTTTTGCATTTTGACTGCTTCCCTTGTGCTGGAAGTGCACCAGCACTCTTAAGGCTGTGCAGTCAACTGAACTGGGAAGCTTATTTGTTTTAAAATGAAACCAGTCAAACTAAAACAATATGCACACACGAAAGGCTTTCCACAGGGCTATCTCTGGCTGGCTTTGGGGGCTACTAACTGGACCTTGAATCAGCTCAAGGGAGGGAGTGCAACTGTGTGGCTCTGTGTGGAGTCTGCCTACTCAGCTTTGTCTCGGATTGATTTAAGTCCTGACTCCTAAACTGTCAATGAAGCAGTAGTGTATCAGTATCTTTCTCTGCCAAAATGTTTGAAGAACAGCAGCAAACTGCTGAAGGGACAAGGTACCAAAAGTCCCTCAAGAGGGCCAAGAACCTGGTGAACAGATCATGGTGTCAGACTCTGAAAGTGAAAAGAAAGGTGAACAAAGTCATCTTTTATGCAAAGGCCACTTAGGATGAACTATAAAGAAGTGTCCAACTACAAGGTCATCAGATCTGTATCAAAACCAGAAGTATCAAAGCATTTTCATGATGGCTGTTCTTTAGAAACTCTTGGCAAAGGTGTGATCAAAGTTTTCATCTTGGTGTAAGAAAGGAATGTTTTACAGTGAGAACAAGCATTCACTGGGACAACCTCCCCAAAGACATTGTGAAGTCCCCATCACTGGAGGCTTTCAAGATGCAATTGAACAGGGTGCTAGGTAACCTCATCTGGGCTCCCTTTCCTGGGAAAGATTGGTTGAGAACATTTTTTGAGGTTCCTACCAGCCTGGGCTGCTCTATGGTTCTGTGAATTTTTTGTGTGGTTGAAGTTACCTACATCAGAAATACAAAAGATGAAGATGCACCTGCTTGTATGTAGCATGTCTGCCCTCACTGGAGCCTCTGATCTCCAGTACAGCATTAGGTAGCAGTGGTAGGAAGGGAGGACAAATTCTTTGACTCTTCTTCAAGGTTGAAGCCAAAACATTGTTTTTCATTATACTTCAGAGATGTAAATCAGCTGGAACACTTTTGTGTGTACGTTTGTTCAAATCCTACTTAGAAAAAAATTAAATGTAATGCAGTAAAAACCAGTCATTGGTGCATCTTAACGTATTTGGAAATTCAGGTAAAGCTGGTGCGAGGGGAAATGGGCATGGGTGTTGTGAGAGAGGGAAATAGTGGTATTTTAAAAATTCTTCTGTTTTACCACAGCTGTTCTGGGGATTCTGGTGGTCTGTGCCTTCTGTGCACTTTCTTTATGTGATTTCCCAGTATGACAGAAAACTTCATAAAAAATATGAGGAGGAGTTGTGCCTCATTATCTTTCCCTAGTTATCATATAATGCAATAAGATGAAATATGTATTTATGACTCTTCTGTCACTTCTGTGCAGTTTGATTTTTGGATGACTGGAAAATCCCATTAAAACATGCTCTGAATGCTGTCATGTGTGCCTTGCTTCAGGGGAAGACAGGCAGGGTGGAAACTTGTATTAAAACATGCTGACGGTGCATAAATATTTGGAAGAGAAGGCTTTGTTTGCACATTCCTCTAGCTTAGCTTAGCACTTCAGAAAGAAATTACGTTTTGTTGTTTTCTGGCTAATTTTTCTAAATTAAACGAGGTGTAAGACATTGGCCTACCAAGCAAGTGCTAAATGCCATTTCTCTACAGAGAAAAGTATTTGCCTCACCTTTGCCTCATCACAGAAAAGCAAAACAAGCTTCATGAAGTAGGTTAATGTAATTAAAAAATACACTTATTACATGCAAAATGAAAATGACAGTGCGAAATTATCCAGGTTTCTTTTGGCTACAAAGATCTAGAATCTTTCTGGGTTTTTTAATAGCTGTTTGAAAAAATACTGGTAGTTTAGAACAAAACTGGATTTTAAAAATGACTGTTGCTCCTTAGCCTTCACAGTACTGTAGCAATTTCAAGAAAAACTCCAGTGACTTGAGGATAATCTTTTTCAAATGTACAGAATTGTCATGTATTTTTTTTTTTTATTGTGAAAAGAGGAGACTTGAATATTGGATCCAGACTGATAGTGTTGGAGGTTGAATTTTGTACAGCCAGTTTGTGGTACTGGAAAATCCATAAAGGTATTACTTGTGACATTTGGGTCATGGTTTTGCTTTTTAAGATGTGTTGGGAAAGAAAGTATCTATAACAAAGTAGGAAAAATGATACATATTTGCCCCTGATCTTGTGACATTTTCTGAGTATACAAACTGCAATGAAGTTATATTCTTGTGAATGGACTGGGCCCAGGTACTGTTGCTTGGCCCTTCCTCTCATGCCTGAAGAAGTATAATCTGAAGGTAGTACTCTCTTGTGTTTTTAATCCCTTACTTGATCCATAATGCTTTAAAAGGCAGACAGCACTGTTATAATCTGTGTTCTGAATATTTTGATGTGTTGATTTGGGGGCAGATGGGAGACCTAGAGCCAAATGAAAAAGGGAGGTTGTAGATCATGAGTGGGATACGTTAAAAGACCACTTGCCACCCATCAATTTGATTTCTATTGTATGCTTGTATTTACTCCCTAATACACTTCATAATACAGTTTTAAACCACTTTATCCACTTCCTCTTGAACATTCCGTACTGGGCACTGGACTGCTTCCCTTCTTTCATAGCTAGGTAGTTATAAATAGAAGGTATATGTGGTGTCTTGTGTGTATGTAATAATACATACTTTGAAAAACTGTGTAATACTAAAACCTGAAGGTCAGCTGGCTCCTGAACTTTAGCAAATGGTTGAAATGTTTGGGAAATTGAGTGGCCACAAACTGTGGAAGATGCTAAATTAGACATTAATAATGTGAAGATTGTTGAAAGGTAAACATCCATTTTAGCGTACTGGAGAACGTAAGTGAGGACATAAGTAACTTACACATAACACATACAGACTTTATTTATATGAAAATGGGGACAAAATAGGAGAGGAAAATAAAAGTGCACATTCAAAGCTGCTTCTAATTTAAGGAGGCTGTGAGTGAAAACATGCTATAAAGAAAACTGCAGAAGTTCTGATACAATTTGTGTGTTTTTTCCTTGAAAAGAGCTAGCAGGTCCGCTGATTTCTTTATCTTACTAGAAACAAACAAAAAACCCAAACAAACAAAAAACCAAAACACACAAAGAACCCAAACAACATATAGCTATTGAATATGCAGCTGTCACTTCACTAGTGTAACATGGGAATTTATCAATACATTATTTAAAACTTCAGGCACCTGTAAATGTGAGGCAGAAGGATCATAACGTGGTTTCCCTGGCTTAATGTGTATTGACTTTGTGAGTTTACAAGCCGGTAACATGGAGAGGAACTTATTGCAAATATTGACAATGGTGATCATAAACTGAATGTTAGTTTTGTAGTCTGTAATTGCAAGTTTCCACTCCTTGGGTGAGTGTGGGGAGAATGTGCTTTTTTGGTTTTGGAGTTTTTGGTGAAGCTGAGGGGTTGCTACGTTTTCTCCTAGTTCCCAGATTAGCTATACATGGGTTTTTTTGGTGGTGGTGTGTGTTGGTTGTTTTGTTTTTTTTGTGGTGGTGCTTTTTGTTTGTGTGTGTGGTGTTGGTTTGGTTTGGTTTTTTTGCAAGCAGACACTCTGGTATTTCAGAATTTTAGCTCTCAGATTGGCCCCTGTGGTATCCTGTGTATTAGCAGTATTTCATTTCCATAGTAAGAACACAGCATTTGAAGACAAGAGACAAGCATATAGATTGCTTCAGAAATCTCTTTCACTGTGGTGAGGTATTTTTGTTTCTGGGGGTTTTCTTTGTTTGGTTGTTTTGGGTTTTTTTTGCTTGAGGGAAAGTCTCATGTTACCTGTATTTTTGTCAACTTGTTTGTCAAAATAATTCTGTAGCTCTGCAGAAAGTTTTGCCAGACATTCACTGTCACCACATAACAACCTTTAATTCTTTGCTGAGGAATCATTTATCTGGAGCTTCCTTCCTTACACTTTCTTACTACTTTGAGTGTAGTCACACAGTATGTATTGGATATATCTGCAGAAGCATTTTGAGTCAGATTAGGAGTATGCTTTGGAAGCAAAACTCCCAGTTGTCACCGTGCTTTGGTTTGTATTGCAGAGGCATTTCAAAGCACTCAGACTTAATTACTTTAAACCAGAAGATGCGCTCCATGAGCATCCCTTTTGCAGTCCCACAGCCACAGAGTGTTCAGCTCATGGAATCAAATCAGAGCTACCCCAAAATTAAATTCTCAACGTGTGTATTGTGTCAATGTTGGGTCCTCAGCAGCAACTGTTTTGTTCTTCAGATTCACTCTTATTGTTCTGCATTCCTGGCTGATGTGAGTTTAGTCATGGATAAACATAATGCACTTAAAGGCTGTTATTCATGACCACTGTACTTGCTTCAGATAAAACAGTACAGCTATTCAAGCCTAAATTAGAATAGATAATATCAAAGCAGTTGACAACTTGAGTTGGATTTGGAAGCTGACACTTAAGCAGTAATTAGGTCTGTGAACACCAGAGCTATAATGAATCTGTTTTCCTGTCTCTGTTACCTTTTTCCCTTTCCTACTTTATCAGTCTCAGTTCTCCTACATTCTCTAATATGCTTATTCTTGTGACACAATTGCTAATGCAGATCATCACCATATTCTAACACCTCTTCTGTGCTGGCTGAGCCCTTTTCCTGTTCTCATCTTTTCAACTTTATTTGACTTGCTAGCTTGCAACAGTCTGTAGAGGCTGTGGCTGGTCCTGAGCAGGGTGTATGCTTTCTGACTACCTGCTTTCTGACGGCGAAAATGGGTAATGATTTACAGCTGCTGTAGGCACCATGGTTTCTGAGATACTGCTGCAATTGGTAAACCCCATCTATACTTCAGTGAGAACATTAATGGCTTTTCTCTGTCCTTCTTGGTCATTGATCTTTGTGGAAAACTTACGGTAGCACAGAAGAAGAAATCTCCTTGTCAGATTTAGTGAAAAGCTGTTGAGGGAGGGGAGGGTGGAGAGAACAGAAAGTAACACAGATTCATTAGTTTCGTGCCCAGACAAAATCAGGATAAAAACATGTCCTGTGAAAGCTTTATTTAATTGTTCACCACTCCCACTTGAAAAAGGAGAGAAATTGGTTATCATTATGTCAACACTTAGATGGATTATCAAGATAAATATTCCAAATTTTAATTTCCAAAGCATAGTGGAATTGTCTAGTGTAAAATAATGTCTTTTAACTGTAGCTTATAGAAGACTGAGGTGTCTGAGCTGCCACTATGTAGGCAGCTCAGAAAGGCACAGTCTCTTGAGGATTTGTGCAATTCTGGTTTCAGTACAGATACAGTTACATACGTGTTCAATTATGCCTCCCAAGAACTGCACCAGATGGTTCACATGCACTTTAAAACAATGAAACCTGCCAAAATTCTCCCTCACCGAAGGGAGAGTGTTGCTTCTTCCAGATGTCCTACTGGCCAAGTGTGTGTATCAGAAGATTGACCTTGTCTGGTTTTGAAGGGGAGGGGAAGGAAGAGATATCTTACAGCAACTGCCGCTTTGAGCCGGAGGAGCCTGGAAGTAACCAGACAATAACCAGCCAGAATATTGCCACAGCTTTAAAACAGCAAAAACCACCTAACTAAATGTGCTGGTATTGGCTGTGATAGAGTTTATTTTCTTCATAGTAGCTGGTATAGGGCTATACTTTGGATTTGTGCTGGAAACAATGTTGATAACACAGGGATGCTTTCGTTATTGCTGGGCAGTGCTTACACAGAGCCAAGGCCTTTTCTGCTCCTCACACCACCCACCAGCGAGGAAACTGGGGTGCACAAGGAGTTGGGAGGGGAGACAGCTGGGACAGCTGACCTCAACTGACCCAAGGGATATCCCATACCATATGGAGTGATGCTTAGCATATAAGCTAGGGGAAGAAGAAAGAAAGGGGAGACATTTGGAGTGATGGCATTTGTCTTCACAAGTGATCATTACATGTGATGGAGCCCTGCTTTCCTGGAGACGGCTGAACACCTGTCTGCTGATAGGAGGCAGTGAATGAATTCCTCGTTTTGTTTTGCTTGCATGTGGGACTTTTGCTTTACCTCTGAAACTTTATCTCAACCCACAAGTTTCCTGGCTTTCAGTCTTCCATTCTTCCTCCCCATCCCAATGCAGGGTGAGTGAGTGCCTGTGTGGGGCTTAGTTGCCAGATGGGGTTAAATTGTGACAGTCCTTTCTGGCACCCAACATGGGGCCTTTTCAGCACATGTCACACAGTTACTTTGGAAGAAGGGGTAATGAGGCAGTAGCTTAGACTTCAGTCTTAGCCAGCTGAAGTTCTGTCCAGCTGCAGTCATGATGAACCACCTTCTCTGTGCTAACAGGGCGGTGTTCGAGAGTTGTACTCGGCGTGCTTGTTCTGTGACTAGTAATGATATTTTATTGATTTTAAGATGTAATGGCAGTCCACTGAGTACAGGTTTCTCTTAGCAATCTGGTTTGTGGTTTTGAGTCCATGTGTAATCAAAATGAATGATAATGTTTTATGGTTTAGTGCAAGGTGTCCGGGGTTGGAACTAGATGATCTTAAGGTCCTTTCCAACCCTAACTATTCTATGATACTATAATGCTGTGATTGGGTAGCATCTATAAGGCAGAGTTTTTTTCAGTTCTCTCATTCACTCTTATCCTTGTCCCCCAATAAGTCTCAGGTGGGAGAAATCTTTTCTATCCTTGTCTGATTAAGTAGCTTCAAAAACGTTCAATCCCTCTTTATTCCCACTCAAATTCTCTGGAAAACCTTGCTGTTGCAAGCAGACCAAACTTAATAAATACAGGCTTCTCCACTATCGTTATCTATGGACTTCCTATTCAAAGAAAAATCAGTATATTTCTCGAGCATTTGAATGCATGTAAATTCTTTGGTGCGCTTTTCCTGGGAAAAAGTTCTTTGAAACAGGTCATAATAAGTAAAATTGTAGTCTTCTGCAGCGTTTTTTGCAAGGATGTAAAAGACGCACGTGGTGGGACTGGGATTTTTAGGTAGGCACATAACGTATTTTGAATAAAAGGCAGTCAGGCAACTATCATCTGTCTTCCTGTGTAATTATTTAATGTTGTCATTTTTCTTCTAAACAAACCTCCCACAGGAGTGTTTCAGTTGTTGCATTGCACCTGGTTTGGGGCTGTGGATTAGAATAGGTGTGCTAATTTTCAGACTGAACATCTACTTATGTTTTAGTTAGCAGTGTCCCTTGAATGTATCTACTTTCATAAAAAGCTCTAGAAGAACCTAAATATTTATAACTTAAAAATTGTATAGCTCTATGTGGCATCTGGTTGTAATTGCATCCCAGAGGCCTCATTAATTGTACAGTTTACAAAACTAATATTAGCAGCTGTATTCGTTGTTAGAGTTGTATTGTAGAATGAAAAAAGTCACTTCCCTCTTCCCTACCTGGGTACTGTAATGTGTATTCCCTCGCCATTTGCAAGAAGAGCACAATGGCCTGGCAGTGCTTTAAATCACTGTTAACACAGCCTGTGAGAAACTAAGTGTGTGAAAATGCTGTTGCTGCTTTTTGTTACGCTTATTTTCTCTTCTTTTTGTAATCCCTTCCCTTAAGGACTTGCTTTGTTCTTTATATTCTGTCTCCCTAGAATATATGACAAATCAGTGAGTGAGAATAGTGAAGGCAGTTTGGACTTGTGTGCCCTCCATCAGATCTTCTGTCCTTTAACAGTACGTGCTGCACACAAGTTTCCATTAAACTTGTAGTCGGGGAGTGTTCCCAGAAGAAGTATACCTGCCAACCGAATATGGTTGTCTTGACAAATGCAACAAAATCTTGCAGAAATACTGTCATGAGCCAACAACTTTCAGTGCTGAAATTAATTGGCCTCCCAATTTAAGGGATACATTGCTCTACTAGAGTATGATTACCAGCTTTGGAAATGTGTATAAAAATATTCTATGCTTGTGCTTATACATAGTGTATACAAGGTTTGGGCACTTTCAGGATTGGGAAAAAAAAGAAAATTAGGTTAGTTGTGGAAAGAATTGTAAAGCCGGGTTTGTTACTTCAATATTAGTTCTTTAAAATTTCATGCAAAGTGTTTTTCCTTAGTAAGACACTACAGCCCTTTGGTGGTGAGCATATGACTGCTGGTAAATAGCAAGGGCTTTGTTGGTATGTCTCCTTTGCTGTCTCATGTGTTTTAGAACTCACTGAATTTCCATTAGGTCATTACATATTCTACTAGAAGTGGAAGGTTGATTGTTTTAGTTTAGTTTTGTTTTTTACCATTATTCTGACAGCCATGTAGGCAGGCAGAAAAGGTCACTTGTTGGTCAGGTATGTCAGCTTGCCATTGAACTCAGAATTTGGCACTTGGTTATAGAGCTATCCATGCTGCCCACCACATTGTCACTTTTTGCACAAGCAAATCTAAGGTGATGTATAACCTCTTGCAGAGGGGAGGGGATAATATATAGAAGGTAGTTGGAAGAGGGATTCCTGTTACAATAAATATTGGTGTTACTAGTAAGATACTCGCCGTGAAGGATTTATGTTCTCACATTTGTGTGTATATATGAAAAACATTGCTTTTGACACCATAGAAGCATCCTAACCTTCAGTAAGGTTCATGAAGACTTAAAAGCAGGAAACTAAATAGAGTTGGGTAGAGAAACAAATGAGTCAGTAGCAAGTCAAGATGTTCTTGTAGTATTACCAGCCCTCTTCAGCTTTATTATGTAGTTGTTTGTTTGATCCCTTCTTCCAAACAGCCTTTGAGCTATTTAGTCAATTTGAACCAAGACTGTCAGAGAGTAGAGGACCAAAAAATAATTAAGCTCCTTGTCTTATGTGAAGGGGCATTTGAGGGCAAAGACCCAAGTGGTTCCTCTGCAGTGGGAGAGTCTTTTCTATAAGTGTAATGTCCATGTAGTGGCAGGGCAACCATTCCCTGTGTCCTCAAATCAACCTCTTGGTTGTCATAGCAAGAAGCTGTTTTGTGGGAGCTTGGAAATTAAGAAGTTTGGGGAGGGAATATAGGGAGAGAGAAGGCAGGGGAGCATAAAAAAGACACACGTTTGTAGTAAAATGGACAAAATTAGTTCCAGGTAGATCTAAATACTTGTAATTGCTGTAAGAATCTAATGCAGATTGTTGAAGGAAAGTTTCTGTACCACAGCTGCTGGAAAGCTGTATTTGGTATTTCCTAGAGAAGGGCACACTGGTTCCTTTTGTAATGAAGGAAGGGTGAAGAGAAATGTAATACGTGTTATGCTGTCAATTCAGCAAATCTTCATTTTGTCACTAGTTCATAATATACTTGCCTCCATTTCCACTGACAAAAAGTGGTGGTGGTTCTTTATTCTCCACACATTTTCCCCATCTGGGAATGAACACTGGAGTACTGACATGCACAAAGGTCATGATGTTCCAAGCACTTAGTGTCAGGTGCCAAGCCAGCATTGCATGCCTTGGCAGTGCCGCCCTCTGCTCCTGGTGTACAACATCCAGTAGCAGGGAAGAGGCACATTAGTCCCCTTGTTTCCATCGCAGTTCCAGAGCCATCTAGTTGTGACTCAGGGAGCATGGATATGGATGCATGTTTTGCCCTTTTTTTTTTTTTTTTTTTTTTAAATGTTGAAATTCACATGCCCACAAGTTACTTGTTAAAGGGCAAGATATGAAAGACTACCTGATTTTTTATTTATTTATTTTTTACATTCTAAATTTAATGCAGAGAAGCGTCCCCATTAGAGAGGGGAAGCCTGATGAGGTGCATTTCATGCACTGTATTACTGCCACTCCACCAGAGCAAGTGAGCACTCGCGGGTCTTGCTTTTCTATTATTGGGAATCTTGAGCTCCTATTGCAAAAGCAGCCACCTGAAACGGTCAGGTAATAAATGGCAAAAGACATTCATAATGTAACAGATGAAGAGAATAGTTACACCAGTAGCCAAATTTTTTTTTTTTTTTTTGGTGACCTGCTTGTTACTCAAAGCTTGGCAATTTGTTCAGGACAGATATTTGGCTTGTAACAATGTGACTACCCAGAAAATGACACTAATTTTAGCTTTATTCAAGAAGCCAGGGGCAAAGGTGGTTTTGTCATTGTATGGAGTAGTCTGCTAAGAAAAATTACTCCAAGAAACTGAAACTAGTCCCTCAAACTAATCTTCCTGCCTTCAGGTTCAGTTCTTGTTGGCGCTCTGCCTGATGGGTGCAATGAGCTTTAGGCACTTTCCTGACGGAGAGCATCTTTTGTCTGTTCTCTTTCCAAGATGAGGTATAAGGTACATGGAGGCTCTTGTAGGGCAAGTTGGGATCCTCTCATGTATTTCTAGTTCCTTTGCCAAATCACAGGTCTTGTTCTGCCATTGAATTTTATGCAGGAATCCTGTTTTAATCAGTAGGACTGTGAATGAATTTGCATGTGTTCATTCTGATTTTAAAAAACGTGATCCATAGACTAGAGATAATGAGTTGACTTGGTGACGTCTGCAGAGTGAATTTAAGTCTTGGATACGGATTAAGTAATTACAGTGGAGAATGTAATACCTTTCAAGTTTCATTAGGGAAAGCAGTGGTTGCAGATTTGTTTAAAATTATATACGCCTTCTATTTCATATCAGCATTTTTGAATAGTCTAAATATGGAAGGCTTTGAAAAAGGTTAAAGCATTCACCATTTCACAAGAGTTACCTTTTTTTTGGATAATATTTCTGTACTACTGAATTTAGTCTGTATGCAGTATTGGTACAGTTCAAAAAAAGGATTAATCTTGGTCATGGGGTTTCCAACAGTAATACATTTGTAGCAACTTGTGGAAATCAAGAGAAACTTTTGCAAGTTCATCAGAATTCACAAACTAAACAGGATGTTTCCTTTTTTGTTACAGACTTGATATTTGCAAGTTCCTTGCCTTGACAATAATCATCATGGATAGTGGTAAGTTTGTTAACTTAGTGATGAGCGTGCATACTTTATTACTCCCTGTGAAGTGGGCATTAACACACTCCAAAACCGTCCTCTGCTCAAAATCCAAGTCTGCTTGCACAGAAAATGTCCTCTGCTATTGAACTAGATCTGGTGTTACGTATGATGCAGATCTTTTCCGGCACTAAACTGAGCTGGAATCATAGTGCTGTTCTGAAAGAGATACTATGTGCAGACTATAATAATCATCACAGACTCATTTGTGGACCTTCGAAAACTGGCTGTAGAATGAAGACACAGAGCTGAATTTCCAGCCTTGAGTCCTTTAGTTTTAATAGTCTTTAGCTTTTCCCAGTAACTCCGCATTCTCAGAGCAGAAGTCTCTTTTTAAGCTTTATAAGTAAATGCTCAAACAATTTTTCTCCGTTCTTGCTCTGTGCAAACCAAATAGTTTTAAGATCACTTACAGAAAGTTTCAGATCTATCGGTAGCTGCACCTTCAAATTTAAAATAAAATGTTTATTTCTAGTATTTAGTGGTGGTTTTAATCTGCTTAGGTGTTGGTAAGAAGTCAGAAAAAGGAAGCCTCAATAGTGGTTTCAATAGAGCTGGTTTTGGTGTCCAAGGTGCCCTGGGCTTTGCTTCAGCAACACTTCTGTGCCTCAGAATACTTTTCCCACGCTGCTGCTCTCTGTTCCTTCTGTCACTAAAGACCTGAAGCCTATTTTCTTTGCTGTGACAGCTTCAGCTGGTAGGCCGAGACATATTTATCCTCTCGTGTCCTTGCCTGTCTCTTTCTGATTCTGATTGAATTTCACCTTGCTAGAGTATCTATTCATTATTATGATAGAGCACAGGTTTTTCTGGGGAATGCATAATAGATTGATCTGACTATATTACTCTCTTCAATAATAGTAAGTGAAACTAAGACTTCGGAATGATTTTCTTCGTAGCTTTCTGATGCATAAAAACTTGCTAAAAGCAAAGTATGACAGTAACACACTGAGCACAAGCGTGTCTGAAGAAATAAACATGTATTCAAATGCATTTAATTTGGTAGCTGTATATCTTCATCTGTATTCTACAAAAGTTGAGGGAGAGGAAAGACTTTAGATTATTTTTTTCTGTGCCTATCTTATGTAATGCCAAAATAATAATTTTGATTTTTTTCCTTTATTTCCTTTTGATTTTCCCTTTATTTGCTAGTTAATCTCCTTACCAAAGTAAAAAAAGAAGTTTTATCTTGCTTCATAATTTTATTCTTGCCACATGCAGTTCTTCGCTGATTATCTTCAGCTCCATAGTAACAGCTATAGTGAATTCAACCACACTGTAGCTTGCCTAGGTGTGCATCCAACCCAAAGCAGTTTTTTTTTTGCTCACTCCTATGCAACTATGACTGAATGTCTACGTGATGGTACTGGAATACTAAGAAGCCAAAGTGGTTTCTGCAATATGGTTCCATTATTTCATTTTATGGGATTCATCAGGCAATGACTGATTGTCATTAAATGACTATATTTCAATCAGTATCTCCATCAAGATTGCTTTGATCAGTGTATGGTTTTGTTTTCTTGCTGCACTCGTATTGACTTCTCAATTGGATTTAAAGTCAATAGGAGTGTGGAGAGCTTTAAAAATGTCAAATAAACCCAGACTAATTAATATACTTAATTTTTCCAGCCTTGCAGGGTCAAAAGCCATTCCTGGTCTGGGCTAATCATGGATAATTATTGATCAGATACACTCAGAATTAATCATTTTGTGCTTTATTTTCCTCTGGGCTTTTTTGTCTCTGTGAGGTATGCATTTGCTATACTATATTGTGACAGAAGAGACTTTCTGAATATGAATTGCTAAATAAAAAAGTTGGGGTTTTTTATATAGTTATATATTGGCCATTCTTGAATATTGAATTACTTTAATGTTTCGCTGTGCTTTGTCAATGCATTTCGAAGCAGAAATGTAGGCTTAGCTCTTTTTGGAATACTAAACTATTTCCTAGAAACTCATACCAACGAGTGTATCAAATGCAATATTTCGTAACATGTCAGCTTCTAAACCTTTGTTCTCAGTTTCCTGCTTTGGTAAATTGGCAAGTGCTTGCAGGAACAAAGATTTGTGTATTGTTTCTGAGAGCCAGAGGCTTTAAATCAGGATATTTTCAGCTACCTGCATGTTTTGTCTCTCTTTTCCCTCTGCATTCAGTACAAAGCTGTCACAGTTTCTCTCATTGCTTTTTTCAGGCACAGATTCCAGTTGTGAAATGAAATTCCCTAGGTTTTATCTGCTGAAGGAAGGGAAACTTGATTTATAGTGTATTATCTGTTCTTCAGTGATTCCACATATGGGCACTCTTGAGTCTGGGCTGTACCTCATTCCACTTCAGGAATGCCCAGAGGAGGAATTGTTGAGAAGTATGGAGGACTGGCAGTCTGTCCCCATGCTTGGCTGCATGCTGGCTTCCTGATGTGGACATGTCCTTCAGCTCATCATGTTTAGGTGATCACTGAGGTGTGTTGAAAGAAACCAAGCTCTTCAGGCCTAGAGGGGAGTCAGGAGTGGTGTAGGAAATGTAAAGAAGCCATCCTTTATTCCTTTCCTTTTGGAAGAGATCCTCGCATATTAATTTGTATGTTATTTAGTCAGTGAACTTATGCAATAGCAGATGCCCATGTGCTCACCTGTGGTGCTGTAGAAAACCAAAATTGTGATAGGTGCAGTTGCAGAGTTCTATGCCCCGAACCTCTGTCAAAACCATAAATAGCGTAATTGTGTGGTGCATGTATGTACCACATGTATTCAACTGAAAGTATGGGAGTGACCGATGTTTTGTAGTTTAATCTTCAAATTTTCATTTAATCCTTTGCAAAAGGAAAATGACTGTCTAACAATTGATAATAAAGTATAACACAGAGACTAAACAAAACTAAATGAAAGTAGATCACCCTAAATATGGTAGTAGCCTCATTGCTGAAAAATGACACCACGTCAATCTAAAGCAAAAGCATAGTGGTCATCTTTGTAGATTTGCTGCCATCCATTTTTAAAAGTCAAAATCAGATTAGCAAGGAAAAGAAAACACAGCTGATTTGTATAATATTATAGATAAATCATTGCTTAAACCAGTCAGTCGCTGTCCTTAGCAGATAGTGAGTTTGTCTTCCTAGTATATCAGGTGTCTCAGACTAATGAAGAAATGATTGCACAAGTCAGGAAAGTGGTATGAGTGTATCAGCACGGCAGTGCATTGAATAATTAGCCCTTCTTGCTGGCAGTGAGAGCCCAAGAACAGTGTGGCACTGACATGATGTTCTTGCTTTCTGACCTGAAATACATGGAAAATTTCTGCGTTGTTCACTGCAGATGTACCTCCTGGGTAATTCAGTCTGCTGGATTTTGGAGTGTGCTGGTTGCTGCATATTACTGTAAAAATCATTGGGTCAGGGAGTTTGAGGGAAAACTGGAACATCAGAAGAAAAGAGCTTCCAGCTCTCTTCTTGAACAGGAAACTAAGGAAAGCAAATAAGGAATACCTGTGTCAGAACATTTGTTGCCTTTTGGGGTTGTTTTATTTGGTTCATTAAATAAGGTGAGGTTTTATGTATAATTCAAGAAAATAGAAGGAGGCTACTTCCCCCACACCCCCAAAAAGGTCACTATTTCGTGGTTGAGATTTCCAGAGTGAATGAAGCAAGTCTGCTTCAAAGTTGCTTAAGAAAACTTACAGACTTCGACTTTGATAGACGCAGCTGTTCTGGTGTGTGTGACTGGGTAATGCTCATAAATATTTATATCAAAAACTTCAGAGCGTTCTGGCTGTGATGCCTTCAGGCAGTTGAAAATATCCTTTTGGATGTTCACAAGCAGTATTTGTTTGTTCTGTGTCATCTTAGTTTAAGAAGTTGCTTGAGCTGAGCATGTGGCTGTCTCTTCTGAGCACTCTTCTTAGGCACTGGCTTCAGTCTTGTTTAAGCATACATGACTGTGATGTTGAACTGAGGTCCATCACATTGGACGCTTATAACAATAACTACCCCAACTGCTTACAATAGCGAACAAAACTAGGAGAGGCCTTTTATCGTACTAAATAAAGGGAAAAACTTTGAAAAAGCTCTTTATTTTGTTTCAGCAGTTCTAGCTTGAGGTTTTAGATGTCTATTTTAGAGGTGACCTTTGTTGTCTCTCCTATTATTCAGTGTTCTTAACAGAGGACAAAGCCAATTCTGTGTTAAAAAGATACCCAAGAGCCAACACGTTCCTGGAAGAATTAAAGCAAGGTGACATAGAACATGAATGCAGAGAAGAAATCTGTAGCTATGAAGAAGCAAGAGAAGCATTTGAAAATGAGGAAAAAACGGTATGTTTTGGTGTGTATGTAAAGATGGGTAAGGTGTATGATACTAAATTTTTGGGTGTGCTGAATGCTTGTGTGTTTTCCAACATTAGATTTGGTTTTGGCCTGTTTCTTTAAGCAAATAAGGTGTATGGTGGAAATGGATAGTCTGCACAGCAGTAACTTTTGAATCCTTTGTCTCAATTAAACTGAATTTGAAGGGGGTAAAAGTTTCAAAGATAATTATGCTCATAAGTGTTATGAAAAGAGACAGCTCATAGTATTGTGAAAATAGACAAGGAACATGAATTAATATCCCCACTTGGGAAGAGGTAGGCAAATCTGTCATTGTTTGGCAGCACTATTTACCCAAATAGCCTATGTACTGTTGGGTTCTTCTATTATCACACACTTAAGTTTGACCTGGATATCATAAATGCAGTTGTTTGTCTTGGAAGAAATCACGGGATTGAGACTGTTATGGGGAATATATAGTAGCAGAGGGCACAAGTCTTCATTTATCTCACTCCTTCTGGAATAACTTGTTTATTAACTATGTCCACATGAAATGAGTGAGCAATTCAAAAAGCTTTCTGTTTGAAATACACCTTCAAATCCCAGCTGCTGGTGTAGCTGGCCAAAGTGTTTAATGCCCAGACTGTTAATAGTCTAAAATAAGGAAAGTCTAGTGGCCTTCTTCAAGCTAAAATCTGTAAGCCCCCAGAAGGTATTGTTAAACAGCAGTGATCTAAACCATGGAAAGAACAATAATGTATGTTATGCAAGGGCAGTGATGCATTTGGCTTGACGGGAATGAAGCAGATACTGCCCACACAAAATTGTTGCATAAGTCTGATGGCTTCTCTAATTAATAGAGACTTGTGGGCTAATGGCTCTGCAGGCAATAGCTGCACATCATACCCAACATATATTACTTCGCAACATATTCGCAACATCAAAAACAGCTCACAGGTTTTTGATGGTGGCATCTGACCTATTCAATACAACAGTCAAGAATATTTATTTTTTTTTTTAACTCAAGACAGACATGGATGAAATTAGGGCTGAATTTGAGGATAAGTCTGAAGTGACAAACAGGTGCTAGAAAATGTGACTCAGAAAACTTACCTCCAACAAACGCTTTTATCCCTTGTGTGTTTTTGCACAGGGAAATTATACTTGCAAGGTCAGTGGGTTAATGGGCAAAGTGGCACAGGGAGCATTGCAGATTTCTTCTAGAATTTACACAGGTGATGCGTTCCACTCTTTGGTGACTTGGCTCTACATCAGAAAATAGCTATGTGTAAAGGCATACTGAATGCTTTAAGTTCTTGGCATCTTTCTGCTGGAGGTCATAGCTGGGGAGATGGATAAGGCTGGAATGAGAACTTTCTAATTTGTTGAAATTAAGTAGTAGGACCTGCGGTGTCTCTTCAGAGCTGCTTCTTTCTGAAACTTTAGAGTGCATGCACACACGTTTTTTACCTCCCAAACTTGGCTTGGTGTGGCCATTCCTAATGATAGCTCATTATGTAATTAAGAATAGTGTGTACAATGACACAACTTGTGTGAAATTCTAACACAATATCACTTCTGCTGAAGTAGCACAGGAAGTTCAAGTCTCCAGAGAAAAGCATAGCCTAAATATACTGCTTCTCGTTTCAGCTTATTTTCCACCATTTAGGAACGTTTTGTTTCGCTAGTTAACATTTCCCTTTCAGACGTATTTGGGAAATAGTAAAATAGAAATAGTTACATTTCTATCCTTGCTACAACCTTTGTGTCACAGGAGAAGGGGCTTCCAATGAGGTCCTGAACTTTTATCCATTTCTACTACTGTATCCTTTTTGCCTAGCTACTTTATTCTGTTGTTGGTAGCTTGCTAATGGGCCAGGCTCTGCTAATGTGCAGTTTTGCCTGACCAGCCTCATTTACTCGAGGCTTTATTTAGTCCATTGTTCCCCAGCGGTATCCATCCTTATAGCCACTTAGTAAGTCTCTCTTTGTATTTTTTATCTTGTCCACTTGGTTCTTAGTTTTTCTGCAGTCTTCTGGGGAAACGTGCAACATATGGATGTGTAATGATAAAATAATACCAAGCAGTTTCCTCAAGTTACTTTTGATGTATGAGTTTTTCTTGAAAGTTAGCACTGTGTACGTTAAGTGTACATTCATAGCTGTCATGGAAACATTGAACGCCTTTAACACTACATGGGTTTGGGGATTTTGATAGGTTCAGAATTATTATTTAAAATTATAAAGGAATTATAAAGATAATACAATTATGTTAGTAAGACTAGAGCCAACAGGGAAAAATTTGCAGGGCTTTGTGGATTAAACAGAACATGAAAACCAGTGCTGACAAATGTAGTGCATGTGGGGGAAAAGAGAATATTCATTGTATATATGATTGTCTTTGAACTGAACTTGGGGACAAGATCTGAATTTGAATCTATGAAGACTTATATTTAATGCTTAGCAGTCAGACAAAGCCAAAGCAAAATAAAAGCTTGAGTACTAGGAATATGAAGAAAGGAAAAGGGATTAAAACGGAGAACGTAATTATGTCATTGCACAACCGCATGTTGAATGTGCTACATACAGCTCTGGTCTCCCTGTCTTCTAAAAAACAAATTAGTAGCTGAGGAAGGAACAGAGGACAAGTGTGACAGTTGACCAATGATATGAAAAGACTTCTGTAACAATAATAGATATTGAAAGAGTTAAATCAGGGAATACGTGAAGATGCCTGTGAGGAGCATGAAGATCGAACTGAGGTCAGTCACTTGCCATCCTTCTGGCAGGAGGGCTAAGAGGGCCTCAAAGGAAACTGGAAGGTGCAGGTTCAAAGCAAATCGAAGTGTCTCTTCTCACTGCAGATAATTGAGCTGTGGACTGCCTTGTCACAGGAAGTCTCAGATCCTGAAAGCTTGTATAGGTTCAGAGAACAACAATATAAATGAATGGAAGATAAATCAATCTGGAACCATTGAATAAAAGGGGTCAGCTTTGGCTAATGGAAGTTCTGCAAGTACAAATATTTGAAGCTGGGAGAGTAGCACTGTCTGCTTTTATTTGAACTCTTCTTCCAGCAGTCTCTAATGATTGTTGTTAGAGAGAAGGTAGCAGATTAGGTGAACCCTGGGTCTGATCTAGTAAAGCTGTTCATTTGTAGTACCTGTAGCCTGCAGGCAGCACTATATGTGGTCACTGGTCACTGGTCAAAAGTTGCTGGGAGACTCAAAGATTTGTTCAAAGGTTACTGTGCAAAGTATCTGGGTGTGATTGAAGCACTGATACTAATTTTATTTCCATTAACTCATTTTTTTTAAATTATACTGCATGAAGATTTGAAAAGCTAGAAATCACAGATCTTGATTTGTATTTAAAATTTCCCACAAATTTTAAGTATTACAAAAATTGCAAGGTTGTCTTCATAGCTCTATTCTAGCAAAACAAGCCACTAAAAAGCTTAGCAAGCAACTCAAAACTTGTCAGCACCAGATGGGTGATCAAGTAAGACTGCTAACATAAGTCTGTGTGTAGTTATGGGTGCTGGAAAAATACCCAGAAGAGGTGAATCTCTTCCTGCCACCTGGAATTTAGGGCAGACTAGAAGACAACAGTGTAGCAGGTACACTTCCCGTTATTGCCTTGTTCGCATCCTCTGCCTACTGAATACCAAGCAGTCTCCTGTCTAGCATATTATTAGTCTACCTTTAAAACAAGTCAGACAGTTGACCAAGGATCATTTGAGGTTGATGATGCTGTCAAATGTAGTAAAGGCCTCAGCTGAAATTCTCAGCAGGGTGCGAGTCTCTTAACTTTCATGTGGATCCTTTATTTGAATCATCATTCAGATCCAGTCAACTGGTGCTCTGTTCTGAGAAGTATTAGAAATAAAAGGGAAAAAAAATTCTGGCAAATTGGCTGTAAATGTCTTTGTGTTGGATGCCCTTGAGGATTTGTTTTGATTATTTCAATCTGGATTTGCCAAAGCAGTAAGGGACATCCAGAAAAGTAGTTCTCAGCAATAAGTTTTACATGTTTTCCAAGTCCATCACAGTTATCTGATTCTGTGGCCTGTTTAACTTAGTTTTTCAGCCTTTAAAGGCATATATGCCTGGTGTTCCCACCTGTACAGCACTCGAGGGTAAATGATTGTTGGAGTATCCTTTTCATAAAACAAGAGGTAGTAATTTTGTCAAGTAGAAAGCAAGTCCTTTTTGTTGTTGGTTTAAGAGACCAGCTACTGTGGAAGGGATGTTTGTTCTGTGAGTTCTTCAACTTTGAAATTACTCTTACCTTTCTATGTGAGTTCTACAGCTACGTCCTAAATTTTCAGTACTTCCCTCTCTTGGGTTTTTTCATAGCAGTTTGTACAAATGCTCACACTGTGCAAATTCATCCAAGTTCTTTGTGGTTTTGTTGGGCGAGATTTGACTTTGACTGTATTTGACTTTGACCAGAGGCTTGTCCTCTTCCTGTGCTTTCACTTCACAGTGCAGTATAGCTGTGGGGTGGCAGAGCAGAGGGGGAGCTGCTTGGCAGCTGTGCAACTCCAACCTGACATATTAGTTTCCTAAAGTTCCTGTCAGTTCCATCACTCTGGAACTAACAGTATTTGTGCTTCTCTTTGAGATCTGGCTTGCAAAAATGGAAGCTAGAAACCTGGGGTCTAGTACACCTAGTAAGATTTTGGCTGGTGGGATTTTGTGGGTTGTTTTTTTGCTTTGGTTTTTACTTCCTCAAAGAGGAAAATTTAAAGAAAGATTTTAATTTTAGGGTTTTTTTTCTAATGACTAAACAAGTTTGTTTGCTTCTTTGTATTTTTCACCTGTGTGCAGAACTTTATTCCTTTATCTCTGTAAGATAGCCTTAGACCTAAGGCACTGTACTTCTTGACAGAGGGATATGTGTCTAAACTGTTGGAATTCCCTTTGCCTTGCATGTAAATAAAAATTGACACTAAACTATTTTCATCCTTAAAGCAGTTTAAACTCGTATCTTAGGCTCTTTATGCACCTGTCTGGTCACATCATCAATCTGAACATCCCTCACAACCACACACCCTATTCTGAACTAATTGCCTGCCACTCTGGGAAAACAGCTTTTCTGCTGCTTTGCCATGTTGCAGAGTGACAAGGAGAGATGCTGTTATTTCAGCTTTCTGAAGAAGGTACAGAGACATTTTCTTCAGCAGATAGAGCTGAGCTAGAAGTAACACGGAAACAATACTAAAATACAAGTCACAACTTAGTACCCTTCCATCAGAGAAGGTGTATTTCCTCTGCAGTCTGCAACGCAAAATATATTGCTAGGGGTAAAGTGTGATTTCTTCTTTTTCATCAAAACTACCTTTCTCCTCCACAGTCTTTAAAATGACACATTCTTACACACTATACTTGATGACTTTCAGTAAATCTTTGCAACTTTGGCCTCAAAACCAAACATTGTGCCATTTTATTCTTTGCTGCTGTTGAGGCAGCAGAACAGTTAAGTGGGAAGCTTGGTTCCAGTACAGACAATAGCATTTAATAATTCTAATAAATCTTTTTATGCTTTTTTAGTCAACAATATATTTATTATTCTGCTAAAGAATCTAGTTAGTCATATTCAAATCATATGGAAAGGTAATAGGTAACATTTAACTGTCTGGTGATCTGGGGGGGAGACATGAGGTATTGCATTTTGTTGGCTTTTATCATGCAGAGATCTCAAAAGTCCTCAGCTGTGCAGCTAATGTAATTTTTTAATGTTAATTCCCCCCCTCAAATTTTTTTTTTTTCCCCAAAGTGGGCACAGTTGATCTGGGGCTCACTGTGGAACAATGCATCAAGGAAAGCCTTTGTAAATAAGTATTTATGGAGGTGAGTCCATCTTCCCAGACTTGCTTACTTTGAAGACAATGCTACTTAGCTTAAATGATTTGGACCTGAGTTTGCATCAGAGAATCAGAGAGGGCACTGTGGCAACCTGCTTGTGATGTCAAGCCTTGGAATTTAGGAAGAACACCTGATCCTGGGTTGCTGTAGGAATTAAGACTTTTTTTTTTTTTCCTTTTATTTAAACTTGCACGGGTTATTGGTATAAGAACAACTGAATTTATGTTTTTAGAATGTACAGGATAGCCAGTTGTTCCATGCATATGGCATTGCTCTTAACCTTAGTGAATTCTGAGGAAGCATTATAAGCATGTGTTTTGCCCATGGAGTCCTGGTCCTTTGCACAGGGCAAGCTTTGCCTCCGCACTAGAGGGGCCATGCTGCTTCTGGACTCGGGCTGCCTCCAAGATCAGTTTGATGGCATTATCTGTCTAATGCCAATCATGTGGCAGCAGTCATGAACTAAAAAAAATGATGGATCCGATTCGTTTGTGCACAAAGCCAGTCAGTCTGCAACCTGAATAAATCACTTACTAATAACTAAGCACTGACAGTATTGATTTTACCTGGTGACTATTTTATAAATACCTGCATGTGAGATGTGTGCTATCACTTAAAATGGATGCTGGCATGAGTATGAATGAGTCAGGTCTCTGCATTTTTAAAGAAAACTAAACAGTTCAGAGTTTCTGACATGGATTTGAAGGTTGTGGGGGTTTTTTAATTACTTTTTTTTCTTATATATGACTATAAAAGTGGAAGTGCTTCTTAGTAGGAGAGATCTTATATTACAGGTGAGGATGACTGCTGTTTTGAGGCATGATATGCTTTTCGTACTGTTTTTTCGTAGCATTCGCTGCAGAGAAAATTGGATGGCAATGTGGTCTTTGTGTTCCTGCTTGTGCATATTAATATAGCAAAGAGTACTGTCAAGTACTGGTGTTCTTCTTCATCTTTATTTTCACTTGGTCATATTTTCATTTTTTCACGTTCTGTTCCATTTATCTGTAGCTGTGTTGTCAAAATTTCCAGAACATAACAAGCTATGTAATGTTCTCAGAGTGCTGGAGCTATTTTTAACTATAAACAGAGGATCTGAATCAACTCAAAATAAGCTGACAATTGCTTTATGAGCCAGAGGGTGGGGGAAGTCTAAATTATGAGATGACAGTATAACATAGTTGTGCTTTGCCAAAATGGTAGGTCATTCTGAAACAGCATTTCCCTGTGAAATTGTATTAGTATATTACTACAAATCTAAAACAAAGGAACAAAGTCCTAACTTCTACCTTGAGCGATGCTGAAAAATTTTAATCCACCAGATGGCTGATGTGCATGCTGATTAGATATTATTATTGTTGTTATTGTTGTTGTTACTATCCTAGTCCTGTCTGAGCTGCGTGTTTTTAAATATTAAGTGTAGACACAGGAATATTAAAAGCAGTGAGGAATTGGTTTAAAAAAACCCCAAAAATTCTTTTGTATCACTAATCACATCAGAAGAAAATTTGAAAGTTTATTGTGTGTGCTTATCCATACGAGTTCTTAGTTTAATCATCAGTATTTGAAATGCCTTTTTTTTTTCTCATTCATTTGAAACAACTTGATTACAGTGATTATTTTTTAATTGTCCTATAGTTTCTGACTTATCTTGTCTTGCTCTTCTAGAAGGAGTTCTGGAAAGTCTACAAAAACGGACTTCAGGGAGAAAGTAACACAGGACATACCTGGTATTCATTTTACCTTGCATTTCCATTAATCATTGGCCTTTTTGTTATCCTCATTGTCATTTTTGTCATATGGAGATGCCTGTTTAAAAAGAAAATGCATAGACAGTCGGTGTACATGCATAGGGGAGCCCACGAAGCGATGGGTGATGGTGCTGTGGCTGATGGCAGAGGTCCTCTTCCGCCGCCTCTCAGCATTGTTCATTCCCCACAGGAGGAAATGTATGAAGTCAGTGGGCTCTCTCCAGGAGATCTGAGCTATATGGATGGACGGTCAGACTCAATATCCACAAGGCTCTCAAACTGTGATCCTCCTCCTTCATATGAGGAAGCCACTGGTGAAACCAGTATGAGAAGAAGTGAAACTGAACAACATTTAGATCCACCCCCACAGTATGATGACATTGTGAATTGTAGTTCAGCTGGTGCAATTGCATTATCTCCAATTGTCACCAGTACTAAGTAAAGCAAGAAGAATGCTACGGACTTCTTAAAAATTACTAATCATTTTGTAGCACTTTATCTTGGCTTATTATGCATTTCTGTAATTTAATGGACTTGTATGATGAACTTCACTTTTGTTTTAGATCCACTTGTTCTTTGGGTTTGGGATTTTTTTTCCCTTTTGGCAGGTCTTAAAAATTAAGGACTCTGTATGGAGAGTGTAGTGCAGATACAAACGTGGTGCTCTGTCATACGTCTCAAAAGTACCTCTGTGTTGAGGATGCCACTTATTTTAGCCCAAACATTGTCCACATTCCCCACAAAATGCGTGGAATCTCCCTCCCCTTTCTTACTGCAGACTGTCAGAATTGTCTAAAATATGGAATCCTTAAGCCACATTTTCGATAGTTATTTACACTAAAGGGAACTGATTTTGCAATATTGCCTTTTGTCCAGTAGGTTCCTTTTTCTCACTTGGGTTTTTGTTAAATGCTGAATCCTATCATGGGCCCTTGGAAGGCTGAGAGCAGTAAGCCTTTGTGTTCAAACCAGTATCTCGTTAAGAGTGTGCTGGCGTAATAGCAATAATTTCAGAGTCCTAGCACAAGAGGTGTATTCTAAAGCTTTTGCTATTACAACTCAAAATTCTGTAAATGTTTAGAAGCTAACAATCCAAGACACTACTTAGTGAATTTAATACTGTACTACTTTTGTCCATGTTCTGACTTTCCTCTGTTTTCTATTTGTTTTTACTTGTGTGTTCTAGAGGTGAGGAGTGTGTGTATGTTAAGTTTAGAATTTGAAAGTTCATGCAACAGTAAATAATGAAATACTCGAATGGATAAAATCCTGATAGTAGTCTTCCTACCATAGTCTTCACTGGGACCAGGATATTATCCATAAACTCATAAACCCATAGGTATTACTTTCTTTTTAAAAGGGGAAAAGAAGGAAAAGCATTCAGTATATGTGAATGTCTTTTTTTTTTTCCCCCAGCTGTGAAATAAAAACCTCTTCCTCAAATCCTGATACTCTTTGCCTCTTGCATACTTACATGTACCATGTGTGCACCTTACGTTGGTTGCTATGGAAATCCTTTGCAGAGAACGTAGATAACCATTTTTTCAACAACAAATATATTTATTGCTTATCAACTCCAACAAGGTGCTTCTGTTGCAAGAGTTAACTATGTTATAATGAAATACAACTACTTAATTTTTTCATTGTTTCTAAGAACAGCATAGTGCTTTTATCAATGACATGAACTCCTAAAACACGCTCCATTCTCGCTGTGCACAAGCCTTTTTTTCACAGCTCTTAGATTACAGGTGCTCATCAGAGTAAGAGTTGCTGGGAAGCATGTTAGTCCAGGCTGGCTCCAGAAGTTGTTGCCTGGCTCATTCCAGCTGTAAGCATGGGGCCCACCTGATAAGGCAGAACCAGCAGGACCCACGGTGTATTTTTCTAAGAACACAATCCAGGCGTAACCACAAGCATTAGTCTGGAGTGACTTTTTGAGGCTGAAGGCATGTAGGTTTCTGTCAGACTTGATGCAGGTTAGAATAGAGGCTTGTACAGAATTTCAACCACCTGGTTTAGACATTGATGATACTTAAGGCGGTGCAAGTTGTAGTGTGGTAATTCTTTTTTCCCAGTTTGATACCAAAGTTCATTGCTTGGTTTAGCTTCTGAATACTCATTTCAGTTTTCTTCCCATGCCAATGTAGCTGGCATTAGCTTTAGTATTGGTCTTTGTTCTACTAATGAATTATCACCAATTGAAACATATGAGCCTTGAAGGACTACTGTGTTGACTTTCTTACAACAGAAAGCCAAGCTGAATCTTGTTCCAAAGACCCCAAATGAAAGGCCAGTGCCATCCATTTGAAATTGCTGTTATTGTCCAAGATGTATGCTGGTGTCTTCTGTCTCATGGGGGCTTGGTCCATCTTCCCTAAGAAATTTTACAGAAAGCTGCTGAAAAGAAATGTATGGTCATAGGTGGGTGTGTATATGCACAATTCTGTAAGAATCTGATGTAATGTATTGGCAAATGAAGTAAGGATTTTATGATTAGTTTTAGTTCTCATTTTCAACAAATAGTAGGTTGCCTCAGTTGCCTACTGAGGACATTGAGTGGCTAAGGCAAGTTGCATTAAGAGTTAATAGATGTACTCCAGGCCAAACCATTGTCAAAAACTTAACCTATATTTCTTTTATATGATAGTTATTGGGCATGTAAGTACAATGTTTTGGACACTTGCAATAAGAACTGCCTGGGTCTTGATTTTGGACTTTCTGACCTTTTCTTTTGAAGTGGTTTTAGCTCTTGTGTGTCCTGAATTGCCACTTGTAGAAGTTAAAGCTCCTTTTATACTGAGCAACAGTTAATACACTGCTTTAGGCAGACGTTACCAAAACAGTGCCTCATCTCAACATGCAAGAACCACCTCAGAATGAGCTGGTATTTCAATGTCCATGCCATATTGGCATCTCCTGTGCCTGCCAGCACAGCTAGCAGTTTTAGCAGTTTGGATATAGACTTTCCTGTAGGAAATGCATGGAGATCGCCCATTTCAGATTAGGTCATTCAGCAGACATCATCATCCCCTGAACATGGGCAATCTAGTTTAGAGATGAGCTGGCTTTGCTTTCTCTTCTTTTTTAATTACCATGTATTCCACTGCCACTTTTAACAGCTTTATGTTTCTGGCTCCTAAGTTGAACATGTTGCTTTTATGTGCAATGCAATAATGATGCTCATCCTTCAAAAAAAAGCCACAACCAAATATCTAAAGTGATCTATGAGTTTAATTTATTGGGTTGTGCCTTTTCCATGTACGTGAGTGTGAAAGCCATTGTGGGCTATAAGCTTACGTGTTGGTGAATAAATTTCATAATTAAACAAAACTTGCGTAGGACAGTTATCCAAATGTATTTCCTCTAAGACATGAACAGCTTTCTCCATGTTGGAATAATGTAAAACTACAAATTGTTTTATTCTTATTTGTGAAATGTGGGAAAATAGCTTAGTCTTGTGTCTGGCTTTTCTAATCTTATTGAAAAATAAAATTTCATTTGTACTGGGTTTTTATACAGCTTTTTTTTTTTCCTATCCTGTAATTGCACTGTCATGCAATAAATATTATAAATGTATAGTTGTACCTCTCTAAAGGTTTTGCAAGTCTCAATGCAGTACTATCTTGACTGATGATATGAATTGCCACGGACACTGCCTTTCCCACTTCTGAATATAACCTTGAATTTCATCTTCTATTAGGACTGAGATGATTTATCTACTAAAACTAACTTAAATATGTGTCACTGTTTTAAGGAATGATGGAAATTAATTATTTGTTTAGAATTAGTGAAGGTTGTTCTGTCTTCACTGGATGTAAATAACCTCTGATTACAGTATTGCATACTTCAAAGGGGTTTGGTTTACATTAAATTATCCTATTTAAACATTTTTGCCTATGTTTATAGAATTTTTTTTTGTAACATTTGTTTTTCAAAATGCTAAATAAAATTTTTTAAGATGCCTCTGTTTCAAAATATCAGTTCTACACAACTACAGTGAGAATTTACTTTGTGTATTTAAGTGGTGGTCTTTTAATTTCCATTGTTGTATGTACTTAATCAGTTGCACTGAATCCATTGTTTTGATAAAATACATTTTTTTTCTTGCAAAGATTTGATGTTCTTTAAAAATTGAGGCTCAGTTTTAATCAGATTTGTGAATTTGTTTATTTACCGTTAAAAATAAAAAAGAAAAAGCATTCGTTTTGGCCATAACCAAATAACAGTCACAGGCACATGGAAAGCAGAAATTATTCTCTGTTACAAGTTGAAACAGTACACTGTAGCAAAAAATGTTGAAGTCGGAGTACTTGATTTCAAAGTTGGCTTCAGCCCTTTGAAAGAAAGGGATTGCAAAATTTTGCACCAGCTTTGGGAATGATGCTTTAATTGTGGACAAAGACGGGCGGGGGGAAACCAACCAAAACTAAACAAACTAAAACTCAACCTTGCATAATGATCCTTACTGGAAACTAAAGATCCCCATTGCATTCAAGACAAACTTTGTGTCATCCTTTCTCACTCAGCTGTTGGTAAATAGGATAATATGTCCCTGGTCCTTTTCACTAGTTTACCGCATGACTGGAGTCTGTTGCAGGCATTAGTGAAGCCCAATGGGAGGGAGGTAGCTTAGAGTGTCATGAACACGAGTACAGTTTTGTACTGGTCATAACAAAAATGCAAAAAGAGTCACTAAACAAAGTGTGTGGGACTTTCCAAGCCATCCTGTGCACAGCGGGTTCCTGGGTCAGCTTTTATTTGCATAGCTCAGAGCAGAGTGCTCAGCATTGGGTTAAGTGGCATTTGCTGTGCGTGTACACGTTCAGTGTCCTGACCATACATCCATCAACACTAGGTAATGTGTTTGAGCGTGGTTCAATGCATGATTGCCTCTGCATGCCTGGCTTCAAGGTATTGAAATGTGGCGGATATAATGTTAATCTGGTATCATGAATCTCGGTGTCTATAAAAAATCACACCAGGTTACTAGTGATGAATGTTCATTATTGTTTCGTGAACACTGTTCTCTGCTGTTCTAAATCACACTGATGGATTCCTTTTTATCTTCTGCATAGTGTGAACTTTGTAAATACTTTGTAGTGCTACTTGCTGATTTTTAGAAAGAAGAAAAAACATGTTCAGCTGAAAGCAGTGAGGTGACATCTGTGCTGTTTCATTGCTTGCTGCACACACATTTGATTGATTTGCTATGGGGTAATTGAACTTTGAGCTTTGCCAGAAAGTTGAACTATGCTTTTCTTCTGCAGTGGGGTCTCAGTAATTGTATTTTTCACTTGGCAGTGAGTTATTGAATGCCAAGTAACAAGTCAATGCAAGAAAGACCTTGCCTATATTTTCTTGATTGTATCAATTATGCAGCATTTGCTTACCATTTAGCTCTCTGCAACAACGTTTGCTGTAATATTAGGACCTGTGTTCTCTTTCCCTGTCCTGTCTCAGTGCATCATGCACTAAAACCACACGGACTGCTGTGCACTTTGCCTGTCTTAGAAACAACACAATCTAAGAATCCAAACAAAACACTTCAGTGTGACCTGCCCTTTCCTTCTCCATTTGGATGCTTTGTATGTACATGTGTGGCTCCTGGGGTTAGCTGAGGATCTTAGAGCAGGAAGGAAACAATCAGAAATTTATTTCAATATACACAGCAACGAAATCTCTGCATAAGGAGTAACCTGTACCAGACAGTATCCCTGGTCTTTCCTGTGGTGTGGGATCTGTTTTCTCACAGAACAGACCCTGGACCAATTCTATAGGTGAGAGGTTCCCAATTTGATTTTTTATATTTTTTTACTTGACTGTTACTGCTGATAGTGACACAGCACCCCCTCTTCACTGTGCACAAGGACTTGTGTTGTTTATGACTGCATATTGCAAGGTCTATGTATCTGAAGACCTTGGGACCCAAGCTTGCTTAATTTTCTTCCTTGGCCCCTTCTTCTGCTGGCTTGATCACACGCCATGCCGTATTTCAGTATTGATCATACATAGCTGAGAGGCTGAATGCGGGCATTTGGGGTCAGGCACAGGCATCACTGCTGAGAGACATGGTGAGGCACAAGGCACTCTTACCACCTCTGGCCTTTTCACTTCCGGTCTTAATGCAGCCACTACACGTGGATCATTTCCAAGATTAAAACCACTGCAGCCAGCATTTCTTGCCAAGATTTTCTGTGAGAAGTGATACTCGGAGAAAAGCAAGGACAATATGACCAGCTCAAATATTTTTCCCTGCTGTTACCCCTTAATGTCTTGTCACAAGTCATTTATTTCCGTTTACTATTAGAATTGTTCTTAGTTTTTCTTTTTTCTTTTCATTTTTGTATTGTCTGTTTTTCCGTTCATGGTTCTATTGTAACCATAGGTTTTTCCTTACAGGTGGATGAAGGTAAAATACATTTGCCTTCTGAAAGAAAACCCCATGAATAAGAGTTGGTCAGACTAGATTTCTTTTTTGTATGTACTCACCTCACCAGAGTTTTAAATAAAACCAGCGGGTTCCACGGTGATGTCTGCTGTGTCTCCCATTTATATCTCGATATCCCCTTTTCACATGGAGTCTTGTGGGCTTGCATTTCTGAACATTAGGTTGGTGTCTCTGAATGTACTTCTTCCATCTGACAGCCACATGAAATTGTGTTTTGGATCAGTTCCAATTCATCTACAACTTCAAGAGTGCTCATAAAAGTATAATAAAGGCTGGGCACCCTCACACATCTATTTTCTAGTAGTGTAGGCAACAGTAAGCAAAATTCTCTGTGAAATCACTTGATGAGTGGAGAAGATTGAAGGTAAATATCAGCTTTAAAATAAAACAGCTTCCTTCCATGCAAAAATCAAACAAAAGTGCTGACACCAAACCTAAGCTTGACTGCTGCCCTGGGTGGTCAGGCTGCATTGCAGAGGGTTTGGCACAGGACCAGTGATCTGCAGCATGGCTGCTTGTGCTCTGTGGGCAGCAGCCCATCTGCCAGCATAGCGAGACTCGTGGGCAGGGAGAAGTCCCAGCAACCTGGCAATTAGCACAACCCAGTCAGTCATGCACTGGGCTTCTGTGGGTTTTGCCCACAATAAATGTGTTGTAGCGTTTCAGGTTCTGTTGTCTGTCTGTGGGTGCTCACCAAAATCTGAGGCATGCGGGCAGCCAAGAACAAAACACTGCATTAACATCTACATGGTCTCCAGGAACTGGCTCCGTTCCATGTTGACACAGTGTTGGTGCAGACAGGCTCTACCAGCTGTGCCTGGCATAATGGCCCTGTGCTCGCGGAACAGCCTGCACTGTTCTATGGAGCCTGCGCTGGCAAGGCAACTGAAGCTGTACTTGGAGTAGAGTTGTTCCTGGCTATAGGAATTGATATTAACATTTAGGTAACCTTTTACTCTCGGTCTGAGCTCCAGAATTTTTTTTAACAGTTTAATAAGTTTTGCAACATGAAATGTGCCTACCATGTTTATTCAGGTATGTCCAGCGATGGTAAAAAGCTACATGCTTTGGTTTTCTATTTCTAGGTGTTTTGTGGGTTTTTTTTGTTTTCTCTTAACTTGCTGATTTTTGCATTTTATTTAATAACAGTGCTGAATAATGATACTTGCTTGTTCTGCTCCCCCATAAAATTTCCACATGCTTTTATATCAAAGTGCATAAAAGTTGATATTTTTATTTTGCAGATTCATTAGAAGAAGTGTAGGAAATAAATAACTTCTAATATTATGTTCTCTTTGATATTTTCTTTTCAGCTTTATGAAGTGCTGTTTGTTTCTTACCTATTTGTGCTGCCACCTCCATTACCTTTCAGCCTTTCCACACAGGCAGCTTGGCTCTGTGAAAATGCTGCCATCTCCCCCATTGGCAGGAGAAGTGTTAAAAATAGAGTTTTCTGTCCCACACAATGTTTTCAGATTTCAACATTAACTGTTCTGCATCAGCACAACACTGACAGCCTGAAAGCTGTTCACAGAGTCATGATACCAGTACCAAAATACTCAGTGGCTTAGGGCTGTCAGCAAACACCTAGCCCATGAGGAAGGCTGGTTCTTGCCCTGGCCTTGCTATTCGCTTACAGCCCTGGAGCAAGGATTTGGTCTTGGGCTTCCTCCAGTGCAAGGATATTAGGCTGCTTTGCACATTAGGCTAGGCTAGCATCCTTCATCTTTTTCTAACTTCAAAATCCCTTGAAATTTCCTATAATACATGCAGATTTCTGGATGTAGTGAATTTAAACTACTTACCACAGACATAATTTACTTATTAGCTTCTTAAATGTTGTCGTAAAGCAGGTCAGTATTTTTCTGTTAGGGGTATCGCTGCATGTGGGCTTGAGCTGCTCCTCTTGTTTGGTTTTTGTTTCTTTGTAAACTGGTAACACCAACTTTCCCTTTATACTTTTTGGATCACAAATTCCATCTGGAACCTGCAAAGTCCTTGCCAGTACAGGTTTTGTTGCTTGTTTTTGTGAAAACTGGCATGGTCCCAGGAGCACTTTTAGCTTCCCTGAATTCATCCTCAATATAGAAGAGTTTATTAAAAAAATTCCTGAGCAGCAGTAGTTGATGGTTATATGATTGACTACAGTGATGTCTCCTAGCAACTTGGCTGAGAAAAGATCATCTCACATTGCTCATTTGTCCAGAGCTTTCCAGATTGCTGTGTAAAAATGTGTTTCTCTTCTCGAGGCTGACTAAACCATCTCACTTCACCAATACTCCCTGCACCAAATTTTGTGCCATACTGGTGGAAAGACTTCTCCAAGAACAACATTAAAGGTATAAGCCCCATTCTCAGATTCCTATTTCAGGTGCAAGACAGACATCCAAAAAGCCCTACAGGGGCATAGCTAAGTAGCGCTACCCCACATCACCAAAACATTCACTTCCCTCTGGCCTGCCAGTTCCCAGCAGCTATTCTGTGCCAGGGCTTGCAAAGGATGGAGACCTGGGCAAATAATTTTGCTGTCAGACACAGGTTTTCAGAGTCAGGTACAGCCTGTGGACCCTTCATCTGGCGTCTCCTGGGTGCTGGTGATGATGACAAACGACTGGCTGATAGTCAACATCATTTCGATAATCATAGAATACCAGTTGGAAGTGACCTCAAGTTCCAGCCTTATTTCTTTCTTTTAAAGAGATTGCTGTAGTTAATTATTGTGAACAAATACTCCTCTTCCACAAGATTTCACAGGTGAGATGCTGCTATCCCCCTTCCCCTCACGGCATTTCCCTCTGCTTTCTCAGATAGTTTCCTCAGGCTGCCATGACACTGTATGTCACCATCACAACCGTTGTCTGTGTTGATCAGAGGCTGGCTAACATTCAGTGCAGACATGATGGAGGCATTGCTGGGTGAGAGCAATGGCAGAGATGCTGTCCTTTCCCCCTTCTAAAGATGGGTGTCCCACATTGATGGAGAGCTCATTGATGGCATGTGGTCCTGGAGCTCAGGCTGCTCCAGTGTGTGCCCTGTGCTAGTAGCCACTGTCTAGCCTGCTAATTGCATTTGAGCATAAAGTAATGCCTCTGAGGAGAAGATGCTGTCACTGTTTAGAGACCTTTTTTGCTTCAGCACCAGCCTATGGCAACATACTCTGCATAACCAAAGCTAATGTAGAAAGAACTGCTCAGCCATGAGTGAGACATGTAACTGCAGGGCTGAGACCTGTGCTGCCTGCCTATTGGCCTGGGGTAGCTGTTCTGCTTTACAAATCCTTAAGCTGCCATGGACTTCTCTACTTGAGAGATCACTTCTCTCTTTGTGCCATACCCCTGCAACTACAGGTAGCAACATCTTAGCTGCATTTGTGCTGCAAAGGAATTTGGGTGAGCATCAAAAGCTTTCCAGGTCCTCAGAGTTGCCTGCCTCTTTCTTACTCATGTGGCCTTAATTTTCGTGTCCTGGGGGCATGTTGTAAAAGCTGCAGTTTTTTTACATGGCTTTGAAGGCAGCATAAATAAATTATGTGGGGGTACTTGGGAAACGTTCCTGCCATCACTGTCTGGTGCCTGATGCAAATTGTTTTCTTCACTTTGTTATTTAAACTGCTGGCAGGTGAGATAATGAATTTTAATAGGATGCTACAGGGTGGGTTTTGCAAATCTAATTATTGGAAGGGCACTCAGATATGTTAAAGGTCTCTTTTAATGCCAAATCTAAAGATAGTGAAACAACAGTCTAGTCTTTTTCTTAATATATATTAAAAAAAAAAAGAAGAAAACGAAGATGTCAGGTCAATTGAAGCAATTGCACTAGTAGTAGTGCAGGAGTGTTAGAAGCCCTTGAAACTGCTTGGTTTTGTTCATGTACATATATCTCTGATATCATTACAACTTTATTGTCTATATTTGCATCAAATTAATGCACACTTCTCTGCATTGACTTAGTCTGCCTTTGTGCTGCAGTTGATACCTAGATAGCCAGGAAATTCACAGAGGGGAGATCATCAAAATGGGGATATTAGACCAGTCACGCAGTACCAACCACCCTCAAGCACAACCAGAGATACTGGTCTGCTAAACAGGATTGGTGAGTGCAGGCCGATACAGGTGGTATCTGTGTGAAAGAGTAAACCTCCAGAGAGGCTCCTTGGAGTGCAGGGAAGCAGCAGGGAGGGAGGAGAGCAGGAATGCTATGGTTATCCCAACAACCTTGCAGAGGCTGTCTAACCTGATAGATTCATTCCTTCAAATTTTTTAAATCACCTCTCTGCTCCCTCAGTGGTGTGTATAAGGTTATCTCTGCAGGGCAAGTAGATAAAGTGTCCCCTAATGACAAAAGGTTTCCAATATTTTTCTTGTAGAAGAAAATAATTTCTCTCATCATCATATCTCCTTTTCATTTCCCCTTTAAGGCTCTGCCTGTAACAACAGTAGAGTTTGGCCTGCCATACTTCACCTTAAGAGAGCAGAAGTGGTTGAAGTTCAATTTCTACATAAGTTTATGTATTCACATATCAACTCCACTCTGCCCTGGGTAGGAGGTTAGAGCAACAAGGTCCTGTACCAAACTCTGGCCTTACATGATTACATGTGTGGAACTCAAGGTTGACTCTTGCTGTGGTTGGAAAGCACGGATCAAGAAATGTGGAGAATTAAATCTTGCTGTATTTCAAGTATTTTCCCTTTAGTCACGTTCTTCTTGAACTGAACACTCATCAGAACACATCTTCACAGATTAGGCTTTTTTTTTTCTAGCCTATGCCAAGGTAAATTTGTAAGAGTTTTCTTTCACTCATGTATAACCTTGAGAAAGATTCTTTCAGCTGGTAGTTTGACTAAGCTTACAAAGAACAGAGTTGAACAGCTTTGTCTAATCTCATCATGTTTGAAAAGATGTATTAAGCCTTTATTAAGAAATAAAAAGATTAAAAATAGAGTGGTTGTGCACGAGTCCATTCTTATTACATCTTTCCCAGTAACCATTTTGAGATTTTATCTGTTGAGCTTTGTTTCTATCACCAATAAAACCACCATGAGACAAATAATGAAATATTGATTTAGTAACTTGAAAATTTTTAAACTGCCACTTTATTCACTGGATCCATAGGCAGCACAGCAGAATGAAAGTTTTATTGTAGACTGATTGAACCCATTGGTTTGAGCATGACATGATGAAATTGTAACATAGCAATAAAATTGCAGGGCACATTTATGCCATCTGTTTCACAGTAGAAAAACAAATAACATTTTGGTGATGCCCCCAAACAATATATGTGGATTTAGAAAAGAAAAATAATTGGAGCTTGTAATGTTAGGAACAGCCTAAGACGTTGCACATCCTCCTTCCCCCGCTGTTACTCAGCAGCAAAGTTATCCCAAGTGTTTCTTGTTTTAGCTATCCTTAGGTGTTATAGTCTGCTGGGTTAAGGGCTCAAGAAAACATCTTTAAGTCACAGAACACTGATTCAACACGTTTGCCACTTCCTATCTTATCTATTGCTTTTATCACCTTTTCGTTTTTGGAGTGGGGAGGAAGGAAGGTGGTGTGGTTGCATTGCTCCATGATCAGTCAGTGATAGGAAACAAAGGTAAAGGGTCACAATCTATTAGCAGGAGGCAAGCATGAGAGAGTTTTGGTCAGTCTTCCACCAAAACAATGTAAATTATGCAGTACATGCAGAAAAGGTGTTTTCCTTGGGAAATCAGTGATGTAAGATAAGAGGGTTCTCTTATTCCGACCACTTCTCAACCATTCGGTATTGCAGCCCTTGTATTTTAAAGTATCCTGTGACCTTAAAGAAGGGCCCATAAAATACTGTCCTTGTACCTACTGAAATCTGTAGATACAGAAAGTGATTAACACAGGTAATAATTCCTTGTTTTTAATGATTTTTGTTGCAAGGTTATAAATGTTATGGCATATCCACCCAATAAGAAATAAAAAGCATCTTTCTTCTTTGGTGGGTGGGATTTCTTGCAGGGAGATTCTACACAGTTTCTTACTGTTTTCTGTGAGTCCCCTTTCCCACAACAGTCCTCTGTAATGTACCTTGACAACCTTCTGTAATGGTATCTGTTCGAAGTACATATATTGAATTTTGGAGGAGGAAAGGAGAAGACGGAAGATGTTGAGGTTGTTGAAGCATTAGTTTCTGGTCCAGCTGCAGCACTGCGATTGCCTCCAGGCATCTGCGCACACTCCCAGTGGCAAAACCCCTCTTTGATATGTCCTCCTCAGTTCAAATACCCATCCCCAGTTCTTAGTCCTGGTTCCTCAGCCTGCCAAAATGTGGCGAGTAAATAAACACTTCCCTGCAGTCTTCCCCACAACCTGCTGATTTACAGAGCCAAACCTTCATAGGTAATTGCTCTGAGTCTACCGTCAGCTTCTGTTACCCAGCTGTCTCCATTAGCCACCTAGTTACTTGCCTGGCACGAATCAGTGCCTGTCTGATTTTAAACGAGAAGGATGGAAGCAACTGGGTTTGTTTGTGTTTAAGCTGCAGAAGGCCCAGTTTTCATGGGGTTTTTTTGATAGTGTTTGCCAGTTTTAAGATGAGATCTTGGAAAATACCATTAAAATGAAGAATGGTTGCAAGGTAATAAAGAAACAATCTTCTCACTTTAAGGACTTGAGCTAAAAGCTAAATGACTATAGCAGCTCAGATTGTAAAAGCAGTGGGAAATTTAATGAACAGTGACCCCACAGGAAATCCAATCTGTCAGTTAATGTTTAGTTTTGTCATTTCTTCTGAAAAGTAGTGAACTTCTATTATATAATCTATTGGTTATGGAACCTGGGGTCAGGCTCCCATTGAGCTTAACTCTGCCAATCTGTCTCAGCTGAAATTACTGACCTTCGCCATGTAATAGGTAAACACCCCAAGCAAGAAATAAGTACATGAGTACTGAGAGAAAGAGTTACGGGTGTGGGTTAAGGAAATTGTCATGAACTTGACTGCAAAATCTCTAATGGTTTGTAAATTGCCCTAATATTAAGCTGATTCAGCCAGTTAAATTACTTAAAATGTAAAGGATAAAACTGTGATTAATTAGTAGTGGCTGATGCCCCAGTTCTGTAACATGTCATTCATCCGGATGCTGTAGAATTATTTATTGCAAATCTCATAGCAAAGGTGGTAATCAAATAAAAGATAAAAATATGAACCTCTTTGCTTATGTTTAGCTATTAAGAACGTGTATTTACTTAATCAGGTAGTGGAAAGAAGCACCTTGAAATCTAGCTGAAAGAAGTGTATTTTAGCTAAAATAATTACGCTAAAAGCAGGAAAGCTGCAAACTTTAGATAGCACCATCCACACAGGTCACTGCTGTGAGCGCAGTCCTGGAAGAGGCTACAGAAGTCATCTGCTCCTGTCCCCTGCCACAAGGCAGAACCAGCCCTGTCCTGTGAAGTTCCTCATTCAGGCTAAAGTTTCAGGTTAAACTTCTTAAATCAGAAGCTGATCCTGTTTGATTATGCTTTGTGACCAGCATGTTCAAGTGGCTTTGCACAGTAGCTTGTCTTGTGAGAATGGGACTGTGTGTGGCTGGGATGTGACTTTGGAAGTGACTGAGCCAACAAAACTCTTCAGGATTCACCACTCTTTTTTTTTCCCCAGTTAAATAGTGGGGATTATCCAGAGTCCAACCTCTACATGTGCACATCCCTCACAGTGTTCAAATTGAACTGGAGATTTATGAATTGGTTACATACTGCATGTCACCCTAAACCCCTATTATCTTCTTTACGACGCTTCTTTAATAAAAATTGTGTAGCCCTATATACATATGTGTCTTAGATAAAATTTATTTAAAGTCCACTCAATTTTATTTTTGTTTTTAAACCTATTGCAGTATTGTGGTCAAATATATAACACAAGTAAAGCTTCACATTTTCAAAGTTATAGAGCTTTTTATAGTTTCCATCTTTTCCACTTTTCTCTCTTTTTGTTGCTGGCTGGCATTTGGTTCCATGGGCTGGAAAAACTGCTTTCCCCACTAGTAACATCCTTTTTCATTAAGCAAATCTTGTTGATGTAAAGGAAATTTTCCAGCTGGCAGTTTGCTATTGCTGAAGTACAGTGAAAAGTTGGTAAAAAATAGTCTGGAGAAGGTCACTATTTTAATGAAAAAGAATGAACCTATAAAGGGTCGTACTGGTATTCAGGCTGTCCTGGCAGCAGGGCAGCCCTGGGCCAGAGCCAGGTGGGGATGGTGATGGTGACTGGGGACCATTGTGGACCCAAGGATGCAGGCACTGCTGGGGATATGGGGCAGATCCACAGCTAAGCTGGGGGCCCAGCAGGTGAAGCTGAGGCAGCAGGGTCTGCTCCCAGCCCAAGGCAGAGGCACCCAGTGCTCTTCCTCACCAGCTTTCCCCTGTGGAGACAGCCCTGGGAAGGGGCTGAAGAGCCCCAGTCACCCGAACCCTGGACCAATGGTTAGATCCCTGTAACCAGCAGGATCTTCCTGTTGCCTTCTGCCTCTTCCACACAGGTGTGATGGGGCAGGCAGGAGGAGAGCAGCCTCCCAGCCTGGCCCTGGTATGCCCTTTGCTTCTTTGCACGCCTGGGCACAGTCTTTATACACCACTATTTCTACTCATGCTTTAATCTGGTAAGCATTCTTATCAGAAATATGTCATCTCTCTTTGCCCTGGTAGCAAATTGTGCATGTTCAGCGTGTGCAGGCAGCAGCAGCTGCTTGCTGCCCCCTGCACAAGGTTGTATTCACTGCACACCTTTTTCTGAGCAGAGCTTCCTGGTGTCTTTCCTGAAGTAAATTTGTAAACCACAGACTTATTACAGAACTCTTTCAAATACACCTTGTGAGGAAAGATACCACACTAGACTTCTCCTTGAGTGTACGGTGTCTCTCTGGCCAGCAGAAAAGCCTTGGGCAGGAGAAGTGCAAAGATAACTGTGCTCCCTTCCCATCCCTGGTGTCCAATGGGGCAAAACAATATGAGAATAACTTAATTTTTCATTTTTCATGATGGCAGCACAGCCACTTCTCACAGTGGGGCATAGGATCGTTAGAGACTGATCTGTCCTCACCCATACAGAAGTACTGGCTTCATCCAGGCAATTCTCCAAGCACAGAGCCCAACCTGCTGAGACTCTCCCCCTCAGCGCTGCCACAGTCTCTGTGGCACAAATGACTCTGCTTAACACCATCTTCCCTCCTGACCTCGGAGGGCAGTGGCACATGCTCAGAAATAATGACAGCTTAGTGCATGCGTCTAACCCTGTGTGTGCAGGACACCACGTGCGCAAGCGACAATTTCACCAACAGTGACTAATCAAACTAGTTACTTCCTTCACTCCACAGAGCTGCCTGAAGGATTACAGCAATTAAGTAGCATGATATGTGGGAGAAGCACACATAGTAATGTCTGTGCCATGCTAAAAATGTTAACCCTTTTGTGGCCATGGGCCTGGCAAAACCTGCGCCCCGGTCCCTGTCACTGCTGCCTGCCCATGCCAGCACAGCCAGCTGCAGACTGACTGGCCTGTTTGCTCTGGAGGAGTCACTGCTGCCAGGCCTCCCTGCCTTCCTGTCCTCATCACCTGCTGCTCCTCCTGCTGCAAATAGTGCAGTCATTGCCTGTATGGTCCTTTATCTCACCTTACTTATTTATTCATTTTAAGTGGTTGCTTGTAAGATGGTGTTTCCACCTTCTAACAGCATTACTCATAGCACTTCTGATGTGGTTCATCCCTCATTTACCTGTCAAGATCTGGTTAATGACTCTGTGTTCTCCTTTCCAATAGCTGGTGATGTTGCAAATCACTACCAGAGCCTGGAGCTGGCAAGTAACTTCTGTGTAATGCAAAGCAAAGACAAATCACTCGTCTAGAGCTGAATCACTCAGAAGAAAAATATTTCAGCTGCATCTGATAAGAGAGCTGCAAAATAAGTGCGGCCTTTTGGAATATAAGACAGAATATGAAATACGTGAAAAAAAAAGCATTTCTGGTTGGCATTATAAAATACGATTTGCATATGGTTAGCAGTTTCCAGTCAAGTGGGAGATAAACCTTTTATAGACTGCAGTAGGAGCAGTGATTTGCTGTCAGTGGCACTTTCAAAAAGCTCATTCGGATCAACAAGATTAGGAGGTGGAACAGAAATTTGCCAGCTAAACAAGGGAGGTCACAGACCCGAGGGTGAGATACAAAATAAGGTATTTAATTGCACAAGGGTCAGTGAAAGTAAGGATATGAACCCATAGAACTTTATTCATACTGTTAGTCTTATTAAAACAACTAATAAATGGGCTACCCCCTGAGGACGAGTTGTAGCACTGAGCCTCCAGTTTAGCTGTCTTATAGAGTGTCTGAGATAGATAGGAAAAAATTGGAGTTTTCTTCTGATGTTCAGTTGTCCTAGATTGGATAGCAGCAGAGGGTCATATTAGCTTCTGTGAGATGAAAGAAATTTAATGCATAATGATTATATGTTACTGCTATAAGCAAAACAGCAACACTTGAAAAGAGTAAATGCTCTTTCTATAAATACTATGCATACATTGTAGAATGAAATTCTCAGTGCAAGAACCTGATCCTTTCTTTATCAAGCGAGGGAAGCGCGATGGATGTTGCTATATTGCCCTCTTGTGGGACGAGCATGGGAACAGCAGCTAAAGGCTCAGCAGCTGCCAACTCCCCTCCCTCAGTGACACTGGTTTTCAGCGGCCTAAGCTGATGGCCAAGTGATGCCCTGCCCGAGGAGAAAGTGTTGAGACCTCCCCGGGGTAAATATTTAGTCAAATAAGTCAATTTTCCCCTAAACCATCAGTTTCTGCAATTCTGTAAAAAAGCAGCACTGAAGCTAGGTCTCTGCTAGAATTGCAAAGATTGTCCCATAAAGTCCCAGCAATAACCAGTTCAAAGATGGTAAACTCCTCTTCCCAACTCTCTTTCTGCTGGACTTGATGTAGCAAAGTGTAATTAAAAAGCAGGACGATGGAGAACATTATTTTCTGTCATAGTGCACAGACAAAGTGCATGCCAGAAGTGAAGAGAGCATACTAGGGATGAAAGCCTACAGACAAATCCATTTTGCCTTACTGTGAATGATGCCATCTATCACACAGATTGCTGTAATTGCCTCCCACATTGCTATATCTCATCTCTATTCTGTGCTGTTCTTCTGGGAGTTTTAAAGCAGCGTATTCCTGTCTAGCCAAGGTACTTTCGTCACCCGCACCGAGAGAGTTGTCTGAGTACTTCATAGTCTCTGAAATATTTATCCTCGCACTTTTCTTGTCAGGTAAGGAAATTCTCCATTTTGCAGGTGACAAACTGAGGCACACAGATTAATTCTCAGCTCTAAAAAGAGATTTATCCATGCAAAGTGGTGCTTAGGCAGAATTTAAGAGTCTATATCCAAAATGTGTCTTGTGAAAAGCCCCTGCTGGCATGCAGGAAGCTGGCAGGGAGTTCCCTTCTCTGCCTGAGGGAGAAGGAAAAGTGACAGAGGTTCAACTCCTTGTTACAAGCCATTTATTTCTGTACATGCAATAGAAGTTCCTAAATAAAACTGCAGATAAGGCTTCACATTCAGCCTGTGTTACTAGCAATCACGATAGGGTGGAGGAGGAGGCAGAGCCTGCAAAGCTACCCTGCTGTCAGTATCTGAGGGAAATCCTTCCTCTCTTGTTTTATGCACATGGGACATCTATAGCCCCGAAGAAAATCTTCCCTGAGAGCCTACTACAGTGTCAACAGGCATGCCATACACGGCCTTGGCTTCTCTGGCCCAATCAGCTAGTTTTATGCTTAACTTGTGAGGCTGTCTGGGGCCCAACCTGCTGTTCAGAATTCATTTCAGAAGCCTGAACTGTCCTGGAGTTCAGTTAAGATGACTTTATCATAAAATATGATGCCCTACTTCTGTCCAATAACCTGGGGCACTGCTTCAGGAAACACAGAACCTTTATCCTATTCATGGGCTATTCTAATCCCATGAAAACTTAAGCCCCCACCTCCCTAAGCTTAGAAAAATGCCCTAACTGTCAGGCACTGTGTATTTGGGCTGGGAGTGGTCCCCGTTACTCTTGGGTCATTGTGCATCTGGCACCAGAAGAGCAGCCATGACCCGGAGCTCAGTGGGCAGTGTATTTCCTAAGAACAGTGCTCTGGCCTCTAATCTAGAGCATTTTTCTCTGTTTTATGAGCACAACGTTCCAATTTTCTTAGTAGCCTGAGAAACCACAGAGCACCTCTCCCCAGGTGCCTGAGCCCCCCCAGTCCTCCCTGGGGACCCTTGCCTTCAGCTCTCACAAATTCAGCACTTTTGACTACAGTGCACCCTGAGTGCAGTAGCAGAGGTGACATGGAGCAGAGGACATGGAGCTGTTGGTGCGAGTCCAGAGGAGGGCCACGAGGATGATAAGAGGGCTGGAGCACCTCCCATATGAAGACAGGCTGAGAGAGTTGGGGCTGTTCAGCCTGGAGAAGAGAAGGCTGCGTGGTGACCTCATAGCAGCCTTCCAGTATCTGAAGGGGGTCTACAAGGATGCTGGGGAGGGACTCTTCCTTAGGGACGGTAGTGGTAGGACAAGGGGTAATGGGTTCAAACTTAAACAGAGGAAGTTTAGATTAGATATAAGGAAGAAGTTCTTTACAGTGAGGTTGGTGAAGCACTGGAATGGGTTGCCCAGGGAGGTTGTGGATGCTCCATCCCTGGCGGTGTTCAAGGCCAGGTTGGACAGAGCCTTGAGCCACGTGGTTTAGGACAAGGTGTCCCTGCCCATGGCAGGGGGGTTGGAACTAGATGATCTTAAGGTCCTTTCCAACCCTTACTATTCTATGATTCTATGATTCTATGATCCCCTCTCTACAAAATGCCCCATAAGCTGCCAGCTAACATAGTTTTCTGTAATGCAGAGCCATCGGTTCAAATCTCGGCAAGGGTGATGCTGGTTTGGGATTTAGCCTCCTGGGCGTATCCCTGCCTACAGAAGATGGCAGGCAAAACACCACAGGCTGTGCTTTCAGGGCTCTGGATCCCTGTTTCCCCAGGGAAACATCAAAGACAAGGATTCAGCTCTCTCAGTGCTTCTGACTGGCTAGTTTAAAACTCCCCTGTGCTCAGCAATTTGGCTTTTGGACATTTCCATGTGGATGTCTGATTTTCCTGTCTTCAATGGAGAGTGACTGTCCTCCCACCAGTTCACGGCTGCAGATGGCATGGCAGGGCAGATGCTGACAACAGAGGTGCCGCCTGCTCTACATCGCCAGGCCTACAGCCCATAGGGCAGCTGAATGCCAGCTGAAGTGTTCTTGACTGTTGAAAGCAAACAGCCATGCTGGACAAACTCCTTTGTTTTCTTTCTTGCATTTATGACAAATAGTGATTTCAGAGCCCATCTTCTCTAAAATGTTCTGTCTGAAAGAGTTATTCATATTGCTTACTAACAGCACCTAAATTTAGGCAACTAATTTAGACATCTAAATGGGGAGAATAGCCTGCCTCATCTCCGTTGTGCAGCGTATTGAGAAAGGAAAGCTCACCCAGAAGCTTTTCAAAGCTGGAACTAAAGGTCGGGGCCTGTTTTAAAGTCATCAATGGCAGGTTATGTTAAAATTCAGTGCAACATCTGGATTTTCTGATTTGTCCTCTAAAGGATTCTCTCGTCTTCAACTGTTAGACTAGACACATATAAGACTAGGCATCTCCTTCCATTAGATAGTGTATCTATCTCCTAAATGTAACTGTGTGAGGAGGAATACCATTAGCACTTTTCTACTTGATAATGCAGTGCAGCAGGAAAGGAAAATGTTACATTAGAGAAGGGATACTATTTTTCTGTAGACTGCAGAGAACTTCTTTTGAAGCCTGATTCAGCAAATCAGTTGGGAGTTGATTCAAAGCCCACCCAAAGAAGATCACATCTTAGTATGTACACGTCTTTAAGCGGGTGTTTAAGGACATCTCTATTCAGCAAAGCACACAAATGTGCGTTTAGATCCCACTGAAGGTAAATTTCCCCCACAAGTGCATTATTGGACTGGGATTTTGAAATACATCATCACCTCTATTTGAAATCCTTCCTTACTTTGGAGCTCTACTGTTTCACAAAGAAAAGCCATATGGAACTAATCATGCACATTTTGTCTAGCAGATAGGCATTTAGCAGATTGTGTTTTCCCTTCAAGTCATTGTCCATATGAGCATGCAAACTGTGCTGTGCATATATCCAAACATGCAAGACAAGATTGTTAGCCCTAACAACATCCATACTGATGTACCTCCTGCTTAGTTGCATAATAATTATGAGATGAGCACACTCATCTCTGCCTATCTGCCAGCCAAATGAGGCTTCTTTTTTTTTAATAATTTGTGTGTGTCCTGCCCTCACACAGACCTTTCCCTTTTTTGAGCTTGTTTTCATTCTTATTTACTTTCATTTAATAATTGGACTTTTTCCCTTGTCTGTTGGCTCCTCAGAAACATACAGTAGAGTTCAGACTACAGGAGAGAGATTTCCCTTTCTGGCAGATATGCTATATACTACTATATTGCCTCAGAGAAAAGTATGTTCCTTGGAAGTACATGTTTTCCTGAAACTTCGGTACTGGTTTACAAAGAAACAAGAGAGGACCAACTCTGCAGAATTTCTATCATCAACCATAACTCCAGTGCTAGCAAGGAGGTATCAATCACCTGCAAAGCAGACCAGGAAAGTGGCTCTCCATCACTATTGACACCTTCATAATATGAGGTCTCTCTTTATCTTTGAAGCATATAAAGAGGTTTGAGTTAGCTACCTTTCCTTATCAGTGCCTCTATCTCTATCATGTAATGAAAATCAAACAGAAAGCGAGAAAAGAGAAGAGAAGAGAAGAAGAGAAGAGAAGAGAAGAGAAGAGAAAGAAGAGAAGAGAAGAGAAGAGAAGAGAAGAGAAGAAGAGAAGAGAAGAGAAGAGAAGAGAAGAGAAAGAAGAGAAGAGAAGAGAAGAGAAGAGAAGAGAAGAGAAGAGAAGAGAAAAGAGAAGAGAAGAGAAAAGAGAAGAGGAGAAGGTTCATACAAGGTACACAGTTAAAGAGGTTTCTTGGCTCTTATGAGATGAAATATTAGGTCCCCTCAACTTGCCCTATGGTAAGACTCAAGCATGATACTCATTTTATATCCATGTGCACTATTTCAAATGGATCAATCAGTCAATCCAAACATGGTGGAAACAGCTTTCTTAATCTGGAGGACCTTGTGCAGCACTCAAGTCAAAAAGTGAGCCAGTGATAGCAGCACCCTGCATCTGAAATTGGTTTTCTTTAAATTCACCTTACCCTGGAATTACAAGTGACAGCAAGAGCCTTGGAAAAGACTCAGCTGTCCACTAATCCTTATATGAGAAGTCTGAAGAGAGACGATACAACAAGTATGTACATAGCAAACATATTTATTTATAATCATCAAGTATGGAGTTCTTTTCACCATTTATACACCTCTTCTTTGTCTGAATGACAGAAGTTGCTTATGATCTGTCTCAAGGCAAATCTCTTAACCTTTTCTTTTTTCAAGCTGTTGCCTTCATGAGTGTTTTACAAGTGAAAAATGACACCATGGTCACTACCATTCAATGCTTTGACTCTTCAGTCTTGGTAAAAGGTGTGCATAGGAATTGCCAAGGGAAAAGCAGCAGGCAGCTGCCTGGATATCTTCAGTCCAAGAAAGGATGGGACTCTGGTTCAAAACGTCAGAGGGTACCATTTTGATCTCTAAGAATACATAGAATCACTAAGCAACAGCGCACATTACGTTTATCTTTTAGTGTAGTCAGTCCAGAAGCCAGTCATCCTGTGTGACAGCATATCAACAGAATCTTGAGATACCAAGGTTCAGCGAGACATCACTGCTGCTGGAGGCCACCACCTTGTACCTACCAGCGTCTTATACCTTCATATTCTACAGAATAGCTTTGGCAGCTTACTAAAGGATATGGTCTTTCCCACACTGTCAATCTTTATTATCAACCCCTTTAAACTGCTAATTAGCAAGGTATCTTTCTATATTGGAATCAACCATTTCAGAGGCCGAAGCGTCAGACAATGCAACTGTGGAGACAGACTTCAGTCTGGTTTCTTTGGTGCTATTATTCACCTTCCTCACCACTTTTCTAGACACTTCTCGCCAGTTTCAACTTCTGCAGAGACTGGCTTCTCTCCTAGCATAGAGGCTAGAAAACCAGGCCTTCTCATTTCACATCGGTAGCTCTTTTCCCCTAAAAAATTGATTCCCTTTGGATCATCTACCAGCAGACTCTCAGTGTCAACTGATTTGACAGTCCCCTGCCTGATGGTATGCCCTCTTGTAGTAGCATGAACTTTTAAATAGCTGGAGGAAGTCTGCTTTCAAAACAAAATTCTGACCGATGCAATCTGAAACAAATGCCTCAAGGTTTGAACGCACTGTATGCATTTGTTCACTCTTGTATAATTGGCTTCCCTGCCCACTGAAGTGCTTGTTTGTGCATCAGTGCTTTAGAGAGAGATGTGGACTGTCTGGAAAGTGTGCCAGCCCTTCCTTTCATACAGAAGCAATGATGCCTGATGCTAATTCTACAAGAAAGAAGGGAAGTACCAGGAATTTTCCTTTTGTTGAGGAGCAACAAACCACTATATCTGTGGTATGATGTCTCAGTCCAGTGTTCTGCGGTCCACCTCTCTACCACCCGAATTACAGGTCATGTCACCATTCTTGCTGACAGCCCAAGTCAGTACCAACAGTTCAAGACAGTATCTTTACAAAATTTTCTATGATCAGGGATGTCCCACAGTCAACTTTCTTATGACTTAGAAAGGTAGAAAGTCCCAAACTTCCAGTAAAGGGATTTTGGGAAGAGTGGCTTCATCTAAGTCCCTGCACCTCACAGTACTGTGTCTGGAAGGCTCTTGGGGTGAGAGCATGAATGATCTTGCCTAGATTTAAACCTCTTTATAAAGAACACAAAACAGTCTACCAGATCTGAACGAAGGCCAGTAATATTTTTGACACTTTATGTATAAATGTGCCTCTGACAGATAGGGGGATTCTTTAAGCATAATCCTACAGCACTTACTGAAATTTAAGAATATAGAGCTCTTCATCAGTTTGTTGAAAGTGCATCTGACAGCTGTAGCCACTTTGCCCTTTCCTACAGAAAAGTGCTTCATTTTTCCAACCAACTCTTACATCTCTTCAGAATTTGTCTTCCAGTCAGGCATCTGCTCCCTGACTGTGGCCAAAATTTGGTTGATGATAATGGGCCATACATTTGAGCTCAGCACATCCAGTATTTGCCCTTATCTTTCTCTTTCCTAACTTTAGGTAGAGACGTTGGAGAGATTCAGACTCTCATGATTGCTATGACTGTTACTCCTTGTATAACCTTTTCTATGGTATGACATTTAATTTCAAATATATCCAAAGTTCTTAATCAAACCAGTTCTCATTCCTTCCTAATTGAAAAAAAATCATCCTTCTCTTTGTGATTAAATAGCCTTTATCAGCAACAGGGGCAACACAACACAGACTAGTTGTAAAACATGGTGGGTTTTTTATTTTATTCTAACAGAATATAGTCCTTCCTCAGTTCTTTACACCCAATACAGAGAGATCATATGATAATTACAGTAGCAAGCAGCTTGTTATTTTAGATGATCCAAATGTAACACCAGTAGAATATATAACACAATTTTTAAAGTAGCATGTAATTACCCCTGTTATAACTCATGTGGTGAGTACTGGGTTCATTCTGAGTGAGACCTTATTGTGATTTAAAGAGAAATGGCAGGTTGTGTAAATCAGATGCCAATAAAGACCAAATAGTAAAGTTCAGCACCTCACAATGCACACTGTGTTCTTTCTCTTTAAAAGTGATGGGTATAGTTCCAACTCAAATTGCAGTGTCTGTCATTGTGTCATTCTTGTTCATGTCACAGCACTGGGACTATGAGGCAAACTTGTCCCAGTCCTTCTCTCTTCAGGCTTCTTCGCATGAGGCATTCTGAGCATTTTATTGGCAGTTTTTTTAACTCTGTAAAGATGACATGTTCATCCCACACCTTGCAAATAAACCTCTGCATTATGTCATGATACTATCTAATTTACACACTTATAAACACACCTAGCACAGACAGGTATGTGTGTACATTATTTTCTACTGAAAAGTTATATTTTAAATATTTTTGAGAATATGCTAATAGTGTTTGGGGAGGTGAATATTCAGTCTCTGTAAGTGTAAAGATTTGCATTAATCCTTGTCTGTAAATCAAAAGGAGAGAGAAAAACCTAAAAGTAATGCAGCCAAAATGTCTCAAATGTGTTCTAAAATAGTATTCTATGCATTAAGCTTCTCTGTTTAAAGTTGTATATCTCATCTCAGCTCTCTCCATTTACCTAAGTGGGTATAGTGGGTATACATTCTGGGAGACTCCAAAGCTCTTTGTTTCATTAGCATTTCAGCTCTGAAATGCATTGCGTTCATCCTACCACAAATATTTGTCCATTATGGAATATCTAATGCCAGGAGAATGCAATGTTGAGGAACTTAATATTTCCCACATGGGAGCTGGACATAGGGAGGGTAGGAATTTATGGCAACGTGAAAATTTGAAGCGTTTTTGTAATGGCTATCATTTGGATTAAACAGATGATCTTAATGCTAAATGGGCTTCCAGCAGAGTGAGATGGAGAAGTTGAATTGTTTTTTACAGCTCTAGTTTATCATATAGCTGTACTTTTAGAGTGGGTGTATAGCTATTTACTTAATAGACATGTAAGAGAATGAAAAGGGAATGTGACCAACATTATTAACAAACATTCATATTTTGCAGTCCCAGTAGGGACTGAATGAGTATTTTATTTACTGAAAGGCAGCTTGGATTCACGTGACACAATTCCCATAGCAAATAATTTGGAGTTGGCCTTGATTTAAGCTGCAGGGTTAGTGGTGAATAAGAAAAGAATTGAAGGAGGTAAGTGTGTGTGCTTCCTTGTATGCTGCAATACTTGGCCTTGAAAACTCTCACTGAAGCTGCCAATTTTATATAAAATACTTAAAAATTAATGGACACAATGACTCAAATTCACTTGTTCTGTCAGCAGGTCAGTGCTGCGATGACCATGCTATAGATGTGCTTAGTCCCTAATTCTGGCCAGTGATAAAGGTGAATAGATTTACTTCACCAGGAACAGGCAGCAATGATGATGCTTGCCCTTGCTTCATAAGGTCGTACAATCCAAGGTGGGGAGTAAGCAGTCCCTTGAGAGAGACTAACTATCGATCCAAATCTGAATCAGCTCTATTAATCAACTTATGAAAAGTGCCTGAATATAAATCACATTTCATTTTTCAGTGGCATAAAATACCGGGGAGGTTGGGTTGATTTGCAATATTTTCATTGTTCAGCCACTTCAGTGAGAAATCAATCATTTGAAAAACATGGGCGGTTAGAAACTCTCAACTAGCTTTTGATTTAAAGAGATAGGAATACAGCAGAAAAATGATTCTCTATTTTTCAGGTGGGTTATGTCATATATTTTATACCGTTGTATGATTTGATCATTCTTGACAACTTTCTGCATATAATGCAGAATTCTCCATCTGGAAGAAATATTTACTCATCTCCCTTATACAGAATAAAAAGAGCAACGACGGTTGGGCTTATGCCTGTGAGCAGAAAACCTGTGTTGCACTCTCTGAGGATGTGAAGAGAACAATGTCTAAAGGAATTATTCTGGAGTGGTTAAATAATTATAAAAGATGTGATGATTATTTTATCTTGGCTCTTAAGTTTACCTTTTTCTGATTTTCCAAACTGTTTTTGCTTGTGCTTATTCAGAACATCAGAAATTAAAAAAGGCATATGCAAATGTGTATTTGACAAACAAGAGAAATAATATTTTATTCATAGTTCTAATTCTCAATCTTTGCATTCCTTGCAATAAACACATAAAAGATAGTTTACAAATAATTATGACATATCATTCTTTGGTTGCTTCAGTCATTACTCAATGAGGTTATGAAGATTAAATATGCAACTGAAAGTGGTATATCTTCTCTGAAAAAGCTCAATACGAAATTCCAGAGGCATTCAAAAAAGTCCTAGTTTGACTTTTATATGTCTTAATAATATTTCAATTTTAATTTAGAGGTATCATTGTTCTTTATCTTGGGAAATTAAAATATAAGAAAAACACAGTAAGATTCGAGAATATTTTTCACCTGAGCTGCTCTTCTCTTTATGATGAAAAACACATCCTCCTCTCCCTGCTCTGTATCTGAGAAATTGCCACAGAGACTGAAGGCACACAGTAGATCATGAGCTAAGGCAAGAACTGAGATGAGTTTCTCTGATTTGTGAATCTGTATCCTAGCCACCTAATTAGGTAACTTTTATTCAGTAGTAAATACTCAATCTTTATTACGTGCACTGTAGTACAATCTAGGAAGCTACAAGCAGGGGGCTGTAACCTACTGTTTTAAGGCACTCTGAAAACACAAACAAAAAATACAGTAGAGCAGGGGAAAAGTGGAAGATGAAAGAGCAGTGCACAGTAGCGTATTTATTTTCAGAGGGCATTTTCCCTTGGTTTTCGACATATCCTGCCAATACTACAGCCTTAAGATGAATTTGACAGCTTTCAAGTCTTCTTTCCATTCTCTGGCAACTGATGATGACATACAATTTCTGAAGTAAACAGCGGCCATGCAGAAGCTACCATTCAGTACCCGACATGCAGCAAGAGCCACAAGTGCCAATTTTACACTTGTCTCAACAAAATCAGCAGTGACTGGAAAGGCAAACATCATTCAGCTGTAGTATGAAGCTAAAGTCTTTTTCTGATGTCTCGTTTAAAGAGAAGAGTCTCAAATATCACTTATGAGTCTCAGGAAATATTAACCAGCAGCCCTCTGTGGGCTCTGTTCAGCAGGAGCTATCAGACACTGACAATGAAGAGTGCACAGAGGTCTGATAATTTTTTGTTGTGTCTATGGTAGATAACAGAGTATTAACATCACATCTGCCAGAACCATCCTTATCTGCCAGAACCAGCACCTTCTGCGGAAATTTAATTTATTCTTAGTGTATGGCATTATAAGTATTGCAGGGACCTTTGGTAGTGCATGTGTCAATGCCTTATGAACGCTCACAGCTCTGAAGAGCAGAAAAGCCAGGTGAAGCAGCAGTGCAAGTGGTGCAGCTCCAAAGAAAGGACAGTGAAGGTCAGGCAGCATCTCAGGTGCCTGGGAGAACAGAAAGCTGAACTGAGCATGACCCCAGCCAGAGCCTGACAGCACTATAGATAAACACCATAAAGGTCATTTTAAGGGGTGGGGGCTGGGTGTTGGGTTTTTTTTCTGACTTAAGATTTATACATAGGAAGAAATCTGGAAAACAACTGTACTTATCAAATGAGCCTCAGGTGAGGATTCAACTTGAGCCTAATCATCACATTAGACTGCTGCAATAGAATCATAGAATCATTTAGGTTGGAAAGGACCTTTAAGTTCACCAAGTACAAACAACCTAATACTGTCAAGTCCACTACTAAACCATGTCTCTAAGTGCCACATCCATACATCTTTTAAATACCTCCAGGGATGGTGACTCCACCACTTCTTGGGCAGCCTGTTCCAATGCTTGACCACCCTTTCAGTGAAGAAATTTTTCCTAATAGCCCATCTAAACTTCCCCTGGCGTAACTTGAGGCCTTTCCTTTTGCGATGCATCCTTCTTTCAAGTAGTTGTAGAGAGCAGTAAGGTCATCCTGAGCCTCCTTTTCTCCAGGCTAAACAACCCTAGTTCCCTCAGCTGCTCCTCATAACACTTGTGCTTCAGACCCTTCGCCAGCTACATTGCCCTTCTTTGGACACGCTGCCCGTCTAAGCTTATGCAGCCAGTTTATCCAGGAGAATGCTGTGGGAAACAGCATCAAAGGCTTTACTAAAGTCTAGGCAGAAAACATCCACAGCTGTTCTCTCATCCACTAAGTAGCTCACCTTGTCATAGAAGATCATATTAGTCAAGCAGGACCTCCCTTTCATAAACCCATGCTGTCTGGGCCTTATTACCCGGTTGTCCTGTACGTGCTGTGTGATGGCACTCAAGATGATCTGCTCCATAAGCTACCCCAGCACCAAGGTCAGACTGATAGGAGTGTAGTTCCCTGGATCCTCCTTCCAGCCCTTCTTGCAGATGGGCATCACATTTGCTAACCTCCAGAAAACTGGGACCTTCCCAGTTAGCCAGGACTGCTGACAAATGACAGACTACAGATATTAGATCTCACAACATATATGTCAGCAGCACAGGATAAGTCATCCTGATGGATTTCTATTGAGTTGCTCAATTTCCAATTGTGGGTGCAAAAGAATATAATGCTTGCACCATTTTTTATGTGTGGTTACCAAAAAAGTTTCCAGCAATTCAAACATAGAAAATGCAACAAAAGTGAAATCAGTTATCTAAGTCTCTCACACAAATGTCACAGTAAATTTAGGATTAGCTTTATTTTTTCACTCCATCTTTTGTGTTTGTATAGAGGCATACAGCCAAAGACGTGCATTCAAAAACATGTTAAAACAGGTGGAATTTTAATGTCACTTTAATGTATCACAGTAAAAATGTCACTTCCAAATAAATGCTTATGGACTAAACTGCCATGGTAATTAAGTATTATTACCTTCTCATGTCTTTATTAAAGTTTTATACTTTTCAGTCAAGAGACCTGAGTATGGTCTCATGGACATGTTCATGGATGTCAGCTCTGAAAACAGGCATACCAGTTCTCTCTGCTTTACCCAACAGGTAAGCTGCAGAGAATCAATTCTGTTCATTCTGCAAATGAAAACAAGGGCTGGGAGTGGGACCCAGATTCTTTGGAGTCATGTTCAGTGATTTCACCAGCATGACCACTCTTTCCAAAAGCAGGGTGCACCAAAGGACAGGCCTGAGAAGCAGTCTATGTTCCTGGCTGTTCTCAGTCATAGGATTAGCCTGACCCAGTCACATGGATATTTTACCTCATTCCATGAGCATTAACTTAGAGTAAAAAAACATTAGCGTAGAATAAGTGAAATGTATGTGCATTTCTGTCTCCATTAAACATAGCAAATTTCAAGACGACCAGAGTCTGTATGCACAATCGAGAGCATTTGACATGTCAGCCTTTAAACTAAATATAATATTCATCGTCAATTCTGGGAGAGCGTCCCTACCCTATAGCATCACTGGCATTTGAATTAAATGCCTCAAAGGAAAAAATAACTGGGGACTTGTAAAAAGTATAAGAAATTGCTTGTGTGTGCAGATGTCAGAGAAGCACAAAATATAACACACAAATTCTTCACTTATTTTTTTTCTCTTTGTCCTTTCCTTTACCTTGCTCTGCCTTCCTTTGTCTTGCCTTGCCTTCCCTTCTCGTTTGCTAACAAACTCCTCCTCAGGCGGGATGGGGAGGAGACATGAAAGATAAGAACACTTTAATAACTAAAGTACAATATACTACTACTACTACTAAAAATAATAATAACAATAACAATAATAAGAGAAATAACAAGAAGAGAAATATAAAATTAAAAAAGAAGAGAAAAAAACCCCAATCAATAAACACAAGTGATGCACAATACAATTCCTCACCACCCGCTGACCGATACCCAGTCCGACCTGAGCAGTGATCTGGGCCTTCCGGGTAGCTCCCCCCAGTTTATATACTGGGCATGATGTGCTGTGGCATGGAATACCCCTTTGGCTAGTTTGGGTCAGGTGCCCTGCCTCTGCTCCCTCCCGGCTTCCCGTGCCCCTCCTCACTGGCAGAGCATGAGAGACTGAAAAGTCTTTGATCGGAGTAAGCATTACTTAGCAACAACTAAAACATCGGTGTGTTACCAACGTTGCTCTCAGACTAAAGCTGAAACACAGCACTGCACCAGCTACTAGGAAGGGAAATAATTCTATCCCAGCCAAAACCAGGATGCTCATCTACAGATACATTTGAGACCTGCTGAGGAATTCCGTAATGAGCAAGGCAAGGCCAGCTCCGCTTGCTGTGAGCCTGACGGTGCAGAGGCATGGCATTACGGGGATGTTTCACCAGATGTCTCCCTTGTATCAAATTCTTAGGTGCAAAGTTTTTTGTTGAGGTCCAATTAGAAAATCTTCATGAATTCCATTTAAAAGATGCTATATATGACTACGTAAATATTGCTGCATAGTCATTTGCTTACTAGAGAAGAGAGTTTTAAAGTAGTTTCTCCATTTTAAATTATAATGTTCCTTAGAAGAGCACCGTTTGCTGATTAGAGGTATCAGTTTGTTTAGCTGCAGTGCCTGAAGCTTCAAATTTGATTGCATTCATTTTAATCACATAACTGATCTTATTTTCAGTAACATGGAGTTGTTTGTTCCAAATGCACTTATGAATTCTAAACTCCTCTCAGTTATCCCACATGCTGGAAATGATACTACTCTTCCTAATTCCCAACATCATAAAATCCCAACCTACACAGAGGAGAATGTGCTGGAAGAAGATAGCATCCTTAGAATTTATTTAAACTAAACAGACTTAATTTCAAGTCTTTAATCCTGCTTATGCTTCCCTAAGGGACAGGCTCCAAAATCACACATCACCCTTGTGCCTCTGATATGAAAGACCTGTCAAGTCTCACACACCGAAAGTAACACTAATACGCTTGACTCATAGAATCATAGAGCCATGTCACACTTCCTCTGGCTACGGCTACATCTCACCTGTTTGCCATGATTTACCATCTTCCTTCTTACTAGATGAAACCCAACTCCCAGAAGCAGCAAGCTGCCATCCCGTATTCCTCCAGCTGACAAGACAAGGGAGGAGGAAATAGACTAAGTGAGGGAGCATCACTTCACAGCACACTTTCCTGGCTTCTGTGATTAACCTCTTCCTCTGCCCTGTGAATGGCATGCCTCCCCGCCCTGTGTGTGGGATCTCACTCTTTGGGAATAGAAAAATCTGAGCTTTCTGGGCCTGCAAAGTAAGCACCAAAGAGGGTAAGCTTTTAATAATGCAAGAAAAGGAGAAGTTTTGGTGATGGAAGAAATCACACTTGGCAAGTCACGGTCTACAGAACTTGCCTTCTCTCTGCAGCATGCTGGAGGCAGAGGTGGCTTTTCAAGAAATACTAGTTTTCAGCCAAGGCTTAGAGTGGGGCCTACAGTGAATGAACTAATAATTTTGCAGACAACACATGTAAACTTCTGTTCCTAACCTCACATGTTTATCTCCTACATTATTTCCTTTATCTACATTGTCTTTTTCATTAAAGAACTTGAATTATCTAGCTTACATGGAGAACTTACAATAACCATGTTTGTGTGGAAAGGCTGTGGGTTTTTTTCTGTCATTCACTAGTGTCACTTTGTGCAGTCTTAAGTTGTTTAGAATGCCCTTTAAACAGCCTTATTTCTGCCTACTTCAGTGAAATCTCAACTTACAGAAAGCTGGAAGGGGCAAATCCTGTGCCAGAGCAGTATAGGTTTGATCCACTCAAGCACAGACTTTACATCAAGTACGTGAGCAATACTTCTGACCTGTATGGCTTACTGAATCAGAGTCTAATTTTGTAATATCCCATCCAAATTTATATCTTAGTACCTGAACATTTTGCCTTATGAACAGGGAACGAGAATGTCTCCCCTGCATAATTCATGAAGCCATGAATTATTTTTATATATCCTCTAGCTTTTTTTAAAAACAGCATCTGCAAACTGAAGACTAGAAAAACAAAGCTGCTTAACAGCATTCTGAAACCATTTTAGATCATGATCTTGCAAACCAAATTTGCTGAGAGGAGTGAGGGACCATTCACACATGTAAGATAAACCCCAGGTGTAAACATTTCCTGAATCACAGCCTACACACTTGAGAGTGCAAAAATAAAGCAAAATATTTTTGTTCAAAGTCCAATAACAATACTTCACATTATTGTAATTTATAACTTCAAACTAGTAAGGCTTGCTCCTACTAAAAAACCAAACCAAACCAAAAACCGAACTGAGTATAATGTATTTCACATTTCTGTTACCTCCCCTCGGATGCTGAAAAAGCAAAATATCATAAACTGCTACAGATGGATCTTCATCTAGCACAGTCTAGCAGAGCTTCTACGCATCCCATCAGACTAACATATAGCAATGAAATGAAGACAGACGGTGTAGTAAGTGCAAGAGCTGTAAATGAATGTGAACAGAAATTGATTTTGAAATGTTCTTGGCACTTTCCCAAGAAAACATTATCGCTGTATTTAAAAAAAGTGCTCCACTGTTTCAGGATTCTTAAGAATTAAAAACTCTGACCTCCCTATTTATATTTCTTCTGAGACCTATTTTCAGCTCAGTTGCAACATCCCATAAACAAACAAACTTTTATGGACTCTTCAAATTTAGTAGACCAAGAATATTGCTGGAGTACAGTATCTAGTTCTGGGATCTCCAGTACAAGACAGATATGGAGCTACTGAAGAGAGTCCACTAAAGGGTCACCAAGATTATATGGGACTGGAGCATCTCTCGTATGAGGAAAGTCAGAGAGCTGGGATTGCTTGGCCTGGAGAAAAGAGGGCTCAGGGAACGATCTCATCAGTGTATAAAAATATCTGAAGGGAGGCTGCAGAGAGGATGAAGCCAGGATCTTCTCAGTGGTGCCCAGTGACAGGCAAAGAGACAAAGGACACAAACTGCAGCACAGGAGGTTCTGTCTGAACATCAGGAAACACTTTTTGGCTGTGAGGGTGACTGAGCCCTGGCACGGGCTGTCCAGTGAAGTTTTGGAATCTCCATGCTCAGATATTCAAAAGCTGCCTGGAGATAGTCCTGAGCAACCACCTCTAGGGAGCCCTGCTTGAGCAGTGGGGTTGGAATAAATGACCTCCAGGGATCTCTTCCAACCTCAGCCATTCTTTCATCCTCTCCATATTGAGAATTGTGCTTCAAAATGTGCCAGTCAAAAAAAAGAAAAATTCATGCAGTTTTGCTGAGTATCAACTTCATCAATTTTCGAAGTCTTAAATTAAGCCATCTGTTTCATTTTTTGAGTGGACAACAACTATACATGCAAAGTCAGGTTATTTTATGTTTTCCTAAGTCTGCAGTTGTAAGGGATAATTCATCAGCATCCCATAGAGAGAAGTCAGTATTCTGCAGATTCACAAAAACATCTAGACCAGGCTGCTCTTACTTGCACAAAGCTGGACCGTGCAATTTTGCATGACTCAGTGTTCCCTAACCTAGGCTACTTTACTCCTTAGATTACGCTGAAAATAGCTGGGATAGGAAGTTCTCAGAAAAAGTCTCATAATAAAGTTTAAATTTCTGTAAACCCAGCCTTGTCTCATGGTTTTGTTAGTTCAACAAACAAAACCCACAACACAAGCCCCCCAAAGGAAATAAAAAAAACCCCAAAACCCAAAAACCTCACAAACACCAACCAACGAAAAATAAAACCAAATAAAAACCACCCAAACATTAAAAACAAACAAACAAACAAACAAAACCCAAAGCCCCCACAAATGAACAAACAACCAAACTCCAACAATCCACCTGGAAAAGGTTTTGTTCCTGGACAATATTGTACTTCTACGTGTGTGACTGTGCACGTGTACGTATCTTGTAACACACAGCATATCACCTGCCCCTGTAAATGTCTCAGATATGGCAAGCTAAGAGATTTAGACCTGGTCAATACGCATGGCCAAGATGGAAATTTTACAAAAAGTCAAATGCTGCACTAGTTTTGATGATTCAGAACTTGGAAATCTTCCAACCACATTAGCATGTATCTAACTGCCTAGCATATCATTAAATGGTAACTTGTTTCTGGAGGTGCTCTCTTTCCTCAAGGACACAAACCCATTATTATCATTATAATCAGTAGTTGTATTTAAGGCCCCAGGGCATTTTCTTATCAGACTTCATCTTACAGCCTGAAATTCCAACAACATGCATTATTACCCAGTGCCTGTGCCCAATCCCAGAGCTGCAATGGGTCCAGTCATTTTTCCCAGCTCTCTTCAGCACCTGCAGGCTCACTGGGTGAGGTCCCTGACCTGGCAAGCAGAAGCATGATTTGTCAATAGAACTCTAACATTTCCATCACAGCAATTACTGAGATAAGCCAGCACAAAGGGAAAATGCACAGAGAAGAAAGTCCAAGTAAAACATCACAGATAAAAATGTTAGCTGCTTTAGGTAAAAACATTACTTGATTTCAGATATTGATTTTTGTTCCTGTACTTTGTAGTGCATCCAAATTCCGGCTCTGACAAAAACATTACAATTAAAATCTTGGATATCACACTGACATCAATTGTAGAGAAGATGCACTTACGGAAATGTAGTCTTAACAATATATGTTGTACTGGCAGACTAATCAGTAGGACAAAAATATCTATTTTGTTTTAATATTAACAGTGGAATGAAGACTGGGATTTTTTCCTTCCTTATTCCATTAGACAATATCAGAACCATGCAGAGAACTGCATATGAACTATGACTCTCTAAGCATGTAAGAGTATTTGTGGTTCATTATAAATAATCTTCATCATAAAATACTGGACATAATCTGCTGGACAAAGAAACTGTGGATTGTGACAGACATGTCTGCAGAAAAGAGTTTCACCATCCTCTTAGTCTGCATAGGTTCAAGCCAAGGAAAGGAACACTAGGAATAACAGTACCTGTGGAAAAAGCTCAGGATAGGGTCAGGATAACACTATTTTGAAGCTAGATTTTTTACCATTAAACCAGAACTCAGAGTTTCAAACCGCCTGTTCTGCAGAAAGTCCTGTCATTTGTCAACAGCTGAATGGTGATTCACCCATTGCAAATAAGTCTATATAGAGATATTGAAAAATATAATACTCTCTACAGAGACTTCATAACAGCTGCTATGTTTTTATCTGCTGAAAGCTGAAACCCTTACCAAAATTAGCCAGCCTCTCCAAATGGAAAATGTGATATTGGGTAAGTAGAATCAATTCTGTAAGCACTGAGTACCTCTACCCACACTTTCAGTATCTTGTTACAACAACCTTCAAGTTGTTCACTGTATATTCTCACAAAAAACAACCAACCAACCAACCAACCAAACCAAACACAACCTGAAAATGTTCTAGCCTTGTTTCTTAAGGAAGTAAGGTTTGCATGATCACATGTGGCTGTCTAAGCACCTAGTCAGCATTTCCCACTGTCCTCATAATTTTGCGTCTGTTGGCCAATTTCAACCAAATTTGGTAATAAAGGCAGAGCCTCAAAGAAATTAAACTCCTGTTCAATTCCTAAGTTTCATGAAACTGAGCAGGACAGAAATTCAGCGTGCCTTTGGAGCAAGAAGCAATTCAGCGCATAACCATGGGCCAGAAGTAACCCAACTCCACTCACCAACCGCAGATACCTGTCAAGTCACCCCAGTCATTTGTGGCACACACTTCCCACCAAACGGGAAAAGCGTGGCTGGGATGCAGTGAGCAAGGTGCGAAATGACCAAGGTGACAGGCCTGGGAATAAGATGGTGGTAATGGAAAGCAGAAAACAGTCAGGCACCACAACTTATCAGTATTAGTTCTACTGCTTGTGGCCCAACTTGATTAATAACAAATACGTGCAAGACTCAGAGTACAGGTCTGCTGCATAAAAGCACAAGAGCAGTCACCGTATGCCTACTAGAATTCAAATGAAGTAGGATCATTTAAATATCTGACACCATATTTAACATAATCTTTGTGAAATAACATGCTTTATCTTCTGATGTGTAATTTTCCTTGTGATTAAATGGCAATACATGCACTAAAACATCACTTCTGTCACACAGAATTGTGTTTGTATTATCAACTGTACACAAGTAACAGAATAAAAGGTTGACTTAGGAAGAGAGATTCCATTGTGCAATGCCAGGAAGCACTTCATTTTCAAAATAGGTCCTCGTATCACTGTCAATTGATCGTCATGGAACAAAAACCACAAAAGCTTTTGCATAGCCTTGTAAATGGAGTTCATACAGAACAGGACAGCTCAACCTGAGATATTTTGGTTACTACCACGGTCTCTGTAGTGCACAGTGATAATTTCCCCTCCAAGAACCCATGGCACAGAAGGTAGAAGAAAGGCATACAGGGAATACAAGTACTTCTTTTCTAATGCAGATATGAAACACCTCTGCCTAATTCATTCCCTTCTCCCAGATGCCCAAGGGCCAGCTGCCTGCCAAACACGAACTGATGACAGGGCAGGGATACACGTGAGTGTGGATTCGCAGGACAAAGCCCAAAGCTGCAGCAAGAGGATGTAGCTGTACAGCTGACCTGTGGTGGTAAAGCTTCTGCGGAGGGAAGAGCAGCACTGGGCAGTGATGGCTGATTATAATAAGTAAGGTGGGAACTAATTTTGAACTTAACAGCCTGTGTGCTCAAACCAGCCTGAAGACTGTCTAGCACAACCCTATTAATGTGTTCACACTATTAAATACATTTCTGTTACTGAAGCTCAGCCTGTGTATTGGAGTCCAGCATTTTACCTTCAGCTCAGGAGAGATGTGGAATACTGGGTAAGAACAAAACTGGCAACCATGTGGGTATCCAAAACTCCTGAAGGCATATAGATTTGGTTTACATTGGTAAAAAGTATACAAGACAAATGCTAGACTAACCCATAAGATATTTGTTAGGAGATGCTTCCCATCCCTACACTACAACCGAGGGCAGCCTACTGTGTTTTGTTGGAAGTATCTGATGGCAAGGAACAGGTAATAAACAAGTGAACAAGCATGCATGAGCAAGTAACCAGTAAATAGTTAACCCTACTTTGTGCATAGGTTGGACTAGATGACCTCCTAAGGCCCTTCCCAACCTGAATTACTGCATGGTTCTACATGTTATCAATATGCAACAAGCCTATCTCCAGAATTTGTGTTCTATAATGATGGACTTACTAGAACAGAAGGAACAGCTTTGACCCTTCAGCTCCCTCCTGCACTGTTACCTCCACCCACCACACCAGTAACATATCCTTTTCATGTATAAACCATGATTTGTTTCCCACTCCTTGGCTTGCTGCATCTGATTTACAGAGCCAAACAGAAGGCATGGCATGCTGAAGGAGCACAGACCAGGGAGACCAGAGCAGCGGTGCAGAGAGGTAAGAGGGAGGAATTCACATTTTCTCAGGCTGAAGCCACGTCCCAAGTCCCAAGGGACCCAAGATGAGGGCAAACCTCAAGCCACGATCTGACGAGATACACATGATCTACACCTGAGAATCACCCCTGCTTCTCTTCAATTTGTATCAGGACTGCATCTGTGCTTGGTTGAGTGAAAAAGATACAGAACACATCCTGTCTAAAATCATGAAACTTTTGGACATGAAAACACGAGCAGTTTGATACTTATTTTTTTTTACAGCTATAAGAAACACACACATAATTTTAATGCAGCTCTCCTTTTGGTTTTGGTGGGTTAATACTTTTATACAAAAGTACAGCAGAAACTGTCATGCTCATTTCTTGCCTGGTTGCTGTATGACATTTGCTAACCCTACAGTAGCTAAGTACTCCTTCCTTTGTCAAAAGACTCTCCACAGCACAGAAGGTATTCCTTTTCAGCATGTCATTACTGGCTCCTTTTTGAAAAATGCTGTAGCAGTCTTATTTGACCCTCATACAGAAAAGTGTTGCTAACCCAACTGATTTTCTTACAAAGCCTGTATTTTTCTTAAATCCTTTGCTGCTGAAACTGGAAGAGATCCATTTCCCCTTGTAAGGTTCTCAAAAACAGGTGCCTGCACTGAGGTTACTCACTCAGCTACTTTCAGTGCAGGGAGACAAGCGCCTTCAGTAAGACAGTTCCTTCACAGCAACAGGAAGACGATGTCCAAGTCAACTCCCATTCCAGAAGATTGCAGGAAAACACCTGACCTTTTAATTTGGGACGGGGGGGGGGGAGGGGAAAAAGATTGGAAAGATGAAGAACATGGTGTCTGCATGAAAAATAAAACTCCCAGATTTTTACTTGAAAAAGCAGTTCTCTACAACCATCAGAAATTATACTGGAAAATCCTTAGCTACACTCTGAACTTTATCAATGGGCTGACAAAAGGCAGTTTATGACACAAAATAATGTATGAATGAGATGTCCTAGCCACAGGTAGGGCATTTTCACATTTTCAGTGCTCTAGATTGCCAAGATCTGTGTGGTGGAAACCACATATGGTAGAGTTGTGAGCAAGCCAGAAAATGGGGCTTTAAGGAAAACTGTACAAACACAGACTAGCGGGTGGTATCTGGAGTGTACATAAACACGGCAAAAACGCACTCAAAGAAAATGTAGAAACCAAAAACAGAGGGTGGAAGCAACTGTCTCTGAACATATCAAAAACCCTCCAAAAAGAAGGAAAGAAAAAGGACAGGTGAATTGAAGCACAAAGTGGGTGTGAACATGCACGTGAGAAGCTACACAGAGTTGAAGGTACTTTGAGGGAGAGCCAGGAAGAGTGCTGAAACAAGCAACCAGCACGAGGCAGAGAGAAGCCAGTCACAACTCTAGAAAGGTCCTTCCATGTCCAAAGGACAGAGTTTTGGCTCTCGCTGCTGCTATATCAGCTGCTGGCTACTAGCTGGAGCCTCCAGCAAGCTGCTCCTTCCACCTTCCTTTAGGGAGGCCCTTGATTACGGAGGCTGCATCTCCAGGGAAATTATCAGAGATCACCAGATGACCACAAGTCATGGATCTCTGTTGATAAATCCACCTACGCTGCACAAGTTCACGTCCTAACGGGAAGACTTGACAACTGTTTATTTGTACCATGTAAGAGATGCTCTTAGTATCTGCTTCAAGATTGTCCTTTTTTGTTTCTTTTTTTTTAAGGGGGAATTTATTCAGTGGCCTAAATTTTCTGTTCCTCACAAGTTCTGCTTGGCTCTTGCGTAACAGAAAGTGGCCAAAGATGGCCTTCTGCCATTGCTGGTCTTCTGGGGACTTGCTAGCTTTCCACGTAAACTGGCCTCAGGCGGCCCTCGTTTGGATTTGGCTACATCATCCTTCAGCTTTGGCCACAGTATGCCCCGAGGGGCTGTGGCACGGCCAGGAATAACTCAGCAGACCGCTGGCCACCTTTCCTGCCCCTGGCTCTCTCCTCCAGGCCCAGCACTCATCCCGTGACCCAAATCTTTCGGCAGCACCAGCATGGCGGGGGACAATGAAAACCCCTTTTCCTCGAGGATCTGCAGACGGGTCGAGAAAGGCGCTGCAGGGCCTTCGATGTGAGAAGGAGGAACCTCGGCAGGACGAGCTGGAGCCCAGAACCGGGCCAGCGTTGGGCGTAGCTCAGCCTGGCCGTCTGGAAACCCGGGTCGGACCGACCACCGCCTCGACACTCCAGCGGCGCTCGCTGAGGGCAGGTGGGGCGGTGCGCGGCGCTGACGACGGCAGCGGCGGCCGCTCCGCTCTGCTCCGCCCCGGGGTGGGAGAGGGAGAGGCAGCGGCCGCGCTGTGGCAGACCCCTCCCCGGCACCACCGAGGCGGGGGGTGTCCACCGGCCTCCCCCCACCTCCGCTCGTTGAGGCTCGGCAGGTTCGCGCCTCCCGCCGCCCCTCACGGGCACCGCCGCCGGGGCGCCCGTTTCCCGCCTCCCCGCTCCCTCCGCCCCGCTCCCCCGCCCCCTCCTCCGGCAGCTCCCCGCTCGCTGGCTCCTTCCCGCCGCTCCCCGCTGCGCAGAGCGCCGCGCCGGCGGGGGTATGGACAGCCAGCGCTGCTTCGCCAACCGCTTCCATGACTACGCGGGCAGCCCGGAGGCGGCGCCGGACAAAGAGGCGGCGGTGCCGCTGGTGACGGCCACCATCGAGCGGATCCTGCGGGAGCTGCCGCCCCTGGGCGGCCCCCGCGCCTGCCAGGGCGGGCTGTACGGCGGCGTGGCCGGCGTGGCCTACATGCTGTACCACGTCGCGCAGTGCCCGCTGTTCGCGCCGTCGCGGGAGGCCTACCTGCGGTCCGCCCGCCGCGTCGTGGACGCCTGCCTGCGCTACCAGGAGGGCAGCGGCGAGGCCGACGCCGACACCCGCGCCGCCTTCCTGCTGGGCGGCGCCGGCGTGTACGCGGTGGCTGCACTGGTCTACCGCGCCCTGGGGCTGCCCGACTTCGCCCGGCCGCTGGGCAAGTTCCGGGAGCTCAGCGAGGTCTGCGCCCCGCTGTCCTTCCTCGAGTGCGGCTCGGACGAACTCTTCGTCGGCCGCGCCGGGTACCTGTGCGCCGCCCTGGTGCTGAAGCAGCGGCTGGGCATGGAGGTAAGGGCGCAGGGCGGCGGGGCGGGACACCCCCCGGAGGGACCGGCCTCGCCGTCGGGGCTGTCGGTGGATCCCCTATGAGCTGGGATGCCGGCGGCCCGCCCCGCGGTGCTGCCGGGGCAGGACTATGATCTCGCTTCTGCTCCGTGGTAGAGGGGGATGCACCGGTGCCGAGCCTCTCAACAGCAGCAGCAGCAAAAAAGCGCCTTTTCCAGCTTGCACTTTGGCGGCACGCTTCAGGAAGAGCCCTGGGTGGGGGGAGCTTTCTCTAATAGCAGCGCTCCTACCCTGAAATAAAAGCTGCATCTTTTGCAAGAGGGAGCGGAGGGCACGGGGCGTGCGGTCTCGCTGTTGGGGCAGGGCGCAGGGCGCTGCATCCCGCTCCATTCCTCTGCATGCCGCTCCATCCCGCTCCAGGTCGCTCCCCGGGGAGCGCTGAGAGCATCAGCTCTTGGTTGCCAGATGGTGACTTACTTGGCAGGAGCCACCCTGGGCTTTTCAAGAATAATTCCCGTAAAATGAAGTGGGTGAGAAAAGGAATAGTGTTGGGTAAAACAGAGTAAGTGATCTCATAATAATAAGTAGTGCTGTGCTTTAATTTGCAAGAATACAGATTTTGAGAGGCACTTGGTTTTACTAACCTCAGCATATAGAATCTGGTAGTCTTTTGGAAAGCTGGCCATGTATTTTTATGCTTGTCATGAATAAGGGCTGGATTGGCTTTTTTTCTAGAAGCATGAGATGTGATTATGGTTCAATGTGCTGTTGGTTTCAGCTGGGACTTTGCCCTAGGGTATTGTGATTGTCAGTGCTGACAATTCAGAGCTTCCACTGACTACAACATAAGAATTAGCGCAACTGATTCTGTTTGCTCTTGTATTTGTTACTAAGTGGTCAGTGCGGCATCTAAACAGGCATTTGTTACATTTTTATTCCTGTCCTCTTGTCAGGTCCAATCTGCGTTTCCTCTGTTAATCACTGATTTGCAAATTCATATGCTTCTGGCTTTCTTTTTTCTGGGAGAGGAAGCAACTATTACAAGTAAATGATATAAACCAAGTCGCTCTGCCCCATCCAATACCAGTAACTGCAATCAGTGTCCAAGGAAGTTCATTTAATGGAGGACTCAGGAGACTCCAGGGTATCCAGAGAAGGCAGCTGAATGTTTTGATTGCCTTGAACAAAAATTCTCACAGCACTAAGTGTTTAAAGTAGCGTACCATAGGTCCTCACTGTTTCTTTGTATGGGACTGTATTATATTTGTATGTATTTGCATTTGTATTTATTTATTTGTATTGAATTTTGTATATGCCAGGTTAGATGGGGCTTTGAGCAACCCAGTCTAGTGGAAGATGTTCCTGCCTATGGCATGGGGTTGAAACTAGATGATTTTTCAGGTCTCTTCCAACCCCAACCATTCTTTGGTTCTGTGATTGTCTGAAAATTATAACCATAACAATGGTTATATTGTTTGTAACCATAACATAACCAAACTTTCCATTCTGACAGGATTTTCTATGAGAGGAAAGTTTGTAGGTGCATCACCATCCTACTACATGCAGAGTGCGGTAGTGCCAACCTGAGGGCATGGTTTCCCACAGAGGAATAAGCCATCCCTATTAGTTCAGTTTGCATTGGAGGAGCATGTCTAGTACCCATATGGGTGTTCATGATCATGATGTGACATACCAGCTGAATGAGGAGACACTCTGGACTCTACTGCTTCGTTTAGTTCCTTCATCCATTTGTCTTATGTCCTTGAGAGCAATTGCTGAACAGTTTGGAGAGTTGGTGCAATCACCTCTGACAGGCAGTGTGAGGAAGCGGAAAGCTCTCCCCTCTGCTTGCTTGCTTGCTTGCTTCTTTATTGAAAAATTATAGTTTATGCAGCTGTAAGGAGTTAAACAGCCCCACAGATGACCACAGGTATGCACTTATTGTGGAATCCATTTAGCAAGTGGGTGAAGTACAATCATAGAGGAGCTTATTTTGCCAGTAAAACATATTCTCTGTCCCCTTGCTGATGTTTTAATCGGTAAGCTAACATCCTTCCACAGTGTTATTTATTCTGTCACCACATTGTAATTTTAAATGTATCGTGCAAGAAAGAATCTAAGCTGTTAAGTATTACTAAAACCCATTTTGATTTTTTATTTTAACAATTAAAACTTTTAATTAAAATATTTTCTCCTTAATGAGGAAAATTATAATGATTTCTAGTCTGTGTGTACTTATGCTTGAGCAAAATTTGGGTTCTTTGATAAATGTTCCCATCCTAATACAGAATTATTTTAATTAGTACATTGCCTGACCAGACCCTGCATCTGTTTACAAATGAAGGGATGCCCAGAGAGTGCATGTCATTTATTACCCAAGGTCAAACAGTAAGCCAGGTACATCCCAGAATAGAAGCAATGTCTTGTGATTCGAACCACTAGAAAATGCTACCTCCTGTAATTTGATTGTGCTCAGTCTCACATGGCTCACTGCAGCGTGTTTTCTTGTTTCTCACATTCTTTTGGGGTTTGGGGTTTTTTTTTTTTTTGAGGATGCTGTGCAAATATTACCAGCACAAAGTGAAATCCATTCCCTACACTGAAACACAGCCGCTGCTGCCCATATGGTTGTTTTTTTCCTCTGAAGAAGTCAAATGGTGGCCTATATACAAGAAATTGCTTGCCCTTGAAGAAAGGCTTTTTGAGCAATTTTTACAGTTTATGTTGTGGGTTTGGTTTTTGTTTTTTTTCCGGGCAGGGAAGGAAGGAATTGGTGTTCAGTAAACACCAGTTTAGCTCAGCTGCTGTGCCCTAATGCTTCAGTTTCTTGCTAAGTCTGAGTGTTTTAAAGCATTGCATGTTCTTCAGAAAGTTAATGGACTGTCCTGAAGGATCCAGTCAGTTGAATAACAGTGACCTCGTGTGAAGAAGGCATTTGCATTCAGCTGGTTTTCAGTTTTAGGCTAATACAGCATGTTTCCCTGATTAATTAATTGTGGGTTTTTGCATGAGTAAGGATTACTTCAACAGTCAAGGCTTAACAGGAGCTGACTTTCATGATGCGCTATGCCTTAGGAAAGATGCTTTTCATCCTTTAATTTCTTCAATTTTCATGACACTGTAGTCAGTGCTTCCCAGGCAGAAATGGGTAAAATACTGTTTTTGCAGAAGCAATGTGTTATTTGTACATATGTGACATTTGCCATAAGGTACATATGAATAAGGTGCATGCATTTTAGCTGCCCTTAGCTGCTGTATTTTCACTGTTCAGGGGAAATTTTGTTTCTGTTCTGTCTTCTTTGGGTACCTCTTTTTCTGATGCTTGTAGTGTTGGTTCATTATGTGTTCTTGTGGAAATTGCTCAGTCCTGCTTTTAATTCTTTTTACTCAGTCTTTATTTGCTTGTGCCAACAGTAATAAGACACCATTAAAATGATGGTCTGGTCCACCCATGGTATTTTATCCTCCCCTCATTTTTTCTCAGTGATGTTTCTGTCCCATTTTGTGGTTGATGTAGCATGGTGTGTCTCAGTAGTTGCATTTCCTCCTGGAAGTGTAGCTGTAAGATGACAGAGGGCAAGGTACAGAAGTTCAAGTGGCCTCTTGCATCACCATCTGCTGAGATGGTACTGCCTTTTAGCATAGCTCAGGTTTTCTTTTAATAACTGGCTGGAACCGATGGGGTCAACCGACTTCCACTAGCCTTGAGTTGCAGTGACGGATAGCAGTGTAGCACGTGGGTGGCAGGGCAGCATTTTGCACGACTGCCTGATGCTGTGGTTTCGTTAGAGGCTGTAGTTTTGAAAGACGTTGGAGACACCGTAAGAGACCCTTGCCTGCAGTTGCAGACGTGATAAGCTGAAGCAGCACACTTTTCCAGCAACATGGCCAAAACTGTTCCTTTGGGGCTGACTCACTGGCGTGAGTCTTGAGAGACCACAGAGACCTTAAGCTCTTTCATGCCACTACGTGGTTAAGATTTCTGTCTCTGTGGCAGAGAGGCATCTCAATTTCCTTTTCCAACAAATGTGATGTCATGATTTGGTGAGTGTTTCCAAGATTGTTGTACTGTCTCAGGGAGGGCATAGTTCTGATGTTAGTCTGTTGTGGGATGCCTAGGAAGGGCAATGGTCTTTCCAGCAGGACTCCACTGACTGTAGTGCCCTGCTAAAAACCATACTTTCCCTGGCTGCTGTCTATCACCAGAGCCTCTTTTCTCTTGGACCTCACAAGATTGCAAATCAAGCTGATCAATTTTACCTGGTACATGGGAAACAGAAGTAGCACTGCTGTGTAATGTCTGGGATCTCGGTGCCACAGCTAGGGAAATGTGAGGCAGAACTGGCTTTAAAAGGCAGTGGAACAGACTGATGGGCAAGCATGGGTATGACAGGACCAGGTAGTATATTTCATAATATTCCATAATATTCTGGGAGAGAGGATGTAAATGAATTAAAATTATCTTTCAGCTCCTCAGACAATCCTAGATGATATTACTTGTTCCTTAGATCCCTCCAGCTAGTGTTTTTAAAGACTATTGTAGGTTACTTTGCTCCAAATTTTGGGGTTTTTTTTCTGTGTGGTTTTTTTTTGTTGTTTGGTTTTTTTTTCTGTGGTTGTGTTTTTGGTTTTTTTTTTTATCTCTTAGAAAAGAATTCAGAAGGTGTGAGAGGAAGGATCTTCATGAATCCTGCCTAGAACATGTTAATTTGCAAATCTTTAAAGTAGAATGTAAATGTATTAATGCTGAACATAGTGTTTATGAAAGACACTTGATGGAGTGATCTTAGAAAGGGAGATCTGCAAAATACCCACAGAAGAGATGAACCTCCGAGTGCTGTAGCGCAGGGTCCTCATGTTAGGCTTTTAATCTCATCTGTGTGAAGGTGAGATTAAAAGGGAAAGGTTGTCCTTTGAAGTGAGATTTCATTCCTTCTCTGTGCCCGGTAAAGTCCTTTCTCTCTGTGGAAGAATTTGCCAATTTATCTGAAACATTGTGGTGTTTGAAATGTCAATATCGTGGTGCTAGCTGGAGCTGTACTGATTTCATTATTTCATTTTACACAGGCCACTACACAGCCAGGATGTCGGTTTTTTGCCACAGAGGATTAAAATGGGATAACAGTACAGATAAACAACTTTTGATCCTAGCCTACCTCTTTTAAATGTACCTTGTTCTAGCCATAGTTTCCCCAAACCACACGCAGGGTCTAGATTTTGCATTAATTTGCCTAAGTTGGTGGATATAAACCAGGAGTTGAAAATAGGAGTTTCCTAAAGTATACAGTGAAACAAAAGGAATTTTTTGCATCTGAATTATTTTAGAAAGCATTCTGAATTAGTTTGGGTCTACATTTCAGAATTTCTCTGTTTCTCTTTAGCAGGGCAACATGAATCTTTTTTATTTTAAACAGCCTTAAAATTCTGAGATGGGGGCATCATGATAATGGCCACCTGGATTCAGTTCAACACAGGGGACACTGAATATCCAGTTGTAGTGCTGAAAGTAGAAAATTTGGGATTGAAAAAGTGAGATTTCAAGTGTATTGTTTAACAGCCAGTAAGAAAAGCACTATAGTACAGAGGGTTTGGTTTAGACCTTGCCAGGATTGGAGGTTTGATTGACACAAGTTTAGCTACATACATTATATATTCTCATGCAGAAATATGGATTTCAACCGCTTATAGCTGAAGAGTGGTATTAATCTGCCACAGTCTTCTAGAAAGACAGTTTTGTACGAAAGCAGTGTCATATCTCTATAGTGCTTTGTGCTGATGGAAGAATGTTTGCCTATGCAGCAGCGTCTTCTTGCTGAAAAAATCACAGCCCAGCAGTAATATCAATGTTATAATACCAGTTTTTAACAAAAAAGAAATATATTTATCCCAAGGCATTTCTTGTATCCAAAATAGATCTCTACTTCTCCATCCCTCTTCTAACTCCGTTAAATTTCACATACTGGAGCTTAACCCTGAAACCTTGTCAGTTCAGTCATCTTCCTCATCATCACCATGGAGAACTTTTAGGTCACCGCCCCTTGGCCTTCTAGAAGCAGAGGTGTTGAACGCAGTGTTTTTGTCCTCTTCAGAACAGAGCGTGCTGCCTCTGGCTGGAACATGAGCTCTGTGGAACAAAATGCAGGAATCGGAACGAGGGCATTTTTGTGGAAAAAGTGCTGAGTAGTTCTTTGGACCTGTGAAGCATGCCAGGTGACTGAATCTCTGGAAGCATCTGGAACTATAAGAGCGTTTGAAGCAGAGAAGCAGGGGATCTCTCCAGCAGAGATGTGCTGGGCTTGGGTGAAAGCTACTGTTTTTCACAGAGTTAGTTACTTGTGGTCAGTTTGGTGACACACTGCGGGAAGTTCCTTAAATCTATTACCTTAGGTTTTCAGATTTTTGTATGTTGTATTTTATACATATGTCAAATAACTTTATTACAGTACTGCCTTTCCACAGATAGCTATGTTTGACATTTATGTTTTCCTCCATGACAAAGGCTAATAGTGATTTTTTTGTCATGGTTCTCACAAACTCACAGTTAACACTGGATGGCATAGCAGAAAGAAAGAATGCATGTGTAGAACATGTATATATAGTGTAGTGCGTGAAGGCAGAAAAACAGGCAGGCATGGGGAAAAAAAGGTGTTCAGCAGGCTGAACACAGAGGGAAAAGAAAGAACCAATTAAAAAATGATAAAAAAGCACAAAAGGATAAGTTACTGGTGAAAATAAAAAAATGGAAAGTTGCAGAGGGGTAGCAGAATTTAAAGATGAAGGGAAAAAGGCAAGAAATAATGTAGACCATGGAGCAGGGGACATTAAAACTAAAATCAGGTTCTCTGGTAAACTGGTGTGGATCTGATGGCTAATGATATAAAAGTTCAACAGAAGAGTAGAGGCAGGGAGAAAATGGGTTAGAGATCGGGCAGAGGACTAAACTACATTTCTTTGAGGAAAATTACTATTTTTTTTTCTGCTTGTTTTTTTGTTTGTCACTCTGCTGTATTTTGTATTTTTGTTTGTCAGTCTGCTGTATTCTCTTTGAATAGGCTCATACACTTAGAAAAACAGCCGTTATCACATTCCGTGCTTGCAAATTCAGAACACAGTATTATGTCTGATATTCTATATTTTCTTTCTCTTAGGAATAACTGAGATAACTACTTAATGTCTAGAAGCAAATACGGGCATTACAATGCATTGCTGTACTACTTCCGACACTGTCATTTTTCTGTTACATGCACGTAATACTACAAATTGGTACATAACATAAACAGTAATGCTGTTAGTAAACCTTACTTTGGTACCAGGCTAAAAAAGCAGGAATGTGAAAGACAGAGCTGATGCTGAGAGGAAGGAAAGAGCACGAGGCTAACAACAATTGCCAATGAAATCATAACATGCTTAGCACTACAGCAGTGAAATGTAGGGATAAAATTAAACCTTAAGTTTCTCTATAGTCATTTGATACACATCATTAGAACATTAGACTTGTACGTAAATCACAGCACAGCTATGCAACACAACTAGCAGGGCCCAAATATAGAAAACATCCTCTTCTTTCTTCTCACCTCCATTAAATCAATAGATCCTACTCTCTGTTAATTCAGCTGGGCGATCTTAAAATCCACCTACCACCCTACTGACAGGCTGTGTAAAGACTGCAGAGCAGTTTACTCAGCCAGTAAACCATTGTCTTCAGCCTCACCTCCAGGCAGTAAGTTTGCTCTGGAGAGAGGATCAGGGAAACAATTAAAATGGTAAGTCCCAGGGTCCTGCTCTACTGCTGCAGGAGCATCCCATCACAGCATGGTGTAAGGCATTTGCTAGAAATGGGAGTTTCGTTTGTCAGGCAACTTCCCTGTTCCATCTCCTTTTTAAAAAATCAGAATTCAATATATGCAATCAGGTCACCATTTTTGACAAGACGGCCTGTCAAAATGCCTCTTTGTCTGTGTCTGTCATGCAGTTCTTTGACCATTAACAAGCATGAGATTAAGCACTGAGTGATGTTGCGTAACCTTCTGTCCACTCCATTACAACAGGGCTCAATGAAAATAAGCAGTCAAAACCAATTATTTCTTATCTATGTTGTAGAATTATTTTCAAGTGATAGTTAGCAAGCTGATTAATTTTTTTAGAAGTAGCAAGGCAAAATAACTGAAATAGCTATTTCATTTTAGGCAAACATGATCAGAAAGTATCTTAGTAGCAGTCCAAGCTGTTGCTGAGTCATTTGGTGTTTCTCAGCTTGGTATATTTTGACCTGTGAGACCAAAACCATAAATCTATTTTTGCAGCAGATCAGCATTCCTGAATTCCTCATTTTGATGGCTTAATATCTCCTATCGAAAAACAGCGGTTTGTGAGTGAGATGGAATGGATGTCAGATAGCACTGAATTACCTGGGGGAAGAAAAAAACTGTCAGATAAATACACTTTCTAGCTGTCCAAGACATTAAATTATTTTGTGTGGCTAATCTTTTTCTTCACAGAATACTTCTATTCTGGCATCGGTACAATGATAATGTAATTGAGGATTGTAAGCTGGGGGTGTGCTGGTCAAATTTAGATTTCAGTGTCAAGGAAATGGAAGTTGCTTTTAAAAGTGTTTGGGCGTAGGGCTAGAAGCAGCACAGCGCAAAGCAGCTCTCCACTGGTGGGTCAGTGCAGAACTGGAAAATGGTGGGTATTGCATATTCCATACTGGCAGTGTTCTGCAGTTTGTCTGATCAGTCCCGACAACCAAATTATGTCCTTACCAGAATCAAAGAACTGGTATGGACCTTGACAGGTAATTGAGGCTGCCATCTAGCCCCCAGGCAGGTGTACCTGTGCCTTTGTCATCCTAGCAGCCTCTCTAATGTGCTCTTCGTACCCCCCAGTGATGGAGGATCTGCAATCTGCCATGGCTATCTGAAGCACTGTTTTGTTAGCTTCCCTGTTAGAAAGTCTAGCCTAATGACTTATCTGAATCTTGCTGTAGTTTAAACCTGATACTCCTTTTCCTGTCCATTGAGAAATAGTGAGAAGTTCTGTTCCTCTTTACAGAAGCTCTTCGTATATTTCAAGACTTCTATAAATTCTACCCTTAATCTTTTCTAAACAAACCTAATCCTTCTGATCTTCCCATGCCTGTCATGTTTTCTACATCTCTAAGTCATTGCCATTGCACTCTGCCAGACTCCCTCTAGCCTTTCCTGAAGAGTGCCAAAAATTGGACACATGATTCTGGCATAGGCCTTTCTAATTGAGCAAAGGGATAACTTTGTGTTTCTTGCAGGTCTTGTTTCTATTTATACAGCTCAGTAAGGTGTTTACATCTCGCACCAGTGTGGCACTGACTCACATCCAGCTCATGACCTGCTGTTATTCACCTACTGCATGGACAAGTATTTATTAGGAAAAACCTCTGAACAAGTGAAATAGGTAGGGGTCATGTAAAGACAAGGAATCATTGAACCGCAGAAGCTGTGCTGTGGTACACAAAATGAGAAGCTTCTTCAACTGAAGGAGCTTTGTTTCATTAATGCCAAGTAGAGAGTCTCCTTTCCTTTGTTCCCTGAATAAAACTGGAAATATGTTATTCTACTTTGTAACACCACATGTGCCATTATATATTCAGGCAACATCTGTGAAGTGGTAGAGTTCCGTTGTGGAAGTATAGTTGAAACAATATGTTTGAGAGGATCATATTAAGTTATTTATTTTGTCCACATTAGAGATCAAGGAATAAGTGAAATATGAAGAAGTGTCTTGAGGTTAAACTTATTTTGTTCTTGTGATTTGCTTTTGTTGCTAATGTAAAGATAAAGCTCAGTGTTGTCTCTCTCCCTAGTTCTGTCATCTTCAGTGAGGGCCATTTGTGAGGGCCATGAATCCATTCTTGGATTCACCAGCAGCATAAGTCAATGGAAATCTATCCCTCTATTTTTATAAAAGTTTCTTATAGTTTCAAACAACATCACCAAATAAATATTTTGGCTTACTGGAACTGTCTTAACAAAAGTAAAGATTGTCTTGCAGTAAAGTAATACTATGGGCAGGGGTTGGAAGCATCAACCTTGCCGTAGACATTCATAGGACTTTGAGCGTGCCATTTTCACTAAGGTTCTTTATCCCTTTGTAAAGCTAACTCCTGATCCTTAGATACTTCTATTTGTCATCTGTGAAATGGCTAATGTTATACTTAATTGCTTTAGTTTTCTGAGGCTAAGCTAGTGATTAATTAGTCAAAATTACAGTTATAATAGCAATGGATCCTAAGATACACATTCCACATGTAGCTGTTTAAATTTGACCAAACATAAGTTGGTCAAATATGAACTTGGGGAAAATTCTTAGTAGTAGAACAGCAAAACAGACTTCTTCAGGCTCTTTAAATAAACAGTGATTTGTTTGTTCTTCATCTTTCAGAGCTGAATCAATCATGAGCTTGCTTATTCCAGGCTGCCATTTTTGTACATACACATTTTTTATTATGCCAACAAAAATACCTGGGAACAATGCTTATATAACTGCCACACATCCAGAAGACAAAACGTAGACAGAGTTATATTGCGAATGCATTTGTCCTATTTTGATTTTGTTCTCTGAGCAGTGTGGGACTGCTAGCTTATTTTGGTAGAATAAATATGAGGTAAATTTTAAAAAAACACACAGGTAAGCTGAATCAAACTCAGAGTTGAATTTAATGATCTCTAGAGGAGTAAAATCCACATCATCTGTCTGAACAGTGTATTGACATACTCACATTTGGGTTTGGCTTAGTTATAGAGTCAAAACACGGCCAAGGCTGGAAGGTACCTCTGAAGATTTTCTGGTCCAGCCTCCTGCTCAGAGCAGGGTCCACAAGAGCAGGTTGCTCAGGGCTGTGTCCACTTGGTTTTGAGTATCTCCACACTACAACCTCCCTGAGCAACCTGTTCCTGTGTTTTGCCACCCTCACAAGAAGAAAGCTTTATATTTAAGTAGAATTTTCTGTCACTGGGCACTGCTGAGAAGAGCCTGGCTCTGTCTTCACTGCTTCCTCCCATCAGGGGTTTATACACGTTGATAAAATCTGCTGTGAGCCTTCTCTTCTCCAGACTGAACAATCCCTGAGTTAACACATGGGAAGTACCCATGAAGGGGTAGAAAAATTAAATGTGACTCCCATAAATTGCAGTCATTGCTGCTCCATTCATCTCTTTCCCTGAAAGCAGGCTCACAATGCTATTCCACCTGCTCTGACTTCCCGTAGTACCTTGGACAGGCAAAGGATTGCAGGTTTTTTACCCTTCGGTCGCAAACAAGGAAGAGTGTGAAGTCCAGATGGGTCGAAAGGAGCCATTCAGTGCCATGCTTTGCCACAGAGCCTTAAACACTGGTTACGTCCCTTCTTGTCAATCTTTACTGTATCCAGGAAGGACATAATCTTCCACTGGTAGCTAAGTATTAAGGTGAATAAAGTTGTTCCTGGCTCTTGCAGGTAGTTGGGAAAGTTATGGATTTTAAGAGCTTTAGTGTAAAGATATTTTTTTAACAAAAACAAAGCAGTCTTAGAGCATGCTGCAGCCCAGGAGCTTCTGAGTGCCTTGCACCCCTGCAGCGTTGAACGTCTGTTAGTGAAAATGTCTAGATGATGGTAAGAGGTGGACCATGCCACACAGCTAAAGGAAGATAAGAAGTACACTAAAAGTACCAGTCCGACTGTGCTATTGCAAGATCGTTTCCTCAAACACCCCAGGTTGATGCTTGCCAGTGAAGGAGGGGAGTTCCCTGTCCCACATTATGTGTGAGGAGACAAGGTGGCATCAGGGAAGAAGGTGAAACCTTTTTCTGAAAGCTGAGTTACAGGCCAGGGGTGATATAACATTCTTTGTGGTATCTGTGGGTAGCCAGGACACCTCTCAAGCACTGGGGCTGTGAGGGAGGGTCTTTTCTGTTGGCATTTTATGGAATCTTTTTCAAATTTTGCCAGACAGACATCAGAGGACTTCTGTGTCCTTCTGGGCCCTTGCAGTGAATCTTCTTTACTCCAAGAGCATCAAGAATATTAGGCACACAATAGGTAGGAAAGGCATCTGGCAAAGAATTCTATAAATTGTAAGTACATGTAGTTTGACATGACAGGCTTGACTTGGAAAACACATTGTGTCATCTGTAGGTGCTGAAACAGCTGGCTGGGCTCTTCTGTCTCACTTTGCACAGTTCCTCCTCTAGGGCTGCAGAGAAGTGTCATGTAAAATGACAAATCCAACAAAAGAGAAGCATGGCATTGAATGCTCCCAGAGCAGCAACAGCACAATATAGTCCGTAGCATGAGGTAATAGCAATTCCTTTTAGTTAATTATACAGGACTTTGAGATCTTCAAATGCAGGGTAATGGCTAAGTGCAGTTAGTGTTTGTTGGTTATTATTGATGGTGGTATGATTTATCTCATGGCTCTTAACTCCTCTTGCTCTTTTCTGTGTTAGGTTTGAACTCTTCTTGAGTAATCTGAACTGCACCTTCTGGCACAGCAGTCTCTTTTTTCCCAAAGCGTGATTGGCTTATACACAGTCACAACTGAGAATAAGTAGCACAAAGGGAAGATTCATAACACTTTCCTAATTGCAGAGTAGTACTAACTGGCAATCTTTTAACCAGGAGTAAAGTACAGATGGTGATCCCATTACTTACCAAGTAAGCTACATTTTAAAGACCACAGTATCCCACACTTCCTCAGATTAATCCCATGACTCTTACTCTGCTCTTGAAATGTGGCAGTATCAAATTATAAGTGACTGTCTGTATCTGAAGTATGACTTGAATTGTATTTGGAGTTGTGGGCATATTGCCAGGCTTTGCTAATGGCACTGTGTGCCACTGGAAACTCTTTTGTTACTGTCTTTTGCTTCAGGACTGTCTTTGTCGATGTGCCTGGGAGGATCCAGGAGCCACCTTCAGACTGCTACTACAGTCTAAGAGTAGGATAAAATTCAGATGACTCAGAGGACTCGATCACCTTCATCTGGTTTTCCTGCATTATGCTGTCAGCATTCTTCTTGTGGCTTAAGTTGATATTTCTATTCAGTGACTTACTGGCATGGCACAAATTGCAGATCATCACACAAAGTAAAAGTGGCATGATGCCAGCATGGAGTTCTCTAGAATTACCTTTACTTGAAAGCGGTGCTGGTGCTACTTTAAGGTGACTAATTTATGCTTCTCTTAGCCTATGAATGATGCTGTTGTGTCATTTACCTCATTTAACTAATTTCACAGGTTGCCACATTGTTCCTCAGCAGCAAATATTTAGACATACTTCTAGATGTCACATGCCTCATAAATATCTGCATAAAGGAACTATGCATATAAAGCAGCATGACTTAGAAGAATAAAGAAGTCTTGCTAGAGATGCAAGATCAGTTGTTGGAAATAACAGAATTATAAAAATAATGGGTACGAAAGAGCAGTAGCCAATACTCTGTTTACATTTGAATAGGACTTTTGATGCAGTGTCAAAGATACTGTCTTCCTTGAAAACTTAATTCATGCTGGCTTGGATGGGGACATTGTGGATTTGGAATTGGCTGAAAGACCACAAGCAAAGCTAATCATAACTACTAATAAAGGACTGATTTAGGAACCAGCCTTATTTATTATCTTCATTAGTGATCCAGAAGAGGCAGTTCACTGGATAAGAATTGCTTTGGCTTTTAAACTGAGACAAGTGCCAAATACCATGCACAGGCAGAGGAAAAGTACGAAAACAGCTCAAGAGATTAAAAAATGAGCTAAAACAAGGTTTATTTTTAGCAGGACAAGCTCTTGTGTCTGGGGAGCATTATCTGTAATACTTACCCTTTATGCTAGGAGGAAACTGAGATTTAAGTAGGCTGAACATGACAGGACCTTAGTTGATCATATACTCAAGTTCACGTGAGTGTTTACATATCATCTGCGTGTATGCTGCATCACTTCTTGTACATCTGGATGTAACATGAACATGAGGTCTATGCTTACATTAATGTAAATAAGCATTACATTTGTTTGCATTCATCCTGCATGGAATGAACAGCTAATATAAATGAAAAGTCATAACCAATCCTGATAGAGGTTAACACAAGATGGTATCCAGAAGGTCAATGAAATTTTGGACTGCCTACACAGCTGTAGCACCCAACAGAGATATTACTGATTCATTTTCTGTGATTCTTCAGGCCTTTCCATTGCCTAAAAGACACTCTGGATGCCAAGACCTGAGAGTTTTGAGGTCAAAACTTTTCCCTGCTGGTGACCTAGTTTTGGATATGCCTAAATGTCCAAGGCACCTAGTTTATGCTCTTGAAGTCTCATGGGCATCTTTTGATAGGCATGCAAATCCTGAGAGTGCTGTACTGTGGGGCACATAAGCCATGCCAAAATTCATGAGGCAACAGCTGTATGACTTGCCATCTATGGAGCGCTAGCACGGATTTATAGTGCTCTTTTCTCTCCATGGTGCTTATGCAGCTCTTTCCAGTTGCCTTCCCACAGTAGTAGCTGCTTGCTCACCTGCTGTAGCTCATCTCTCCCTCCTCCAAAGGAGGCTCTAAAGCTGCAGCTGGGGAGCATGTCCCCCCTAGCTGCTCTCTCCCTGTTGCAGTCTCTCCCAGTTTGCTGGAGGTGCTCTTCTCACAGAACTCCAGGCAGGGTCTGGCCTGCTGTGGAGTAAAAATGAAGTAAGCATCATGTCTTTTCCCATTGGCAAGGGCAGAATGTGTTCACCTCTCATCACCCGTACAGTTTTTAAGACCAATTGGGCTCCGAGAAAATTACAGGCCAAGTAGGGGTCATAGTCTCCTCCTTTTTATATACAATAACTTTGAGATTTCATCACTAACCTGGTAATTCAAATTCACAACCCTTCTCTTTCTGACACAGTGCAAGAATTTAAGCTGATGCTTTTAAGCCGCATGTGCTGATGGCTAGAGCAAGTTTCTTACTGCAGCTCAGATTGAAAATTGCTTATATAAAATACTCAAATTCTGTTCTGCAGAGCAGGGCCTGGAGGGAAGTGCTCCAAACTCTGGGCTCCAAAGTCACTCTGTTTCTTTGTCACCCAGAGTGTAAGCATGGAAAGAAAACGTTCCTGCGTGGCAGAGACACCCTAACAGCAGGACAGCTTTGAGTAACAGTTTTCAACCTTGTCCAAACAGTTGAATGCTTGCATTTGCTTGCAGTCAGGAGCACAGCAGTATACAAATGTTTCTTCTTCAGGATTTGTTTCCAATACTCCATCTGGTTTAATATCTTGTACCAGTACTAGATGACTCAAAGTAGGTGCACAAATGTCTGTAGAAGGTAGTTTTGAAATGTGCTATCTGTAACTTGCCTAATCTGCATTTTTAAAGGAATGGCTTTATGCTCTGAAGCACAAGAGCTTATCTTTCTTCCAGAATTGGTGGACTGAGTTCTGGGGATTAGTTGTATGACTTGGACTTGCAACATCTGTCGGGAATAAATGTTCTTACATTGTGATTTTTGATGAGTTCAAAGGTGATAAAATATTTATTTAAAGATCACAGGCTCTGAAGAATTTTAATTTAATTTAATTGGAGTGGTGGGGCACTTCTGGCAGTTAACCCAAAAATCTTAAAAAAAAACCCCGCAACACCATAACTATAGAGAGGTTCAGCTGGTTTGTTAAAATTCCACAGTGCGAGTGGACTCAGGTAAATTTTGCAGAAATAAATTCCCTATCTTACTTGAGTCTTGGGTGAGCAGAGAGATACTTTGTCTTTCAGCTTGCTGTTTTTCATAAGCTATCATTTTGTTCTTACATAACAAGATAAAATAACTTTCTGTGGTTAATTACCTCTGCTCCAGAAAATAAATGTAGCAATCTTTTTAGCTTCACTTCTTAGGAGAATGTCTTAACTTGTTTCTACAGCACCTGTCTCTGCTTGATTTTTTGTATGTTGTTGTGGTTGGTTGATTTGTTTTATTTTGATGATGAGAGAACAGACCTGGAGACCTGCCCAATCCCGTATTTGTGACAAAAAATTTCATCCTGGAAAACAGTGGAAATTTGACCCATGTCCTACAATCACAGCTGCATCTGTGAACCATGACCTAGCATAACAGCTTGAAGGGCAAGTGAATTCCTGTTAAACTGAATATCAAGTGAGATCACGTAGTTCCGTCCAGTACAATTTGATGGTGGGGATATAAGCTGCGGTCTTTCATTTTATTGCTAGGTTTTTGGTTCTTCAAACAATATATTTGCGGTAGGAAAGAAGCTTTACAGCAAGAGTGTAAAGCTCTGCCTCAACACAAAATATAAACCATTATTTGAAATTCTAGCTTCAGGGAAGTGGTATCTCATACCTGAACTGAAATTATTAATCCTCTTTCATTTAGATATGGAAGACAGTATATTGCCCAGCTCGTCATAGGAAACAATCTCCTTGAGAATATTCGTTGACATGAAGCAAAATTCTTTCAGGAGTTACAGGGAGAACTGCTGCTTATAAATGCAGTTTTCTTCATAGAGCATAGACAGCCTTGAATTGTAAAAAAAAGATGAAAAAACCCAAATGTTTTTATCGTAAGTCATGCATTCCACATTGGTGTAGGGCAATGAACGAGAATGCATCTGCTTATCACTTCCCTCCAAACTGACTAAAATCAATTGAGTAGGATCAATCCTTGAAGAGTTAAATGTTTGCTCAGCTCTATCTATTAGGTTTTTCTACTCTGCGTCTGCAAGCAAGGTCAGCATTTTACCCTGTCAAGTAGGCCTTATTCCTGGGTTCTCAATCTTTAAAGGCTACCTCAGACAAAATCGTTACTGGCCTCAACTGTGAGCCAGCCCCATGGTGTTACTGGTAAGACATGGACTAACAAGTATTTATAGGAATAATTACATGGCATAGAAATCCTATTTATTGAGTGAATTATTAGGCTTCATTCCTGGGGGTCATCAAATTATTTTTATATCTATGTTAGATATTACACCAACTGGTAAAACTTTCAGCATTTGTTATTTAATATTTGCCAGGAGTAACACCCCCCCCAAGTCAGGACCCATTCAGATCAGTGGGGACTTTGATATTAAAAGCCATATGGATGATCTAATAGGTGAAATGAAATTGACAAATTAAAAAAAAAACAAAACCTGCATGAAACTGAACTGGCTCTTTTTCGTCATTCTGAGTGATTAAGATGATGGTTATCACTGAAGATGAATTGAACTATGAACATCTTTAGAGATATTCTCAAGGAACTAGAAATCAGTCTTTCTCTGTCCCCATCCTATGCTTATTTATTGTATTGCATAGTTGCTTTCAGTGTGATAAAACTATTCATCTTTTTTTGTGATTTCACATGAGCAAGATAATTACTGTTGTTTAAACAATGGAAGCCTTACCGTTATATACAATTGCAGCATGAAAACTGTATTGGCAACCTGGGAAGAGATAAAAAGTTGTGTGGCCATACAGGTCCTGTGCAGTAACTTGGTCAGAGAGGTACCTCAGTGAAGGGTGCAGTAGAAAAACATTTAATCATCCAAAGGTGCTGTATGCAAAGTGCTGTTTTCCCCAGGCCAGTACTACACTGAAGTTGTATGTAGACCATTCTCTTCAGACACAGCTAGTTAATGTAGCCTACAGGGCCCAGGAGCTCTTTCACTCTTTTATCTCTCTCCCTCTCTCTTTACCCCCTTTCCCTCTCTCCCAGGGTCACTTATACCAACCCTTTTCTGTTTTATGGCACCTTTTGCAGTGTAACACCCAGCTAGTCCTTTCCAGCCCATATGAGGAGTAATAGAGGTAGCCAGCCAGCAAGCACATAGCCTCTACCTGGAGAGATGACTACAGCAGTGAAGTTTTGTTAGCTCAGGTGTATGAATTGATAACACAGTGCTCTTGTCTCTTTGTCTTTCTTAACTAAACATCAGTTTAAAGGAACTTTACAGGTATTAACATTTTTCCATACAAAACTAGACTAAGTTTCTCAGAGCTGTCCTCATTTCCTCTTACCCCTTGCAACAGTGCATTCCAGTGCCTGATTTAACTTCTGTATTTAATGGCACCTTCAAAATTAACTATGTCTTCATGAACTTGGTGGCAGTACAATTCATAATCTTAAGAGGTCCTAGCATGAACATTTCTCTTTGCACATTTTTAGTCCTCAGAAGTAAACACATTACAGTTTATTAGATCAGTGCCCTATCAGATGCTGAATGCTCTTGTTTCCAGAGGAAGTAAAGGAATGAAAGAAGTGTCCAGTTCTTTCTGAAACCTTCAGAACATCTTAAAACATGGCCTATTTGTTTGGTTTCTAGATACAGTTGCCATTTGCATTTGTATAACTCTAAGCCTAGGTCAGCCTCCTTGTGAAGAGTATTAGCCTTTACTGGCTGACTCAAGATCGAGTTCTGACTATCTCATGTTGACCTGCAGACATGTATAAACACTAATAAATGCATTTTTCCAAGGAGCAGTCTGCCTAAGTTCCTGGTAGGAAATGGTGGTGCCCAGCTGAACTGGACTTGCATCATTTTTTGAGTTCAGACTAAAGACATGATTACTGCAAAGAATGGGGAGACTTACCGTGTTACAAAGTGTTTATATTTTGTGAAGTCTGTTTCATAAATCCTGTTTCCTGCTGCTCTGGAACTGGAAGAATGGATAGTACTTCTTATACCTTTGCATAAGTTGCGTACATAAACCAGTTATAACAAGAGGGCAGCTTTGCTACAACCAGAAATGTGTCTGGAACAGATGAGAACGTGGATTCACTTCCAGTGAACCAGCAGACCCGCTGTTAAGGGGAAGTGAGCTGATCCAAAACGCAGGGACAGAGCAGATGTTCCATGCTTACCAGTGTAAAAAATGGAATGAGATCCTGGGGCAGCACAGCTACAACACACTGGGCTGCCTGTTACCCAGTCAAGAGTGCAAGGTGTTCATCTTGGAAGATGTTTATTATTGTAATGCAGAATTGTCAGGGACACATATCTGGAGTGCAAAAGGATAGATCTCCCACCAGGAGATGACAGCTCTGCGCTGCAGTTTTGGCATAAGCTAACTAAAGCACTTTTGTACTGATGTACTTTCTGAGACTAAAGAGAGTCACAGGATTTCCCACTGATGAAGTTTTTGCATGAATAATCTTCGTCCTACTTGTGTGGGGAGTGTAGATGGAAGAAAAGCAGTATCCGTGCAGCACTAATCTCTGACTCATTTGCAGCTGTCATAAACTGCTCCAGTGTCTGGTGGATGCGTGGTTGACACACAGGAGCTCCAAACAAGGATATGGATTGCAGAAAGTTGATCACTGATGCATCCATTTTAGCCAGTTCACAGGCTCTGTGCCTCCAAAATGGCTCAGCCATGCGTTATAAGGCTGGTGAATAATAATAATAAAGAAAAAAGAAGAATTTTATTTGTTTGCTTAAAAAAGCTGGGGTTGAATTCTGTAATGCAGAAAAAAGCCTCTCTGAGCAGTGCTGGGTTTGTTTCTCAGTTAATTTGCAAGTGTTATATTTTTACTGTTTTTAAACATGTTTTTCAATTCATGCTGTTGAATTTGGGTGCAATTCTAGGGAGAGATGTTTGAAATGAAATCATTGGCTCTCTGTGGTAACCCTCTCTGCTAGGCAGAAGAGAACATGCAGCTGGGGTGCAGACAGCTGCCATTTGAAAGCCGTAACAACAGGAGTGCATCCCGCGGTACCTCACTTCTTCCGTGATGGGACTTGTCCTCCTGTGCGATTCCCTGTCTTTGATGTTGACTAGCACCTAAGCTCTCAATAGGCAGACTGATACCTCTTCAGTTATGTTGGTTATCTGAACTGCTCTGCTCTTAGATCTGTTCCTTGACATCCCTCCTGCTTCAGTTCTACAGCAGCAGAGAGCAAGGAGTTGTGCTTCCTTACTTTCTTCCTGTAAAGAGTGTGATGGGGACCTCTTGTTTCCTTCCCAAGACCTAGCAGAGCCACTGTAAGAACTAGGTAGCTGTATCCAACCAGACCCTGGTGCAGCTGAATGAAAGATGTTGAGGCCTGAGTGTAACTGGAGAAACGAATGTTTTCCCTCTCTCTTCACTCGCTCAGGATAGGGGGAGCTTGAAGAAAAGCCATTTGCTGTTTTTTCTTCAAACTCTCCAGTGTCTAAGTTGAGACAGAATGAATAGTGATGGTCATTGCATCTGACCAACTGTGTAGCAGCACCAGCTGCTCCCAGGCAGCCTTCCAGCTACAGTAACAGTTGTGCTTCATCCTTTTTCGCAACACTTCATTTGCAGTCATGTCTGAAATTTTCCCCTTCTGAAGGACAAGTTTAACAGCAGAATTTGATGGGTTTAATGCTACACAGTCCTGGCGAGTGAGACCTGTGGAAATTTTGTACTCTCTTAGCAATAAAAAAAGTGCTGTATTGTCTTCTTTACCAGTGATCTAATTCATCAGGAATAAATGCAGCCTTCAGGTTCTGATTGGACTCATGAATAGTGATCCACAAAACAGGACAGGACTGACATGGCTGTTTCCATGTTGCTGAGGCAAAGAGCAAGCCTCAAACCCCCCCAAATTTAAATGTTAAAAAGAAGCAATAACAATGGGACGTATAGGGAAATCTGTTTTACTCAAGATTGCAGTCGGGTACCATTTTTCAATGAACTGACACAATCATATTAGTAGTTGTGCTGAGTCTACACACATTGCCATGTAGTTGTGGTAATATGAGAAATTTGGGAAAGTATGCTCTCTAGAAAGTACTAGTAATGGTGCTGTTACAGCATGAAACATACTGCATTAGCAACAATGTTAGTAGTACTTCAGGAACTAATCTGATTCCTTGAACAAAGTTTTCAGGAGGTTTAAGAAAAATACTCATTTTTTACTTTTTAAAAGAAGGGTGTACTTAACACTGCTTGTAAGGAAAGCAGACAGCTGTGCTCTTGGATTTGGGTTTTCCAGTGTGCTGCAGGAGAGGTACATCAGTCGGGTCGGGGCAATCCCAGGCAATGCTACAGGTTGGGCAGAGAAGAGATTCAGAGCAGCCCTGCGGAGAAGGACTTGGGGGTGTTGGATGACGAGAAGCTTAACATGAGCCGGCAGTGTGCGCTTGCAGCCCAGAAAGCCAACCGTATCCTGGGCTGCATCAAAAGAAGCGTGACCAGCAGGTCGAAGGAGGTGATCCTGCCCCTCTACTCTGCTCTTGTGAGACCTCACTTGGAGTACTGCGTACAGTTCTGGTGTCCTCAACATAAAAAGGACATGGAGCTGTTGGAGTGAGTCCAGAGGAGGGCCACAAGGATGATAAGAGGGCTGGAGCACCTCCCGTATGAAGACAGGCTGAGAGAGTTGGGGCTGTTCAGCCTGGAGAAGAGAAGGCTGAGTGGAGACCTCATAGCAGCCTTCCAGTATCTGAAGGGGGTCTACAAGGATGCTGGGGAAGGACTCTTCCTTATGGACTGTAGTGGTAGGACAAGGGGTAATGGGTTCAAACTTAAACAGGGGAAGTTTAGATTAGATATAAGGAAGAAGTTCTTTACAGTGAGGGTGGTGAAGCACTGGAATGGGTTGCCCAGGGAGGTTGTGGATGCTCCATCCCTGGTGGTGTTCAAGGCCAGGTTGGACAGAGCCTTGAACCACGTGGTTTAGGGCAAGGTGTCCCTGCCCATGGCAGGGGGGTTGGAACTAGATGATCTTAAGGTCCTTTCCAACCCTTACTATTCTATGATTCTATGATTCTATGATCAGTCAAACTGGAATAAGTCTAAGGGGAGGCAGAACCCTCTGTCTTTGTACCTACTACTCTTCCATGGCTTCAGGTGTTAGCATCATCTGAAAGGAAAAAAAAACCTGTCCATGACTACACAGAAAAGTCCTTGAACAATTTCAGCCCTGTCTTAGGTAGAAAAAAAAATCAAGTTTAAGGAGTGAACTGAAGTATCACGCAGTGCAGTAAGGTATCATTGAATTACCAAGTTGGCTCCAGCATCTTTGCTTGAGTCAGCTGTCCTGCTGAACACAGAATTGTGTATCTTTTCCTACAGCATTTTTGAGTATTATAACTAATTCACAAGCTCCCTCTGCTGGCCTTCCAGCATAGGAGACTAATGGGAAAGCTGCTGTTAGGTTATTGTAGACTGACCCATTTTGACAGCTTATTTTGACACTTTCTGCAGCATCAGAGAAAGTGTATGATCAAATTCATGTAAATGGCTTTCTTGAAGTGTGACAGAGAGGTTTTATGTTTTAGATATATTTTTTTTTTTGCATGCACAGAGGAAGGCCTTTTCCACAATAATGTAAATGTAGCTCCTCAAAGTACTGACGCATCTATAAAAAGATAATGATACTTGGCATTCAGTAATGCCTTCTGTTACATACAGGAAAGAGCTCTAAGAAAATAAATAGAAATCTTCTAAAAGAATTAAAAGCTTACAGTCCTCAAATACACTCAATGCAGTATGCAGTTCTGTGTAGCAGTGGTTTTCAAAAGGCAAATCATGAGCCAAGGGGCTTGTAGCGGGCATTCAGAGGAATAATGAAGTGCTGACAATTTTACTGTAATTGGCAGCAAAGAAGAGCTAGTCCTGCTCCTTTCAGCCTAATCCTCAAGGTCAAGATTTCTGTCTACAGTTTTTGAAACATATCTAGGGCCTAGCACTGTCATAACTAATATGTTACAAAATCTCTCTTAGAAGATTGAAAGGAGATGTGAAATTATTTACCTCTAACAATCTAAAGGTTGAGTAAGACTGCTAACAACAAAGGATGATGTTCTGTGATGCTGTAGACATGGCACTTCCTTGCTGACTTTTAACAGGGATTTACTGAATAAAGTACCTGCCTTAAATAATTCACAGATTTGTGGAGTACCTTAATGGGAGAAGGCATATTGTCTGCAGTAGTACAAGAGAAAAATTGAGAGACTTTGGAAACACAGTGGCTTTTTTACTGTAAATAGGACTTCTAGGCACGGGCAGAAGTACAAATACTAAGTATTAAAGTGCTGCTGAACTGATATGGAAATTGCAGGGGAAATGTGGAATGCATGTATTGCAACCCTTGATCTAGTGAGGAGACTCTTAATGAATGCTTTTAATGTGATAGGATAGGTTGTGGTGTCTTTCAAAATACAAAAAGAGTTAGCTGAAATATAAACCATCAACAGTATATCTCTAAGTGTCAGTAGTTTTTTGGCTAAGTACTGACATGATAAAGAATAATTTTACCTACTGTGTAGCTAGCTCATACCAAACGACATTCAAGAAATTTCTCCAAAAAAAATAAAGCTATCTCAAGCATGAAATTTTTTCTGGGTAGCATATTCTCAATTTGGCTTTATCCTTCATCAAAGCATCTGACAGCATTCACCAGCGGATGTGATACCAATATGTGATTTAACCTTTTAAAGCCTGTGGGTTGATCACTCTATTTCTTTGTTGTCCCTAATTAAACATATTGCTTCAGTAATTCCCAGGGGCAAGGAGGCATTGTTACTCCAGTGAAATTAAAATGAACTTTGTAGAACCACAGCAACACCGACTGTATTTATGATTAATGTATTCTATTATTGTTGTTTTGGTCATAAGTTTTTAGCTGTTTTCTTAAAGATACTGTGAGGGAGCATACAGAAACTAGCCAGAGATGTTATTTCTTGGCAAGGTGAAAAATCTGAGGGGATTTTAACACAGAATTGGTGTAAATACAGTGTAGCAAGCCAATGGAGATCTTAAGTGTGATTTCTGATCATTTAACCTTTAGGAGGCCACTAATAATGACAGTAAGTGAGGGTTTCTGTTCCAGCCGTTTCCTAGAATAAGGAGCAAATACAAATCCTCCATATTTATGTGGAAAACAGGCAGCAGCCCTACAATGGCTGTGGATTGAGGCACTTGGCAAGAGATATTTGGAGTCAGCACAAAAATTTTTGCATTTAGTTATTAGTTAGGACACATCTCCTGCCTGCCTTAAGCATACAGGTCCATCCAAGTGGCCAGAGAGAAGGTTGCTTTCAGGATATGTGGGTTACTTTCTTTTCCATTTTCTTTGGTAATGTGGAAGTGTGTAAGGGTAGGTTGGCTTCCATCATCCATTCTAATAATGATTTTAAATATAATTTTTTATCTGGGTTAGCATGTGAGCTTTCTTTGTATTCTGAAAAAGAGGTGATATTTTTAGCATATTTTATTATGCCAGCCAAAAAGGTATACTATGTATATGCTTAAGTAATCATAGTGCTTAAGTGTTCGGCTATTTACACTTCCTTTATATTAAAAAATGGTGAACAATTCATTACTCGCTAGCTGATACTTCTTTATTGTACAAGGCTGGATTTGAATAGAAGTTTAAATCCGTTTAAAATACACAATAAGCATTTTAAAGTAGCCATTAATTAAATTTAAAAATTAAATGCCTTGAACATAAAAATAAGCTTTACAAAACATGGTATTGAAAGCCAGTTCATTTATAAAGTAACTGAACTGATTAAGATTTTTCTAAACAGTATGCCTTTGCCTTGCAGAATTACAACTAGGAGATCTTATCATTCACATTTATTTTCAAAGGGTTACCTTACTAAACCTTTTACAAAGTACAGAATTTGGAGGATTAGGTTCCAAACTGCAAGGTGGTAAAATAAGAGTTCTGGAGAGAATGCACTATGTATCTGTTCTCTCATTTGCTTAGGAATTAAACTCTTTCTTTAAATTCATTGAAGCTGAAACAATTAATTTAAAAATTACTGGAAATGAGTGAAGTCTCCAGATGTTAAAGGCTTATTTACTTCTACTGCAGTAACATTAAAGATCAGTAATCAAGATCAGAAGTAGGTTTTTCTCCAGGTTATACAAATATCACAGGCATTTGAAGCAGCTGTAATAAAATGCTTTGTTATCAGGGAGCAAAGTAAGATAGACAAACAAGATTTTTCAGCCATTAATTTTCAGTCAAGTTCTAAGTGATACTAATTATCCATAGCATCTTTTACATGCCAAATGAGACAATATGGTTTATAACAGATGTTGCCTCCATACTTAATGCTAACAGAATCTATTAAACTTGAAGAAGTAATTGCAAATCCTATGATAGTACAAATTATAGCAAAACCAAATGTTTTCGGAAACATTTTAAATACATTACCTTGATATTCCAGTTAGTTTTAGGATTACTGTTTATCTTGTCATGTCTGTTTCTACATATTTTTCCTTTCTTTTCTGCTTCATTTTGATTTTTTCCTTTCTCCGTTCTCTTTTCAAAAGTTGAAAATATATTTTTGCAAAGTACAGCTGCTTTCGCCTAAAGCCAAAACCCTACTTCAGTTAAGTTATTTAAATGACCTAGGTGTTGGTCAGTAATGTACAGATGTGGTTGACACAGAGGAAATTGCCAATGATTGCAGTGAACTGCATATAATTAAAGCTGTAGTTAAACCCTGTAAAACCAATTCCTCTCTGAATGCTTTAGGTCAGTAACTTGGAATAGTTTGTGTCTGGTGAAATATACAATTTGTAAATCTTGCTTACTTTTGACACCACTAAGAGTAAGGTATTAGTCATTTCTTAAGACTGCATTAAAGGCAGTGTTGACCTGTTCATGATGATAAAGTGTTAAACATAGCTAGCCTGTCTTCATAGAAGCCTGTCTTCATAGAAACCTGTCTTGCACTTCATTTTTCTTAGCATTTTCTTGAAATAAGAAGACCTGATTGTTTTACTAAGGTATTTCTGAACCTACATATGTAGTAGTGATTTTCAATAAAATTTAGTACCCTCTTCCTTACGCCCTTTTTTTTGTCTGCAGAAAAATCTGTTCCAACAAAGCCTGTAACATTTACTTCTTCTCTAGGTCTCTTTTCCACTATCTTCTCCTAATGTCTCTTCCTCTAGTCTGGAGGCTGTTGTTCTGTAGTTTGCCTGGTGCTTGTTGTCAGCTTCTGCCAGACTGATGGATCTCTGGGAAGGAGAGGCAGGAGCTCTGAGTGAGCCTCTTCAGCCTCTTCAGTGAGCCTCTTTACCTGTGCAGCTAAAGATGTGACATTTGCTTTCCTGAGACAGGATGAAACTCTGTTTTTGAGAAACATTATGTAAATTTACTGTTTTATGTAAGGAACTCTTAATAATGATAGTGATGGCATGCTCATAAGATTAAAGGCAGTGCTTTGTCTTGTGAACCAGCAAAAAAGCAGAGTCCTGTAAAATGTCTAAAAAATAAAATTATTATAATGGGCTTGATGTTTGGTTTGATGTTTCTGTTTAGGTGCTGACCCCAGCACAAATAAAATCAATTTGCCTGGCCATACTAGAATCAGGAAAGCAGTATGCAGTGAAGAAGCGAAAACCGTTCCCGCTCATGTATTCCTACTATGGCACAGAGTACCTTGGTGAGTAAAACACACTGACTACTTTGAAAGTGATGCTGTGTGTAGATGCTGAGCCAGTAGATGCTTCAGAAACAAAATACATAAAAACTACAGTGTGGGATTTCTCCTGACTGAGTTGGGACCATCTAACCTCTTAAAACTGCTAACTGGGACTAAGGAGCTGGAAGGAAGGACTGATGCTGCCTAGCACTGGGGAAGGCTGGGGTGCCTGTGCCACACCAGGGGAGCAGCAGGCAACAGCTTCCTTTAATGGTAAATATGCCCTTGCCAGATGGAGGCAGTGAGAGGTGTGGTGATCATGCCTATGTGCAGAAGGTTACCAGAGAGAGCTTTCAGGGGATGTTATCTGTAAGCTCCAGTTGCCACGCAGGGACTTGCAGAGCATTTTTGGCTGTAGTAGTGCAACTGAAGCATATGGTCAGCTCCTACACATCCTGAGCAGCTTAGTTGGAGCTCATCTGAAGCAGTGGTGAAAGATCATTGAGCACGTCCGTAGTGGGGTCCTCAAGGCACAATATCACACTGCAGAAAGTGTGAGATTGATTTGAGAGCTTAGTGAGTTCTCTGGCAGGGGAGCAGAGGGAGAAGTCAATGCGTGGTGCTGCTCCACAGATCTGGCAGACAATTCTTGCACTGAAATATAGGTTTTAGCTGACTGATACTGTCAGTCAGTAACTGTGAATACCATTTATGGTCCAGTTTCAATTTGAGTTCAACAAAGACTTCAGAATAATGGTCCAGATTGAGTAGTTTGTCAAGAAGAATAGTGTCTTGAAATAGTATTCAGTTTAGGTTCAATTTAACTTCGTGCATGGAGTTTCAGTCCTATCAGAGTGAGAGCGAAAAAATTCATACCTATTTTTGCATAGGCAGGAGAACTGGAAATGGAAGAAGTAGTAACAAATCATATTGTGCGCCTAGAAAGCTTTTATTCCAAGCACTACTGTAGTATGCATAAAGAAGATGAAAGAGCCATGCACTTGACAAGAAAATCAGCCCCAAGGGAAAGTTGCTGTGAGGTGGAGGTAGGACCTAAACCTACCCTCTAATTTGACTGTTTCTATTCTTTACAGGTGCAGCTCATGGGCTTTCATCAATCCTTCAGATGTTACTTTCCTATTATGAGTACCTGCAGCCAGCAGATCAGGAGCTTGTGTGGCAGAGTGTTGATTTTCTTATGGACCAAGAACAGAACAGCAACTGGCCTCCTGAGCTGGGAGAGACAATTGAGCGGGAGAATGAACTTGTACACTGGTGTCATGGAGCTCCAGGTTCTTTTTCCATTGATGCTATGAATAGCCAAATGCTAATCACATTGCTTTTCCACATTAGGTGATTCCATGTAGAAGATAATCCAGGTTAAATTTGACCAATTTTGGCATTTTATGAGATGCAAGGAAACTATTCAGGCTTTTTTTCCAGTTAAGAGTGTTTCAGTTATTGCTGAAGCAGCTGGAAAAATAGGTGTATTTTCTGCCTTAAAAGCATAGGTGATCACAGCTGAAAGAATTCTGGTGATCCTGAACTGTGTGTTTTCTGCTCTTGCTCCCTTTCATGATCAGACCTCAAAGACTGGTTCAGCTGAGTCTAAAGACGGCGTATGGCTAGACACAGAAATAGTGTGTAAAAGAACATAGATACAGACACATCAGTGAGTTCTGGGAAGGCCTTCAGAATGGCTTTTTCCCCCCTCATCAGAATCAAAGTTTAAGCTGCACTTGCTACATGGATAAGGCGTAAATTTGACCAAAGTATTTTAATGTGAAGGGGAGTTTGTACTAGCAAGAGGCCTTTTTTCTCAAGGTCACCCATATAAAACTGCTTCTCAGAGATAAAAAGAATCAATTCTTAGTTTGGGTTGATGAGGTAAGTCTGATGTATGTCAGTTCAGAATCTAATCCTACACTTTAGCAATTTTGGCAAGTAATGCTGTATATTGAAATAGCTTTTTTACACCCAGGCAAAATTTTATTGCCAACTAGTCATATTGACCTGCTAATATGAACCTGGAAGGTTACAAAAGACGTTACTTTTATTAAAGAATGTCAATGAACATTGATGCATTGCTTTTAAAGGTGTTCTATTTAAATTTTAAAAAGTACATTATCATTAATATCCCTTAAATGGGCTTTCTGCTGGTGCATTATCTTTTTGTTGATATGGTTAAGGAACAGACTTCTTGCTCCCACACTCTAATGAACTGAAGTAAAACCAGCTTTTATTTAACAAACTTCTTTCATTTTTAAGAGGAAAAAAATTACTTCTACAGCATAGCTGGCCTAGTGATGGAGTTCCTAAGAACTTCGGAATCCTAAGAGTGGTTTTTGACTTGGGTTTAACTTAGTGGAGACATACACAGTGAGACTGGGCCAAAGTGACAAAATCCCAAAGCACATTAAGAAGTTACTTCAGGGGACATTTAGAGATATGCAAATTCATTAATTGGTGTAATTCTTCCCCAGAAGATCTGTATCCCATCACTGGTTTTGGGTAACAACACACATGTAGCTTACAAGAACACTTGTCAGCTACTTCAGTGTATATCATATTCAGACCACAAGTGAGCTGTTCTAAGCATTTCCGTAGACGCTTGATTTGGTTATGTGTCATATTCATTCTTTGAAGGTTACCATGAACTGAGCTGTGCAATGCTCTGTAAAAAATTATGGTTAATTTATTCGAATCCTCTCTGAAAATAAGCCAAATTGGTTGGTTGGTGGTTGGGTTTTTCTTAAGAGAAGTTAGTATGTGTAGCTATTTATAACTAGAATAAAGCAGCATGGGCTCCACTTAAAAAAAAACTAAAAAAAAAAGCAAGTTTCTTTTTCTCATTTGGTAAAAAATTATCTCTTGCCAGTGTAAGAAATTGTCTTGCCCATCCTTGTGTCAGTGTAAGTAGGTGAGGTGTATGGGGATTTGAAACCAATAGAAGATAGCGCTAAGAGTTTACTGTATTAAAGGCAAAAATGTGACTACTGTTCTAAATTGTTAGAAGACTGGGAATGTTGAAGTAAACCCTGAAATTCAGTAATTCATTGAAAAGATTGAAAGTGGTTGTGTCACATGGGCGGGATAAGTACATCTTAACATATGCTCATACACTTTTTAGCATACCAGATACTCTCCCCTCCATATGTAGCAAATAGATATTTAACCTTGACAAGTGCAGAGCATGAGACTGCAGTTTTTAAGTGTATTAATCTTTATTTTCTCATGTGTTCTACAAAACCCTTGGCCTACTTATTACAAAAGACAATCTCATGCTATTTTCCTAGGCATTGCATACCTGTTTGCCAAAGCTTACCTGGTTTCCAAGAAGCCTCAATATCTGGACACTTGTATCCGCTGTGGAGAGCTAACTTGGCAGAAAGGCCTGTTGAAGAAGGGACCTGGAATATGTCATGGAGTGGCTGGTAGTGCTTATGTGTTCCTGCTGCTCTATAGGCTCACTGGAAACTCAAAATACATATACAGGGCACAAAGGTTAGAATTCCTACCTTTCTGGATTCAGGGTCATACTGCAAAGTTTCAGGAACATTTATAAAGCTGTGCAGTCTTTGATTGCCACCCTTAGGTGTAACCTGAATGTTTAAGCCTCAGGTTCAATTCTACTTACGAGTTGTGGGGCAGGCTCACTCTGCGGGGAGCCCTGCAGTCCTGCCTCCAGGCTGCCTGCGGCAGGAGAAGCATCAGGTTCTCCTGGGGTTCCCTCCCTCCCTTCCTGAGAGCCTGTGCTCCTTTGGAGGGAACTGGGGTGGGTGGGTAGCAGTGGCATGCATCCAGGTCTCATCCTGACGTGAGGTCAGAAAGCAGCCAAGTTGTGTATCTGTGTCCAGGAGCAGAGTAAAATGTGATTTTTTATGATTTTCAGAACATTTAACGCTATCTCTTACTACTAGAAGTGGAAAATAAGTATAGGAACTGCTTTGCTGTTACTTTACAGTTTTTTAATTTATCATTCCCATATCCAGTTTGGCATTGTGCTGTTCAGCTTAGCTAGTGGGGCTAATTCCATTTTGTCCTGATGCAAGCAAGTATGGTCCACTGAAAATTCTGTCACAGTGCTGCAATTATCTTTAATTATATTTCTGCAACTTACGGTATTCAATGTTTGTTACTGACAGCATAGACTAATGAGGGGAAGTAATATAGTAATTAGGGTGACTTATTTTCAGCCGTCTGCTTGGAAGTGAGAACATCTTGTTTGTGTAGTTATTTCAGCATTACAGAATTTGTTGCATCAATGTGAACACCGCTTGCATCCTGCTGAAATAACAATCGAGAAAAGTTATTTACAAGTATGTGTTTAATGATGTCTTACAGAAATCAGAAGAAGTTTATAGCTCTTAGACCAGCATAGCGCACATACAGATTGCAAAGGTTTGTCTCTTCTAGATCTGTTTCGTGTGGAAATTGGATAGTGTAAAATTTGCAGATAAGATTAAATAATGAACATCCTACTTTTTTAATCACTGAATGTTGTTAAAATGATGCTGTCAAGCAACAAGTAAGGTGACTTAGAGGGACATCAAATAATAACAAACTTTTTTTTTTTTTGTTTTTCTCCTAGGTTTGCAGAGTTCTTATTTACAGAAGAATTTAAGGCTGGTTCCCGGGCATTAGAAAGTGTATATAGTCTGTATGAAGGTTTCTCAGGAACTGTGTGTTTCCTGACTGACTTGCTGCAACCCAACCAAGCTGAGTTTCCTCTCTTCAGTGTCTTTGTCTAGAGAATAACATTCTCCAGGGCCACATCCTGGTGGCGATGGGAGAGGACACCTGCAGTTTCACTTATTTGTCGAGACAGGCTATTTACAAAACAAGCCAGTGGTACCACTAATGCTAGCCTTAACATAGCTGGGAGTCAGGTGAAAAAGAAACTACACTGGGGCTTTGGGAGGGAAGTGTGTGGTCAAAAAAAATAGGTCAGTAAAAAAAAAGGGGGGGGGGAAGTGATTGAATCTGATGTAGTAGATATTTAGCTGTAATAAGAAGCAAAATCTAATTACTCAAGTGAGAGAGAAAGGGGCATTCTCAAACTTTTAATTTGGTGGTTGCACAGGAGAAAAAAAAAGGCAAGCTAGAATTACAGGGACGTGCAAAGAAGAAACAGTGATGCATCCAGTAGGTTTTAAAAAGAGACCTGCAGAAAACTTCATGCAGCAATGCACTTACTGGAGAGGGTGTCGTAGACATGTCACTACACTGCATTTGCAAGGGCAAAATCTGGGATTTTTTACCTAAACCACGTCTACTAGTTCTGGTAACATGTATTAGAAATATCTGTATCCTGGAGCTCTTTCGTCTTCATGTGCGTATAATGATGTTTATGTAGATAGCTATATATTCAGCCTCCAGTTTCACAGATTCATTTCAGCTAGTGGGGTTTTATGTGTGCAAATGAGAACTGAATTTGACCCTTGCTTTCAGAGCTCAGTCTGTTGTGAGGAGCTGGTCTCCTTACTGATCACTGTAACTGTGTCACTTCTTGTCAATACTTTCCCTGTCACAGGGAAGTGGAGCCATTGAAGACTTGCATTGAAAAGTTCTATAGCAAAGATACAGCAGGCAGATGCTTTCTTCATGGTACAGCATTACTGGATAAGTACTGTTCAGTGATACAAAAGCTTCCTTTAAAAATTAATTACTTACAACAGCATTCTTGATCAATAACGTACATATTTTAGTAAACAGAAAGTCTGTTTTCCTTGATGAATTGTTCACTACAAACCCTGCAAACTGAATGCAAACCTTGCGTGGCATGCCGATCTTAAAAACCCCCTTGATAACAAATCTCAAATTTGCTTCTTTTCCTGGTTAACAAAATAATGTCTATGCCCAAATGATTTGCAGCTATAGAAATAAATGGGTTGCTCAACACTAGTTGCACTAGCACTTAAGGTTGCAATTATGTGCTGTTTTATATGTATTATATATATGACATGGTACTTGAAAGCTAAAGAAAATGCTAACATAGATTTGTACTAAAAACCTATAGAATCAATATCCGTATTTAAAATATATTGAATATTTATTTATTTATTTTGATGGGAATAATGTAATGCAGTTACCTTTAAAGACAGATTGGGAAGACCAGTATGTCAAAAGTTGAAGTTAGGGTGAAAAAGTTGTCGTACATGCACTGCCAAACAATGCAGTCTCTCTTCCTGCATTCTTAGCTGGAGGAGATTACAATTCCTTTATTTTTAATGCCTAATGGATTAAAGTTCCCATTTCATTTCAGTAGGCCTTGATCAGACTGTAAATTGGAGCCAGGTCTGACAATCCTTCCACATTTTAATGGAGTAATCCCATTCCTAATCTTGCCACTTATTTTAATGAGATGGCTTGCATTATTATGAGCTGCAGATTAGGACTTCTATTTTGTCTTGCACTGTGCAGTTCTAATTAATTAGTTAAACATAGAAGTAATCATATTTCATTAGTGAATAAAGCAATGCAGTTCTGTATCAGTTTGTCAAGAATTTAGGGATTTTTTGGTGAATGGAAATGTTAAAATTCAATGTACAGTTGCTATGTGTTTACTATTTGTGGGATAAAAGGTCTTCTAAGAAAGCCATTAATGTCACTTTGTTACTCTGAGCAGTGAGATGTGTACACATAGGAGGATGTATTTCACGGGGAGGTATACATGTGAGGCTAAATCAAAAAGTCAATGGAGATGTGTGTGTGTGCTCTGCCCAGGCAGGCTGAAGTGCTCCTGTTAGATCAAAGTCAATTGTGAGTAGTGGAGATTGTAAGTGCATTAGGATTTTTATCTAGTTGCTTCCTGTAATGCATGTGGCTCATATATTTCATAACCGGAATCTTTTTAAAGAAATGCTTAAGGAAGGTAAAACAGGGCCTATCCACTTTTTCCCTGTGGTAAATAGCTTTTCAGTCTCAATTTTTATTGTAGGGTAATGTCACTCATCTAAAACATGTAAGTAACAACATTTGTGCCATAGCATTTCGATAGCTACCGTAACTGTATTCTATCTTATTGTAAGACAGAGAACTAGCTTTTGCCATGATCTAGACTCAAGCTGTTGCTATCTACATGTATTGCCAATCCTTTTATGTAAAGATAGATACAAACATAAAAACGTCTAGCGTTTCGATAACTACACCCTCAAAAAACACAACCAACTCCAGACTTAAGCCTTAACAGAATCTACATGTATCAGAATAGTAATCATGACCTTTTGATTTTGTACCTAGTGCCTACTTTTTAATTATCAGTGGGCCACAACATTTAATTGCTTCCAGTTAGTTATTTCTCAGGAGATGCTTGAAGAAGAAAATTTTTGCCAAAGCCTCAGTAAACCTAGAGCACAATAAATCAGCACAGTAACTTAGATCCTGACCAAGTCATTAATACTGATACTGTAACATATACCACATATATGTTAAAATTTACCATAATAGCAGTACCTGAAATCACTCCATTTTATTAAGCTTAACTTCCAATGGTCATGCTTCCATTTATCTTTTAATGTAATTCTTCATAAATGGCAGGAAGTATACATTAAGAACTTAGTGCCAGTTTTCTAGTGGTTTCCCCTCTGTGTCTCTTTGTAGAAAAAATTCCTTCTGATTTACATTCAGATGAGACTCTGATCTGCTCTGTGTTGTGTTACAACAGCACACGCCAAACAAATCTTCTGTACCTGCAACCCTGCTCCGTATAGGAAGCCATGTGTTTGACTTCATTTGAGAAAGAAAATAGTTACTTGGGTAAGAGTTAGTCCATTCAGCAATGAGAAAACCCATGCAACCACCCAGTTTTCAAAATCTAGGGGTCAAACATCTCTGTAAGTCATGCAAGTTCAGCACTGACTTTGTCAAGGGCAGCATGCAAACTTTGTTTAATTAAGATCAGTTACAGTAACATAAATATCCAGTCTCATGGGATACAACTTGTAAAAATCTTGGAACATAATTATTCATCTCTTTCATCAGACATGGCAGTTTGAGCTCATCCTTAGAGCTTCATGACTTTTCTCACCTGACGTACCTGGTTTACGGCGGCTACTAGACATGCTGTACTCGCAGCTGCTGAACACAGTGTAAATATACCCCAGGGCTCGTCTGAAAATGCAATCATTAAATGAGCAGGTTTTTTTCAATCCTCTTGCTCCTAATTGTCTACCTGCTTTTTTTCCTTTGTACTATATATGCTGTTACATACATGCTATTGCAACCTTTGTTTTTAAGACATTGACAGGAAAGCAACCTGAGCAGAGCCGCCAGCACTTTTCAGTGCAATAAAAAACATAAGGTCCTTTGTGTTCCCTCCTTACTGCTTTGAGAAGTCGATCATGCAACCTTTATTAGACATTGTCAGCAGGATGCTCTCTCCTCATGCTCCCGAATTGGGCCCTGATAGACTGAAAAAGTGTATTCCTGTACAGATTCTGCCATGGTGCTGTGACAAAAGACAGTGTTACTGGAAACTCGAGAAGCCTCTTTCAAAGTGTAAAACACAAGTTCCTACATCACGTTTGCACATTAGTTTCTTGACCATGTTTAGTTTATTAAGTGTAGGCAATAGGAATTTAAGTGATATACTAGTATTTCTGATTATGCTGTTAAAGAGGATGCATTCTGTGGGTATTGGTGCTTATTTGTGATGTATCTCTGTTTGTGTGGTTCTGTTTGTGAGTAAAGCTGTAGACTACAAATCAGTTTAAGGAGCTATATACTTTTCATGACTTTTGGTAGGTCATCCATAGATTACTGTTGTGGAATAATTTTGAGGGAATCTAGATCTGTGATGTCCAGATTTAGTGATTTCAGGATTTATAGAGCCAGATGCAACAAGTTTCATCAATAGTACAGTTCTAACAAATTTATCTTTTCCTGCTACTCACAACTTCTCAGTATGATAACATATTCATTTTGTGCCTCTGCTTTCAATTTCTGCTCTGTTTGCATTGTTGTTTTCTTCAGTTTCCCTGCCTTTATTTCCCAACCTATGAATAACTTCAGAAGGCTGAAGCAGCAGCCCAGGTCTTTTGTTCTTGAAAATAAGATTGATTAATTTTGCTTGAGGGATGTTCCACTTACTTGCATTACATTATTTTACACTCCCAGGTGGTCTCTTCTCACTGGCTCTGCCATTTCCCACCTGCCAAGGAAAAATCATTATACTATCTAGCAACCGCCACTGATGTTTTACATCATTAAATACAACAGAGACTTTCCAAGGAGCATGTTCACTTCCCTAGTATCTCAATTGTATGAAAACAGTCAAAACCCAGTGGAATGTCTACACATCCCAAAATACACATTTAAATAGTTCTGGGAAATATGCACAAACAAGTGCAAGTAAAGTGGTCACCCTTTTTGCTGCTCTGTGAAATTAAGTAATGCCACATTAATGTTCTAATAATAATTACATGGACATGTAGAGAGTATGATAAGAATACTGATTAGCTTTTAAAATGCTGTGGAAAAAAACACTGAAGCGTAAGTATCTGATATACTGAGAAACATACAGGTACAACATGTGCAAATGGAAACTTTCATAAGCAATCGGATTTTTATTCTTACATCGTTATCTGCATGTACAGTTAACAGCATCTGCCAACACATTGCATGTTTTATGCAATCAGTGACCTATTTTAGCATATGCATGCATTTTGAGAATATATCCTTGTTACTTGGACCTGTAAGACCCATGGACAGAGTGTACCTCTGAGGTCAGCTAGGTAAATCTCAGGTGCGGTAATGTTCTACATATCTTGTATATTCACTGGCAGGGGTGCATATTCTAATCTGTAGGAATAAGAATTGCCCTGTAGATTTTAAAGAGTAATCTTCCTATGAAGAACTACACTGATGAGCAATTGCTGGCTAACAGCACAGCTTAGATGATTGCTCTATGAAAGCTTTTCAGTTTATATAAATGTCCTGGACTAAGAAGTAAGCAGCAGAAAGCTAAATTGAAAAGAAATAAGAAAATGACCAAAAATCACATTACTGAGGGAACAACATACTTCAAAGCCATAAGCGAAAAATGCTCAGGGCCCAAAAAACGATACAGCAATTTAGGGATGTGAATAGTCATTTTCCAAGAGAAGAGCACAGTTCACGTCATTGCACAGACAGTGGTACTGTGTGAACTGCACAGGTTTTTTAGCTGCTTTGAACAGTGCTTCATTGCCATTATAGCAAAGTCATTACATGCTGAAAAGAGTCTGCCTGTGAAGGAGTTGCCTGTAGCTGAACCTACTGCCTACTCCAGTCATTTGATGGAAGTGATGTACGCTATTGATGCTTAGGCAGTTTAAAAAAGTAGATCCAACAAGCCAACATGCACCAATTTCTTGACCTAGGCCTGTGAGTTAAACCTCCTGACTAATTAGTACTGTCATTGATGTTACTGCTGGTCCTGTACCCTGTATATTTAAAATCCTACATCATGCCCAGAAAAAAGTCAATTTATAAATAGCAATCTGCTTGAAAATACATAAGTCCATATTTATTTTTAATACTTACAAGAGAGTCCCTTGACTTCGTTCCTTGCATGACTCAAAGAGAAAGCGGAGGCATTTAGGTCAAGTACAGCAATACCAACTAGAATGACAGAAAATTAATTAAAAACTCATTCTGCCTAGTGGTATAATGGTATTTGAATAAAAGATACTTTATAATACAGTGATATTCGGCAACAGCACTGCATGAGCACATACATACTGCCCAGAAAATTTTATGTAGAACTCCTGATGTCAATTATATCCCATAGTGAAAACAAATCCTATTCAAGAATTTATTTCTACTACATATAGAAGAGAAAGCTGTATGACCAGAAATCTAACTCTGCTTCTGTCTTCCTTACCATGACCACACATGAAAGTTTTCATCTAACAGTGGTCTGATTTCACCACTGATTTGGCCTTCTGTGCCCATTTTAAGGGACTCATATGCCACCTGCTGATCTCAGTTGTGAATCTCCACTTGATTTCAGGCATGCAAGGATAGGTCCTTCCACATGCGTGAAATAGGGGCAAAACTGCATCATTCTGGCCCCCAAGCCTACAAACTTTCCTTTACATGAGTCCCATGGAATTAGTAAGGGTTGTTCATCTAGTAAGAGGAAAGCACAGGTGTTTGCATATGTAGGGCCCTATTTGGTAGCAGTTTTATACCCATTTTCCCACAATATAGATGAATGCCAATACAAATAAAAAGTACAGGGAACTTAAACAGCATCATTTCATGTCTAGCTTGTGTTGGTGACACTTGATTATTCAATATATTCCAATATATTGAATATATACTCAACATTTCTTGAGTACATGCCGCACTTTAGGTTGGTTTCTCAGTGTGATAGCCATTCACAGCCATAATATAAGAGACCCTTAGAATCAAGACTGATTTGATTCTTTAGAATTGCACCTTATTGTTTAAAAGCAGGACCCCTGCTCTTCTAATGTTTTAAACACTGTGATCTTTCAGAATGTGTTTATTGTATTAGTTTTGTATTGCAAATTATTATAGAAACTAGATTTTTTAGCTTTTTAAAAGCCGTGATAATACTAAGCTTCATTGTGTCAGAACAACTCTGTGTATATCTATATTATGAATATTAAAGCTGTGATTATATTTTGCCTTAAATAAAAGCCCAACCTTGAACAGTATGATTTTACACTGGATTGCTTATTTCTGTACTTTCATAGTGCTGACAACTTTTCCTTCCTGAGCAGTCAGGGCTTAGGGCTCCAAAAGTTTTTCAGTGGTACTGCGTCAGCAAAGGTAAAATCTTGCATCTTATAATTAGATAAAACATCCAGGCTGTACATAGCGATTGGGTAAGACTACCTCATGCTGTCTCTCTCCTTGTGAGACAAGATAGGTTGCTTTTGGCGTGTAGATTAAAGTTTCCCACTTAGGTGTTTATTTTCAGCCTCCTTAAATCTCAGTACACATGGCCTCTTCTCTTTACAGAAAAACCCCTCTGTTCCCAGTGAAAGGCACTACAGCATTACATTCACTAAGGCCCGCCCGTAACGAGGTTTTTTGTCATCATGAGCTGAGCTCAACTAGAGGTGAGCAGTGGGACTCGATTTGCCAGTGCAGCAGTGCAAGAAATGGCCCAAATAAAGTGTTAGTGGTATTTTTTTGTATAAATCTAGTGACAACCTAAGATGCAATAAAAAATAGTAGCAGACATTCAGAAATAGCCATTGGTGTTATCCCATTAACAGACCAATAGCATCTTAAACTGTATGTCTTGCCTTCCTGTTGTGCTGCTGGTAGGTCTCAGGTCTGTAGCTGATCTCCACGTGTAGATCTGCAATTACCTGGGAACAGACAAGGAGAAACAAGATCTATCAGGGTAGGCATCAGCTGCAGCTGAGAAGCATGAACCAAGTACCTGCACCAAGAAGAGGAGAGAAGTGGCAGTGATAGGAGACTCCCCTGGTGCAGGATAGAGGCACCTTCTGCCAACCTGATTTAGAACCTCAGGAGCCTTGTTTCTTGCCAGGTGCTCGGATTCAGGATGTTGTGGAGAGGCTGCAAAAGCTTATCTTGCCCTTGGACTATCTGTTGCTGCTTGTCCATGCAGGCATCAGTGATGCGGGGAAAAGGCCCAAGGGCTGCAGGTAAATACTGCTGGCTACAGCTGGTGTCACAGCAGTGCTTTGGGTTTTGTGATCCTCGGAACCTTTGAAGGCAAAGGCCTGACAAGCAAGGGTAAGACCCACCTGAGAAAGTGCTAAAAGGGCACCTCTGCTATCAGGCTCACTGCTCGGGTGAGGAGGTCTCTGAACCTGGGGGGGGATGCATCAGGGGAGGCTCGCTGTAACTCGCAGCTCCTTTTCTGCATTTGCTTTTCTAACCAGCATTTAATGTTTCAGAAGATAATTTTCTTCCAGGTGCAAGGCCTTTAGCCTGAAAGGAAGAGGCAAAGGTACAGCCTGCCCAAGTCCCGTCCCCGCCCCGCTCCCCAAAAAGCAGCCTCATCCTTCCACCCCCCCCCCGCAGGTCAGTTATGTATCTTATGGCCAAAGGAAACGCGAGGAGGGGTTGCTCTCTCCATTTACAGCGCAGCCCGGGCGCTACCAGCACCCAGTGCCGAGCGCACCCACACCGGTGCCGCCAACGGGAGGGCCCCGGCGACCCCCGGGCCTTGCCTTCGGCCCCTCCTGGCCGGAGCCCGCGGGGCGGTGACTGCGCTGGCGGCTCCCGCACGGTGGGCGCCCCCTAGTGGGAGCCGTGCCTCGGCGAGCGGCGGCTGGGCGGGCCGGGCCGGGGCGTGGAGCGGCTGCAGCGCGGCGAGATCGCGCCCCGCGGGCGGCGGTGGCGGTGCGGGGCGGGCGGCGATGAAATTCCCGGGCTCCGTCCTCGTGTCGCTCGTCCTCTTCGTGGCCGAGACGGCGGCGGCGCTGTGCCTGAGCGGGGCGTACCGCGCGGCGGGGGACCGCATGTGGCAGTGGCTGACGCTGCTCTTCGCCCTCCTGCCCTGCGCGCTGGTGCAGCTCAGCCTGGTCTTCATCCACCGCGACGTGAGCCGCGACCGCCCGCTGGTGCTGCTGCTGCACCTCCTGCAGCTCGGGCCCCTCGTCAGGTCGGTGAGTCCCGCTCCGTCCCATCCCATTCCATCCCACCTCGGCGGGGAGAGCCCGCGGGGCTCGCTCGGTGTCCGGAGCGCCCCGGCCTTTGCGCCGTGCGGGCGCGCCCGCTCCCGGGCTGCCGCTGCTGCTCTGCACCGGTGTTACCCGCGACCGCATCCCTCCCAGTCTTATTTCTGAAGGTGCGGGAGGAATAATTCCCTTTGCAAGTGTCCTTAGTCAGAAGCGCGGCGGGGGGCGCAGTGCTTTGCGGCCCTCGGTAAGCGCTTGGCGTTGGGGATGGGAAAAGCCCTTCTGGAGGGGCGGGCAGGCGGAGACCCCCCTCCCTTCCCGGGTGGCGGTTCCTGGGCTTGTGTTCTCTCCGTGTGGCTTTTTGCAAACGGCTCTGGTCGCTTCTGGTTCATCCGTAACACCTTGCTCTGAGGTTACCTCCAAGACAGGAAGGAAGACTTGCTCAGTTGCTAGTTTAAAACAATGATAGAACCCATCTCATCCGCGCCTCTTGGAAAGACTGATAATGCTGTAGTCTGTCTCCTCTCTCCGAAAGTGAGCTTCTTGCCCCAGATTGCTTTGGAGATTTTTCAGCTTCAGTTCAACTTCTCACTGAAAGTGTCCTTAGGGAAAAAACCCCAATAGGTAGATGAAAAGTTACAGAAGGGGGGGGAAATCCCGTGACAAAATGTTTGCTGTGGGGCTTTCATTTTGAATTTACATTCAACTCTTTTCTTTAAAAAGAAAGGGAATAAATTCAGTATCTCTGTAGTAGAGGCTAGGAAAAGCATCCCCAACTTTTTGAAATTCCTGGCCAATGTGAAAAAGGAAGATTTGCTCACATTAATGAGGTTCAACAGTTTGGATGTTACAAAACATCTTAAACTTCAAAACCCCATATATAGAATTTCTCTATAACCATGGCTGGATTTTTTTGTTTGCTTGTTTTGTGAATATTTTAAAGATATTTAAATTATGGCATAACAGTTAGGTTCTTGAAGAGCCTTGATATTTCTGAAAGCTAAGAACAAAATACTGCCCCATTCTTTGGAAAGAGTGGAACTAAAGAGAAAGCAACTACCAGAGTAAAAATTAGGCTCATGACTTTTGTCATTCTAAATCAGTTTCTTGAAATCAGACAAGGAAAGAATGTCCTGTCAAACTGCAAACTGTGCAGCAGGAAACAAAGGATGTAAACAAAAACAACAAATTAAAGGATTTCTTTCTGATCACCAGGAAGAGATGTAGACTTCTGCTTTGACCTTAACCACCAAGCACAATTTCACTTTTTCTTTCTTAACGTAAGTTTATCTGTTTGCAACACAAGCTTTATCTTGTGCAGAACACACTGTGCTGTGTTGGCAAGCTGCCAGCTGCAGTGGCTGATGTAAAAGTAGTGTGTGTACAGAAGCCCTTTTCTCTCCTATCCTCTCCTCTTCATGATACTGCAGTGTATGACTGTGTCACCAGCTCTGCATTTGTGCCTTTATCAAAGATTTACAAACTGAGTGTTTCTAGGAGTTTTGAAGATGTTCTGGAAGCACTGCAGTGTGCCTGTGCTGCAGTTCCTCTGGCATCCTTTAGGCAGTACCAAGTGATGCATGTTAACCTGTCTGTAGACCCAGGATTACTGGAATTATAATTACTAATAAAAAGAGGGTAGCGCCACGTGAAAAAACTTATTTCCTGCAAAAGGCAAGAAGGGTTCTACAAATCAAAGAGGAAAAGTTTTGTAGAAAGCAACCTCTCTTTAGATTCAGGGAAATGTGCCTGTTTGTAGGACAGAACTGTGGGAAGGCATCATGATCTGTCTGAGACAGACATTAAGGGTCTCTTTTTCTGTTCCTTGCCTTCCTGTCCACTGCCACTAAACATTGTTATATCTGTCAGAAGAAACTGATCACTTCCCAACAGGTGTAGATGTGCACTGTAAAAGTTGAAGTGTTTTCAGCATGTGAAATGCCTTACCTTTCCCAACTTTGCACAGGAGGCTTTCTGTCCTGTGTGGATTGGAATACACATAAGTCTGAGATGATAGCTAGAAGGCAAAATATTTTTTGGTTGTGTCATCACTTCACTGTGGCTTTAACCATTGTAAACTGAAAAGGGCCATTTTCTCTGGAACCATTTTCTCCCATCCTTTTAGGTAAACCTCTGCTTCTTTGCTCCTGATCTAATCATCTTTGTTATCATCTAATGTAATCATCTAATCATTAGATGATGCATCCATCATCTAATCATCAGTTTTGTGACCTGATACAGGACGATATTTCTCCATTCATACTTAAATATCAATGCATTGCTTTACAGACAGCCCATGTACGTTGTGTGAGTGTTCTTCATCATCTTAAAAGCTAGACATTTTTCTCCCCTGCCTTTTTCCCTTAAAAAGTCAGGTTTAAATTTTGGGGAATGGTTTGGAAAAATCTTGGCAGGGAAGGAGGCTATTTAGCTTTGCAAGCCAAATGATCCAGCCTATTTTGAATCCTCTGTGTGATGGGGGAAAAAGTACATTCTCTTATAAAGCCTTCTTGCATACCACCACCTTCCCCAAACACCCACACTCCACCTGTTCAGGAGGTACTTGCTGTCATGCTGCTGCCACTGGAAGCACTAAAATTAGGGAGCATCCCTTCTCGTGGAGAGGACTTTTGCCATACTGAGAGAGTAGTGTTAATGCACCCTGTTTTAATTCCTTCTCCCACTCCCTGAGAGTTTCTCTGTATATCGGGACAATTTGTAGAGCAAAATTCCTACCTCCTTCGGTAGCCTGGCTCTGATCCCCAGGATGCAGGCATGCCTTAGGCTTTGCAGAGAGTTGGCTAGAACAAAGTGACTGCAGGTTTCTAGGCACCATGTGGTATTCCTGCAGCATTTCAGGTCAGTGCTGCTCCTTGTGAACATCCTGATTTGTCTGGATGCTTAGAAAATATATTTGGATGCTTTCTCTCTCTCTGGGTTTTGGGTTTCTTTGGGTTTTTTTTTTTTTTTTTTTAAATGAGACTTTTTTTTTTTTGCCACAAAAAAATTACTTTAAATAATAGTCAATGTCACAATGTCAGAGATTTAATACATTTTTCTTTTCTTTAGAGAAGATCATGATGGGCTTTTTGGCTCATTATCTCTTTGTCTCTTTGTTCCCTGTTCATTTGGATGGCACCTGTAGCACCAAGATTGTCTCAAGATTTGAGGTGCTGCTACAATTCCAATAAATAACTGGATGTATTTTTGCTAGTGTACTGCCCTGCACTTAGGGATTTGTTCAAAGTGCAAATAACTTTTCATGAAGTGTGCCAGAAGAACCCCCTGTTAACTTGCCTTGCCCTTTTCTATTCTTCAAGCAATGAGTAGGTCAGGGGCTGAAGTGAGTAGCACAGATTTCCAACAAACTGACTTGAGCAGTTGGGGTTTATAGTCACAAGTTGGGGGTGTTGGTGGGATTGAACCGTAAATCTGCTGGATGTGGTGGTTCCCTACTATCTGATTTACTGCAGACAGTACTCAAGTGACATATCCAGAGGGGACTGGAGTGAACTTGGCAGTGCTTCCTTCTGATACCAGCTTCATGGAGAAGAAAGCTAAGTTACTGCTGGTGTCCCTAAAACTACTATCCCTAGTGTTCTGTTAGCTGAATGTGGGCCTACAGGCTCTTCCTCACAAGGAGTATGCAGTTAGGAGATGGCTCTGTCTGCAGAAGGGTGAACTTCTCTTGAAGAAAAACATTGAAAGTACCTGCCTGTGGCAGGGAGGTTGGAACTAGATGTTCTTAAGGTCCTTTCCAACCCTAACCATTCTATGATTCTATGATAGCAGGCCTCTATATAGAACACTAATGACTGTTTTCCTCAGACTTTAATGGGACAAGGATATAAACAATAGACAACAGTAGACTTTTTTTTTTAATGGGATCAGGCTGTTTTTCTGAAGGCATAAGGAGAAACAATTACATGTGTCTACGTACTGTGTAGGCAGCAGCAAAGCAGATGCAATAGGATGTTTGTGTCAAACTGCCAGGGGAGGTGCTATTACAGCCAAAGTTAGATTCTGTAAGGGGGAAGTGGAAAAAAAACCCAACAAAAACCAAATCACAAAACCTATAGGCTGAAATTATCAGAGGCATTAATGTTTTGGGTGCCTAATTCTGCAGTTTGAAATCTAATAAGCTCTAACGGTGCAGATAGTCCTTCAGTCACATTGTGCAGAAGCAGAAGGTCTCTCATGAGTAGTCTCTCTTTCCTAGTGACCTGTTTTGTAATTCTGAATACACAGGTCTAAAAGCCTCTCTTTCTTGTAGGACTTGGCTGACCTTGCTGTAGGAGATTCTGCTAGCTCTAAACTTTACAACTGTTGATGCATATCTCTCTCTTTTCCAGATGGGGAGAATATGCCTAGACCCTTTTCAGGCCTTTTTGTTTTTCCTTTATTCTTGAGCAGATGTGTTAGGTGTCCATGATGTGATGAACAGATAGCGCAGATGGAAGGTAGAACAATGAGTAAGGAATGGATCTTTGCCTGATGCAGGTAAGTAAATCTGCAGGACTGACAAGTTTTTTGTACACTTCTAAGTTTTTTTGTACACTCTAAAGAAAAAAAGTTGCTAAAAATTGAGCCATTAGGGAAATCTGTTTGTACGTTTGCAATGAGCTTGTGTGGACACGTCTTGAATAGAGATTTGTTCTTGGAGTGCTTGTTGGCTGTGGGAAGTTCTGGTTTCATTGCCTGCTCCCTCTTCACACCATTATTTTGCCTGTATTTAAATCCCACGCATCCATGATTAAAAGAGGGAATGAGGTGCTTGCTCTCAGCAGGCATGTAAGTATAGGATTGTTCCTCCTACTGACTGTGTAGAAGATGAGTAAGTGGCTGCTGAATCACCCTTTGAAGGCACCATCACGATCTCTGAAAAAGTATAGCTCTTCTCTCTGCCAAGATTTGGCAGCAGGGGAGAAAGCAGCCACATCTTTTACTTACCTCTTAATTTGCACTGTAGAGAGTAGATCTGACATTTATTTTCTTCAGAGTAACTTTAGTTCTTTCAGAGCCTGTGCTGTGACTGTCATTGCTTTACATGCAGTGAAATGGCCAGCTGCTTGCCTTCTGCTGTTGATGTCATGTGAGGATGTGTTGAAAGGACCCTAAACATCATTGCATTGCAGGAGATGGACTGTGCAGAAGTTGGGATCTCTCACTGATGTTTCTCAGGAGCGGAGCAGTGATGAGCAGTGAACAGCTGGGGCTTCTGGGCAATTCCCATTCTGTAGCAGTTTGTAACTGTGGAGGAAAACTGACAGGAAGCAATTGCCTTATCATGGAATCATAGAAAGGTCTGGGTTGGAAGGGACATTCAAGATCATCTAATTCCAATCTTTCTGCTGTGGGCAGAGACACCCTCCACTAGACAAGGTTGCTGAAAACTCCGCCCAACCTGGCCTTGAAAAATTCCAGGGATGGGGCATCCACAGCTTCTCTGGGCAACCTGTTCCAGTGCATCACCATCCTCATAGTAAAGAATTTCTTCCTAATATTTGATCTAAATCTACCTTCTCTTGCATTGTGTCTTAGTTGTGTTTCATACTAAAAAAGAAGAAGCCAGTTCATTTAAAGACAAAATGCCCAGCCCTTCAGAATGCACTTCACAGGCACAGTTGTAACCCAGCACATGTGTGTGATCTGCATTGATTCTTCATCACTGTTCTGAATTATTCTCACCCGGATGGTTCGTCAAGTGCCTACTTAAATGTTTAGATTGATGCTTGCTCTTTCTAGTGTATCAGGTGCCAGTCTGCTCCAGTTTGAAGCAGTTGCTTGGGCAGCGGCACCAGCTAGAGTCTTGACTGCATTTGTTATTTGCCCCAGAAAGCGTGACCTCCAAGACACTTCTGTGTGGGATGGGATGGGCAGGGCTTGGGGAAAAGATCAGTGTCGTTGCTGATGTAATCTGAGTGCTTGCACTTACCATTTTTATTGCTCTGTTGTGCTGGTAAAAGTCCCCTTTGGCTCTCAGGTTTGCTCATTAGACTGTTTAACATTGCGTTTGCTTTTCTATACAGGTATAAAATTTCCCATCACAAAACAATATACTTCTATTTAATACCTAGGTAATAAATATGAATCAAATGCTTGCTCCGAAACCCAACATTTTGTTGATTATAATACTTGCTATAGTCAGTAGTCTTATGAATCTTATCTCTATTATGGGATTACTGCATATTTGTTAGATGGGTCCCTAGACTGTATCTGCTTCTAATGATACGTGGCAAGAGTTCAGAGGCTGATGCTGAGATTTCATTTTCTGTAATAGCTTCGGACTTGCCCTCAGCTCAGGATGAATAGACGGCTGTGAATACTAAGCGAGACAAAAATGTTCTGGGATCTTTATTTTGGAATAAAATGAATGTGTTTGTTTCAGAATCTCTGTTGGCTTCATGAACTGTTGTGCTTTATTAATTTTTCACACTTTATTTTTGGCTGTGTGGAGTCTTTCGCATGGAACAAGATTGGCAGGGACTGAAATGGTTAACAAGGGGAAAATAGAAAGTTACCACTGTGAATGGAGCCTCTGGAACACGAGGCACTTTGAATAGCTTTAGTGATAATGGTAGCTGATTCCTAGGGGATTGAGGATAATAATACTACAGGATCCTAAAACTATTTTCCATCCAGAGCAGTTGAAAGTTGCTAGTGGTCCTGTTAGGGGGGGAAAAATGAAGTCAAGTTTATTAAAATAAAAGTCAGTATGCTTTTATTTGAATTTTCATCAGTTTGGTCTGTGAGCTTTCCCCTAAAAGGCTGTGGTAAACTCGGACTTGCAATTGTTGAAAAAAGTCAAGCTGAAGAGGAAATGGGAGTTCAAAGTCTCAGACAAGCATAGCTCTGTGCTTTGTGATTGTGAGATACTTGTAAATAGAAGATAAGCCTTATTTGTGCATTACAAAAACTTATTGGCCAAATCTGACCTGTCAGACTCTTGGAGGTGCTGCATTCCGGCAAATATTACCTACAGAGGCAACCAGGTGGAGATGATGAACCCCAGCAGGCACTATGGAAGGAAAGAAGACCGCAGTCCTCATCAGAGGATGGTGCCTGTGCAAAAAGAAGATGCCATGCATGTCGGGACACAGGAGAAGATATGATGTGACCAGAGCTGGTACCACAGGTCACCCTCTCAGTGGGGGTTTCTCCATCCACAGCTTTCCTCTGGGTTGGAAACCAGTCCTCGTCAGTTCTGCTGCTCACACTACAATTGTTTTTCTTCTTAAACCTGTACCAGTGTTAGGCATAAAAGAAAACAGGTTGTGTCCATACTGGGTTTGGGCTTCTGGGGGTTTTATTTTTCAGTAGTCAATGCCATTTATCCTTTATAGTCCTGCTGTACGTGGACGGCATGCCCTGTATTTTTAGGACCCCATGCGGTGTGGTAGAAATAAAGGTTCTTTCCTCTCCCTTCCCCCTCAAATTGTGACTTCAACTGTAGCTATATAGATCTTTACTTGTTATTACTTCCCAGACAAGGCTGACTATTGACCTGAGTGGTTTGGGTCCTGCTTGATGCCCAGGCACAACCTTTACACCTTCATATCCAAACAGCTCTGTTAGAATAGTTTTTTAAAGTTTTTGCCAATCTGAAATTAGTTGTTGGAAGGGAGTTTCAGAAACTTTCCTTTCAGGCATCTGTCTGAGGCTGTGTTATCTTCTTTAATAACCAAAGAGCCAGATTGTCCTTGCTGCTACGGCATTTGGTGCTGCCAACCCTTTTGGATTATTGTCTGTGTATATGTAGAGGCAGCAAATAGTACAACAATATGAAATTCATATATAGAAGTGCATGAGCTGGCATCACTTTGTTCCTTGGAAGTTAGTCTTTGGTAAGTTAGACCTACATAAACAAGAGGGTTTGTTCCCTCTGTGTTTAAAGTATGAAGACCTGCAGCAATTGGAAACACTGCATCTTCTTATTTTGAATATTTTGCAAGATTGTTTAATATTACATAAACAGTGCAATAAATTTAATCAAATGTAAGGAGTAAAGCTCCTATTTCTGTGTCTTTTTTAAAAAAAATGTGAATTTCCAGGGTTGTGAGGCTTGTTCTCATTCTTGTTGCTATGGCTTGTTAAAGCAAGAGTTAGAGTCCAACTGTTTATGAGGTATGTACATCCACTTGTACCCTGAACTCCTCTCCAACATCTTGAGACTTTTTGTTTAAGAGATGAAAAGTGTTTTTATTGTAATGCCCTGTTAGCATGTCACAGGTATATGGATAACTAGAAGAGAAAGAAATGAGGATCTGAAGAAAAACTTCCAACTTGAGTCCTAGGTTAGCAGCCTATGAACATTGTAGTGGATGAGTAGTTTAAGGACTTTAATAGGACAGCAGAGAGCAAGGGCAGCTTATAGGAAACAACTAAACCTCCTCCCATGTCTGAGTGCTGCAAGCAGCCCAAAGGGCACTGCAATATTCTTGCCCTCTAGTTGCATGTAGTTCACATTTTTTAAGAATGGTTTTGCGCTATGAACAAATGACTTAAGACTTAGTATATGATGGCTTAAAATACTAAGGAGTCGGAAGACTTATGCTTTAATTTTTTTCCTGTTACATTTGCTTCTAGGTGTGTGGAAGTCTTTTACATTTACTTCCATGCTGGCAGAGTTGAAGAGCCCTATGTCAGCATCACGAAGAAGAGGCAGATGCCCAAGGATGGGTACTCAGAAGAAATTGAAAAAGAAGTGGGACAGGCTGAAGGCAAGCTGTGTACACACAGGTCTGCATTCAGCAGGGCGTCTGTGATCCAGGCGTTCCTCGGCTCAGCACCCCAGCTCACGCTCCAGCTCTACATCTGTGTCCTGCAGCAGGAGATCACAGCTGCCAGAAGTAGGTAGAGCTATTGTTTTCACCTCTGTATTTTGGTGGGAGGGAGAGAAGTGTCAGCAGTCAGGTGTAGCTGTCATGGACAAGAACCAAACTTAATGCACTAGATTTCATCTCCCTGGTAGCTTTTGATGGTGATGTTACTCTCAAGTTTATCTTTATATGATCATATTTTAGACCATGACAATGCCTGTAGCATACTTGGGTTGCCATAAAAACACTAATTTGATAAAGTGGCTATTGTGGCATGAGAGGTAGGCAGCTGGAGGCACTGAGCTGTTGTCTTGAAGAAGTAAAAAAAAATTGCCTCTGTTCCATTTTGGGTTTTGAGCATACTTTCTGGAAAATTCCATGGGGCACAGTGCAGAGCATGTTTTGCCTTGCTGCAATAAGGAAGGTGTACTTTCAGGAATGTGGTTTCAGATATGGACCGAGGGCACGAACTGACTTGACTTGTGCCAGACTCTTAATTTGGTATCTAAAGGCAGGACTCACTAAGCTGGTATGCAAATGTGGCCATTTCATCTGGACTCAAGATGTTAAGCCTTCACCGCGCAGTGCTGCGCCACATGGACTTACCAGGTCACGTCTTTTACTGTGGGACTTTGCATCTTGCTCCATGAACTGCTCCAGCTCCTTGAAAAAACAGTCTTGATTTGCTGGCACGCTGCTAAATGAAGAACCTACTCCAGCTGGTCATAGGACAACCAGCTTTTTGGTGTAAGAAGGGACTTTGGCAACTCTGTGAACTGGAGGTGTGTTTCCACTGAAATACAAAACATTTCTTATTACATCTCTGATGTCCTGAGAGGCCAGGGATCTTTACCAGCATTACAGCTAGGGAGGCTGAGGCTAGGGTAGCACATTTATGAATCTGAACACTTTCTTCAGTTCTGGTGCCTCGGTTGGCATTGTACCAAGGTAAGGAACTAAGATTTTTAGAGAAGCCTTTATAATAACATCAGGGTTCTCCCCTCAACTCAGGGAACAGAAAACTTTAGTATTCCAAAGGGTGAGTCAGAGCATAAGGATATTACAACAGGTCTTTTTTTTTTTTTTTGTCTTTTTACAGAAGTAGTTGTTTAAGGTCATAGCAGTTGTTACTTGAAAGACATTACTCCTGACCTTACTTCACAGCTAAGGTAGTCTCTTTGAATAACCATGGCATCTGTGACATGGGATGAGAACAAAGCAGCTGAATCCTTTGCTGAGTGGTGCAATTAGCAGAATTTCCAGTCACTTTGCTGCAGATGGCATTTGCTTGAGAAAGGTCACCTTTTTATTGTATTTCTTCTATTACTGGTGTTGACCTTACTGGTCATGATTGCCAAGGCGATGTGCTGGTGCCAGATGATTAAAGAATTGCATATTTAATAATGATTTGTAACTCCCTATTCTGACTTTTATCAGTCACTGCTGAGATAAATTCTGAATCACAGACTGATAAGTGACCTTCTGTGGGTGAAGTTCAACAGCCAGAGATAAGGTGGCTCACCAGGGAGTTTAGTAAACCCACCATCAAACGCAGTAGTCATCTCATGTCTCCCATCTCCGTAACAGGTGTAATTCTAAAATATATATATATTTATATATATATAATATATAGAAAAATATATATAAAATATATAGAAAGAAAACTGGGGTTTATTGTTGGGGGGGTTTTTTGTGTGTTTGTTTTGTTGTGGGGGGGTGGTGTTCCTAATCAGTGTTTTCATAACAGTGGCAATGTCTGTTAGAGCTCATTCACCAGAAAAACAAGAGTCCTAACCATATATTTTACCTTCTAAAATATTAACACTTTCTGCAATATTTTTAGCCACCTTATTTCTGCAGTAGTACCTTTTGCTCACCAGTGTTGTTCAGCCTCCAGAGTAAGTGGGAATGATGCATAGCACAGTTTCAGCTTGTGGTTGGTGTACATGGGGATTCTCATGTACAGTTACATGACTTTAACCTTTTGATCTTGCAGCATGGTCAAAGTAATTTAACAACGAGTCCAGCTCTTCTTCCACACTTCAGATGTCTTCAATTTCCCTGTTCTTTGACACTGATCCTCCAAAGTGGACTTTTATTTTTCCCATTTATTTCTGTTATAAATATCACTGTCTCCTTGTGTTTTGATTTCCACATTTTTTGCCTTGTCTCCTCACCAGTCTCTTCTTTCTCACTTTATATATATTTTTTTTTTTTTTTTTTTTTTTCCATCCCTGCGCTACCCTGTCTGTTATTCTGTGGAAATTCTGCTTGGTCAGTGGTAATGATGTCAGTATCAGCTGTGAACCTAAAGCAGTTTACCATCATGCTGCATAGCTTGGCTTGTTGCTTTCAGATATGTTTGAAACTCATTATTGCTTTCACTATTGAATTGAACAGTTCTGAAAAAAGCACGCATCCTTGCCTAGCACTTTGTCGACAAGAACCACGCTGCATCTTTCTTGTGTATTTCATGACATTCATTAATTTCTCTGGATGCTTTCTTCTGGATGATCGTGTTCTTGGCAGTGTTTGGCATTCTCCAAATTTGTCATTTCACTGTCTGCCAAGAATGTAAGATCAAGAGAACTAAAAGCAGGACAAAGCCTCTAGGTTAGTGATGAAAGACATAAAGCTTTAGTGACTGTTCAGCATGAAATGTATAGAAGTGTTTTTGGATGAAGTGCCACATTGGAAACCCACATGTAATAGCCTAATCCAAGTCCCAGTTCTAGACATTCCGCTTTCTTTGGTTACAGCGTAACTGGAAGAAGTTCCAAACTTGTTACTGTATGAAATGCCCAGTGTGACTTTGTAATTGTCATGCCAGAAAAGACACCAAGGTCTGTCTTGTGCATTTGGGCTTCACCCTGTATTAAGTGCTTCAGCATCTGTCAGTGTCATGCATTGCTTTAGAGCCAGCTATTACTCTGTGTTGAAGAGGCACCTGACATTAGGCTCAGGTCCACTTCCTGTTGGGCAGTGACCCAAACCTTTTCGCTTAGGTAGTACCAGCTGGAGAAGTGCAGGGCCAAGAGGTGCCAAAAAGACCTGAGTTAATTACATAACCTGCACGTTGGAGATGGGGGATGTGTGACTTTGCCTCTTACCCTTGAAAAAGGGCCAGTTCTCAGTGTGCAGTATTGAATGTGGAAGGTACGTCTCTGGTAGGAGTGATGTTTTTGTAAGCTTAAAAAAAAGCTTGTGCTATTAACAGCAGTCAAGTTATCTTTTTGAGTGTTGCTTACAGCGATAAAATAATCTCAAAAGTTGGATTTCCTACCATTTAAAAATAAAATTATTCTGCTGAAGAAGGTACTTCTTTTTAAGTGAAAATCTGCAGCAGTCACTGTCATATTCAAGGTTTTAGGGTTTAGGTTTAGGTAGGTTTAGGTTTAGGTAGGTTTGGGTTTATCTGTTTTAACTTTGCAGTGTCACTTTCCTAATGTTCATGACTGGGCTTTGTAGGTGGTCTTACTAGATATCTGTAAGATGCTTCTGCTGTTGCTTCTCCTCAACTCACTAAGCTCTGACCACAGAATCCTTTTCTCATTGTTTAAACAACATAGTCTGAGTATTAATAGTTGTTTCTAAGTGTTGAAATTTTATCTTAAGGCAAAAAGAAATCATATCTAGGTGTCCTGCTGTAAGTAAAAAAGTGCCTTTATTTTTCAAGGGTTCTGGTTATCAGTTTAGAAAGCTATAGTATATATAATAGATAACTTATGATTCTTCAGCGGAATATAAGATTTCAGTAATAGGTATTTATGATGTAGCTCATCTAAAGCAGAATTCACTCTTTTAGCAATTTCTGAAGTGGGAAGGACCAGGTCTTGAACAGACTTAAGACATAACAAAAAACCAAAGTAAACCAGTGTCTCCCTGGATGACTCTGTGAGTGTGCACCTTTGATTTGTAATAAATTCAGCCTTCTTTTCCTTCCAGCCTTTCAGGAAGGAAAAAGAGAAACACCACCTTCATAAGGACTGTCAGGGAATTTGAGACTGTTCCAGGGCAGTAAGACAAGTTTGAGATTAATATAAAATCCCTGAAATGAAACTGGGTAATAAGATGAATGTCTTGGGTTATCAAAGCAGAAAGCAAGCAGAGTTCCAGGACAGCAGCACCCTGTCCCCAGTGTGCAGGGTTTTTTTGTTTCTTTAACTTTGAGAATATTCTTTTGCTTCATTAGCTGCTGGAAGTTATTTGTTCTTTCATAGTTCTAGAGCCGGCTCAAAACTACAGGAAAGATTTTTGTGAAGAGCCATGGGATATGAAGCAGTATTCTTGACTTGCACTTGCTTTCAACCAAATTCTGAGAACAAGTACACTACTGAGTAAGAAAGATTTTTATTAGGTGTTTTTAAATGTCTAAGTGTTAAACAAGAAAATAACTAACCATTTTTCAAGAATTTATGCACCACCAAACTGGCCTGCACAAAATTACCATATAATATGGCAAATATTTTTTAGCTTACTTAGTGCTACTGGAAAATTAGATATAAAGGATTAATTAATTATTTTCCAAAATAATTCAGAGGTGCTTGAGGATCAGGGTGGGAGAGAGGTTAGCTAAAATGATAAAGAAAATCCAGTTAGAAAGTTGTTAGAGATCCTGAAATACACTTGTTTATTTCAAAATCATGCTTATAAATGAATAACTGTAATTAGAAAAAATCCTGATAGTCATGGCTATAGAGCTATAGCAAATCAGGGAATCCAGTTCATTTGTAGGATATTGACACATAAACTAATTGAAGGCTGCAGAAAGCACTGGTTGCTAAGCAATGCAACAGTAATTGACATAATCAAGAATTTCCAACTCTGATGGTTTTGTTATATCTGATGAAATATAATGGTCTGTAGCATGACACATAGCATGTAGCTTGGTTAGTTTCATTGAAATTCTAAAAGAAACAACTGAATAATTCTAACTGTGCTTAACTCATTTGCATTTAAATTGTTCCTTGAATGGACAAAATGTTAGATTGAAACTAGAAGTATTGATTGGGGGATGCCTAAAATTAGTCCCCTAAACCAGCAGCTAATCAGCATGTCAGTAAAAACTGTGAAGAAAGTATGCAAATGCTAACAAAACTGTGGGCAGTTAGCACTTCTGAACATCAAGGTACTTTCTCAATGGATGTTTATTCTATGCATCCAGGGTTCTTGTACATTTGAACCTACTTAATGTGGCAAGACAAGACCCCTGGGATACCAGAAAGCTTTCCCTCTACTGCATCTGGAGGGAAGCCAGGTAACACTTGGTCTCTGCCTTCACTTTCTGAGAATTTAAAAGCCATGAAACCTTCACTTGAGGGTTTCTGGGTAAATGGGAGATACTGAAAGTTGATCTGAATTTAAAGACATTTTTAAAAGAAGTGTTGATTTTAAATGCATGATACAGATAGGTGTATAGGAAAACACAGTGTAGACAGGTGAGCAAATCTCTACACAGGTGCAGATGTGTGTCTGCACAGGCAGAGAAAGTGCAGATGGTTCTGGGTTTAAATTGCTTTGGCCTTCAATTTTGAGCTCCATCACAGAGCTTTTTGTTTTAGACAATTTGCTTCAGCACAGAACTTCACAAGCAATGAGGTATCTGCATGCTCAAATAACTCCAAAATTTCAGCTTCTGTTTTGCAGATTTCCATCTGTACGGAGGGGGAGTAGCACCCCTCTGCCTTGTGGAGTACTGTGGGGGTTTGAGAGCAGGTTGGATACTTTTATGACTGAGCTATATAATTATCAAGGACAGTGTATGTACAAACAGCCCTCAGCAGGGGGAGGAGGAGAGATGCTTCTGACTGTTAAGTGCCTTTTTTCTTTCTAGCTACTTGGAAAAGTAACAAATGGAGACTGAAATAGAAAGTAGGGTTAGAGTAAGAACCCAGAAGTGTATACAAGGAATGGGGGATTTTTGCTGTGAAAACAACTGCATCTGCAATGTCTTTAACTTCTGCTAAGCTGAAGGTCCTGATCTGTCTTTTCTCTTTGTAGGTATTTTTATGGTCCTTTCTCTCCTGTCAATTGTGTATGGTGCCTTACGCTGCAACATCCTGGCTATTAAGATTAAGTATGATGATTATGATGTCAGCGTGAAACCAGCCGCCTACCTCTGCATATTCATGTGGAGAAGTTTTGAGATTGCTATACGGGTTACGGTGTTGGTCCTTTTCAGTTCAGTCCTTCAAATCTGGATTCTCCCTGTTGTGCTAGTGAATTTCTTTGGGTTTTTCTTCTACCCATGGATTCTCTTCTGGCAAAGCAAGTCCCCATTTCCCGAGAACATAGAGAAGGCATTGAGCAGGGTTGGCACTACCATTGTCTTGTGTCTTCTCACTTTCCTGTATGCTGGCATTAACATGTTCTGCTGGTCAGCAGTGCAGGTGAAGCTCAATGATCCTGACTTAATTAACAAATCCCAAAATTGGTACCGACTGACTGTGTATTACATGCTACGATTCATCGAGAATGCATTCCTCCTGCTGATGTGGTACATCTATAAAACTGATATCTACCTGTATGTCTGTGCCCCATTGTTGGTCTTGCAGCTCCTGATAGGATACTGCATGGCTATCCTCTTCATGTTGGTATTCTACCAGTTCTGCCACCCATGCAAAAAGCTCTTCTCATCCAGCATTTCTGAAGGTTTGCTGTCCTGTTTCAAGTTCCTCTGCTTTATTTGCAAGCCTCCCAAATCCAGCATACTGATAGACAAGGCAGAGGTGAAATCTCCTGAAAATTCTGATGAAGTACGGAGCAGTAGCAAGACAATAGATTCTCAAAAGGGGAATCCTAATCAAAGCGTTTCTTCCAATGCCTAGTACATCTGGAAGCAAGTAGGTGCCTTTGGAAGATGGCAGATCACCTGCTGGGAACATTGTGTATCTTGGACATTGTGTCTTGTGGATGGAATTACTTTCTTGCAGGTGTAGTACTGCATGACAACTGACAAGCTTACCTTTGTGGAAAATGTACTGTATGAGTATGTGTATCTATGTGTGTTTGTGTACTGAGAGCAATCTTTGTTTGTAGAACTCTACTTCAGAGGGTTTTGCACATAGGTTTATTATCACATGCTTATTTGCAATCATAGGAGACAATCTTCAAGAACTGGCCTGATGCTCATCTTACTTAGGAAATCTGAGGATGGAAGGAAATGCATTTTATTTCAGATAGATAGGATGTCATTATGGCATGCCACCCTAGCATGGAAACAGAGCATAGACCTTGACTATATACTGACTGTAGCTGTGGTCTGCTTTGATCAAATTGCAGACTTTTTTACACTCTAATCAGTGTAATAAGATAATACTTCTCTCTGAGGTATAAAAATTGGACTTCTACAATGCACTGTAGTCTAGGTTGCCAAGAAACAGCCAATTAGCCGGCACTAATACTGAAATGTGACTGTTACTGAGAACGGACAGAGGGGTTATTAGCTTTGCATAGTTTCACCCTTCACGTTTGCTGCTTGTTAGTAAGGGAATTAAATTTAACACATTAATTGGGATGTTCTAGAACAGCTAATTTTTCTTACATTTTCATTTGTCTAATACTTTGTGATCAGCTGGTATTAGGGTGGTGTTCACTTTACATAACTTTAAATATCTGGAAGCTGGGCAGGTAGTGTGAACTAGTCATGTGGGTGCTATCAAGAGTACATCTCCAGGGAGTGATTCAATCCATCTTAAAACATCCTTTTAAGGCAAGTGATATGAATCATTCTCTGGAGACCTATTACTCGGTGTTAACCAGATGCCTTGACAATTAGTTTTGACTATCCATCTCCTTTTTAAGATGGCTGAAGTTAAGAGATAAGCACTGCCCTGATTGTCAGGGGATTGGTAGTACACCAAGCAGGCAACTCAGTGACTTAAGTGGTGATAGAAGACACTGAGTGCTCCTTTTTTAGGCTCTGATATGTTATGGTTAGTTTAATATCAGTAGTTGTAAACACTCTGACTTCTTTACCTCAGAAGTATCACAGGCTTGAAATCTGAAAGAGGAAATGGAAGTTGTTGACTTCTGTGCACTGTATCATCATGAATAAGAGTGTTTCTGTATTTTGCAAGTTGCTCAGAAAGCTTTAGCATATGGACACCCAAGAGTTTAGTGGAAATACACAAAACCAATTTTATTTTCAAAAATTGAGTGAAACCTTTTTGCACTTTGTTTAGCACCTTGCATTTCTTTTGAATATTACTCATTATAGCTGCTAGTGGAAACAAGTAATTTATGACCAAAAGCATCAACTACTGTCCTAAGCTTAGCCTCCATCCTATCATCATGGAGGATGTGAAGTTCTTCAGTTGGGATGACATCAGCATAATTGTATTAGATGTGTCTCAAGTTCAGGTCTGAGGTAATTTATCATGAAATATGTCACATGCAGTGCTGCAAAGAACTAAGATGTTTTTATTTTTTCTTTACTGCACGGTAAATGAATGTCTTCATACTTCAGTTTTATAATGGAGTTCTGTTTTTTATTTTGCTTATTATGTGTCTGTGTGTGGTATGTGTATGTAGTTCTCATTAAATTATTGGGGGGGTTGCAAGGGAATTTTTGGCCTCAGCTTGCCATGGGAATGTACCTCAGTATCTGAGGAAAACACCAAACACCTCAGTTCTAATTTCTTTCTCTGAGGAGCATAGAATAGCGAAGTGATGCTTTGAAGACACTACAGTATTTCTCTGTACTTGTACAGAGATGTACAGTGTAGTATTTCTCTGTACTTTTTTAGATGATGTAGAAGAATATTTCAGCTTTGTGGGTTTGGTTTGTTTTATTTTTTTCCCAGTAGTGAGTTAAAGGAGCAAGTAAGAATGTAACCCCCTTGCTTCTAAACCTGCAGAGTTCAGCACACAGGGACGCATTTTCAGGTGTTCTTAGCTAAAACTGAGAATCTGACTTTATAGTTGGATACTCATCAATAATCAGGGAATTATGGCTGTTGCCTATCTACAGAGGTACCTTGGTCTGAAGCATTAGTCCTTGGAGAGAAAAAAATAAAAAAGTGGTTTCATGTGTAGAAGTACTTCACATCTAAAGAGACAGTTCTCAAATCCTTAAAGCAGATACTGTAAGTGATGGTGCAGTTGTGATTTTGCCATTTAGAAACAGTGGAAACTTCACAAATCTCAGCCAGTGAAATATTTGTACTACGGTGAAGTCAGCAGTAGGAGAGCTACACAGGCAGAAGTCCAGTGTGGTGACATTTTGAGTACCATTTAACTTCACATACCAATGATGAAGACCACTGTATATGCATATTTTTAGAAAGTGTGCCATATTACTTCCTATTTTTATACCAATCTCCTGAAGTGCATGCATAGGGAACTGAATATTTAAATCACTGTTATGAGAGGGGAAAATTAAAAAAGATACTTGTATGAGTTACATTGCTGTCGTGTGGTTATGCTTTAGTTGTGCAGACTAACCAAAAAGAGTTTAAACACTCCATCAACATGAGGGCTGTTGCTTTTGCAGTGCCTCATGTCACTGCAGCCTGGAGTGCAGATTAACTAACAGGGTTGCTGCTCTATATATGTTTTGATCTAGCTGTGCTGCCATTGCTAGTAGAAAGAAGGTATAACAGGGAGTCATAGAGGCAAAGATACTCTGTTAAGACCTTTGTTTTAAAGGACAAACTTGTTTTTCTAAAGCGTGCTGTAATGCTAGGAAAAGCAGTTTTTTCTCAGGTTAATGACAGTCTAGCCAGTGTTGTTACCAGCACACCCAGTGGCTGCACTGAGAGGATAGTATTAGCTACAAAGGATGTATGTGTATGAATGAGTGATGTCTTGCTTCAGGTTGACTGCGGTTTTACTCTCCTCTATGAATGCTAGAGGTATATGGTTTGAATGGAAGAGTATAAGGCTACTGTTAAGAACTGTACTCACTTGAATAGTCCTGAGTCACACAAGGGATTGCTCAGTAAGGATTATTCGTGTGTATAAGAGTATGCAAGATCTGATACATAGGTTTTCTTTTATACTTGTAAACCAACACAAATTAAAATGTTGAAACACTCCCTTAAGTTGTGCTGGTATCAGTTCTTAGTCTGCTTAGTCTTCAGAAATCCAAGGTGAAGGTGATATAGCACACTGTCATCTGTTACCATGCAGCAGAAGCAATCTTTCCAAGCAGACCTCACAGAAGAATAATATGTGATTAATTTGGGAGTTCCTCACCTCCGCCCAGCAGTGCTTCTAATGCTGTTTAGCTGGTTGGGGTCTCACCGGAAAATTCTGTAAGAGGCAGGCAGTTTAAGAGACCAGTATTATACTGAACAAAATCAATATAGGTTATTTATTGTCAGGATGAGAATGTTTAGTTGGTTTACACTGAGAATCAGAAAGAAATCATTACCTTCTGTTTTCAACATGGTTTCTTAAAGAAAAGCTTATGTGACCACACTGTTTCTTTGTCAACCCTGTTGTCCCCAATACATATCAAACTCACTGGACACATTATAACTAAATTTTTATGAGGGCAGATATCTGAGGAAATAAAGCAGTTTGATACAAGCTTTGGGAAGACTATCAGGTTCCAGGAGGAAAGATGGGAATCGATAAAATGATCCTCCTGATAAGAAAAGTTTCAGCATGACCTTGCTGACCACTTAGCAAGCCTAGCAGTTGACATGCTTTAGGTGTTATAAACCTGTGTATCACTCAGTGATCCACATAGCGGCAACCTCTTGTACTTCGCTTCATTCCCACAACTAGAAGTTGCGGGAATGAAGAGGTACAGTGACAAAGAGGAAGAGGACATCATGAAATCATGGGAGGTAACAGGAGTCACTTCAGTTTAAAGCATGCAGTATGGATTCTACAAGACAGTATACTTTCTGTATTGTTCCATTGATCGTAGAATAACTTCTTTAAGTTTCTAACCATTCTAATGAAAGACGGGCTTGTTTTGAAAAATGCATGACAACTAAAATTAGCCCTTTTTAAATAATATGATTTGCAACCCAATCTGGTGACATTTGCAGCCTGGCTCACAATTGGTGAATACATGGTTTTGGTAAATTGTAATCCTATAGTTTTTCACATAGTAGCTGATAATATCTAGTCTAAAACAATAAACCATTTTCTATTTGAGAGGCTTATGTACCAAAGAAAATACGGACATAATTGCAGGCCAAACATCATAGTGGATTTTTATAATCCTGTATTTTAAGATGCAGTTGAAGTGACTGCCTCTATTCATTCAGGAATCATCACAAGAACATGAATATATAGTAATTTGGCAGAGATGGTAAGTTTGATTCACCGAGGACAGAAGATTTGAAAAGTAATAGGTATTAAGGATTATGTAATTTCTTCCTGACCAAGAAAAGTAAATATAATAAAAATGTTAGGTCTTGAGTTCACCCTAAAATTAAAGTCAAAATGAAAGGTAAGTAAGTGCTTCAGAATGACAGCATTAAAGTCCCTTGAATGAACAACAATTTCATATCTTGGAAAAAAGGAACAGTTTTATCATTTTTTTGATAAATCAGCCACAGATACTTTCAAGAAAATGATCAGGGATGGATTCAGATGGAGAGCTATGCCACAGGTAGTCATGGTGAAGATTAATTCATATCTGGCTTCTAGACGGGAGCTAACTATCAAACCAGTAGCGCAGCACCTTACAGACAAGGCGCTAGTGTTGCATTTTGTCATCTTTATGCATGAATTTGCAGTTCTTGTAAATCTGTTTTGTAGTAAGGTGTGTGCTATACTCAGCAGCCAAGACAAAAGAGAGGTGCTTGCAGTTGCTTTAGTTTTGCAGTTGGTGGCCTTCATAACACCAGTTATGTTCTTTAGAATATATGTTCTAGCTATTCCTCCTTCCTCTCTGCTGCCTCATGGTGGTCATTTTAAATAGAAATGGAGAAAAAAGGCACAGTAAAACTCTGCTGTATTTTTAAGTAGCACTGTTTTTTAGAGCCAAAGTTGAATGGCCATGAGAAGGGCTGAAGTCATGGAGTGTGTCCCTTCTTCATTGCCACACTGAAAATATTAATAATAGTGGGCAGTACAGTAAGTCAAAACCATGCAGGTGTCATTTAAAAAAAATTAGAATGGAAGAGAAATTTTTTAGCATCAACTTTGGAATTACAAGGAAAGCAAGGGAGATTTACAACCATAGAGTGATTAGGTGTTTCTTAAACACTTTTTTCCATTGTGTTCATGGATTAATGTGGGCTTCCCCTTCTGCCCCCACCCCCTTTCTTCCTTTTAGCAACAAGGAGAAAACAGACCAAACATGAGAAAAAGAAACATTTTTAATGAAAAAGTAAAATGTTACTGCAAGCCTACAGAAACGCATAGGGCAACCCAGAAACACATTGCATTGAGGGTACACCTACAGTTATCTGCTGCTGCTCCCTGAGGTGCATGGTGCAACCCCCAGTAAGGAGTTCAGGTACAGACAGGCAGTGTACCCCAGCCTCAGAAACAGAGGTCTCCCTGATCTAAGAATAGCCTTGGTTTTAAAAAAAGGAAAAAAAAATAATAATTGTATTTTGTTTGCCTGGTTTAATACCAGCACAGTCATAGAATCAAGGAAGGGATCTTAAAGATCATCTAGTTCCAACCCCCCTGCCGTGGTCAGGGACACCTTCCACTAGACCAGGTTGTCAAAGCCCCATAGCCTGGCCTTGAACACCTGCAGGAATGGGACAGCCACAGCTTCTCTGGGCAACCTGTTCCAGTGTCTCACCACCCTCACAGTAAAGAATTTCTTCCTAATGTCTAATCTAAATCTACTCTCTTCCAGTTTAAAGCCATTCCCTCTTCTCCTGTCACGACCTGCCCTTGTAAAAAGCCCCTCTCCAGATTTCTTGTAGGCCCCCTTTAGGTACTAGAAGGCTGCTATAAGGTGTCCACAGAGACTTCTCCAGGCTGAACAACCCTAGGTCTCTCAGCCTGTATTCATAGGAGAGATGTTCCAGCCCTCTGATCTTTGCGGCCCTCCTCTGGACTCATTCCAACAAATCTACAACCCTCTTGTGTTGGGGGCCCCAGAGCTGGACACGGTGCTACAGGTGGGGTCTCACAAGAGCGGAGTAGAGGGGGAGAATCACCTCTCTCCATGATGGGGGTTTTTTTGATACAGCCCAGCATATGGTTGTCTTTCTGGGCCGTGAGCGCACACTGCAGCCGGCTCATGTTGAGCTTATCAACCAACACCCCCAAGTCCTTCTCCTCAGGGCTGTTCTCAATCCATTCTCCAGCCAGCCTGTAGCAGTGCCTGGGATTGCCCCTACCAAGGTGTAGGATGTTGCACTTGGCCTTGTTGAACTTGATAAGGTTGGCATCGGCCCATCTCTCAAGTGTGCCCAGGTCCTTCTGGATGGCATCCCTTTCCTCCAGTGTATTCACCGAACCACACAGCTTAGTGTCATTGACAAACTTGCTGAGGGCGCACTCAATCCCACTGTCCATGTCACTGACAAAGATGTTGAACAGCACCAGTCCCAATGCCAACCCCTGAGGAATGCCACTCATTGCTGGTTTTCACCCAGACATCAAGCCTACGACTGCAACCATCCAGCCAATTCCTTATCTACAGAGTGGTCCATCTGTCAACTCCGTGCTTCTCCAGTTTAGAGACAAGATTCTTATGTGGGACAGTGTCAAAAGTTTTCCATGAGTCCAGGTAGTCTGAACTATATACATTGTGTCGCAGTACTCCTGTTAGTTTTGATTCTGCATCTCAGCACCAATAGACAATTTCGATGCTAATGGTCAGAACAGAAATATTATCACTTACACAGTATGTGCAGTTTGCTTAGCCAATTCCACCCATGCAATATATCAGAGTTTCTAACACCATTTGGTAGCTGGCTGGTTCCTGCTTGGATCATGTTTTCTTCATCAGCTGACAAGATGTGATGCCCAGGAAAATCAGTGTCTGTTCTTTACAGAAAGATAAAACAATAATAAATTGGAACAACCTAAGACATTGCACATGCTAAGCCTTATTCATGGTGATTTAGCTGTGTAATTCAGAATTTGGCTGTAAAATTCAGAAATGAACCAAACTACTTCAGAGTAAGAGAAAAGTGAAAACATTGCAGGGGAGACAGGTTATCAGGTGAGAACGGGCAAGGAATGCAATAAGTTAAAAATTACTTCCGCCTTGCTGTGAAATGTGGACCTCAGTAATGATGTTGATGTTGTGCCATAAAGATTGATGGTAAGGCAAATTCAGGGAATGCTAAAGAGTGCTGTACTATGAACTTATCAAACAACTCAAATGCCAATTACACCTGACTCTTCAGCATAATTTGCCATTGATACAAAATGAAATGGAAGCCCTCGAGGGCTCCAAGCAGGAATCCATTAGCGAACACCTATAAATCACTTGTCCTATAGCAATCAAGTGCTTGTGTTTGAGCTGCTGTCTTAATAAACCATACATCATTGTTCTTTCCAGGGTACAACAGCAAATGAGCAGTTGTATCTTCAAGCAAGAAAAGAAAAAAAAGAAATTGGCAGGGGAAAGGGAAGAGTAACTAACAGGAGATCTAAAATGAAAACCCACAAACTGTCTATGGTCTTATGCACATCACTCATTCACAAGAACTTCTAGTGTAATAGAAAACTAAATGCAATTTTTGCATATGTTAGAGCGTGTTTATATGGAAAAAATATTAACAAAGGATTGGAGTATGATTTGACAGACTGCCCCCCCTGCCAGCTAGCCCTAGTAATCCTATTTGGAAGCACAGAGGTGGGCTAATGAATCTCTGAAGGTCCTTTCCTAGACTGATTGTGAGCTGCTAATTAGAAATGGGATTTGGTAGCCCAGCATGCAAAGAGAGGGGAAAATAGAAAAGCTATTTTGACCAGGGATGTGATAGAACAGGGGACACGAGGGTAGGTGGAAGGTCTGGGACAGAATGGCCATGTCTCCAGCTCTTTGAGCTGAGCTGTACCCCATGAGTGATGTGGGGTCCCTGCTCCTGGTGCTGTGCCTAGGCTGGTCAGTGCTGCCCAGCGGGTGGCATTGCCGAGCCATCCTACACCGGCATCCAACCCTCCAGTGGTCCCCACTGCTATCTGGGCTGAAAGACTTCCGGGTGGTGCACGGTAAGAGCATAGAGCCCTCTGTCCTGCAGAGAAAAGTTACCCTGAGGTATCACAGGCATGTGTAAAGGTGGTGGAGCTGAAGCCATAGGAAGAGAAGTCTAGCTACACAAGGGGAAGCAAACAGATGATAGCTGTGTTGCAGTCCCAGAGCCAGACTAACAGATCATAAAGCCCAGTACCCTGCTGAAAGACTGCAAGCCGGGCTCCTTCTCCCTCAGGCCCATGTGAAGCCGGGTTATTTTGGCCTCTGCCTTTATGCATGGGAAGTTATGCTATCCTAACTTTACTCCAGCTCTACCTGGAAACTACTGGCAGCTTAACGTAAAGAATTTCTGTCTGTACTTAGGTACATCGCTGGTGGTGGTTCTTCCAGTAACACAGCAGTGCACAGCCATTCTGGCCTGTTTGTGATAGTGTTGTTTGACTTCCAGCCAAGACTGATGGCAAGTATCATCTGGATCATACATGGACTTTTTGAATACAGCACGTGGTCTCTCATGATCATTGCAAAAGGCACTGTGAGGAAGTACTGGAGCAGGGAACTACACTGAGGGTTACAGTGTAAAGCAGAGACATAGAAGGATCTGTCAGTGGAGTCTCACTGACATTTTTTTTTCCTGGTTCACATTTATCCACTTTTCTGCCCTTGTCTTAGCATGGAATAATTTCTTTCATAAACAAAACAGAAAGAGCAGAAGATTCAAACTATGCCATTCCCTTGAGTGAAGGCAAGTGCATACAGTGACAGCTTCAGGCTGTGTGTGAAGGCAGTCATAGAATTATAAGATGGTTTGGGTTGGAAGGGTCCTTAAAGTTCCAACCCCCCGCCATGGGCAGAGACACCTTCTACTAGACCAGGCTGCTCAGTCCCTTCAGGAGAGATAGCCTGACAGGTCTCTTGTCTGCTTCTTCCCTTTTGGTGTAGAATCAAGGGAAGACTGGTAAACAAGGATTGCACAGCATTCAAAATAAAGATTTCAGCCTACAAAATAGAAGAGGCTAATCAAGGCTTCTCCTTGGCTTTCCTCCTGCTACATGGAAAGGAGGAGCTGGGTGTCTTTCACTCTGTTCTTCATGTCATTATCAGGCAGGATTTTACATTGTCCCTTTTAGGAGGCAGGTGTGAAACACCTAAGCCTATTGCAACTGTCTGGCATTAAATATGTGCAGGAATACACAGAACACTGTTGCACAGAGCAGGAGAGGAACTAGATTAATTCCTAAGCAAGGGAGTAAAATTACTGCAAGGAAATGAAAAACCCTGAGACCTGACTTTTGCAAAACTGTCATGCTGCAAAAGTATCCCTGTTCACTGATCTTTTCAGAGAAAAAAAGGATGAAAAATGCTGTGTGTAATCATCTAGCTTGAAAGACATTTTAGAAACAGAATGACATAGTGTTTATGGTTTTTCCGTACTCCAGTTTTACTCACTCCTACGTAATTAATGCACAGGTGCCAATGTTGCCTTTTCTTGTACAAGATGCGTTTTTCAAATTAGACCAAAACATGCAAGTGTTTGTAAGATTATAGCAAAGATTTTTTGCTCATTCAGAAGGTGCCAGCACCAGAATTAAATCAGGGGTGACATATGGGTGCTTTTGGTACCAGTTCTACTCCAACCTGTCACTTGCAGCAACCAGGCAAAGTTTGCTGTGCGTTGTCCCATTCCTTTCTCAATTAATGGGAAAAATCACAAATATCAGGGAGCACCAGGACTTACCAGTTGTGGAAGGGCCCAGCACCTCTGCCCTTCCTTTGGGTTTAGGCAGTGATATCAGATATGTGTACCTGATAATTGCTAGGCTGGGAGCAGCTGAAATGCATTCTATTTCACAGCCTGTATTCAGCCTGTTAGGAGGATGTCAGACTTTGTGACTGCTGTGACTGATCTAAGACCAGCCCCTGCTGGGTGTGTGGCCTGCCAGAAACCTCCTGAGCCTGTAAATCCATGTTTCAGTGGCTCTAGTGCCTGACAAGGCTGCCAAAGCATAGGACATCCTTGATGCCTGCAGTTGTCCTCCCCAGAGAAGCTATAAGTTACTTTAGCCTGATCTAAGGGAAGAAAAGGCAGCAAGAACACTGCCATTTCTGGGCAGGGAAGACAGGCTAGTCTTCACAGCAAGAATGGACATCCACAAATCAGAACTACCCCAACCACTCTAGCGGTTTAGCTCCCAAAGGCTACCTCCATCAACAAAAACATGGGGGACCAGACCCACTGCTGAGGGCCATCAAAGCGATTGATTGATTCTATGATACCATGCGAAAGACTGGCCCACCACAGAGCATGTCAAATAAGGTTGCTGCAAACTCTATTTAACAGGTTTTGAAGACTTCATTTTGGTTTTCAGTTACTGAAGCTTGGGAGACCTCTGTGGATGAAGATGATTAAACCACTGCCAGTTCCGGCTATGGGAGGAGGTGAATTGCTGCTGTTCATCCCTGGGCTACATTCGAGCCATTACTTCCATACATCTCAAGAAGGAATAGTAATGCAGAAGTCACATGTATCATTCATATAGCTGTGTTTATCTACTTGATTTAGAAAAACGTAGAAATGTATGGGTTTTTTTTCTGAAATGAATCTTTGTGGAAATCCCAGTTATGTCAACTTATGGAGGCCATATTAGCAGCCTTCCAGTATCTGAAGGGGGTCTACAAGGATGCTGGGGAGGGACTCTTCCTTAGGGACTGTAGTGGTAGGACAAGGGGTAATGGGTTCAAACTTAAACAGAGGAAGTTTAGATTAGATATAAGGAAGAAGTTCTTTACAGTGAGGGTGGTGAAGCACTGGAATGGGTTGCCCAGGGAGGTTGTGGATGCTCCATCCCTGGCGGTGTTCAAGGCCAGGTTGGACAGAGCCTTGAGCCACATGGTTTAGGGCAAGGTGTCCCTGCCCATGGCAGGGGGGTTGGAACTAGATGATCTTAAGGTCCTTTCCAACCCTTACGATTCTATGATTCTATGATTCTATATTCCAGAAGAAATTTAATGAAGGCAGTGGTATGTTGGAACTAGAGGCAGGAAGAGAGCCATTAGCCAGAACACAGGTATTTGCCCCAGCTCCCCTCATCCTCATTTTTACATGATGATCAAATGTCTTACCACTGCCAGAATCAGGCCCTAAGAAAGCTAGTGTCTAAGTGAGTCCAGAGTAAGATAGGCTGTGCCAAGCCACTTTTTTGACAGACCTGAGTCACACAGGTTCTATCCATCTGTCCATCTCTCTCTTACTATCTTGCTCTCAGTTGTAGATCAGATCAGGATTTATTCTGGAGAGCAAACTTCAGTCATACAAATGCAATAAGCAGCTTGCTGTTCACTCCAGTAGGTGCAGGATCAGGCCTGTGAAAATGTCTCTGTGCTCTAAAGCTGTTAGCACTGGCTTGCTCCGGATTTCAGAACCAGGAAATTCTGCAGGGTCCAACAGGGTGTTGCAGCTGTGGCAGAGAGACACCACCACTCAAACTGCCCTTCTGCTACTTCCTAAAGCCTAAAAAGAGCTTTAAAGAACACCGTATATACATACACGTCACCTCTTTGGAAAGGAGACAGACTTATGCCAGTCACTTTGGAAAGGAATCTGTATTTCTGTGGTGCAGCAGGTGGAATACACAGGAGAGTAAGCCAGCACAAGGCAGGTCTGGACACCTTGCTCTTCCCTTGGGCCTGGCACTTGCCAAAGGATGAGCCCTCTTAACCCCAAGGCTTCTTCTAAACAACCGTTTTTCAGTCTTTATTGCAGATTTGGGAATTGTGATACCACAGAGGCAAAACATTCTGAAATCATTGAACTCTTTTTTTTTTTCTTTTTAAAAAAATACACTTGGCATAAATATCCTCTGACTTGTAAGCCCTAAAATACATATGGGAAATTTCCCATATTTTTCTTTCTAATCACAAAAGCAGAATGCTTACTTTAATTTTTTTCTTATATAGTGACATTGTTCCTGGGACCACAAGAGTGCAAAATATGAAAAATAGCCTATCTAGTGACATATGTCCTCAGTTTTGGCCTGAGCAGAGACAAGGTAGCTAGGCTTGCATGTGCCAGACAGGAGCGTTAGATTACATTTGGAAGCTTCTGTGGACATCGGATTACTGGAAGAGAAATCATTTTAATGATTATTTATCAAAAATTCTAGTGCTTATTTATCAAAGAGGATAAGCAGGAAGGGCAACGCATACCTGAGGTGATAAAAAAAGCCAAGGCTGGGAAGAGGCGACTCTTCTGTACGTTCTGTGTTACGTTTCAGCATTGAAAGTCATAGACTGGCAATGCATTTTTTAGCAGAAAACCTGACCAGTTTATATTGTTTTATCCTCTGTCTCACAAGGAAAAAATAGTCTATTCCAACAGTTTATATATATTTGAGTTATGAAAATTTATATGTAATGATGGTAGAAACAGAACTATGGATATGATTCAATGGTTAACTGATTTCCTAAATGAATGAGAAAGGAAACAGGTTGCTGCAAGCTTCTGCTCTCACTTCCTTATGAGAGAAGACATAGTCGCTGTCCCAGAAAGACGGGGACTGTCGTGCGCGCTCATCTCAGGCAGTCATGGGTAACTGGGTGGAGAATGAAGGACTGTCCATCTTCGTCGTTGTAAGTACAATTTTTATTGTGATTCATGTCTAGTAAAAAGTTCTGCAGAAAGTTGTAGTAAGCAGTTCTCACTGTGCCAGTGAACGCTGCATCTGACTATGCTGAAACTAGGGCAGCAGGTGCAGTGAAGTGCTTCAAGGGAATAATTTTTAAGGAGCTCTGTCTGGTATCTCAATTGCTGTAGGCTTTATTGTCAACTGACAACTGACTGTATGTTAACTTTCATTGGCCTTGTTAGAAATATTTACGTATCTGGGGGTTTTGGATGCAACAGTGACTTAAGAAAAACAACTAACATTACATCTTGCTTAACTATGTGTGCTTCAAAGGAGAAAGCAATTACAACCACCACTCTTTCTTGCACTTTTATAAACAAAAGTGGGTGTAACTGGAAGCACAGGGTCTTGATGGTATAAAACTTGTATTACAGCTGGATTCCAGAATTTAGAGCAGAGATTCATGAATCCTTCAGTAAGACAACTGGTATTTGAATTGAGTTTGTATCCAGCTTGCATAGAGTGGCTGTGAAAGCAGGTTAAATTAATTCTGGGTAAGATTTAAAAGTACTGAAAATCCCAATCACATTTAAAAGTGATGAAGAGGAAAGCAGGGCAGTCCTCCTTGGAGAAAATTTAGAAGTTGATACTTTCTTTTTTTCACTTTACATGTGATACGAGAGCTATAGATATACAATTTTATATGTGTGTGTGTATATATATATATAAAAAAACATATAAAAACATATATATAACACCAAACGTAATACCAGTTAAAGTATTGTTGCCAAGTGTGGTTAGTAGATGTAAATACTGAGAGGAAGAAGACGACGACATAGAACTTACATATTTGTGGTGACTTAAATGTGAACATCTTTATTCAAGCGGGTATTTCTTCTGCTATGAGCAATTGATTCTTACCTATTACATCATAGATGTGTAGCTTTAGTTTAGGAACATAACCCTGGCACTTCAGTGCATTCAAAAGGGGTAACTTTTTGCCGTCACCTTCAGTGACTTGAGGAAGTTGAAACTGACGAGAAGTAAATTCTGGCTTCTTTTTTTTTTTTCTCCCCCCATGAGAATTGAAATATTAAAAGAAGTAAGTAAGAGGCCCTTATTTTGTTCAAATAATGAATTTGTCTTTAGAGACTCAAAGCTGTAACAAAGTCAGCTTGTAGGGAAAGAAACTGATCAAGTCCCTGAGAAAGAAATAAGCTAAAAGGACATTTCACTGGAAGCCTTACCAAAGTGTTCTGTGTTGTCCTCTCCAGCTTTACTGCACACTGACTAGGTACAGGGCTGTCCAGTGCTTGATGGAAACAGGACAGCCACAATTTCTATTCATGTAGCTCAACAAATCCGAAACACATCAGCCTTAACCCCAGCCTATGCTGCCTCCACTGGCCTAGTAGCTGGAGAGCGCAGGCGGCTGTGAACTCTGCAACTCAACCCAAGCTGCCAGAGCATCTCGCAGCTTTTTTCAAAGGGTTCATGTTCCATATGGGTTAACACCAAGAAGAACTGTGAGAGGCAATTAAGTATCATGCCAAAAAGCTTGGTCTTTCAGGCATGCTGTCAGACTACCATACATGGCAGTGGCACACTCTCACTTTAAATACGTATCCTAAGCATTTAATCCTGACATGAGGTTGGTTGGTTTTGTTTTGTTTCATTTTTTTATAAGGATCTGGGGATTTCCTGTATGCTGCCTTACCCTGATGGAAATCCCTTCATTTCCCTGTATTTATGCCACAAGAGTAAGACATTTTCAAGATCTAAACTAATCCCAAGTTTTTTTACAGTGTCAGCTGGGCCAAAGAACTAGCAAAACACATGGGTTAGAAGGGATGAGGGACTGTAAAGTCGCAGTTTCTGGCATCCTTAACTTATAACCAGATACTGGTTTTTCTCTTAGTTCTCAGACTTTCTCTTCTCTGATTTCATTTGCCATCTACTAAATCTGGTTAGACTAAGGGTGCACGATGCAGGTTGGTTTCACTATGGCATGTGAAATCAGTCAAGCAGAACCAGGATGGCAAATGCCCAGATTCACTATGATCTGTTCAGACAGATGGGCTTGTAGCTGCTCTAGATAGCCTTGAGAAGGGCTAACTTCACTTTCCATAAAGAAACCTGCACTGCAGGATGTGCAAGTGTGAGAGAATAGTGCAGTACAGCAATGAGGAAGCCCAGTGTTGGGCAGTCTGAACTCTACCCAAGTGCCTGTGCCGAATATTTCCTGCTGGCTGATTTCAGACCTTCAAAGCCCCCTACTCAATTAGGTCCTATATGTAATTTAGGCCACCTATATTTAGAACTCAAGCTTCTTTTCCTTTGGCACAGCTCCTAAGTCTTCCTCTTACATAGGTTAATATGTCTGAGGAACTGCCATTTGGAAGAGGCCCTAACCATTAATGATGTTTGGAGATTCAACTATACTCACAGACTTAGCTAAACACCTGTAATATAATGGTCCTTATATTAACCATGTCTAAACCTCTCGAGCTATGCAAAAGTTTCAGCTACCCATTGCTGTATTTGGGTTTATTGCCACTCCAGTACCTCTGCATGCACATATCAGAACCCATTTCCACCAGAAAAATTTCTATTGCCCTTCCTGAATCCTATATACCCTGCAGGTACACTTCTCTGTGCAAACAAGAGCACAGTAAACTAATTGACTATTAGCTGAACTGTGTAAATTCACACATATGATCCCTAACAAGAAACTGTAAAGCTTCCTGTTAATTTCTCTTTCAGCTTGTGTGGCTGGGGTTAAATGTCTTCCTCTTTTGGTGGTACTATCTTGCATATGATATCCCACCGAAATTCTTCTACACCAGAGTGCTCCTTGGCGTAAGTATAAAACATATATTATCTTGGCATAGACAGAGCACATAGCATTTTTCCCTAGTGTTATTTGATTGAAATAGGATCAAATGGCTGGAGCAGCGGGTTCATGTAGGAGTTAAAAGTCACATGCAAGCGGACAAATGAATGCAGACAGATGTCCACTGCTTCTGAATAGAAAGTTAGTATGAAAATAGCGAGATCCCATTCTAAAGATGTTTTCAGGTAACTATTATGCTTCTGGTAATTAAAGTGAACATGAATTGTGGCTGCTTTATTAAGCAAAAGATGAATAAAATATTGCCATTGAACTATTGTGCAATTGTTTTCCCTTGCAATTATTTTTCATAGCATGAATAGTTTACAAAGCTCAGTTCTGAAAAGCAATCATCATTCACATATTCATCAAGCATGTGTATAGTAGCCAAGTAGTGAAGTGATCCTGAACCCTGAGCCATTCAATATAATCCAACTGGTTAATGCAACATAATGTGTCCTACTACAAACTTGCTTCCAAAGCTACCATGGGTCATAACCAATTGACAGAGAATATCAATTTGTTCACGTATTTTAGAAGCCTGATCACAGACATGAAAATCAATCTAAGCTTCAAATTACAGAACACAGCACTGTGTAAAAGGTTTGCAAAGCCATGGTTTAAGTCAGCAAAGCATGAAATCCCATTTTGCATAGGGCTTCAGGCCTATGGATCAAACTGTCCTTTGCAATCATGGTGCAGTTGCCTTTGAAGTCACAGAGACATGTGCTTGGATAACTACGGCTCAGTGCAACCTCAAGTCAGTAACTGAGATTTGAAACCTGAAAGAGTCCTAATCAATGCAAGGAGAGCAAACATCTTTTCCTTTCCTTCATTATGTTTGGATTGTTATCGTCATTATTCTCTCCTTTCAAACAGTCTTTGTTCAAAAATCTGAAGTCATTCAGGATGTGAAGAGCAACATTAAGGGAACATATTCCCAAAACATGAGGCAACATATTCCCCTCCACTTCCTTTACTGACAACAGACAACATAAAACCGCTTCCCTCATAAGCTGTCCTGCCTACTGTAACACCCGAGCCAACTGAAACTGCAGCAGTGAGACTTTCTTTACAACCTTGGGACAGAAAACTCTACTAATAGCTTAGACTTGCACCTGTGATTGGCCATCGATTGTCAAACAGGACGGGGAGCTTTTTGTGCAACCATATCATTTCAAAACTGGAAACAGAAGGTGTCTATCTGGAGGAATGTCTTCTGCCTCCATATGTGTTTCTAACTTGGCCAGAGCATGACTACTGCGGCATGTGAACATTGTTAATTAACTCTAGATCTCACACTCATGGAAAGTTATGATTTAACACATAAATGAATTCTGTGCCTATCTATGTCCTGGATAATGTCTTAGGTAATGCATTTACTAACAGCATCTCTCCAATTACAGCATGCTTTGGCTCTGGCAAGGGCCCCTGCAGCCTGTCTGAATTTCAATTGCATGCTGATTCTGTTGCCAGTATGTCGAAACTTGCTGTCCTTCCTCAGAGGATCAAGTGCGGTAAGATGAAGAAACAATTTCAAAATGTATGAAAAATAATAATTCTAAGCAGCCTTGCAAATATACCAAGGAACTTCATCCAAGTTCCCCAAATATATTGTACTGTGGGGATGTCCTCTTTTAAGAAGCGAGTAAGTCTGGAGTTTTGCTATGAGCAAGACTGAGGTCGATATTCCAGCGGTGTATCTAGAGCTCTGTTGAGAGGTTTAGCTTCGAATTAGCCTCCTTCGAGCCTTCCCTTTTCTATTGTCTCCTGGGCATCATGCTGCCCCAGATGCAAAGTCCCTTGATGGTGCTTACATGCATTTGCCTTGTTTGTCACTGATGCAACACCCATTTATAGAGGGAGATATTAGCCCATGTCTTCTGTCTTTGCATGTCCAGTTCTTAAAGCAAATGTAGTCTTCCACAGATTTTCAGAATGGGTTTTTTTTTCAGCTGGTTCATAAATTACATTCTTTCTTATCCGAGTTGCATTTCCATCTCAGCATGAAATAGTTTGCAGACATTTTGACCATTTCTAGGTCTCAAATGCAAATGTTATACACAGTACTGAGGAACTAAGGGAAGGACAGCTGATTCTAAGTGACAGCTGGAGAGACTTCCTATGACAGTACTTCCTATGATATAGTATTTCTGTATGCAGCAGAAATCATGCACACAATTCATGTCACAGTGCAGCAAAAAAGCAATATTCTCCTCAAGCTCATGAACTGTCTTTCCAAATATATAATGATTCCTCCTTTCTTTCCAGCCTCCTTAATATACACCTGGTCAACAAAACCAGTTCGCAGAAATTGGGTTTCATCTGTAAATCTAGCGTGAATTCTTGCATGCACATGAGACAGCCTGCGGGGGCTGAAAAAGCAGAGCAAAGGAGGAAGCAATAAAATAGATGCAGTGTTTCAGGAGTCTTTCATAGGGGAATAGAATGGGATACAAAGTAATAAGAAAATAATCAGAGACAACCCACACCATACCTCCATCCAGTACATATATGCTGACAATCACTGTGGCTGAATAAGTGAGATGTGTCTGCTACATAATGCTCCTAAATTACATTTAGGAGTAAAGCCAGTGGCGTGGCCCTTTCCAGTCATAACACTTAAGAATATAAAGTTGGAACTACATAGACCAGGCTTTCAGTCTTGTGCTATACTCCTTCAGATTCTGAGATGCTACAAAAGCAGACAGTCATGCTCTCCATATATGTAGAAGGAAAAAGAATAGTAAACAAACCTGTAGGGTTACAGCTATTCTTCCCCTGCCCTGAGAAAGATCAACTAGTATCTGCCAAAATCCAGAGCTGACTCCCCAGGATGCAGAATTCAATAATGAATGTAAATTTAGTAAAAAATAATGTTGATTTTGGATGAATGCAAGTTGAAAACATTGATGAGATTTTGATCATATAAGGCCTTCATGAGGCCTGAAATAGATTCCATGAGGATTGGGCTGAAAGCAGGTTGGGCAAAGATATTCTGAGGTCAGAGCAATGGAAGAGCTGAAGGCTCTTTTGGAGGCATTACTGAAAGGATAAAAACTGGCTCCAAGGGTTGAGAATTGTACTCCAGACAGGACTTTATACTACTTGTATTGATCGCTCTTCTTCTAACATTTATAGCTTAACTTTTCTAACCAGGGTCTTGATGAAGCTGACCCTTGTGTATTCAAGCTACAGAGTAAGTCCTTCTGCCTTGGGCACTGTGGTAGTCACTCAGGCTACACCCAGTTTGCAAGGGAGAACCATGCAGGGAGCTATAGCTCCACTTCTGCTGCCTGCCTGCAGCCTGCCATGCTGCTGACAGTGGTAGACTCTATGAGAAAGCACTCTGACGATGAGCAAGGAGGGGAGGGAGGAGCATTAAACAGGACTGTTAGACTGTTGTTTAACTTCAGTTGCTTTCTGCAATAAAGCTATACCTCAGGAAGGAGGTAATTTTATATCTTAAGCAAAACACACAGAGCCCAGCGTACCAATGTAGTGTCAGGACTGAAGTGCAGGGGTACAACTGCCTGTTCTGCTATTGTCTCTAATTAACTATGTTCTGAAAGTTCACCTGTGAGGATCTCTTTAGAAAAATCCTGATTTCAAAATGTCAAATAACTTATTGAAAGGATAATGACCTTTCCAACAGCAATGTCATTGGGGTTATGGAGCAGGGAGAATTGTTCAAATCCACTGTTCAATAGGAACTGGAACTGCTGGAAACTCTTGCCCTTTACATCCTGCCATCTAGAAATCATACACTACAAAGTTATTTTTTATTAATTGAAAGAACAGCTGTGTTGTCTTTGCATGCCTTTTATTGCTGTATTCATCACCGCTGTTAATGATCTTCACTTCTGAATCTAGCTATAGCATTTTGTCATTGCTTGGCCTTCTGCTTCTTAAACAGAAAGATCAGTGGTTTTTTGCAAGGCAGTTAAGCAGGCTTGGCACTTCCTCACTATGCTACAGTTTATTCTGTAATCTTTTTAATTACACGATACAGAGGCGGCCAAACTTCTCCTGGCTATTATAGTCTACTGAAGTCATTGGAATAGGCCCAGAGTGTTAAAGTTTGCCCTTTAATCAATGTCCCACTTGGAGAATAACCCAAGGAGAGAACTGTTTCCTGCTCATCTGTTTGTCTGTAAAGTTAATACTCATGGGATATTTAGAAATGGACTGGTACGGAAGAGTAAGACCACTGCTGGTATATCTCCACTAAGTAAAGAACAAATCAGAAATTAAATTATTTGGGTGTTTCATCATCCCATCTTCTGTCTCACTCCTGGATGGTTGGGATGATCAGGTCTACCTTATCAGCTGGAAAGATACATTACCTTACCCTGCCATCTATACTGTTAATGTCACATGGGAGAATATTTTGTGTGTGAAACATCTACGTGGTTCTTGTGAGGAAATGTTTGTGAAGTTTGCATAGTGGTTTTTTCCTTTTGCCAGTCAGGAAAAGCAATATAAATACATGACACAGGATAATCATGCTTCCCACTGTGAGGAGACAGCAAATGCTAGCTTTACAGGAACTTAAAGTTATAGGAAAACTCCCACTGACTGCAGTACAATTTAGATGGGGCCTGTTAGGAACCTGTCATTATTCTTAATGAAAATATCATTCTGTTTTTCTTAAGAACCAACTTCTTCGGTTTGTATCAGCAGAGATTTTCATTTCCTGTTTCTTACAACAAGTTGTAACTCAATTCCCAGCAAGTACACCCCATATTTTGGGGAAGGAATCATTTCATACTACTGACTCTTAAGTGGCTAGCACATGTGGGGTGGGAGCTCCCAGAGACTGTTATACCCAAACTTTACAGTACATTTCTACAGTGTGAACCACAGCAAGATCTTGATGCTAGGTGGCAACTTGAGACTCTACCAAACCAGCCACCCTGCCATGGCAGACTGTGATCCCTCTTTCTGTTTATAACGTGTAACCTAACACAGATAAGATATATACTTTTGTCATACTGGGTGGTTTTTTCTCATTATCAAATACTTTGTTTCAGTGGGCCATGTTAAGACATAATGTGTTATTCCTGTATTCTGAAGTATGGGGGAGGATATTTTCGTCTATATTTAGAAATCCTAGATTTGCTAGAATCCTAGCAATGCCACCAATTATTGTGCTCAGCACCTCTGTTTTTGTCCCTTCATTTAAATAAGTATGCATAGACATCAGAAATAGTCTTCAAATACTTTTTTCTTCAAACCAAAAGTGCTGCTCTACCCGTGTCAGAAGACAGCTGGACAGGAACCTCACCTTTCACAAAATGGTGGCATGGATGATCGCCCTTCATACTGGTTGGTAGTCAAGCGTTTCTTTGTTTTTTTCTGTCTTGTGCATTTTACACAGAATCTAGATGGGATTAAAGTTCTTAAAGATATGGGCAGAGACCTGATTCCATTAACCTAAAAGAGTCAGCATGGGCCAAGGCTTAAATAAGTTTCCAAATATTATTCTGCAACTGGCAGAGAGGAAAAGATAAATAAGAAAGAATACTTTTCTCCTGAATCATCATCACCATTTATGACATTAGTTAATAAAGGGTATTTAGCAATGCCGAGAAACAGATACCCTGGTTTTAATTCTTGTTTAGACTTATTTCCTAGTTGGCAAGTGTGAAACAAATAATAAAAATAAAAGGGTATGAAAGAAAAGGGTATAAAAAGCTTGCGCAGGCCATGGAAATATTTTCATATTTTCTCTCTCATTTCCTAAACTAAGGGTTTTCTATGTCTTTTTTCATCAAATTTGTCACTTTCCAATGCAAGTACCTCACAAATCATGTATCCTAGAACACACTTAATATCAGCAGATTACTTGAGCTGTGCAGGTTCCCCTTCTGAGCTGTAGCTGTAATCTCACCACCACTTCATAGAAAAAGAGCAGGGCGATGCAGTTAACGTAAGGCCACAGAGGAGGTCTGCAGCAGAGATGGATTGTTTGGGGCTGTTAGATCTGTACTCACCAGGCCCTGTTTTGAAGGTTAATAAGTATCACCAGATACTTATTAACCAGGGGAAAAATTTTGAAAAGTGTCGTACAGCTTACCCCTGCAATAACATACAGTGGAAGTAGTGTGAAACGCCTCAGCTGTACTGGGTTTATGGACACATCAGCTCAGCAATAATACAAGCAATACAACAGAAAAAAGCAGCACTAGCAAATGTGACACACCAAAGGGATCCAGATTCACTTTCTGGCTCTTCCACAGAAAGCCTGGATGATACTGACAAATAATTTAAGCCATCCCATGCTTCAGTTTCCCATGTATTAGGGTACTACTTCTTGAACTGTTGGAAGCCTTTGTTGAACACAGACATGCTGGAAGCTTCCCTTTACTTCTTTCCTTCCCCCACCCCAAATCATGTAAACTTTAGATAGTAAAGCTTCAACAATAAAACACGGCAGTGATGCGAACTTGTGAGGAAGATGGTGAGAGTGGCAAAGGCCTTAAGCTGTCCTTGACAGATGTTACAAAGTTTCAGGTGTTACCCAAAACCACTGAGTACTTGTCTTGTGCTTCATGCTGATTTTTTTCTTTCCTGTCACTCCCAGCAATCCACACCATCGCACACTTATTCAACGTAGAGTGGAGCGTGCAAGCCCGTGTTGAAGAGAAAGAAACTCTAGCAGCTGTGCTTTCTAGCCTTGGTGATGACCCAAATGAAAGCTATATCAACTTTTACAGAAAAACTATTGGGGTAAGTGACTTCAGGTTGTGAAGAGTCATTATGACGTTTGTTTAGACAATCATATAGGACTATTCGAGCAGAGTGCCTGTCTCTGGTGTGCAAAACCTGGTTTTGGGCCATCTTGTAGCAAAATTTTGTATAATTCGGTTTTCTAAATCTATCAGTAATATTGTTGTTGAATTTTGGTAGTCCTTCAAACTTTTTCACCTGAGGATTTCAATGTATTTTTAAAACATTATGTAAAAACGAATGGCCTGTAAAGCAGTCTTCTGAGCAAGCTAGACATGGCGCACAGAAAGGTAAACAGAAATCAGGGCAAAAGTTTTGAACTTGGGCTGCTTAAGCTCTGGTTTGAAATGAAAACAAAATAAAACAAAACAGCAAAATAAGGAACTTCCCCATTCCTCAGAAGCACTGAACATCCAATCTCTGTATCAGTTAGGAGACCCACAGCTGCACAATGCCACTGGAAAGGAGAGCTTTCATTTAGCTGTCTAGAGCTGGATGCCAGCTCTTAACAGCAGACCTGTGCAAATGTTTTCACCTTTCCCAAACCCATACTGATGAGCAGTGGCAAATTAAGAGACAATGTTCAGTGTGTGAACCCGTGGAAAATCCTTTCTCTTTACTTCCACTTACTTTAGTAAAGGTAAATCTGCAGTGCAACAAAAATGTAGTAGGATTTTGGCATTGTTAGCTTACAAATTCTCAGAGGATGATGACTTAAAGACTTACAACAATGTAAAGGATTTGGCGAGTGAGACCAACTGATATTTCAGCTGGCTCTGCTTTGATCTTCCTTCCATCAACATGTGCAATTATTTCACAGAATCCTGTGGGGGGTCTATATGTGGCTTTCACATACTTGGCTGGTCTCACTGGAGTTATAATCACGCTGGCTCTCATATTAATCATCACATCATCCACCAAAACCATCCGAAGATCATATTTCGAAGTATTTTGGTACACCCACCATCTCTTTGTCATCTTCTTTATTGGCCTTGTCATCCATGGTGCTGGGTGAGTATTCATACATCACAAAATACATAATAACCACTATATCTGAATGTAAAGCCCACTGCACACATAAATATGGGGACTTGAGTCACTAAGCAGCAGCTATTTTTGATGGTAATGATGGTCCAATACAGGCTTTGAGAGCCAAGAGGCTCTCACTGGTATGTGCAACAAGCTATAGACATGCATGAGGCCTTATGAGACTCTGGCATACTTAAGCTCATTGATACTCAACTTCTTCAGAGATTTTAATTGGTAAGCTCTTTTCCAAGGTGCCTGTTTCTCATTGTTAATTTATCTTTCTTTGCTAAAAGGAATTGCATCACACGCATGTAAGGAGACCTCTAAGACATAGAGTCTTGGATTTTGTTTGGTAAATAAAAACTACAATAACACAGATTTATCTTTCAGACTTGGATGAACTTTTAATATCAGCAGCATTTCAGAATACATTTTTAGCTGTTGCAGCTTGAATACAGGCAACTATAAGTTTCCGTAACTAGCAAATGCCAAACATCTTTTTCTACTTCTAGCTCATTCTGTACCTTCTGAAATAGCTGAAAAGCCTAATGAAACAATTTTAGCTCTACACAAACATGATTTAAGCACTTAGAAAAATTAATTTTATTTCCATTTTATAAAACCACAGAACTGATGCATTAAAAAAAAAAAAAAAAAAAGGCTAAAGTATCCAAGCCACATTTTGTAGTTCGTAATTACACTATATTGACCATTTAAAGGAAATTTTAGGTTCATTAGAAATTGTGCTTTAAAAATGCCCAGCAAAAATGACTACTCAAAACCACTTCCTCTCAGTCCAGTAGTGCCAGAAAAGACAGAAATGAGAGTGCAACAGGAAGAGCAAAAATAGAAGGCAGATGAGAATTGCCACCAGCATATTTGTCCATTCCAACTTTCAAAACAAGAAGAAGGATTAAGCAAAACCTGTTGGAGGAAAAGAACAAGTGTTTCATGTTTCCTGCAGCAAATATTGTATAGTTATTGACAAAATGTCCAAACTTGCCAGTAGTTACTACACAATGCTATCAGGAAGAAGGCATAGCTCTTTCTAGGGGTCAGTGAGGAGCATTTATTTCATAGAAGTTGACTTTTTATTTACTTGGATATTCAGTATACTTTCACCATTTTAATTCCACTGTATTGAAAAGACAAGCATTTGGCCAGAAATGGGGTTGTCCGGGAAGTTCAGTGATCCTTTGGAAGAAGACAAACACAGGAATATTATTATCTGTAGAGGGAAGGCTTCTTTCAGGCTGTGAACTCAGTGGCCTCACTTATTTGGCCTTAAAGTCAAGCATGACATTCTGAGTTCAGAGAAAGTGCTAATACACTAAAAATTATTGGACAGGCTTTTTACACTCAAGGAAGGCATCTTAAGTGTGCAGAGATGAATGCTATGGAATATGTATGATCTGACAGTCTCAAAGTAGCATGTTAGAGAAAGAGGCACATAGATGTCAGGTGGAGACAGAAGGCTGTGTGGCATACCTATGTGTGTATGCATACATATATGTATATACAGAAAGCTGAACCAAAGATAATAGAATTGAAAGGGCAAATTCTTGTCCGTTATAAGCTGTTACAGCATTTTGTAGCACTGATGGGTTTTGTGCATGAACTATGTGTTAAAGGCAAGTGTCCCAAACTTCCTGTCATAGTGAACATAAAGAGGGGAGAGTACAGAGATGCAGACCACTCTGCCTTGGAAACTAAAGTAAAACTTCAAGGTGAAAAAGAAGTAATTTTAAGGGTATACCTCTGAAAGCTTAATTACAGTGCTGAAAGACCATCTACACCCAGTAATAAAGCAAAATAAGTCTTCCATTTCTGTGGTAGAGGGTACTGACATTGTCAGACCTTGAATGGAGCACAGGGTGAGGCAAAAACCCTCAGGCCCACTCTCCCTTAAGCAATGGAGAGAGCAGCGGCAGGAAATGGACTCCTCCTCTTCCCTTAATTCATACCAGACAGCAGCTCAGCTGAACCCGTTGCCATTAGTGGGGAAGTAAGCTGCAACTGGTGATGTTCCTGCAAATTGCAACTTGTGATGCTCCTGGGACAGTGTCATGCCTTCCCTTTATTTTTCAGGCAGGATGTTAATCAATCTTTTAATGAGGAAGAAGTTCATTAGTAATATTTATGAACAGCATAATCTTTTAACTTTTAAGACTATGCACAGGCTTTCCAATAATCCTCTGATAAATCTGTCACTTAGAGCTAGGCATACATGTGACTTAGATACTACATTTTTCTGAAGCATCAGAAACATAGTCTAGTTCACAGAAACTGAGCTAGAAAAGCAGAAAGAGAAGTCATGGGAAGAAGATATCAACAGCATTGTATTTGCCGTTTCTAAGGAAAATCAGCAGATGTCAATCTGACTTTCTCTACTATGAACCTCATCCTACTAATTACTATCACTCTGGGGACTCCCACATGCCCCTGAGGTTGGAAGAACTCCAGACAGGGGCAGGAAATAGTGAACAAGATCAGAATATATTTTTCCTCCTCAAAATGAAAACTTTCTTTCAGCACTTGCTCTGCCACTGGAAATACAGCTGGTCTGGAGCACTCAGGCTTGTCTATAATAAACCAAACAGTAACAGAAAACCAAGCAAGAATATAGAGGCCAGATCGTCAGCTGATACAAGCTGGTATAGCTGGCATAGCTGCTTTACATCAGAAACATCTGTGTTCATCAGTAGCACCAAGTGAACTGCTACTCCACAGCTTCAGAGGGAGACAAAGGGTCAAAGGAAAGGGCTCTCCAAATTTCTAAGATAACAAACAGAAATAATTTCTGTACTGGTCACTAGGAAATTGATTACCTTACTCATTCCTGGTTTTGTTTCTATTGAAGAAAAGAGCAGGATAACTCTGAAAAGAATGAAGCTTTCCTATTGTGACCACATCCTGGAAATGGTAATGGACATACCACTCAGTTCCTCACCTAATGTTGTAGTCAGTATTTTCCCCCACAAACTTTCCTCCCCATTTTTATCACCTTAATAGCAATTCTGTGAGTAGATTAGAGCCATAAAGCTGCATCAAAGCTGGAGCACTGCAGAAGTCCACAACTCCACATAAGTTGAGTTGTACATAAATAGAACAATAAGGGACAGATACCTTAGTTTTCATTTAATTGCCTTAATGATTTTTAATTTTTTTCCCAGGCGTATTGTACGGGGGCAGACAGCTGAGAGTTTGGCTGAACATAATCCAGAGCTTTGCTACAAGAACTTCACTGACTGGGGGAAGAAGGGGTCTTGCCCAATCCCCCAGTTTTCAGGGAATCCTCCTATGGTAAGAAGAGTTGTCTTGGTTGAAAATACAATCTAAAATGTTTACAGTTTTCTCTTTTTGTTAAATAACATATGCACTTGCTGTAGAAAAGCAGCTGTGTAACCCCATGTGCTCTTCAGTGGCAGCTTTCTTTACATAAAGCCATAGATTTCAACACAATGTATTATATGCAGAAACGGACTACTGACAGACAAACCACTTCCAGTGTGCCTTAAAATGAGCACAGTTAACAGGCAAAGAAAAAGAGCAAATTGTATCTGAGAACTGTTTACCCAAAATATCTTTTGTGGCTTGTTGGAATTTCTAGAAAGTGCTATAATTCAGATAATAAATAGTATCACATTATTAATGGACTGGTGATCATTAACAGAAAATTAATGCCTCTGGAAATGTGACATTGAAACTTCAGCTTTTATTGACTAACCAAGCTGGTTGTTCTTTCCCATTTCAGACTGACTTGTTAACAGAAACCACATCTTTTCCTGCAACAGTATAGACCTGAGTCAATAATACAGTCAGAGCTTTACTCCACATTTCACTTAGTAACTTAATTTTTAGACAGAGGCAAAATCACTCATAGGAAAATACTTTGCTCTAACTCTAGTAGCAACTGAAAAGCCAGTTGTGACTCTCAACAGAGAAAGAAATTACCTGTCTGACCAGAAGTAATTTTAAAGGTGTCATATCTCTTAATGTTCCCTATTCTGGTTTATAAAGAACCTAGATTACTTGAATTTCACATCTGCTCATAGTATTTCCAGGACTCAATCTAATTGCCATCCTCATTATCTGACGTACTTTATTCTGCTTACAGACATGGAAGTGGGTAGTAGGTCCCATGTTTCTGTACCTGTGTGAGAGGTTGGTGCGGTTTTGGAGGTCTCAGCAGAAGGTTGTTATCACAAAGGTATGTGTTGACGTTACACTGAACAACAGGCAAAACATTACAAATTTTTCCAAATGGTGCAGCAAAGCCAGCAGCTTCTACACAACAATGTTACCAGTGAAAGGAATGTTCTGGCTGCTACCATAATGCTAACCTCTAACATCTAAATGTAGCCTGCCTCTAAAAGAGAGCAAGAGGAGGAAGTTTGCTAAGGCACAGGGCTGAACCTTATGAAAGAGAAATGAGTTTTCTTTTTATTGAGTGAAATGTAGAATGTATAAGTTCCACCACCTTAAGAGTAATTTAATATACCAAATCTTTGTTTTCAAAGCTATTTAGGAATTCTGATTTTCCAGCAGAACAAATGACTCCTAAAAAGGAGCGTTAGTGGGTGCCTATTTTGTGCCACCAAAGCTAATGTCGAGCTTCCATTCCCCATGGTGTGTTGCAGAGGTATTAAGGTTGGTTCTGAAAGTCTGACAGCCAAATTAGCACGGCACTAAGCTCTAACATATAGAAACTACCCTGGCCTTTCCCAGTATAATTTCCTCACATGGCACTGTGCTGCGTCTTGTGGATGTACCCCGTTCAAATCATCACAGGGGTTGGGGATGACATTGGATGTCTCTACTGTGCCCTGGCATGATGCTGGCATGTTGGAAGGCTCCTACATACTATGTCCTTTTTGGTAATTTTACTAAAATATCTCTGAGCTGTTTCTACACCATCTCTCTATGCTGCCTGCTTACTGGCAGAAAACTTCTTCCACAATCCTAAGCACTATTATTAATAACTACGTTAATAGATATAGAGACTTAGTTCTCCCTCTTGTAAATCTCTTCTGAAAAATGAAAATAACCTTGGCAGACAACTTTAGGATTAAAAAATCATACTGACAGAAATTCTAACCTTGCTTCTAGAATATTGCTTCTATTTATTCTTGGCTAAAGATAGAGAGAATGCAAATACTTGTATTATAGGTCCCACCCAGCTACAACATGAAAACATCAGTTTCCAGTGGTAATATCTCTCCAATTCCCTATCTGTATTATAGCCCTGTTTCTGCCCCTGTATATACAGTCAGACCCATTAACGCTGTGCTCTGTGCCACCGTGCAAGGTCCATCTGGAATTAACAATGTGCATATGTAGATCTGGTGATATGTTAAAAGATGTGCCAGTCTGACCTGTCTCTTTTGGAGTGTCTGCGAGCATGGTGTGAAAAAATACTTCAGCCAAAAATTCAGCATCTTCTGCAGTCTTTCATCTGGCTGTTAGGTGCTGTTCCTCACTCCCAGTTCTGCTGGGAACAAAGTTTCACCTGTTTTCCTTTCTCTCACAGCAGAGGATGATGTTAGTGATGGAGGAGCCAATGAATAGCAAAGACAGCCTTATTCTTTTCCCTGCTTTTCCGTTTTTCCTCTCACTGTAGGTGGTAATTCATCCCTTCAAGACAATTGAGCTCCAGATGATGAAGAAGGGCTTCAAGATGGAGGTCGGGCAATACATTTTTGTCAAATGTCCAGCAGTGTCTAAACTGGAATGGCATCCATTCACACTAACCTCTGCTCCAGAAGAAGATTACTTCAGCATTCACGTCCGTATTGTAGGAGACTGGACAGAGGGCTTGTTCAATGCCTGCGGATGTGATAAGCAAGAATTCCAGGAGGCATGGAAATTACCCAAGTATGTACAAAAAGTCTCCACAGTAAAGTCAGCCAAAACCTATGATAGTTTAAATTTTGCTCAACCAGTTTGGTGGCACCCATGATACAATCCTTAACTACTTCCATCACAGATGTGGGCCTTAGATGGCTCTTTGCAGTTTCTTCCTATCAACCCCACCTCTTCTTTTGCTGACTAGTATTCAGCCCAAATGTGCATTGTAGCAGACAAAACAATCTTATTGTTATTTTAAATGGTGCTAATAAATATTCAGTACTGATTTACTATGTGTAATTTCAGGATAGCTGTGGATGGCCCCTTTGGAACAGCGAGTGAGGACGTATTCAGTTACGAAACTGTTATGCTTGTTGGAGCTGGAATAGGGGTCACGCCTTTTGCATCTGTACTCAAGTCTGTTTGGTACAAATACTGCCACGATGCGACCAACCTAAAACTCAAGAAGGTATATGTCCTCTTTCCCAGAACCCATGTAAATTGTTCAAGGGCCAACAGCCCAAATCAAAACAGGCCCAGCAAAGGTGATCTGGCTTCAGACATGTGTGAGTCCTACAAGAGGAGCCCAATTACCTCACAAGACTAGCAGGCGGGGAAGCAGAGGAGTCAAAAGCAAAAACGTAATGAAAGGAGAAATAGCCTATGAGCAAAATTACACACGCAAATCCTGATTGTGCCGCTGGGGATTTCCACTTGCAGTGGAGATACTGTTCAATCTGTATGAGAAACAGAAAGTCCAAGACATTAATACTGCCTGTGCAAATATTGCATTACTTCCCTAAGCACAGAAAGAGCAACTTTACGTTAGTGGAAGAGCACTGCTACTATCCTCCTCTCCTGCCCCTGGAAACTCCCTGTGTGGAGGTGTGGGGTCATACTTTGCAGTTATGGTCATATTCAGAGAACAGAACTGGTTTTGTTACCTACTTTGATTTACCTTGCCTGCCAGCAGACAGGGTGATAGAGTCTACCTCTAAATCATTTATTTATGTCCTAACAAACTGTTTTACAAGGATGTAAGTGGGGAAACATCATGAACTAAAAATGTAACCTGCTGGTGGAAAAGAAATAGGAAGATATTTCCTTGTTCTTGCAGTGACTTATTCTGCTTCACAACCCTCCCAGTGTCAAACCTCCTGAACAGCTTCAGTTCCAGCCTTCGACTTCATCTACTAAAGTGGTCAGGGCAATTCCTACAAGAACTCTACAATCCTCATTCTGTCCGTGACATAAAACCAGAAACCATAAATGCCTATGTCCCCTAACAGCTCACTCTTTTCTCTTCCAGATTTATTTTTACTGGCTTTGCAGGGACACTCATGCCTTTGAATGGTTTGCTGACCTCTTGCAATCTCTGGAGGCTCAAATGCAGGAGAGGAATAACGCAGACTTTCTCAGCTATAACATCTACCTTACAGGCTGGGATGAATCTCAGGTAAATATTGCTTCCATATTCACTGAGGTTGATGTTAGCAAGTCTGTTATGTTTTGATAAATCTTCAAATGGTCTATATCCTTGGCCTCCATCTGGTCACAGAGGTTTTAAATACAGACAGGTATTGTCCATCAGAAGTTACATGGGATCAGCTGCTAATGTGCGTCCTGACTTCCTTTCTCATTTATTCTGGCTGTGCGCCCTGGGAAGCAGTCTTTCCCCATGGCAGCAACCTTAGCTGACCATGCAAGTATCTCTAAGACAGCTAATACTGCTTAAAACAATTATGGCACTTGGGACTGGACAAGCTAATGCACAGAGTTTGAGTGATGGCAGCATAATTGTTTCAGGATTCTCCTGAGAGGTCTATCTAGTCCTGTGCGTGTAGGTTGCTGGGTCGCTGGGGAGTACAAAGGAACAGCTCTTCCATGAGCCACTTGAAAATGTGTGACTGAGACAGGAAAGGTGCTCAGTCTGTTACTTTTAGTGACTTTTTGTTTTACTTGCATCTCACCGTTGCAAAATTCACCATGTGCCTAAAATGCTGTAGCTCAGCTAGGCATACACGGAGGTGCAGTAGCAAGGCAGGAAGTTAATTACACATGCAGTGGAAAAAAACAGGAAGGAAAAAAAGAAAAGTCCCACTATTTTTGCTTGGGGAGAAAGTTACCTGTAACTTTTTCTCATATAAAAGTGATGCAGAACTCCTCAAGGCCTGAACTTATGCTCTTAACCACATCTTCTCTTCCTGGCTTTACTGAATTTAGCTGGTCTAGGTGAAAGTTACGCAGGGAGAGTGGACAAAACCTCCACATATGGATCAATCCTTCCAGAGATCAAGCTGGCAGAACTTCATTATGGTCAAGGGATCTTTGTTATTGTACCTGAAGGGAAAGTTTTGTTTTAATTTACAGCTTTATCTTACAGTTCTTAGACTAAACCAGTTCATTGCGAAATAAATGTAATTAATTGCTGTGTTCAGTGCTTCATAGCTTTAACTCTTGAGATCATCCAATCTGGGGAAAAGGAGGAGACAGACACTGATAGTCAGGATTTTACCAGTGTTAGCTTTCCTTGCTAAACACCATATTCTTGGTCTGGAAATAATTCAGTGTGTAGTAACTTTTTTTTATTTTTTTTTTTAACAGGAAGTAATGCTGCCATATCTTTACCAAACTCTGTCTTTACGCTGTCATTTGTGTTTTATTTCCCACAGGCCACTCACTTCGTAATGCATCATGAAGAAGAGAAAGATGTGATTACAGGCCTTAAACAGAAAACCTTGTATGGAAGACCTAACTGGGAAAATGAGTTCAAAACTATTGCAGGGCAGCATCCTGGGTAAATCTGTACAAATTCAGAGTGTCTATGGAATTCCTCTATCTAAATGTCATAGTAGCGCAATCTTATTCCTTTGGCTGACAAAGTTTAAGGAGCACTTTTTTTCTATCTCCAGGTATTTTATACGATCTATGGTCTTGACCAAATTGTTTTATCTAAAGGTTTAAAAAAAAATCATCTTTTTTTGTGAAGTGCTTCATAGAGTGTTCAATTACTAGCAGAAGTTTTAGAAAAAACATATCCCATCATTCCAGCTGAAGTAGATAGGACTATCAGATGATGTCTAAATACTTCCAAAAATACTTCCTACCTCAAAAAACAAAACCTGAATGTGGATGACTTTTAGCTGAGCACCCAAATTTAATAGGAAAAAAAATCAGAACAGTTCCTTTCAAGAATTTGTGCTGTAAGCTCCTGAAGCTGTATTTCCTTGATTCCACTGACATCAACTAACCTGTCTTTACTGACTTGTGCTGAGCAGAGATTTAGACCACCATTTTTTTTAGAAGCAGCAGTAAGTGCCTTGCAAGTTTTAAGAGGTTATAAGTTTTAAGGAATAGACATCCAGTTCAACTTTAGTTCCTAAAGTTCTGAGAAAAGAACCTTGCACCTACAGAAGATAAGATTGATTTACATGAAGAACATCCAGCTGCCCCATACCTAGTTCTTGACTATATTTTCGTTTTCTTAACAGCTCCAGAATAGGTGTTTTTCTGTGTGGACCTGAGGGCTTAGCTGATACACTCAACAAGCAGAGCATCAGCAACTCAGAAGCTGACCCACGAGGAGTACACTTCATTTTTAACAAGGAAAATTTCTAACTCCCAAGCATATTGGAGGCATTCAATACAACATGTAAAGACTGGATCTCTTTTTCTATTTGGAGTCTGGGAAGGACAGTCCAGCTTCTAATGTCAGCTACACTAATGCAGATCTGTTTGCTTCTTGGAAATTATTTTGGTGCTTATTTTGGTGCTTATTTTGGTGCAAGTTTTATCTTAGGGAAATTTGCACTGCCTTCTGCCTGCTTGCAAATTAGTATAAATCTATTTTCCTTGTTTCTGTGAGGGGATTTCCCCTCAATTAACTGCCTTTATGCTCCTATTATTCATAATGACTGCTGAAGTGTCTAGGCAGCCATATGCATGGCTGCCCATTTGGGACCCAGTGGGCATGCATTTGGGACCCAATTCAAACTGATAAAGCTTAACGCTATTAATCAATAAAACATTCTAGCATAATGTTTGCTATTAGGAGACAGCTTATCCTGGGTGCAGCCAGGCCCTGAAATGAGGGCTGTTCAGGAAAAGTGACTGGGAAAGATTTTTCCTTACAAGAGGAAATTTCCTTTGTGCACCAGCATCTTTCAGACTTCCAAATACATGCCTATACATCTGTCCGAGAGATAACACAGGCAGCTGAAAAGCAGCCATTCCTCTTTAGGAAAGTAGAGCACTAGAAAGAAACCACCTGGATTTCTGAGTGCCACCCTGTCAGGGTCCAATTGGAGAAAACCCCTGTGTCAGATCCTGTTTCGTTCGTGATCCCAAGAGTGAAAACAAGATGCAAACACCCACCCCAGCTGCTGGGGGGATGATGAGGAAAGATTCAAACCAAGTCTTACACCTGGCATCTAAGCCATTGCTCAGCTGCTTTGAACACTCTCAGTTTCACATCTTCAAATTCATGGTGCAGGGATCCAAATAAGAGGCTTTGTGCTCTAAAGACTGCAATTTCTGATTTTCAAGGCTGAAAAAACTTGTTGCTAAATGATTTAATGGGTACTTTCTGGAGCATTCTTCAATGCATACAGTGCTTTTGGCCCTATTGTTTAGCTGTTCCTCTTTGATGGTGAAACAGGTCTGAGAAAGCAATGATCATGTGGGCAGTAGCTGGAATAAAGTTTCTGATGTGTACAAGACACCCATACACAGCACAGTGCTCCTGTATGTACACTACAGGTAACAGGTTCTTAAAAAAAAGGAACTGAAACTTTTAATACCAGCAGCAGAGGGGAAAAAAAAAAAAAAGCGGGGACAGCACTAAAACCAGCAGCATAGAAATAAATGAGAAAAACAAATGCAAAAAGCCTTGAAAAGGCCACAGTTTAGTATTGCATCTCTCCTGTTCACCTTAATGACTTTTAAACTCCACAGGCAAGACCTATGATAGCTCCTACACAGCATAAGACCTTGCCATATTTAAATATTATCCAAGCACTCCATGCTACTTCAGAAGGTCAGCTTACCAGTTCCTATTTAACAAAATCAGTTTCTAATGAATGCTGGCAAAGATCAACTCAGGGTGGGTAATTTTTCAGTTCTTTCCCTCAGAAGGGTCATATTTAAATCCACAAAATTCTGTTAGAAGCACACCTATTAAATCATAATAGAGGTTGGACTAGATGATCTCAGAGGACCTTTCCAACCCTAACAATTCTGTGATAAACAGAATTAAAGAAACTTCTGTGGAATAAAAAGTATTGCTACTGAAACATAATAAGGCTCTCATCCTGTGCAGAGAGCATTGAAATATTTGCCTTTGATTTTAATGGAAATATGTTCAGGCTTTTATACTGTTAAAAAGTGGGCAAAGAGGAATTGCAAGAGGTCTAATGGAGACAGCATATTTATTATGTGAAGAGTCTTGAAGGGGTGTATTTTAATTCACCCTAAACATTGCCATGTTTGTTCTTAAAACTCCAGGGATCTTTCCTTAGTCAGCGAGTTGTAATGACACTCCCTGACCTGCTGCAGACTTGTATCAGAGGTTGTTTGTCACCTTGAAGTCAGCAAAAGGAATTCTATGCTTGTTAATAAATAACAGTCTCCCTAAAATGTATAAAAGAATAAGCAGGTGAGAGTTTCTCAGTTTCTTTCAAAGGTTTCTTATATTAAATCCTGCTATTATAACAAGCCATATATCATCAGTCATGGTCTGAAGGTTTTTAAAATCTGGGATACATGAGTGAAATTGATAGCACTGAAATCCAAACATAAGAAACAAACTAGCTCCAGTCCTCCCCAGTCTTCAGCAAAGCACAGAGGGATGTCAGTGGTACTGTTTTAAGTAAATGCTACTGTCTTCTATAGTGGTAAAGGAGTAAAGCCCTTCCTCCAAATGCTTGCCTGGTCCATAGAAGTTCCCCAGATCAGTGGTTTCACTGAGGACCCACCTTAGACACAGACCTTTTCTTAATCAGACAACTTTTATAACACTTACATTAGATATAAAGCCCATGCCTGTGTTAAATTTGTAGACGATTGTGGCTGCGACACCAGCAGAGCTTCCCAGGCAGGACATACCGTGCTCCTCATTCACCTGGGGGAGATGGCTAGGGCAGCAGACTGCAGGTGAGCTTAAAGGACAGTCCTCTTTTGCACCCAAATGCCACTGCTTGCACTCTGACCATTGCTGTCAGCTGGGACTGTCGCTGAAAATTTCCTCCTTCCATGTGGTTGGGGATTTTCTCTCTTGGGGATTTTCTGTCTTGGGAGAGAGAGAAAGAAGGGGTCACTTTCACAATAAACTGATTCTTTTGCTGTCAAACTGCTGACTCCAAGGGGACTTCCCTGGAAACAAAGGGTGGCTTCTCACCTTTGTCATAAATTGTGACCACAACGGATCATAATCCAATTAAAATTTTATTAATTATAGCAAGTAGAATATGAGCAAAAACAGCGCTGGACGACAGGGGAGTCTGCGCTCCACCACTGCCGTGCTGAGCAGTTCAAACAGTCCCTTTTTATACATCTTTACTTCCGTGTTCATGAAGTAGTGGAGGTACTCTGCGCATGCTTCAGTTGTTGTTAGGGGGTCGTTTTCTACCTCCTGGTGGTCGTTGAGGCCGAAATAAGAAGTCTTTCTCCTTTATCCCATAGTTGACCCCTCATTCACATGTCCTTATCTGGGGTTGTTTGTCCTGTTTCTGTCGGTTCCTGGGAGTCTGGCGGTTATCTCGCGATTGTGGTTATCTTATCTTACTCAAGCAGTGTCCGAGTTTCTGTCTGCATAAGCGATTTCACATCTTTGTTGCCTAACCTTTACATTGAGCTTAACATAAATCTTAATAAACAATATCCTAGTCCATAGTTTCTCACACCTTTGAGAAACTGCATATGGTACTCAGAAGTTTAGGCAATGCTATCTGTCACCATGACTGTGCTGCAGTAGCACCAGCAAGGTTTTCTGAAAGGCAGGGATGTCTCAAGATTGTTTCTGTAGACAGTAGGAGGAAGCAGCATGAGGACAATGGCAGTGAATGGTTGGAGGTAGGACTCAAGGAGCTCCATATTTCATTGATGAGGGCCAATTACCACCACAAAACTCTCCCTCACATCTTTACTTAGCTCCTGATATGTTGGGTGCCAAAGTAAACGAGCTATTGTGCTTGCTCTGGCAGAGCTCTGCCACTGCCCATGCTCACCAGGGTCTCTGGGCACCCTCCAGAATCATCCCCCCTTCCAGTGGGATCTGAGCACTATGAGTGGCTCTCCAATTAAGGCTGTCCTTTAACAGTATCTTTGGTCCTTGCTCTGCCTCATCTGCAGAGATGACTCTAAAAGAGGTTAAGAGTCGCTTAGCACTCCTGATACCATCAGCAGAGACAGGAGCACAGCCCGTGTGACACAGACTGTTGAACTCATGCTGTACCTGAGTTTACAAAACGGAATCACATCTGATCTGTCCTTCCATCCAGTTCCACAAATTCCCTATTCAAATGAAAAATGCTCTGCTGATGGCAAGAAAAGCCAGTTGTTGGATTACTAAAATAAGAGTTTCAACTAATGAAAGCAATTAGGAGTTCAATTCAAAGTGACTGAAGCAAAAAGTTGGTCTCACTTATGGCTTAGTGTGTTTTCCTTTCCTTATTGTATAAAATTTTCTGGTTTTCCCACATGTAGTCACCTGAAAAAAAAAAACACCACAAAAACCAAAAAAACCAACAGTTAATTAATTCATCAATATCCTTGATCTCCAGTTCAGTATAGTCTTACAGTTAAAGACCCTGACCTTCCAGGGTGCTGGGCAGCTCTCGTTTCCATTGGCACCATCTTGATTTTGTAAACTGCAAGGGGGCTTTGGAAGAGGCATGGTACCTGGCCATATTCAGATAATCTGTTCAAGTGAGACCTCAATATGCACTGGGCCTCACCTAGTCCTCCTGCCTTCCCTGGTACATACTTGCAATGTGTGCACATGGGGAAATGAAATCCAAGCTTTCCTAAGTTTTAACGTACAGTCAAAGTGCTACTCTGCCTGTTCATCATCATGCATGTCCCAGGGGGAAACCACCCTGGTTGCAAAATAGGTCTTCCTTTTTTCAGTCTTGTAAGACTTTCTTTGCTGGGTGGGGACTTTTTGCCCTTAAGTCCTCAGATAGTGGGTTAAACCAAATTAGTAACAGAAAAGCAAACAAATAACTGCCTGTGAAACACAAGGTACCTTTAAACAAACAAAAAATAATGTTAGGGTCTCATTACAGCACTTTTTCTCAAGATCCTGCTCTGTTTTGGAGTGTGGTTAGCAAATTAATGTTGATTGGGATTTTTTTTTCATGGGTTCTTTGTAGAATTCACAGCCAGGTGTAAGCCCTGAGACCTCAAAAACATAGGTATATATGCTCAAAGGAAGTTAAAAGCATACATCAAGATACTAATGGTTGTAAGTGTTGGCAGGATCAATATCCTCATGTCTGACTGTGCACAACAGCATCAGTTCCATAAACACAAGCCAGAGTAGTTATTTGCAATCAACCACACATTTGTTTTTGCATTTCATAAAGAACTTAGCAACTCACTGGTCTCATTTACATTCAACACACACAAGCCAGCCCAGACTAGCAGCAAAATTAATTACAGTAGAGTGGAAAAGTGTTGAGAGACTTGCTGAAAGCCTACAAATGCTTTCCAGCCCTTTCTGCACCTCCACTAACCCCATTCCATCCCTTTCCTCTCGTACTCTTCTGCCTGGGTAACGGGTTTATCTCTTCCTGCCCAGGTACCACTGATTCTCTTGGTCCATCCTGTTCTACCAATTGCTGTTGTCAGTCCTTCAGGGGATTTGATTTTGAGTGAGACCAGCCAATGAATTAAACTGTATGATGTTAATTGATATATAAAACAATATATTATCACTCATATAGCAGCTGTAAGCCCATCAATGTACTGAGGGCACTGCAGCACCCGTGTCTGCCACTCCAGATTTGGGGAATCTGAACCCGACTCCCTTTCAATTGACATATTAATGAAGAATGAACTTTGATGAAACTGGACAAGCACAGTGATGATAGAATCAGACCTGGGTTCCACATGCAGCAATACAACACCACATGCCATTATTCCTGCCCTGAAAGATGGTTATGCCAGATGGAGCCTGAGGTCATGGACTAAATTAACTCAATGGACTTTTATAGGGCTGGTCCATAGACTAAGAGAGTGATGTCTATGTGTAGGTATCAAAGGACAAGAAAGGTGATGGTGCATTGGGAAGTGTGGGACCTGGCATGACATAAATGGAATAAGGGGTGGATACTGTCCTGGTTTCAGCTCGGATAGAGTTAATTTGATTCTTAATAGCTGGAACTAAATACTGGGTTTTTTGATTCAGTGAAATAATAATAAACTGATGTTTTAGTTGTTACTAAGTAGTGCTTGTTCTAAATCAAAGACTTGTCAGTTCCCATGTTTATTATTATTATTGTTGTTGTTATAATAATAATTATTATTATTTGGTTGTTGTTATACTTTATTTTAATCATTAAATTCCTCTTATCTCAACCTATGGGTTTTGCCTTGTTCCAATACTCCTCCCCATCTCATCAGGAGAGGGTTTGGGGGGTGAAGGGGGAGTGAGCAAGCAGCTGCATGGTACTTAGCTGCCAGCTGGGTTTAAATCATGACAGTGATTCAGCTGCAAACCTCCTCTGTCACTAGAAATAGACCGGGGCTGCAGCCATCTCTGCATTGCCCAAACAGACTATTTTAGTCCCCTCCCATAATATTTTCTCCCCCTGCTTAATGATTTTTATTTTAAATTTTACAATGAAGGAAATTTATCAGCTGCTCTGTTCTAGTATTTTAGCATGTGTGGGTCAAATGATGTACTTTTATCCTGTAAAACATACCTGCATTGACCTTTTATTTCACATGCATTGTTCAAAAATGAGGGAAATGTCCAAAAAACTCACTCCCTCCCAAATAGCTACCCACCTGGCTGAGCATTATCACAGACGGAGGCATGGAAAGGCCAGCCAAGGAGGAGTTAGACCATCTCTCTGCCTTGGAACTGATGCTTTATAATTCTGGAAACAATTTACAAAGTAAAGTAAAGTACCCTGCAAATAACTCTTTGGTTGATTTTGTTCTGTACTTGTAGGTCAGCTGGTGTTAAGATCAGAAAATATGCAAATACCGTGAGTTTTATGGCCTTCAGGACAAATAGGCAGAGACATCTTTGGTCAAGTCACCTTTGAAGTGAAGTGTAAATGCTTCTTATGCTGGTTTTGTCTTTTTACAGTCCTATGAGTTAGATTGGACCGTACAAAAGTCTGGGGTCTGTAAGGTTTCTCTTTGAATGAGGGAGAGAACTGAAAAAATTCGGGTGGAATTTTCGTGGCTGCAGAAATGGCATAGGGAAGAACTGGGACAGGGTAATTGCCGTCACCTCTTTGCAGTTAACAGGACAAAACGTAGTTGTCAATACTGGTGTTACTAAGGGGCATTTTGGCACAGCAAGTGTCCAGTTTCATATCACAGACTATCCATCCTTATAGACCAAAGAGATTTCTACCTTGCAATCCCATGCAGACAGGACGTAAGTTAATATCCCTGTGGGATGACCCAAGGCTGGGCAAGTTCCCATGAACATCTAATGAAGACAGTTGCTGCTGTGGTTTTATCACCCTCTCCGTCTTTTTCTCTTACTTCCCTTTCATCTGTGACAACCAATGCTAGCTCAAGCCTGTTTTCAGGTGGCAAATTCACACAAGCCCTCTAAGACCTGAACCTTGCTCAGACAGCAGCAAGAAAATAATCAGCAAACACTGACAAACTGTGAGAAACACTTTCTAAGCCATTCCCCCTGAGAAGACAGAAAAGAGCCCTGTTGGCTGTCAGCAGCTATCTTCTGCCTCAAAATTATGAATGTTCCTCTCATCTGTTAACAATTCATGAAACACTCTCACTGTGAAAGGGTTGCAAACAGTTAAGTAAATGTGGATCATTGTCCATCACTCCTGTCCCTCTCACGTGCATAAATTATGCACAGCGTGTAAAGAACAGCAACACAAGTTGCCATGAAATTCTGCTTACAGAGGACTAACTGATGCTCAGTTACCCAATATTACTTCACATTCATTTTACAGGAAATCTCTAAAGGTTATAGTCTCTGCCACAGTTATTGCTGCAGTTGGAAGCAAGGCCTTTCCCCGCCATTTCACACCCTCTGAGGCAGAGCAAAGCCTGTGTTGCAAACATAGCCAGGGAATCTTGCCTCAAGTTAGTCATTGCTGGTAATTTAATGAATGCCCCAATGCCTTTATTTGCATTAATCTGTCAGACATTCATCTGATATAACTATAAAAGTCATCATGACCATTTGGGGACTGCAGGTTCATATGCCATATGCCCACACATCACTGCCAGCTTTTCCGCAAACCACCATTCTGAATAACAGCTCTCCTCCAGGATAACCACAGTGAAACCAGTGTTGGCCTGAGCATTGCATTACAGGGCCAATACATTATATTTAGAGCATTTGCCAGTGTTCCTTGTTGAAAGCCTGCAAGAAGACAATACCCTGTTTAAGCCCTTTATGCACTGATTCCCTCTGTAGGTACTTGTATGCCCTAAATCCTTCCAGGGTGCTGGGGTGGTTAACTATAAATTAGCAGGATGCAAGTATCAGTGACAGATTAAAGATCTCTGTAGCAACATTTGGGGAAGGGATCTTGAGGCCAGTTGAAAGGTAACAGTAGTAATCAGGGAGTGAGATGATGAGACTCACTATATGAGTCTTGGCTCGTGAGGCCGTGTAGGAAAATCAGCATCCCCCAACTGTTACGACTTACTCAGGGGGATGATAGATACAGGCAATTTACTACTAGGAAAATTTAACAGGCACAGTTGCATTTATATAAGCAACAGAAACTAGCACCAAAACCAAGAAAATTATGAAAGTCCCCATGTTACTATCAAGTCATTTGCAAAGGCTAAGCTGTAACCCATTAAGATGGCCACTTCCCCTTTAGAAGTAACAGATGTTCCCTCCTTATTTAGTTTGTGTCCACAGACATTAAATTTGCTTCAAGATGCTGGGTCTTTTCCTCTTCCCTGCCAGTAGGCAAAAACACTGTTCATTGCCATCTAATGGGGACAGATTTTGCATTTTGTAACCACATGAGGAAGCTGTATCAGCAGAGAAAATACTGCTGGGGCAAGCTAGCAAACTGCTGCCTGACATGCCGAGTAGGTATTTACTCCTGCCAAGCAAAGTGTCGGTGGGAAAGGCTGCCCAGGGCTGTCCTTTGCATATCTTGTAAATACCACACAAGCTGCAAAGGGAACCTCTCACCTTGTTTGTCTTGTTCTCCACCCAACTCAAGCAAAACAATTTCTTGCTAACATAACTACCAGACTTTCTCCTCTTCCATTTATATCTTAAAAAGTATTTTATACAATTGCCAATGCTCCCATTTCATCTCAACCCTTATTCTCTCTGACTTCCAACTCTGTGTGACTCTCAGAATGCTGCTGACTAAAGTTTCTAGGTAGGCAAATCCCCAGCCCTCTGTTGTTGTTGCCCTTGTCAGCACCAACATTCTCAGCCACAACCTTCCTCAGATATCTTCATCTCCTCATCTTGAGACAATTGTTGGACTCAAATTCCTCTCTAGGACCACTGGGTTTGGGGTAGCTAACATTGCTTCTTTGTGTTCCTAGGACTACCTGTGTCCATCTATTTCAGTTTTCTCTTTGCAGTCAAACTGAATAGCTTTCAGACAGTAGCTGGGCTGACACCCAGCATAGCTGGGCATTGTTCACAACTTATTGTTTCTAGTGATGCAGCAACAACAACATCATTGTGATAGCAAAACTATTACTACTACTGCTATTGCTACTACTACTATTATGGTGAACCAGGATCACACATTCCAGTGACTACTGTTTGAGCAATTGTATTGGGCTTGTGTGAAAAGGTTTTGGTAGCAGGGGTCTAAAGGGGTGGCTTCTGTGAGAAGCTGCCAGAAGCTTGCCCCATGTCTGACAGAGCTAATGTTGGATGGCTCCAAGACAGACCCACCGATGACCAAGGCTGTGCCCATTAGAGGCAGTGGTAGTGGGTAGTGTCTCTGTGATAACATATTTAAGAAGGGGGAAAAGAAAACAGCAACTGCAGCTGGAGAAAGGAATGAAAATATGTGAGAGCAACAACTCTGCAGACATCCAGGTCAGTGAGGAAGGAGGGGAGGAGGTGCTCCAGGCACTGGAGCAGAGGTTCCCCTACAGCCCGTGATGCAGACCATGGTGAGGCAGGCTGTGCCCCTGCAGCCCACGGAGGACCCACACTGGAGCAGGAGGATGCCTGAAGGAGCCTGTGACGCTGTGGGAAGCCTGTGCTGGAGCAGGCTCCTGGCAGGACTTGTGGACTCATGGAGAGAGGAGCCCACGCTGGAGCAGGTCTGCTGCAGGACTGGTGACCCCATGGAAGGGACCCAGGCTGGAGCAGCCTGTTCCTGAAGGACTGCACCCAGGGAAGGGATGAACCCCCGATGGAGCAGTTCCTGGAGGACTGTCTACCGTGGGAAGGACTCACACTGGAGAAGTTGATGAAGGTCTCTTGTTGGAGAGACCCCATGCTGGAGCAGGGGAACAGTGTGAGGAATCCTCTCGAGGAGGAAGGAGCGGCAGAAACAACATGAGATAAACTGACTGATGACCCCATTCATTGTCCCCCTGTGCCACTGAGAGAGAGGAAGTAGAGAACTTGGGAGTAAAGTTACTTAGGAAGAGGGAGGGATGGAGTGAAGGTGTTTTTAAGATTTGGGTTTATTTCTCATTACCTTACTCTGATTTGATTGGTAATAAATTAATTTCCCCAAGTCTGTTTTGCCTGTGACGGTAACTGCTGAATGATGTCTCCTTGTCCTTATCTTGATCCGTGAGCCTTCTGTTGTATTTTCTCTCTCCTGCCCAGTTGAGGATGGGAGCGATAGAGCAGCTTTTGGTAGGCATTTGAATCATTTACCTATATATGGAAAATAAAAAATCAGCCTGTAGCTCTGTATTCTTTCTTGAGTTCCTGTTTAAGCTGTTGGCATTTTCCATGCCCCTTCACATTGCCCCTCCTCTTTGCTTTTCTCAAGTTTGGCTTATAAAAGAGAAAACGCCATGCAAATTTTTACAAGACTGTACAGCCCCTTGGCCAGCTCCAGTGCATGAATGAAGGAGGTCAGCAATATATAACATGAGTTCTATTTTTAACTCCTTGACATCTGTTCAGTATCTATAGATGTGACTATTGTTGCAGTCTAAAACAGTAATGGTAGTCAGTCCCGTGTCTTTTCTCAAGAGAAAGTATTTTCAATAGCAGCAACACTGAAATTAAAAGTATGTCACATACGTAGTTCAGCACGCATACGAAAAGCTTATTTTTATGAGGCCCACAGCCAATACAAAACCAGCCGAAGTCAGAAGAGGGGGGGGTGATTGTCACATACACAGCCCACAGCTGCCGCAACTCCCGAATTCCCGGCAGGGAAGTAAGAGGAGTGCGTGTGGGGTGTCTGTCGGGTAGCAGGGACGGGCAGTTTGCAGTCTCCTGTTTCCTGGGGGCTACACCACTTTCGTACGCAACACATAATGTTTCAAGAGGAATGGCACAACCGTAACTGCCCCACGCTGTTTTGTAAGAGTGTTACTGTTACGTGTTATCACTACTACACGTGAGACGACCCCCGCGGCATTTCCACCGGGGCTGTTTCCCGACCCACTGACGGTGTCTGACTTCTCTCCGGCACATCTCCTTTTCACCTTTCCTCCCTTCCCGGGGCGCCGCGGAGCCCCGCTGCCACTCGCCAGCCCGGCCTCCCTCGCCGCAGCTGCGGCCTGGCTCTTGTTCCACCGCGGCGGGGACGCTCGGGCCGGGTCTGGCCGGGGGAGCCTCGGCCGCTCGGCCCCGGCGCTCCCGCCCGAGCCACCGCCGGGCCTGGCCGAACCCCCGGCCGCTGGTGGGCCTGCCGCCAGCTGCGGACATGCTGCCCCGCCGCCACCCACCCGAGCGTTCCAGGAAGCCCCCCGCCGACGCCCACCAGGCTCACAGCCGAGCGGAGCGGGGCGGGGCGCGGCGGGGAGCTCGGCCGCCACCTGCCGCCGGCTTCGGGCCTCGACCCGGCCCCGCGGTGCTCGGAGCCGTGGGGGAGTCGTGCCGCCGCGGCTGCCTTGCAGGAGCATGGAGCCCAGACACCCCCAAAATCCTGCGTGCTAGAGGATGGGAGGGCTGGCACAGCCACTGGCACCCGGAGGCGCAGGCAGCCAGCTCAGTGCTTACAGCCATGGTGCTGCTGTGACTGGGATGTCAGTGTGGGGACCCAAACATAGGATCGTTCACCCGGTGTGCAATAAGCCAATCTCGCACACTGAGTCGAGCTATTGTTTAATTCCTATTTGCGCAAAGATGGGTGCTAAGGGGAAGTTCCACAAAGCGAGCACACCCTCAGTCTGCCAGCTACCCAATTTTATACATCTCAAACAGCGAAAATCAGCGTTTTCCATATACCTACAATCATTAGCTCTTAACTTCCCTCGTCTCCGTTTAAAGACACAGTACATATTTATTTCACTACATACATCCGGTGAGTAAGGGTCTCTGTGGGCAAGGGTCTCTTATCTCAGAGGGTGTGATCTTTAGTATTATAATGAACCAAGTTCCTTCAGGGACACAGTTATCTTCTGTTTTGCTCAGCTTTTCAAAATTACTTCTATATTTTGACCCGGGGTTCCTTGCTAATCTTTGTGAAGTTAGTTGAATCTTAGTGAACCACTTCTGATCCAGGTGGTTCATTTATCAGTTTTCTACTTCTCCTCAAGGCCTGTGAGCTTAATAAGCAAACATTGTTTTCCCAAACTCAAGATTTTCAAGCTTTCACACACACAGTCCTTTACAAAATCTTAACTTTTTCATTGCCGGGTAACAGGGTGCAGCTTAGAGGAAGCACCCAAGGTCCAGGGCAGAAGGAAAGGAAGGAGTATTTTTCTCAGTTCCCATTTATATTGATCACAACATGAAGCAAAAATAAAAAAAAATAAAGTTTTGCCTTAGTTGTATTTTTTTTTGGTAGAAAGAAAAATGAAGCAGTCTTATAATTCAGCAGCATTTTCTAGGTTTCTTCTGCAGCAGAACCTTCATCAAGCCTCATTAAACTGATAGTCTTATTCAGTGCATCATGTATTCAAGTAAAGCAAATGAGTTTACAAGTGGCTATTTGGAATACTTCTTCAGACCGTGGCCCATTAAAAGGGGGATAACAGCCACCACTACCTTTACTCACCCACTTCTTAAACTGCATCAATCGTACCAAACCTTTTTCCAGTTGCTATTCCACTGATTTTTAACTTTGCACAATCTCAAATATCAGTGAAACTTCTGCATTTTTGTCAGTTCCACAACTTGGCTCTTGAATGCTGGCACCTAGTTCAGAAATTGCTGTTCTAGCCCAAATAACTTTAAATTATTATACATTTGAAGGTCAGTACAACATACACATACATCTTCACATTACACTTGCCTGTAAGGCAAATGCAGTATTACAGTATTAATTTTACTTGCACTTAGGTAAAAGCAGAACTCCACCTGCCTGCAAAGCACGAGATTTCAAACAATATTGTGAATTACACATACACGTTTCTTCTGTAATCTCATACTAGCTATATGTATACATAATTTAAGCAATGAAATGGTTTTTTAAGCTTGTTCTTTGTACAGGACACTTGCTACACGCCCTTATAGTCTGTGTAATAGTGCTTTAATATTCATTTGTTAAAATCCAAAACAGCCTTACAGTAGCTGTTAGGTAGTTACCAGTTTCTTCCAAAGACATGCAGTAACAAAGACAAAATTCTACCTTGAAGCAGCATCTGAGAAAACAACTTAATGCAGCTGCCACTTAGTGGCAGCAATCATTTAGGCATTTTTGGTATTGATAAATCTCTTTATCATATAATTTGTGCATTAATCAACAAAAATGTAGGCCCCAATCCAGCAAATACTTGCGTTGTGTGCAAATGCTTTTCTTCCATGTGGAATATTTCAAGTTAAGACTCATCAGGTGAGCAAAGTTAGAACTTGCATAAATCTATATAGGAAGGGAATTCTGAGTGCTTAAAACTAACTGTATTATTTCACAGGATCAAGACCCAATTCTAGGCTTAGAGAATGTAGGAAACACTCCTATAAACAGCAGATAGGTTGCTTTAGGATAAATGCTTTCAAAGCTAACAAGACCCCTAGAAACATCTGTGCCTTCTCTCCAAACACTTAAATTCTACTTCGAGTAATGTGGGTCCAGTCTTACTGCCCTAGCTCCTGGATACTGCATGAGGAATCAACAAAGTGCTTGTCACAAATTGCGCAGTTGTGGAATAATATAAAATTTAAGTACCTTCAGAATGTTTTCAGATTTATAAACTATGAATTAAGGGCTGATGCCTGATCCCCAGCATGTATCCCTGAATTGATAATAAGTAAGTATTATGTTCTTAATTCTGAAGATAAATTAGAATTCTGCTAGGACTAGGTATATTTCACCTTTATCCTAATAAAGTCATCCTCTGTCTCCAGGGAAAAAGCTTAACTGGATTTAATTTCAATATAAATTTTCATGCTTGACCGAAATGTGATGCTCACGTAATTTCATAAGCAGCAGCAGTCAATGTGACAGCTTTGCTTACTCAAACATGAAGCACCAGTATTGTTTACAGTATATCCACTCTGAACTGTGTTCATAATTTGTTCCCAAATGCATCACAATCCTGAGAGGTCTTGCTTGCTCTTTGACCTTTCCTTTGATCTGATGTGTTTTGCTCCTCTTGAATAAAGTATCTTTGATATTAGCTTTGATATAAATTGTATTGATCTTTGTGGCTCCTTAACATATACTAAATTATTAAAACTTTCTGTTTAGATAAATACATATATATATATTTTAAATTTTTTGCTAGCTTTCAGATAATTAATCTATGAGAACTGGCTTAGACCGTATGCCCTCTGTAGAGAACTTCTGTATGCTCCTCATACGAAAACAAATAATGGTTTGAAATATTTAGCCATGTGTTTGGATGATTTTTTTTTTTTTTTAAAGGCTTCGGTGTTGCTTGTGTTGATCTTCTAGTCAGCTACAGGATAATAGCAACAGCAAACACATTGACAATGCAGTTCATTGTTCGGTTTTCCCATCTCACTGTGCAGGTTCCTAGAAGAGATTATTACAAAATGAAAACAGAATTCCAATGTCTCTACTACATTCACTTTTATCACATTGTAATTATGTCCAATTAGTATGACATCTGTGACTTCAGGTAAGTATATATAATGTTATCTTGGCTATAAAGAGACTACACTCCTCAAAACATTTTCATTAACTTGTACGTTGTTTACTATCTAACATGAGCCTTGTATGCTGAAGAGAGTTTCCAGGAAAACACGATTTTGATATCTCTCTGGACTTGCAAAACCTTGAAAATCTCATACTGAAACGGGCAAGATACTCTATTTAACTTCATTTTATGTTAGTTTTGGATTTTTTTTTTAACCTTGGTTGACTTTCTGAAGCCATCTCTAACTTAAATCTTGGTGCCCTCTTCTGAAAAGACCTTTCTGAGTCTGTGACAGACATAAGATTATTTTGATCTTGTTTCCCCATGACACTCTGAACCTGGGAAAAAATGCCTTAAAAACTAAATTGGAAGCAATAAAACACATCCAAAGCCCAGCTGATAGTTAAGCAATTGAAACACAAACTGTCAGGCAAACTATTCCTGTTTTTTACCAAGTTCTGTCCTCCTCAAAGTAGTGCTGTCCCCCTCATAGCAGAAAGGCAGGTATGTTTAGGACTACACACTTGCATCTACTGTGATCAACATTTTACTGCCTCTTCAATCGATCTGTAGTTACTGATGAGGATTCAATGTTTTGACTCTTGTTTCAGAAGGAAGGTATTTCTACTCCTGCTTCTCATAATTTACACAGCAATTGCTCTTAATGCAGGCACTGACTGCTAACAAAATATTTCTGCTGAGTTTGTAAACAAGCATCTAATTCTGGAAGCTACTGCTTCTACAAACACTCTTGAAAAATGTTCAAACCAACTATTACTACTGAGCAATAAGTAACATTTCTTTTACTACAAATTTTTAGTTTGAGTGAGGAAACTTACCATCAGTTGTAGTATCCCAGAAGCATGAGCTTGCTGTGTGAAGACCAGCTCCACTCCTCTGCATCACTGCACAAGTTACTGCAAGACACAATCATAAAATCAAGGAATTGATTATTAAAGCAGAAGGGGGGAATCATTTAGTACTTCTGAACTCAAGCCTGCATTACTTGGTCAAATGGCTGGCAAGTGGCATTCAGCTAAGTCAAAACGTTTTTTGACAAACCCCTTACCCCCAGTATTTTCCTCAAGAACTTGGTATTCATTTCATGATTATTTTTACTCATACAAAGACAGTGGCTTTAACAAAATGCTTGCTAATAGGATTATGGTTTTTATCTTTTAAACTACTTAGATATGGCTTGTGTCATGTTGTCCTGGTTTAAGCCCAGCCAGCAAATAAGTACGTCACAGCCACTCGCTCACTCTTCCCCTCCCCAGTGGAATGGGGAGGAGAACTGGAAAAAGATCCCAACCTGTGCGTTGGGATAAGAACAGTTAAATAATTTGAATGAATGTAAAAATATAATAATACAATAATATTATTATTAATAATAACAAAAAAATGAATAAGGGAGGGAGGGAGAAAGAGTGAGAGGAATAACCACCACCCCCCAAAAAAACCCCACAAAACCCAAACAAGTGATGCACAATACAATTGCTTGCCATCTGCTGACCAATGCCCAGCCTGTCCCCGAGCAGTGATCGGCACCTCCCGGCCAACTCCTCCCAGTTTCTGTACTGAGTGTGACATTCTATGGTATGGAATACCCTTTTGGCTAGTTTGGGTCAGGTGTCCTGTCCTTGCTCCGTCCTGACTTCTTGTGCCCCTCGTCACCGGCAGAGCATGGGAAACATAGAAGTCCTTGACTTAGCAAATACTCAGCAGCAACTAAAATTGTTAGTGTTTTATCAACATTATTCACAGACTAAAGCCAAAACACAGCACTGTACCAGCTACTAGGAAGAAAATTAATTATCCCAGCTAAAACCAGGACACATGTGCACCTCAGAATGTGATTGCAGGTGCTGTCCTCACAGGTACTGCAGAAGTCACACTTGATGAGACTTGTTTCCCAAAAGTACTGATTGGCTGCTCTCTGAAACCACACTCTAGTAACATGCAGCATTTCTAGACTTACTGACCTGCAATGGTCATAAAATCAGTTACAATCTGAATCCAAGATTTTCAAAACAGAATGGAGTGCAAACAAAATCTGCTATTACATCAACACTCCACAAAAGGACCAAAGTGAGTTAAACTTCTACTTATTTCATTTTTCCTTCCACAGATATGCATATAAATACAATGGGATACCACTGAGCATACAGGACTAAAGTCTTTCAAATGTCTGTATTTAAAGGAAGCTTAATCCTACTAAAAATTTTATTTAAAATAAGCAATTATTTCCTGAACTGAGACTAAAAAGTTCATATAATTATCCTGGAGTTGCTTAACAGTCAGGAAAGACTGTGTAACATGTCATCCTCTAAGTGTGCTAAGTGGTGCTAGCATGCTTAGCCCAGGTGAAACTGCCATTACAACAGGTATTGCTAAAAATCTATGTAACAGAAGAGTTCAGGGATCTGCTCTGCTTTCTCTACAGTTTAAAACTTTCTATTGAATATAGCACTGCATTCAAGTGAACATTTCATCAATTATTTATTGTGACTGTATGCGGTAAAAGTATGACTGCTTGTACTTACCAATGTACTTATACGTTTTTCCAAGTTTTACCAGATGTGTCAGCGACTGTTCTACTATAGCAGCAGTCCACTGGTTGACTTTGTTGTGATTATAATCTGCCTTGCCTAAAACACTTTCTATGCACTAAAATAGATGGGGGGAAAAGAAAAAAAAAAAGTTTGCAGTAAACATACTTCAAAATGTAGAGGTTTAAAATGTCTCACATAATCTGAGGAATTTTATCTGGCAATTAGATTACTTTAAATCAGTTGAGCTGATCAGGTATCAGTTGCTGAATGAGCCTTCTCGGAAACTTATTTTTAGTTCATATCTACCACATTATTATGTGGAGAAGAATGAGGTTCTGAGTGAACATTTATTGTAGGAAAGACCTTAGCCACATGCTTTAACTACCAAGTGAATGGATCCATTTACCAATGTAGATACTAACCCATTCCACTGTTACCAGTTACTGCCTACTCCACCTTGGCTTTCAGAAGCTACTGTAATGGAAATGGTACTACTCAAATCAGCAACGTCAGCCTGGGCTGACCAACCTTTCAGAGCTTGCAAACATTATACCAAAATTTTAAGAGCAGGTGTGACAATAGTGAAATGCATACTCCAGCTTAAGAGATGAGGAAGATACTAGAGTTAAGATATTCAAGGGTCATATCTTGCAGCACAAGAAATACCTTGAAAACTGCATGTTCTCCCACCGGTACAGATTGGCCAGCCCTTGCTTAAACTTAAAATGATTGAATAGAAAGCCTTTTGTCTGACTGTAACTCTTAAATTGCATTCTCTGCTCCTAAAAAATTCAGAATTATGTTCTGATGGATACTTCTTAAAATTGAGAAATTTGGCTAAGAAATGCGCACCTCAGAAAGGTAAGAAAAATAAACCTATGTTCTCCTCCGATTCAGTAAGATGAATCCCAGGCACTAACCACCCACTAACAGGCTGTACAGGAGACTTGTATCCCAGATCTTAAAAAAACTAATTAGCTCTGATCACAGCGTATAAAACTGGATAAAGGACTCAACAGAAACAAGCATTCACAGAATAGAAGACAGAAGAAGGACAAACAAGATCCATTCGGGATTTTGGTCCTTCCAGAAATGTACCCACTGGCAGAGCTATTTGGGTCTGGTTAAGCTTTCAGAGACAGAAACGCTTGGCTTTACTCCCAGTGTCTGGAGACAATGTCATACCGTATTTGGCCTTTCAAGGCAGGAACAGTTATACAATGGGTTGAATTGTCGTTTATCTGACATCAAAGAGCTTACTGTTGTGTACTGGAGCAGTTCTGAAAGTGCAGCCCTTTCCCCTCCTGACAGGTAGGAAAGGACCTGCAGAGCCTCTCTAGGAATGCCATTCTCAGAATGGTATTTCCCTGAAAAACCTGACAGCATCTGTATGCCACAGGCTCTTCATTGATCACCGTGGAGTGAACTTCCCTTGCAACTTGTGACTGCTGCCCCTCATCTTTCCACTGTAAAGTGGATTCTGCCTCTCTTCTCTCACCTGCCTTCTCCATTTTAGGTAGCTGAAGACAGCAATCAGATTAAGTTTAAAGCTCCATCTTTACTTGATCTAAATAATACTTTCATGTAAGATTGAATTTATCTGGGATGGTCAATGAAAAAAACTGCTTTCACTATAATGCAAAGTGAAGAATTTCTTTGAAATACAGCTGTTAGCTAAAACCTACCTCCTTAACTATGTTGTGGGCCTCATCAGCATTGAAGATCATCTGTAATAAAAATTAATTATTATTTCTGAGAGAAAAGTAAACAAATGATGCAGTTTTACTCTAAGTAACACTTAATGATCAGGCCCCTTGTCTGGTTATTTACATTGTGCAGTCTGTTAGCATAATTCTAAAATCTTACTTTTTTCCCCCAGCACCATACATACATTTAGTATTGTTTTACTGGTCACATTTGAGGAGGTCCAAAAAATCTCGGGTCTCAGTGAGCTTGGAAATAGGTTCAATACATGCTTTCTGTAAAGATTAAATTCCACCATTGTGTACGCATGTCATGGGAATACTCTCCAAAACAAAAAGTAATATGGCAAATCCTTTCCTCTAAGTCTTAATCAGGAGTCACAGATTTACTAACCTGTGGGTTACGTCTTGCTGCCAAATGGTAAGCCAAGGTTTTGCAACCCTAGTATCAGAAAGACTGGTTTCCATAGTCATTAGTTTATGCAACTAAGCACAGAAAAAAGCTTGCCAGTTTTCATGCCACCTATTTTCTACCCATTCCTACTCGTCAGCATTTAGCTTGGCTTCCAAAGGAAACACAGGATGTGCCATTGTGCCATCTCCCTCCTCACAGCCACGAATTTCAAACACTTGGGCATGGACAGAATCCTTAATAATAATAATAATGTTCATATAAGTTGGGGGATTGTTTTTCGTAGGTTTTGTTTGTTTGGGGTTTTGTTTGTTTGTTTTAACGAAAACTGGTGGCTAGAGACCCGAAGTGAGGCCACCTGGAAAGGAAAAGGACCCTCAGTCCCGGCTAACAGGGATCAGCCTGCAGCGCAGACGGGCCCCAGCACTGCTTGGGTTTTTTCCAGGGCTGACACAAGAAGCAGCAGACTGACATCCCCAAGGCGGGTGGCAGCACCCCCAAGCACCGCTCTCACGTCCCCATGCAGGAACTTTCAGCTCCCGGAGCTGGAGCCCGCCGGCAGCAGCAGAGGCCGCAGGCAGGCAGAGGGCCGCGCCAAGCCCCGGCCTGCAGCCGGAAGCCCCGTTCCACCCGAAGCGGGCCGCCTGCCGCGGTACGGGCCCGGCACCGCCCGAAGGGCAGGGAGCGGGAGGTCCCGGCGCATAGCCCACCTCAACTACAGCCCTTAACCTGCCAGGCTCTCAGCCAGGTTCCTCCGGCGCGGCAGAGACAGCGCGGAGCCCGGGGCTAGCTGGCGGAGGGCCCGCATCGCACCGCACCCGGGCACAGCCCGCAGCCCCCCGCCCCGCTGGAGGGCGACGGCCCCTACCTCGTCGTTGTGGGGGTGAAAATCCTCCATGGCCCCGGCTCGGGTGGTGGCTGTTCCGGAAGCGGCGGCGGCTGCGAGTCCTTCGCGGCTCCGCGTCCTGCGCGGCTCCGCCTCCCCCGGACCGGGCGGGGTCTCCTGCTGCAGCGGCCAGGCGCACGGGGCTGGGGTGGTGGGTAGCGGGGGGCGGGTGTCCGCGGGTCGGCGGTTGCTGGAGCCGGCCGAGCCGAGCGGAGCGGTGGTGAAGGACAGTGACTGCCTGCCCTCAGAGTCCAGCCGGGCTGGCGGGGCGGCCGCTGCCCTGTCTGCCGGTGCGGCACCGGTGGGTGATGCTGCACTCGGTGGCGTTTGGCAGCTCAGGGCGGTGTCGGGGCAGCCCCGTACCCGGTACTGCCGCCCGGTGTTCACGGTCCCGCGTAAGGGCGCTCATCTGTAACTTCATTGCTCTATCTGTGCCCTTTACTGGGCATATAGAATTCATACCACTGGGATCATCTCCCCAGGGAAGTGGTGGATTCCCTAATCTTGGACAATTAAAAGATCCGGCTGGATAGGATGCTGGGACATCTAGTCTAGGTCGTGTTTTGCCTAGAAAGGTTGGACCAGATGAGCATTGGTACCCTTGCAAGTATATGAGCAAGATACCCTTCCAACCCGGTATTCCGTGATTCTATGACACAGGAGCAGTTCCTCCAGAAGAGCCGTAATACCTCTGCCCCCACGCTTCCCTGTTTCTGAATGAACCTGTGCCAATTATCTGTCACAAAGTTGACATTAGATTTTAATAATAGCAAACTGCAGTTTCAGGTTTTTCTAATTCCACTTTACTGTAAAGAATTGATTCTGAGTTTCATTTGATTATATATATATAAATACATAAAATCTTTTTTCTCTCTCTGAAGTTGCCTGGGAAACGGGAAAGACATCTAGTGCAAAACAGCACAGAATTTTCAAATGATGGGTTTGTTTTTATTTATTTTGAGGGAAGGTCTTGTGTAGACTTCCCCCCTTTGATACCTGGTATTTCTAAACCACACTGAACACGAGAGACAGGACCAAAGCTGCCCCAGCTCTAGTTTCAGCTTTGGTGGCATGCGTTTGGACGGATATATGCTTACCTCACAAAAGAGTCTCTTGTTCAGCCCTAATTGTACACTCATGGGAAATACTCTGTATGAAAACCATGAAAGTACAGGGGGAAGCAAACCTTAAACACTTTGATACTTGATTGCTCTCAAACTAGCTTTCATGTTTAACATTTGCTAATATTAACACTAGCATGAAGAACATGAAGACTAAACCTCTTTAAGAGCAGCTCTTTGTGAGCAAGCGCATACAGATGTAGTCATAAGAAAATATATGAAACAAAATCTCCTTCAGTATAAGTTTTTTTGTGTTGTGACCTCTGAGGTGTTTTTGCATTCTAAGCTAGGGATAAAATTGCATGTTTATTTTAAAGAAATAAAAGCTAGTGGAAGCGTGCGTTGAACATGCTTTGGCATCCTATAGACAAAGCTAACAATGCTAAAATAACTTACCCTTGGATCCCGAGCATTTTTTATTCTCTGTATTTTCAGCGGTCATGCATCTTTAGAGCTGTATCTTTGGGTGCAGTATATTATGAAATGAAAATGGTTTCTACTCTGTTTTTCAGTTCTGTTAGAAATATTCAAAGAAATGCATGCTTTGAAATATTAGCAACAATTATCTTGGTGAAATACATGGAAAATACAGAGGGTTCCTGAATGACTGATGAGTGTGTGTGTGTAGCTCCTAATGCAAAAAAGTTATCTATCCTTCCTCCTCCACTACTCTTTACAGACAGGAGGATAAGCAAGAAGTCTGAGGAAATTCTGAGTCCATCAAGCTCAGCTCAACATCCAGAAAGCCATTAGAAAAATAACAAAATGACAAAACAATATTAATCCAGGAAGCATTTACAAATATGCACCTAGCATCACTCATGAACAGCCAACACAGATTTGTCAAGAATCAATATGTCAAAATAATCTGATTTTATTCTTTGGTAGGACAGCTCATTTAAAGAATGAAGAGAAAATAAATAGTACATGTGTTATTTTGTAGTAAATTTGTCTTTTTATGCTCTCCCACATAAGAATGTATCATCTAGGGAAAAAGTAACCAATCATTCCTAATAAAGGGTTATCAAAATAGGAGGAATAAATGCAAGATTGGTTGGTTTTTGCTCCAAGTGCTCATCAGTATTAGTCACAATAACTGGAATAATAGAATAAAAACGGTGCTTATGAAAGCTTTTTAGTGACAACATGTTTAAATAAGTTACAAGCACATTGAATGACAGGACCAAAATTAAAAATACTGAATAGATTGGAGAAAACAACAAGAAATTTTATATAAAAAAAATTAAAGTGCTGTCTCTAAAACCAGGAGATCACATGCACAAATACAAAATGGGAACTAATTGTTTAGGCAGTAGTGCTGCAGAAAAGAAAATACAACCCAAGTATGATGTTATAAATAACAAAGCACATCAAAGAACACCATGAAGGGCAGAGAAGGCAATTATGTTGTTCTGCTTGGTGTTGATCAGGCATTGAATCTAAGTCTCAGCCCAGTGTGATGGCGGGACACAGACAGAAAGGTAATTCTTCCTCAAAGCAGCAAGAACGAAAGGAAGCCTGGTAAATGTGATTTGTGGAGGAACTGCATTTGTTTTATATCCCTTACTACAAGTCTTCCTTCGCTATGCTCTGATTGCATAGCGATTTACTGAAAAATGTGGTGAATGGGCCAAGGTATGATAGAGGGTAGGACAAGAAATAATAGCTTTAATTTGAACCCAGAGAGATTTATGTTAAATATTAGGAAAAAAAAAATCCAAGTAGAAAAGTAATAAAGCACTGAACCAGACCTGGTTTTGGAATCACCTTCACTGGATCAATAACACATTAGGTAACATCTGTCAGGCATCTAGGTAACCTTTAGAAAGGAAGAGGTATTAAATAATCTTTTGAGATAGTTTTAGACTTACATTTATTCAACTTTCACAACTATTGAGTGGTTATTTCTTTCTTTCCTAAAAGTAATTTTTTGCCTAATTTCCATAACCAAAATCACCAATATTTTTCCTTTTTATTTTTTTCTCCTGAAAATGACTAATGCTATTACTAATTTCACTAGAGCAATACTATATAGTAACAAGGAGCCAGGACACTTGACTACATTACTTAATTATTTATTACTCTACTACAAATTATAAACTGGAAAATGCAAATGGGTTGGCAGTATAATTAGTTCTGTGAACTCTAATAAGAAATGCGGAAGTGCTGAAAGAGGTGACTCAGAAATACAACCCTCAATTTGAAAGAGCTGTAGGCTTTCATCTTCCAAATGCAGAACAGCAGCTTTTAAAAAGACAGAGAATAAACAGAGCAACTCAAATCACTTGTTGATTAAAACCCAAATATTTGAAGAGGATTTGGCATACTGGAGAGGGGGCAGGCTGTGCAGATCCTCCGCTGCTTGGGCACAGCCAGTAAAAGATGTGAATACTAATGCAGCTGAAATAGTATGTCTCCTGTCTCAATTTTTTCTTTCAATTGTTGTAAACGTTTTAAACCTTCAAGTATACCTTAAACTGTTGAATACAAAATCAGTAGAATTCTGGCATTTAATTTTTCTGGCTTAATTTCTAAGCTACGTGTGGCTGGATGCTGAAGGATCAGCATGAACTGCTCTTATTCTTGCTCTCTTCCTACGCGCTCACTGCTTGGTACCACAGAGAGCAGATCAGAGGATTAGATGGACTCTCAACCTAATTATTATGGCAGATTTGTGTTGGCCAGATCAGGCACGCTTCGCCTTAGCAGAGGTTTTAATGATTTACTTTTCTGATTTTTTGGTTTCTGAGAGTGGTTTTAATGTTGACTGCAGTGACTTGCTAGAACTTCTTTGAGGACATGAATGCCCACTCAACAATTGTTTAAAAAAAGCACAGTGAATTGTCAGAGACATTGCTATTTCCATAGCTACAAATGGTCTGCCAAAGCAGGTTCTGTATTTCTGGAGTCGTCATAGTACTGGAAAATCACACGGCAAATGTGAGCGAGAAAAGTACAGCACCAAGCATGTGCAAGCGGCTTAGCCCAGCCCTGTGGAACAAAGCATGAAGCTGGAAGTGCTGCTACCACACCCATGCAATGCTGCCTTTGGTCCATTTGGCTGCTGAGAGTAGAGTGTTTGCTTAGTCCCGAACCAGAGTGGCTGTATGGCAAGTCCATACTGGGTTCTTTAGAGGCTGATTTGATTTGTCAAACGAGCTTTGTGACACGGCAATGTACACGGCTGATTTTAGGGTTAACCTTGACCAGCTGCCACTGTTAAATGCTCTAAATATTTATTGTTGGTAGTCAGTGTTTAAGACTTACATTGACGTGGAATATTTTTCCAGTGCTAGTAAGTTTGCACAGCACCCACTGTAGTGGCTTGCCTCTTAAATGATCCAAAGCATTAACATTACTGTTATGCCATCTGATAAATGAATAAACAGAAAGTTTTAATTCTGTTTCACAATTAATGTTACTTAGATTTTTATAGTGTTATTTTTTGTAAACATAGCTTATACCGTGTTTGAAATGAGAATGAGCCAACAGTATTTTACTCAAGCTCGATATCTATATATTTCTGATGCTACACACTTTTAAAACATTCAGTAAAACCATAATTGGTAAAAGCAAATGATCTAATGAAATCTCTTCAAAGGAGCAAACTAAAAGCACATATTTACTTTCACTGTGCATGAAGCGCATTCACTGTGCTTTGATTTATTGCTGTTTGTCTTTAAAGGTGTGGTACTATAAGCTTTAGAAGGAATGAGAATTAATTACTTTCTTAATGTGTTGATATGCAAAATGTTCTAATTTTTATGTCTCATTTGGTAGTACTGCTGCTAGTTGTTCAGGATTTTCAATTGCAAGACTCCATTTAATTATCAAGAATGCTTCCAAACTTCAGCTGTTTGGTCAAAAACTGTCTATGTAATCTGCTACTTTATGTTGAATATTTTTTGAAGATTAGTGCAAAACTGGCTAGGATACTTCCTAAAATGAAGCTTAAGAAAAGTATTTTATTTTCTTCACAGTAAAAAGACTCTAAAAGAAAAAACCCAAACTTATTTGGCAAGATCATCCAAAGGGCAAATGTTAGAAGAGGTTTATGAAAACTCAGCCAAGCAGGTCCAATTATAAATCTCTGGAAAACTGTTTGCATATTGTTAGAGTAAGCTTGTTAGAGGTTGCCACCATTACTTAATTAAAAATTCTGTTTTTACTGGATATGCTGCCAGCCTATGCCCTGCCCATTAGCTGTATGAACACAACAGGGCTTTGCAATCAGCTGCTGCTTCTGAAAGCCATTATAAGCATGATATGTAGTTGGGTGATATCCTTATTTGATCTTGGGAGTAAGTGTGTTAAATAAATGCCTTTCCCATGCTCAGATCCCCTGCCTCCCAGAACCCTGAGCACACTGCCCAGGCAAAACTGTGCCATTGCTATACAGGGCAGTGGCCTGAAATGTGCTGTAACATACCAAAAGATAGCTGCAGATGAGTGGCTTAGTACTAAAAGAGAGCATCACTTGGAGCTCTTTTTTCTTCAAGCACTCCTGAAAACAAGCAACGAGAGAGCAACCAGTGGGGAGTAACCTCAGTGACTTGCAAAGAAAGGTCACCATCAGAGAAATAGACAGTGGTACATTTGAAGATGGCATGGACAGGGTAGCCTGAGACAGACAAACAAGAAGGGAGCAGAAGCATGGTGGGGAGGTGACAAGAGGTTGACAGTCAGTGTGGAGCATTTTGGAACACAAAGCCTGAATTTCAAAATGCCTCTGCTGTTAAACAAATAGCTGTGAATCCCACTGGCAAAATGAAAGATACTTTAGCATAGAAAAAAAAGTCACATCCCTTCTTGCAACCCTAAGATTAAGTTTGTTATAAAGGCTTATCACAAACTAATTCTGCAGCCGTTCTAATACAGAAAACCAGACACATTATTCCTACGCAACATGACTATTCAAACAGTAACTTCTGAGCTGGAAGGGGAGCAGGGTGCTTGCCTCCTTCACTTCCTAAGCTTTGAAACTTACTCTAGCATGAAGAAGACAGAACAGTGTCATGTCCTTGTGTACCAGCAACTGTACAAACATATTTCACTTGGGATAAAAGCTGACTGACATTTTGAATTTCTATTTCATGGGAAATGCTGACATTTCAGACCTTACAGTTTTGGCAGAAATTCAAATTTCAAAATGAAATGCAATTTGTGGATACTGGTCACCTGCTCTCTGAAGGCAATATATTTGTTGTGGCTTTCATGACAGGACAAAACAACTGATGGAGACAAATTTCAGTGGTCCATACTGCATGCAAATGCTGGAACTAGCAGCCAACTACTACCAACAAGCCTATCTGAAAATAAAGAAGAAAAAGTGTTTGATGGAGGTAGGATGAGACACTAACAAAATGAGAATGAGACTGTCTGAAAAACTGAACACTGAATGGCAGTAATTAATCAGTGTGATGAACTACCTCAGGAGAAGCTGTTATCTGCCCTTATGGATGTTTGCAGGACTTTTGTGTTCATAAAAACTTCTAGACTCTCCAAAATTACAGCTGAGCAGAAAAAAACCAGGGGAGAAGATATGAAGAAGAGCTCTCCTGGAACAAGGCTTGAATATTTTTCTTGGCAGCAAACATAAGAAAAGTTAGTGATGTATCTAATTAATCCCTCTAGGCTTTAAATATAAATGTTAGCCTCAAAAGAAGAGATAAGGCTTGGTTATATTATCAACAGTTGGTCCTTGAGAACACTTCTCTTTTTTCTGCTTTTAGGAGGTAGGCAAACTCTTACCCAGTGAGAGAACAACACTCTTACGGCTTAACACAGGGATCTGACTTCCGTTTTTATTTCCTTCTGTGCTGGCATAGAGGTACAAAATAACAGCACAAACCTTCTATACTGGGTTTACATGGTAAGGTGCTTGCAGTGGGTGGGTGTCTCAGGAGCTGCCCTCATGTCAGACACAGCTGGTTCCAGCTTGCTTGAAAATAGATCCACCACAGCTCAAATCTTGGCCCATCTGCCAAACTGATGGTGCATCTGTGATAACATGTTTAGGAAAGCATAAAAACCACTGTGCAGCAGCTGTGTGAGAGAGGAGTGAGAAAAAATGCGAGCGCAACAGCCCTGCAGGAACCAAGGTCAGTGAGGATGGTGGGGAGGAAGTGCTCCAGGCACAGGAGCAGACATTCCCATTGCAGCCCGTGGTGAAGTCCATGGTTAACACAGGTTGTCCGCTGCAGCCCATGGAGGACCATGCCGGAGTAGGTGGACATACCCTGAAGGAAGCTGCAGCGCATGGAGAGCTTGTGCAGGAGCAGGCTCCTGGCAGGAGCTGTGGCCCTATGGGTTACATGGGTTGCTGCTGTGAGAGGAGCCCATGCAGGAGCAGTCTGTTCACGAAGGACTATATCCCTTGGAAAAGGACCCATGCTGGAGCACTTCGTGAAGAACTGCAGGCCATGGGAAAGACCTGCGTTGGAGAAATTCACGAAGGACTGTATCTCATGGGAGGAACCCCACTGTGAAGCTGTGGAAAAGAGTGAGGAGGAAGGAGCAGCAGAGGGGAGCTGTTATGGACTGACTGCAGCTCCCACTCCTCATCAGCTTGTGATGCTTGGTGTCAGGGAAGTAGAAGAGTTGGGAACAATAAGTGAAGTTGAGCCTGGGAAGAAAAGAGGGTTGGGGAAAGGTGGGTTTAGATTTGTCCTTGTTTCTCACTATCCTACTCTATTTTAACTGGCGATAGATTAATTTTCCTGAAGTCGAGTCTGTTTTGCCCATTACAGTAGCTGGTGAATGACCAAGTGACCACCCTGCCTTTATCTTGACCCAGGAGCTTTTCCAACCTATTTTCTTCCCCTGCCTTGAGGAGCAGAAGTGATGGAGCGCCTGCGTGCGGGTCAGGCAGCCAGCCAGGGTCAGCTCAGCACACCTACTACGAACAGATTACAGCTACCTCTGTACATCTGAAAGCAACCTGTTTCTCCAAAGTGCTAGCTGTACTCTGTAAGTGTTACAGAATGACTGTCAGCATGACTTTATTCAGTAATACTTGGCAATTAGAGACACAAAAGAGGCAGGAGGGCGGAAGGTATTATTTGAAAGCCTTCAAGCCTCTTAGAGCATGAGAGGAAGATGTGTGCACTGCTTATTATTTGTTCCACTTCAGTCATTTTTCTTGTGATTTGATAAATACAAAACAGAGCAGCAGGAGTAGCTAAAGAGAAGAATGCTGAAGCAAAAACCTAGCACAGGTGATATGACTAGGCGTTCTCCATCTTATGGCTTGTTTTTCTTCTTCTGAAAGTGATCTTTTGTTCCAGTAAGGTAAGGAAATCAGAATGTATCTAAGCAGTTAAAGGCGAGGGACACTGCATTTAGGACATATTTCTAGGTTTTACATCTGTTATAAAGCAATATTCTGCATTAGCAACTTTTGGACCAATTACAGCTGTAACTCTGGATTTAGAAATTAAATATATAATGATGTGTGTGAGTGGAAAAGACTTGGTTTTCCAGGTAGATTGAATGAGCATTGTGGAATTTACTTTACTTCTCCAAAGCCATTAGCAAAACAATGTAGAAGGCAATTTAGTGGGAATTGCTAGTGACTAAAATTTAAAAGTAAATACCATAAAGAAAATAAATTCCATGAGTTTATTAACTTTTTCTTTCTTCCCCCCCCTTTTTTTTTTTTTTTTTTAACAGAAATTGGCTGGGTTCAGTTTAGAATGGGTTCAGTTTAGAATGGTTCCAGATCAATTTGTTCAAAATTTATTGAATGGCTTCCTCCTACAAATCAAAACTCACCACAGATGATTCATGAACAGTGTGTGATCCCTATATGGAGATTCTCAATTGCTATTTGGTTTACTTAGGTACATTGGTAGCCTTCAAAGTCAGAGAACCAGAAATAAATAGTCTTAATGAGGCTATTTATATGACTATGAAGGCTCATAAATTTGAGTGATTTCTGAGACAACTGTTTTATTTGTCAAGATTTCTGAAAATAGTAATGTGTGATAAAGAAAATGACCTTTGGTGAACTTATTGTGTAAACATCAAAATCTCCCAAGACTGCCTGTTCACATGTTTCTAAATCTTCATTTGTTCCTGTAAAATGATATTAAATAATATGGTAAAATGCACAGAATATGGCATTGTTTAAAATGTTAGTCAAGCAGTCGTCATGATTATAAATTATGAGAGCTTGTGCCCAAAAACTCCTACAACATGCATGTTTGAAGATGACGGTTTTCTGATGTATAAACATTTAAGCAAAAATAAGAACTGTTTTTAAAAGTATTTGTTTAAAAACATCTAGCCTATGAATTTTGTTATTGTGTGCTATACATACAAACATTTTAATCTCAGTCTTTTATAATTCAGAAATGCTGCAGTATCAGCTGCTAAAAGCAGGCACACTGACATCCTTTTGAATGCAAGACGTAAATTGCATGGAACTTAAATAAAACATGTGGTTCTTTACTGTGACCAGAGCACTTATCCTTTAAGCTATTATTTGCTTTACTGAGGTGAAAATAACTATTATAGGACTGGGATGCATTCCTGACATTGTTCTTAACACAGCTGATATAAAATGCTATACCACTAGATTTTGAATTAAAAACTGGCAAGAATGTTACATGGATCATTTACATTTTGGTGATCTTATTTTATTCTTTTTGTTTGAAAAAAAGAAACAAAACCCCAAACATAACCAACCCAACACACATTATGCCATCCAGAGGGACCTTGACACACTTGTGAGGTGGGCCGATGCCAGCCTTATGAAGTTCAACCAAGCCAAGTGCAAGGTCCTACATCTGGGTCTGGGCAATCCCAGGCACTGCTACAGGTTGGGTGGAGAAGAGATTCAGAGCAGCCCTGCGGAGAAGGACCTGGGAGTGTTGGTTGACGAGAAGCTTAACATGAGCCGGCAGTGTGCGCTCGCAGCCCAGAAAGCCAACCGTATCCTGGGCTGCATCAAAAGAAGCGTGACCAGCAGGTCGAAGGAGGTGATCCTGCCCCTCTACTCTGCTCTCGTGAGACCTCACTTGGAGTACTGTGTACAGTTCTGGTGTCCTCAACATAAAAAAGACATGGAGCTGTTGGAACAGGTCCAGAGTAGGGCCACGAGGATGATGAGGGGGCTGGAGCACCTTCTGTATGAAGACAGGGTGGGAAAGTTGGGGCTGTTCAGCCTGGAGAAGAGAAGGCTGTGTGGAGGCCTCATAGCAGCCTTCCAGTATCTGAAGGGGGCCTATAAGGATGATGGGGAGGGACTCTTCATTAGGGACTGTAGTGGTAGGACAAGGGGTACTGGCTTCAAACTTAAACAGGGGAAGTTTAGACTAGATATAAGGAAGAAGTTCTTTACAGTGAGGGTGGTGAGGCACTGGAATGGGTTGCCCAAGGAAGTTGTGAATGCTCCATCCCTGGCAGTGTTCAAGGCCAGGTTGGACAGAGCCCTTGGTGACATGGTTTAGTGCGAGGTGTCCCTGCCCATGGCAGGGGGGTTGGAACTAGATGATCTTAAGGTCCTTTCCAACCCTAACTATTCTATGATTCTATGATTATTTTTAAGGTGGAGCAAACACCACTAGACAGTTGAGCTGATGTGAAGGCTCAGTGCCAGCATATGGAGCGGTCCAGCTCCTCTCCCCTTAATTTCCTTCCTCAGCAGCACAGTCCTGCCTTTCCTGTCAGAGGCTCTGGTCCTCCACTGACCCCTCACCCTGAGGATGTGGCTCACTAAATCAGCAGCAACAAAATCCTGAGTAACTTTCTACTGGTTTTCTGCACTGGCTTGCTGAGAGGTCAGACAGCAGAGCAAGGGAGCATATCATTGAAGACTAGAAGAAAAGGTAGTAAATAGTGGTTTTCATCTTTTAGTGGCTATAAATTATAAGACAAACATAGCTTTTTCACCAAAGAGGAGCTCATTTTCCTTAGGTATCAAAAGAATTTTTAAAAATAACCATTTAATATAGTAACTGGTTATCTATACCTGTACTGGGAGCTACTGTTAGGCAGCAAGAAATCTTGCCTGTCACAGTGCTGTTTTAAGGCAATGAACATTTATTCCAGCTAACAGGGAAGAGAGATTGAACATCCCTTTCATCATTCTGGCTGAAAAAATTAAAAGCTTTGTCCAAAGTACTGCCAATGCATCACAGAGAAGCATGAAAAGAAATTAATTTTTTTGATTAATGAGCTGTCTGAATTGGAAATATGGGAACTAGTGGTTGTCTCCGTGTGCTAAGGGAGGGGCAGGCAGCAAAGTGATGCAATTGTGCCTTAAGGACTCTAAGAAGCAGAGTTTACTTTGGAAAATGTGCTTTCTAAAAAGAGAAAACTGGATGTCTGCATACGAAAGTGCCTACAGAAAACATAATCATTCTATAGTGTTCAAGGCAACAGAGTTGGGCTGTTTGTAAGTCACTTCAACCATGCTGAACACTTCATTCAGGATGACAGCCTTTCTCTTAGCAAAAATCACCTCATCAGGCTACAACTGTGAACAAGCGCATTGAGCAAAACATAATGCAAATGAAAGAAAGACAAATTAGTGACTCTCACCATATCACTGAGTTTTCCAAAGTGTAAAGAATTCTTTTATAAAATAAATGGAAGTATTTTTTGCCATGAAGATGTAAATTTGCTGCCTTAGGTTTTTTTCCCAACCCCCATTTCAAATGCAGAATGCAGCTTCTCACTTCCTAAGCAGTATTTCTTGTCAAGGACAAGTTGAACCAATTTGTCTGAGCTAAAATGCCCTTTAAGTTTCTGACCAGAATGGAAAGCACTGGTGTATAAAGCCTGCTTTAAATGTTTGGTGTTGGTGTTAACAAATACCTTTGCTTGCTGCAGAATACTTCTATAGATGAAAAGACAAATTTGAGGATCAATGAGTCAGAACACTGTTAATCCAGTGCATGAACCTTGTAGTTTTATAGACTCATTTTCTGGTTGGCATATATAAAAGTGTTACAGTGACTCAAGATGATGCAAAGACATTGGTGAAATATTTTGACCCTAGAGTAGTTCAGTGACAGCAAACAGGGGAGACAGAAGAGTTTTGCCTGAAACCCTAGAAATTTCTGCAATCTGGCTGGCTGGCTCTAAGAGTCTTGTGCATGCATTTTCAGCCAAAGTAACTATAGTCATCTTTCAGAGTTTTAGGGAGGTTTTGTTAAAAGGAATAGCATAACTCCTCACAGCTCCACCAAAAATGTTAAGTGTGAAAAAAAAATAATTAGTGAGCTAGAAGTCTGTTTCTGCTCATTCTTTATTGTGTGGAGTTTAGAGGTGGTTTTGGTTTTTCCATCTACATCTTCTAAAAAGTCCTAAATCTTGACAATTGACAATTAGCTAGATGATCACTAACATTTAGGTGACTGGAACTGTCTTCTTAATGAACCTCACAAATTTTATATATAGGAAATCTACTGGTTTCATTAAATGTTTCTATATTTTGTAGAGGCCATTAAAATTCTTTGCAGTAAAACATTTGTGAAAAATACAGATATTTTACTGATGGATTTGCTAATTAATAGAACTGTAGCTAGCTATTTGGAAGTAAAATGGTAATTCTAAAAAGTGCCTTGGTACATTTAGGATGAAATTATACGTTGTGTTCCCAGATCATACTGTACAGGGGCGTCATACATGTTCAAGTTCTTTTAATGGTTCCTTCAGTGTTGCCTCAAGGAACGCTTCTTGATGTCCTACTGTGGAACACAGGGCATCTGGATGGTAGCTGAACGTTTCTTTATGTACCATTTCATTCTATAGCTCTTATTCACTTTGTGTAGTTCTTGTGCAAAGAATGCCACAACTGACACCAAAATAACTGTCTAAGTAAACAGTACATACAGTAATGGGGGCTATAAGACCATTCCCTTAGCTTGCATGAGTTCACTCTAGGCAGTAATACAAACATTGGCTTAACATAACACAGTGGGACACCAATAACTGCATTCTCTTATTCTTTTTCTTTCAAATGTACTAAAAAAAAAGCAAGAGCAAGTAAATAGATTCCTCATTGTGTGATGTGAGAAAGAGAAGTGCAAATGTGTTGATGCATTTGATATATCTCTAAGTCCGCTTTTAACTTCTCCTTTAAAAAGAACAGGAGACACTGTAATTACCCTGAAAAGATTTTGTAAATACCTGCTTTTCTAAGTCTTTTCACTGTCTGAAACAGAAATGGCCTTGTCTCAGAACAACTAATGACATCGATTCCCTCTTTCTCATTTCTAAGCTTGTGATGTATAATTTTCCTGTTCATGCAGTAACTAACATTAAGAAAAACCTTAAATAGTTGCCCTTTCAAAATATTGCCCTGTTGTACAAGAGAAGGCTTCATTCTTCTTGTATACTTTTTCTGCATCCTCATCCTGCTTTTGACAACCCTTGTTCAATACAGGGAGGAAGAGAACACTATGACAACTGTGAATAACTGTAATGAAGCTTGAAAAATACTGCTTTTTTTCTCAGAGGTAAGTTTCTTGGGTTTATAATAAGAAAACCTCTTCATGTTGAGTAAGTAAAAATGGCAAGGCAGGTAAGCTCAGGGATAAGAACCTCTGACTTGCAGCCCCAGACCATTGTTATAAACACAGAATCCAAGCCCTAAGAAAAGCAGGTGGGGTGGGATCCTGTGGCTACTGGGTTCCACTGATGTTATGAACATTCATGACGCACACTGAAAAAACCATGCTTGACTGGGTCATGTCAAATTCCAACAAGCCCCATGTGTCAAGCACTTGCCAAGCAGGAATTGTGAAGGAACAGTCTCAAATTAAGTTGAATATGTTTTAATAAAGTTAAAACAGCAGGCATAATAACATTGATTGAATATATCTGCCCTCTTTGAAGTAGGAATGCTGAATGAGCTGGTAAATGGTTTAAAGAAACATAGCAGTGCTATTGTTTCTGCAGCAGTTACTGCATTTCTTCTTGAAATGTTGTTTTGCCGCCTTCTTCGTTAGTGCATCAAAGCAGGCATTTTTTCAAAACATAGATTTGTCTTTTTTCCCCTTTTAAATGGCAGTGAAGAGAAGCACATCACTATCACAAGCCACATTAAAATTTGAACAGGGAACCTTTTTACAGAAATGCCAAAAAGTGCTTAATTTAAAATGCAGAACATACAAGATCTCAAACCACTGAAAAAAAGGACACAGAAATAGGACACTTGCTGAAGTAGCTTCCACAGCTTTCTGATCAATGGAAGGCATTGCTGAAGTCTCTGGGGTTTTTTATGAAGACCTCCACCAAGTGACAGCTCAAAACCTTGAGCAGGGCGAGTTAGTAAAAGGCACGCTCCTCTCCCTTCATTAAGGCTGCAATGATACTTTTGGAAATTAGCCCAGGGAGTGCTTCACTGGCTGATGAGAACTTGCATATCTCAGCCTCTCTTGCAAAGCTTTCTCTTAAAATTTTGTTCTTCAATTCTGCTCCCAGCACAGGTGTTATTTAAGAGTGAAATGTAAAAAGCTATCCCACAGCAGCTCTCTCTATTAACAGCTATGGGCGTTTACTGAAAAGTATCTTTCTGTTTCACACCACATGATTTCTTACTCAAAGCCTTTTGGTTTAGCAAATTGCATTGGTAGCCTAGTTTTCTGATATTTACTGGCAGATTAGATTAAGGTGAGGAGAAATAAAAGCTTGCAGAGCACTCTGTAATGCTACCTGCAATGAAAGCAAACTAGGCTTTGTTCATTAATGCTGTCGAGCTGAACTCTGTGTAATTTGTGCAAGTTCTTCGCTTCTGGAAGATGTTGTGGCTGTGTGAGCCAGGGTATCAGTAAATGTTGAAGTTCCTTGATATCTGGTGCATGGAATTAGCAGTTCCATATCCAGAGAAGAAAACTGACTGGAAAACTGCTGTCCCAGAGGCCAAGGGAGTTGCCATAGCACTCTGGAAAAGGGCCATGAGTACTGCAAGTCATTCCTAATAATGCAGCCTGGGACCACAGTTGGGTAATTCTTTACAATGATGCAAGTGTTACTGGTGGAGGTTGAAGTCACCAAAGAAATAATAACAAGAATACTTTACCTTTGTTTTAAACAGGCCACAGATTTCTGTAATCCTGATTTATAAAGCTCTGTGTTCATGTGGATTGCTATGGATCACAAAGGGTGCTTAATAGATATGGATTGGCATGGGGCAGCGCTACCAAAATAACATGGGCTTACAGTCTGTAAGAGCAGCTGCTTTCTGTCCCAGCACAAACATGAAAGGGCTGTGCAGTTTCTCAGAAATTCTCCTTGTACTTGGATATCCTGGTTGGTAACGCCGCATCTGAGCGCTCAGTCTGTTCTGCAAACGGGTATAAGACAGTCCTTTCACCAGCCCCCACAAACAACACTTAGAAGATGAAACTGTAAAAAACCACGTAAATCTGAAGCTGTTGTTTTAATACTTAATATTAAATCATGCATTACATAATATGTTCACCTGTGTATTGTTTTTGATAATGATTCACACTGTTATAGAGACCAGTGTGTTATTCTGGCAATTACAGACAAACAACATACCCAAGCATTTAATTTTGAGTAGATCCTTTCAGTAGCTTTTCCTGAACAAGTCAAAGCATGATGTTATGAGTATAACATGTAGCAAACTGAAATTAGCCTTCAAAGGGCTTGTATTTATATATTAACAAAGTTAACATTTTAACTCCTAAGTATGGACTTCCAACGTGAGCATCACTTGGAATAATACAAGCATTGTAGTTTCTTCAAAAATGCAACACTAGGGATCTGAAGGTAACAAGTAATGTTACATTGCTATTGTGCATAAAAGGCAATTTTAATGCTAAAATTTTACCTGTGAAAGCTGAGCAGGAGATTTTGGTTGCATGCATCAGAATTTTTTGGTAGTGATAAAATTAAATCAGTTTTAAAGTCAGTCAGTTACATCTGTGAAATAGAAAAGCTCTTAAGTACTCTCATGTGGCCTGTTTACTGCACCAGTTTCAAAACCCTACGTTAACATGTTAGGAAATATACCTAAGTGCTAAATTAGTTTCCTTATCTTTCTTACACGCCTGTGTGAGCTCGCCAGGTGCTTGTGGATGTCTATGAGCGTGAATGAACCTTTCCATTCATCTGGATGAATAAAGATACTGATTTGCTTGGTTACTTTTGAAATTCTGAATATTTTGTAATACTTGCAGCTGTTCGATAAATCTAGCTCACTTGAACCATTAAACGCAATGGTCGTAAAGCTTAAGAACCAGTGTATATAGCTGTGGAGAGGACAGCTATGACAATTAAGACAAGTAGGACAAGCTACATTCAGTTCTGGGGCCCCCAACATAAGAAAGAAAGAAGGATGTGGAGCTGTTGGAGCAAGCCCAGAGGAGGCCATGAAGATGCTCCGAGGACTGGAGCACCTCTCCTGTGGAGACAGGCTGAGAGAGCTGAGCTTGTTCAGCCTGGAGAGGAGAAGGCTCAGGAGACACCTTATAGCAGCCTTCCAGTGCCTAAAGAATGCCTGCAAGAAATCTGGAGAGGGACTTTTCACAAGGGCAGGTAGTGATAGGACAAGGGGGAATGGCTTTAAACTGAAAGAGGGCAGATTTAGATTATATATAAGGAAGAAACCCTTTGCTGTGAGGGTGGTGAGATATTGGGATGGTTGCCCTGAGAAGCTGTGGATGTCCATTCCTGGAAGTGTTCAAGGCCAGGTTGGATGGAGCTTTGAGCAACCTGATTCAGTGGAAACTTGTTGGAATTAGATGATCCTTAAGGTCCCTCACAACCCAAACCAGTCTATGATTCTGTAAGTGCCTTTTATTATACATTTCAATACTCTTCCCTTTTGGATGCTTCTCTCACCCAGTGCACAGAACAGACACAGCTACTAGTTACTAAAGGTTGAAAAGTTGTAAAGTAAATACCTTCCCCACCTTTCAAGCCCCCTCTGAGAAATCACTGAGCCGCCTCCTGAGCTGCTAGCTCCGCGCAAATAAAAACGAGGAGACGACAATAACCGGGAGCGCTGCGCTGCCGCCGCGGGCTGCGCACCCTTCCCCAGTCCTATCGGGAGGGCAGACCCCCATCTCTCCCCGGCGGGGACCCCAGGCGGACAGCCGCGCGCTCCGGGGCGCCCAGAGGAGCGGAGAGGGGTCGCTGTAGAGGCCCCCCCGCCCGGCCCGCTCCTCTGGCGACTCCGCCCCGCTCTCCGCACCGCGGGACGGCGACGGCGTCCTTAGCTCCTGTCCCGCATCCCCGGCCCCGGCCGTTTCTCGCCGGCAAGAGGCGCTGGGGAGCGGCGGTGAGGCTTGCCCAGCAGCATCCGGAGAGGTATGGGGGGACGCCCCGGGAGGGGAGGGGAAGGAAAAGGGAGGAGAGCCACCCCCGGGCGCTTCCCGTCCTCCCCGGGCCCAGTGGAAGCCCTTGGTCTGCGGGCAGGGAGCGGGGTGAGGCTGGGTGCCGCAGAGCTGCACCTGCGGGCGCCAGAGCAAGTCTGCCCGTACATACGTTCAGCTGTGCGTGTGCCTGCTCCCTGCCTGAGCCAGGAGCTGAGCCTCGCGGCAGCGAGAGCGGGACGTCGCCTCCCGGCTCCACCGAGCTGCGGAGTTGACATCAGCAGCCCTTGGCTGCCGCGGTGGCGATGCAGCTGCTTGTGCGTGTTTTTCCTCTCCTGACGAGGTTCCCGGTAAGTCCTTCTTTCTTACAGGGTTTTCTTCCCGTACCCCCACCCCACTCCCCACCCCCCGAGAGAAGAACTCGAGGGGGAGCCGGTGGCGCGGTCCCGGCGCAGAGCGAGAGCCGCGACCGCGCTCGGCTTGTCCCGCCGGAGGGGCTGCGCTAGTCCGGGTCTGCCCCCCATTCCCTGCGGGGTGCTTCTGGCCTCGATAACCTGGCGGGAGGTGCCGGCATGTTTGATTGGGTTTTATTTTTCTAATGGTTTTTTACCCTACTTCACTCTGAAAATTGAAGGTGGTGGATCTTGCCTGTCAGTGATGCCACCTGTGGTCACTGTGCGGTGGAAGAGATAGTAAGGAACGGTTGCTCAACTGCCTGTCTTTGAAGAGGTGAGTACCTCTGTGGTGCTCCAGTGAACATCAGCTCTTGTTGTGTGCTGCCTTAATTTTTCTTCCATCTTTTTGCGTTAAAAAATATTGTCTACTTGTTATTACATGTAATAATGTGTAACACATTTTATTATATGACTATACAAAGGAGCAAATGATGGAGACTGAGAACCGCTTAGATAAAGTAGTTTGGGTCACTTGGTAGCTACTGAAGCGCAGCTAGCCAACATGTATTTCAGCATACCAAGCATAGAGTTACAGCACGGGAAACAGTTGAGGATTCTGTACCCCAGAGTTACTGATTTTTGGAAAGCCTTGGGTGAGGTGGGAGTGATGAGCAATCATAGAGGGAGTAGCCCTTTATGTGACTGTGAGAAGATAGAAGAGCAGGTGGGGAAATTGCTTGTGAGGTGCACAGGTGTTACTGTTTTGCTGTATGAGCTTCAGGTGAGAGATTTGTTTGCAAGGGTATAGCCCACTGCAGTATATAAAATATTTAAAAGCCCCTTGCTGTAAAGCCACTCAGGAGCATATATTGTCTTGAGCAGATCTAAAAGAAAGAAGTGATTGGATCATTGCCTAAAAATGTCAAGGTGAGGAATGGGCCCTTTACTCAAGAGAGAAAAGGTTTAACAACATGCAGTGTTAGAAATTTGTAGTTGGACATCCTGAGACTGGAGAGTGCAGTTTTTCAAAATAACAGCACTCATTAGTCCAATAAGTTCTTAAAGTTTTCCATCATTAAAAAACTTTAAGCCAAGCATGGGATTTTTTTTTTTTTTTTTTTTTTTTTTGTGTGTGGTTTTTTGGGCTTCCCTCCCCCCAGTGGCAGGTCTATTTTTAACAGGGCTTAGTATGGGGAAATCTTATGGGCTATAGGTAAGGGAGGCTGAAGCAGGTGATCACAATGAAACCTGATTGTGTCTATTAGGCATATAATCAGGAAAGCTGTGTCATCTCTGACAGTTCACTCTCCATGTATTCTCTCTTTCCCTCCCTTTGCTCTCCTAAATTTCTTGATGTAAAAAGGCTCTGTAATACTGAGAGCAGCACTGAGGAGAAGGGCTTGGGAGTGTTGGTTGATGAGAAGCTTAACATGAGCCAGCAGTATGCACTTGTAGCCCAGAAGGCCAACCGTATCCTGGGCTGCACCAAAAGGAGCATGACCAGCAGGTTGAGGGAGGTGATTCTCCCCCTCTATTACTCTCTTGTTAGACCCCACCTGCGGTACTGTGTTCAGCTCTGAGCCCCCAACACAAAAGGGATGTGAACGTTGGAGTGAGTCCAGACGAGAACCATGAAGATGATCAGAGGGCTGGAGCACCTCTCCTATAAAGACAGGCTAAGAGAGCTAGGCTTGTTCAGCCAGGAGAAGAGAAGGCTCTGGGGAGACCTTATAGCAGTCTCCAGTATCTAAAGGGGGCCTACAAGAAATCTGGAGAGAGACTTTTAAAGGGCATGTAGTGACAGAACAAGGGGGAATGGCTTTAAACTGGAAGAGGGTAGATCTAGATCATATATAAGGAAGAAATTCTTCACCATCAGAGTGGTGAGGGAGTGGCACAGGTTGCTCAGAGAAGCTGTGTCTGCCCCATCCTTGAAGTGTTCCAAAGCCACGTTGGACAGGGCTTTGAGCAACCTGGTGTATTGGAAGGTGTCCCTGCCCATGGCAAGGTGATTGGAACTATGTGATCTTTAAGGTTCCTTTCAATCCAAACCATTCTTATGGTATCAATTGTTAGCTTTTGGCTATATGCTTTTATTTGTATCTCTAATATAGATAATTCCCCAAATGCCGTTAGATCCAGGGATCTCTGTGCTTCTGTTTTGCATCTAAGTGATTTTAATGAAGATCTGGAAGGTGAGAGTTGTGATGAGTGTTGCTGTTCATAGATCTGCGTAAGGTTCGAGGAATGTGATTTGTAAGGCTGGAGGTACGGGTATGGTTTCCAGTGTGTTTAAACATTTGAAGTGATTTAACATGTTAATGTTTCTAAGCTGTCTTCAGCACTATGTTTACCCTCAAGAAAGACTTCTTAGCATGTTTTGATTTTTATAGAATTCATGGTAGTTGAAACCTTACGTTCTTTTGGGATGGATAAAGGCTTATTTAACCCAAGTTCTTTGTGAATTTTGGGTTGTAGCTGTATTTTTTAGAGTGGAAAAACAGTAGGTATGAAGGATCTTATTAAACAATTTTCAGTGTGATGTTGCAGTTGTTTGCCTATCTATAAAACATGTTCTTATTACATAATGTTCTCTCTAAATCTCCTCATCAAGAGAGACTAAACCTGATGATTAGCTACTATCCATTAGTAAAACATTTGGTCTTGTGGGGTGGGAGGGAGGAAAGAAATCCATTTAATAGAGCAACAGCTGGAGACAATTGGAGTGCAAGATTACTCTGTGACTGAGCACTTGTTTCCCAGGTATTTATTGCTCTTGCCTTGCCTAATTTACTCTGCCTTCTAATCAAACTTCCTTCATACCAGAGATGAGCATGCTGATGTGTTGTCCTGGTACCCGGCAACTTAGGAAAGCAGACTAGGTAAGAACAATTAGAAGACCAGACCTGGAAGAACAGTGTGGGTTTGAGTCCAAGGGTGATAGGTAAGAGGTTTATTTGTGGTAGGCACAGGAAGCTGGTATGCGCATGTTTCTTTCTGGATATTTTGTTTTTCTCATCTACTTATATAGAAGGGCCATATAAACATATAGACACAATGTATACCAGTGAATACAACATACATGTAACATACACCAATGAAGCCTTCTGCCTTCTTCCTGTTTCAAACAGCCTGGCACTGCTGTAAAAAAAAAAAAAAAAAAAAAAAAAAAAATGGTCTTTTTAAGCTTGGGTCTCGGTCTGGGTGTGATTGAGTGGCCCCATTCTGTGTGGCTTTCCATATGCTGAGGCACAGCCTCAGAGCAGAGTCAATTGCTTGGGAAATAAATTAGTCTGTATTTTTTTATCTTTACCTCAGCCTGCACTGAAATTTCTTCATAATTCAATTACTGTAATCTGTACCTTTTTATTTGCACTGTAACTTTTCACTTGGTATGCTTTTTGTATTGCTTAGAAATGTAAATGGAGATCAGAAATGAATCAAAATTCCATCCAATATGTGCTATATTCTGCAAATGAGTATTAACAGTTTCCTTAAATGAGCATTTTATTTATTTATTTATTTTTGAGGTAGTTGCTCTGTGTCTTCAGTACATCTTGTTGTTGACATACAAGTTCTCTTTTCAGTTGCTCTGTTTTGGTTCCAGATGAATTTATCATAGCTTTGTTTGTGAGGTAGTATCCCTCATCACAGCCACTTCATGTGAGAGAGACTCTGCTTTTAGGAGTGATTGCTTTATGTATTGGGATAACTTGTAATCTAAATGCATCTGAATTTATTAGTGTCTCTGCAGTGGGTCTCTGGTAAATTCTGGATTAGACCTTTTGGATTAATACCTTTTACCTGGACAGCCTAGCAAATTGTGGAAGTAGCAGTTTTTTGGCAGATGGGAGGAAAACATGTTCACAGCATGAATGTCCCCAAGTTTTTCTATAATGTATTACAGAGATTGGGACAATGCAGGAATTGTAAACAGCACCAATGCATTTCCAGGGGTTGAACAAGAGAGTGGAACTAGAAGGAAATGGTTTTTTTTATATGTATACTGTGGAACTTGCCGAGTATTATCTGAATTCTGTGGAAGCAAATGTCCATGACCACAGGAAAGTTATTTCCAAGGATTCTGCTATTAGGCAGACTTCTGGGAGAAAGCAGTGTTTGAAAGCAAGCTGTTTGTCATTTGGAGATGATATTTTTCATTTGAAGTTACTACATGGCACAGCTGATGGCTTTTTGAGTAATTATATATGGGTTGAATCTGAGCTTGTTGCCTTACTTCTGGAGGCATTGCAAAACTGTAGAAAAGGTCAGGCTTAGGAAGAGATGTGCTTAATATTGTTCCTAAAAACCTCATTCCTTTTCCTGAACCTTTGCACAAAATCCCTACTGCCTCATGGGTTGGGGAAGAGAAAAATGGAGGAAATGAGGAACTGAATTCCCATTCTTGCAATATTAAACCTGCTTAAGATAATAAACAGACTAATGATGCCAAGGATGATAGGTGCTTATACACACGTGACTTCAGAAGACTAAGAGAAGCATGACAGACATTCAATTAAATAGTGATATTGTGTAGGAATTAGCATCCATTCACTATAGGCATTAGAGCAGCAATAGTACTAACTGCATTGAGAGAGTTGGTGGTGTTCAGCCTGGAGAAGACTCTGGGAAGACCTTATTGCGGCCTTTTGGTTCTTAAAAGGGGTCTATAAGAAAGATGGGGAGAGACTTTTTAGTAAGACCTGTTGAGATAGGACGAGGTGTAATGGTTTTAAACTAAGAGGGGAGATTCTTTACAATGAGGGTGGTAAAATCCTGGCACAGGTTGCCCAAAGAGGTGGTAGATGCCCCGTCCCTGGAGACATTCAACGCCAGGCTGGATGTGGTTCTGGGCAACTTGATCTAGTTGAAGATGTCCTTGCTCATTGCAGGGGGATTGGATTAGGTGGCCTTTTGAAGGTCCCTTCCAATCCAAACATGGGCAGGCAAGAACATGAGATTCACATTGTGAATGGGGAAGTTTCATCTTGTGTTAAGTAATCCAGAAGACTGGAATATGAAGAAAGTGAGTATTCTTGAAACATAGGTTTGAAACATATTTGGGTTTTACATTGGAGATTAATAGTAAAAACTTGCAATATGGCTGCCTGCAGTAAAATGTTGCATTGCATAAGGTGCTTTTCCTAACAGCTTTTTCTGCACCAACTGTTGTTTCTGTATCATTTTTCGCAGTTGCCAGCTATAAAACAGCTGCTTTGACTTTTCTCATGCTCTGGAGTTAAAGTACAAATATATACTTCTCTCCAGGAGTATTTCTATCCCTTTGCTCTGCAGTTACATTAGAAGTAGGCTTAAGAAAAGTTTACTTCCCTTAAGTAGGGAAAATATCTATTAACTGTTGGCATCTTTATCCAGATTAGAGCCCTATTCATTGTTACTACCAATGTTATGTTTTAGAGGAGAGCAAAATAATGAAGCCATAGCTAAGTCTTTAATGGGACTGTCATTTTTAATCCTGTCTAGTTTTGGAGCCCTTGCTGTCAGAATAATATTGATAAGCAGGATGCAGTTAGGAGAAGAAAAACAATGTACTGGAGAATAATGATTTATTAGGTAGAAGTGAAAAACTACTAAGGGAGGAGGCTGTACCTCCTTGTTATTTTCTGTTTCTTCTGTGAAATGATTATGGCAGCAAAGAAAGGTGGAGAAGCATGAGTAACCTGTGTAAACACAAGTGTCATCTGGCTGGTGCTGGGGTAAGTTAGGAGTGCTCTGTAAGATGGGTGTGAGGAATTGTCGTGGTTTGAGCCCAGCCGGTAACTCAGAACCACAGCAGCCGCTCGCTCACTCCCCCCCTTCCTCCCCCCGCTCCCGGAGGGATGGGGAGGAGAATGGGAAGAATGTAACTCCCACGGGTTGAGATAAGAGCAGTCCCGCAACTAAGGTATAACACAAAACCACTACTGCTACCACCAATGATAATAACGATTAGTGAAATAACAAGGGGAGAGGATACAATTGCTCACCACCCGCCGACCGATACCCAGCCCGACCTGAGCAGTGATCTGGGCCTTCCGGGTAACTCCCCCCGGTTTATATACTGGGCATGACGTGCTGTGGTATGGAGTACCCCTTTGGCCAGTTTGGGTCAGGTGTCCTGTCTCTGCTTCCTCCCGGCTTCCCCTCCTCCCTGGCAAAGCATGAGACTGAGAAAGTCCTTGGTTGGAATAAACATTACTTAGCAACAACTAAAAACATCGGTGTTATCAGCGTTGTTCCCAGGCTGAAAGTTAAAAAACACAGCACTGCACCAGCTACTAAGCAGGAGAAAAATGACTGCTATAGCTGAACCCAGGACAGGAATTCTGCATGCCATGGTGCTGCTGGTATGTTTGCAAGCCATGTCTGGCTTTGGCCTCTGTAAGTGCAGAACTTGACTGGAGGCCATTTAGGTGAACTTACCTGTGTATTCTCCCAGTATTTGGGCTGTCAGCATTTCACACTAGAAATAGTATCCCTTTGGATTTTCTGTTTTTCCCTAATGTTTTTAAGCAGGAGTTTGTTCTGGTTATGATTGTGAGAATCTTTAGGGAAATTGTTTAAACAATATCATCCATGATAAGTTACAAGTCCCTCTTGATCAAACTTTTTCTTAAGATATCCTTTTTTTTTTTTTTTTTTTTTTTTTTTTTTAATGGGACAATCTCTGGTTCGGCATGAATTTGCAGTTTGCTCTGAAATCACTTTAAACCATGATCTTGCTGGTGAAATTTCATTTCTATTGTGGAAGGGAGCAAATGTCAAAATGATTTGCACATGAGTTTTAAAAGTGTATGTTCTCAAGTGTTAATTAATATTGTTTATATCTGAATTAATCAGAAGTGAGCTCATAATTTCAATTTTGTGCAGACATTTTAATATTAGTTTGCCACACCATGTTTCCAAATACGAGAAGACCGTGTTTGGAAGTAAAAGCAATTAAGCATTCAGTTTCAGGCTTGCTGTGTTGGAAATAAAAGCAATTAAGCATTCAGCTTCAGACTTGGCAGAGGACATGAACCATTGATACCTGCAAAAGCCTTCTTACTAATTTCATGAGGATAATTTTGATGATTACTACAGATGTTTCTAATGTTGTGATTTTTTCAGAGTAAAATTCGGTTTTGAGGAAAACCAGGGAAAAGAAATGTTCTAAAGGATTTGAGTTCATTGTCAATATCTTTCAGCTTCCAGTGAGATTGTAGATGGTTTTAATTGACCATCTGTAATGGTCATCGCAGATGGTCATCTACAGTGGCCTGGGCAATGCCAGCCCACTGTCCATGCACACACCTGGGCAGAATCTTGCTTATGCTTTGCACGGTGTTCCGATAACAGTGTCTTTGTTGTGTGAGAAAAGGAAACTTGGTTACAGTCTACTGCCCTGTGTGAATGAGGGATGCACAACATCTAGTAGTAAAACTTGTGAATCAGTCACAGGGTACTGTTTTTAAGTTCATTGCTTTTCAGAACGGAGTTAAGCCTTGGGCATATTTAGAAACATTCTACATGTTTGGTGCTTTTACACCTCTGGTTCAAAGGTAGTGGTGTAGCATTGTTTTCCAAACAGTTTGCCACCTTGTGAAGATTGCTCTTTCTCTCCCAGACTCAAAATTGAAGGACTTGCTCCTGGGTAAAAGCAAAAAAAAAGTTCATCTTGCTTTAAAAGTATTTGCCTTCTATTGCATTACTAAAATGGTCTGGCTGAAAGACCTCTTTCTGAACAAGTGCAGTCTTTCTTCTGGCCCGTTCCTGTGTCTGCTCCCATCAGGAAGGTTGTGGCTTTCATTCATTGAAGCTCTGAACTCATTCTCGTGTTGGCTTTGACAAGATTGATCTACATCAGTGTGATTACTAGAGATAGATTAATTTCAGTAATTTTAAACATACTGCGGATCAGTTCAGAAACTGCTATGCCTGTAGCATGACACCTTAAAATGCATAACAGTATCACAAGTAATGTTTTATTAGCCTGGCCTTTCTTCCTTTAATTGAAAAAGTAATGTTAGAGAAGCAGTAACTGTTTCTTAACCTGAAATCTGTGCAACGTCATATCTCATTTGATACCAAAACCTCAGCCATCAGACAATATACCATGGATTGCAAGTTTGTTTGGAGGCTGTGTGTATTAACTTGTATCTCTAGTACACAAACAGCTGATCTCAAGTTTGAACCCCCATAATTAATAAAAATAGAGAGAACTTTAATTACACAATCTGTTTATGGTGGAATAGTTTAGTGTAAGTAGTGTGGGTTTTATTGCCCTGTACTCAAAAACTGGAAGAAATCAAAGTCTTATCTGATGCTCTTGTCTTCTGACATGATACAATTCTTCGGATTGTGCTCAGAAGTAGGCAATACCCAATGTATAAACTTTAACTTTTTTGAAACTGCCTTTACTTTTGAAATTCTCAAAAAAAAAAAAAAAAAAAAAAAGGCAGCAGCCCTGTTTGACCTTCTGGTTCTTGTTAATGGTGGGGGAATGGGAACAGGCTGATGTTTTCCACTGTGACATTTCAGGAACAGAGGAATGGCGAAAGGAACAGCATAACTGCCCTGGTTTTGTCTGGAATAGAGTTAATTTTCTTCCTAGGAGGTGGTGCAATGCTGTGTTTTTTGGATTTAGTGTGAGAATAGGGTTGATAAGACACCAATGTTTTAGTTGTTGCTGAGTAGTGCTTACTCTAAATCAAGGACTTTTCAGTATCTCATGCTTTGCCAGTGAAGAGGGGCACAGGAGCACAGGAGGCCGGGAGGGAGTACAGCCAGGACAGCTGACCTGAACTAGCCACAGCATGTCATGCTCAGTATAGAAACTGGGGGGAGTTGGTTGGAAGCTGCTGCTTGGGGACAGGCTGGGCATCAATCAGTGGTGATGAGCAATTGTATTGTGCACCACTTAGTTTTCTTGGGTTTTATTCCTCTCTCTCTTTTTTTGTTATCTCCCTTTTCATTTCTGCTATTATTATTTCTTACCTTATTTCAGTTATTAAACTGTTCTTATCTCAACCCTCGAGTTTCAACTTTTTCCAGTTATCTTCCCTATCCCACTGGGGCAGGGAGTGGGGAGTGGGCAAGTGGCTGTGTGGTACTTAGTTGCCAGCTGGGGTTAAACCAGGGCAATACTGTTTTACCACGTGGCAGCCTCATGTAACTGGGGATGTGGCTTTCTTTTGTTAATGGGGAATTCAAATTACAAAAATAACTGGTGTTAATGCAGGGATCACTAACTGAAGTGGAGCTGCTTGTCTTACTGTTGTCACTGGTTTTACAGTGGAGATACTTTTCACTTACCTAAGTGCAAACTGAAGGCAGAGGAAAAATGACAGATCGGTTTTCCCCTTTTGACTTCGGAGTTCTGTGTCCCTCCTGTCATCTCATTGCATCAGGTGAAGACGCAGTAATGGTCAGCAGAGAACACGCTGGGGTCTATTGCATGCCCTCAGGCGGCTGAGTCATATCACTTTGACTTCAGAGGGAAGAGAACGCAAGCATGAAATGGGTCAAGACAATAAAAGACAATCAGAAGTTCAACATCAGAGTTTAACTGTAGCCTGTATAGTGTGAAAGCTGTAGCTTTATCCAAGAAAAAATAATACGTATATGTACATATGCCTAGAAAACTCAAGTTGATTCACAAACAGAATTTTTTGTTAGATAATTATGCAAATGACTTCAGACAGTTATGCTTGAGGATGGCAATGAAGCAATGCTCAGCTCTTAATGCATAAATTGAGAGAAGGCTGAAAGCTTTCTTTCCATTACTGCAAATATTCTTGAGCCTTGCTGTCAGTGTAAGGTGCCCCATTGTTATCTTCCTACTTTTTTGTTTGTTTGTTTGTGTTGCGGAAGAAAAGACCTGTAAATCATAAAGGATAAAATACATAGCAAGATGTTCTTCTTTCAGCATTGTAAGCACATTCTTAGACAGCATTTTGGGAAGGAAAGCCCTAAAAATACATATATGAAGTCTTAAAAGTGTTACATTTGTGTTCCTGGGGGTAAATGATTCTGGCATCCTTTTGTAGGATTGTAAAGTGTTTTCCTTTAATGTGATACTAACCTAAATAGCAATGTTTAACTAAAAAGAGTAGCAGCAGAAGGATTATGTAATATCACGCCTCAAGGGGCAGGACGGAATAAGCAGGAGGCCAATGACAATTAACAGTCTGCGTTTTGGGGTTTAGAAAGAATTTCTTTTTGCCTTCCACTGCATTTGTTTAGTTTTGAAGGACCTCGTATGCCTACGCAGCTTGTGGTTCATTATAAAAGCTACACAGAATAGAGAGAAGCTTGCTGTTTTGAAAGAATATTTTAAAATAGTACTGGAAAATACTTCCAATATTAAAGTGTCCTCCCAGTGGTACGATATTCTTTGTTTACTGGTGTATATGGATACTGTAAAAAGAAAATGGGCTGAGTGCATGGCTCCCTAAAATCAAGGAGAGTCTTTCAGTTGCTCAGAGTCAGCATTCAAGCAAATGTTTCTGAATTAGCCAGATGCCAGTTACTGTTACAAAATTTATGCATCCTTAAATTAAGGGACCATGACCATATTCTTTGCATTGGCTATTAATACATTACAACTTTTCTATTATTATTTAAGGGATTCCACAGTGTTGATCCACCTGACTTATTACTGCTGCACCTCTGGTTAATACCTGCTGGGGTTTGAAGATGTTGATTCATAAATGCACAGCACAGTACAATATTGGCTTTCTGCCTGTAGGTTTTGTTGCATTGTAACAGTATGATTTTCAGTAGTAGAGGCTGACTTCTTCAACTGAAAGCCTATCATATAAAGAAATGTAAATGGAAGATCAGCATGAGACAATGTATAGAAGCAGTTGAGCAGTAATGATCATGATAATAAAATGCTGTCCAGTACTCGATGTCCAAGATTCTCTAGAAATAAACGGAAGTTCTATCAACTATGCTTTTTCGCTGAAAAGGTGCCCAGGGATGCTGGCAGAGGAAGAGTATGCTTTAATGTGCCTAGTGATTGTGCCGGTTTATTGCAAATCTCTGGCTACTCCAAACCCTTTTTTTCCCCTCTAGCCGTTGTAACAAAACATTGCATTGAAATGTTGAGTTTGAGGGAAACTGAGAATGCAGCTGAACCAAACTGAACCCAACGGAACAATATGAAGACAATTCTTTTTCCTTCAACAGAGCTGTATCTGTTTATATTACCAGAAGAGCTGGATCCCTGTATGTAAAGCAGTTTAAACTGGGGCCTTTGTTCTTGTGAAGAATTATGCCTGGTACAGTGGATGGGGGATCCCTTTTAGTGTCCTTCCAGACACAAGTTTATATGGTTAATTTCCTCACGCACGTGGGCACTCACTCTTATATGCACACCCCTGTGCATCTGGAAATCTGCTGGAGGCTGGCAGCAGAACTGAAGGCTGGTAGTTCTCAGTCTTCTATGAACACTCAGTTCATGTGAAACAGAGATTTGCACATGTTCATGGAGGCAGATTTTAATGACAAGCTTGAAAATCAAAGGCTTTCCAAGGTTTCTGGTAGTTTTGCATTGGAACAAAATCTATATTGAATGGGTTTGAGTAGGTTTTATTCTAGAGCAAGTTTCAATAGAATGATTGTTCCAGTCACAATAGCTGAAACGCAAAGAAATTAATTGCCTGAAGCTCTAGCAAAACCAGATAGTTTTTCACAGTTCTAATTATTTCACCCTTAAAGTCCCTTTTCCAGCCCCCGGTGCAGAAGCTCTTCACTCTTCTCGTATAGCACTAAGGACAGAGTGACTACTTCACCAAAATACTGTTACACCTTCCCTGCACTAAAAGACTGCAAGTATGTATGTGTCTGGAGACTTCATGGAGGGGAGAGGAAGTTGTGACCCCAAAAAAAGAAGGCAGTTTATGCACTTACTGAAGGAGAGCAGTCAGCCAAACTGAAAACAGCAGAATAGCATTTAAGGCTGACAATTGTTGACCATGATATTTTGCAATGAGGTTTCATGACCTGCGCTGGTGCAGTTTTCATGTTCACTGAAAACAAAGCATAAGAGCACACACATTAGGTCAAAAAAAAAAAAAAAAAGGTCCAATGAGGCTGGTGTTTCTGACTATGAAGGAACAGAAGGAATGAGGCAAATACTGAGTAATAGCTTCATTTTCCTCCCCATGATTCTCCATAACTAAATGGAACCAGTGCCCCATGCTTCCTCAGTTAAGTTTGTGTCTGGACTATGGCAATTAATAGACCTGATAGAAGTCTAAAAATCAAAGCGAGCTTTCTAAATTTTGTGAAATCTCCTGAATGGAGTTGTTTCTATATTGATACTCCAGCGTATTAGTCTTAGCTTTCAGTGCCTTGCTCTCTAAATCCACCCATTCAATTAACTTTTAAAATGTTGACAGTATTGGCTTGGACAAGAAGTCATCACATGAGTTATTTGTTTTGATGTGTAGTGTTACTTCTTTTTGCAAAGCAAATAGTTTCAGCTATTCCAGAAACGTAAACTTCGTTGCTTCAGGGGTGACACAGATATTTATGGTGAAGTCTTGAAAGACACTCCCTTGTGGTAAGGGTGAGAATTAGTTAATTTGTTTTTATCTAACTATTGTAACAAAACAATTTTGGATGGAGCTAGTTAATTTTGATGTATTATAAGTGGCATAACCAGCAATTCTTACAGATCAGGTTGCCCAGTATGTCTTGCATATAGGGTGTTTTCATTTTGTATTTATTTTATTTTGTGGCTTTTTTTTTTTTGTTTTGTTTTTCTTCCCATTCCCCATATCAGCCCAAATTTGACCCTAGGGAAATTTCTGTCTTTATGTATTTAGTACCTCTAGCAAGTCTTTATCAATCTTGTACTTTGACAAAAATCCCATGGGTGATACCATCTCCCAACCTGCTCCACGGTGATTAGAGAGAGACAGCCTCTCCTTGATCTGCCTACAATACCAGTGAGATACTAGTTTGGCCTGGTGAAGCAAATCAAATTTTGCTCACATGTGGGCAAGGTGTCTTTGGCCCAGGCTACCTCCAAACCTCTCTTTCTCTTCTGATGTGGAGGCTTGTCTGTTATCATGTCACAGGAACACATACCTCTACCTTGAGCCATGGGATGATGCTTCTTGTGCACACCAAGTAATTTGGAAGTATTGGATTTGCACAAGGAAACTACACCTGGGTATTGGGCTTCCTAGTGGGTTAAGACCAGGAGAGATGCTAAGTTGTGGTGCAGCTCAATAGTTTTTTATCCTCCCCTATTATCTCATCTGCCGGGTGTGTGATGAACTGACCAGCTGTGTTTGTTCATGCAAGTTCCCAAACTGGGGGAAAGCACTTGTGTTGCTGTGAAGGAGACATAATAATAAGGGAGCCTAAGGTGGGAGTTGAATGAATCTTATAGATGAGATTTGACAGATCTGTATCTCTGATGGTAAAATCCTTCTCAAAAAAGATTGCTGCTGTTGAGAAATTAGGTCATGGCTATAAAGAAGCAACTTAATTCCTTTTTGTGGGAGTTCATATTGCATTTGCATTCAAGCTGTATGCAGAAAATGTGATTTTTTTCAAGTGATACTGGAAGAATTGTGAGTGCATAAGCCTTCCATACGAGGCTTAACTGCAGTTTGGATTTTCATGAACATAATGGAGTGCATCTTGAGATAACTTTTTGTACCAATACATGTGAAATTAAAAAACATTGTTCCCTAAGGTTTCTGTATTACCCATAGCCCAATGCAGCAGCGGGACATTCAAATCCTATTGTAGCAAGAAAAAAGTAAAAATATATCACTGCCACTCTGCATGCACACCAGCCCTGCAAGGTTTTTCATTTATTTTTGCAGCTGCTTGAACTTCAGTATCTTCATGCACTCAGCCCTTTGGTGTACTGCTAGCAGCGCAGTATATATATATATGGTCCATATAGCAGAGATGGACCATCCACTCACTTTCCACAGATTAATCATCATTACTGTAATTAAAGTTTAAGTGTATCTGTTCATTAGTTTAACAAATTTACTGCATAATATACTCAAAATATATGAAAGTTAGTTTATCATGTCTTGGTCATAAAATTCAATGCTCCAAAGATTGATACTTTTCATAGGAAAATACGTTGCAACCTGCACCTCTTTTCTCTTACCTCTGCTATGCACCAAAAAAACTGCCCAAGCTCTAATTAGATTCAAGGAAAGCTTAAAATTTTGTTGTTGTTTAACAGAATGGTGTTCCCTGCTTGAACACCACATACTTCCTTATGAAAGGAAACCTTACTGGGGATGTTATATGGAAAAAGCTCTGCATCCTGTGGAGTCTCTGCGAATGTTTGAATTCATACTGTGTTTGACCTATGGACTGGCATAGCTGCACTGCAGAGTTGTGCGATCAAACGGGCTGCTAAACAATACTGAGTTCAATTAGAAAGTTCTTCCATCTGAGGCATGGGATATATGCTGAGTGGTGAAACTTGGAAGGAGTTTTGGGCAGCTGCCTCGCTATTACCTTTCCTGTGTCTTGAATACAACAGGAGTTAGTCCTGTGGAAAATAACATTTGTGGTTGTGTAGTTTTAAATCTTTCTCATATCGACAAATGACAATTGACACGTTTTTAAGGCGTTAACGCAGTTGAAAGTCTGGTGTAGTATTAAAGGCTGTGCATAAGACTTCATGGGTTATGGGGTTTTGTTTTGTTTCTTGAAGAATCCCAGGAGTAACATTCACAATATAGCTACAATTGCCTAGGGGTTTTGTGCACACGGGCAAGCCTAGTTGCTGAGGGTTAGAATAGTACTGATGTGAGTTACTATAGAACATTAACTTAGGATGATCAGAGAGTGTTTGTTGTCAAGATCTCTTTTGTTTGCATTTATTTATTCTGGTTTCTGGAAAGATTAGAGACTTTAAATAAAAGAGGAAAAAATGTGTGAGCATGCTGATTTGCAATAATGATAAAGGATAGGATAAAGATGTAGATAGAGTCAAAATCATGCACTTTTTTAAAATTGGGGATGTCTGTTCTTCTGTCATAAAACAACAGGCTTCCAGTTCTGACAGGTTCTTCCTCTGCAGTTTCTAAGGAGATCCAAACAGTTACCAGTACTCAATAGTCTGTAAATGAAAAGGTTTATTGGTGAGTGGTGTTTCAATACCAATGGACTGGGGAGGCATTTTTTCCAGATTTTCTTCGAAGATAAGGTAGTCTGCCCCAGACAAGGTGCATGCGTGAATCCTTTTGAGCATGCCTGCTAGGCTGAAGAGCATGAGCTTTGTGCAACAGCAAGCTGATATACTAGTAAATGTGGAGAAAATAAAACCTATCCCAAAGCTCTCTGCTCTGAGTCAGTGATTGAATAGATAAATCTTATTAACCTTTCAATAGTCCCAAGCTAAAGCTGTTCTTATCACTCCTGTAGACTCCCTGAGGGCATTTATTAAACTATAGTTGCTGCACGTGATATGTAAGGAGAAATGCTTAACCAAGGAACATTGTTATCTAGCATTTTGTCACTGGAAAAAGTGTAACTCTATTATACTGATAAATTATTAACCAGGCTTCCACAATTCCAAGTATCCTTAGCTTCTAAAGCCTGTATTGGTAAATTAGGATCTTGGCTTTATAGGTCAGGTCGTGATGGGCTGATTGCTGTAGGTTAGCAAGAGACAGCAGCAGTGGTAAGAGATACTACAATTACCATGTCCCGACTATGTCCCCATCATCTTGGAGAGACATGCTCTCCAGGTGAGGGCATGGAACCACCATCCCCTCCATGCCTCTACTGTGTGAACTGGACCATCCCAGAGAGGACTTGCCCCTCTCTGAGAGATCTTTCATGGACATCCTACTGGAAGTGTGCATTAACTATGCTTTCCATCTGAAACCCAGGTCTGTGAGTAGTGTGAGCTGCACGTAGTGATGCATTTTGATATTGTTTCAAGTGGCATAAACTGTATTGCAAGTGCAATCAAAAGGCCAAAGCACTCCAGCAGATTGCTGGAGTAAATCTTGGCCAAAAGGAGGCAGGAAGCTACTACAGAAAGGTCAAATTATGATTAATATCCTGTGAGTGCAGCTCTGAGCAGTCTTTCTTCTGAATAACTTCTCTTTTGCAATTTCACTTAAAAGCTAGTGTCTCATTAATATGTTGCCTGTGCCCAACACTTGTTCTTCTCAAACCTTAGAAGAGTACCTCTATGATGGCTAGAAAGTGGGTCTGGAAGCCGTCTTCCAGGTTCTTGAACTTGTTTGCTTCTAGTGCCACTGGAATTACACATCTGCATGGAAAGAGAGAGAGATGGGATTCAAGTATGGTAGCAAAGTTCAGCTGAAGTGAAGGGAAATTATTACAGGTTTGTCTGTGTTGGAGTAGGAGCTGCTTCTTGAGGGCTTCTGTGTCCTCCTGCTGTTTGTTGAGCACCTACTAGTATTATATTATGAAATTGCCTTGACAGGTCATGGCCAGAAGGATAGATGAGAAAGCTAGTCATCCTTTTCTTATAGTTAGCATCAAGTGTCATAGTACAGTGTACATTAGGTAGCCTTTGTATTTGAAAAATTCAGATTGCTAACAAAGACTGGTTGAGGCCTCAGGTTTCATAAGGTATTTCTGCAGTGGAAATCTCTATCTTCTGTCATGTCCTATAAAGTCATCTTTAGCAGTTACATCTGCTTCCTTCTAGTTTGGGGCACTTTCTATGCAGTGATGCATTGTGCAGCTTTGAACTTCACTCCTCCAGCCCTGTGCCTGGCTGCTGCTTGCTAGCCACTGTTGTACACTGTACTGCCAGATCTTTGCTGTTGCTTTTTATGCAAACTAGACTGAAGCCAGACAGTCTGTTGAGCATTGGCAACTCCAGCTCTGTTTCCTTTTCTCAGGAGAGATACATGTGAGGCACTGGATGGGCTGTGCGATGAGGGCAAAGATCTTTAAAATGGCAAAGAAACCCATCCCAGATGTTCCCTTCATATCATGAACAGTATTTTTTGGGGAATCTGTTGTTGTTCTTTGCTTGTTATACAGCGTACAAAAAAGGATGCTGCTTGTCAAGCAGTATATGTAGGCTTTTGCAGAGTTCCTCATTGGATTCAGTGGGGTCCTAGAAGATCGGACAGCAGCATGCAGTTCTTTTCTTGCTGATGTAAGTTCTGGTCCTCAGTCATAGATGATATGCATGGCTCTCCCCACTGTCTTGGACATTTATGTTACAAATCTCACCTGGGGAATCAGAGGGAAGCATCCACATACACTTTTACCTCCTCTGCCCCACTGAAAGTGATCCTCAGCACTCTGACAGCTGATGCACAACCCAGTTTTCAGACAGACAGCAGCATGACCTGTGAAAGTGAAATCGCATTTTCTAACTAGATTTTTGTGTGGAGTGATTTTTGTTGTTTTTTTCCTTGCCTGCCATAGGAATTTTGGAAACTGATATGCTAACAGATGCAGGCTTCCCAGCATGTTCATTTTGAGGTAGACACACTGGGACAACACACTGATGCATTTCATGGCAAGACTGAAGTAATCCATTAGCTTTATTTGCTGTTTGTATAGAAAAGCATTGTAGCATTTTATTTAATGAAAAACAAAACAAGGCAGCACTCCAAGCTCATCCTGCTTTCTGATTGTTTATATCCTCTGGTAGGTTTCTGGACAAGTGTCCTTCTGAAAAGCTCATTTTATACTGCAAATGAGAATCAGAATGCATTTGCTCACATGTTTTGTACGCCTGCATTTGAGGTAGTCATGCTGCATCCCTTTCAAAGTCAGTGGAGAGAAATGGATGCTACTAGACAAGGATTCCTCTGACCTTTTTAAATTCTTCTTAAGATTCTCATCATCTTTAAATGAAGATGAGGTGAGTCATGCCCTAGAAATGCCAATTACTCTTTGTTGCTTATAGATTAGGTCTGGGATACTAGGTCAAACTAAAGAAAAAGAGATCAGAGAGATCATAGAGTAGAATCATAGGATGGTTCGGGTTGGAAGGGACCTTTAAAGGTCATCTAGTTCAGCATCTCTCTCCCACCCTCACCTCCCACCCTGGGCAGATGAATCTCCTAAAGGTTTTTCACACCTCTATAGAGAGAAGCCATATAATGTATGATTATAATCCTCTTGTTTTATCATGCATTTTCTACTCGGTGTCAGACGAAGCTTCCTGTAATAGTGCTGCAGTACAGACCACAGCCCCAAGGATCTTGCACGCAGTTACACATGGTGATTGCTGCTTACAGCAGCCTCAAGTCCCAGTGAACAGAAGGCAGGGTGTTTAAGGAGAATGGAGATAGGTTGTGATGAGATCATGGAGCTGTTGCTGACCAGCAAGCAGAGATGATAGTGGCTTTCAGATGTCCTGGCTATGCTAGTGCATTCCCTTCCCATGCATCTTGTTGTCAAATGCAATCATGTCATAACATAATACATATTAATTTAACTTCTAAACTTGCTGTGTTGATAATTGTAAGAAATGCTACTGGTTAGAAAGAAAGGTTAGGAAACTTACTGGCATTGCACTTGCTTTCTTTTTCTAAGGGAACTCAATATCAAGAAGTGATTTGTTGCTATTAAATGCCATGCCTATAGTAGTGTACGGAAAGGGTGCTACAAAGTTTTAAAAGTAAACAGTTGATAAACTTTCTTCAACTAGTCTTGGTTAAATTTCATAACTGTGAGTCTTGGTTAAGTTCATAATTTATCCAGCTATCAAACAAAATGTAAGTAACGTGATTATTACAACTTGGTTTACAATCTGTTCTACTCTAGGTGTCCATTCACTGCTTTTCTTTCCATTTCATCACATAAAGACACATGGAGTAACTTAAATGTATTAAGGCAAGTTCAGTGCTGAATGAATATTGCCTTCATACACACTGTGACTAAGCAATAAAATTGAGATGACTCTAGCCCTAAGTCATATTTTTGTGGATGATTTAACATTGCACAGATGTTATTTGCTTAACAATGGCAAAAATATTTTTTCCTTCCTTCATTCTTTGGTTTGGATCTGATTGGTTTGTTTAATATTGCAAGGTGATGCATTGAATTTTATTTCTGTTCTTGGGAGGTATCATTTTTAAATACTCAGCCAGGAAAGTGAACCATGTTTACTTAATGATGAGTAAAATGAAAGAAAAAGGTTGCGACCCTGTTTTGTCATTCTTCCCGTTCTCTGCATCCCTCTTGTAAGTATATTAAGTAAAGCAGTTAATATAGAGAAGATTATTAGATATTTGTTTATTTGAAAGCATCGCTTAAGGGGTTAAATTCTCTCATTTCATTGTTTTGTAGGCTCTCTGGGGAGTGTGGGCTTGTGTTCACAAGTGAACACCGTCTAGTGTACTCACTGTCTCTGGTCTGTTCTGCACTTGCTCCCCTGCCTGCATGCATGCTGCCTTTCTCCCAGCCAGGTTGTTGGGGTAGCAAAGTAGTTTTTCACTGGGCAATGCTGTCCCGTGTTGCATGTGGTATGTAGCCCAACCGTTTGGACAGCTGTGTGAGCCTAAGATTCTACAGCAAGGAAACAGAAAATATAATGGTTATTTTTATAAAAAATACTTTCTCATGTTACTTGAAGACTTTTGTAAGGGCTTAAAAACAAGCAGAGGGAGATCTGTAGTAGGAGCATGGTCCAATGAATGCTTGGACCGGCAGTGCTGTGCTTAGTCTTTGCTCTCTTATTTGTATAATCAGGCATGTTAATTTACTGCTTTCTTACACAGTAAGGTGGAATACTTCATAGACTTACTGAGCTTTAACAGTATTGCTTTAGTCTTTAAACACTTAGGATTTTGGTTTTGAAACATTATTACACTAGTTCTAGAAACTGGATACAGCTTGCAGTCATTGACTGTGGTTGGAGGGAGATCTGGAGTCCTAAAGTATATGGCAGCTTTGCCAAGATGTTACCAGAAAGCTGGAATTGTGCCTGACCTAAAAAATGAACTGCTTCTGAATCCATTTGTTTTGTTTGATTAATGAATCTGAGTTTTTCTGTTTACTACAAAGTCAAACACTCTTATACTATGTGACTTACAGAGGGGTAGACCTCAAGAATCAGTTTCATCTTTTTTTCTCAGCCTGTATTTGTTTCAGTGCACTGATACAAATTTGTATGATGGTATTCTGTGCTTTTAATATCTTTCCAAACAATGTTGCTTCCGCTCATACATGACCCTTTCTTTAATGCAGTACATGACTTGCCAGTTCATAAATCTTCTAGCTTCTTATATCTATAGATCTTTGAATTTTGCTCTTAGTCAAAGAATCTGCTTACTATTTGCATTGTAATACTGGGTAGAGCTCTAAGTCTAACCCATGTGCCATTGACTGAGGTCACATTCAACAAATTTGGTTTGGTTTTCTTGCCACTTGATTTCAGTGTCTTGAGTTACTCTACCTTGCAAATTTATTCATTTTGTGCAACAAGCATTTCCTGGTGCCTCAGTACCTGCTGGTACTTAGTTTGCTTACCTGGGCGTGTGCCCTCTGCAAACATATCCTTGAGAAGTGAAGCTGGTTTTTCTTGCTCCTCTATATGGCATTCTGCAAGCAGTATGCTTAAGTTAAAACAGGAAGAGAGGCAAGTTGGCCATTACACTCTCAGCATGGTAAGCTTTACGTTTATCAGAGGTTCTTGGTATGAAAAGAACATTTGTATGTCTTTCTGGCATTTTATTAGTCTTAATGTTAGCAGTCCTTCCCTTCCTTCCCCTATCGTATGTCTGTGTACAGCTGTGGGCCTCAGAAATAGTAACTGTGAACACAGACCGTGTTTTGGTGGCTACCTAGTGATGCCATCTGAGTTCTGAATTTTATTTCAGACCCCCTTGTGAATGAACTCAGAATGCTCAGGATTTGTGTGTTTTAAGCAGTGCGTGTATGAAATGTGGCACTTTTCATTTGAGTGTCAATGCTGGGTGGGTTGGATCCAGATTCAGTACGTTGTGATACACAGTGCCAGCACTGAGCTTGGGAGGTGGGAGCTGTGGCCTCCTGAAGCATGTGTAAGAGGCAGCAGTGCCACCAATCCTGCTCCTGCTGAGTTTCCAACTTGGCTTTGTGCCTCACGCAGCTTTGGTTAGGGCAGTGGCTGGTTCCTTTTCAAGAGATGATACATCCCAGCTTCTCATGTAACAAAAGTCAATTACAGTCTACCACACTATGCTGCATTTGGCTACCATTAGTAGGAATTTCTTTACCAGCACGGAAACGCTGTTTGTACCTGTCCCAGATATACCTGTGCTAGTAAATATGAGTAATGCAGACCACATTTCTCTGCTGGCAAAGAGCTTCCCACCAGCAGTAGATGAAGGCTCTGTGACTCGAGCAACGTGAAGTGATGAGGTGTTTCCTGTACCACTGCAGTCAGTGCACGTGGAAAATGCTGCCTCTGTTGCTGAGTCACTAAATTGTTCCACATACGGGGTTCTGGCTAAGTAAACATAATGGCTCGGTGGTGGGAGTAATTTCTTGCATCAAGCAATTTGATAATAGTGCCATTGAAGAGAAGAGGATAATTCCTCTCCCTTCATCTCGCTTCTTTTCAGCTCTGTCTCTTGGGAGCAGGATGCTTCTCCTTCCTGAGGAGTTTGGGGAGATGTAAGGGGAAAGCATTTTGCGGGGCAGATGAAGCTGTTGATTTTCTGGGTTTGGGAAGATATATGTGGCAGAGAGAGTAGTAGTCACTGCACCTGTGGTAAGTACAAATGTCACTGATTGCAGCGGATTCACTGTGCTTCCTGTAGCTCTTAACTAACATCCCTCACAAAGATTATTTCGGGGGTGCTCTATTACTAATTGTCACAGGCAGCTGTGCTAACAGCAGAAATAAATGGCGCGTTCTTCCAACTGTAATGCTTTTTCTCCTGTAAATGCTACTTTTTTTGTTGGTTGTTGTTGGTTTGTTTAAACAAGCCTTAAGTAATTCTTTTGTCTTGAGAGGGTGAGCAAATGCTCTCTGGATAGACAAGGTACCTGTGTACAGTGGATGCAGGTATACTGCAAAATAAACTGCAGCTTATTATTTGGTTGTATCTAATTTTGCTGTCATGTGCTAGTAAGAGTCTGTTATTTCTACTGTATGTATCTTCCCTCAATAGCATTTTTGGCGAGGAAGACTCTCTTCTAGAAATCCCTTTCCACAGGGATAAAAGAAGTCGGAAAAGCATGTGGATAGTGTCAATTGGCGGTTGTTCTACTCCTTTCCATAAGAGACAACAACAACATACTCAAGCAGCACACTTGCACGCTCTCTTGTGATTGTTTCCCTTCATTCATTTCTCTTTTGTTACTGCTTCCTTTGCAAGTCCAATAGTATATCATTGCTTTACTCTGACTTAAGAAATTAATGCTTTACCTACATACTGAATGTAGATTAGAACTCAGCCTGCTCTTTTAGGGGGCTTTTCATTTTATCATGTGTCCTAATTTGCATTTTAGCACACTCAAATGCTCTATTGTGTGAAATCTTCCCTCAGTTTAGGATGAAAACAACTACATTTCCTAACCAGCCACAGGGCTGCTTAATAAAACATTGAAAGTCTGTTAAAAGGAGCATTGTCACTTTCTAAAAGCTGGCTGGCTGGTTTTGTTTTTAAACCCTAGGTTGGTTCATAATTCAGCTTTTGTCAGCTAATTTATTCTGGACTTTTTAGAGAGCAAAAAACAGGGCAGGAAAGAAAAAGAGCAAATTTTCCTATTAAATCTTAATGTGAAATACAGGCCTCTCTAATCATGTGTTGTCTAAAACAGGGAAGTCTTAAGTGGTAGCTTGTTAAAAACAGTGTCTCATTACTTTTTAGTCTCCTTTTCTATAGAGCAACTGTTCCTGCTGGTTTTGCTATGACCAGCAGGAACTGCTTTTTGTTTAACAGCTGCATGAATAACAGAAATGCCCACCACTTATCCCGAAAGGTACAGGAGCTAAACCAGATGGTCTCCTGCTGGGAGGTAGGGGATGGTAAGGTACCTCTTGTCCCAGCATATGTTAGAATGAAGGCAGTGTTATCAGAGTTTCAACACAGAATTTGTCTAATCAGGCAGGAGTGAAGTAGGATGCAGGGGTGAAGGATTTTTCATTAGATCTGCTTCAGGAAGGGTAAAGGTACCTGCACTATCTTCAGTCCTAAAAGATAGCTTTGCACAGGTAACATTATCTAAGAATTGGGAAAACGTGGCTTATGCAAAGTTAACTACTGCTAGCGCTTCAGCTGGCTTGGGGTAGAGAGTATCACCTAGGCAGAGGTCACAAGTGTAATGTGTTTAGAAGGAATCCTGTCTGAACAAATACAAGCTTCTCTTGAGATATTTGCTGAAGCTTCAGCAGCTAGTCAGTGCCTGGTTAGGATATCTATTATGTTTGCGTAGCAATTTCATAGTGCAGAAGACATTCTGGAAGGTGAGGTGGGTCCAAATCTTAATGTGAATTATCTGGTTGGTACATGTATGTTGGGTAGCTGGTGGACAGAAAAACTGGGCTATTTCAGCATCAGATATGTTGCTGCACACAAAAGTTGTTTTGTCAGGGTGCTTGGTGTTGTGCTGGAGACTCTGTTCCCCCACCAAAATAGTAAGGGAAATTTTGAGGATGCTGGGTTTTAAGCTGTCACTGGTGGGTTTTATGTCTTGCTAATATTGAGTATAAGATCACTCAATAGGCTGCCATCCCAGCTCCTTAGGAAAATATTTTTGCTAATTCAGAAAATATTTTAACCTACATGGAGTTGTTGAACAGATAAGTAGGTAAAATTATTAATGTATCCTCTGATAATTGTCAATCTCATTGTTATGTGATAAAATCCACAAGATTTTTGTGATAAATGGGACTGAAGGATCTATTTCAAGGTATGTTCAGTAAAAAATAAATCAATAAGCCCCATTGTGAATACTGTAAAACTTTAGTTGATTATAGACTTTCTGTAAAAATAGATTTTACTACAAGCATCTTAATGTAAGATGAGTGTAATTTGGGTCTACCTGTCTATTTGGTAAACAATATTCTGCATTATTATCTATATTGCAAACTCTAGTGTAGTTTCTAATGTCTTTACAAACAAGATTATAATAACTTTTATTTAAGGTTCACATAGTTCACCCAAAAGGTCAGCATGAGATACCAGAAATTTGTTGACTAGATCACTGTCCAGTGAGTCTGCTCTGATGTTTCTAAGCCAGTCTCATCTGGCGTAGAAGGTAGTGGTAACTTAGAGATCAGTTCAATGTCAGGTTGTGCTTGTGGGCAGTAAGAATAATTCTGCCATTCTTTCCTTTGTCAGCCTCTTCTTGCATGCTTCCACTCTTCATGCCTTCAAACCTCTTGTTACCACCTCTGGTGCTGGCCCTTAAACCCAAGCTCTTCCCCACCTATTCCTGAGCATAGCCACGGATTGATGTGACTGCCTGCTGATCTGTGGCTCAGAAGGATCTTCATTCATGTGGGATTTAGATCCTACCTCCTTTCTGCCTGCACGTATTGCCTCTGCTGCCACTGGTGCATGTTCTGTGGTTTAGGATTTATTCACTGTTGAAAGCTGTAAGAAACTTAATGGAATAATCTTTCAGCTGATTTACATCTGGCACAGGGGTATATGGCACTCTCTTAAATTTCAAGTCCATGTAATCGGTCAGTTTGTGACCTTATTCTCTTACTAGTGTTTAAGTCTGCCCTGGAGTCTAAATGTTTGACCCTGTGCTCCAGGTGGCAAATGAAATAACTGGATTCCCAATTATGGTATGTTAGATTAGTAATTTTGAATTTCATATGTGTCTCCCTATATTGAGAGAAAAATCTTCCAGGACATTGAAGGATAGGGGATATGCTTAGCTAAAGGGAAGTTTTGTGGCTTTCACATATTCTGGTAGGAGTAATAACCTCTTGAGAGTTAGAAGAAAAAGTTCAGAAAATACGGCCAGATGTCAAGTTAATCCTTTGAAGTGTTATTTCTCTTCCCTGAATTCCCAATACCAGAACACATCCTAAAAGCTAGAGTAGCACTCTTGTCAGCCTGCTTCTTGTACCACTGCATTGGTTTTGTGCAAGAAACCTAGTTACCTGTAGTTCATCATCAGGACAATAATGGTGCAGAGACCGTTTTTTAACACTTCTGTTGTCCCAAATTTCTAATCATATTGCTCATTCTTTCCCCTTAGCCTCTTGGTTTTCCATTTTTCAATAAAACGTGGCTTTTTTTGTCTCAGTTATAAAATAAATGCCTGTCAGAATATTGCTGTGTCACCTACACTACTCCTGCAAGGAAAGCTTGTGAGCAGAAATTCAGTGCACCTTGACCAGCCAAGCAAGTTAGTTTATTCTCTGACATCTGAACTTGGGTCTGTGAGTTTTATGCTGAAGCCCCATGCTTCATGGCTCACTGATGTTAGGATCTGAGGTTGAAAGTACACCAGCATTTTGCTAGGCAGTGCAAGAAAGAAGCTAGTTACTTGATAGTAACAAAGTATAATTCACATCTTGGATTTCTTCCATTTGCTTACCAGTAATTAAGGTATTAATAGAAACACTATTTTCAAGAATGTAAGAATAAGCATAATGGTTGAGTCGTCTTGTTGTTTTTCTTTTGTGGGTGGTTTGGTTTTGGTTTGTTTTGGTTTTTTTTTTTCCTATTAAAATAAATGCAAAAAATCAAAGTAATTTTTTTCCACGTGTATTTTTATTACTCGGCTTTTATATGCTTCATATAGAAATCTAGCCAGAAGTAGTCTGTGGTTTGTTTCCCAATTTTCAATAATAATAAGCTCATAACTGGCAATCCTGACCTGTATTTCTGCCTTGCATTGACTACTTTTATGTTTTCAGTTTGTGTATGACTTTTCTGTCCCATTTTCTTACCTGATGAAAGTGACACTGATAATTGGATCTCTATTGCAGCAACATTAAGATTTATATTACTGTTTTCTTAGGGGAAAAAAAAAAAAAGAAAAAATAGATAAAAATACTTAAATGCCAGTTGTGTATAGTTTATGATTTTTTTTCTTGATTTGAAAAATGTAAAGATTAATTGAAACAGGTTATGAAATACCAGAGGAAATTCCCATGTTCATGTAAGACTAATGAGAGGAAAAATCTCCTTTGAACTTCAGCTGTGATATTTGTATCCTTTACTAATAAATAGACAGGTAACTGGGAGAATGGGGTATTTCAAAACTCATATTCTGAAGTAGCTGGTGAAAAGCAACAGAAGAATTTCATTTGATACCACTGGCAACAGTATTTGCTTCTTCAGACATCGGTGGGAAGGGAAACCGAAGCATAACTGGTCTTGTAGTTGTCTTAGACTGTGAACGTTATTCCTTCAATTCTCTATGCTATTTATCTTTGTCAAAATCTTCCCAAACTGTCAAAAGCTAGGGAAGCAAGGACTGATTTAAAAAAAAAATTAATTTCTTAAATGCTATTTTAGTTCTTCCAGCATGCATAATATAAATCTGCATTCTTTTATAGCATATAAGCACTTATCTATGCACACATGTATTTGCTTATGTATGGTGATGTGGAAACATTTTTGTGTGTATAAATGTGTTTGTGTTTATGCTGTATATATTGTTTGTATGCTTCAAAGTAAAACGTGCATCTGTACACAGCTTTTTTCTCTTTTTTTTTTTTTTTTTTTTTTTAAGGCAAAGTGTCCTGGAGGCCATGCATTTTTTTGATGTGTTATGATTATTTATAGGAGACTGTTGTCTTGTAGTTAACTGGATATTCTAACCAGTTAACTACAAGTTTAGCTCCAGTATGGACTAGGGTGTCTCTTCTGGTTTTGTTTGAAATTGTTCTCTGTTTAGAAATGAAAAAACAAAAACAAAACTCAAACAAACAAAATCACCAAGGCCAAACAAAACAAACAGCCCCCCAACAACAAAAAAAACCCCAAACAAACAAAAAACCACTCCAAAAAAAAATAAACCCAAAACCCCACCCCAAACCAAAAACCAACAACCCAAACCAAAACAAAAACCCCACAAAACTCAAAAAAGTGAAATTTGTCTTACTTCTGCATGGCTGCATGTTAATAAGTCACTCTAAGTTCTTTCTGTATTTTCTGGAAGGGAGTGGGCATTTCTAGAACATGTCATCCAAAATTCATTGTCTGCAGTAAGTGGATAAATCACTCCTTGAAAGTTCCTATTTCTCTGAATTGACTGTGAAGTGAGTGTAATGGATGACTTGCTGAGATGCAGGTGTATACTTGTTTTGAGGCGAGCCTTACCTCCAGTGCTGTCCTCTGAAGCCCTTCCACTCATTAATTTTACCTCTCCCTTAAAGTAATCTCAGGGAAATGAGTAGAATCATTCCATTGACCACCCCCATGCTTATTACTATTAGGATGGAAATATTACAAGGTGAATATAGTCATTTAAATGTACTGCAGTAGGAAGATAATTGCAGAGCCCTTGTGGGAACATAATAATAAAACATGAGCAAGTAAATAAATGACAACATAGAAAACATGGTATATAAGTAGCCCCTAAGATAACCTGATAGTCTGCAAGCCATTCTTTGGTGGCTTTCAAAACATTACTAGATTAAGCCTTTCTCAAATCAGACTGTGATGGTAATGTCAAAAATCACCTACACTTATTTTGTTTGTTTTTTTTACTTTCAGGTGGTTTGAAATAAATATACCCAGCTGTTTTGTGGCTCCAAACTACAGTTATGCCAGGAAGTTGATTCTACAGCTGTTTGTGAAAACAGTTTGAAGGCCTGCAGTGTGCCAGTGAGCATTGGCCAGGACAGAAGGGCATTCAGTAATTAGGAAAATGACTGGCTTTCTTGAAGAAGAAACAAAGAAGAAACCTTGATTTCTTGCATAGCTAGAAGGCAAAGCAATACAATCTTAACACCTGGTTAACTTAAAGAAGCATTTTTCAAAATACTTCTTGACTGTGTGGATCTTCTAACTCTGACACAAACGTGCCTTTGGACTCATTCAAGCAAAACATTAGAAGAATTGATTGGGCAAAGCAGTCATTGAAAGAGTGGCTGTTGAAGAACCATGACAAAGCACCTGGAGATCATCAATTTGTCATTTTTGCTGGAACATGAAAGAGAAACAATCTTGGGAGTTTTGAAGAGAGATGAGTATCTGAAAAAGGTTGAAGATAAAAGGATAAGGTAACCCTTTTTACTATTGTTCTTAAAAATATAGTCCATACTATAGATATTTTTGTGGTACTCAGTAAAGATTTGCTAGATGCCTCAGAAGAAGGATGAATGCTGGGAGGTGGCACAGTTAATTATAAGTGACAGTAAAGTGTACTAAAAAGAAAATTGCTTGCTAATGTGGTCTTTTGAAAACAAAAGATTGTGTCCATTGCTTCAAGGCAAAAGACTAAGAAAAATCACAAGTGCAGAAATACACGGCAGTGGTTTTTATATTTCAGGTTCTGTAGATTTTGCCCAGTTTGGCTGAATTTCTGCCCCTGTGAAAGGAAGGCATTGGTGATGTTCTTGATCTTTATTCCTCTATATGCTTTGTGCCTTCAGAGAGGACTGTGTGAAGTTTGGAAGGTGTCACAGGCAGAGAAAGTAGGCATCTGCCTTTCTACAGGAGCCAATACAATATGGAGCAAATGCGAGATAGTGACCTTTTTCTTTCTGTTGCAGTACTTACAGAATAGGAGAATTTTTATTTATTTAATTACTTTTAATTTTAATTACTTAGATTTACTTACTAATACATAAGTAAAACTGAAAATCTCAGGTATGGATCTCAAAATCATTCAAGGGGGAAATAGAGACTATTTTAATAGTCTCCATTAAATATTAATGTTAATAGAGTCCATGTGTTAGAGTATTAATAGAGTCCATGTGTTCATTTCTAAGGGAAAAAAGGTAAAAATCAAAGTTCAGAGAATAATGTGTAGAGGCAGGCTGAGAGCTATTTTAGATGACTCAGGTTGAGGTAGTTCAGCTAAGTATCAGCTCTGCAAAGGTTCATATGCTTTCCCAGTATGTTGCTGCTGCTTCCTCTCACTTCTCCCCACTGCCCTTTTAAGCTTTTATACAGTGCTGGTTGGGAGAAATAGGCTTAGCATGGATGTATGCAGCACTTGGTGAGGCTGCTGAGAGTAATGGTTGACAAAGGAAAGATTTCTAGCCTTTGATGGTTTCTGTCCACGTATTCCAGGGCCAGGATGCACTGCTGTTCCCTTTGATTTGCTAGAAAGAATTTTAGACATTGTGCATTGCAAAGATGTATGTTCAGCACCTGCTGAGGCTTCTTTTGTACAAAACTGTTATTTAGAAATCCATGCAGAGTTAGCCACTGGTTTTGGAAGTCTTTCTACCTTGAGAGAGCTAAGTCTAAATGCAACGCCCCTGTTGGTGTGCATCCCATTTAATGGGGGAAACGTAGTGGCCTTCATGGTTTGTCAGATGTTTCCTTGGTGGTTTGTCATGTGAAGAAGAAAACAGAACACAAGAAAACAGATGGAGCACTGTTTGTTCCAGACATTGTGCTCTAATTTGTAATAGGAGAAGCATTTCAAAGTAAGTATTTCAGTTCTTTAAAGTGAAAATATGTGATGAGCCTTGAAAATATGTGATGAGCCAGTAGTCATCGGTCAAAGGCATCGCTATGAATTGCAGCAGTGTTATCAGATCACTAGCTTCCCAAGGCCCTTGAAAGCTTACTTCTTCTGGTATGTCATTTCCCAATCTAAAGTGGAAAGTTGAAACTCTTGAGGTTTTGTGGTGGGGTGGGTTTTTTTTTTTTTTGGTTGGTTGGTTGGTTTGTTTCCTAGGTGTTGTGTTGTGTTTTGGTTTTTTTTTTTTTTTTTTTTGCTTGTTTTTGGTGTGGTTGTGGGGTGTGGTATTTTGGCGTGTGGTGTTTTTTTTTTTTTTTTAATTTTATTTTTGGGTTGGTTTGGGATTTTTGGTTTTGGATTTTTTGCTTTGCTTTGTTTTTTTAATACAGTGTCTTAAACCGCCTGATTTCCTGCTTTTTTTGGCACTGCTGCAGGTCACTGTCAAAACCTACTGAGTCTGAGAAGCCAAGGCATCTCTGAAGGATGCAGTTTATTAAAGTGGCAGGTGGTATTGGTTTACCTGTATTTTGGTACAAATGGAAAAGCAAAGGCTGAAAATCAAGTTAACCTAAAATATAATGCTAATTAGGATAATGATGCAACATGATGCTTCTGCATACTTCTAGCCACCTGTATATGAACCAATTGGTTTTAGATTCGGAGTGTATTTGGAGAATTGTCACTAGACCATACTCTGCCTGGTAATTGTGCAATATAGTCTATATAAGACTTTCAAGATACACAAATGAAAAAGAACTGGGTAGGTAATGGCTTCCTAGGAGACTTCATATTTTTTCTTTTTGAATACAGCTTGGCAAGGATATCTTTAATTATGGCTTATAAGTATACTTCAGAGAAACATTTGTTGTCTTTGGAATTCCATTTGGTGCGATCTGTTATATATTTTATTGAAGTACATCACAGAAGAACAAGTCCCTTTGTTTTTACTTTTAAGGCATTTGTCATTCTAGCAAGATGTTTACTTGTATATTGTACTGAAGAAGTTTTAGTCTGCTCCACTCTCTCTGAATCTATCTTGATAATTGTTTTTTCTGCTCTTAGTTGTCTTCAAAAGCCATCATAACTTGAAAGGGTCTTTCTACTCAACATGAGAGCAATAGTAAATGTAGGAGGATGTCCTAATAATTAAATTGTTAAGAATTATCATAGAATCTTAGAATGATTAGGATTGGATAGGACCTTAAGATCGTCTAGTTCCAACCCCCCTGCCATGGGCAGGGACACCTCCCACTAGACCATGTTGCCCAAGGCTCTGTCCAAACTGGTCTTGAACACTGCCAGGGATGGAACATTCACAGCTTCCTGTTCCCGTGCCTCACCACCCTCACATTTAACATTATTTTCGCTTTTGCTGCTTATACTTGTGTTTTGGAATACAGGTGGCTGTTCTTATGTTTTGTTTTGATTTTTTTTTTTTTTGTTGTTGGAGAAATTTTTCATCTGCATGCAAGAGAATCACAGAAGGCAGTAAGTACTCTTTCTGTGGTCTAGTTTTGATAATACAAATAATCAACCTGCTTAATATTAAGGTTTATGTTCTTACTTCTAAGAGTGCCATCTTGTGTGAGTGGAAATTTTCTTTTAATATTGTTTTAAAGCTGTTCGTAGCTTACTTGTACAAATAATTAGTGTTCTAAACATTTCTCTACAATGCTTTTGATGTCAGTTGAATGACCATCATGATTGTTTTCAAATGCTAAGATTGAGTGAAAAACAGCTAAAAATAGTGAACTTGACTATACTGAAGGTGAAAAAGTAGGTTTTTTTAACATGTGAGTTGCTGTGAGAAACTTTCATCCAGATAATGTCAGTCAAGACATTCTAAACTAAATGTTTTGGACCGAAACATGTATCTCTTTCCTTATTTCCCATCTTTTCATTATTTTAAATAGTTTTGTTCTTTTAAGATCCCATTTATGAAAACCTATATTACATTTAATGTGCAGTGTTGATCATGAAATCAATACTAAATCAAAATAATGTATTTGCTGAAAGGGGGGAGGGGAAGGGGGTGTACCATGTGCTAGAGGTGTTTGATCTAACTGTTGTTGTGTTGTTTCTGTTCCAGCAGCAGCCCCACTGCATCCTCCCCAATGTAGTTTTACGCAGGGAACTGGGTCTGATGGTTGTAGCATTTTGCATTTGGAGCTAGCTCTTCATCTTAATATTATTATGCTACCACAGAGCAAACATGCATGACAAACTTACTGCTAATGTACATTGCTTTCTTACCTTGACTATTTTACTAGGCAGCATTTAAAATACAAAGGTTCTTTCCTTTCTTTATAAATCAAAGCTGTGAATACCATGCTTTAAGAAGAGAAGATACCAGCATAATAATTGCTGAACTGATAAAACAATGAAGGAACCTGTCAATTTCTTCCAGGGATAAGGCTTTATTAGGTTATTACTTGAATCATTTCCTCAGCACTTATGTTGCCAGAAGTTGTGGAAGAATTACACCAGTCCCAGATGTGTATTGACAAGGAAAGTTGACATTCCTGTCTCTTCAGTTGACTAAAATGGCATCTCTTTATCAGTCCAAAGAGATCCACAGGAGCAATAGGGTATTAACTTCTTTACAATATAGGAGAAACTGTTAGCATGGATACCACCATGTGGTTACTCCAGGCAAGTACTTTAGGGGGAAAAAAAGTAAGTTTGAGTAAGGGAAATGCGAATTGGCTTATCTGCTATGTTTTGACTTGTTTATAAGCAAGATAGTACACGGTATGGTATATGGTCTGTGTTTTTGCAAAGCTGCTGTAAATATTTGAAGATACCTTATGTTAATGCATATTGCTCATTCAGACATGTATGGGAAGTTTAGGAGGTTGCTTGTCTGGCAGCCGTCTCATTTGTCAAGTGAATTTAACACATAGTTATTTTTTGAACAAGAGACTCTTCCATCAAAAGTAATCACTATTGACAGTACTCTAAGGGTAGAGATACCTGTTTTGCTCTTCAATGTTCTTCAAGAATGAAGATCATCTGCTGGTGAAAGAATTTCTGATGGACACTAATTGTCATGCTTTGGGTACAATTTATTTTGCAAAAGACTAGTAAGAAACCAACAAGCAATTTGCATTATATGTTTTATTATTATTTTGTAACAATTTTTAGCTGAGAGTATGAGGGAGCTACTCAGAAACGTTCGTCTGTGGAAGTTTGTCATCGTTATAGTATTCAATATTATTTCAGTTCCCATGCCTCCTTTCCTTCTGTTCACTGGGCTCTGTTCTACCATTCATCACACCAGTTCTCCAGTTCCCTTTTCTTTGCAAATTCATTCTTCACCTTTTCCTGTTTCCTTTCATTGTCACCAATATACCTCTATACTCAGATATTCTTAAGATATTTTTTTATCATACAGATCTTTTACATAAGCAAAATGTGAAAAATCTGTGCTTATAAAATAAGAACCTAAAAAACACTTCAGGTACTCAAATGGCTCGGTTATACAGTGCAAAGGAAATCACAATGGAAACTAGTCATAACACATCCTTTCTGAATTGTCAATAATATTTACAGTTACTTTCCACACATTCTGTCATACAGTGGAGGAAATTTGGTTGAATTTGGAGGAGGTACTGGGAATCAGTCTGGGGAGGAAATTTCCTTTCTCCATCAGCCCCCAAAAGTATGTTGATACCAGTTTCTGCACAGAAAAATTCTCTACTATCTAAATTAACAGCTGCACAGCTTCAGAAGGAGGATGTGTCAACTCAACCATGCAGGAAACAGAACTGTGTTAACAACAGGTGCAAGACTGGAGCAATTTCATATATTGACTCTTTCTTTTGCTACTGACGTATTTAATTACAGTTGGTTGAGGACAGGATTTTTTTTTTTTTTTTTTATTACTGTAATTTTTATGACTCTCTGAACTCTGGAGATTTAGAATTGCAAAATAAAGTTAGGAATGCTTGGATTCTGCTGCTCTACATCTTCAGATAAAAAAGGTTTTTGAAATTGGGAAAAGGAAGATGCAGGACAAATTTGAAAATCAAACTGAGGAATCATGTATGCCATTGTATTCAACACTATTTTGTCAAAAAAGGGAGAGGAGATGAGGTAGAAATTTTTTTCAAAACAAAAAGCTTTTCAAAACCCTACTGAAATGAAAAAGAAAAAAAAATCAATCAGATTGGTATTTAAAAAAAAAAAAGTTACCTGACTCAAAACAAGTGGATTGTGCTTAGAGTTAGAGGACATGATGACATTCATTTAAGTGAATAGCTTGAGCAGTGAGTGTCTTGCCTCTTGCAGCAATATAGCTATTCTACTTTTCTGTATCTGGGCAATAAAAGTTGCCTAGAGTAAAGCATACTATTAAGAAAAAATGGATCTCTTAAGGATTCTCATTATTTTTCCTCTCTGCAGGATTATAAGGGTTTGGGAATATTCCATCTCTGGAGGCTGCATTTGTGGGTGAACAAGTGCCTTTGACTCCTCATGAGTTTTAGTAGCAGTAGGGAAGAGTCAGAATCTTTTAGGGCCTCTTGTAGGCAGCGGGCAACTGTGCTGAGAGCTATGGCTGCTTGCCGCTCCTTCGTCTGTTTTTCGTAGAACTGTGGTCCTTGCTGCCTGCATTCTTTTCCTCATCTTTTCAAGGTATCAGGTTTTCAGATTTACTTGTTAGATTAACTTAGTCTAGGATTTGAATAATTTCACTAGTTTGGTGTTGGCTGTCTTTAGTTTGTTTCTTGCTTTGGATTTTTTATTGTGAGCCTTTAAGGCCTCCTTTGGAAAGGCTTAGATTAAGTCATTCAGTGTTACCTGGAATACTATTTACAACAGAACTCTTCTCCAATACACTTAACATATTTTCTCAGACGGTAGAGTGATCTTAATATAAATTCATAATTAGAGGAATGTCTAGATATTCTGCTATCTTTGGCAGTAACAAATTTATTTTTAATAGCTATCTTTTATCAAATAGCTGTTGTAATAGATAGATGGTTCAGAAACTTCAGTGTATGATAAAATTCTTTTTCCCCAGCAGCTTACTAAATTGGCTTCTGCTGAGTTTATTTTCTCTTTCATATTACTAAGAGAGGATTGATAAAGATTAATTCTTGTTTAGTATTTGAAATTAAAAATATCTAACTGCATGGTTAATTGGATTACTTTAAAATTTAGGAGAGCTCAAATGTTGAATGGCAAAAGAACATTGTGTGTTTATATACAGCTGGTTCCTGTTTTGGGGGATAGAGAGTAGTGGTAAGCCAGACTAGCTACATGCTGCACTTGATATCCCTTTTCAATATTGTGTAGCTAGTGCAGCTAGACTGTGTTTGTTTAGAGGCTGTTATGGTGATGGATTTTATAAGATGACTCACCCACCTCCTCCTACTCTTCCTGGCCCTAGAGACATTTCATTCTTTATTTTCTTAAGATCTGAACATATTTGTTACAGTCAATCAATAGTTCAATTCAACAAATAGTATAGGCAACTCCAAAAGAAAGTTCATATCCAGTATATCTGCCCATACATTGTCTGCTTGCTTTTTTAATTTTCTATTTTTATTTATGTGAGCAGAGAAGCTGTGGGTTGATTTATCTCCATTCCCAGAAAGTCATCAAAAGCACCTCTGTATTAAAAAACAAGAGCAAACACTTCAGAATTCATACTGTTAGCAGATCAGCTATCATCTGATAAGAATTAAAGATTTTGTATGGCATAAAGATTGGAAAATACTGTTGCAGTCACCACTACTGGATAGTATTTTAATGTCAAAAGAATATTGCTAAGTTTTTCAACATGTTGATCTCTAAGCAAGCTTTTGTTTAAAAATACACTGTTTATTTGTTTGGACTGATAGTGATTTCCTCATTTTAAATTTGAACTATTTAAAACACAGACTTTGTGCCCAGTAATGCTTCTAATTAAGCATGCAACAAGGCCTGAAAGTTGTAGGGAGGAAGTGGAAGGGTGGAATGGAAAGAGGTCAGTGAAGGTTTTCTTTCAACCTGGATGAAACATGGATGCAGTCGATAGGACACAAATAATTACCAAAAAGATGGCATCATACTGCCTGTGGAGTTCCTGAAATGCAGTGGACCACTGTTGATTTTTTTATTTTTTTTTTCTTTTTTAACTAAAAAGGAGCCACTGTAAATAAATCATACAAAAAATGAGCCTTTGCTAGTACTTAGTATTCTAACCTTTTTTAGATCTGATGATTAGCAATATTTGTCTTCTGAATGAAGATGTGGGATTGCAAAACAGAGGACCTAGTGAGAAAGCATGTGGAAAAAGTGAAGGTGCATGATGCCTTCTTCACCTCTGTTTTACTGGTAAGACAAGTCTTCAGGAATCCCAGCCTCCTGAGATCATTGGGGAAATCCTTTAAATCCTTATTGGGGCAAGATAAATTTGCCTTCAGTGGAAGAGAATCAGGTTAGGGAATATTTAAACAATCTGGACAGATTGGACTAGACCATGATGGAGTGTACGTATGAGTGCAGAGGGAATTGGCCAATGTCATTGCAAGGCTACTGTCAGTAATCTTTGAATGATCATGGTGATTGGGAGAGGTGTTTGAGGACTGGAGGAAAGCAAATGTCATTCCTATCTTCAAAAAGGATAAAAGGAAAACCCAGGGAACTATAGGCTGGTCAGCTTCATCTCAATTCCTGGGAAAGTGATAGAGCAACTAATCCTGGAAATGGCTTCCAGGCACATGAAGAACAAGGAGGTCAGCAGGAATAGTCAGGATGGATTCACCAAGGGGAAGTCATGCTTGACCAACCTGATCACCTGCAATGAAATGGCTGGCTTGGTAGATGAGGGGAGAGCAGCAAATGTTGTTTGTTTTGACTTCGGCAAGGCTTTTGATACTACCAGTTTGAGGTGAGGATGTTATTGAAGTACAGACTATAAGGAGACAGTGGGGCAGCCTGAACTTGCTGAGCTTCTGGGCTGAGAGGGTTAAGATCAGAGACAAATTCTGGAGGACAGCCAGTAGCAGTGTACTCTAGAGGTACTTGTGAATGAGTGGAGGGAAGAGGAAAGCCAGTCCTTTGTGGTTGCAAAGAGAAGCTTGAACATATCCAGGCAACTGAATACAATTTTTTAAGTTTTGAGTATCATTTTAGTGTGGAATCAAGCATGCGACTCTGAGGGGAGCGGATTTTGAAAGTATTAAAAAATTCCAAGATTTTCAGTTGCGTTAGTTGCCATTATTGTGGATTGGTGACCAGATGAAACTCTGGTAAGTGGTGGGTAAACAATGAAAGAACATTTTCTATGCGAAGTGTTCTGATTTGCCCTCTTCTTCTCCAGAAGGTAAGTTGTCCACCCAGTACTAGTAAGCTGGTTTTCCTGCTGAAGGAGACTCAGAACAAACAAGCAGACAGGCTGGGGGAAAGGAAGCTGTGGTGAATTGGTCTTGGCTGGCTACCAGACACCCCCCAAGCCACATTCTCACTCCTTCCCTGACCGGGACAGGCAGAGAAAACGGGTTGAAAAAAGCTCATGGATCAAGATAATATCAGGAAGAATGTGTACCACAGGCAAAAGGGACATGACGTGGGCGAAACTAATTTATTGTCAATTTAGTAATAAAAAGAAAAAAGTAGGATACAGAGAAACAAGGACAAAACTGACAACACCTTTCCCTCAAACCCCCCATTCCTCCAAGGCTCAACTTCATTCCTTGTTCCTGACTCTTATATCTCCCCCCTGTCAGAAGTGGCGCAGGGGGATGGGGAATGAGGGTTGGGGTCACTTCATAATGCTTTTTCTCTGCCACTCCTTCCTCCACACACTTTTCCTCCTTTTCCTGTCTTCCAACATAGGTCCTTTTGAGAGGAGTATAGTCCTCCAGGAATAGACTGCCCTTGTGCGTGTCCCCCATGGGATGCAGTTCTTGCCAGGAGCCTGCTCCAGCAGGCACCTTCCATGGGCTGCAGCTTCCTTCAGGGCATGTTCACCTGCTCCAGCATGGGGTCCTCCACAGGCTACAGGGTACATATCTGCTCCAGCATACTACTCCATGGGCTGCAGGGAGACAACCTGCTTCACCGTGGTCTTCTCTGTGGGCTGTAGCGGACAGTACATCACCAGGCATTTTGTGTTTTAGTGAAATGTAAGTGACCATAACCTCAGTGGTAACTAGATGTCTTCACAAGCAATGAAAGCTCTGTTTGTTACTCAACTGGATAGGTATGGTATCTCTTTTTAAAATGGTGTGATTGAGAGAATTTGGTTGCAGGGTTTTTTGTTTGTTTGTTTGGGGGGGGGGTGTGTTTTTGTTTTTCTTTTAGTTTTTGGTCCAGAACAAGCAGATAGATTGACTTTTGCTGTTTGAAGGCAGGCTTGTTTAGGAAGTAGATCCAAGGAGAGGGTGGTGAAAGTATTGATCATCTGCCTTCCCTATGCAGAGTGGCAATATTGCAGCACAGCTGGCAGTTGCTGTAGTGCAGATCATCCATTTGCATTTGGAATGGGCTGACTGACAGAAGAAGAAAGTGGATGTGTGCCTATAACTATGTGTATATCTGCAGGAAGTAAGTAGGTATAAGAAAAAGTTAGCAAAGTACCTTGATAACTGCAAGAACTGTTAGCGAAGTACCAAGAAAGCTCATGAAGCTTGGGCGGGTTTTTGAAGGCTATGGAATGAAAGAAAGGCCCCTTGGATTGAATGTGGGAGAAGGGTCCAAGGCAGAATGAAGAAAAGACTTTTTCTGCTCTTCAGTAGAGGCCAGCAGAGGAAAAGGCTTAACAGAATTTTTAGTCACGGCCTGGAGAGATTGCACATGCTTTTCATGCTCTTTTTCCAAAAGCTGTCAGAGGTTGAGCATCAGCAGGCCAGGTGGCTGCAGAGCAGCTGTTGTTCATGGGATCCCATGGGAAGGAAAATGCTAGCCAACCTTTTAGCAAGGCAGTGTATCCACAAATAACCTAATTCTGTCAGAGCTTAGCCCCTGGGGTTTTTTCCTGTTAGAAATATAGTAGTTACATCTCACGGTTATTTTGTTGTTAAGGACCCGAGTCATGCCCCACTGAAATTGCAGCTTTCAAAATTAGGCCTTAAAATGCAGAGTTTTTTATCCTGCAGAGTCAGTTGCAAAACTGGTAATTTGCGAGTCACATTATTTAAACTGATATTCCTCCCTTTTTTTTTTTTTTTTTTTTTTTTTAATTGTAGCATCGCAGCATAACGCCACTATCTACTTAGATGTTTTGGTTTGGTTTTTTTTAGACTTTGAATAGCCAGTGCAGAATTGCATATGCATCCCTAGCTAACTCTACACTGGCATAGTATTACGTGCACACTAATTACATGAAAGATTTTCTTTTCCTTTTGTGGATGCACAGGATAGTCCCAGTTTTGAGCTGCTGTCATCCAGGGCTCAATATGACTTGAATTATTGATGAGGGACAAGCAAAGATGGTTTACCAATTGTCCAGAAATGCTCAGCTGTCTGCAGTTACTAATAGTGAGCTAGCACAAGATTTTCCTCTTGACTGCATGTCTGAAGGGTAGAGAATAGATTTATTCTTGTCAGATGTGTGTCAAAAAATACAGCAAATATAAAAAAAAATTGTGCTTGTGTCTTGTAGTTTTTAGTACTAGATCTTAATCTGTTAAAAAGTTCTTAAAGATCATTGAGTCCTGCCTCCAAAATAAAAGATTTTATTTTCTTAATTCTAGGAAATTGAAAAATGAGCTTCTGGAAGTGAAAAGGAAAGGTGGAAACCGTCACTGTCAACAGGACAATAGCAGGGTCTGTGTTTGCTGTCAGAAAAGCTTGGGCTTAATCTTCGACAGAGGAGACCTGTGCGAAACCTGCAAACTCCGAGTTTGCAATAAGTGTCGCGTTGTGGGAACTCATGGGCAGTGGAAGTGTTCAGTGTGTGCCAAGATTGCGTAAGTAATTTTGTGCTCGTGTTACTGTTTTACATCCCCTTACCACAAAAGCATGTGCATAGCAAATACTCAAGGGAGGAGGTTTATTTTGCAGTATCTTCCCCACCCCCCCCCCCCCCCCAGTTCCTAGCCAGTTTCAACCAGCTTGCTTGCTAAAGAAAGCTGCAAGCATCACAGATGTTAAGCTGTTGGTGGGAAGTACTCTGAAAAATGACAGAAAATTAGTTACAAGGCAGTGACAGTCTGTTCACATTATGAAAACATAAATGTAAGCATCCAGTACTTCAAAATTAGCAGAATTAAGAACAAGTGAGGTCTGTATGTTCTGACTGACATGGTAGGTGGATTTGTGAGGAAAGAGATGTAAAAATTGTGAGTCCAAACACTTCAGTTCATGTTTCTATCCTTGCTTTTTTTTTTCCTTCCCTCCTGTATTTGTAGTAACTGAACATCTCTGCATGAAGAGAAAGGGCTGTATTTATGTCTCTATTAGTGAGCATTCTAAAGTAAATTATGCTATGGTGGGAGGTAAAACAAAAGGGAATATCACACTACTTGCAGTTGGAATATTGAGCATGGGGAATGGAGGAGGAGGGTAGCAGATCTGAGTGCTGAAAAAGAGATCAGTATTCTAACACAGGGTATCAAGTCAATAATCAAAAAGATGTTATACGTTCAAAGATATTTATTTGGTGTATACTTGGAAGCATAACTTACTTGATTGATATGGTAATGTGGGATTTTGTAGCTTGACCCAATAAAATAACTATGAATGAAAGGAGAAATGTGTTAAGACAACAAAACTCAGTTATGCATCCTGATGTAAGAACTGGATGGTATAAGAAAAAGACATGATAAAACAATCATGTTAAAGGGAGGAAGAATCAGAGTAATTTCAGAGGGTTGTTTGGTTGATTTTTTTTTTTTTTTTTTTTTGGGCGGGGTTTTGTTTTTTGTTTTGTTGAGGTTTTTTTTGTTGGTGCTCCCTTTTTTGTAGGGTTTTTGAGTGGTTTGGTTTGTTTTTACAGATTGTCAAATTAATGAGGTCAGGAAGATAAAGCTTTTTGTATGTTGTAGTAGAGAATGAACCTAAATTGCTAGTTACATCACACTTCGGCTACCTGGACAGCTAGTGAAAAATTAATACAGCAGGATATGGAGTTTAGGGTTTGTGTCAAACTTTAGCTTTAGAAGGTTAACATCTACTTTTAGCTAGATGTCTTGACCTTCTCTGCAGCCAGTGGGGCACATCCAGAGGATGGTGTCTCACCTCTTAAGATGAAACATGTTTGAGTGTTTGATTTTGTGAAATGATTTTAAATGGGCAGGGGCCTGGCTGAGCTCCTTGTAGTTTGCTTCAGGCAGTTCCCGAGATGATCTCAGTGCTGTACCATTCAGAAATGATGGGGTGCAGGTGAGATGACAGAGTGGAGAATGGCAAATACAATACTAGTCTTTAAAAATGAAGAGAGAAAGAACAAGGAAGTTGTTGACCCTGTCAAGTTGCCCTCAATTTCTTAAAAAATACTGAAACAAATGATTGCTGTGCTGTTTAAAAGCTAAGCGATGACAGGATGATGAGTAAGAGCTGGCTCAAGAAGATACAATGTCAAAACCACTTTAATTTCCTCTTTTGATAGGGTGACAGACCTTGTGAATAGAGGAGGATCTCTTGATGTCTTATAACTTGACTAAAGTTAACCTTTTGATACTTTCTCTCATGACATTCCAATAAGCTGATAAACAATGAGAGTTATACCCTGGAATAAATTCTGTCAGTGTGACTGCAGAACTGCCTGGAAAATTATAAAGCTCCATTCTTAGACTAGTTATGCATATTTCACTGTCATAACAAAAAAAAAAAAAGACAGTGTTATAGAGCAGAAAATGTCCTGGATTTTACCGTTAAATGCTTTAGTTAAGGACTTTGGTGCAGCAGATGAGTTTGACAGTTACACCTGCAGGTGACATCAAATTGAGAGGTGCTACAGGCATGCTGAAGGACAAGATTAGGATTCATAGTGATGCTTGCAATTTAGATAAGTGGTTGGAAGGAAAAGCAAGTGGAGGCTCCCTATGGGTATGTGGAAGTATTACATTTGGGAAAAAGCGCAGCTTCAGAAACAGAATGAGAATAAAAATGGCTTATGCAGCTGTTCCTTAGGAAAAGACCTGGGTATTGTACTGAATGAAAAGCTGAACATGAAACAACAGTATTTTACACTGTAGAAAATTCCAGCTTCACAGAGGGATATATAAGCAGAATTATGGCCTGATGCAATCCTGTTTTATGTAGGGTACCTGACCTGTTTTGTGTAGCATCCTTTGTGTTGGCCAGCTGGAGAAAGTTCAGCAGAAAATAATGATCATAAGCCTAGCACGCAGTATGTCCAGAGTAATGGAAGGATTCAGAAGTGTTTGACCCAGGCAAGAGAAAACTGAAAATAACTGAGTTTTAAATCTACAGAAGGCAGCTGCACTGAGGCATACAGGCTGTTCTACATACTCACTTCAGATAAGCAAAATAATATGATACATAAATTGCGGTGAAAGGATTTAGGTTAGGTGGTATGAATATTGATATAACTTGGAGAGGTTGCAGAATCTTGTTTTAAAAACAGGTTGAAAAAACTTCCCTCAAGAATGATGATGGTAAAGATGTTTTGGGGCTGAAAAATGGATGAGGTAACTTCTCAAAACATACGCAACCTTTGCATCTAGTGATTGTGCTGCAACTCTGTATGCCAAGCAGTGGTCTTAACAATCATCTTGAAAAATAATTCTGGTTGAAGCCTGCCTTTGACTTGTTACAAACCACAGTGTAATTTACTTTGCAAGTGCTAAAGTTATCTCTACATTGGATATCTTTATTAAATAGAAATATCTCTGTCCTTTCTTTTTTTTCATATGCAGTGTTTTTGTAAGACTATAGTGACAGCTAACGATGTGTAAAATGCCTTTTACACTGCTGAGTGTATGAAGACAGATTATCTTCTGTGTGGGCAGTATGAAATGAAAGTTTGAGATGGGTATTTCAGGTAAATCATTGTGTGTAGTTCTAGTTTAAATTCTTCTGGTTCTCCTTTCCTCTCACTTCAGTGAGAAATGCGGGGGAAAATCAGAATTTTTAGGCTTTTTGAAGTATATTTGAAGGAGGAGCTAATTATAAGTTGAAGCTAATAGGGCCTTTGGCAAGATTATAAGGCAAGAAAAAGAAAATAGGAATCCAGTGTTGAGAGACAGTTATTCTGTACGAGTAACAAACAAAAGACAGGAGGAGAGGAAAAATCTTTTAGCTCTGCAACATTGATCTGCTTACAGTGTTTGTGTCTGTCAAATGTTTCACCATGCTGGGGGCTTTGCAAAAAGTGTTAAGAAATGGGATTTTTCACCCTCTCCTTTTCTTTTGACAACCTTGATGAAACATGTTCAAGTGTTTGATTTTGTGAAATGATTTTAAATGGGGAGGGGCCTGGCTGAGCTCCTTGTAGTTTGCTCCAGGCAGTTCCCGAGATGATCTCAGTGCTCATTACAACACATTAATTACATTCCAAAAAACCACTTTCAAAAAAAGATTTAGTGAATTTGAGGAAATGTATTTAAATATGAATAGTGAGAGATGTTCATCTATATAAAACCAGAGATTTATATGTAAATTTTCTTTCAATTTACAGTTACTGAAAAAGGGTATTCCCCTTGAATGTCCATAAAGAGAAGAGTATTGTTTGGTTCCCCTTTGCCCCATAGGAGTTATTACCAGCTATACAAAGTTGCAAGATAAAGCATTTAAAGGTCCAAAAGGGTTAGAGATATCAAATTTCTGCCAAATTCTTAGATCTACAGTTACGGAGGGCAGAGAACAAGGCAGTATTTATTTCTGTGATTGCGTGTTTCATGGTCACATGGTTGTAGTATTTAATGAGGTAAATCAAGCCTGTATGTACTAGTGCACTTGATGAGAGGAAGCTTTCTGCTCCATTCCCTGCATACAAGGAACTGACATCATCAGGGGCTTTCAGACATACATGCTAAAAGAGAAACTTTCAATTAAGGTCACATTTTCCCTTCATCTTCTCAAAATGTGATCATTTGTGTTCTAAATCCGGCATCTAAAATGATCAATAGATTGAGGGAAATCAAGTTCTTTAAGCATCTGCTGACAAGCTGATTTTGCATCTTCATGCTGTCCATGTTTCTCATTACTCTATCTGTGAACAATACCTTTCTTTTGATTTGAGTTCTTCAGCAAAATAAAATACCTAGGTGGCCCAAGTTATTAAAGCAGAACAAAACAGTAGTGGAAATTTATCTTCATCTTTGAAATAATTATGTTATCAGTATTCAGTACAAAATTCATCAGTATCTTAGTAACATTTATTCCTGTCAGCAGCCTAAAAATAGAGGCATTTCAAATATTTTAATATGCAAATTATTTTCAGGCTTTTATAATTTCTTTTTATCTTAGTAGCTTCTAAGCAAGTTTACCTACTTTTAATAGAGTCAAAAATTCTATTTAATAGCCTTACAGCATATTAAATACTCTGGAGTTTATTATCTAGAAATACTCTGTGGAATTGAATACATACAAAGATGAGTGCCTATGTTATAGTATGTTCATGTATGTGCTGCATTTTATACAGCTTTTGGTCTTGCCTTCCCCCCCCCCCCCCCAAATTTTACTCCCAAGGAAGCAGCAAAATAACTTGAGGAACAAGAGAGGGAAAGGAAGCTAGACTAAATTCTCTCCTTTGTTGTGGATGTGGGTTAGGCAGGATGATCAAATGGACAGTGAAGCTGTTTTACCAGTGTGGGTTTTTTCAGCATACGTTGCACACCTTGGAAGGCCTAAGTCTGGGCACTGTTTTGGTAGAACATATACATATTTTTTTTAGTTTGTACGCTACGTGCTAACTGACAAAGAAAAGTAAGGAAAATACATGCACATACTGTGATTTACAGTCAGTATGGACCTTGCCACATTTTTAAACCAACAAAACCCAAACCTGCAAGTACTGATTTGATGTACTGTTGAGTAAATGCCCCTATTTCTTTTCTGACTGAAACAACTATTTAGATGAGGGTGGTTCATTTAAGTTCTGTATCAGAAATAGAAGAAGGATAAACTATCTCAGTAGGAAAGACAGTCTTCCTTTTCCATAATATGAAAATAACATTATTATATGACTGTTTAGATCTTGCTCTTCACTTTTGGATTCAGAATGTCAAATGCAATTATGAAATCCAAACTGCAAGTCAGAGACTTAAGCAATCATTTAATCTGAATTAATTTCTACATATGTGGAGAACAAAAATTGTTTTAATTGGTACTCCTGACATGTATGAATGATTAAGATAACACAAACACTAGTCTTTCTGTGGATTGTTCAGTACATGTGAAAAATAAATCCAGTATCACTGCCCTAAAAATTCAAAGATTCAAAGCTTAGGGTTTTCCCGCTTATTTCATTAGAATGGGTTATTTTTGTAGAACGTGATTTGTTGGGTAAGAACATTTTTGTGAAAGAGGACTGCCAGCTGAAGTCAGAATGCCAAGACTGACCTTAGTATTGATGATAAGGATGAAGGTCTGAAGTGAAGGTTGAGGCCTCTAGACTTGTTTCATGCGACACTTGCAAAGGCTGGCTATTGATGGCTGCTGTTTTTTGCCTTTTTCTGTGGATAACAGGCTTGGCTTGAGAGGTGAAGAACTTGACTAAAACAAGGCAATCCTCCCTTAATTTGCTGTGTTTTCTGCCACAGTTGAGGGAGTTGTCTGTGTTTTCCCTTAGATCTTGCTCTCTTGGTGAAGTCAGAGCAGAATGGGTGTGGGCCTCCTGAGAATAGCCCTGCCAAGGAGTTGGCACCTCAGTTTAAAATGTGGCTCTTATTACTGCTTAATAAGATCAGCCCAATGAAGAAGATGGGCTGTTCAGTTTACCATCATTAGCACAGTTCAGCTCCATCAGCGTAGTGGTTGTTCCACTTCCTTGCCCATTCAAGCTTGCAGAAGGGATTGTTCTCACTCTCCTCTTTCCTTAGGGGTCCAGTTTGTTTGCCAGAGTACACAGCAATGATACTGAACTTCGTTGGCTAAGCAAGAGGGTGCCAGCTATGTAATTAAGGGCTGTTTAATGGTGGCAGGTTACAGCCTGCAGAGGGAGATTGGCAAGAGAAGTATATTGCTTATTTAGCCTTTGCCAGAAGATACAGGGATCAACTGTTGTTGCCCAAATATACTAACCTGTCTCTTCCCTGCAAAGCTTTAAGTGGCTGCAAGGAAGATGAGTACGAGGCAGTAGTTACTATTGCAAAAGGATAGCAAGAGGAAGATAAAGTCCTTCTCCACAGTACTCCTCGCTCACTCACAGCCTGGTGCCAGCCCTCCCCATCTTGCAGGCTGCTTTGGTCCCAGAGGGAGGAATGGAGAGGTTGTTGCATGGGATGGAGTGAGGATGAAGAGAGGGAGACTGATGGTGAGTAATAAATTTGTGGGTGACCCATACCACAGTGGAATGGAGGAGGAGAGGAAGGCAGGGATGGATGCTAGGGGAGGACCTGCTTTCTCCACCAACAGCACCGCCGCTGATCCTTCCCTGTGCAGCCCAGCAGCCCTCAATCCTATTCTTCCTCGCCTCCTCCCACAGCCGTGCCAACCATCCTTCTCTTGGCTGCAGCTCCTTTGATGTCTCCAACCCCCATGACTCTCCTCGAGTCCTTGGTCTTGCTACTGCAGGGTTGAATATCCACATCAGATTACAAAACTAATCTATGGTAAAACAAGCAGACACACCAGTCTCAGCCACCACTCCACCCAGGGGGAGGTCCCCATGGTGCTTGTGGTGCAGGAAGCACCAGAGAGTTTTTATTTCCCTCATCACTATTCACATGTAACCAGAAAATGTAGGAGATGGCTCTCTGAAGACCCCGTGGCAGAGGGCTGCCCCTCTATGAACCACAGCAGCCCAGGTGGGTGGCACAATTCAGGGATGGGTGTGGAAATAATTACAAGTTTTTGCTTGTAAAGGCCTGTAGCTTTGTGTGGGGCAGCCTCTGCTGCTGAAACCCTTGGCACAGGTCACACCTTCTCCATCAAATTAGAGAAGGGTGAAAGTGCTTGTCTGGATAAGGAGCTGAGGAGGCCCCTGTCTGACCTTGACAGACAGCATTTAAGCATTGCTGGTAAGATATTAGGGATGAATAAAATCTCTATCCAAGGGGAAAACAGCGCTTGTGGAGTTTTGTGGTCAAGCCTGGGAGTAACTGATGAAAAAAATGAACAAACTGTGCAATTCATACTGCAGTGGGATATGTCATTTATATTGCAGTGGAATATGATGGCATAGTCAAAGGTCTGAAAGGTTTCTGGATTGATATAGAGCATCAAAGTTGCTGTAACTCTTGGTATAAAAATAACTGCAAAGAGAAATTTGTGCTATAAATGAATTGTGAAAATACACATTTGGAGAAAAACTGTTTTTCGTAGTAGCCAGGCTGTGCATAGTTTCTAATGCAATGAATCCTTTCCACTGCTCACATCTAACAAAAGTAATTTAAAAATTCTGAGTGGAAATGTAGATTTTATTTAATGCCTTGCATAATGACTGGCTGATTGTGATGATGAATTATAGGGTGTTTTGTCACTAGGAGTCTGCAACAACTAGATAAGGCAGTAATCTTCTATTTCTATGCTTAAGGGCACACGTTTTGGTTTTTTTTTTTTAATTATTATTTTTTTTTTAATGACTCATGCATGATTCATTAATAGGTTACAAAGAGCTGATTATGTAAAGGTCTTTTTACCAATGGCAGGATCCTATTCTGTAATTTTAGTATTTTCTCAAGTAAGACTCTCCATTCAGGCATGACTCAAAAGTAATTTAATAGCAAAGATACTGATCAGTGCTCTAAATCCATCTGTAGTAATTTTCATGCCCAAGAGACTAGATGATTTCTTTTCTGGTATAGGCTTGAAAAGAAGTTTTCTTATTGAGCAGTAAGCAGGAACATGTCTGGAGCTAAATCAATTTTTAAAGTTTTGTGAGGTTTTCTGTTTGTTTGTTTGCCTTTTATTTGAGTATTCATGATTAGTAGCTTTTTGCCAGTAACTGTATGTAAGGAAGCAGTAGAAATAGTAATATTTTATCATAGTGAAACTAATTCAGGAAGAGGCTAACAATCAGCATAAAAATCACCTGTGGAAAACAGCAATGTCAGTACAGAATTTCTTTGTTGCTGGTATAGGTATGAGAATTTGAAACCAGAAAAAAAAGCACTATCCAGAACAGTAGCTAAGACAAAGGTTCATTGCTCTGAACCTCTGACCCATAGCTAATTCATAACAGCACTATCATGTGAAGAAACTACATATAGTGGCAGCATATGAAACTTGTAGATGAAAAATATATACAGGTTGCAGTGACCTGGATATAACTGGGCTAGGTCCATGAACTGCTAACTTCGCTGACAGGAGCTTTGGTGGGGGATCTTCTTCCATCCACTGTTGTTTCTACGCTCCTGTTATTTTGGAGATACTAAAAACTGTGAGGTTGAGTAGTTCACTATCCAAAGGACTATGTTATCTATGGAAATCTGGTGAAAGTGGTTGAAACACTTTTTTGCCAAGTAAATTTCTATGTACTGAAAACTACTTTTCATTCATGAAGCAAGACATTCTTCTGCTACATGTCCAGCAATCCGAAGCTTTGCAATCAACTTTTTTACTCCTTATTTTGAACTGTGCAAATGTACAGAGTTTGAAAGCATCATGGTTGAATGATGATGTAAGGGTTTAAGCAGTAGCTTTGGTTGGGCAAGTTTGTTAATGTGCATATGTTTCTGGCTTTTTTCCTTTTCCCCATATAGACAGCTACGGATAGTGACAGGAGAATGGTTTTTTGAAGAAAGAGCAAAGCGCTTCAAGCAATCAAATCTTCTTGGGACCGATGTTGTCAGACAGTCTATCCTACGCAAGTTCCCAGGTAGGGACCACACGAGAGAGATTTGTTTGTGCTTCTAATGAATTCAAACCTTGTTTCCAGAGTGTTTAACTTCTATTTTATTCTTCATTGTTGAAGGTGTAAGTATAATCACTATTTCTATATAAAATATATATACTTCTATACATATATATTTATATACATATAAATATATATATAAAATCTTAATTTCATATTTGGGTATTACTATACAGTGATTTGTCAATGATTAATAAGTAGGAAAAGTATAGTTGAATGAAGAAGTATTTGTGAAGATAGAAAGCTGCTTAAAATTTTACTGTCGAAACAGGTGAACAATATTATTCAGCTGCAAAGCCATCATCAGAGGTTCTAAAAGCTTTTTTTCAGTTCCTGCCAAGAAGTTTGGATATATACAGAGATCTAAACCCAGCTTTTTTCTTTTTTTTTTTTTTTTTTACATTAGCTCTCTTATTTGAGATGGTGGTGTGAAAGAATTATTCCATTTATCTTTTTTGACTCTGAACAAGATAGATAGATGTTAACTCCTGTACTGTGTGCTGGAGCATGGGCTACATCCAGACTACTTGGGTACTTCTCAGTTCTCACTTGACTGTTTTTTGCCTAGATATCTCCAGTAAATTGCATGTGCACTTTTAGGTGCAGTAAACAGTCCAGCTGTTTTGACCAAGCACAGCAAGTGTACCATGTCTGTGAGCTGCTGTGGTACCTTGCATGGTACCACAGGACCACTGGTTTAAGAAAAACAATTTTTCCTGAATGCTGATGCTTCTGTCTTCACTTAACTACTACACTCTACACACAGAAAGCATTATTTAGGTAGTCTGTTTTTAGATGCAGCATTTACCACTTTCACCAGGAACGTGATGAGCATGGGCAGATTGTAGGGAGAGGGACTAGTCTACTTCCATTGGAAAATGCCTGGTGCAAATATATTTGCCATTTTTACTTGGCAAAATGCTGATCTTGCCAATATCAGCATGCTTCAGAAGCTATTATGCAGCTTGTCAAATTGGGTATTTTGTGATTTGTTACTTGATACAAGTATTAAAAAATATGTTTAAGCCATTTTCCTCACACCTTGCTCCTAGTTGAACAAGCATTTCGATTAGGAAAACATCTTTTCATTTACCACAAAAATTACTGTACATTGCAAAATTATATTTCAGGTCCTTTGGTTATTAACTGTTGCCAGTGATAAATTCAGAAGCATAGTTCAACACAAGAGTTGATAATGAGAAACATTTCAACCTACTTAAAGTCTTATTTTCTTTTAGTAAAAGGAAAAGCAAAAGAATCCTCAGCGTTGTTGTTTGTGGGTTTGGCTTTTTTTATGATATCATATGGTTTTATTTAGCATTGAAAAATTATTTTTGTACGTTGTTTCATATGTACTGCCTTTTTTGTGCATTCACTTTTTTCTTCTTTCCCCATCCACTGAAGATACGGTTTCCAGTAAGGATGAGGGAAGAATATTTAAAGATCAACCCCAAGAGAATGAAGAAAAAAGGTCAGATGTACAAGTGTCCTCCACAAATGGGCATAAATCAGTCTTCAGTGGACCTAGAAAGATAGGGTAAAGCCTTTTCTTTGGGAAACTGATAAATCAGACAACAACTGTGTATTGCTGAATGCATTTTCTTTTGAGTTTTTTCAGCGTTCCACATCTGCCTCATACTTTCCAGGGTTAGAAACAGCTTTCATTTAAAAGTGTACTTACTATAGTTAGGCTGCTGTTTCCTAGGAAATGCAGCAGTAATTACTCTTCAACTATAAAAGTATCAGAAAAAAGGCAATTTTACTCCTGGATTTTTCTTGTTTATACTCTGAACTAACAGAGTGTCTTTAAAGGCAGGTTTGTTCAAGAAGCAAATGCAAAAAGTAGTATTTGGAGGGGCTGTTTTTTATGTATATTGGTTGGTTCTGCTCACAAGTCAAGTTTTCCTTTTGCTTCCAGCTGTGCAAATGCAGCCTAATAGTCAAACAGTGCCCCTTTCTTGTGTGTGTGGCAGTGAATAAACAGATACGTTGCTGGTCATTTTGCAGTCTCAGTGACATGTGATGCCAGTTTGGCTGTGTCCTTAGAGGAACACTCACTTACTCTTAGGGTACATGGGCAGGTGCACTGAATATATGATTTCATGAGTGGTATTTGGAGATAACTTGAGGATATTGGGTGAATCGGATGAAGGTTCATATCATGTCTGGAGCTCCATGGACTGGCAGTTGGAAAACTTTGTTTCTGTTGGAACAAGAACACATTTTATTATGGATCCTAAGTACAGGGTAGGTAGATAGCTTTCTACAGCTTTTTTACTTCTGAGAAGAACTGAGTATGAAATTACTTGTTCCAGTGACTCCAGAAATTAACATGAGCGTTTTATCTCTAATGTTGGGAAAAAGAGAATCAGATCACCTCCGGCTTCTCAAATTAAGGTGAAGAAACTACCAGCTTAAGGAATCTATTATAATAGGACCTAGAAGTTGCTCTAAATCATTCTAATTGATAGGTATAGTAAGAGTGCACTGAAGTTTACTTTTCTAATCCTCTTTTCATTTAAATCCTTTGTGAAAATCTATTAGTTGTATGCCCTTGTGAGAAACAATTATTTTTTATAATTGTTTATTTTAGTGGTGTTCAGTGGCCTTTTTCAGTTTGTGGCCTGAAATGCTTTCTGGTGGTAACATTCCCCATAAAGGAAATTTAGTCTTACAAGAATTAGGCTTGCTTTTCCTAGTATATTTTATAGCCTCTCCTAGAAGTAGTTCATTATTCCTCCTCTTCCTTCCTTGCTCCTTCTTCCTCCACCAGGTTCCACGTTCATATATCTCATGAATGGATTTGTTTTAGAAAAGCTGTTTTGGGGCCAACTGCTACTGTCACTTAGTGTCGTGGGATAACTTAAGAGTCTGTCATTGTTTGTAAGTCTATGAAGAATACTGTTACTTTTCAAAACTTAATTTCTTTTGTTTCTCTGTCTTATTAGGCCACCTGTTTCAGGGTAAGGAGGTGATGTTATGTTTTTGGAAACCAGCATGTTGGGAGCATCGATGCATACAATTGTAGAAACTGCAAAGAGAAAATAAATATAGTGTAATTTCCTAGGAGAAAATACACATACTTAGTAAAAATACTTGGTGTATAAACTGTAAAAAAATGAGAGGAATTTACACAAAAGGCACTTCTGTTTCAAAGGTTGAAACTCCTTGTTGAGTAGGAGGGATGTTTTGATGTTTTGTCTTAAAAAGCAGTTTATAGCAAATATGACGCTGCTTTTTTTTTTTTTTTTTTTTCTCCATAGAAATAGGTTTGATAACCAGGTTTGGTGCTGTATTGACTCTTATATCCAGAGCTGTCCGAAAGTCAATCAGATGAAATTAACAAAATGGACACATCCTGGTATTCCAGTCAGGCTGTTATTTCCTGGGAAAAACCTTACAACTTCTAAAATCTTTTATTCCCTGTTTTCATCAGGAAGCTAATTAGGGCAGTTACCAAAGGAGAAATTACAAATGCCAAAGATGAAGGTGAAAGGAGCACAGGCTCAGAAGCTGAAACCCAAAGTCTGCCCAGTGGCAAGTCAACGCCTTGCTCTGAGAGGTGAGCAGCAGAAATCTGGTACAGCTCATGCTGAGATTAATCTAGCAGGGTGTGTCAGTCCTCTATGTTGTGTTGTGTCTTTGAATGCTTGGCATTAATATTACCTGAGAAGCAGAACTTATGTTTAAAACACCCCACAACAACAACAACCAAAAAAAACAAAACAAAAAATCCTAAAAATTATCTCCATCTTCCCTTTCTTTCGTTGTGTTCAGCTTGTGATTGGTGTCAGTACATTGTTGTTTTGTTTTCTGGCTTTTAATTAATAAGCTGTGTACATGTTGCAGAACTGAGGCCCTTTGTTCCAAAGCTTTTCTTTGGTAATGACATGATAATTGATTATAATTTATATTTTCTTCTTCAAAGGCTCTGTTTGCCCTTCTCTTTCCATGATTATTGTCTCAGTTGTCTCTAACAGAATTCCATTTATCATTCTTCTGGGCTTAAGAGATCTCTTATTATTGCTTCTGATAGCATTTTAAAAGGCCAGATGCAACATTCCTCTCATGTCCCACCTCCAAAATGAAGCCAAAAAATAGCTCACATTTTTCTTGTTCAGTTGGATAGTCTATGCTGGATGTAGATTCTTTGCTCGGATGCACACACCTAAAAATTTTACAATCTAGACTGAAAATAATTTTCTGGGGAAAAAAAAGATAAAATTTCTGTAAGATCCAATAGAAATTTCTAACTCTAAAACAGTGCTTCTGGAACACTCCAAATAAGTATACAAGAACACAGGATATCAGGTAAAATGAACATCATGAAGTTTAATTTCTCTGCAGATGAACCTTCTTGCTTAAGCAAGAACTGGCTTCTCTTTGTTGCCTACAATTCAAAAGCCCAATTGCTGGATGTTCTGCAACATGCCTAAAGTTGATAGTGATAATCCTCTTGAAAGTGATAGTTTGATTTATTTTCTTTTTCCACTGGATGCTGAAGCACTTACTCTCCAAATCAGCTCTAAAGCTAGTTTTCTTCTTTAATTCTTACACAGTTCACTAAGTTGTTTTTTTTTTTTTTTCTTCTGAGCTGATTAGACTTTCTGTATCTAACCAGATTCACACCTGACTTTCATGAAACCAGTAGTATTTTTGCTGTTTTTCTGGATTTATTTTGCTTTTCATGGAATAGAGATGGGTGAAAGATCTAAGAGAAAAAAACTCAGAGATCTGGTGTCTGTGCTGCAGAGCTAACACCAAATACAGCTGACACCAAACAAGATGACTTGGCTGGTATGAGCCCTTTTAGATCGTGGGTTTTTTTTTTTGTTTGTTTGTTTTTTGTTTTTTTTATCCCGAAATGTATGTACAAAACAGGAATTTTCATCCTTCTACTAAGAAATATAAGCTGCTCCTCAACCCTTCCACAAGCTAATATTTAGAAAGTGCAGTACCTTCCACCATAAAATAATTCAGCCCCCCTATCAAAAGCATCTCCTAGCAACACTGCTGGGTTACTACATACTTTGGCATAGGGCACAGATTTGGCCAGGTGAGGATGAGATGACAGGCAACTCAATACCCCTAATGTAATAAATCCAGCACCTTGGCTCTGGGCAAAAGCTAGAAATTAATGCTTTACGTGAAAGTCAAGGCAATCAAACATAAAGGCTATATTTATAGACTACTTGATCCTATTTGTCCTTCTAAAACTGTACACAGACCTTACCTGAATTCTATCACCCCAAAAAATTATTTTGCTTTCTTTATGGTTAGCTGCACAAGAACTTTCTTACAGTCTGGCACATCAAAGCAGCTGCACAGATCTCCCACAAGCATCCTTGTCCTAATTCTGGTGAACTCTTAAAGTTACTGCGTAAACTTGGTGTTAAGCAGCAGAACCGAGTAGTAATTAAAAATAACAGCAAAGCTTCCCAGGCCACCATCCATAACTGTTTTGAGTTTCAAATTAAAAGAATATAACAACATCTTGCGACACTGTAGCTGTCCTAGATTTTCCTGCATGTTTCTGAGTTTTTTAATTGCCCTCATCTTTTTAGCTGCATTGCTGAAATTGGTAGTTGTTCACCTACCAACAAGGAAACTGAAAGATAATTTTCATGCTTTCTAAACATTTCTGTTTAAGAGAAGGCAAACTGGGCTAAGAACAGGGAGTCCCAGGCCATAAGTTCATCTCTTCAACTGGCTTATTTTTAGCTCCAGAAAAACTATTTACTGGTTTTGCAGCTGAATGAACTGGGAGGCTGCATCAGGACACTTCTAGGAGAAACAGTATAGGAATTTCAGGCTCAGCTACACAGGCACACTATCCCATCGTACTGAGGTCTTGTCTACCACCTGGAAATGCCTGGCATAGTTATTTTATAACATTTTTCTTTTTTCGTCTACTTAAAATGCATACAAAATACGTTGAGCCTCTCTAAAAGTGAACTGAAATAAGGGATAAGTACAGGAGTGGTCTGTTTAGCATTTGATGTGTAGGGGCTCAGTCTGACTGATGACTCCTGCAGAACCCTTTGTAACATGTTTTCCAATCTTTTATCCCAGCCCACTCTTACTTCTGAACACTCCTATTGATTTGTATTAGTTTACACAGTAAGGAAAAAAAAAATAATCCGTAACAACAATTTTTGTAACAGAAAGTCATGACAGTCCATCAAAAGTGGAGTGGCATGCAACAGGAGTCAGGTTTTCAACATTCTGGCTACTTTCCATTCACTGGTAGGCTTGGAAATTAAGGTGTGTGCATCTAAGTCCAACAGCTTTGCTAAAACGCAGATGACAGCCAAGTAACCTTGATTTTTCTTTGCAGCACCAAAACTGCGTCTTTATGTAAACAGATAGGACTAAAAGTCAATCACAGCACATTTAGTAGGATTTGTTGATCACTGTCTCAGCAAATTACAAAGTAGCAGGGCATGTACATATGAGAAGTGCACATGCAGAAGAGAGTGTTCATTATGTATTATCTACTCTTGTCAATATACTGCTGAAATTGGATAGTAATTGTTAAAAAGTTACCATATGCTCACTAAATTACAAAACTGTGGTTGCATAACGTCTGTAGACAGCCCTGGTGTTTGGGGTTTTCCTTTATTTTCCTTGTTTTCAATAATTCCACCAATGTGGATTCAGAGCCTGTGCTCACTGCTTAACGTAGTGAAGAGTCAGAAGCTGTTGTGTTTCAGAGTGGTTTTTCTCAGTTCAACAGTAGTTCTAATGAAAATTTCCATTGGGGTAAGAAGATTTCTACTGCAGTTGCTCTAAACATGATATGACAGCCTAAACCAAGCGAGGCTGAAATTCAGCTGTTGTTCAGCACAGTGAAGATGCCTGCAAATCTGAAATATTTATTAAGCAAGCCTCTTTTGGCTGAAAATATACTGTAAGTTCCAAAAATTTTCTTCAGTAAATTTGCACTACTGTTGTCCTCTGACACTGTATTTTCCATATAAATAGGGTACAATTCCTCCATCAATTCCTATTTACCAGTTTGGGTTTATTTTTAAGTACTAAGTAGGACTGTATGCAGAACTGTTACTGTCCGCAAGACTTTTTGAGATTCCTGTGAATTGTGAAGAAAAATGAAAAAGTTTAAACTGATGTTTGTGGAGAAAGAAGAGTAGATCAGCCAAGATCTTGTATGTTTATTGCAAATTTCAAATGTAAGGAAAACTTGAATTGGAAATGTGTTGAAATACATTTGAAAATAATTTTCACTGTCAAGAAAGTGCAACAGCTTACCCTTTCTAAACCTCCTCAACGTTCACATTGAGTCAGCATTTTCTAATGGAAAATGTCCCATGGAAAAATTTCTGCCTGTTGCGGTATTAGACAGTAGTTGAGTTTTGGTATAGTGATCACAGGTGCTTGTTTTTATTTTTTAGTCTCTTTTACTAACATGAAATCTGGCAAAAAGACTTCTCTAGCTTTCCTAGCTTTCCAAGCCGGTGAAACAATTGACTTGGGCCAAGAGTCATTATTGCAGTGTAAATAGGACAGTGAACAAGTTGTTTTTTTCTGGAGAGGATGGAGAGCAGATAGCCAAGGATTTTAGACTTTCTGGAGACAGTGCTGGCATTAACATTGGCTGCAGAAGTGGCCAGAACTGTCATGTCACTGTAGTTTTACTTTAAACCAAGGAGCAGCCTGGTAAGAAGTGTTACATGAGTCATCACACCTACTGTTGGAATGCAAATACAGTGCAAAATGAACGTAGAATCATAGAGTGGTTTGGGTTGGAAAGGACCTTAAGATCATTTAGTTGTAACACCACTGTCATGGGCAGAGACACCTCCCACAAGACCAGGTTGCTCCAGGCCCTGTCCAACCCAGCCGTGAACACTGCCATGTTCATGGATGAATGCGGCTTCTGCAGCCTGGAAAAGAGCTGCCCATTTGGGCTTTTTGCAGTTATGGTAGGAGTGCTGAAAACACATTACTTGTATGTATAAAACACAGTGTTTTCCTTTCCAGGTGACCATTTCCTTGCAGTCACACAGTTCATCTGGGGCAATGTTATTCTAGTAAACTGTTACCATGGCTGTTTTCTTGCAGTGGTTTGCTAAATGGGTTGCTTTGGTTTGCTTAAAGCAATAACACTCTAATACCTTCTCTCTATTCCAGAGGGAGTACTCTTTCACTGAACAGCAGTGATAAAGAGGCCACTGCAGGCCATATGAAATGCACTGTGGGTCCCATGAACAGAGGCAATGTTTCCATACCTTCCCTTCCGAGGTCTCCAGCACTCAGCATGCGCAGCATGACTGCAGATTATAGCAGGGTAAGTACACTGATGCAGAGCTAACACTAAATACAGCTGACACCAAACAAGATGACTTGGTTTGCATCAGCCCTTTTAGATTGATTTTTAGCCTGGAAAGGACAAGCCTTACAGAGAAAATTTTGTTTATTCCTTAATTCTGCTGGGACCAGTGAAGATCTTCACTAGAACAAAACGTGTCATGTTCTATCAGTGATGTGGTTTTTGGTTTGGCAGACATTTTTCTTTTGTCTAAGAATTGCAGTTAATGTCCAGCATTACATAATGAGTTACAGATTCTGAACTGGGAAGCAGAAGGATGGGAGTAAGCATTTTGGCACTTCAGGGCCTAGAGTAAGTGCTGTGGATGCTGAGGATGTGACTTTAAACATGCAGAGTCCGGCTTGTTCCTGCTGACTTCTAAGGAAATCATTGCAAGCTCAATACTTGCAGAAGATCAGGCCATACTGACTTGAGGTTCTTTTGGCTTTGGACTGGGCTCTGCATAGTTTATGGCATAACATAAAATGTGTGCTAGAAGCTGTATCAAAATGGAAGGTGGGATTCCTCTTACCTGTTGTTAGGCCTCTTGGGATGTAGGTGGACATGACTGAGCTAGCTGCCTTGGCTGTTTCATAATAATCATCTAGCCAGAAGCCAGAATCAGACACTCTCTTCATTCCCAGACAGTCTGCCTCTTTGTCAAGCAGTTCCTCCTTGCTGTGCACTGAGACATCCGTCTCATTTCAGTTACCCCCCTTAAGAAATCAGGATTGAACTAGCAAGTTATTCCAGTTGCCATGACTTAAGTGTATAAAGAAAGCGAAATTTATAGTCAGAGTAACGTCTTTTACCATTAAAGTTTGGAAAAAAGTATGTAAGCATTTGAGATCAGGGCCCTATTGAATGCATAAATACTTTTTTTTTTTTCTATCTTCCAAATATGTGGTCTAATATATTGTCTTTCCTGATAAAAAAATAAGTTAGTTATATGAAGGGCAATTTTGGGAGCTGTAAATAAATTAATAGTTGTTTTATTTATATACTTGCTGGCCCACAGACTGACTTGATTTCAAGTGCATTAGATTTGGTTGAAAAAGGCCAATCCATTTAATTTAGAAGGAGTTATGTTCTTAGTTATTCCTTTAAAGGAAGGTAAAAGGCCATAATGATATCAAGTATATCAGTTTTATTTAGGGGGTAAGGCTGGCATAGTTTGATTAGTTCAAATACATTTGGGTTTACTCTGAATAAAATCATTATGGTGGTATAAAAAAACTTAGGCTTTATCTTTTCTTGCCTTTTTTTTTTCTTTTGATTTCTAAGCTAGGTAAACTTAATAGATTTGAGTATTTCATTCCCCTCCTTTCACTCCTGATGCATTGCTCTGATTCTTCAGTTGCAAACTCAGAATGTAGGCATGAAGCACATCTTTGTGCAAATTTTATGCATGATCTGTGCTAAGCAAAGCGCATTAGATAGTAATCTAAATACATTCAATAATAGACTGAATGCTAAAGGAGCTTTAGAGTTCTGGGGGCTGATAGAAATGATGCTTTTAAGCTGATAGTGAATAAGCTTGCTTTTTGTATTTATGGGATGTGCATTTTTCTTATTGGTCAGGATGTTGTCTTAGACAATGGCGTGATTATTCCAGCAAGTGAAAGTGTACCTGAAGATTTAGTAAAGAAGCGTGGTAGGAAAGCATCTGGAGCACCTTCCATTGCTGTTTCTAGGGTTTCTTTGTCATCAGGCAAGTATTAAATCTTTTCCTTCTTTCTGCCAGCCTATATCATCAGGAGATTATTAAATTTCATAAACTTCTTCATATTCATTCTGAAAATTCTTCCATTTTCAAAGCAAGTTTATACAACTTAACAAGTTTTATATTTGAAAATATAGTAGTCTTAATCCCAGTAATGTTGGCACAAAGTTAGTATTAGGTAAATTATATGCTCTTAGAATTGTTGTAAGATTTCATTCATAATTGCACATTGTGAAATCATTCTGTATGTGGTCGACTCTGTGCAGATACTACCTATCTGCCATTACATTTCACTCCCACTTTTCCCAGAAGCATATTTGGAAAACAATGAGCTGTCAGAGAACAATTCCCTTACAGGCTTCATGTCCTTTCATTTTTATATGTGATGCACTGAACCAGTCAATTCCTCTGTAATTTACCTCATTACATTGGAGGCTGTTAGGTAAATGAGGCTTGCACAGGAAAGTGCTGCGAGATCTACTTTGCAACAGCGGGTGGACATCCTCCTTTTCCTATCTGAAATAGGAAGCAGGAGTGCCCTGAGCTCTTCTGCTCCTCCCAGACACTCGGTCAGCTTCTTACAGGGCTAACAGAGTGGGTTCAGATACACAGGTTTCTCTCCAAAACACAGCCGGGCTCGCTTTACTTCATCTGAATTTAGCCCAAAGCAGAAATCTAGTGCTGTATCGCATAGAGCTCATCAAAGGACATAATGTTCTTCACCTTAGATTTTAGAACTTGAAAGATTTGGAGTTTATTTGAGAATATTGTATGGTGCAACTCCAGGCAGAGACATTACAGACTTCTATAGGAAGTGAAAATTTTCCTATTTCTGCTACCTTATAAGATAAAGGCTTTCCTAGTAGAAAAGAACTGGCCTCATGTTACCAAAGCAACTGGACACTGAGCAAAATCACAGGCAACGTGGGAAAAGGCCTCAGATTCTTCATTGTCTCCTTGTTGAGGGATCTCAAAGGACATTATCTCAGGAGCTCTAAAGCCCAGGTAGAAGATTAACAGTTAAAAACTTTCCAGATTCCTACCTGCAAGGTCTGTCTATCTTTCACAGTATATTGAACAGTCACACAGAAGATTTATTTGGAGAGGACTAAGATCTTTCTCAAAGACATCTTACATGTTTTATGCCTATAGAATGGTTGAGAGACCTGTAGGACTTGAAACAAATTTGTGCAGGTGTCGAGACTTGTTTGCTGCCCCCTCCTTTCTGCACAGGGAACACCAGTAATGGCAGAAGTACTTTCTATGTCCATCCCTAGTTGCTGAATTCTGAAGCAGACACTGGGAAGAGTTTGGTGGTGGTGGTGATGTAATAATAACCATGAACACTTGTACTGTAAATTTTGCAATATTCCAGGCTGACAGGCATACCAGAGAAAGTCAAAAACTTGATCTGCAGTATCATCCACAGGAGGCAATTACAGCAGGTATATAGGGCAGGAGAAAAAATATTGGCCAGAAGGCTGAACAGCATCAGAAGTCATATTTTTCCATTTATCATGTTGTTCAGTTGCCATAGTTTGTGACAGATACCTAAAATGTTGTTTTGATTTTTTCGTTTTGGTTTTTTTTTTTTTTTTTTTTTTTTTTTTTTTTTTTTTTTTTTTAGAATAAAAACTGGTTGGATTTGTAGAAGATGGAACTGAATGTTTTTGTACAAATTATAGTAAACATTTTAATTGCTTTTATTTTACAGATCGTAGCCGATCTGAGATAGATTTGAGCGAATCTTTCTCTGAAGGAAATGAGGATACTCTGAGCATAAGAAGCAGATCTGTACCTAGTGCCTTAGATCAGGAAATGGTGAGTTATAAATATGTAAATGTTTATCTAGTGGAAATCCTGTTTGCTCAGACTTATGAAATCGGCACTGTATGTATACATATGTATCTATTTCAGGGATATTTGATAAGCTTTTAAATGAGCAGTCATGGTTACAGTTTGTTATTGATTTTCTGGTTTTTGAGTTCACAGGTGAAAGAGATCTAGCCTGAAAAGGAATTTTAGGCACTGTATTATACATGCTCTGAAGTTTTGTTAATTCATACTTTCTTAAATTTTAATTTTGATGCTGAGAAATACTATATTTTAAAGTCTTTTGTCTTTGTCTGGTTCTGATTTTTTCCTTATGTATATTTTTATCAAATGAAGACCACCCTTTTAGTTCTGCCACTGTTGCTTGGTGCTTTTTCCTGTTCACTGTTTTCTGCCATACATCTCCATGCCTTTTTCTATGTATTCTAGGCTGCTTTTCTTGAAGTGATTCATAACTTCCTTCTTTTCTTCTGCACATATCCAAGATAAACAAGTTGCAGATGTGCATAATTGCTGTAAAAGAATTTCCAAGCTTATTAAATATGCAGGGAGGGGAAGAAGAGTTGTTAAAAAAGTCCTTCATCTAATTATACTCTTTTCTGAAGTTCCAGAAATCATGCTTATAGGTTAAGAAAACTGATAGTCCTCTGCATTATGGTTTATGCACTTTGTCTATTGTCACAGTCCTTCCCTGCCATCTGCTCTTTTCAGAAGAGCATTGGCCATGGGAGATGTCACCCCTTCTTGTAGCCTCTGATACTTGTGGCTTGGTGGAAAACAACAATTTGGGATTCCCATCTGTTTCTTGGATTGTAAGTGCTCAGAGAATTTGCCTGCAGCATTGCTTTGATTGGATTAATCTATAAGGAAATAAAAAAGGTCATTCCTGTGTGTCAGATTTCTGTGGAAGTAAAACTTCAAAAATAAGTGGTTTATTTTTTAATTGTAATAAAGAAAAAGGATGTGTTCTTGGTTAAGAAGCTGGAAAATATTGCAGAAGAAAAGCATAAAATAAGAAAAACCTTAAAAATCTTTTTGTCAGTTTTCTGCTCTAGTTGTAAAGGGTGGGGTAGTTATCACTTAGGGATTTCTGAGGCAGGTGTCAGAGACACAAAGTCCAGAGTGGTTTTCTGTTCTTTGATTTTTGTCTTCCTCTTATTCAGAGGGATTTTTTTTCTTTCATTTTTCATTCTTGCTGACTCTGAATGAATTTTCAGATTGCATCTCAGCAACTCTGTAGCTTCTTTGCTAACGTAGATCTCCCTTGTGGTATAACATTGATTTAGTTGCTCCAGGGTCTGTGAGAGTGCTAATTCCCCTTTAAATTCAATTCATAATGGAGTTCATAGATGTCTTATAATAATAAATATATAATATATGATATTCTCATATGCTGTGTCTTAGGAAATAAATTGATTGCATTCATCAGCTTTAGTGTTACCATAATTTTAGGGTAGTTTGACTCACGGGAGTCCTTCAGAGTGTTGCCTTATATTCATTATGGATACAGGGTTTTGAGATAAAAGTTGCATTCCTGCTGGAGTTTAATTTATTTGGTGCTCGATATAAGAGGCAAGGGAAAAAAAAGAGATATCTGATGAATATGGTAACAGCTTCTGCAGCCTCTGGAAAGTTAGAGTTCATTTTCTCCTGGCCAACTGGAGGAGCTAGCTGAGGTCCTTCAGCTTCTTACTCCTGGGTGATGGGATCTGGCAGCAGTGCTGTGGGAGATACCCCATGTCAATAGTATATGCAGATTGCTGGAATTTATCAGCTGAAAGGGTGGGAAAGGGCTTTCAGCCGCTTTGCTCTCAGCTTTATCAGGAAAACCAATGACACACATGGAGAGAGATCAGCTGGAAAACTGAATGGACATTTTGCTTCTCTAACTTAACATTTCTCTAGGTAGTGAAAAGGGACAACCCCAGGAAACCCACATACTGTTGTATATATTTATCATGGAGTATGGGGAACCACTTAAATCTAGTGTTGTGTTCAAGTGTGCGCACCTTATCTAGAGATGTATGTTGAATTCCTGAACAGTAGTGTTCATTACATACTCAGCTGCTTTATTAGAAGTAATTGGATAAAGTGCATTTTATAACCCCCACAGGAGACCATGAGATTGATGTCCTACTAGCTCTAACTTTAATAAGCTAATAACACTAACCAATTATGTAGTTGCAGTTCTTAACGCCTAAGAAACATAATCATTGTGATGCAAAATGGATCAAGAGCATCAGTTAAACATTAACCATTCTTTTAGTTTCAGGTATCTGCTTGCAGAGAAAAATCAGTAGTCAGCTAGCTGTCATTAGGACTCTTTTAATATTTGAGTGTCTTGACCTGAAACACTCCAGTCTGAAGATGTTTATTTTTTGCCTTGTATTTAATTATTCAGCAGTAAAAATATAGCATTGTTTATTTTAAAGTCCACAAGAATGTATACAACAGTGCAAAGGAAGGAGTTTTGCGTGTGTTACAACAGGAAGAAGCAATTCTGGTACAGGCAAGAAAGAAAATGGTGTATTCTTGTGCCAAGTTTTAAACTTGAGTACATCACCTGAATTCTGAAGTCAATGAGGAAAGTAGAAGTAAAGTATGGGTTGAGGTGTTTTGTTTTTGCTTTAGGGGTCTTGGGAGTTTTAATTCTGGGCGTTCAGCTCTCTGTCTCCCTGAAATAGTTTGCTCTGTTGTGCCTGGATCTCCATGGACTTTTTCCTTAGAGTATAAAATATGTGACTTCTTTTTTGTGTGGGGTGGTAACAGTGCCCTAAATAGATAAGAAAGAAGAAGAGATCAGCAGAGAAAGCTCATTGTAAGAACAGAAAGCTAAGGGAAATATTTCCTTTAGTATGTAAATTTTGGTCCCAAATAGAGTAGTGGCTTGTCCTGATTTTCCTCTGCTCAATATTAAATATGCAGTTACAATAGGAAAGTAGTAATAGAAAATTTTGCATCACTTTCAGATGCTTTTATTTCAGTTCAGTCATTGGAGCAAAGGAGAAGAGATGCAACGTCTAGTTCTACGTCTACTAATGAGAAATGCTCTGCAGATCTTGACATAAACTGTGACAGCTCAGCTGTCCAGCAGCATTTCTTCCCTGCTCTGTTTTTCCTGATTAGCATAGAACTCTCCTGAGTTTAAATACAGTACTTCGCTGTTTAGATTAAGAGAATGAGAGCCACAAAGCAACAGAGAGTGAGGTAGCTTACCACATGAGATTTTTATGGTTTTAAAGCGGATATGAGGCGGTTGAACATTTGACTTCCATTACAACTAGAAGCAGTGTCTTTCAAAATACCTGCCATAAGGTTTAAGGAAATGCTTGAAATTTCCAAGCTGCGCTTAACAGCATGATAGTTGTCTGTTGGAGTTTTTTCCTGTAACTTTTACTTAAAGTGAACAGTCCTATTAGGACTATCAACTAGATTTTAATTTACTTTTTAGATTTTACTCTATTGCTATGTTTAAATATTTTTTTTTTTCTGTATATGAGCTAAAGATGTTACAGTTCTGTCTTGTTTGTTAAAACTCAAGCATATATATGAAGCTGTGCAATTACTGATTCCCCCCCTTTTTTAGTTATTCAAGTAATACAGGGATTTAATTCTTTTTAAAATATGCACATCAACTGGATTTTTGTTTATACCTGAAATATATTCAGTGTGTATGATGGCAGAGCAAGCTTTTCCCAAGCTTGCTCTGCAAGCCGTTTGACAATAACCCAGGGCTTTCAGCACTACCTGTTAGAAAGTGGGTCTGTTTTAATGATAGTGTTCATGAAACCAAAGAAAGTGTGGAAGGGTGTAAGTGTAATACGAATTGTGTCCCATAAAAACATAGAACTTGGACTGTAACCAAGAAATGAATCATCTAATGGCATCTGGCTACAAATGTCTTTGGGTAAGCCAGTTTCAATGATCTCCTGGCCCCTGGTATTAGACCTTAATTCACTCACTTTGTTAAGATTTGAAAAATTCTCAGTTTCCCTCTAAGATTTCCAAACCTGAATTCCTGGATGCAAATAGTAGTAAGTAGAATAAGGTATTTCACATGGGATTGTTAGTAGGTATAGAAGTGGATTTTGTTTATGTGTACAGTTGCTGGCTAAGCAAAGGTATGCATCTCCAGAATAAGATATGAAATATGTATTTGAAGTTTTTCAGTTCCTAAGCAATTGAACCCTAAAACCAAAACAGCACCTTTTCCCCTTATGCTATGTGGCTGTGCAAAGATGTGGAAAATCTAAAATGAAATTCCTCTAGAGATTAGAATTTTGAATGTATTCTGCACTGTCTTCCAAAAGTGAAAAATATATGAAACAAAACCAAGTGGCAGAGGCTGACCAAATACAGAGCAGAACATGATGACTAAAATGAGTGTTTGTCATTTAGGATTATCTGGATGAAGCAGAAGAAGATATTGATGACGTAGTGGCTTCTAGTTATTCAAGGAAACACGAACATTTGACAAGTGGATTATCAACAGTAAGATCTTGAGTAGACAACATATGCTTTTTCTTCCACAAATGACCACAGTTTCTCCAAAAAGGAGTTTAACTTCATACTACTTAGCAGCAGATCATCTTTTATGTTTTTAATGCTGTTCTGTGTAGCGCATCAAAGAGAAAACCACTTTGCATACTCATCATCAGATTTCCTCACATGGTCAAGTTACTACCAAGCTGACATTTGAAGAAGGCAAAACATAGGTGTTTGCAGTACGTGACTGCTCAGCTTTGCAGAGGAGCACTTAATTTACTTGAAATGAAGAGAACAATGCTGTGGTGGGATCTTCCATCTCAAACCACCTTCTGGTTGTTTGGGTTCTTGAGACACAAATACTTGTCTGTGTGTTTGCACACATACCACTTCTGTGGCATCATTGTCCATCCCCCAGCCCAGCTTCTCCCATTCTTCATTACATAATTGCTATGCCACCCACATCTGAAAAGTATTTTTCTTTATAGTGTGGAAGGAGGTACTTGGGGATTTCGGTTAGTGATGACTTTTCTACCTTCTGCAATATTTGCAGTACTTTTCTGATACATCCTTTTGTTTCTTGTCATACCCACAAGCTATATACTGTAGATCAGATGCCCGAGTCTTGCAATTGTCTAACTGTTGCAACTTAATGTTAGCTTTAAAAGAATGGGTACATTTTCAGGTTACTTGAGATGCAGCAAAATGGATATAACAAGCCTTATGGAGTTGATTATGTAGTCTGTTATTCATTGGGAAAGAAATCAGATTATAAAAGTAGCCTTTAACATGTCTAGTTTATGACTGTCCAGCATTTTTGGGATCTGACACTTAGGATGTGGGAAACTGATAGCATCTTCAGGAAAGTCATGGAGCCCTCTCTGGCCAGTATTCTTCATGTCTTGTGCCTAAGAATAGCTCTGGTCGTCTTACAGAGTATCAGAAAACTGCAACAAACTCCAGATAGAAGATGAGAGGGTTGAAGAGGATGAAGAGATGAAGAGTCTGTATGCTAAAAAGGAAGAGAAAATTTGTTCCATGTCAATAACCTATGAACTGTCCTTTCTAGACTGCTTCTCCATTAGTCCCCATGCAGGCAGGGCCCAGGGAATGCCTACTTAAGTTCTTGATCCCAAAGAGATGGAGTTGGCCAAACCCAAGCTTGGCTTACCTGGGGAGGAGAAAGGGCTGAGAAAACTACTGACACAGTGCATTTTGGTATCTTAGATCTGGCCATATCCAGACCTTTTTCCTTTCTGGAACATGTAGTTCACAGAAACAGTCACAACAGACGCATGTGGCATTTAATACCAAATCAAACTTGAGCAAACGTAGCCTGTTGACTGGTCTAATTAGACCCATTTACCTGAGATTGACTATGACTCTGTCATATGATGCTGTCTCCAATGCTTGCTGGCCCCATGGATTTTATAGGCAGTATTATTTTTATTTCCTCTGAATATAGGTATGAGGTTTGCAGGTGCTTAAGTGCTTTCTCCATTTAGGCCACTAATTGAGGAACTGTATTTAGAGAGCCTTCCCTCTATGTGCTGTAGGCAGCATTCTGTCTGTGTGTTGGGTTTTGTCCTTTGCTGTAGATTTCCCTTTGACCTTTTTCTTAAGCAGAGCGCAGCTTTCCCAGTGCTGTAGGTTTGAGATAATCTCACATCTCTGTGCACTCATTTCTCTGTATTCACCATGACATGATTTTTAATGTCACTGCATGCTATGTTAATGGTAAAGTTGCTAATGGCAAGCTGCTTCTCCCTGCAAGAGCAAGTGAATTTTACAGGTTCTTTTTTTATTCCCCTTTAGTGTGTGTTACTAGTTACTAATGTTCCCTCTCTCTCTTATTTTTGCTTTTAGCCTGCTTATTGTAAGCCTTTGAGCCTTCTGCACTGTATGGATTTTTTTCACGTACTTATCTGTCAAAAGACTGTGTGCTATTAAGTCTCACTGAAACAATGTTATTAACAGTAGATTCTAACTGCATGGGGTTTTTCTTTGGTTTTTTTTTTTTTTTTTTTTCTTTTTTCTTTTTTTTAATATGAGAATTTAGAGTATAGTATGGGTGCTCTGACAATGAGCATTTGATGTAAAGGAAGAAATATCTCAAAGGGTAAAGGTATTTGAAATCTGCCTGTAACATGAGGGAGCTAAAATGGAAATGGAAATTACATTGAACAGGAACTGTATCTCAGCATTAGAGTATTTTACTTTGTGTTTTCCCAAAGCTCATATATGAACGGTGTATTTAGTTTTCCCTACATCCTGCACTGGTTCCTTTCCAAAACATATTAATGTGTTGTTTTCAAGACCCATCATATCAGTAATACTGAATTGTTCCAGTGCCTTACCGCAGCAGTAAGATATGATACAAAACAAATGCAAATCTTAGTGAGGTACTAAAATATGGGTCCACATCCTCCATATTTGTTGGTTGTTTACTACTTATGAAACTGGAAAATCAATAGATCTCATAAGAACATTACATTTAGCATATATAATGTCCAGTGTAAATGCCACAGAACAGAGTCTATGGTGAAAAAAATGAAGAATATAAAATACTTCTACTAAATTTGTGTTATTTTGTTTGTGGTTTGAAAGCAATTCAGAAATTGTGTTTGCACAAATTTTGGGGTCATCTATTTGTTTAGGACTTTCTGGGTTGTTCATTTTTGTTTTCCCAATTGTTTATCCTTCATTGCCTGCTTACCTAAAGATCAAGAAAAAGAGTATTTGGATTCAGCAGAGAAAAACCTCATCCACCTTCTTGTGTTGGCATAACCTTGTTTGTTTACTGAAGTGGGCACACAAATTTTTGCTTTTCTGTTACAGGGATAGTTTAGGCATGTTGGAGCACATACTGGGACTGTTAAGTTCACTAACAGTTTCCAAGTATACCCATTTCCATGTATGCTAGAGATGGAAATGCATTAATGGTAAAGGCAGGAATTTAGCTCAAAGTTTGAGGAATAGGAGGAAATATGGCATCTTTGTTGGGGTGTGTTGCTAATTCTCCACTAATTTTAACCAGTCCTGCTCATGGAATTTCAGCCAATTATACCAAAGATTAAAAAGACAAGCATTTTTCTTTTTTCTTCTATTTATTTATGTAAATTAAGGATAAAGAAGGCCAGCAGAAATACAAAAAATCAAAACAACAAAAAAAACCCCACAAAAACCAAAACCAACCAAACAAAAAAAAAACCACACAAGAAAAAAAAAAAAGGGCAAAAAACCCCCAAACCCAAACAAAACCGAAACCCACAAACCACAACATTTTTTTCCTGTTTTTTATTCCTACATGGTGTATAAAATTAACTTTATGGGTAATGACTGCTTGTTTGGTTTTTCATGTCTGTGTCACATTGGCACAGGCCTGCTTAACCCTCCAGCTTTCTGTGCTGCAGGGCCCTTAGGCAAGGTCCTGGGAGAACTGAGTTTTGCCACAGACCAGTTCTTTTTGTGTGGCTCTTCCCCTTGACTGTGCTCTCCCTTCCTCTCTGCGGCTGATGAAGAAGGAGGGAGATCAAGATGCAGTTTCACTTGAGATCACTGGTGAGATTTCCAGATACTGCCCTAGCAAGCAGAGGGGGAAAAGTGATCCCCCCCAGTATTCTATTACTGTATTTTTTCCCCAGAGTGACTTGTTTCAATATTTGTGTGCGTTTTTCATCTGTTCTTACAAACTCCACAGAGAAACTGCCATTTCTTACAATGGTGCCAATCCAGCAAATACATGAATGCTTAGCTTTTGACTAGCTTAAGAGAGGATTGACTTCATGCAGACATAAATGAGGACAAATCCAAATACAATCCAATACAAATCCAAATCTGTGGATTTGGTGTTCTAAAATGTAATTTGTTTTGATACAGCAGATAATTAATTTCTGTTTAATTACCACATGGTTTAAATTTCTATTTAAGGCCATGTGTCTTTTGATACTTGAAGTATATGGAAAGCACTTAACATTTCTCTGATATGGTGATACTTTTTTCCTTTCTCGTTATGGCTTTGCAATACAAACTTCCTTTACCTGTCTGTATAGGTAAAGATTTATTTCTGCACTCATTCTTTCTTACTGCAGCTATCTAATGCTTTTTTCTCTTGATCTTTTGTACTACCTGCTTTAAAGATCTCCCCAGAAGGCTCTGACAGAAAATGGACATATCTAAATGTTCCTGAAACAGATGGTGATACTGTGAGTTCCCCTGAATCCTCTGCTTAGTTTACCTTTAAGGTTTCTCTCTCTTTTTTTTTTTTTTCCCCCCCTTTTTTTGAAGACTATACCTGTGTGTCTTTCAAAGTTCCTGTGTCTTAGGATTTAGATACATATATTTTTGAGCAATTTCGCTCAATGACTCAAAAGAAAACATGTGCCAGATTTCTCAAATGCCTTTTGGCAATGTGAATATTGCTCTGGTTTTATTTAAAAATATTTAGTTCTTTCTTAGTTGTAATCTTCTGGAAGAGGAAATACTCATAGCAGTACTCTGCATGGTATGAGTGAAAAAAGAGATTGAGGGGTGATACATTACTTTGTAGTGGAAAAATTTGTGGGATTATTGCTAAACTTTTTTGGCTTTAGGGAAGTTGCAGAGATGCTGTCTATTGAATTTTGCTCATTCTTTTAGAATTGCTAATGAGAAGTAAGTGTCGCTTTAGACAAACATGGTTTTATACTGTCTCCATATACGGGAAGCTTCCTTGTAACTTTTTCTGATGGTTCTGTCAGCAGTTGTCTTATGAGACTCAGTAAAAATTAGGTGAACAGCTGAGCCAAAGAGGTGCTTTTTTTTCTGCTTGGAACTTATGTGAGCTTACAATTTATGTAGCCTCTCTGCTCTTCAGTTCATGCATGAATTACATGGTGGTAATTTAAATTTAGTCATGTTTATAAATAGGTTTGAGTCCTGCATGGAAAAACATCAACTGTCTAGACATTTATTAATTCTAGTTCTTATTCCCTTTTACATCAAATGGTGATATTTCTGTTCTATGGTATATCTGTTTTCACAGCAAGTCCTAACAAGTGTGATAATATTGCAAGGCTGTTGCTATATGAAAAAAGCAGATTCTTGAAAAGAGTAATTTGTTTAAGCCTCTAAGTCCTTTTTCTCTCCCCCTCCAGACTAGCATTAACAGCATGCTGAGTGTATATAGTGAAACTGGTGACTATGGCAACGTGAAGGTCAGTGGTGAAATCCTTCTCAACATCAACTACAGCTACAAAACAGGTGCCCTCAACATCCTGGTGAAAAGTTGCAGAAACCTGGCCGTTGCAGATGAGAAGAAGCAAAGGACCGATCCGTAAGCACAGAGAAGAGTTTCCTTAAGCTCTGCTAGGACTACAGCACACACTGTAGTCTGAGGTTGTGATATGAGCCTGAGAATTCATAAGATCTAGTTGCTACAAGCAACAATCTGATGATGGATGGTTCGGGATTCCCTGTGGGAAATGCACTTTCAGTATGTTTCTTAACGCAACATATGCCTCTTCCAGTGAAACAATAAGATTACTGAAGTTATTAACCTGTTTGATAGTAAAAGGGAAAAAAATATGAATGATTAGGGAGGCTGAATTGATTTCTTCTAGAATAAAAATTAAAGTATATAAGAGGAATGATGTTTTGGAGGGAGAGAGGGATAGAGATAACTTTGGTTTCATGCACTCATAGATTCACTTTGCAAGGACCATGTTTTCTGAGCTTCTCATTATAGTTCTCAGTATGATATGTAAATTTTCTCCTCAGAAAGTAATAATTAGTGTCTCTAATAATGTGTAATCCTGTAGTATGCAAGATAAGAAATTTTTCATTCTCTTTTATTTTCAGTCATACGTAACCAGTCAGTAATCATATGCTACATAAGGGAAAGTGTTAGGAAAGCTTTCTGTATTTCTGAGAATGAGTAAATTAATTTAGCTCTGTCTTTTGTTATTCTGATCCTATCTGACTAACATTGCTATGTTTTTAGATAAAGACCATATCTTTTCATGTTTCATACATTCTCTGTTACACAGGTACATTGTTTAGACTGCAAGAATTAATTTCCTTGTATGTGTTGCTGATGCAGCAATGTCAGCTCTTTGCTCAAACTGGTAATTTCGATTCCTTGCTAATAATTTCCTACTTGATCTGCAGATACGTCAAAGCATACCTTTTGCCTGATAAGTCCCGCCAAAGTAAACGCAAGACCAAAATTAAAAGTAACAGCACCAATCCAGAATTTAATGAAACACTGAAGGTGAGAACAGTGTCTCTCTCTCAAGCTGTGATGAATGTTCCACTTGTGCTTACAGGCATTTTCTATATGCGTTCCAGTATGGGGATTAGAATTTGGGAGAGATACCTCAAAAGGAAAGGTATTTAAGCAAACACATCTAGTAATCCTATGAGTTGTAATTCCTGGCTTTCAACATTGAGGAAGTGTTTTTGTTGGTTCTCCCCATTGTGGGTGAAACTCCTATTAGTTCCCATAGATTTCTTTCAAAACTGTTGATGTTCCCATTGAACCTGAGTTCAGAGTTGCTAAAAGCACTTTAAAGATTTTGTGCACCCTAACTTAGCAACTGATGCTAAAGTAAAACTAGCTTAAAACTTCCCATTTAACTGGTTTTGAAGAGACAACAAACTCAGTGAGATCTGAATTCCTCTGGAGGCTTCAATTTATTTTTAAAGCAGAATTGATTTTGTTAAGAAAATGCCAATAGTGGCTTCATTACCTGCCTTCCTAAAAAGCTATGGCGAAGTTCATTTTCTGTTGCAAAAGGCAGGGACAGATTACTTCCTTGAGAACTGGTGTCACACAACGCCCCAGGCTCTTCCCTTCCTTGGCTTTTACCCATGTCCACTACAGAGGTAGAACTATTTTGAACCCTTCACAAGCTGATCATTCACCTCCTTGGCTCTGTGGCACAGGTGGAAATGGCAGAGTTTCTGTCCAGTTCACTGCCTGTTTGGCGTCACAAGGCTTCTGGTGATTCCTCTTCCTGTCAATAGATCAGAGTTATCTCAGCTGGTAGTCATGAGGCCAGAAACATTCTTTAGTTTCTCCTGGTGTTTTTTGTCCCCCCCCAATTTCAGTGATGTTTTAAATAAGTTTCTTAGATACTCGCTGACCATTATACTTGGCTTAACCTGGCTACAAAACCATTTTGCAGACACACACACTTGGTCTGGCCAGACTGCGTGCCAAGGGAGAGTCTCTTGTACAGCCTCATTTTTAAATGGTTTATAGTAAATTTCAGACTTGCCTGAGCTAGGTGAAAAAAAAAAAAAAAAGTGTTAGACTATTTAGCAACAAACATAGCACTAAACATGTTTGCTGGTAGGGAACTTGGTGAGTATAGGACCTAGCAGATTGCTAAAAATGTGAATTACAACAAAGAGGGTTTACTTGAATTGTGGGTATGTAAGCAAGGGCTACATCTGTTCATCCCAACTGTAACTACTGTTAAAAGTAAAATAGAATTAAAATAATTAAATCTGTCTGTATCTTTCCTCTTTGACTTTTATTCTATTGTTGCTGAATATGACATCTCTCACAGTGGAACTGTTGGCATTTAGATTAAGCATTGTAGACATATCTATACATGGCTCGCCAACTGACTTGACTGTTTCAGCTTTTGGAGAATATGTGTCTGTGTCCAGATGTTGTTCCTAATGCAAAAGAGAAGACATCTGGGTCTTTTCAGCTAACACCAAGAGAAGGGTGAATTTCAGGGAATTAATAAGCCTTTTGCTAAAAGCAGATTATGCAGAGCTAGAATTCCAGATGTTTATAATTTTCTGTGTATTTGCTAGAATATGATTTTTTTTCAGAGGAGTTTTCTAATAGCTTTCAAAACCAACAACAGCTACAAAGACTGGTATGCTTGATGTATGCTTTGCAGATGCAGTTTTACTTGGTTTTGGAACAATTTTTCATCTTACAAAAAGATACAATTGAAAAGGAGAGGATGTTATTTCTAGAAGGTTGTGTACAGCAGACTGTCTTTGTAGAGATGAAAGAATCGGTGGGGTTTCTTATAAACTAAACTTTGATATTGTTTTACTGCTTTTACATAAACTTACCAGGAATTAACAGGATCATAGTTATAAGCATCATAATTTACTTTATAATAATAATTACCCAGTAAATAATACAGAAAGAAACACAGTCACGATAGTAACGTTAATGACCATAGGATGCATACTGCAAAGAAAAGAGATTTAACATTTGCATTGTGAGCTTTCTGACTACATCGATCTTGTTTGCAAAGAAAACCTCTCTTTCATTCTTCATTTGTTAGCTGCTGTGGGCTTCATGAAATTGAGCTAGAGTTGTAAAAGGCTCCATGGAAACTATTATTTCTGCTTATTCTGAGAGTTTCTTTTTCTCTTGGTAGTATGTCATCAGTCACACACAGCTAGAAACCAGGACCCTGCAGCTTTCTGTCTGGCACTATGACAGATTTGGACGCAACAGCTTCCTTGGGGAGGTGGAAATTCCATTTGATTCCTGGAACTTTGAAAATCAGAGTGATGAGTGGTTTGCGCTCCAGCCCAAGGTAAAGGTTTCCAGTGGCCGGTGAAAGTGCTGCAAGGCAAATTTAGCAAGACTTCGTTATTTTTCCTTTGGAATGTGTTTATAGAATGGGACATTATGAGTTTCTAATATGGCAATAAAAACATTATCTTTGTTCTTTATTCAACCAAAACATACTGGTTTTAAAGTCTGCATAAAATCTTTACACATGATTGGCTACTTAAAAGATGGTTTTTTGTTTGTTTTATAACTAAACTATAAGTTCTTCATGTGGCAAACCACAGCAGAGAAATGACCTAGTAAAGAAATTAATTTTTAAAAATAGCATATAAAACAAAGGACTTTTCTACCACTCCCCCCTATCCAACCCTTAACAGTTTATGAAAGAAACAGACCTTTTTTGTTTCTGGTCAAAGTGCTTTACACCTTTCAGCTGTGACAAAATGACTTCTCAATCTCTTATTCATCTTAACTAGGAAGGTACAAGATAAGGCTTATCAACAGGCAAATCAATAGGATGACTTCTGTGTCTAGGGCACTCCCTGCTTTAGCAAAGGTGTGGTCTCCTCTTTAAACACTTACACACCTCACACTTTATAAGTGGCAAAGATCCTTCCCAGTTTCCTAGTTCGGCTTTGTTAATAAGGGTGACCACCACCAGCTCTTCCTTTGTGGTCCAAACAAGGTGAGATCTGGAAGAGAAAGTGGATAATGATGGCAAACATGTTTCAGCCAGCACTGTGTCCAGGCCAGGATGCCATCCTCCTCATAAGCTTGCTTCATGTAAGTTACTTTTTGTTGGGTCTGCTCTTGAACTAGAAAAAAATGTCTACTACATCACTGTCAAAGCTCTGGCTGGTGTCAGATGTTGCTCTTATTTAGTACCCACCCGTCCACAACAATAAGATACACATCTAGTATTTGTTTTGCTTACAGTTAATATGCAATGTTGGTCTGAAATTGCGCTTCTTATCATGTAGTAGTCTCTATCATGTTATTTCAGTCTCGGGGGATTTGTGTGTGTATGGGTGGTTTCTTTTAATCCTAACAGAGGAAAAAACCCGACAGCCATGAAGGTCTCCTGCTCAGGAAAAAAATCAGGCGCTAAACATTTCAGCTGTTCCAGCTGGAAGGTGGTGTCTGGTTACTTCCAAACGCATTAAAAGGATTTTAAAATTAGTTCTTTTTTACCGAAGAAAGCAAACACAGAATTGGTCTTGACTGTCTCCTAAGTTAGAAATAATGCTTCTAAACTTAAAATACTGCAAAGATTTTGACCAGTAAAGATAATATTTTTAAAATAATATCAATTATTGTGTTTTGAATTTAAAAAAAACCCCACAGGTTAATACACATGCACATTACATGGTGTTCTCCCATATGAACTGCCTGATGGAGACAGGAATGGTAGTCAAACATTTCCCAGGTTATGTTACAGCACTTTATTTGTCCTGTCAGGAATCATTTAGCTGCTTTAGTGAAAAGGTTGGAGACATTAAGACCTATTTCTTCTATGAGCATTGGATGTCCGTTTTCAAGAGAAGTGTGGTTAAATTGGAAAAAGAAGAGAAAATACTTCTGTGGTCAAAGAGGGGGCAGAATGGGGGTTGGGGGGGGAGAGGGGGAGGATGACAAATTCTAACTGAGGTAAGAACTTAGACCATCACTTGTCCACAAGTAGAACAGAAAAAAATAATTCTTGCTGCCTTTATGGGAAATCTGATCCTAAACTTGCACAGTTTAGACCATAAGTGAGCTGCCTGACTGGAAAGATTTAGATATGGTGGAAATTATTCCACAGCCATTTACTACAGGTTTTCTTTTATCCTTTGTTTAGCAACTGGTATCAGGCACTGGTGGGGAGAGGACAGTTTTTCCTCAGAGTCAGCACAGGAATGCCTATTGCTGTAAAAGTGCTTCAAAGTCACAAAAGGGCAGTGTTGTTATCACTAAAATTGCTTTGTTCCCTGTCCCATGCTTGCATACAGGCTTAGCCCCACTAAACATGCTTGGTGCCTTAGCCTGAAATCTATGGTATGAAGGCAGTGCCGACTCTACATATCACCATATGTATTTCTGGTGCAGGCATTTTATTTCTGTTTTCCCTTCATAATAGAATTTAACCCTTCCTGGGAAGTCAGGAAATAAGCTGAATGCATCTTGGAGACATACTGTCACAGATCAGACATTTGTCTATAAGCATACTTTAAAGGCTTGTATGGTGCGTTGGCATGTGTCTAAAGGGTCCTCTCCCTCTATACATGTGCTTTGTCCGTATTAAGATATATTATTTGTACCCAAACCTAAGCACTGAAGCACGTACAGAAATGTGAGCATCAGAGTAGTCCCACATCCATTAGTGGACATCACTGAGCAAGGTTAGGGTATGCTGGAGTTTTTCATAGACCAGTCTCTAATGCAAATATACAAGACTTCTATTTTCCACTGCAATTGATTTTTTTTTTTTTTTTAGAAGTCAGTTTGAACTGGCATAGCATGTTCTCCCTGTGTTGCATCTATTTATAAAATGTAGTTTCCCACTTATAATGGGAATCGAAATTCAGCATATGTCAGTGAAGGCCTAATGTTCTTATAACAAGGATGCTCTGAAGAGCACTGAATGCGTTCTTTCTGGGCAAGCTTCAAAAACTTACAAAACAAGAAGATGCAGAAATAGTAGTTGTGTAGAAATGGACAGTGGGAATAACAGTTTTCAAGAAATTCTTATATTTCAGAGCTGAACTCTGCTTTTTTCCCTTGCCTTCATTCCCCACACCTCTATTCCAACAGTGGCTCAGGAGTGACTCCTCTAAAACATATGAAATTAATTACAGTTTAAAATCTTCATTGAGGGAGACAAGAGCTGAATGTCACCTTAAATTAGCTACAGTTTATATGTCCAGACATAAGTTTAAGGTTTTTTCTGTTTGTTTGCTTCAGTTATTCATGCTAGATACCTCTCTCCTCTATATGTTCACTGAACAATGTGTAATGCCGCATGGCTTTATTCTTCTGAGAGTTTGCATTGCCTAGCTCAAAAAGTTTTCTAAAATGTGATTGCATTCAATCTGGAGTGCCTAATTATCTGAAAACGGGCTGGCATGTCTTGATATGTCCAAGAAGTGATTCAAACACTATATTGGTACAACAAAATTAAAAGAAGGTGCATGAGTGACCTTGTCTGGATTTCTGGTTGGTTGGTTTGTTTTTTTCTTTTCAGATGGAGGTTGTGACAGATGTTGGGCTTCAATATAAAGGAGAACTGACAGTAGTTCTACGTTACATTCCCGCAGACAGAAACCTAATGCTTCCTCTAGGGCAGTTTCAAGGTAAAACAATCAGTGGCAGCATGATTACATCCCTCTGAGTGTTAAAAATCCTCACCTAGGGTGAAGTAATGGTACTAGTGAAGATTGAAATCATACTTAAATATGCAAGTTGTCTTTGTCTGTGGAAATTTTGACCCATACATTTTTCCTGCTCCATCCTCTTCTCTTACATTGCACTTAAGGAGAGAGAAGTGGAGTGTGCAGTCAAGTGTCAGTGCATGGCTGTGACCTAATTAAAAAAAAAAAAGATACATTAGATAACATGATTGAAGGCAGCCACATAGAAATAAGTGGTCTACATCATAGTCTGTGGGTTCTTTCTTCAGCTAGTTATACACAGTGTCTAACTGATCAAAGGAATAGACTTCACTCACTTCTTCATGCTGAATTGTTCATAAGTTTACCTGTCTTCACTTTTTTTTTTTTTACCCTATCTTCCCTTTTTTCACACTACTTTACCTCTGCTCAGTGTTACTGTATTACTGCTGTAGTTCAGTCCTGTGAAATATTATTTGAATTCTTTAGGGTAAGCCATTTTCATCAGCAATGAACAGAGGAAAAGAGTTACTAATACTATTGTTAGTAACTGAGCGTACGTGACATCGATATACCAGGCATGGGTATATCACTGTCTTAATGATAGTACTCCTTGTTAGTATTAAGATTTGACAGATATATTGGACTTCTTTCTTTTTCTTCCTTTTTTTTTTTTTTTTGACAGATGACATTCCCTCTGCTATCAGTAATTCCAGGGTTTTCTCTCTTAAAAGCTGATTGCTGTCTGAAAAAAAACCCAGTTCTACACTATCTGCATTTTTTTAAATCAGTGCATTTTAACATCACTCCTGATCTTCAACAGGGCCAAGTGCAGGGTTCTGTATCTGGGTCAGGGCAACCCCCACTATCAATGAAGGCTAGGGACTGAAGGGATTGAGAGTATCTCTGAGGAGAAGGACTTGGGGGTACTGGTGGATGAAAGGTTGGACATGAGCTGGCAATGTGTGCTTGCAGCCCAGGAGGCCAATCGTATCTTGAGCTGCATCCAAAGGAGCATGGCCAGCAGGTTGAGGGAGCTGATTCTCCTCCTCTACTCTGCTCTGGTGATACCCCACCTGGAGTACTGCATCCAGCTCTGGGGTCCTCAGTAAAGGAAAGACATGGACCTGTTGGAGAGGGTCCAGAGAAGAGCTACCAAAATAATCTTTCTTATAGGCCCCTTTCAAGAACTGAAAGGCCTCAATAAGGTCTTCCTGGAGTCTTTTCTTCTCCAGGCTGAACAAGCCCAACTCTCTCAGCCTTTCTTCATAGGAGAGGTGCTCCAGCCCTCTGATCTGATCATTTTGTAGCCCTTTTCTGGATCCTCTCCAACAGGTCCATGTATCAATAAACTCTTGGAATCTGCAGCAGCAGCAAGTACATGTGTCCTCATGCTGCTGTTCAAAAGCAGTAGCATGCTAGGGAGCACTGAGTTCTTTGTGTGGTCTCTGAGGAGCAGTGCATCCTTACACATTGCATACATGTGGTATATTTTTGCATTTTAAGCTCTGAAAAAGAGGTTTCATACCTTGATTGTGGTGTGTCTTAATATCAGTGGTGGCAGTGGATTCCGAAAAGGGGGTGGGACTTAGAGGACGTGCAGTTCTTTGTGTTCAACATGGTGATCCACAAAGACTTATATGTGGACACACAGGGCACCCTGTTGTGTCCAACAAGGACTAGCTACTTACATGGTCAAGTTCTTTATCACATATGGAGTGATTCTTCTGCCCTGCCTTATTAGTTTCTCTACCCAGAGAGATAATCAGAATCTCTTCAAAAGGAATAGTTTAATTCCATTGCAGTAAATGATAAAAAAAAAATAAAAATGATAAAAAAAAAAAAAAAAATTTAGCAAGTCAGTTTATACTTCCAAATCAGTCTTGCAGTGTATATATAATTTCTGATGATGGTGTTTCAACTCTGTTCTATATATAGGAAAAAAGAGCTTTAAAAAAGGAAAAAAGGGAGACTCTCACATGCCATCTGGAGGTATATTAGAAGTCCTCATCAAAGAAGCAAAGAATTTAACAGCAGTGAAATCAGGAGGCACATCTGACACATTCGTGAAAGGGTCTGTAGTTTTTTCTTCTCTGTTTTTTTTAATGGCTGCACTGAATTATATTTTGTCTGACCCAATTTTTTTCAGTATATCTGTGTATCTGTGTATGGAGTGTCAGTCCTGAAGAGCAACTGGCACCTTGAAATGGTATGCTGAACAGAAGGATGCTGTGGAGTAAGGGCGGAGAGGTATGAATTGTCCCAGTGGTTAAATACAAAAGTATTTAAATACCACTCAGTCAAGAAACAGCACCATTCATACATAAGTATCCAGTGTGCTAATGTGCATGCTGTTACAGAACATAACATCTGGTAAAAGAAAAGCACTTCCATTGAGCTGGCAGAGGGAGGTAGATGAATATTTATCACTCCTGGAGGCAAGAAGTTGTAAATTAGGGCTCTCACACTGGAGATGATACCTACTCTGATGGTGATGTTAACATTTTCAGAAAATTGAAACAGTACGTATTTTATACTAAGAGGAACGGCCAAACTATGTCGTGAATATGAAACTTATTTTCAGGAAGATGTAAGTCTGTTTGGATTTCTTGTAAAACTGAAAATAGCACCTCTAAAACCTGGCATGCTCCATCAAGGTGAGGTTGTTTCTAATGGATGTCACCTGAAACACAAAGAAAGAGAAAACTCATTATATGAGTAAGGAAATCCTGTTTTGATTCAAGTAAAAATGCTCAATGAGAAAAGATTTTTTTTTCTCTCTTGTATTATAAATAGTTTTGGGTTTGGTTCCCCCCCCCCCCGTAATGCTTAATTGGGAAAGCTCTTTGGCATGTAGTACAGTGTCAAGGAGCACATTTAAAGTCTATCACTGACTTCCAATGTAGCATCTTAAACCTGCGTCTCATTAACATTTAATATTCTTTGACAAAAGAAGTTTAAAAAATTCTGCTCTGCTGACTTTAAGGTTTCATTTTAAAGATAAATAATTTTGAAAAATTTAAGGTCTGTGCTATTTATATGCCTGTATGCATGTGGGTATATTAAGAAAATACATAGTTATCTGTTAGAACCGTTACATTTAGGGTGGCTTGAAACACTTTTCTTTGCCAGTTTTTGCTCTCAATGCTAGCTTTCTGAATTGCTGATTTTTAGATATGTTCTTGTTCACTAGTAGTGGTTTGAGCGTTAAATGGGGAATATAGAAAACATCCTGGCTTCAATTTCGTGGTGGAGCTGAGAATTTATCATGCTCTTGTAGCATGCTTCAAACTATCAGTAAGCTCATACACTTCACGTAGAAAAAGTGTGAGCTATTCTTCCTATGTGCTTGTTCTCCCATACCATCCCTCTTTTCTTTATATGTGTGAAGACATTTACTGAAACTAGACTGTCTGATCCCCCATTATGGCTTATTTCCACCTGGAGCTTGCAACAGACTTCAGGAGGAAAATGTTGTCAAAGCCTTTTTACATTAGCAGTAGCAATGTGTGTCCAATAATTCTCTGGGCTGTCTTTAGTTAGTTGTGTCTGTTGTTGCTGACATGGATTACTCAGTAGAGTGGAACACAAGTCTGTTTTCCTTAGACTATTGTTCTGTTACGTGTCACGGCCAAATGCACAATCAAGTTATCATGAACCAGTTGAGGTGCTGCAGCGGTCTAATCTGAACTATCAGTTTGAGGTAATTTGACATAGATTAGCCCATAGTTATCCCGCTGCTGTAAGCTAGCTCATACTTCTTGTCAAGGAAAAGCTTGTGCAAGAATCCTGATTGAGGTCTAGTGATATAATTTGTTTGTATGCCTGTCCCTTTAATATTTATGTGCAACCACATAGTTATTTGTTTAACTTTGCTGAAGGAGGAATAGGTACAGGCTATGGAAATTTGTAGAGAACTCTGATTTTCAACTAGAGTATTAAGTTCTTTTAGTTTCACTAAAGGAATTGTCCACTGAAAGTAAAATGTGAAGAGCTTGTCAGACTTTATAGCATTTGTGTTTCTGCACCCAATAGGGCTTTAGGCAACAAAAAAATAATGATACTAGCCTGGTGAAGTTCCCTCTTTAGCAGTCATACCCATTTCTTTGTGGAGTACCTCCTGTCCTGCTATGAGAAGGATACTGGACAAGTTGACTCCAGAGGCCCCTTCTAGCCAATGTTTTTATAATTCTATCTATATTTAGCCTCACTGAAATAAAATGTTTGTGGTTAAGACCCAAGACATAGGGTAAGGAGACCTAATTCCAGTTTCTGCTGGTGATAACTGACATTGTAACTATAAGAACAAATGGAGCACAAATGCAAAATACATACTTCAGGTGCTTAATTTATGCCTAATGTAGTAACAGTGGGAGATGGGGTCCTTCCTTGTGAATATTATGTGACAGCCTGTCAACATACTCAATTTTCCTTTTCTGTATCTCCCAGATACTTGCTCCCAGATGACAGCAAAGCTACAAAACACAAAACTCCCATAATAAAGAAGAGTGTGAACCCCCAGTGGAATCATACCTTTGCTTTCAGTGGCTTGAATTCAAGGGATATACATAATGTCTGCTTAGAATTGACTGTGTGGGACAAGGAGTCGCTGTCCAGTAATATTTTTCTAGGAGGTGTCCGTTTAAGCACTGGAAATGGTAAGGTCCCATCTGAATCGTGATTGTTATTCTGCTCTCCTTCCTCACCTGTGTGATTCACATATGTGAAGGACGGAAATGTTACCATATGTATGGAAAGTATATGGGAGCTGGAGGAAATTTAAAAGAGAGAGAAGGCAGCATGCAACCTATAGATGATTTAGTTCTTTCCTCCATTGAGAGACATGCAAAAATTTGGTGCTGGTTGCACTTCTGTGCAGTCTAGAAGAACTAGGAATACTGTGGAAGTGTTTCTTAGCATCCCAGTGAGAAAGAGACTACTTTTGTCCAGCAGCAGCCTTTCTCCTGACAATGGTGTGATCTGGAAGTGGTGTGAATCCATTCCGCCTCTATTAGGAGGATGTTGTTCATGGTGCAGAGCAGGGAGGTTTATGTTCATCTGTCCATGCACCACAGAGGAGTTTAATGACAAACTGGTGCTCTCCAGGAGCTACCTGTTTCCAGCATAACTCCATGTAAGGTGGTAAAGTGTAAAGTGTATACAGTGTAAAGTGCTTGTCATCTTTCTCATATGCTGCTGGAGCAAATGAGCAAGGATATTAAATACCTAGTAATATGGCAAAATGCCTCATGTTTTTATAATTGCCAGGTGTAAGTAATGGCAAGGAGGTTGACTGGATGGACTCTCAAGGGGAAGAGCAGCATCTCTGGCAGAAGATGATTGACAGTCCAGGAGCTCCTGTGGAGGGAATATTAATGCTAAGATCAAGCATGGGAAAACGCAGACTCTGAAAGACTTGAACTACTGAGGGGTACCACAGGTACTCCCAACTTCAGTGGTGTTCAGACTCTTGTCACTTTGCCCATTTGAAAGTGGAGAAGGGTTGTACGCTTTGCCTTGGATATTAAGGCTCCAAGATTTTAATGCATTCTGCACTTTCACGTGCATGTTCTTAACCCAGGCTTCTTGTATGGATTATGTTTCTCCTGAAGCCACTGAGAATTTGACCTTGTACAGAGATCAGACCGGCTTTCTCTAACTGTTCTGGTGACTGGTGTGCAGTGGATGAATACCTCTGCCTGTGAGCGGCATAGAGCGAGCAAATTCTTTAGTGTGTCATTTAGGAAGTAATTCCTGGTTTACATATCTCTTTCTAGGTCAAAGATGGCCTAGAAGATAGCAGTGAGACAAGTACAAGCAGATTCAGAGTGAGTCTGTGCTTTGGTATTTGAAAGATAAGAAGCCATAATGTTATAAAGCATAACAACATTTCTTTATGTTTGCTTACTGGGCTGTGCAGTGCGCAGGATGGCAGGCTTGGAACCAAGCAGCCTACCAAGGCAGGCCAATGCACTGTGTTGCACACTAGAAATAGGTGGTAGGTGAGCTGATGTACAGTGTTGGTGTTTAGGCATTGTCTGGGTTATTTTAATGCACTGTATAAAAGGCAGACTTGGTTCAACATAATCAAAGAGCCTCTAATGAAAATAAATCATACCAAATCACTAGTTTCCAGAACTACATGATATTACGGTGTTTCATGCGGTTGACAGCTCTAGCTAAGATCTTCTGATGTCATTGAACAGAAAGAATATGTTCACATGCCTGTCCCCATTTGATTACGTTGCTAAAATGAGACACATACTGGACTTGGACATAGAAAGCTAAGACCTTGATTCAACAGATTGTGTAGTAAAGTATTGTGTTTAAAGTACATGCCAGAATGATTTGCACAACTGTGGAATTTTCTCTGAATGGGCTGGGATCCCATTCAGGCGTGCCTATGCATGCTAATTACTAACCAGAGTAGGACTTATTTTCTCCTGAACATTCACTGTGAGTTAACAGTGGATTTAATGATAAGAGCAGGTTTTGGCCAATTCAGTCATTAATCTTATTAACTGTGACAACTGCTCAACAGTAATTTTGCCATTTGGTTTCGTAAAGTGATTTTACACCTACTTAGATCCCTCATCCTTTGGCGACTTATGCAGGTCAAATGTGAAGAGCATGATGTTTTCAAAAGCTGTTATGTGGGCTACTCCTACCATAATGAAATAGGATTATAAGGTTTTTCCAAGAACAGCACATTTCTGATTGCAAGATTGGGTAATAATGTAATTGCATGACATGTGATTGCTTAGGGTATAAGACAAAGGAATATCAGTAAACTGAGTAAACAATATTTCTTCTGAGTTTTCTGAGAATTAGAACACAGTTTCTTATTTGAACTGCTAAATTTATCTATAGCAATTCTTACCTTTTTAATTATTTGGTTTTTCAAAATGTTTTATTTTTGGAAGCAATACAGTATAGTAATAATGAAACAAACTGAAATATATGGGAACGTAATCCTTACATAAATTACTGGAAAAAAACAAAATTTCAAAGAATTTATTATTCTCTGTAGATTGAAACAACAGTATCCAAAGATTTCTGTGAAGAATAAAGACCATAAGATCTAACTTGTTTGAGAGATACCTCTGTTGTTCTTCACAATCCAGAAATTGCAAGTAATCTAGATTGAACAACAGAATATGAACTGATAGCTAAGTAACTACAGCTGGGAATTTTGACATCTGTAGCTGTCCTTGCGTATAATTATGTACATGCATTTAGAGCTGAATGCAAAACCTGAACATTTAATGTCCACTCCTTTTTCCTTTTTTTTTTTTTTTTTTTCTTTTACTTTGGAGTTTTTGTAGTGGTTTTGGTTTGAGTGGCTTGAAACTGCAGGGAAGTTTACAAGCGATCTTTTAAAATCCTAATATTATTAGATAAAAAAGAAAAATGTTAAAAATAGTATGTTAGTTTTATTAAACCGATTTGTTTCCTTACGAATATTTTCTGTTACAATTCTGATATGACTTTAAAAAGTCATTGGAAGTACTGCTTTCCCAGTTTGGGACCCATGATTTTCAGAAATTACCGAGTCATCTTTCAAAATAGAATTCCTTTACAGAATCTCAGTTTGGCAACCAAAAGTCAATAGTTGCTCAAGAAAACTGACTTCAGTTTAATTCTTTATCTGTTCTTCATTTTCTTCTGAAGCCCTGCTCAAACTGGGCAGTGAAGCAAGTCTAGTCTTGTTTTAGCTGGCTTTTCATTTTATGCTGCAGATGCTGTGAGATGATAAATTAAACCACAAATATCAAGAACATACATTTTATGACCTTTTCCTTATCATAATAGTCTGTCTTAAAGTATTAGAGTGGTTTTGGTTTGGTTTGGTTTGGTTTTTTGTATCAGCATCCCCCAAAGTAAAACCAAACCTAACTTTTGACACTTAAACTACCTCTCTAACAGAATCTGAGTTGTCTTGGCAGTTTGTACTGCAAACCTGCATTTATTTTGAGAATAATAACATTATATTGACATAGAGGCACAAGCTTATTTTTTTCGCTATCTGGAAGTTGATTCAAAATTATAAAGCTTGTTAAATCTAAAGAAAATAATTCTTCAGGGTAAAATTCCAGCTAGGGTTGTAGAGGATCACTGGGCAGTTGCATGGTTTGATTTTGTTTCATTTTGATGGTGAAAATGGGAAAAATAATAAGAACACAAAAAAAATCTCCAAGTTGGACCCCAAAACAAACACCTTTTTCTTTTGCCAAATTGAAAACCTTAAAATAACTTTGAACTGAACTAAAACTTTTACATGGAGTATAAGAGCTTGTCTAATTTTTGTATGGTGTTTTCTAATCTTCTAAGCATGAACATTTAAATTAAATCAAGTCTTACTTTGAAAGGAAAAGGCCTGTGCTTTACTACTTCAAATTTTGCCCATTTTGGTCCTATGGTAGAGTTTGTGATGAATGGGCTCATTTGGGAAGCCTCAGTCAGCTCATTTGCTAAGTTCTTTTTGGTTTTCCTTCCAAAGGGCCAACATTTCACTCTGAGCCTGCACCTGAACTTATAGGCTGGGCTATTAGGCTGGGCTACAAATAGACTATAGGTGTCAACTGCAGTTCAGCATATGAGAGGAATCATTTTACCTGGGAAGTAATTTTGGCCAAGGCGGTGGTGGTTGCCATAGATGGGATTTGGAGTAGTGCAGTGAAATTGCCTCCTAGGTTAGCAATGACAATTTCACACTATGGTAGCATATAATATGTATTGTACTCTCTGCCTTAAGTGAGCCTTGGAGAGATGATGAGCATTATATAAACACAAGCAATTTGGAAAGCTTTGTTTTTCTGTGATGTTATTGGCACATTTGTAGGAAGCGTTTGATTTGTGGAAAATGTCACATTTAATTATATCTCTTATATCTTTGTTCTCTTCCTTTACAAAAATGATTTATGGTTTGGAAAAAGCATAAGATGATTAACTGCAGATGTGATTTCTTGTTTCCCAGATATTTGAATTAATTGCCTATAATTGTGAGTCATCATGTACTGTGAGTTACCAGGCTGAACAAAAAGACAGCCAGGAATTAGGCTAAAGCTTTCCTTTTGTATGTATGTTTATGGTATTGAATGTGGATGAATGGTTTATTCAAGGCTAACTTTTAGGAGAAAATAGCCACAACTTTAACATTGATTCATAAACTCCTGCCCTGAGTGAATAGACACGGCAGAGCTGATGTTTCTAAAGTATTTTTCCACACAAACTTGAATAATTGAAGATGTGTCAGTGGAGAAGGAATCTTCCCTACAGTGGTTTTTGAAAGTGTTTTGCACAATGCATTTTACTCTGAATACATGTTTTTCTAGCAAGGTAACTACAGGGCTTCCATCACTATCTTTTCCCCTTGTGATCCGATTTTGAGGGTTTGAGGCATTACAGTGGAATAAAAGTGCAGCTTTTGCTGTAAAAAGTCAAGTGGGACCAGTAAATACATCTTTAGACAGTGTGGTTATGGCCAGTATTCATCAAAAAGAGCTGATGCTGAGGGCTCTCCAAGCCCTGCCATCAGACTTTGGTATCCAGCCCTGTGCTCCAGATGTTTCTCTGCTGAGTTAATCAGCTTTATGGGGACTTTAGGCTTCTAAATGTTGATGCTCTCGCTTGCATGCTTAGATGCCAAAAGCAAGCTAAAATAAGTTTGAAATGGCCTCCCCATCTCCTCCACCGCCATTGTGTTATGTTTATTTGAGTGAGGGTGGGAGGAAAGCTAAGAAGACTCTGAGGGACACTTGCCATCCTTCCTTGAATGCCTTTTAGATGTCACATTTTGATCTTTCTTCCCAAGCTGGATGCTTTAGCAGATGTTTTAAGAGCAAAGGCATTGGGATGGTGAGTATGTTTTGATCATGGTACATTAGGCTAGAAGCTTATTCTTCTGTGCCTCTTCCAATGCAGATTATGCTAAGGTAGCATCAAAGAAGCATTTTTATGTATTAAATTTTTACTTTTCTTTTCCTGCCTAGTTAGGCCCTGCCAAGTGCAACTACTCTAAGTTGTATTCTGCAAAATATCACCTAAACTGTAACAGCAGAGCAGGCATTGAGCATCCACTGGTGCTAATGGAAATGGAATGGTAAAAGGAGGGTTCCATCTAGACTAGCATAATTTTGGCTTCTTGAGGAGTATGCATGTTGCCCAGCTTCAGGCATGTAAATTTTGCAGTTTGATCTGTAAAGTCAATGAAGAGAAAGGCTGCTTGGATCTCCTATGCCTTTGGAAAAGAGCTGAGAGTCCTATTTCCACAGCTGTCTTGTTTGTGGATATAAGCTAGTAAGGGTTGTACCTCAGTCTTTGCAAGTGTGTCTCTCTTCCCTTCATCCCCCCCTTCAGTTCTCTCACCAGAGAGAACTGAACTCTCTGGTGAGAGTTCAGCAACTCTCACCAGAATGTTCTACCTGAACACTAAGCTCCAGTATTTGGAAAGAGACAGCATGCAGCACTTCAGTAATAGACCCACTTTTTTTCATTCATACAAGGTAAAAACTGAAATTTTACTTGCCTAATGTAGAGTATTGATTTTCAGCACTTTGCAGCAATGACAGAAATGGCCATCTCCTGAGAGCTGGCCATGCACTTTTGTGAACTCTTTTAATTACTTTTTTTTTAATATATATATATATTATTTTTATTTATTCATTTTTACACACAGAAATGTTAACATTTGAGAACCCTAGAGAAATAGTGGTAGAATGTGTGATGAATTCCAAAATAGGATGCAGACTTCTATTTGCAGTGATGTCTTTAACCATAAATCAGCAGGAGATGCTGAGAAGCACGCTAGCAGAACCTTACCACTGTGTCCCATGAACTTCCTGCCTGGTGATTTCATGTTTGCAAATGCTGTGTGATAAGTTGTAATAATACAGTGTTAATTATACTGTGTATATTGACACTGACACTGGGAAGTGAATCTCAACTTGCTTTTTAGGTGTGTTTTAGGTAGCTTTTGAAACTCACCCTTGCAGCATCTTGGCCCTTAGACTAGTTATTTCAACAATTCTACTTTGTGGCAATAACATAGATATGGCTACTGCTCCTGCCAGCTCGGTGTATGCTTTTGAGGATAGTTCTAATTGTTGAAGTTTGCCTAAAGCCAAATGTAGTCATTCGTTACAGCAATTAGAAAATGTCATGTATCTCTCATTTTGCCTTTGTTCTGTATGAAATCTGTTGCTAGCTATTTGTTTAATTATTCTGCTGGACGCTAACTGTAGTAGCAGTAAATGGCATTGCAGTACATTAAGTTCCTCCCAAATTTAGACAAAACCAAATGTTTCCTGCCCAGAACATTTCGTACTCTGTGCTGTATGTTCAGTTTTGTGGACAAAAATGGCTGTAAATACATTTGCAGCTGCTGTCAAGATTACTGTTCTATCTTTTAAATTAAAATACTGAAATGTTGCTGCGTCCTTGTGTCTCCTAAAATGCATGATGGCAAGCTATAAGCATGTTTCCTAGGAATATCCATATTATCTCTTTGAGGTAAAGACATTACTTCACTTATATCTGATGAATAATACAAGAGGCCTGGCATATCTTCAGAGGTGGGACTCCACAGTGTCTCTGCTTTTTTTATTTGTCTCGATTTCTACATTTTAAGTGTTTTTAAGCATTTTTTTTATTTCATAAGCATTAAACCTGTTTCATTTTTAACATGCAGTTCTAAGAATAAGTGAAACAGCGTTCTCTTTCCCCTTGTTAGAAAATTATTTTACATGTGCCTTAACTCTGTATGTTCAGCAGGTCTTCCCCTCCATCTCAGAATCTCCTATCTCTTTCCTAGATCAAGGTCCTGCCCACCTGAAAATCCAGGTATGCTCAAAATGTAGCTTTTCTGTAATTACTGGTCCTTGTATATATATATTTATATATATATATTTAAGAAAAAACAAAAAGCATTTGATCACTGAGTTTATACTTCCTACTGCGTCACCTTCAACTTACCTCTCGGAGCTGAGGGCTTTCTTGTATCTTCTTTTGGTTCTCCAGTTTCCTGGGGTGTTGTGTCTTGCTGTTCCTTCCTTCCTGTTTGGAAACTAGGAGGCAAACAATGCTCCTGGGTGCTGGGGCTGTGCTTGCCTCTGGTCCCTTTGCAGTAGTCTGAAAGTCTGGCTTGGTGCATTGAGTTCCTGCACCCAGGTTAAAGGGAGACCACCTCAGCAGGCTTCACTGGTCTATTGGTGAGTTTTAGGCACAGCTGGCTTTTGCTCTCACACCACTCCTGTCTAGCTTGTCCCCATGTGGGTTTTGGCCTTTATGGGGGTGGGAGGTCAAACACCCATAAACTGGAAGGCAGCTGCAGGTGGGGAAAAACCCTCCTGCCATTTCTCTGCTCCTTGTGCTTTTGCTTGGGACTGTACTTAAGGATTTGCTCAGGGGTTTGGAGACACCTCTGTAGCCTCTATACAATTGAACTGCAGTCTCTCCTCCCCTTCTTTTTGAGGTGATAGGCACCAAGTTCTCCTTGTAAATTTGAAGTATGGGCCAACCTAATTACTGATATTTGGGTCTTGGTTACTTTCTGGATGCCTGGGTGGCAATGGGAGATAGGTAAGTAGATATGCACCAGCACTTTCTGCACAGACACTGGTTTTTGTCATCTGTTTCCCTTGCATTTTACAGAGCATCCAGCATCTGGATCACCACTTTGAAGAGGGCAAAGAAATGCATGTGCTATCCATGACTGCCAGTGTTCTCACTGGCTCCTTTAGCCCAGGCAGCCTTGCTGCTCCCTACCTTCCAGTGTCTGAGAGTGCTTACCCCACTGAGCCACCATAAAAAACACCCTCCAGCCACAAACGGCGAGAGAGAAATGTGCAGCAGCTGCATAGCCAAGAAAACCCATGCTGTTTCCTGATGGTGTGAAGCACTTGCTCCCTTTTCCTTCTGTGGATGTACAGCACTAACAGAGACTGAGGTGAGTGGCCAGAAATGACCTACCACGAAAATTGCACAGCCTAAGCTCTGTTATTTCACCATGCCAATTTAAAAAGTAGGTTGTGATAGTAAGAGCATTTAAATGTATTTCGGGTTACATTTTAGCCTCTGCATTTTTATTCATTATGTGATGCAGTCTGACTCATGCTCTTATGCAAGTCATTTAATGCAGAGCTGTAAGGGTCACTGTGTTTTCATTAAAACGTAACGCTTTCTGTCCCAGAGGGATTGGCTTGAATTTGAAGAATAGGGACGTGCAACTTCAAATTGGTCTCTCCTTTGTGCGTGTTAGGAGGTGTGTGACAGCAGGGGTTGTTCTCATTAAATTAGGTTAATTCTTGGGTAGGATCTGGGGAAAATCAGCTTGTTTACAAAATTGTTTCGTGCTCATGAGAGATTGCTGCCTCCGACAGCCTATCCCAGTAGTTTTGTTTGCAAAAGATGTTGTGTGACAGAAACATGAAAACATTTTAGAAAAGAAAAGAATTAAGTCTTTTGCTTCATATTCAGAATTGAAAAGTATCTCCAGATTGATGCAGGAACCTCCAGCACCTCCAGCCCGTGGCTGTATCCAGACACTGTGATCTGTTGCATCTCCTGCCATGAATAGCCTGGAGGTGGGACTGGAAAGGACAAGAGTCATTCATGGCAGGTCTTGCTTCTTTGACGCTGCCTTTAATCCTCCCAGCTAAAATTCATGTTTTAAACAGGATTTTCATTTTGGAGCAGAGTAGGATTAGAGCTATGGCAAGAAGAGCCATATTGGTAGTACACGGAAGACTCCAACCTGTATGACTTTGAGGAAGATGAATTTTCTGTTAAACATTTAGAAAAAGAAAAAAGTGCACTAGCATAGATACTGCACCTTATTTATGCAGTCTTATTTTTCTGGGACCAAACGTCTACAGGATAAATTACTGGAATATATTTGAATATTTGGAGTTTATTTGAATGTAAAAATGCTGGGCTAAAGCCAGAAGTACCAAGTCCTTTGTTCAAACACTCCTTTCCCAAAAGGCCAATCTGCCTTATCCCCGAATACCATACGCGCAGGCTGACTTGACTCTAAAACAGAGACTGCGCATGATGTTTTTCACTGTTGCTCACAAAAATGTACAACAGACAATACCAGAAACCTCTTGTTACTAATCAAGAACAGCTTTTCTTAATCACAAGGTTTTAATAGATGTTCTATGTAGAACTATAACTAGTAATCCAATCACTCATGCACTCTCCTCCACTTAATTCCATTTCCTGTAACAGCCTAGTGATTGCGATGGCTTTCCTGATTGCAGCAATTGCAAAGCCCCACTCCTGTTCACCCAGCCATGAAAGATGACTGGATGCACTGATTCTCTACCGAAATCAAAAAGGAGCAGCAGCAGATTGGAATTGCAGCAATACGGTATAAAAATCAGACCCATCAGAGCTTTTTTCTTTTCTTTTTTCTTTTCCTTTCCTTTGCTTTTTCCCCTTCCTTCCTTTCTTTTTCCTCTTCCTTCCTTTCTTTTTCCCCTTCCTTTCTTTTTCAATTTTAAATCATTGGAAATCAGTTGATGTATTTTTAATGAGGAAAGTGAGGGGTAAAAATCCTTTTTCACCTGTGCATTCATGCTATAAACCTATGCATGCAAAAAACCTGAGCCAGAGAACTATGGCCACAGCAGTATGTGGACGGATGTGTCCCCAGGCTCTCTTCCATGTGCAACGCCTAAGGCATGAAGTGATGTGGCGTGCCTGGCTGCATCTGGTTTTCTCTAACCACTGGTGTTAGGTAGCAGAGGAAAGGCAATTTGCAGTACAGCTGTGTCCATCATCATGCTGGCTCTTTTACTCCTTACTCCTTTATGGTGGATCCATGACTGACTTTGTTTTTGGTTTGGTCAGGTCTAGAACTGAAACGCTGTTTCTGTGACTTTTGTCACCAATCCTTTCCTTGCATCTTATTCCTAAAGGCAACATTTGGAAATCACAGTCAGGGAATCCTTGCCCTCCAATTGCTCATCCTTGCAATCCTGACACCACTATCTGCAGAATTCAGATTGTATCCAGATCTTCTTTGCCTTTGGCATCAACACTGCAGGGAGCCCTCACCAGAGTGTGCCATGCTTTCATACCTTCTCTTGGGTTTTTAGTAACAGTTTCCTACTACTCTCAGAAGCAAACCATCCTGTTCAGAAGACACAGCCTACCACAACCTGCCCTCTTCTTGGTAATGTCATGGTTCAATCCACAAATTAGCTTTTGCTAGCTAGTGTCAGGGCTGATTTCCTTCTCTTCACATTCATTTCCTCATTAATTCACTTGCAGGAACAACCTTTTTAAAAGAGATTTTTTCTAATTTCAGAGGGTGCAAGAGACTGAATTCTGGTAAGGATTACTTTAAAGACACTGATAAAATGATCTTCTGCTGATGCCAGAGTATAAAATTAAAAAATCTAGCTTATGGTGGTCAATCTGGCTGAAAAAAGCAAGGCTGTGTTCCTGAGTGGCAAGAATGAACCACACAGGCACTGGAGTGCTGCTTTTCAGGCATGTCAAATTATGCACCATAGCCTGTAAACAGGTATCCAAAGCTGTAACTCATTATTTTCACTCCTTTGATGCTTATATTCTTCATGCAAGATGTACATGCTTTGCAGTGGATTGGGAAAACTGTGGGCTATAATAAAACAATAGAAAACGCTTTCATTTTTTGATTGCCTCCTAACTCTTTTTATTAAGCAGGGAACTTTTTCATTAATTTTTTAAGTAAGTAAGTGATGACTTGCAAACAAATATTTTCACAGATCTGAAAATGATAAATCCTTGATGAAGTTTCTCTGAGGGTAATATGTTCCCCTGCCACCAAATCAACAGCCTGGTCTCCAAGATGAAGAGGGAAAGAAATCTGCTACTCCGAGACCACTGGACATGAAAAGCCAGAAGCATACCAGGTAAGAGTGTATTTTTCTATCAAGCATTACAGTACATGGCCTTTCTTAATTACTGCCCATCTTCTACACTTCTCACTGTTCCTTTATCCTATTCCTTCTGGTAATGGCTTCCATACTCCTGCTACCAGCTGTCTTCTCCTGTCTGCTGCTCAAAACAGGTACTTGTGTTGCCTTCAGCTGATACTTTGTTTCTGTGATAGTCCATATTATTAGTGAAATTGAAAGATACCACTGGGTTGCTTTTACATATTTAATCTGAGGCTAATGTCTCTGTTAAAATGGTTTGCACAAAGATATTTTAATCACAGAATTAATCAACTTTAATCTGCAAGGGGAATTTTAGTAAACTATGTGTTTGCAAAACAATATTTTATTAATAAAAAGACTTACAAACAGTAAGAAAGAAACCCCAATTTTGCACTGGATGAAAAATCCAAAATAAACTCCCAGAAACGTGCCTCAGTTCTTCACTCTCTGTACAAGAAATTCCATTGGGTAGTAATCCTACGTACACATTTATCTCAAGATGGCTGAAAGTACAAAAAAGCACCATGAAAGCACCTTGTATACTTCTGTGCAGAGTAGCTACACAGCCAGACAGACTTAATACACACAAAAAATCATTATGTCAGTGATTAAAAAAGCCGTGCTTTGTGTAGCACCAAAAGGAGAACCATGTGGCCTAAAGAAAAATTCACTGAAAACTTGCAAGCCCTGCAACCCTGAATTAGGGACATGACTGACCAATTTCTGCTTGCAGCTTCATCTCTTCTTTCCTCAGAGGAAAATTGTCAATAAGTGCAAACAGCTCAGCTGGGGTTGCTGGGAAAGGATAGCGTTCCTTGTCCATTCCATGCTTGTCCATCACCACGATGCTGAAACTGTAATGAGGGATCCTCAACAGCAGCCTGCAAAATAAGGAACTTGTTAAAGCCCATCATCTACTGCCTGGGCACTTCAAACTAGTAAGTGGCAGAACCAGCCTGTTGGAACTCAGCAGAAGGCAGCAGGGATAGTCAACAGGGGCTATACAGGCTCCGCTTTGTTCAGCTGTAAGAACAAGGAGTCAGCTAGAGAGTGGGTATCTGCACATGCTGCATGCTGAACCTCTGCATTAGGGAAGGGTCAAGGTAACTGCACTCAGCTCTGTTTCCTTCTCAGACTTGACTGTCAGTATAGCATATGCCATTACCTATTGCTGTCACAAGAGGAAAAAAAAAAAAAACCATAAGAAAGACAAAAAAAAGTGCTATCTATATGCATTGCCCTAAGAAAACCATCGTGATGCAGCTAGAGTTACAAGTAGGTTATTCCCGTTCTTGGCTGCCACATGGTGTAAAACCACAGTAAGATAAAGGAGGACAAAATTATTGGAATCAGTTATCTGGTGGTAACTCCAATTTAGGAGAACAAAAGCCACTGCTAATCATGGCAGAGCCCTTTCCTTCCAAGGGGTAAAATAAGTGATTTGAGCTCCTCTAGAGTGTGACAGTTACAAAAAAAAAAAAAGCACTCCCATGTTTTGCTTGAAGAGTTAATGAACTAGAGGAGCCTTAGACATGCAGTCAGTCGGTGTCATTGGTGTGGGGCAAATAAATTCAGGCAGCTGTGAAAGAATGGTGTCAGGAGAAGAAAAAGAGGGGGTGTTGGTAAAGTGCAAAGCATCAAAATTGACCTTCCTTTGCTTTCTAACACGTTTGAGTGCTCTATGTGACATCTTGTTGCAATTAGGAAGCTTGGCTATTAAATTCAAACTAAAATGAAATTTGAAGCTAAGCTATGGTGATAGGAAACTACATTCCTCTTGTGGCTCATCCCACTTAAGAAAAATCTTACCATCTATAAATCCTAATGCTAATCTTCTGAGGTTCCAAGTTTTAACTAGGGTACCTGTGTTCATTAGTTTACTGAATGCCAATTCTGGACAGCATCTTTATTCAAGATGTTTAAGCTCCATGTGTTTCATTTTGATTTAAGTGCCTTCCAGCACTGGGATGCTATAATTGACACACTGCAGTAACAACAGAGGAAAAAAAAAAATCAAATGGAGAACTAACTTTCATTGAGTGCATGGCAGGTCATACTATACCCGTTTCTGAAATGTAGCTCCATTAAACATTGTGGGAGGTAAGGAATGAGGTAGTACCAGAGCTGCTTATTTTCTAGAGAGCCACAAGAAAACCATTTCAACTTTAGCTAATGGATGAAGCAGCTTGCCAACTCTGGGAATATAAAGACAGTCTCTCTTCCTCCCTTGTCTCAGCTATGGAGAAACAAAGAGGTTATGTCCTACTCCCCACCTTTACAGACCTACAATCCAACACCACCTTTCCTGTGCTGAAAAGACTTTTATGACAGATGGGATAGAGTTAATTTTCTTCCTAGGAGCTGGTACAGTGCTGGTTTTTTGGATTTAGTGCAAGAACAGGGTTGATAACACACCAGTTTTGTAGTTGTTGCTAGGTAGTGCTTACTTTAATCAAAGCCTTTTCAGTCTCTCATGCTCTGCCAGTGAGGAGGGGCACAAGAAGTCAGGAGGGAGAAGAGCCAAGACAGCTGACCTGGTCTAGCCAGAGGGATATATTCCATACCATAGAACATTACGCTCAGTTTAGAAACTGGGGGGAATTGGCTGAGAGCCACCAATTACTGTTTGGGGCTGGGCATCAGTCAGCAGGTAGTGAACAAATTGCGCATTGCTTGAGTTTTTTGGGTTTTATTCCTCTCTTTTTCCTTTTTATTATTGTTTTTGTTATTATTATATTTTACCTTATTTCAATTATTAAACTGTTCTTATTTCAACCCCATGGGTTTTACCTTTCTCTGATTCTCCTTCCCATTATGCTGGTGGGGGGGAAGTGAATGAATGAGCGGCTGTGAGGTACTTAGGTGCTGGCTAGGGTTAAACCATGATAACTTTCTTGAATAAAAGAGAAGCTCTTTGTGCTCTCTTTTTCCTTTTATAGAGAAAAAAATGTTTTTATTTTTTTCAATCCAAGAAATTGTCTTGACTTGGAGCGAGTTTTAATTGGGGACAATAAAAAACACTGACATTTCTTCAGGCATATCACAACAGATGTTGCCTAAAATACCCCTGGACTTTTTTTCCTAAATAACTACCTTTTTCCCTGCCAATGAGGCCTTCAGTTTTGGCTCTGGTAGTCCTCCTGTTCCTAGGAAATGCTGGCACTTGAATCCTCCCTTTCAAGTGAAAACAAACCCCCTGCCAGTCTAAAGCCAAGTCAAAACAGTTTAGGCACCTCAGTAAAACTGCTGATGGTGTAGTCAGGCTGAGGAGGCTGAGATAATTTCCCCTTTGAAATATTTCCCATATCATTTCTGCTTGTGGGACTTCAAAGAGCAGCCACTGCTTTCCCTTCTAGCCTGGCCACAACCCCCAGCAGCACTGCAGAGATGATGAGCTGTCACTGCTGTTCAGGGCTGCACTGGCAGCTGTGCCAAGCCTGTCCTTGCACAGTGATTGTAGCCAGTCAGGACTGCATCAGACCAATGCCGGCACAAATACAGACATACCTGAACGGTCTTCAGCAGCAGCACCTAAAATTATAAACCTCTAACATGACCATAGGGGTACACAGGGAGTTAACAGAATTCAGAAATTCACTCTGAGCAAACAGGCAAGGGGGACATGGCATTTGAAAGAGTGGCATAGATATCAGCTTGTTTCATGTTTAAATGACTGTGACCCATTTAAATGTGAAACAAGCTGACATCTATGCTCTTTAATTTCATAAATACCAAATGCCCATGTGTTTCAGTAGCTATTACATAGAGAGCAAATTAATCCTGAAACTTAACTCATCAGCATCTACCTTCCACTGTCTAGCTATGTACATTAGAGAAGAATATGTATATTTAGAGAGCAAGATGCAGGGAATCAAAAGCAATACATCTCACATGCTAAGGTGCAAACACAACTGTAATGAGAGCTTACTTTACCTGAGTTGCAGGGCAAGTGAGGGGGGCAGCAGCTTTACACCTATTCTTCCTATCTGTGCTGGGAAGACACCAACCAATTCAACTACAGTAACATGTCGGAGGTCTAACCCACACTGTGCTGGCTGGAAGGGTTAGAAGAAAGACTTGTCAGTTATCAGTGAGAGAACAGGAGGTTCTTTTGAGCCTGACTTTGAAAAGTCTCTAATTCACACTGAAAAGAAGTAGAGCCTCATGACTCCAGGGGATGTTAAATGACAGATTCTTTACTACTCTAAGAAAAACAACACACAGGGACCACCCAGTAGAAATATAAACTTGTCTTTGTAATCACATGAAAAGACACCAGGGTTATTAAGCATTGTGCCAGTAATCTGGCAATCAAAGCAAGGTATGTGAAATGGAAGTTGACTGTGAGAGTTTTCTTTCAGGCCAACTTGTTCAACCACTGTCAAGCAGTGGGAAAAGTACTATAGCCATTAAATTTAGTATCTTAAACTATTTCATTTTGATCAATATATTGAATTTTCTTGCCAAGTAAGTTAATCCAGCACTCTGGATTATTTCCGTGCTGAGTCTCTGCTCCTTTGTTTGCTGGTGCACTGATTATATCTGAAGCTATTCACACTTCCTTGCATTGTAGTTACAAAGTCTGTAAGCCTAGTTTGCATGAACTGCAACCACTGAAGTGCTGGATGGTTTGGGTTCTTTACAACTTCTTTAGGACCTGAGTTAAGGAATTAGTATTGAGCATAAATTAATATTAAATTAATTTGGGGAGGATGGATAAGGGCCAAAACTGCCTGGGATTCAGCAACTGGTCAGTGAGAGGCAGCACAATCTAGTAAAGAGCTGAATTAGAGACTAGAGCGATGGTTCAACTCAAACCCATGAAAAGTGATTCTGGATTAATTCTTACTGGTTCAGCCAGATCCTGTAGTGGCTACAATATAATAGCTGACATTTATGGATTTATATCAAACAGCAGAGCTTGTCTTCTTGTCTTTCTTTTAGAGAATAAAAATACTTTCAATCCCACCCCTGAAATGTGTTTTACCTGCAGCATTCCCAACTGCAATCTATAGAAGAAGTTGCCTGCAGTAGGAGTTGAAATAATTAGTAGTCTTCGCTTCTCATAAAATTGATCCAGAAGTGCTGCTGCAGTCCTCACATTCACATTAAGATTCATGGCTGGAATTAAAATTAAAAAAAAAGTTGCACAGCATACGGAAAACAGACCTGTTTTCAAAAGTGCACATTTAGACAGCAGAAGCACAAGCACAAGAAATAATAATAAAGAAGATATGGGTGAAATACCGGCCTCATTAAAGCCAATAGTTTTATCTTAAACCGTTCTGGTTTGCAAGATGGATTGACTCTGGAATGTGAAGTTTTGAAGAAAGCTTTGATCTAAAACACACTATCAGTTCTGAGGTATCATCATCATCCTAGGAAAGAGCAGCCAACCATGGCAAAGGTTTCGGCTCTAAGTGCAAATTGGCAGAGGAGATAAAGATCTTAAGCTTCTTACCTCCAAGGCAATAAAGTTTGCAGCTGCATTCCACCCCACACCCCCTTCACAAATTCTCACTGCCATAAGAACCATTGCTCTGGCAGCTCTCTGGTAAAATAGTAAAATACTCACGTGCACAGGTTGGCTCCACTCCTGACCACCCCAAATTGTACTGGCATACTCTAGCTGGGCTTCCTTGCAGCTCATAGCCACCAATGCAGGAGAACTCACATGTGGCGCCATAGTTATTTCCATCACCTGAACACTTGATGTAGCCATTATCTGGGGCGTTTAGTTTCACACAGCGCCTGACTTTAAGCAAGAGGACAAAGAAAACACAAGAAGACAAGGCATGAATCACCCTGTTTGTTACTAGGGTAGCATGGCCAGTGGAATATCAATCTAGAAGATGATATTTTTCTGTTTGCTTTCTATGTTATTAGTCATGTACGTAAAAACTCCAAACAAACAATCAAACCCATCTTAACTCACATGTAATCTAAAATGATATAGATGTATAGGTGATTGTGGTATCATGATGACAACAGGTCATGGAGCACAAAGAGAGCTGAAGCTGAAACCTACAGGTTTCATCTCTGTATATTCACCTGCAGATTTGAAGATCTGGACTTGTGGAAGGGCAGCCCTGCTTGATGAATGTGAGTCACAGCTGAAAAAACTCCTTTGCATACTTGTTGTTTCAGCAGCTCACAAGCTAAATATCAGGGAGAAGCCAGCAGGAGGGAAGGGGTGCAGAGCTGGAGGCAGGACAGATCAATGAAGCTCTTCTCCGATGTGTGGAGTGTAGGCTGTCCACCCTGCTGCAGGCCTGGCCCTCAGGGTCTTGATCAAGATGGCATTCTCCCTTTCAGCATCAACATAGTTTATATACACATATATTTGCAGACAAATAGAGAAATAAGGACATTTCTCAAATTGCCTACTAAGCCAGATGCAACTCAGTGATTGTATTTATAGGGTAAAAACATCATTCTTACCTCTGACTTTTACAAGAAATTTGCAAGTGCCTTTATTTTCAGCTCTGTCAAACACAGTATATTGGATTTTGTGGTCGCCTTCTGGAAAATGGGACCCTGGTGGCAAGCCTTTCAAAATAACACTAAAACAGGAGATAAAACAGGACAGACATTCATAAAATCGTTGGTATTTCCTTACTGACAGTGGTGTAAAAGCCTGAGAAGTGATGCTTGTGGCATGCTAAGATTGGCTGGCTGTGCTGCATTACTGAAGACTGACAGTAAGCAAAGAAGGAAGCTGGGCAGTGGCAACCAGATTATTTAAATCTGCTTCCAACAGCCCACCCTGGAGTCACATACAGGGGTCCCACCCTGCAGAGCGGGCAGGACCTGCTCACTTCCCATAACACAATCCGTAGTGTAGCCAAGCATCTTGCCATGCCCAAAGGAACTCGAGCTTCCTTTTCCTTAAAAAAGGAAAAGTTGAGATTGATCCTCCCACAGTTTGTATCGTGAATAATCCACTGTCAGGGCTGCAGTGTAACCCAGAGCTGGCAGAATGTAAGAAAACTTCCAGCCTCTTACAATGGGGATATACCCTATTTGGCTGCTCCTACGATTGTCGCTTGTGACTTCTCATATGCACATGAATGGAATAGAAAATGAGATTTATTGTCACACCAGAAGGGTGTGGGGATCCACAGCAGCATTTTCACCTGGAACTTGTTCCTATCCTACAAACACGGCAGGAGATTTCAAACATGTTAAATGTATCCTCAGAGTTGAAGCATGAGGTTGAGCAGTGTTCCATATAACAGAAAAGGTTATGTACTCATAGGACTGCAGGACCCAGTGCATCTAAGGAAAGCACTGCATACTCTGTAAACATCACAGTTTAGCAAATTTTTATAAAAAATAGGGATGTGATTTACGGAAAAGCTTCCACAGATTCAATAGCTGGCCTCTTTTGGGCTGGGAACAGTTGCTCACGTGACAGTCTATGTGGAATAATCACCTTTTTTTTCTGCCTGCCAGACATTACATCAAAAAGACTTTGGAATTTCTTTATTCTAACACTTTTCAAAGTTTTTGTTTTATTAGGCTCAATCTTTTTTGATGTTTTTAATTGCCATAGAATTATAATATCAGACCTTAACAGCAATCTTGTTTTTAATTGTGCATTGAATTCTTCTTTCTGATATTATTTCATTGTAGCAATAAAAAGGCAATGTCACTGTGTCTTTCAACAAATTTTTATATTCACATAAAACTGTAAGCATCTTTAAGCTTAAAACTTTGAGCTTTTAAGCTTAACCAGTCCACTAATGTACTGTTAAAAGATGTAACTTGCTTACTGAATAAAGTAGACTTTCTGTATGCTTACCATTACAATAATCTAAATAAACTGACCTAAAACCTGCATGATAATGACAAGAAAATCAGAGACAGTGGACCATCACAAGTACACCTTGCTCTTCAGGTAAATGGGACTGTGAAACCATAAACATTGTCAAGGAAATTCTGAAGAAAGTGTTAAGTTTAAATCCAATGTTTAAAGCTACCAAAGTTTCAAACAAGAAACGTTACTTTAGAGGTAGCTGCAGCATGCTGGGACAGCAGTAGCTAGCAGTACCTCAGGAAGAAGCCTGAGGATGATTGCAGGTACTGTTTTATGACACAATTCACCTTGGTTTTTTTATAAGACAGTCAAATTGGCTTCTGCTGCTATCTCTCTTTTCATTTTTATGTATAAAAGGTAACTTGCCGTAAGAAAACTTGTTGACTATGAGACTCACAAAGCAGCTCTGAAAAATCTCACAGGTGCAGTCAAAATGCTATTGTTGTTTATTTCATCAGCTCTGAAGTAGCCACAATAATCTTCTACCCTTCATGTAGAAGCCAGTGCCTGAGTGATTCACCTCCAGGCTGTCAACTTTTTCTTTTTCAGTTAAGCATGAGATTCTTTACAGGCCAGTGACATGTGACAGCTATAAAGAAGCATCTTGGATGAATTAATGGGAAAGGGCACCTGGCCATCTTCATCAGCTGAATTGCTAAGCAGGGCCCCAGCAATAAAAAGGAGAAAATATAAACATCTACAGAGTTGCACCTACTCTGTCAGAATCCCGTCAGCAGTGTCCCGTCCCTCCGGGGTGTCCCAGAACACTCTGGCCGTCAACTTGTTGGGCTCTGCAGTTTTTTCCTTCACACTTGGGCACTGGATTCTTGGAGGTTCAGTATCTGTTGAAATAAATGTCACAGAAATAGGTACTTGTGAATCTGTTACAGCTATGCATTTTCTTCACAGCTCTTGACCTGCTGTCAGCATAACCCAGGTCCACCTTCAGCTGGCCTCCTCAACACTGGAGCCGTCCCAGCCAAGGCCATATGGAGCCTGTACTTCTCACTTCGTTAATAGTAAGAAATGACAATAAGCAATGCCTTTCAATGTAAAAAAACTAATTAGAAGTAGTTACTGTGAATTTCTTTACACAGTCCCCAGCTTTGAACTAAGGAGGGATGCCCAACATTGCACTCAAGCAGCCTGGATGTTCTGCTTTTCCTCTCTTTGTTCATCTGTGTGGTAGACTTTTTAGGTATAACTCCCATAGAGTCACATACCGGCCTTAAAAATGAACAAAGAGACAGGACTGCTCTTTACTTGCAAGTAGAAAGCAATCCCTAAAACACTGCTTAAATTTAAAGGGTGGCAGGCCTTGTCTTTCCATTTGCAGGACAGATATAAAGCACAATCTGGCTCGCTTTCAATAAGAAAAAAGTGAGAAAACATTTAGCCTTTATAAAGCATGAAATATACGAAATAATGTCATAGACCCTCATACTCTACAAGCAACACAGAGCAAGTGCAGCCCTGCTATAGCCTTTTAAAGGTATTCCAAGAATTTGGGACCCTCAAAAGCTAGCTTCTCTCTATTTCTTCTGCAAGAGTTTTCCTCCAACCCCAAACACCGTTTTGTGAGACGCTTCCATAGGAAGTATTAATTTTGCAGAGGAAGAAGTGGGAGAGGCACAGGCAAGTAACTGTCATACCAAAGTTATTCAGAAAACATCAGGAATATTGCAAATTACCGTAAACAAATGCTATTCTGTTTGGGATTTCTTTTGGTATATAAACAATGAAAAATACATATCTTTTCCTGTAGTACTGGGAGGATAACTGCTGATTTCTTTGTAGATCCTCCTGGAAGGTGAAACTAACAAGAGTGGGTTCCTTCTACAGGGAGTGGAGCAATAAAGAAAATGAACAGCAGAAGCCTCTAAGCAGCTTTTAAAGCTTTCCATACTTTACAACACCCTTCACTAAACATATAAGACACTTAGTTCTTCCTTATGGATCCTTTATCACTCTGAGTTCATTCACTCCTCCTTCCTTTATCTGCTATGGTATGCAAATTGACAGGATTTTCAAGCATCCACTCTGGCTGTAGGTAGCACTTTGTCTCCTTTCCTCATGTGTCTTATTCACTCCCTTACATTTAGAGTACCTTCCCATTACGTTTGGGAACCTGCTCACATTAGAGTCAGCAAGTGCTACAAGACTGCATTGCTCTCAATACCTCCCTGGTGTATCTGAATTAGGATAAGAAATAACCCAATCTCACAAAGGCTGCTTCTGGCTCTGGTTAGTTTACTGTGGCAACAGCTTACTACTGTGCTATGGACAGTATACATTAAATGAACATAATGCTGGAATAAAAGAACGGCATTTAAGGACCCAGTGTTTTAAGCACTTAATTAATAAGAAAGCTCATTACACTATTTAGCACAGCAAAGGCTGGTTGGTATAAACCGGCTTGGACTTCCACATCATAGAGACAAACAATACAGTTACTGTGGGAACCTACTCACCGAGCACCAAGGGGTCAGGCAGCCTTTTGAGCTGGACTTAAAAATTCCTGGAAAGAATATTTTCTCTGGTCATTTCAGCTGCGCCTTCACATTCAACAGGCACTAAATGAACCCCACCAGAATAACTCTGCTTTGAAACAGACCAAGAGAAAGCAGCTGTCTACCAAAAAGGCTCTTTATCTGCAGTGGCCGCTGGGATGTGTTTAACCAAACAGTGCTCCGGTCTTTTCCCTTGTGCCTTGTACAAAATTGCAGCTGATCTATAGCACATTAAGCACTGTGGCCACAGCTTGGCAGAAGAAAGACAGGTCTAAACGAAAAGCAACCCATATAAATGCAGAGAAGGCAACCACAGAACATCCAGGCAAATACATAAGTGACAAAATTTAAACACAACCCCCCAAAACCCCTTCAATAAAATGTATGATGTGAGCTAAGTGCCCACCTGCAGATTAGAAAACTAAACAAAACAAACCGTAACAGAAGGACCCACAACGTTGCTGACTGCTGGGGAGGCTTTATCAGAATGAAAAAATCATACTGTAAGTGACAGACTGTCAGACTCTCTTGCTCAATAACTATTTCTGGCCAAAGTTGGAGCCAGGACACACTGCAAGGTATCTGACCCCATACAGTTGGTCTTACTACAGTGTCACTGCTGAAAGACCAATGAAAAGCCAAGCGGATTTAGTTAAGCTGTTTAGCAGGGCTGTGTGTTACTCAGGTGAAATCTCACCTGCAAGGTTTAATTCATGGGCAGGGAAATTGAGTTTTCATAAAAAACATGGTGCTATTCAGCCACATTCTTGTAAGCTGTCACTTTTCTTGGCTACTCAGCAGCAGCAAATGGCACTCTGGCTCCACATAGGGAAGTGTCATTGCAGACATGGCATCAGGAGGCCATAACTGGAATACTAAATTTTAAAGCAGCCTTTTGAACTTTATGGAGAAAAATGCTAAGTTTTCAAATAAATAGGTTTTAGATTTATATTTTTTTTAAGCATACCTCTGGGACTGGCCATATTTACAATTTCCATACACTTTAAAGAGCTTGTTAACTGCCTTTCACATGGTTTGTTAAAGGTTTATGTTTAATTGCTTGTGAATTTGGGAAGACAAGAAGAAAGAAGCAGGGATGGTACTGAATGCTCACTGCTTGCTTATTCAGGAGTCCTATGGGATAGGTAAATGGTTTGCCGCTACATAAACATGCTGTTATTACTTATTGCTAATGACATTAAACAATGGCTGGGAGTTAATTCAAAACATTAGTCTATGTCAAAAGCATAAAGAGATGAAGAGACTGGAAATCATGACAGGCAGAATGAAAAACATTGTCTTGTTCTCCCCACTGCCCTCCACAAGGCATTACTCTGTATTTCAAAACATTCATTATCAAGGCCTGTATAATTAATGACTCAGAGTGCAAAGCTTGTTTCAGACATCCACAGTTGGAAGCCGTTAGTTAACTACCTATCAATACAGTCTTAGGATGTGATAAAAGGATGACTTAGCATGGCGACAGCCATTTACCACAATGTCTGTTAGACAATCAGCAGGACTATGAAACCTTCATAGAGGAGAAGACTGTGATTTTTCAATCTTCTGAAGGAAAATACCCATTTCTGTGTTACAGTGCATTAAGGATATAATGGAAATATTATTCAAATGAGTATTGGCATTTTTAGCTAACTGATAACCAAAGGCAGCTGTACCTTGATCTTTTTTAAACAAAGTTATTTCAGCAACATGAAGGATATCCTTCCTCTTATAAGAGGGGGACAGGGGACAGACAGTCTGCTTTGTTAGGACAGAACACTCACTGTCTGTAAGAGCTTCCATAAGTGACTGCTAAAACATAACTAATTTTCTTCAATTAAAAAAAAAAAATTAGAATAAAAAAGAAAATCTCTTTACCCCCTTTTAACGAATACCTCACTCAGCAATGATGTTTGCCTTATGCCTTTCTTATATGGATCTTCACCATTGTGCTGTGAACCCTGCAGTTTTGTGAAAAAATACTAAGAAGTGCAACTGTAGTACAAAACAACAGAGGAAAGTGCCTTGTTTTCAAGACAGTTATAAATTACTGCAGTAATTTTGCCATACTTGATGCCAATAGCTGCGATGTTTCCAGACCACTTCCCTACCTATGTCATGAACTTTACGAGCCTGTGCCTGTGATTACACCTAACATCCCTACTGTGCAACTATTTGCTTATACGCTAAAGCAAGAAATAAATTCTGCCTTTCTATTTCGCCTTAATTTTACTCCTCAGCTGGAAGTGAACTGTTCAGCCAGTTCTCTCCTGGCCACTGGTAAGCTTTTGTAGGCTGCAATTCACTGATGACTTTTCTGTAACTACTGAATTACATACAGTATGGGACATTCAATTGCAAACTGCATTAAAGTGTTAGGGTCACATCTGAGGGTCCTGTCTGGTCACAAAAAAGAAAAATCTCTATCCTACCTATCAAAAGGTAAAAAGATAACCTTATTAAACAGTCTACTAACTGCATAACTCACTGTTTGCATAAAGAAACTGTGTGCATCCAAGATTTTAAGGTGTCTTCTCCACACGACGTGGTATTACCAGAATTTAAATAATTGTATTACTTTTACTGAGTTACTTGGGACTTGCAATCATACCCAGTGCAACAACTATTCAACATTTCTTTTTTTTTTTTTTTTCTTTTTTGCTTAAGATATACTTGCTTACTCTACTCTGCAAGACAGCATCCTCTGTAATAAGCACCCTGTTGCTGCAAACAGATGAGATTCTGAAAGTGCCAGGAAATACAGAGGACAACATTTTATCATTCCAAAATTTCAAAGGGTTTGTTTTTCTTCTTCTGCCCACACCACTGAGAAGGACAAGGCTTGTTTTTGTAAATAAGAAACAAGAGCCACCACAAACAGTCTAGATCTAAGCAGCAGACTCATTTCTACATTTGTACACCACCAAGTAACTGGGAACCTGAACAAAATTCTATGAACATCAGGCTACCGTGGAGAGACTCCAAAGCCATTTGCTAACATAGACTGAGCCACAGGCATTCTGAGGAAAACCAAGTTATCATACACTGAAAACACTGAGCACAAATACTCTACCACCCACAAGCTTAAATTACTGGTAGCCAATTCAGATGGCCAGAAAATACTTTCCTTTGTGGGTGGCTGCTGAAGCTTTTATCAGAGACTTCCTAGAAAAAAGAGCAGAAGCTGAGACTTCACTATCTGCTGAAATCTCATTAGTAAGAAGGAAAGTTAAATCTCAGTATTTGTTTATTTCTCTTTTCATTTATGTATATAAAAGCAATTATTCCAGCCAAGGTTCCCAGGAGACAGGTGACTATATAATGAAAATTGCTGGTGTAACTAACGTGAACTAGGCTGAAATTTAGTTTAGCTCACTGCAATCATGCTGAGAGCTATAATCCATTCATATTCCCTGGATATATTTGGGGACCATGATCCCAAGAAAGAAAAGCAACAGATCAGATAAAAGGTTTGGCTTCAAACCTGTTTTATCATTAAGCTGCAGAAAGCACGACAGACTCCAGCACACAGAACATGCTAGAAGAGCAGCACAGCAATTACAGACTCCCAACCCAGGAGTCACCCAGGAGATCAGTGAAAGCTGTTACAAGCATTGTAAAGCACTGACCGTTTACACCAGCCTCATCTTAATTAAAGAGATAATGCTTAAAGCTCATAGTTTGTGTGTAAGGAAGTCTGTCACTTGGGACTGAAAGTACTAAGTGACAGAGAGCATGTTGTATCCCTTGGAAAACTTTTCTCTACTTCCTCAAAAAAGAGAGTTGCTTTTTCTCCCCAGGAGCTGGATGAAAAAAGCATTTTGGAATTTATTTGGCGGATTCGGGTACCAGCAGGTACCTCAAGATGTAGACTTTCTGGGATGAAATCCAATAATCCTACTTACCAACACAGGACGCTGGCCGGCCACTCCAAACCTTGTTGTCCGTGCACGTTACTATACGGTCACCTTTCAGCTGGTATCCTGGTGAACAGTAGTACTCACACCTTGAGTCAAAGTAGGCACCATCTAAGCACTTGAAGCCCCCATTGGTGGGCATGGACAGTGTGGGGCAGCGCTTTTCTGGAATAGAAAGCAAGGACTTCTAGAAACCTGTTATCCCCCCTTTAGAGTAATGTGAATGTGGGATATTACATAGAAATAAAGACAGGGCTAGTAAATGTCAAGTGGGAGAAAGTAATTTGCCACATGAGGTTTTTCAGACTGTTCTTATTAGCTGTATTTCAAATTTAACTTCACATACACAGTGGGGGCCTAATACAATATTTATCCGAGAAAAAGATGACAAGTACCTATTCTTCTCTTCTCTGAAAATGTTTTACTTCAAGAGCCCATTTAGACAGCCAGTACAAATCATGTCAACTTATAAAATCCAAGATGGGCAATACTTTAAAGCAGCTTTATGGCTCTGTCATAAATCACAGAAATCAAAATCCCACACTCATAAAACATTCCCTACCTGCCAAGAGTATTTGTAGCACTCACAATACTTTACCATGCAATGTACCACACTAAGATCTTCAACAAGTCAATATACATAACCAAGTATATTGTCAATGCTTAAAATACCAGTAACAATCTGAAGATCACTGTTTCAAAGGCAAATAGAGTTTATTTGCCTTTGCCTGCAGTGCGAGCATCACACACAGATTTCATAGCTACTTACGTTTGCACAGCACTTTCCCAGACCAGCGTTTGCTTGACTGACAAATTAGCTGCTGAGGGCCATGCAGTTCGTAGCCTTTTTGACAGCGAATATCACATCTTGTCCCCAATACATTCTTATAATATTCCCCTTGAGGTGTCCTGCAGTTTGCATAACCATGTTTCACTTTAATGGGGGAGCACCATGGTGTTTCTGGCGCAGAGAACAAAAAACACACATAGTATTTTGCAACATGTAAAAGACCAGACATGAATACAAAGTCACTTTTCTTTACTCAAGGTCACAGAGAAGAAAAAAAAAAAAAAAAAGTCGTCTTTAAAAAGCCACCAATCCTCAAAGTGGAGCAGTAACACAGCAGCAAAGCGTGCTAAATCTTATACATCAGAAGGTCAGCCCTTCAATGTCTGGCAGCTCTCTTCTATTACAAACATTGCAGTCATTAATCTGGGGTGGAGGGGTGGGGTGATCTATATTTTTTTTGTCCATAGAGAAGAGATTCAGAGCAGCCCTGCAGAAAAGGACTTGGGGGTGTTGGTTGATGAGAAATTGAACATGACCCGGCAGGGTGCACTTGCAGCCCAGAAAGCCAACCGTATCCTGGGCTGCATCAAAAGGAGCGTGACCAGTAGGTCGAGGTAGGTGATCCTGCCTCTCTACTCTGCTCTCATGAGACCCCACTTGGAGTACTGCGCACAGTTCTTGTGTCCCCACTTAAGAAGGACATGGAGCTCTTAGAGCAAGTCCGGAGGAGGCCATGAGGATCATAAGGGCGCTGGAGCACCTCCCGTATGAAGATAGGCTGAGAAAGTTGGGGCTGTTCAGCCTGCAGAAGAGAAGGCTGCATGGAGACCTCATAGCAGCCTTCCTGTATCGGAAGGGGGCCCACAGGGATACCAGAGAGGGACTCTTCATTAGGGACTGTAGCAACTGGACAAGGGGTAATGGGTTTAAACCTAAACAGGGGAAGTTCAGGTTAGATATGAGGAAGAAGTTCTTTACTGTGAGGGTGATGAGGCACTGGAACAGGTTGCCCAAAGAAGTCGTAAATGCTCCATCCCTGGCAGTGTTCAAGGCCAGACTGGACAGAGTCTTGGGTGACACGGTCTAATGTGAGGTGTCCCTGCCCATGGCAGGGGGGTTGGAACTAGATGATCTTAAGGTCCTTTCCAACCCTAACTAGTCTGTGATTCGATGATTCTATGGAGTAAGTGTGCCACCATGTGGCCAGTTCGATGAAAACTGATCCTTTTTCCCCTCTTGCTTTTAAATGAGTGCATCTAATTTCTATTTGGTAACCAAAGTTTGCATTAGGAACACCTTCGGTCTAGCTGTTGTTGTCATCTTTGGTCTAACTGCAGTTGTCGTCTTTACAACATTTAGCTTTTTTACTGCTCATTTAAAAAAAAAATAAAAATCTTCCATAATAGTATGTACAGTAAAGGACATTGCCTTGGCTGAAAGCGATAGTTCAAGCTCTCCTACAGTTAAAAAATGTGTGACTTGACTTACATATTGCCAAAATATCATGCCTGTCTGTACATGTCCTCCATGTGTCAGAACAACTGTTCAGGGTTTAAGTACAGCTTCACTTTTACAAAGTTACTTCCCAAGTTAGCACCCAGGATTAAGCCTGAACCAGAACTTGCAATTGTTCAAGAACAGCAGCTTCATCGCTGTTCTCAGCCGTTCTGAGGTGCCACACTGAAACATTCAGATACTCTTTATAATGCCAACAAAATAGCCTTCTCTCAGCAAATGGGCATGTAATTGCCATGATTAAATCTGCAGGCAAGTGCCCAACAGACTGAGAAGCCTTCGAGAAAGATCTGACCTTATTCCTTTCTCTTTGATAGGAACTTGTAGCCTCCGAGGGCAATATGCATGCAGGCACAAAGAATATATTTGACAGCACAAACCCCTGCTCTTCCTACTGCAAAATCCTTCATAAAGTGTTGATATTCATTCACAAGCACACTATATATTTTGCATATATCCAGAAAAGAGAACCCAAGCTCCAGAAACTTAAATTCAGGTCTAATGTCCTCAAAGGTCTGGACTTCATATGCTGTACTTTTCACCCCAAAAGATGGGTGGAGGACTAACTTTCCCTAATATCACGGAAATGGAGCTTGAAGTACAAGAACCATCTTCTAGTTGCCCCTGGATGCAGGACAGTTACATGGATGAGTCTGCCAAGTCAGAGGAAAGCTGAAATTTGGCTGGGACTACATGGCTAACATTCCTACCAAACTTGTGGGGAAAAGGGAAACACACATACATAAAACTGAAACTTTAACTGGTTGTCAGGGCTACACTTTAAAATACTCAGGACATGTGTACCATTGTCTTGTGAGGATTTAGCACCATATTGTGATAGTGACAGGTGCAGTATCAGAGACTTCCATTCCCAGCCAAAGCCTCAAAAATATTCCCAGCTCAAGCCTCTTGAGCTTTGACCACAGGGTGCACCCAGAAAGCTGCGCTTTTTCTGCAGCGGGCAGCTTCTCAGTAGGTGTTTCCTACACAAGGAGTGACCAAGCCCGCCCTTGTCAACTCCAAGATTTGAAAAGGACATATTAAGAGGGAGAGAGGGAGGGATTGCAGAGTAAAAAGAGAAAGATGACAGGTCCTGAAATCCTGTGTGACTACGTGTGACATGCAGTAAGTACATGACAAAAGTTTCCAAGTCTGCAAGGAAAAAAAAACCAACAAGCAAGTATCTTGCATCTTACAAGTCACAGGAGATATTTAAACTTAATTTCTAGATAATTTTTGGCAGATGATTACTTCTAGCCCTTAATTCCTGTAGTTATATAAATTTTTCTACACAATTTGGATCAGCTCCACAAATAAATACACAAAACCCAGTATTTTATTTCTCATACATGGGCTATTTATACTCAATGAACAATATCTCTAGGACATATTTGCACTTTCCGAATGGAAACTACATTTAGCACCTACATTTTCCTGTGCTGGTCCTGAATTAACACAAATAGCACCTGAAGACTAAAATCAGAGACTAAATGTCAAGCTTTTGACTAGACCAAAAGGATGATTCTCTAGACTAGTCCATTTCGGAAGCAGTCTTATTGTACTGCGACATGCTTATTATTGTATTTCACCGATGCACGTGAAAACCCTTTACAATGATGTGCAAGTGGCTTCTAGTTGCCCCCGGATGCAGGACAGTCACATGGCCCTTCCTGTAGTATTGTTGCAGCTACGCTGGTCTACAGTGAGAAGCACAGCGAGGCTCCTAGAGAGGGGTAATACATCTTTTACTGGACCAAATAACACTGTGAGAAAGAAAAACAAAAACAGACATGCCTTTGGATGCAGATAACTTGAAGAGTTTAGGAAGAACTTCTGCTTGATCTAAAACATTATTATGCTTCCTCTAGAACTGAATATGATTAAAAGAGAGGGTGAGGCAAGGTTTATAAAGGGGCAAGTATCTGGGTTTAGACCAAGTGATATCACTGAAAAAAAAAAAAAAAAAAAAAACCAAGCCAAAAAACAACCCAAACCCAAGTAACTTGAAAAGCTTATGTGCCTGAAAGCACATCAAACGATACAACAAAGTTTTAGATCAAAGCTTGTTTATTTTTAAGTGAAGACACATACCGGTTTTCAAAGGCTAAGGAGCTACAATGGAGTATTTATGGAATATTAGGGCTGGGTGAGGCTCTGAGAGGTCACACAAACTGTTCCTTGCCTCAAGACAAGATCACCTGTATTCCTGAAGGCACTGGGAATAAGAAAAGCTACAGGTTTCCCAGGCACTGCTTTTGAAGCTTCACCATCTGTAATTGGTTCTGTTCACTTAACTGAAATTTGAGTTTTTAGGTACCAGGACCTATACAGGTGGTTGCCACAATGTTGCCTCTACAGCTAAGGCTACCGTTTGATCATTACAGTATTTGAGAAAACATAAGGAATGAGGATCATCACAGCAGTGGCACTAGAGCAGTTGCAAACACAGGAACTGCTGTGTTTCGCAGAATCACAGAATTGTTTGGGTTGGAAGGGGCCTTAAAGATCACATATTTCCAACCTCCCAACAGCCAGGAACACCTTCCACTGGACCAGGGTTTCTCAGAGCCCCATCCAGCCTGGCCTTGAATGCTTCCCAGGATTGGGCAGACACAGCTTCTCTGGGAAACCCATTCCAGTGTCTCACCACACTCATAGTGAAGAATTTCTCCCTCATATCTAATGTAAATCTGTCCTTTTTCAGTTTAAAAGCATTCCCCCTTGCTCTTGCTACTTGCTCTTACAAAAAGTCCCTCTCCAGATTTCTTGTAGGCCCCTTTTTAGCTACTGGAAGATTGTTGTAAGGGAAGTGCTTCCTCATCAAATGCGATCTGATACAGCCATGCCAAGGAGCTGGAAAGAAAGCATTTTCTAGAGCATCATCTCCCCCAACCCATCTGTTCTGTTTAAACACCAGCCTCAGCTGAGCATTTCCTTCTCAAGTAGCATAGAAAGCGCGTGGCTATACTGTTGCTTGCTGGTACACCAGCCAACAGAGCTGAGGGTTCACCAGGGAGGAAGGAAAAAACTCTTAAAAAATGCTGTGGGCACTGAAAGTCTCAACAATGTTTCTTTGGAAAGCTGAGCAAGTTGAAAAACATCCACATGAAGACAAAAGGGTTTGGTAGGAGGTCGATTCCTCCACCCCCATAAACTGCAATGTTTTCTTGCAGATGCCAAAGAGGATGAATTTGTGTTCTCACTTGCACTGTTTAGTGACTATGTGTGCAAAGAAAAACCAATGCTGCTTACATATATAAACATCAGTTAAAAAACATTTATTTATTTATTACTGGGAAGTTTTATTTGCTGAGCAATAGACCATACCCAAAATGCTGGAATGCTCATATAAAGAGAAGCTCTGAACATAGCTACTCAGCTCATTTTTCCTTGCTTTGTCTTTCCCTGCCTCCTTCCCCTCAATACCAACTTAAATAAGTATGCTAATGAAGAGTGAGCCTTTTCTGCTCCAAGCCTTTATACTTTTAGATTCACATTGTCTGATCTTCAACATTTGGCAGTAGCACTTCCAAACTCAGGGCAGTTCCTAATATCTGCTTGAATGAGTCATTATGTTTCACTTAACCCTGGTGACATTTTGGCTGACATGAGTATAATCCAGTTTGTATCACCATATAAAGGGAATTTATACAGAATCTGGATTTTAACTACTTGCCTACCCTGGCATGAATTGGCATCGATTTACCTTTGTGATCTCTGGAATTCTTTTTCTATATGTCTCCAGAGGGTTACATGTTAAAAGGCAACAAAAAATGTGTTCATCTAAATAAAGCTTTAGACAAATATTTCTGCATGTGTATGAAAGCAAAATTTTACACTGAAGTATTTTACTGGAAGGAAAATAAGACATTTATGAAAACAGCAACATAGCCATAACATCTATGCTGTCCTCTTTGTTGTTCATAAATGCCTGAATTACTTTATGACTTACCTCTCATAAGGCCCACCAATTCTTTTCAGAGAATCAACAACATACAAGACACCAATGACCAATATTTTCAAGTACTCAAAATGATTACATCACAACTCTAGCATGTCCACAGATTAGTTTACTAAAAAGAAACACAGTTACCATTTAAAGTGACAAATTAAATACTAAATTTCTTTACCATCCAGGCTTCTGAGGGACTGTGGCAGAGAAATGCACATAATAATAAAAATAAAAGATTGAGACAGAAGCAGATGTTTTGAGAAAACAGACATAGTAGATGGAAGATTTACTGGTAGTGGCAAAAACTTTTTCAATCTTGCTGAACTGCAAAATCTTACAGAATAGGGAAGAAAACCTGAATTTGCTTTATAAACACGCCAGTCCACTCACTCATTCATCCAGCTACACAATTTGTTTTTGGAATGTACACTTTCATTCGTTAAACACATTTCATGTGCCATTTCAGGTAGCAGGCTAACCTGAAATGCAAATAATTTTTTTTTTGGGGGGGGGAGGTGAGGGGGAAAAAAGTCATGAAAATCAAGTTCTCTTGCATGTACTTCTATACATTACCATCAGTAGGCCCCGTTTTTAAGTTAGCGTATCACTGATGGTTTTGTTAGGATGTATGAAGAAGAAAGAGAAGCTCTTCCCAGATTTTCATGATTTAATCACCTGATCTTCTAAGAGCAAAGGCAGTGCAAAAGTTACTTACTCAGGTACATGAGAGTGGTGATCAGTACTAGGTCTAATTTCCATTGTTAAAAAAACAGTAGAAATTAAATCTGGATCTAAAAACCCATTAGAAAAATCATGGAGCTGGGTCACCAAGATTTTATAATCCATGAAAAGAAAAAGAATGAAGCTTTCTCTCAGCAATCCTCTTTCGCACATAAGCAAAGCATTCACCTTTATATCTATTGCGTGCATACACATCTTCATCATCTTCAAGGGGTGAATATCCCGATCCTAAAATACAAAATAAAAGAAAAATGCAGCAAGAAAGGAAATATAAATTAAGAATAAAAGAAAGCTTTGCAAAAAGACATGCAAGATTAGGATGCAGTAATCTATGCAATGCCATCAGCATGGGCTTCTCTGAAGCTCAGATTCATAGCAGAACCAGTTTATAGTGAATTTGGAAGGGGAGAATTGATTTGATAATCAAGTGAAATAGTAAATCTCTCTCACTGCTCCTGGAGCAATGTTGTGTAATGCCATGTTGCATATGTCAAGTCATAGCTCCCCTGTTACGAAACGCCACCTACCCCAAAGTTGATCTACTCAGCAGAGAGAACAGAGGAGGTGCAGGTGAAGGGGAACATCAACGGTTTCACTGTAGGGGAACATCAACGGTTTCACTGTAAAGTGGTTCCATAGTGTCAGTGGCTGTCAACAGCCATCAGGCCAAACAGCAGAAGTAAAATGCGCATAAGTCAAGAACCCTTCTTCACAATCTGTATGATCTTCATACTAAGAACAAAACATTGAGGTGCATTACCTGCAAGCACAAATTACACTCAAATAAACACCGTTTGGTATCAAGCAGTCTTCTGGGTTGTTCAAAATAAAGAGAGTATAGTTCTGTACTTCTAAAATCCTGTGCAATAAGTAAATGCTTCAAATAAAGGTAGAAACTGCTTTATAAGAAACAGAAATCATTTGGAGCACCATCGTTCAAGTAATTCATCAGTAAAACACAGCAGTCGGGAAGAAAGCCTTCAAAATATCCTTAAGCAACATTTATTTAAAATCAGCAGCTTCAGAGCATGAAGTACATTTTAACTTCTAGATGTCTTCTCCAAGAAGAGAGACTCACACAAGAAGAGAGTACTCATACTCTGATACATCTTTCCAGAAGCCTTGCATGCAATAGGCAGGTACTAAGACTCAGCATTGCGCTATAGAAGCTTCTCATGGCATCTCAAGTTACAGCTATGGGGATATTTCATCACCATTTGTTGAGGTCTGAGACCATGATTTGTACAAGCTGCTGCTTAAAGTTAGGCTAAATTAAATAACTCATGTTCCTCAATAAGCTAGTAGTTATAATTTAATGTGCAAAACACACATTTTCTGCAGAAATTAAACCTCAGAGATGTTAATGGCTGGATGATTTAGCATAAGGATAAAAGAGCTACCAAAGCAACATTTGTATCCCCAGAATTACTGTCAGCATCTGTCAACAGATTCTACTTACAAAAAACAAAATAAACTGCCCAGAAACCAGTAAAACTTTACTTGTTACTCTACCAGCCTCAGGAAAACCCTGGAGAGAAACCCAGCCCATCGACTGCTGCACCTGAGTAGCTTTAGTACATAGGGTTTGTCTATAGAAGGGCAGTGCCCTCCACAGCGTCCGCCACAGAACTGCTTGTGAGGGTTCGAACCACCTGAAGATGAGACACTGCATCTCCCGTGACCCTCCTTGCTGCCTTAGCTGCGCATTGGGCACCACTGCCCAGGACCCATGACCAGCCTGCAGCCCTCAGCAGCTCCTCTGGGAACTGCAGGGAAGCAGCACATGCATGAGCTCCATGTCATACCAAATTCTTGCACCAATACTGCAGCTATGGGAACCCTTCAGGCTCCTGCATGTGAAAAAAAAATAAATAAATAAAAATAGAGAGAGTTGTGTTCACATGTACCATCAAAGTGGCAAAAACCCACAATTCACCTCGGGCCCAATTCAAAGCTTTCTTCTGTCACTGGGAATCCTTCTACCAATTTTCAGAAGGCTTTGAGCTGGGACCTTGATGAAGTGAACTTTCAAACAGCTTCTCCCCTGAAACCAAGGGCTTCACGTATAGCACAGGCTTCCTATGACTTAAGAGCCATTTCTCTGGACTTTTTGTACTTACTGTTTTGGTTGAATTTTTGATGCCTAAACACTGACATCTGAGAAACTTATCAACACAAGAACATTAAACTCTGTTACACTTGGACTCTGACTAGGAAAGAAAGAGCAAGCTGTGATCGCCGAGGGCTTTGTGAAGACCTTGATATGTAAATGAACACCTCTCTAAGCATCAATTATCATGTTAGAAACTGGGACACTTAGCTAATTACTCAGTTTGAAGGTTATATTGTTAGGTCAGTGTTATCACTCTTAATTGTCCACATTTTAATGTGCAGTAACTTTAGCCTTTAAAAATCAGAAAAGGAGGCTCAGGGGGGACCTTATCACTCTCTACAACTACCTGAAAGAAGGATGAAGCGAGGTGGCTGCTGGTCTCTTCTCCCAAGTAACAAGTGATAACACAAGAGGAGATGGCCTCAAGTTGTGCCAGGGGAGGTTTAGATCGGATGTTAGGAAAAATTTCTTCATTGAAAGGGTTGTCAAGCAGTGGAACAGGCTGCCCAAGGAAGTGGTGCAGCCACCATCCCTGAAGGTATTTAAAAGACGTGTAGATGTGGCACTTAGGGACACAGTTTAGTGGTGGACTTGGCAGTGCTAGGTTAACTTGATGACCTTAAGGGTCTTTTCTAACCTAAATGGCTCTATGATTCTATTAATTTACTTGAATATGTGTTTCAGAAAAGATCACTGCATTTCTGACTTTTTAAACATTGCTGGGAAATGGAAAACAACAAAAAACCCAACCTTAAAAATACAGTTATAATTTCCAATTTCAGCGGCATGGCAAATACCATGGCATAACCAAAAAGAAGGAAAACAAAGTGGGGGGAAAAAAAAAAGAAATACACAAAAACCAGTTGTAATAACACTGTATGTTCTGCACAGGGAAACAATGGGAGTTAAATGAGCTTAGATGGCATCTTTTCTGGTCAGCAGGCACAGGATACTCTTGATACTGGGAGGAAAGGAAAGGCTCATTCCACATGTGCTCTACCCTTCAAAACAGCGGAGAGCACTTGGGATTCCTTCAATATTCAAACAACTGATCAGTTTAAGCGTGTGTAAGAAGAGGATAACCAGTTTCCCCCAATAAGTCTGTAACATCTGGAGTTAGTTCCTCCGATGTTTTGTATCAGAGTTTTACATTCCACAGTACCTGAAGTCATATCAAATATATGAATTAAAAAACTTAGCTGTACTTGCAGCAGGCTGTAGAGCTTCTTGCAGTACAACAGGGCTAGGTCATACAAGACCTCAGAAGTCAGGAAGATGCACATGAGAAGGCAGAAAAGGTACCAAAAATAGTCACGACCTCATTAGAGAGCTTTCTTTTGTGTGTAAAAATACTTGCACTCATTTTATGATGGTAGTAAAAATGGAAAGCCGGGTTTTTCATCTCATTCTTTACTGGTTGAACATTATGCACCAGTTCTGCAAAGTTCATGCTTAAATGCCATTGGCTTCAGTGAGATTTCAGTATTTGCTTAAAAACTGCCTGCACACTTGACTGTTTTATTGCATCTGGTCTATAAAGCTTAAAAAAACAACCCCAAACCAGCAATTTTTTTTTTGTTTGTTTGTTTTTTTTTTTGTTTTTTTTTTTTTTTTTTTTTGTTTTGTTTTTTGTTTTTGTTTAAGAAATCTAAGTAGAAAAAATAGCAGAGGAAGAGTCAGCAAAAAATTAATAAATAGCCGGAGATACTGATTTATCTTGAGCCTTCCTACAAATCAGTTGAAATAGAAATACAAGTGTTATTAACAAACATGTTTAAACATAGAGAATATAATGGCAACTGCTTATATTAAGCAGTCTTCAACATGCATAGTAACTCTGAAGATACCATCTGCCCTCCTTTTTCCTCAAAGGATATATTACACTGGCCACACCACTTTTCAGTCCCCTGCCTGACTCAGTCAGTAGTTCCAACTGTCCTTGCAATGCACAGGAAAGCATGTTAAAGCACAGGAACCTGACAATCCTGTATTCAGCAAGAGTTGTGCTGAACTGAAAAGTAGAGGGTATCAGGACAGTCATTGCATGTTCCTGAATCCACACACAGCTCACCCATCCAGACCAAGTTAATTTTCCTATGTGCAGTTTGATGATTAACTTCCAGAAATGTTTAAAAATTTCCCTGCCTGTATTTCATAGAATCACGGTTGGGTTGGAAGGGACCTTAAAAGATCATCTAGTTCCACCCCCCCTACCATGGGCAGGGACACCCTCCACTAAACCAGGTTGCTCAAAGCCCCTTCCAACCTGGCCTTGAACACTGCCAGGGATGGGGCAGCCACAGCTTCTCTGGGCAACCTGTGCCAGTGCATCGCTGGAAATTTACTCACAGTATTTAAGTTATGGAAATTTACTTACAGTACTTATGGAAATACACATGCGAACAGCACAGATCTGAGCTTCCATACACACCCTCCACACCACTGTTGTGCTTCTATTCCTTGCAGATGTAAGGTCTTTCAGGCACAGAAAGTAATCCCATACCAAGTAGATCCCCTCAGGGCTATAATACAGATTAGTTCACTGTGCCTCAGTATTGATTAAGATGCAAACACCTTGTTTTAAAGCACAGGTTTTAACTTGCTTCAAGAGAGATGCCTCATACAAGATTCCATCAAAGAATAGTTCTTTCAAAGTTGTCATAATCAAAGCACCACTGAAATTCAGAACAGAAAGTTTCAGAATTAGCAAGTTCAAGAGAGGTCAGAGATGACTGAAGTTTGCATGCCAGTAGTAGCTTATGCTTTGTGAAATAAAACTGTCCAATTACATCCAATTACACAGAAATCAAGAATCTGATTAGGCAAATGTGGGCACAAGCTCTTTTTCCACAAGATAATCTCTTCCCTTCTTTCTTGCCATCCGTGGCACCAAGTCACAAAGAATCTGTTTTGAAACAGACTAATTACCCATGTTGGGAAAACTATTACTTTATACAGAAGTCAGCTAATAAAACAAAACTCCTTTCATGTGCAGGCAAATGCTGTGTGACAAAGAAAGCACTACTCCTGGAATAAAGTGTCTCGTTCACTGCAATGACATTGCATATCCAGAAGTAGTCAGAGTAAACTGCATGAGCGCAGCTGCCAAAAATCAGTGGTGGGATGGAAACTGCATGGACGCAGAAGTTATTGCTAGTCCTGGAAATCTCTGTAAAGTACAATTCAACTCTGCTTCCTTTTATGTACACATATAGATATCTTAGATACAGAAAATCCAAAGCAAAACATTTTCCACCACTGATTTTGGTTTATTTTTCCCTCTCCAGACTGGCAATAAAAGAGTAAGTTGTTTAAGTGGCTCTGACTCATCCCAGGCAGAAGTCCTGTAACACAGCAGCAGTCAAGGGAAAAGCTGGCAGACTTAAGGAAAGGCTATAAAACACCTTTGCCAACACACATGTACAGTCCAGGAACCTCAGTGCAGTTGTAGGCTGCTCCTAGATACCTCGCTCTATTGCAAATGCATTTGCTTTTCCTATACCTGTGTGTTTAGTCTTAAGACAAGCAGTGTGTTCAAATACCGTTTGCAGTATACACACATAAAATGACCAAAGGCTTTGGGTAATTATTTTTAAATACAAGTCACTTGAAGCTGTAAGAGATAATATCATTCATGAAAATAGTGTCCTTATATTCAATGAAAATAAATGAGGCATTTCCAGAATCTAATTCTGGAATCCAGAATCTAATTCTGGAAATTCTAATTTGCTCTAGATTGCTCTTGTGATGCAACATTTTGAGGGATTCAATGGAAGTGAGGATTTAATCAAATTTTGCTTAAAGTGCAATTTCAGAGTTGCAAAATATATATACATATATATATAGCTGGTTTTCAACAGAAAACTCATTTAAAGGATTACAAAAAAGTGAAACATATGGCCAAAAGGCCTCTGTTATTGAAATAAAGTGTTGATTTCTGTGGGAAAAAAACCAAAAAAGCAACAACCAAACAACAAAACTCAACAGGCTAATGAAGATGTACTTAGGAGCTGACATTGGTACATCTTCAAGAGAAATATCAGTCACAGTCTGTGTTGTTCCTTATTTCCCACACAGGCCACGTTCCCTTGATTGCTGAACAACCCACAAGGTACCACAATGATTCATCAAGTAGATGGGCTATCGAGGTCAAGCTGAGAGCTTGGCTCTAAGGGAAAGTCTGAACTGTACTCTCGGGAAAGGCTGATTTTCAGCATGACCCCACATTTCAGTGTGGGTTTTGCTGGGTTTTTTGTTTGGGCTTATTGCCAAATTTAGCATTTAAATAACTAGGTGCAGAGAAAGAGGAAGAAGTTAGCTTCTGTGATTTTTCTTATGCTGGCAGGAGAAGGTCTAAGATCATTTGCCCTCCCTTTTAAAGGGCTCCACCTGATAAGGATCTTGCAGGAAACTGAAATCCAGCAAAACAAAATTAAAACCTCAAGAAGAAAGATGAACAAAGGAAGTCCCTGAGTATTTGCAATGCAGCTAGTTATGCCAGCAGGAACAAACAGGGAGGAGGTTGGAGAAAAATGCTTCCTTTGTTCAAGCCATGAGGAACTCAAAGTTTGATTTGTGTTTAAGGAACTCTTCAATAAATAATGCTAAAAACCCGCATCTCTCTTTATGATCAGGAACAATCATAGTATTACAGACTGTTACCAACAGAAGGATGAAGAGTGTCACGAACACTAAAATGTGCATAGTTACCAATAGGTTTAAGGCGGGTAAATACACCACATTATATCTACATAAAGCACAGCTACCATAGCTGCATACTGCATAATATATTTTGAGCACATATATGGTCTAAGCCAGAGGTTAAGCATATCAGGCAAGCAGAGACTTCATTATTTACAGCAGCTGTGCATAGAAAATGTTGACAGCTCTTGATATAGAAGAATTTGTGCTCTGTGCCTGACAAACCACAAGAGGCTCTGCAAAGGCTGTCCACATGTTGCCCGTGGTCTGGACATATGTAAGCATTACTGGTTTCTTTGCTGCTCTCACAAAGCATCATCCACCAGCAATACTTGTCTAAGCTAAACCTGGACGCTTTCCATCCTGTCAGACACCGGCTCATCTCAATTAGTCACAGCCTTGTCACCAAACGGACTACAGTAGCCTAATCTACCTAATCATAAAATCACAGAATCATAAAATAGTTAGGGTTGGAAAGGACCTTAAGATCACCTAGTTTCAACCCCCTTGCCATGGGCAGGGGCACCACACACTAAACCATGTCACCCAAGACTGTCCAACCTGGCCTTGAACATTGCCAGGGATGGAGCATTCACAAATTCCTTGGGCAACCCATTCCAGTACCTCACCACTCTCATAGTAAAGAACTTCTTCCTTATATCTAACCTGAACTTCCCCTGTTTAAGTTTAAACCCATTCCCCCTTGTCCTATCGCTACAGTCCCTGATGAAGTGTCCCTTTCCAGCACCCTTGTAGGCCCCCTTCAGATACTGGAAGGCTGCTATGAAGTCTCCAGGTAGCCCTCTCTTCCCCAGGCTGAACAGCCCCAACTTTCTCAGCCTGTCCAGGCAATTAAAGAAATTACAGCTATTTTATAATCCCACAGCACATCTCCACCCACCCTCTGTTTTCTGGACTAGCATCTCATAGCACCTCTACTGCTCATGTATGTTTGGCCCTTTTCTCCACAGTGGTTTAGCAGCCTGAGCTGAGGATTGCCAACCTGCATCCTGCTAGCAACCCCTCCTTTTCTGTCAGGACTTTGAAGACTGTGTGACCCCCTGGGGATAAGTGTGACCAGTGCCCACAGGCACTCTATTTCCAAAGCTGCTTTGCTGATGGATCTTACTGAACACATCCTAAAAATCAAATTGATGCAGGAACTTGGAGTTGTCAAGAAATGACGGGCTGGCATTCACCTCACCAAAAGCAAGCAACACAGGTCTGTTGACAGCATCGTTCTGCTGTGCATAGCTGATCTCAGAGTTTGTTAGAGCTGGGATGGCTGGAGCCTCCAGGAAAACAGGTAAGCCACACACCAGTGAAGTCAACAGCCACCCTCATGCAACAACCGCACTGAGCAGTCTGCCTCCAGGCTACCTGAAAGGGTGGAAGACTACCTCAGGCACGGGCATGAAACCCTCTTGAGATAAACACATCTTGATGCCGTAGTGGTTTCCATCCCTGATGGCAGGGCACACGTCCATCAGGACAGCAGATCCTGAGGACGGGCCCCCACCTGTGGCAGAAACTCTTCTAGCACCAAGGGCTCTCACAGGTCATTGCTACCTTCTACACTAAGCAGAAACTGGGGTTTTTCAGACTTTTCTCATTAAATTTATGAAACTTTTTATAACAAATCAAGCCTGAATTGCATGTAAATCTCTACAGAAACAAGATGCTTCAGAAGCTTCTTCAATGGGGAAAGGGTGAAAGGACAGGGTACGTTGTGGGCAGGAACACCATTAGATGCATTACAAGGCTGCAAGATGGAAAAGCAAACTGGCACTCTGAAGAGGCAAACAAATGCTACTGCTTTATCTGTTAAGATCCAGAGAAATAGTTCCTGTGAACATACTTCAATACACTTTTGTTCACCTCATATTAAGATATTTTAGGATCTTTAACGTAAGCCTACATTTTAGGAACAGATTGAAAAGGCAGAAAAACAGGAGGCCACCTAAAGAAGGCCAGTGAAGGACTGAAAAGAGGTATTACCACTGGTAACTAAAAAGAGGCAGAACTACTAGTAACTGGTTAGTTAAGTAAAGAACATTTAAGCTGAAAGTCTCCTTAATGGCAAGTTTCAGTGGGATAACTTTCCAAAGGAAGAGACTGAAAACTAATCCTGATCTGTTCTGAATTGGTGACAGATGGAAGAATTTATTTTTATTTTTTTTAAATGCTGAGACTGGAAACTGGCACATCTTAGTATCTAACTTTGAATACTACAGCACCAGATGCACTGGTTTCCTCTCTTTATTCTTGAGTCATGTGTTATTTCTGAAGCTCTGCCACTTAAAAAAATATTGTTCAGATTTTGAGGAGATTAAAAGAAAGGCTCCCTAGGAAAAAAAAAAAAAAAAAAAATAAATCTCTGCTTTATGTATCAGACAACCAGCATTTTAAAACTAGCACCAGGAACTGCCTGTAATCCATAGGAAACTCCAACACCTTCCTAGAAAACAGAAAGAGAGTGGGAAATTGTGAAGTTACTGACTGTGATCTCCTCTTGCTCTCTAGTAAGTGGAGTCACACAGTGTCAGAAGCAACACAGAACTACTGTAAACCTTACGCTGGCAGTGAGCTCCATTGAGGACTTCTCCCCTGCGCAACTCTTCTTAACCTTCTCTGCTTAATTCACCACTTAAAAGATCAAATTCTCCTTTGTGGCTCATTATCCCCAAGTGGCTCCAGTAGGACTTCTCCCCAGGTCAGCTTGAACTTTTCAGCCAGCATTTTCTCACTAGTTATATTCTTATGAATAAATACAGCTGCAGTCCACAAGTCAGTCACAGCATATTTTATATCTCACTTCTATGTGAGCAGCTTCCTTTTAGAGAAGCCAGGAGCATAAACATTGGTTTGCAAAGTCCCAGTTCTAGAAAATTTGTTATTTTATCCATGACACCTGCAAACACCCTACAAACAGATGAGGGCTTTAAGGGCTGTTGGTATTAATACTGGAGGCCATTCCTGGAAGTCAAACAGAGACTTCTAAGGACTCCAGGACTACTCATGCTTTACTAGTGCTCTGCAAGGGTAGCTTAAAGGAGGAGAAGCAGGCATTACACTAGGGTGGAAGAAGCTGCTGAAGCAACAACTCAGGGCCATGTAGGGCAGTCAGCAGGTCAAAAACTAAGCAAAGATGACAGAAAAACACGTGGAACTTCAGAACAGAAGAGAAAAAGAACAGATGAGATGAGACAAAGAGGTGCAGAAGAACTTGAAATTTAATAGCAAACTAATCAATTAAAGGAAAAAGTAAACACCTGCTGTCAAGACTCAGGAGATAGGAATTTAATTTATTTCTGAAGACAGTATTATAAACAGCCTCAAAACAAACAGAATTTAATATGGAGCTCACAGCCCAAAGCACAGAAGTTGTATAAACCAACCAAGAATAATTGGCTTGCTCATTTTGTTTAGAATAATAAATGTTAATCATATCTTATGGTAGATTCGAAAGGTCTTTTGATACATCCAGCATAAAATAATGCTAATTAGATTTTAAAGGGACATTTGAGATACTACCTCCAAACCCTTGCTCATTTTTCATCAATATTAATGTCAGTGGCAATTCCCAATCAGAAGGATATTTTCTAAGTTCTCATTTCCATCGAAAACAAGAGGGTAAACTTCTGATAGAGTGGCTACCAAGGTCATTTGTGGGGATATTGGCTTAGATGCTTCAGTTTCACTAATGATACATGTGTATCACAAAGGTCACAAAAGTATTACAAGAAATACACTGTATTGATGGGTTTTGATACAATAGACTTTGACCTTTTGATGATTCTTTTAAACTATATTTGCTGAAATTACATGATTTGTGAGAAGCATTACCTTTATATTAAAAAGGTATTTAATGCCATACCGCCAAAGACAATGCTCCAAAACTTCAAACCCCCCAAGCTATTAAGTAATGGAACACAAAATTAAATTCCCTTAGTCTTTGGAACCCTAACTGCTGGTTTAAGGCAAAGAGAAACTTGTCAATACCAATGTAATTAACTTAAACAAAATTAATAACCTCAATGCACTGAAGACACATTTCTAGAATTTCACCCTGCTCCTTCAGGAGAGGGAAAAGGGTGGTGATAAGCCACTGCCATTACCAGAAATGGCAGAGGTGAATGGAGCACCTAAAATAAAACCTTAAAAGAAACCTTTTTGGGAAGAAGAGGAACACATACATAGCCCACCTGTAGGTTTTTCAGAAAGTACAAGCTTGAAGACAATATGGAAAAAATTTTCCTAGTCCTTGCTGTAAATACTGTGGGCTTCTCCTTCTCCCTTGGTAACAAAGTGTCAGCTTCACCCTACTGCTCAGCCAGGCGGCAAGCGACCCAGAGAAGCAGAAACCAGAATTGCATCCCCAGCTAGTGGAGGGCAACAAATGCAGTGACCAGATATCCCTATCCCTCTCCTCCTCAGACCTGCCCCAAACCATTACCAAACGTCCAGCAGCATGCCCTTTTTTCCTTCCTACCCCTCCCATCCTATGAGGCCAAGAGCAGATACTGAGAGCCTGGGGCCAGCACCATGGTCCTCAGCAAGAAGGATGATGCTCTATCTCCTTCAGCTCCTGGAAATGCAGCAGCAGGTCAAGCCCTAGCCTCCTGACATCAGGACAGTGTGTGCTGGGAAGCCGTAAGGCTAAGTAGGGAAATAGGAAGCCATGCTGTATTCGGTGCAGCTATGTTACCTGGATCTCCTTCTTTAAGGGCAGGCTGATGCCTAGCGCTGATGAACAACGTCTGGCAGGAATGACCAGCTCCAGCAAGCAAGCTGATAGACAGCTTCAAGTTACTGAGGTCAGGATTCACTTAACGTAATCAGGATATAATCCTTTAATAGCCAGTTCAGTTGTCCACTGAACAGTGGCTAAAGGCAGTTTAGTACTGAAAAATTGCTGAAGTTTCATGAACGTCCTGAGGATAGCAACTAGAGGGTCTCAGAAAAAGAAAGCCAAACTTAATGATTTGGACCACCCAGACACAAACATAAATTCAAATGCTCAGGTTCCTTGATTTAGTGCTCTCACCTTCCATTTGCAAATATGGTCCCATGTCATTGAAAATAGTGAAAGATTTGACATGAATTTCCACTGCAGACAGGCCAAATATTAACCAAAGGATCCACACACTTGCCTATCTGAAAATGTGCTTGAGTTTTGTCAATTTCTTTTCATGATTTAAAGTTTCCCTTCTTTCTTATGAAATTTTACTATGACACACAAAATTAGAAACATACGGTACAGTCAGTTCCACAGTATGGTGTGTCTTGTGTGCAAAAGACAATCAATGTAACTCCCCCTCTGTTTATATATAGTCCTGTACCAGCCTTCTTAAATCAAAGAAGATGGGATGTTACATTGAGCACAAACTCCTAGTAGAAGGCAAAGGGCTACAGAAGCTGTACATGGCAGCTACCCAATCACACAACTCTGCCCCTCTGCAGCGGACAGGCTCCTCAGCATCTCTTATTTGCAAAGGCACCAGTTCAACAGCAGCCCAAGACAAACCAACATTTGCCAGTAAAAAATCAGGCCAAGGGCAACCTCCAACAAGATGTGACAATAAGCTCCCTGGTTCCAATTCCCTCACCACGCTCTCTCTGAGAACAGAAACGGTTTTCTGGGAAAAAGCAGTTTTATTACAGGTTGTTTCAACCATCCCTCCACAATCTGCTGCCTTGGCAAGAAGCTGTTAGCAGGACCAGTCCATCAGCCATCTCCGTGATGTAAAGCTTGCTCCAGCCTTCAGAAACTTTCAGGAACTTGTTATAGAGCTTGAGCACTCTCATCACAGGTGGCTGACAACTAAAAGCCCAAGAGAGATGCAGTCCTCTATGAACTTGTAAGCTGCGGTATACCGTGGAGCCTACTAAGCCTTCCTCCTCCCATGCTCACATATACACATAGTATCTCACTGCAATGGCAAAGATTCCTCACTGCTCCTTCCACAATGGAAACTAAAAGTAACTAGGAATTAAATAGCACTGTTTTAAAAGAACTGTTTGAGGAAATATAATCCAAAACATTAATTGCTGCATCAGCTCTCACAAGGGTTTAGGAGCAGGGCAATGAGAAGAGCCTGTAGGTTGGTGAACAATATTGGTGTGCAGGAATTTTCAGTTGATGTTTACTTAAATTGCGCAATAACTAATCTATGCAAAGTCTTAGTCATGTGTTCCCTTTAAGCACTTCTGTTGCCATTTGGCAGTCCCACTTACCATGGTGATCTCATCCAAGAAAGAGAGAACATTTTGAATAGGGCTTCCTGTGAACTGTAACCCTGAAAACCATCAGGCTTTACACCACAAAGACCAATAATAATAATACATGAACTTATTCTCATGTGTCAAGTACTATAATATGATTTTTTTTCTGTTCCCTGCTTTCTCATTGTCTTTGTGCAACAAAGAATAGCTTTGTTGAAGGCAGAAAAGTAAAGAGATACCAGGGTTGTGCTTTACAGACAACATTCACCCATTGCAAATAAATCAAACCCCATTCTTCTTGTGAATGGTTTACAAATAGGGAAATCTTTCATAACTCTGACAGAGGACTTATTTTAATTCCTTTGTACTGACCTGTTGCCTTCCCTTATTACAGAATCACTTGGGATTTGATGCATTTGACTGGAAATTTCCTTAAACTCAAAGTCAAAGCAAGTTTACAGTTACAGTCATCTCCCGTTTCTTCCATACATGTATTTCCTATCTCATTACAATAAGTGTCAAGCACCAATGAGAAACTCAAAACGTTGTTCCTGATAACTACCAAAATGGAAACACACCCAGGAGCTGTAACAAAGGCAATGGCAAGGTTAGCCAGAAGAGCACACAGATATGCCCACCACCACAGATCACCCCTTTTCAGCTTTAGAGACCCAAGAGCAACCTGTGGCTAAACTAAACACACCCACGTGGTTTTACTCTATATGACATATTGCACATGCAATAAAAATAATAGTTCTTATATGAATATTTTCAGTCTCCAGGGAAACCATTTTACAAAGCGGATGCAGACACAGGCTCACCAGTTGCCTTGATGTCACAAAATGAGTGGTGCAAAGCAAACTACCAGTTAGATGCCTTCACAAGAACAAACCTTTAGCAAGTCACCCCTTTTTTCCTTCCTACAGTAATAAGAAAGGTATCCCCTTTCAGTATGGGGCACTCACATCCATTCCTTTCCCAGAAAAGTAAAGTATGGGAAAGAGTTTTTTATTATTTGTCGAGTTGGGTTTTTTATTTAAACATTTCACTGCCACTCAGTGCCAGACATATTGTTTCTGGTATCTGCCTCTGGGCAGCTTATGAAAAACAGTGAATGTCAGTGAGCCAACATGGTTTCAATCTTCAAGAACAGCTGGATAGAGGCATGTTAATTTCAGCCTGTTTTACTTATGAGTGACACATTATAACTAGAGAGCCACAGTGGATGGGCTCCAGACAGGCAGATTTGAATCAAGTAATTAAAGTGCATTGCCCTAAAGTTGACAAATCTAAAGAAAAGTGTAATTGGCATAGACTCATAACCCTGAGGCGGGAGTTAGAAGGAGCATCTCCCCCTCTCTAGCCAGTCAGTGTCAGCAAACCTAATGCAAGACCTGTAACGGACACCAGAATGGACCACAGAACCTAGCAGGTTAAAACTCTCACGGTACAGCCTAAAAGGAGACAGACTTTGCAAAGTGACTCATGTTGCCAGCCCACAGTGGTTAAATGTAGGCTTTGGGTAAACCATGTAGCATGACAAGGCACTGCTGGAGAAGCCTGAATACATGACTACTTTCGAACTTCAATGCTATTCTTAGTGGACATACATACAACATGTCTAAATCCAGGACTCTAAATGGCAATGGCATTTCCTGAAATGAACAAGAAGAGGGCAAGAAGTAGAGAAGATTAAAAATCAGATGTCTTCAATCACACTGCTCAAACTGTAAGAAAACCTGTCTGCTCAGAGTTGCGACAAACTTTAAAATTTACATGACTGGAAAACAGACATTTCATTCTGTAACACCACCACGGTAATCTCAATCTTCAAAACAAACTTTCCTTAAAACACAAACTTCTAAATCATTGAAATTGCATACGTGGAGTGTTCTCACAGACATATGTATTTATCCACTGCAAGATCTGGAGCAAATGATAGCAGCAACATAAAATTTGATGGTACACATCTTCCTGCAAAACTGCAGAGGTTTCTTCTATGACTCCATCAATGACACAGCTGCACATCACAATTCAAAGATTAAACAAATCAAGGACATGTATATACATCTGTAGATATTTGTTTACCGGTTTCAAATTAATGTGATCAAGATTCTTTATGATATGCATCCTGCATGTTTTTGTTATGGGTTCCTCCCACTTTGAAAATAGCTCACAGTGACCTGCTAGTGTCTCACGAGAACAACCCAGAACACAAATCAAAGAGTGGTTAGGGGTTGGAAAGGACCTTAAGATCAGCTAGTTCCAAACCCCCACTATGGGCAGGGACACCTCCCACTAGACCAGGTTCCTCCAAGCCCAGTCCAACCTGGTCTTGAACACTGCCAGGGATAAGGCAGTCACAGCTTCTCTGGGAAACCTGTTCCAGTGCCTCACCACCCTCACAACAAAGAATTTCTTCCTTATATCCAACTTAAATCTCCCCTGTTTAAGTTTGAACCCATTACTCCTTGTCCTCTTCATTTCAAGCATTCTCCTTTCTTTCTGAGGTCTATGCATCAGACAAAACTTGGTCTCTCAGAACAGCTAACCTAAACGCCACCGATGTCCTCTGTCCTCAGATGAAGACACATTTTCATTCAGTAAGCAAAAAGCGTGAAGTTACACAAACTGCATCTGCTCAAACGGCAAAACCCTTTGCCAAGAACGCCCAACTACCCCCCGCTGGAGCTGCACAGGCTGGCAGAAGCTCAGCACTCCTGCACAGCTGGGGGTGTTTCCCTCTCCCAGCTTGTAATTTGCCCTGCACACTGCTGGGAGGAAGCAGCAGCTCTCCCACCTACCAACCTAACATTCAACAGCCAGAACCGGGGCAGTGAAGACCCACAGAAGGCCAGCTGAAAGAGACAGCACCATGCAAAGCAATAAAATGTGTCCCATCCTCAGTGCTTCTTTCACACCAAATAGCACAAGAGGAGAAAGGAATTCATCCTAGATAAGTTTATATGAGCCATGTCCTGATTTAGCCTGTTAGCACCTGAACAAACAGGGACCAAGGTCTTGCCCACCAGGAGTCAGGCAGCAGGGGTGGGTAGGAGGAAGCCCAGGACAGACGGGGAGAGAACAAGGAATCCACCCTGATCAACAAAACCAGCCACAGTAGCCTAATGGGAAAGCACAGTTCCAAAAAACAACAAAAAAAGATGCTGTTGAGAAGGATATGAAGGAATGTGAAGCAGCATCTGCTAAGTGCTAGAGAAGAAAGCACAAAAATAGCACTAAAAATGAAAATCAGAAGTTGGCAATGAAGGCCAGCCAACCACATCAAGGAACTGCAGCACAGCCAGTCCAGTAACTTCTGTTTGGGAAACAAGCAAAAACCCTTGAGCCACGCTTTATTCTCAGATAAGCCTTTTAGCAGAAAAGTTTCATTTTAACAGGAGTCCAGCACAAGGTGTTTGAGCAGTCACTTCGGCATGTTGGTAACAGGCTCTGAACGTGCTGCCATGCTAACGCATTCCCTCTCATCTTCACAGAGCTGAAGAGGGGGATGTAATTTTAGACATTTCTTTCACAGGAAATCCCTGCAGCTGCCTGTCCTGGGTTCAGCTCTAACAGTTATTTTTCTCCTTAGTAGCTAATGCAGTGCTGTGTTTTCAGCTTCAGTCTGAGAACAATGCTGATGTTTTCAGTTGTTGTTATGTATTGCTTACTCTGATCGAGGACTTTTTGGTCTCATGCTCTGCCAGTGAGGAGGGGCATGGGAAGCCGGGAGGGAGCAGAGAGAGGACACCTGACCCAAACTAGCCAAAGGGGTATTCCATGCCACAGCACATAAAGCCTAGTATATAAACTGGAAGGAGCCACCTGGAAGGCGTGGATCGCTACTCGGGTCGGGCTGGGTATCGGTTGGCAGGTGGTGAACAATTGTATTGTGCATCACTTGTGGTTATTGTTTTCTTTTCCTTTTCCCCTTCTAATTTTATATTCTCTCCCCTTGTTATTCCCCTTATCATTATTGGTGGTAGCAGTCGTAATTTTGTATTATACCTTAGTTACTGGACTGTTCTTATCTCAACCCTTGGAATTTACATTCTTTTGATTCTCTGTCCCATTGCTCCAGGAGCTGGGGGGAGAGAAGAAGACAGGGGGCAATGAGCAAGTGGCTGTGTGGTTCCGAGTTACTGGCTGGGCTTAAATCATGACACTGCAAAAAAACACCAGTTAAGAGAATGGTGGGTGAGAAGATGATGGTTTCTTATCATCCTGTTGTTGCACTTGACAGAGCTTTACTTCCCATGTAACTACTTTCTGCATTTCTGTGCATTATGTACATGCAAAGACACCATTTTATTTCCTCAAGCACAACAAAATCTTGTCAAGATTGTTCAGGCAAACCAAAAGAGAATATTGGCAAAGCAGAGCTTCTCACATGCATTAACTTGGGGAAATTTAATTTATTTCCACTGGTCTCTCAAGAAATATAAAAATCCTTTCTTTCTTCATCTAAAGATATGCCAAATGACAAGTTGAAGTGGTTTCAAATTCTGGCAGAGCTCTTAAGTGGCTATTTCAAGTTACAGGAAAGATCAGAATAGTTAAAGAAAAACCTATAATTTGGAGCCTCTTTCAAGGTACTGCAGCACAAATTTTCAGTTTGAACAACCTTAACAATGGCCTTTAAATATAATCAATATTTAGAAACAGTGGCAGAGAAGTGCTGGCCAGCCAGCCATGTCCTGTATGCTGAGCTGCTCATTTACTACACTAAAAAAATTTAAGTGAATGCCTATTAGCCAAGTATTTCAAGGAACATGTAATTTGTTATCTCCAGTTAAGGAAAAAAAAACCATTTGCATTTGCAGAAGTTTGAGAGAAGTACCATAAAATACACAAAGATTTACAATATTAAATTACAGTCTGTATTACAATACAATATACCTTATAGTTTCATGAAGTGTTAGATTACCGATACACTTTCTGGACAAAACATTAGTAGTGTGATGGGGGTGGAGGTAGGGAGAGATGAGAGTGCTGGTGTTTGCCTCTTCATTGCTCTCCACTCCAAGCAATCACACCAGTGGGCTGGGGACCCATCCCTTGGAAACAATTTCTCCCAATGGAGACGCTCCTGGAACCCTGACGCTACCTAATCTTACATATGGCAGCACAGTACAAGGCTCAAGAGTTAAGACTATTGCATTGCTACCTAAAAATTTAAGTGTACTTTTACACATCTGTGTATTTTCATACATGATTCAGCATTTGTGTCTTTACAGCACATTCCTGTATTCACTGGCCTTCAGTCAATTACGGTTTATTGGCAGTGCATCAAGACATATGATACTGTGGGCTGAAGCCCGTGCCAATCTCCAAACTCCATTCCTCCTGTAAATCAGTTCACTGCAGTATCTAACAGACTTTTTACACAGGCATCTCCAGTGGGGAAAAGCAAAGAAGAGCAAGTAAGTCTAAGCAACTTGCCTAAGGTTATAGATCAAGTATGTAGAGTCTGAATTTTCAGGCCAGTCTTATTGATCACAAGCTTATTCAACTGAATGCCAGTGCAAGAGCATGCCAGATCTTGTTCCCCGCACCTTCATCAGCCACAAATTTGACACAGCTGATACCCATCCCATTCATACCTCTAAGCTGAGAGAAAAAAATAAAATATATGTTTCAGTAATGTTCATTTATAGCTACTGGTTTCAACTGTCTGATGGATGAGGAGACTACATTTCCAAATTGTTTTTAGAATCAATGTTTTTGATAATCCAATTTGTAAGGTCATTCCGACTTTTCACAGACCAGAACCTCTCTTGTCCTGATGTCAACCTCAATTGCAAGTTTTTATTAACACTGTGTTTATACACTCTTGATGTTCAGGGAGCCCATGTCATGTCTGCTAGCAGTGGACCAACAACAAAAGGGATACAGCAGCTTGTAGGCATAAAGAACAACTGCCACTGACTGTTCTATTGCATCTCCTGTACCATCTCCAATGATTGCCTAGACTTAACTACCCAACAAAACAAACCCTCAGCTGACACAACAGCTCTCACCGTTGGCAGTGCAGAACACCAGCTGCTCATGGGCCTGGAGACTGTTTCTTGCCCATTTTGCAGCTTGGTCTGATGGGTAAGAGCTATGAGTGGCAATCAGGTTACTAACTGCAATGCCAGACTGTTTTCTAAGCTTACCACATGACTCTAAGCAATATTTACTTCCTTCAGTTTGGTCCTCCTATTCTGTATCTATTTACAATATAAATTCAATCAGGAAAGGACTGCCTCCCTCTGAATGGCTGCAGCACTCAGCAGTCTCACCTACTGATGCACTGCTCTATGATGCAGCTTTGAGAAGAGCTACCCTTTCCACAGCCAAACTTCCATCTACTCATATTTAATCTGTATACGTATGTTAAAAGCATGCCATACATATACACGTTTTTCATAAAATTAAATCTCATACAGCTTTTGAAAATAGTTCTATAATATTACACGGACTTCAAGTGATTTTAATAGCATCTTTCTCGAGGTTTATGGTCCCTTCACACCAATATCCTGTTCCAGGGTGTGGTTTCTTTTTTAATGCAGTATAACGACCTTCCACTAATCTTATCCTAGATTAACCTTTTCTTTCATCTGTCTACTAAGAGCGCAAAGACAACAGTCTTGCAGTGTGCAGTGCCACTTGATTTCATCTCCATGTACTCAAAACAGCGAACAAGTGATACTCAAAACAGCGAACAAGTGATGAGTGCGCCCTCAGCAAGTTTGCCGATGACACCAAGCTGTGTGGTTCGGTTGATACGCTGGAGGGAAGGGATGCCATCCAGAGGGACCTTGACACGCTTGTGAGGTGGGCCGATGCCAACCTTATGAAGTTTAACCAAGGCAAGTGCAAGGTCCTACATCTGGGTCGGGGCAACCCCAGGCACTGCTACAGGCTGGGCAGAGAAGAGATTCAGAGCAGCCCTGCAGAAAAGGACTTGGGGGTGTTGGTTGATGAGAAGCTTAACATGAGCCGGCAGTGTGCGCTTGCAGCCCAGAAAGCCAACCGTATCCTGGGCTGCATCAAAAGAAGCGTGGCCAGCAGGTCGAAGGAAGTGATCCTGCCCCTCTACTCTGCTCTCGTGAGACCTTACTTGGAGTACTGCGTACAGTTCTGGTGTCCTCAACATAAAAAGGACATGGAGCTGTTGGAGCGAGTCCAGAGGAGGGCCACGAGGATGATAAGAGGGCTGGAGCACCTCCCATATGAAGACAGGCTGAGAAAGTTGGGGCTGTTCAGCCTGGAGAAGAGAAGGCTGCGTGGAGACCTCATAGCAGCCTTCCAGTATCTGAAGGGGGTCTACAAGGATGCTGGGGAGGGACTCTTCCTTAGGGACTGTAGTGGTAGGACAAGGGGTAATGGGTTCAAACTTAAACAGAGGAAGTTTAGATTAGATATAAGGAAGAAGTTCTTTACAGTGAGGGTGGTGAAGCACTGGAATGGGTTGCCCAGGGAGGTTGTGGATGCTCCATCCCTGGCAGTGTTCAAGGCCAGGTTGGACAGAGCCTTGAGCCACATGGTTTAGGGCAAGGTGTCCCTGCCCATGGCAGGGGGGTTGGAACTAGATGATCTTAAGGTCCTTTCCAACCCTTACGATTCTATGATTCTATGATTCTATGTATGTATGTACAGCTGTACCTTCACCCAGTAGTAGTACTGGATGGTCAGCAGCGCTCTGCCCAAGCCCACCAGGGTAAGGGTTTACATTGGTTTTTCACAGATTAGAAAACCAGAAAAGAAGAAATGGGAGGAGCTCTGGGGAAGAGTATAAGAGTCACTGAAGGGCTCAAAGGTCATATCTCCCTTTTTAATCCTTAGGGAAAAGGTTTTATGCTTGTTTTAACTTCCAAAAGGTCCATACGTAAAACACTCTTTAAGAGCAAAAGGACTATCCTCTGAGTGGTGCCATCAGAGGGTTTTTGCCAGTTCATTGTCAGCTTTGAATGGAACAACATAAAACGACCACGGGCACCCTTTCAAGATTTGAAACTACAGTTACTGGCAATAGAGCAGCTGCTTCAAATACTTTAAATTCTTAAAATAGTTAAAAGCATTCAGATGTTTTTCAGTTGCCTTCCTTATGCCAAGGAAATAGTTAATTCAGTGACATTTTTACAGGTAGAACACTGTCTTGATTTTTACTGCCTAGCATCCAATATCAATCACAGAACTCTGTTTATGGCATGCACATTATTTCTATTTAGTGTGGTGTTCACCATAGTCTGTGGGTGATGGAGCACAAATGTTCTACACTAAAAACTTCAGTGTTATCAAATTATGAATTCAAGAGCCAATTAGACTATTTCTAATATTTAGATAACATTCTACTACTGAAAATAAGTATTTTGTATGAATCCAGAATAGATTGTTTGGCTTTGTCTACAAAATAGTCAAGTGTAAACTTCCTGGTAAGAGCTCACTGATGTATGTGCATGTATAACCTGTATTCAAGAGGGCTACATACACATGCATTCTATAGAGATTTTTTGAAGTCTATTTTAGTTTACTTAATGGCATTCTGTACTTCATGTGCACAGCTGCATACCAACACAGTACCATTAAGGCAAATATCTATTTACAGTCTCATGAGACTTCAGATTGAAAATAAGGATTTAAAAAAAATCCCATTTTCTCTTATTAAAAATTAAATAAACAAAAGAAATTGAACATGAAACCTTAACTAGGTATTAGGGTTTACCAGTACAGCTGCTAATGATTTAAGTTCTTTGAGGCCTCTGACACTAAGCATAAGAGGAAAATTGGACTTTCAAATGAGCCAGCCAACTTGAAGATTACATGCAAAAAATAGATTTTTGAGATTGGAGAAGTTACATTTGGCCTTTTAGGCAGAAAGGCAAGGACAGGATATTAGCATCCTCTGCAGACTGACTGAAGACTAACATTCACATGAACCACAAAGTAAAGCATTCAGTCATCTTCCTAAGAAAATAAAGATAGTTTGGCAGTGCAATAGTCCTCAGAGAAATGCCAGGACAGAAACCTCTGTTGTCTTTGTTGATTTAGGAACTGATGTGTCCAATACCTTAGTGTTTTGTAAAGAAAGAGCATGAACTTGTGTTCCAGCATCCTTTGTGTTGGAAAGAAGGCACTTGAAGCACGCCAACAAAAATATGACAAGCCAACTTCAACTCACAAATACCATCATTATGCCATTTTATGCCCATTCACGCGCAGTATGCCTTAAGCAGGGATAGCTCCTGGATACAAGAACAGGTATCACCAATCAATGGAGGTTCTCTGCGTGCACAGCTGTGAACTGTATTAGGCACTTTTCTCACCTGTTTGTTGCCTCTCTTCACTGTCGACCCACAGTAATGCACCTCAGCGTGAAACTATACCCACTCACCTTGGAGGCTTTGTTCTGACCACAAGTTTTCATTGCCTACACCTGTAAAACCACCACAGCATGCCAGTTTACACTTGCTTTGCTTCAATGTCTGCCAAGTCAGCAACTCTTGATCTGACAAGACACAGCTGCTTTAAAATAACAGGCAGACTCTACATATGGATCTCCTTCTGCATGGAAATGGACCTAAATTTGAGTTTATTTCAGATTTTGCTAAAGCAAATGCAAGTTATTAGAGGTAAAATAGCATACACTTTTTTTTTTAATTACTAGAAGCATAAGAACCCAGCCAGATTCACATTCCCTTTTTCACTCAGAAAATTGAGGTTAGTCACCACGGGCAGGAAAAACTGAGCAAAACTTTCTAAGTCCCAAGGCTCTAGTGCCAGTGAAGAATAACCAAGCAGTGTCTATCCCACTTAAGCAATCTCGAGAGGGCATCTTCTCCCTTGGCTCTGTAGGCTTGCCGGGGTAAAGGCACGGAGATGCCAGTGGGATGCCCCGAGTGACAATGCGACGGGCTGCACCAACCTGCACCCCGCATATTTAGACCCAAAACAGATACAAGCTTTAATCGCGACTCTAAACCGGGCATGAGGCTTCACCTGAGCCGACAGCCGTCCAGGGACGAGCCCGGGGAAGGACAAGGCGGGGGACGGAAGACACAAAGCGCTCTGGGCAGGGAGTGAGCGAGCAGCCAGGACAGCCTAGTCCCGGAGTTCCTCTGCCGGCCGCCCCTCCGGGCTGCTGGGGCCCTGGGCCGCTGCCCCGTCGTCCGCCGGCCCGAGCCGCGGCCGGGCAGCGCTCCCCTGCCCGCCGGGAGGAGACGGCTCCGCGCCGCTCTCCCGGCCGCTGCCCTGCCGCCCCTTCCCCCCTTCCCCTTCCTACCCTGGTACTCCTGGCTGAGACGGACGCCCAGGGCAAGCAGCGCGGCGAGGCTCAGCCAGCAGCTCTCCATGCTGCGCGGCGGCGGCAGCGGCCCTTCCCGGCTGGGGACTGCGTGGCAAATGAGCACGCAGAGCGGGACCGCTATGGAGACATGCTTCCAGCGAGCTCCCCAGCTCCTTCTGACACCCCGCTCCTTATCCCGTCCTGCCTCGCCCCGCCCCGCTCCGCTCCGCCTCTAATCCCATCCCGCCGGGCCCACAAAGGGGCTCGGGCGTTTGGGAGCTTCCGAGGCTGGAAAGAGAACGATCCGGTTCCGGCTGACCCCTCTCGTCCTTACTGGCGCCCTTACTCCCCACGAGCGGGGCCGCGATGGTGAGATAAGGCCGTGGTCGCCCCGGTCCCTCCTCCGGCAGCATGAGATCCCCGGACGGCGGTGGCTGCCTGAGCATGCCTGGAGAGTTCTGCGGGAAGCCTGGTCCCTCACCAATTTACAGATGGCCGGCCTTAAATGTTCAGAAATCATGTTTCAGATCCTCAAGTCATGAGACTGAGAAAAAAAAAGTTCGAATTAACATTTCCCGTTAACTTTTTGAGCTGCTAGGGTGTTGTGGGGTCACATTTTCAGGCTTTCTTCCATAACCACAAAGACTTAGAGGCTTTCTTATTTTTTCTGCTTTCCAGATGAAAGCAAATTCCCCAATCGCTCCCACCCTACGGAAGCGAGGGCTTCGGGCAGACCATTACATGTTCCAATGCTTTTGATTTGAGATCTGTCAGCCCTGCAGCTTAACTACAGCTAGACTTAGAATCATAGAATGGCTTGGGTTGGAAAGGACCTTAAGATCATCTAGTTCCAACCCCCCTGCCATGGGCAGGGACGCCTCACACTAGACCATGTCACCCGAGGCTCTGTCCAGCCTGGCCTTGGACACCACCAGGGGTGGAGCATTCACCACCTCTTTGGGCAACCCATTCCAGTACCTCACCACCCTCACAGTAAAGAACTTCTTCCTTCCATCTAACCTGAACTTCTTCTGTGTAAGTTTGAACCCATTACCCCTTGCATATGGTTGTTTGGGGTTTTTTTTCTCTCCACCATTAGAAGTGGCATGTAGTGGGCACTATAAATTGATGAAGGTGCAGGAAAGCACTGGCCCCATATAGCGTGTTTCATGTAAAGGGTTTGCATGCTGTGGCAGTAAGGGGCAGAGATCTCATGAGAGTTCCTAGGGTCCCATACATGTGCTGCGCTGTTTGCAGCAAAGCACAGACAAATAGGAAGATACTATCAAGTGAGTAAAGGAATATTTCTTTAAACATTTTCAGCAATTTTCAGAGGGAAGATTGTAATCTCATGGGGAAATGTTAGTTTGGAAACAGAAGAGGTGCCAATTTTGCCAGCCTTTGAGGCTGACTGTATCAAAGTTGCCTGAGAAAGAAATGGGATCTCGTTGGTAATTAGAATAAAAAGCCGTGTGGGCACTGCTTTTGGGAACTTTCTCCAAAACATTCTTTTCTTATCAGAGTTTTCATTTGGTGGAGAGTGCACCTGAAGCCTACCTCCCCACTCAAATCCACATGTTCTGTGTCTGAGACTGAAACGCATAGAGGGGTGAGTGCATGTTCTGCACTAAGGGGGCCAGGCAATGAGCTCCTCTCGGGTAAAATACCTGATGGGTATGGGTGGGTTCTGGGTCCTCAGCACCAGCTCTTCTCCATGTTGATCATGCTCTGCCCAGTGCAGATGCAGCTTCAATGCTCATTTTGATTACCTTGTTTTCAACAACAACAACAAAAAGTAATAAAAAAGATAGTTGCAGTTTACAGCCTAAGGAAAGGTTAGATTTCCATGGGAGGAGAGATGACTGACATTACTCTGAAAGTAGAAAATAAGGAAAAAAGAGTGCCTTAGGCTATTATTGTTGGCACAGATATCATAGAAAAGATTAAAGTAGAAAGTTAGAAGTCTGTAGTAAATAGTGATGATCTCTGTAGATTATCTGTGCTGCAAAGCTTTGGTAAAAGTTCAGTACTCAAATGGGATGGAACAATAGAGGTACTTGAAGCAGACCTCAATGGGTCAGGTATCTCTTATTTTCTCTTCGTGTATGTCCTTTTAGCTGCCCTTTCCAAAACGCTGGCCTTCATGTAGATAGTCTTCCTAAGAACATAAGGTCCGTACTAGTATGATAGCACTGTAAAAGAAGCCACTGCCACCAGCAGTCTTATTGCAGCTGCAGCTTCTCCATCCTCTGTCACAATATCATCCAAACTGTAGGGGTCACAACCTCCCTCCTGGGTGAGCCTTTTCTAGCCGTTTAAAACTGCATTGCCACAGTACAGAAACTTGGTTGTGGTGACAAATCCTCCTTGTCTGGTTAGCCTCTTGGTGTGAACAGCAGTCATCAGTGGCAGCTGCAATCAGGTAACTGCTGTGCTGGTGTCCAGATCAGTACAGGCATGCATCCCGTTTGATTCATGGTAATCAATAAGTTTTCAAACTGCTTTTTTGTTGCTTCTGATTGCACAGGCACAAGTCCATCCACCCAAAGAGCTTCACCATGGGTGTTTCCAGGCTGGTTTTTTACTATGTCTTGGCTGTGGACTGTATGGGTTTCTGCAAAGCTTACTATGTGCCTTGTGTGGGAGCCTGCCTGGGATGCTGGCTTTCCTCTAGAATCCAACTCTTGGAGTGTTCTAGCTGCCCTGAGAAAGGCAAGAGATTGAAGAGTTAACACAGTCTACAAGTTACAGCTCAGATTTAGATGGAAGTGCGAGCATAACTAGCAGTGTGAATGTGTCCTTCATGGGCTGATTGAAATTAGCCGTGCAAACACGCCAGTACTGAGGTGTGCATTCATTCAGATGCAAGCTAGCCCTGGAGTTTCTCCGGGCAATGCAACCCTTATTCTACGTCTTTGACAGAATGACAGCTGTGTGAAATCACCCAAAAGATTGGGGCTTGAAAGACAAGTTCAAGGCATCTTCCAAAAACCTTTTTGAATTTGTAATACAGATTAGATTTTTGTAAAGTAGTTCTGTTAAGGGACCTTTCCAGAAGAGAAAGCATTTGGAACTAGGAATATATTAAACAAATATCACATTTATTGAATTTGAAAGCATTAATCCTGCTCATTTTTTCCTCACAGTTCAGCTTTCAATTTTCATAGAAAAAAATCCAAATATTTAAGCTTGTGGTTATTTGGAGTTCCAGGCTCTACTGGCATTACACAAGAAATAACCAGCATGCTTTTCAAGGAAGATTTAGGTTCTAACTGTTCTAACTGGAGGTAAAAGGTAACTTTCAAAATTGAAATTAAGCAACAGTACAGGATGAAAGTGTGTGAGAATGTCTTAGTCGAATAAACAATAAGACCCAAAGCACAGTTAAGTGCTTTTGGAGACTTGAAGATATATTCTTATTATGCCAAGAAGTTAATTTAAGCATGTAATTTCTCTTTCATGCTTTTTTTAATAGCAGTTCAGAAGCATAATTTTATTACTCTGTACCAGAATAGCTGTAACTTAACTACAGTTACAATGATAATAAAACCAGCTTTTGATGGAGAGGAGAAATTCATTAAAGTACAATTTTTAATAATGTTTACCAATCTAATAATTTTTCTCAACGTAGTAAAAGAATAATAAGGAAACAAAATATCCCAACAACCCAGCTGTGTGTAATTAAGTGTTGGAAGCCCCAAGCAAGATTTAATTAGTCAGCATGAAAGGATGACAAGCTGGTAGCCCAATCTAAACTACACAGTGTTACTAGCTCGGTGAATAGCCTTACTGAATGAGAAAATAATAACGATGATAATTAATAACAATGATAATTCTTATTATTAATAATAATGCAATTCTGTATAATTTTTACAATTCTTGACATTTATGAATTACTTATGATGCTTAGTGACAGCAACAGTTACAAATACTTACTTATTGCTCAATAGTTGCTGTTGTTAGACCCTCCTTCCAACTGCTCATCACTGCCAGCTCCTAGGGCCAATTTTTTCCCTGTGGATGTCAGCCTGTTGTGCACAAACTTTGCTAGGAGGTTGATCCCTGTGAGCATCCCACTCTGGGAGCTTTCTGGATGCTTGCAGGCTGGTGGGGTGCACACCAGTGTTGGGGTGTTTCTGCAGCTCTGACAGAGTCTGGGAGAGGAAGTCTGAGATGGAAGCAAAGATTGGGATTGACCTCTGGAGATAGAGGGCAAGAGGAGAAGCTCCAGCACAGGCACTGCTGCGGTGAGGAACTGGAGGTGCCAAGAGGAAAAATGGCAAAAAAAGAGCCAGAGGAAAACATGGTCAGAAAGAGGCAGGCAGGTGTGTGTCACATAGAGCACTGTCTGGGGAATGATAGACCAAATTCCTCAGCCTTACCATGCTGCCGCTGTCAGCACATGCCTGTGAAACCCCACTGCCACCACATGTGCTTCAGTGCCCACAGAGTAGGCACATCACTCGGTACGATTTTCAAAAGGCATCTCCACTGCAGGTAGCATGCCTGCCAAAGAGACTTCGCTCATTTTGCATTTTTAAGTGAAATGTTCATGTTTTCTAATAGAAAAAGCTGATTTTCCTAAGTGAACAGCCAAGAAAGAAACACTAGAGGCTCACCTACAAGAACGTATCACTGGCTAAAAATGTCAGAAGGATGCAGACCAATTGAAATTCTTGTTCTATTAGCTTAAATAGCAGAGATAATCAAATATTTCTTGTGAGACATAACAATCTTAAGTTATATCCTGGAAATTTTCTATTTTTTGGTCAGAGCTAAACCTTGATGGCACACTCCTTGACAAAAATACAAAAGAATATATTGTCCCAGCTGTAGAAATGATGCATCTTAGGGAAATTAAATGTTCTTTAGGGCAGCACTCTCTCTCTGTGTGTTCCATTCCTGAGCACTTATGTGCTCCCTGCCCCAGTGGTCTGAAGAAGTTTCTTTGGGTCTTTCGAGTTAATGATGGCCTCATGCCCTCCCTTCCAGCAGTTGCATAAAGGAGACGGCTAGACTAACTTTCTCTCTACTTCTCCACTACCAAAAACCTTGCTTTGGAAAATTTCACTGTGAAAGTGTGGGGCAGGCACATATACATGGCACATACATAGTATACATATGTAGCAAGTCTTCAAGAGCACTAGTTGGCTTTTCTGCCTTCTATCTGGCCATGGGGTGCATGTGTCATGCTTACAGAGTGTCTTATAGCCAGCCAGCCAACCAGAAATTCTTTTGGGAAGACAATATTGCATTCTTAGTTAGATACAGACTGATGCATAAGTATGTGCTATATCCACAGATACACAGTTTAATGTTTAATAGGTGAAGAACAGTAAGTGAAGAACAGTACCTCTGTATTTTTATTTTAAAGCTGTTAACATTTCTTAAAATTGTCTCTCTTCAGCTTTTCATGATTGGAAACAGCTGTATCTAAACTGTTTCCACATCAAATGAGAATAGCCTTGAAAAATAAAGATTTCTTTGTGTACAAATAGAAGAACAGTTTAGCCAAATTTAGATTTTGCAATGCTTTTGTTGAGCCATTACTATCTGGTCCTGAAAAAGTGACTGGTAATTATGTAGCATGATTAAAATGTAAGTCCAACACAAGTCTTGGAAAGCAAAGAGGTGTGAAGTTTGAAACCTCATCAGTATGAGACAGTTTGCAAGGCAGACCTACTACCAAAGCATGAATGTCTCCAATTCTCACCGACAGCAGTCTCATCACACTTAACCTGGACACTACCTACATTCTTAGAAGAATCTAGACATAGCAGGGTGTGAAAATGCTGTAAACCTCCTGAATAGTGACTAGTATAAATAATACAGCTCTTAAAAACACTCCCAGGGATTTTAGAGATAGTTTATTTATATTTTAAAGAGAGAAAATAGTCCAAGGATGCAGTAATGGTTATCACTTTCCTATACAATATTTGGGCATTTTAGAAGGTGCTCAATATTGGATTTTAGTATCTAACTCAAATAGATTTCCTTTCTAATTCTAATTCCAATATTTTAGGTATTTTTTTAACATTTATTTTTCTATTTTGCTAAGCATCCATGCTGCTGGGTACATCTCATAAATCTGAATAAAGTGTTACTTCATTACCTGGGGGTATTAGATGCGGAGAGTAATAATGGTAGTATTGGTAGTGGTAGTCTAACTATGCTGCTTTAAGAACCACCTCTTTCTGGGTTGACAAGGAGCCTGGCCAGTAATTTCAACAGAATTGAGTACAGAATGGTCTTCATGTGCAAGAAAGCATTTCTGATATGCTCAGTAAATGTCAAAAATACTTTATGTCAAAAGTCAGTTGTCAGAAGCTGGATAAGTTCATGTCTTATTCACGAATGCATTTTAAATGAACTCATACTTAGTTTATCAATAGTCATGTAAGATTAACTTGTGCACACATGATCATCAGGACTTACAGTGGTTTACCATTATAGAATTAATTCAATTTACTTCAACTAATTTACTACCCTAATGTCAACAGCATGACTTAAAATATTCCCCAGGGACAAAGATTGGATGTAGTTTGCATATTATACAACTATTTCCTGGAAGAAAAAGGAAAAAGTTGCACAAAGTTCATTTGATATATTATTATCTTGGGGTATACAAAATACTGTCTAAACAGCATGTTCTCTCCTTTACTCCCGTCACCACAAACTTGCATAGGAACAGTAACTGCACAAATAAATCCTGTACTTCCAGGAATCAGTAAACATGGACATATAAATATATGGATGAAATGGAAATTTTAGGAGGTCAGGTACACATGATCATTCATATACATATACACATACATACATATGTCTATATATACGTATCTTCATATATAAATATATACGTGTCAGTGCATATGTGTATATATATGTATGCAAGATGCACTAATAGCACTTCTTTTTAGATCAAACATGTATACCTTGATTTACATTTATGTATCAGAAGTGACCACTGTACATCTAGGCACACACTGAAAGATAAATGAGGAGTTGTATTTTTCTGTCTTTGTATTTTTACAAATACACAGTCTAAAACTTCAAAAATACACTATATAAACATGTCAACGTACCAAAGTGGTGTATCTCCCAAAGCAATATACCAGAAAACATAAAGTTTTCAGAGAATTCTGAATCAGAATATTGGATACAGAGTGAGGATCTTCCAGTGCTTTTCAGGGGCCAGAGGAGGAAACGTTCTGGCTTCAGAATTTTCGAAGAGCAATAACTCCACCTTGTGGTAGGTTTGATGGTGAAATTTTAGAAAACCAGCAATTCTAAAGCAGGATCTCAGTTGTATGACAGGGCAGTGAAATCCAGACATAAAGATTTAAGTTGATACAGGTATCTTTGGGAAAGTAAGAAAAAAACAGAGAAAAATTCACTATAAATCTTTCTACTACTTTTTGATACTCATCAGTTTATGAAAGCCTTTCAATAATAAAAATTCCTTACATTTTTATCATAAGGGTTGTGAACTTGTTAAAAAAAAGATACCTTTAAATTAATAGACATGTACATGTAACTTATTTTATTTAATATTTTTTTATTATCGAGGAAGAAATATAAAAAAGATTAATTTGTTCCTGCTCTTTCTTAAGCTAAGTGTGCGGACAAGATAAATGTACAAGTCCCTGAAACTGCTTTGATGTACAGCTGTTTAGAATCCATTACATAAACCTCTGTAGCATTAGATTTTAGGGTAATTCCCACTTTAAAGTCATATTTTTCACTAAATAAGTTCACATTAAAAAAAAAAAAAAAAAGAAATTGTCCTTACAATAACAATTTCTGCGATAGATCTCCCCTTAAAAAATAATTAAAGCTTATTTAAATGAATGAGGACATTATTTACTTTATCTCTCTTTTTCCACTCTTTACTATTCACAAGAGTATCCAAGTAGAACAGAAACCACATGTGCATTCAGGAAAACAAGAAAATATGTAAATATAATGAACACTGGCAGAAAAAAACCAGCTCATGTAAGTTCACTGTGGAACTCAAGAGTAGCCCAAAGGAAAATAACAAAAACCAAAGGATCTTAATTAACTCTGGCAAAGGATGACCCAAGCATCCAGGTTTTTAGTACAATGCTTACTGTAGCACAGAGGATGCCCTGTGAAAGAATCTAGGCACCTGCCATACTTGCAGGGACAAAGCTTTCAGCTGCATCAACTTCTAGGTCAAAACCAACTCTGGACATTCTGACTGTACTATTACACAATTTAAGCAGCTCTGAATCTAGGAAAAACTGATAATCCAAAGGTGAAATATGGCCAAAGGCATGTTAAAATATGTTTATATATCAGTGAACTTAAATACCATTTTCCTAGGTTTTCTAGAAAGATCATCTGTCCCTTGTAAAGTATTCTGAAAAGTACTCTGTTTAGAAATAATTCTTTATTTTATATTTATGCTAGCCCTTGTGTATATTCATAAAAAAATAAACATATTTTAGTAAGGGGCAAATACAGACCCTGGATCAGATTCATCATGGTAAGGGCTATATTTCTTACTCAGGTGGACTGAGTTTCCGGAAATCACATTTCATTTAGAGGGAATGCTAGCAATTAGAATAGGCGGTTTGTCACTTTTGCTTCTTGGCTAATTAAAACCTTCAAACATTCTGCTCATCCGTACCACTAATGAGATTCATTACTCCTGCTGCTCAGTCTCCATCTGAAGAAAGGCCAGGTTACCTGAGAAAAACATGAATATTTAGCTCATAATGATCTGTTCGTCATACCAAAGTATTCCATAGTAACTCTGGTTACATTATTTTCCTGTAAGAAAAGCTTCACTAGAGACTCATTAAGGTAGGAGGGTTCAAAGAATATGGATTAAGATCCAAATGAAACAACAGTGAGGATGTCCAGATTTTATTTGGTCTGATTCTGTGAAGAGAGTTCCATCAGCTTACGCCGATTTCAGCAGGAGTAAAGGTGTTGAGCACCTCTGAGAAATGAAAGGTTTCTTCAAGTCCCAGTCTGGCAGGATACTTACTTACATACTTACACTACTCTTGGGTACCATTTCCAATGGAACTGCTTGAAATATGAAATTAGGCACATACGTAAGTAAATTCCTCAATAATGGCCTACCAGTTAACTTGAATGTTTTATTGCTATTTTTTCTAAGTTGAAACAGAAAGAGGCATACGTATTTCTAGGTAACTGAATACCCTCTTTAAAACGTGAACTTCAATGTTCTTACCTAGGTTGTTACACCAAGTAGTATCTTAAATAAAATATTACAATTTTGCAAGACTATCATATTGAAAGTGGTACTCTGTAGACTGAAGAGAATAAAATTATTTAGCAAAAACCATGAAATGCCTGTATTCAACTTTTCACATAAAAAAATATATTTTGCTTTATAACATTAACAGTTAAGGCCACAGAACTCCAGCAAGGTGCTGATAAGCATATCAATTGTAACGACTGAAATTACCAATAAATATAAAGAAAATTGCCTGCATGTTTAAAATCACAGCAATCAAATCAATCAAAAAAGCAACCACCAACATATCTAGTGAGTCATAATTGTTTTCAAGTCAAAACTGCACTATGTGCTTTAAGACTGTTAAATTTTTACATACTATAACAGTGTTAGAGTAATATACAGGTAGAAGATTTCATCCTTCCATCCTGGTTAGTCACAGTTTCCCTGGAATTCTCCAATGTATGATTCTGGTTTTCATCTTTACTGTCTTCACTGCGAATGTTGTCCTTTTCTTCTTCTTCACTCTGTAATGGCTTTCCTGATCTATCTTCCTTTTTGCTACATACGTTCTTCTGGCCTTTCAGTGCCTTTCGCTTAAACAGGGAAAACTGAAGTAAAAAACAGGTAAATAATATGCCCAAACCAGCTATGAAATTCGAAGTTCAAAAAAAAAAAAAAACAAAAACATTTTGTATATACCAAAGTCAGTTGGGTCACAAATTTATTCTTGGTAAACTCACCCCCCCATCCCCAATACAAAATGACTACTTAAAAAACGTTAATGAAAAGCATTCTGCTGCAATATTTGAAATGTGTGAAAATAGCACATAGGAATCAGAGGAGTTAAAATGATTGAATTTTGTCAAATTACACACTGTATATTTTGTACAAAATACTGCAAGTGGTGCAACTATTTGTGTTTCTTTCAAACAAGAATCTGAGGCAAGGTCCAAAAATATAGGCTCAGATTTGCAAAGCCCCAGAGCAGTAAATGTTTAATATGCTTCATTATAAACGTGTGTAGTCCCATTAAAGTTAACAGCAATCTGTTTTTATGTCAGTGAGACTACACATGTGCTCAAAGTTAATTAGTGCTTGAGGTCTTTGCTTAACAGGAAACACAGCAGCCAGTCTCTGCAGCAACCTTTGGATCCTAAACCTGTAAGAAATCCCATATAAGGTATTCCTCAACATGCATATACATATATATACACATATAACCACATTCTTTAAATCTGTGTATGTTGGAAATACATACAAGGTCAACCAGCTCAGCTGCTGCCTTCAGAGAGAAATATGGTGGATAATATTTTTAGACAACATCCCATAGGAATCAAGTCCTAAGATTTTGCCTCATCAAAATCCGATGTGATTAATAACCTGTCTTTTATGGGCAGGCTTACATTAACAGGTGATAACAGGCTTTATCTCATTGCTAGTGACAGAAGTACTATTGTCCAATTATTTGGACAATTTTAAGTTATTTTATCACAAAATAAAATCAAATCGTAAACAGAAGGAACAGGTTGCTCAGCAACTTGTTTATGCAGATCAGGTAAACTGAGGTATTGCTTCAGCTTGGTAACTGCCCACTGCCTTCTGGGTCACTAATAAAGCTAGAAGGAAAAATCAGGACACATACCCTTGTTCTCCCAACGATTCCTCCAGTTATTTGGTCATCAGTGTTCTCTGAAGAATTATTTACAGTGTGATTATCAGTGCTTTCTTTCTCTACAACAATATAAATGCTTATATTAACTTCTGATTCTTGCAAATGAAGAGCAGAAAAAACTGTTCTTCAAATAATTTTTGAAGTAAAAGTCACTAAATAAAACGTGGATCAAAAAAAAAAAATAAAAATAAAAGCAATCAGAATATTCAGTTCACCTTGATGCCCAGCCTGACAAGTCTATTTTTATTTTTTTAATCTCTCTATATAATGCCTTTATATTATTCTCCAGGTGCTTTGTTTTCAAGAACAGAACACTTACAGCAGTGACATTATGTAAAATGTTTTGACTTTACACTCATAGTTTCCTCTTGCTGACAAAAGACAATGTCCTGCACACTGATTTTGAAAGTATATTCCAATTTGGAAAATCTGACTTTTAGGGCAGGAGTTATGGTTCAGCATGAATTTTATTCCATAGAAATAATTCTGGGGAAAGAAAAACTTTCCATCTGAGTTGATGTTCCTATGTTTAAATTTTCCTTTAGTCGCTGCATGAATGATATAAATTTAGAACTTAATATCGAAACTTCCAGATCACTAAGTTATGGAAAAATATTTAAGCGTCCATTCTGGGCAAGCTATTTCCACTATAATATTGAAAATAAATGCTATGGCTTCTTCATTACTAGGACAGTGGTCTTTTTTACACCACATTTGTTATTTTCTTTCAAAAGAACAATTATAGATTATTTCAGAATTTTTAAAATAAGTGTTTCTGCTTGAATATAGGGCACTCAACTTCATGCTCCCCAGCTTTTCTAAACGAATACAGTTCACTCAAACTGTCATCAAAACTGCAAGCTACATCTAGACTTCCATCTTCACCATCTCTGAACAGTGTTCAGTAATTACATTTCACCTAACTGTTTGTGAACGTAATGAGGAAATGTCAGTAGACAAGAGATAAGAAAGGCTTTTCACAAGCTTCTCTGCTGAAATGAAGAAACATGGCACCTAAACAAGTTGTTGGAGACATAATACAATTACCATTGCATTGCAACCACACAACCACAGCTGCTCTTAGTAAAATATAATCCTGCTAAGAGAAAGTCCTTCTTGTGGACTTCCTCAAATACATCACTGGGAAAAGTATATTTTTCTTTCAAAGCATTAACAATTAGTAATGTGGTATTGCCTCTCAAATTTCACCACTTCTCAAGATTTACCAACTACTGACAATAACTGCATTGTTCAGTATTTTCACAATAGAGATTTCTTAGAAAAGTTTTATCTTTCTAGAATGTCCAAAATGGTTCAATTCTTAGGAATTGTATTCTTACCCTGCTGAATGATGGTCTCTTTCTGAGTAGTCTCTTCTGTCTATAGAGAGACAAAACAATGAAATCTGTACTTTGAAACTTGTTAAAAAATAAAATGTTTAATTATTAACTCCTACATGTTTCTCTCTCTACCAGAACCACCCCAAACAACAACCTTGCATTTACAAGACAGCTACACATATATTCAAACTAATATTAGTTATAGAAACGAATTCGTTCAGACACCAGTAATTTAACAGGAGTAAATGCTTTTACCTTTTCAGTTTCCACTGGGCTATTATTGCTTTTCTCTCCCTCAGGTGTTTTACTATGTTTCTCTTTTTCATATTTTTCCTCTATTTCTTCTTTCTCCATTCCTTCTCCTCCTTCTTCTACTTCTCCTTCTGCTGCTTCTTCTCCTTCTTCTTCTGTTTCTTCTTCCTCTTCCTCCTCCTCCTCATTTTCGTTCTCCTCCTTCTCCTCCTCGTCATCATCATCATCTGTCACTTCCTCTCCAGACAAGTTTTGTTCCTTTGACAAAATGGCCAAAACATAGTTTTGAAACTTGTGCTGCACAATGATATCATGGTCTTCATTTTACACCAGTCCATCACACATCATAATTGACTAAGAACAAGAAAACTCAAACGAAAATGTTCCGAGAAGTATAAAGAGTAAGAACAAACACAGGAGACCTCATTCAAGCTTTGCTAAGTGTAACTGATTTTAAAAAGTAGACCTCCAATGAACATTAGGAGTGCAGTGACTTTTATGTTTTGCTGGCATGTGTCTCCTTAATGGAAAAGCAATAAAACCAAACTTTTTCTTTTCTTTTTTTTTGAAACGAAATACTTACTTTAAATGTTTGAAATATGCATAATTAACCCAATCAGTAGCAATTCCAACACTGAAAAAAAATCATTAAAATCAATTTCCCAAGAAAATTAATAAAACAATACCAGATACAATGTTCTGATTCATCTGATCCAATATGACATGTAATTTAAATTTCAGTTAGTTTCAGCCTAGGATAAGACTTCAGTGAAGTAAAATAAAATAGCCAGTGGTATTATAAAATACAGTTTTAAAAGTGCAAAAGCTGTTTTTGTAAAACTGTAGAAAAATGAACTGATTATATCCTTCTTACTCCATTCAATCAGAATACCATTACTAATGGCATTTATGTATTTATAACAGCACAAAATACAATATTTTAAACAGAAACATTCTCCCTCCCATTGCAGAAATATAAGGAACCTCACTGTGCATACCAGCATGTACAGCAGAGTTAGAGGGAGTTTTCCGCAGTGTGTAACATCTGTGCAGCACATACCATGTTCTGAGACCTGCTGTGAAATGGGCTAGCAGCAAAGATGAATCCAGCACGGAGTTCAGGCTACACATGAACCACGCACTGACGCTACAGAGCGCACCTGGGAAACTGAAGATACCCTGAAGGTACATTATATTGCCAGCTATATATTCCAGCTCTAGAAACATTAGGAACAAAATTCAAGGAGAAATTGCCAACTGCCATTGATAGAAAGTCTCCTTTGTAGCATAACACAATGGTTATCCAAACAACCGGCACTCTTACATATCAGGATATCTGACGAACAACAAACCATAAAACCTGAAAATATTTTCATCTAAACTCCTTTGGAAATGGCGTTAGTTATCATTCGCATAGTTTATCTGCAGAGTTGAATAGTACCACCATGGGTACACTGCAATATTTAAAACAGTGCTTAGAGATAAGACATGCACAGGATTTTGTCTTTGTAAAAAAATGTAAAAAAACAGCCACTGAATAAAATACTGACAGTCTTCCAGAGGAGTACCAGACTGACCTGGAATTACTTAGACATCTGTGAGAAAGCCAGAATTTTCTTTTTTTGGTTCTTTCAAAATTAAGAAGGTCTTTGCAGATGTTTAGCATAGTTATGGCCTATGGAAGGCATTTAACCTAGCTATTTCACACTGGAGTAAATTTAAGATTAGTAGGTCATGTATGCACTCTGTAACATGCATCAACATAACACTGCAAAATATGTAAAGACAGCTAAATATAAAAGAAGAGTTTAGTCCAGCTTTGAACTACTGAAAATGTTTAACCACTTCATAAGCCCATGTAAATATCTCTAGCTGTGCTCATACGGAGATATTGATGAAACAGTTAATAACAAAAATACTGATATTCCATATAGTGTGGGCAATAAAAGTAGTAGTTGGGAATTTGAGTTCTGAAGGAGGAACTTCTCTTAATTACATAGTAACGAATCATGACATATTCACATGAAAATAGTCCCAAAGTCAAACTGCTATGGAAAAAGCTCTCCTTTCAACCCTCACCTTTTCAATTACATAATCCTGTGTCAGAAATGACCTATACCTAGCCTCATCTCTAGGCACACTTGATCTCCAGCTTTCTATCCACTGACAACTGTTTTCCTCCTTTCTAAATATTCAAAGCATAATTCAAGAAATGCAAAGCTTATTTTTTTCAAAACCATTCCTCCTTCACAGTTAATAAGGTCTCTAATGAGGAATTGCACTATAATTCTCATTAACCTGGCAGCTGTATCTACTGAAAGTAACCAAGAAAAGCAGAGCTTGCTGTTTATAATCTTTCTTACAAAATAGTTATAACCTAGTTATAGCATTTCAGAAACTGTACACCAAGATCGTACAGTAGCCTTACAGAACTTACAAGATTTATGTACAACTCCCATGCCTACAAAAATCACTGCTCTTTTACAGCTGCATAATAGCTGAACTTCTACTGTACTGCTCTACAGGTTCTGCTTATGGCAAACTTAGGCATCAGGTGTGGGTCCTATCATAGAGACGTTTCCTGTTACCCTACATGAAGATACTTAAATGCAGGAGTCTACAAAGGAGATAGAATCTAAGCTGCCATTGTAGTTATCAGAGATCTTTGGTGGAATTCTTTTGCTAAGTGCCACTCAGACATCCTACAAATCTGAGACATCCTTACATGGGGTAAGGATGTAGACCTTATGTAGACCTGCATCATTCCAGATGCCAATTCACAGCCATGTATGATATCCCACAACACCTAAAATCACACTAGATGTGTTTGTTTAGGCAACTGAGTCATGCTCCTCAAAAACATTGGTACAGCTGAGAGACACTCATTTCACCCCAAAGACACCTACTGTTGTTAAACTAAACAGCTTCCCAGACTGACCATATTTCCGTTTACTGTATTTGCAAATTGACAGAGGTGTGTCTGGCTGTCAACTTATCTATTCAATTTCTAAAATAACCCATTTTGAATAATAACTCTAATAGCACAGCATTATTACTGTCATTTCCACTTGCCCATTTATAAGCATGTTCTGGAGGGTTTTTACTAATGGTAGTGAAAGAGAGATGAGACTGTCACACTACAGACACTCTTTTACTTTATCATCTGGCCATTAATTATCATCTAGCCATTAATAATAATCTTTGAAGAATTTGAGACTACAAATTAAAGCAAATATGTGTATGTATATGTGCATGTATATGTATATATGCATTATACATACATACTATGTTATGGTATATGTAGATATATATGTATAAACTCTGCATTATTCTCTTGCATAATGCTCTAAGAGTTTTATTTTCTTATTGCACTTTGAATTCCCTATTCACAGAAAGATGATGCTGTAAGAACAACTTCAATAGTTTCCCCTCTAAAGCTGAGACACAGAGAAGCTGACTTGGCCAAGGTCACACACAGAAAGTCAAAAATAGTAAAGAACATACAAGTGAAATACTTGAAACAGTTTTCATTTAAGTCTGAGGTTCCAGTTTCTTCAAGGACAAAAAAAAGTTGTCAGTAGTATGAGACAATCTTAAACATTTCATGCCTCTAGTATAACAAATCATACAGCAGAACATCAGTCTTGAAAAGATGATCTTGCAGACTTCACAGACTATATAGATTTTGTAGAACTGTTTTGCTTGCTTAAATTTTTGCATGCATTTATACTGGTTTTCCTGTGAACCCAGACCTTCATAACAAGACATTCTTGAGGAAAAATTTGCTGTAGCCAAGCTTTAGGGGACAAATGCCCTTACTTGCTTACGATTCTGGCAACAGCATTGCCTCAGTAGGTTTAACTCAAGTGTGTCTAGCTGTCTTCTGCAGCTGGCTTTTCTTTGGACAGATTAATACAGAATAAATTCATTTATTTTCCAAATGCTCTATAAAAATGTCATCTTACATCTATGGGAGAGAAGGAAACAAATTTTAGTCTGTTCCATACCGTTGTCTCACCTGGTGTCATGCTCTGGCTGAAAGATAGTCCCACTGAAGACTGGAGACTCATGTCTCATGGCAGACCTTGCTCAGATGACAGCTGTGAACTAGGTTGCTCTATATTGCCATAACTATTTCACTGTGGATGCCTCTTACATATTTTATGGAAACTGAGCTCTGGCAGACGGCCTGTTCGTAATTAGCATTTCAGAAGAGAAGGCTTATGGTATCTTTCCAAGCCTCCTCAGGAAGTCAAAATATTTTGTTTGCCACCATCATTTTATGTTTCTAGGGAAGAAAATTTCAAAACCACTGATGACACAAATTTAGTTGCAAATCTTTTAAAAATCTGGTGAAAACTCAATGATGAAGAGAAATCTGTGATTACTACGTGTACCTCTCAGAAATGGAGAGTTCTGGGAAGCTCAGGTTTACAGAAAAGATATTTCTGTTTCTAGTCACCCTAGAAACTGTTGAAAATCCACACAGAAGATTATTAAAGCAAGCTGAGAATGAGGTAGTTTGCTACATGCTTCTTTCTTGGCATTGTTCTGCCAAAGAGCCATAAACCATTAACTGCTTAGCAGAGGTCTTAGTCATATAAGGAACAGATTTCTTCCCTTACCTGTAGCCCACTACCTTTAGATGCCCCAAAAGTATGTCATGGCTCTCTTGCATGCCTATACAGCAACTGAATAGAATACATACCTAGCAGGAGTTTCACTATGAAGCAGAAGATGCTTAGTAGGTGGGTATCAGGTCTAAGGAGGTTAGTCAATGGGCATAATGCTGTCATATGGGACTGAACAACGCTCCCTTTGAGCACTGGTAAAGGCAATGACAAAGTATGTCTCTACAGAACCATCCTTCTTTCTGATGCAGGGCAGAAGGGGAATGGATAGACCAATCAATCCTTCACTGCTATCATTTTGTTCTCTGAAATACTAGTGCACATCAATGTCACTACCAAGTTGTCCCTTCTGTGAAAACGCGCTGTGTTAGCATTTCACAAAACAGCATTTAAAGTAGAAATATTAACCATGATTTTACATGCAGATGAGAGAAAAAACAAACAAACAAACAAACAAACAAACAACTCTGTTTACCCTTTGTGGGTGTGAGATCTATGGACAGGTAGACAAGTAACATCTAGTTGGTACTGATCTTGTCACCATGTCAAGGTACCTGATGTGAAGTGACTGGAAATACTGCCTGACAAAATTTAGTAAAGCTAAGATACATACCTTGTAGCTTCTTACTTGGCAGTTACAGTGAAAGCTTAGTATCTTAAAATCCAGTGCTAGCCATTTGTCATCAGGAATTTGAACTGGGCTTTCATTTTGTAGCTATTAATACAAGAAAAGTTTTTAGTTTGGCTATTCTGAACCTTAGAGAAGTATCTTTCACTTTAATGATTATTAAAGAAAGTGCTAACCAGTTTGATGACCGGCAAAATTCAAAGACATAAGTACTTAAATTAGAGTACTCAAATGTGAGATTTAACAGCTTCTGTCATGTAAGAATCCTGAAATACCAATGCAAAGCTGAACTCATAATTTCAGGCACATGGTGCAGAAAGTGAAACAACTGGAAATCATTTTTATGTCAGGCATGGGTTTCAGTTGCTACATGTCAAGTGACAATTGAACTTTAAAGATACTTATGCCTTCTTGTAAATACGATGGATGAAAATGTTTTGAAGTAGTAGATGCCCACATATAATGACTACCCTGAATATGTAATGCCTAATTACAACAGTACCTGTTATATTTCAGCTGCATCCTCCAACAGGATAGTGTCACTCTGAGAAAAATGGAATGAAGTAATGAATACGTAGCTGTAAATAACATCACTGGAAACTGATTGAGCAGACTCATTTTCATTGGGGTTTTTTTTCCTAAGTTTTTTTCTGCCAATACTTTGCCATGCAGTATATATTATTTACTAAAAGCCAAACACAAGCACCTACAAGTTCCCACAGATCTGTGCGCTTTTGGCACAGGCTGGCAGTTCACATAGAATCATAGAATAGTAAGGGCTGGAAAGGACCTTAAGATCATCTAGTTCCAACCTCCCTGCCATGGGCAGGGACACCTCGCACTAAACCATGTGGCCCAAGGCTCTGTCCAGCCTGGCCTTGAACACCGCCAGGGATGGAGCATCCACAACCTCCCTGGGCAACCCACTCCAGTGCTTCACCACCCTCACAGTAAAGAACCTCTTCCTTATATCTAATCTAAACTTCCCCTGTTTAAGTTTGAAGCCAGTACCCCTTGTCCCACCACTACAGTCCCTAAGGAAGAGTCCCTCCCCAGCATCCTTGTAGACCCCCTTCAGATACTGGAAGGCTGCTATGAGGTCTCCACGCAGCCTTCTCTTCTCCAGGCTGAACAGCCCCAACTCTCTCAGCCTGTCTTCATATGGGAGGTGCTCCAGCCCTCTTATCATCCTCGTGGCCCTCCTCTGGACTCGCTCCAACAGCTCCATGTCCTTTTTATGTTGAGGACACCAGAACTGTACACAATACTCCAAGTGAGGTCTCACAAGAGCAGAGTAGAGGGGCAGGATCACCTCCTCTGACCTGCTGGTCACGCTTCTTTTGATGCAGCCCAGGATACGGTTGGCTTTCTGGGCTGCGAGCACACACTGCCGGCTCATGTTAAGCTTCTCATCAACCAACACCCCCAAGTCCTTCTCTGCAGGGCTGCTCTGGATCTCTTCTCTGCCCAGCCTGTAGCTGTGCCTGGGATTGCCCTGACCCAGGTGTAGGACCTTACACTTGGCTTGGTTAAACTTCATAAGGTTGGCATCGGCCCACCTCACAAGCGTGTCAAGGTCTCTCTGGATGGCGTCCCTTCCCTCCAGCGTATCAACTGAACCACACAGCTTGGTGTCGTCAGCAAACTTGCTGAGGGCGCACTCAATCCCACTGTCCATGTCGCTGACAAAGATGTTGAACAGGACCGGTCCCAACACTGATCCCTGAGGGACACCACTCGTTACAGGTTTCCAACTGGACATCGAGTCATTTACCACAACTCTTTGCGTGCAGCCATCAAGCCAGCTCTTTATCCACCGAGTGGTCCACCCATCAAATTGATGTCCCTCCAATTTAGAGACAAGGTTGTCGTGCGGGAACAAGGATGTCGTGCACATACTTAGCATTAGGAGAATTATTCTGATTACATCTATTAATCAAAACTTTAGATGTCATTCTGAGATAATACACTGACATTATTACACAGTAACAGAGTGTCCTTTTTTTGATGACATTAAAGATTATTTCAGTTGGCTTTAATGTAATTATTCTGGGGCTTGCCAGCTTGCTGCTGCAGGTGTACCTGGAGAAAGATACATCTCTGCATTCTGGTTTGAGTGAAGGTAACTGCTTAACAATGTAGTTGTTATTTTAACAATGTATAAAATTTTAATGTAAACTACATTCTAAAGAAGACAGTATTTGTACTTTGAGATTCGCTTTAGGTTTTGACTACTTACTACAAAACCAATATAGAGTTGTCTAAAGGATTTGCTTTCTCTAGCAATTCAAAACAGATTTTTATTATTTATTCCTCAAGATAAATCCACATCTGAAATAGCTCAGATGCACTAAGCTTTCATATACAAAACTGTTAACTTCTACTAAAAGTTTGCTTTCTTCAGAGAACAAATAAATAATATCAATTTCCAGGATGAAAAGGAAAAAAAAAATCCTCTATAAAACTAGAAAGATTTTAAGGTGCTTTTTTAAGAATCATAAAACAAGTTGGAGACTATTTACGTAAATTATAATCTCTTGCGAGCTATTTTACATAGTAACATAAATACTCTTTAATATTCAGTCACTTAGAAGTAGCATGCCAAAACAACTCCTGAGTACTTAAGCAAAAGAGATGAAATGTAATGAGCAACTCCAAATCAGAATATGTTGATGTTATCTAAAAAACTTAGTGTGCCTCTGGAAGACATTATGCTTCATAAAATGAGTTCTTAATCCTAACAGACACAAAGAGAAACTGACTGGGGAATATTAGCCCACACTTGGATGCAGTTTGTGCATTTTTTCCAAATTCTTCTAGAAAAAAGTTTTAGTGTCTGGAGTTTGTCTTGCAGCTCTCACGTATTTTCAAGCGTATGACGACAGTCACTACTTTCTGCTTTTACTGTGCTATGCAGCTTAGAGAACTGCATGTCTCTCCAAAATTCTGTGCTTTTCATTGAAATCCTGCCTTAACCATGCTGATTATTATTCTTCAGTGCTTAGACAAAAATACAAGCAAAGGCAAATTTTCAGCAATAACACCACAGCGCACAGGAAGGTTCTTCCAAGATTCTGTTCTCCATACGTTCCTGAAAGGGATGCCCTAGAAGTCACTGCTAAAATGTCCACAGCCTGCAAGATGGGGTTTCTTGGGGGTGATCCCCCATTTCAAAATACTCTGATGTAAAAGAGGCAATTTCTGTGCAACCATCAATAATCTTTAAACCCTTTAAACTTGTTCTCATCTTGTACAGGTAGATTTCTCATGGCCCACCCAACTTAGTAACACAAGTCCCATAAGCCTCCCCATGCAATTGTTCTCCACGTCATGCTGGCCCTTGTGAAGGTTCTATCCCAGCTATCAGAAGGTCAGCTTTAAAGCAAGGCTTAACTTCTTTCTGTACTTTTGATAAAGGACACATTCAGGTTTGCTTTGCTGTTCTTCTCCTCAGAGATAACAATGAAGTGCCAAGTAAAAGAGATTAAATTTTGCAGCAGTTCTGCTGCTGTGTTTCTAATTATGACAGTTATTTTGTGCCTTGGCTAGATGTTGGATAGAATGAAAGTATTTTACACTTCCTGTAAGAAAACCAGCCTATGCCACAGTGGCTCACAATCCCAAACTCATATTAGATAGGTCATTATTGATGATAACAAATATTTTCATAGTTAAATATGGGGTTTTGAGATAACGGTATTAATGTTTGTTTAAATTATTATAGCATGAGGATGCCACGCAAAGAAGCAATAGACACTATCACAAATCCTTAAAAAGGACAGTGATTAAGTGTACTTGCTTTTTCTTTTGGCAATAGAAAAACAAAGCCTCTGTAGCTCTCAGCAGTGCAATTTTCTAATGACAAAGCCATCTCCTCAAAATCCTTTCAATATGCAAAAGCTAACCTCTCCTCTCTCCATTAAAACATATGAAAAAAATGTATAAAAAAGTCACAACTCAGTGACTTCAGATCACAAACACGCACAGAACTTCACTGAGGATGAAACTATAGGTTTGCCATTTGTGCAAGCAAAATATTTGCTCATACAGTGCCACAGTACTAAGCACAATCATTTATTTGAATTGCACATTTAAAAATGAGTTGAGAATTTGCCCTGTTACATTTACTTTGCTTTGGGGTTTTTGTTTGTTTGGGTTTTTGGGGTTTGGTTTTTCTTTTTCCTTTTACAGATCTGACAACATTCTTTTGTTTGCAGATCCTGAGCTTTTTTATTTCTGAGCTTGATTCTGCTTCCCATAATATATATATCCTGGGCTGCATCAAAACAAGCGTGACCAGCAGGTCGAAGGAGGTGATCCTGCCCCTCTACTCTGCTCTCATGAGACCCCACCCGGAGTACTGTGTACAGTTCTGGTGTCCTCAACATAAAAAGGACATGGAGCTGTTGGAGCAAGTCCAGAGGAGGGCCATGAGGATGATAAGCTGGCTGGAGCACCTCCCGTATGAAGATAGGCTGAGAAAGCTGGGGCTGTTCAGCCTGGAGAAGAGAAGGCTGTGTGGAGACCTCATAGCAGCCTTCCAGTATCTGAAGGGGGCCTACAAGGATGCCAGAGAGGAACTCTTCATTAGTGTCCTATCACTATCCTAGTGATAGGACAAGGGGTAATGGGTTCAAACTTAAATAGGAGAAGTTCAGGTTAGATATAAGGAAGAAGTTCTTTACTGTGAGGGTGATGAGGTACTGGAACAGGTTGCCCAAGGAAGTGGTGAATGCTCCATCCCTGGCAGTGTTCAAGGCCAGGCTGGACAGAGTCTCGGGCGACATGGTCTAGGGCAAGGTGTCCCTGCCCATGGGAGGGGGGCTGGAACTAGACAATCTTAAGGTCTCTTCCAACCCAAACCATTCTGTCATTCTGTAATACTCGCTATAAAATTAAAGAAAATACACAGAAGTGCAGGTGAGTTCACAGTTCATAAATCCAGCCTATATGCACTAAGAAAAAAGACTGCATTAAAAAAAAGATACTCTGCCTTTAATCACTGTCATTTGTTTCAGAGTATTTAACCATACTGTTGTTAATACTTTGACTGGATTCACACGACAAATTCAATTGATAAAAAGACTGCTATTTTGAGAGGTAAGATATTGAAGGTAGTGCCATCTTTGGAGAAAGTAAGCTAAAAATGTATCTTGAAGGTCAGAAAAGCTGGGGGGAGGGGGTGAATAAAAGCAATGAAAACAAAAACTAAATGTCCTTTTCTGCATGATTCCCAAAGTCCCCATGTCGTGGTTTACACCCAGCCTGTAACTCAGAACCCAGGACACTCTGTTCTAAAGAATGACCATGTGCCTATCCAGATAAGACAAACAGGACAAAAAGTAGTGAATGAAAACCAGACATCTTCTGCAGTTTGGAGAATTACATTTTTGTTATTCAGCATCAATTTTGCAAAGAGAACTATTATCTGAATAAATAATGGGAAAATTTACCTGCTGAAATTTTTCAGGCATAAAAGTTGTACTACAGCATATTCAAAAGTAATCTAGATCACCCTCATCTCTAACAGTAGCTGTGTGGCAAAAGCAGACTTGCACGCTGCTCACCAAAAATGGGATATGTGCTTGTAATTCATGCCTGCTACAATAGGCAGTATGTGCATATGTAACTCTGTCAACACGTATGTGAGAGCATGAAGGCGGATTAAAACTTCTGAGATTAACTCTGGAAGAGCGCTTAGAAATTTGCAGGTGCTCATTAATATTTTATGGATGTCTAGTGTTGTTACCCACTGTATCACTGCTCTTGATCTTGAACGTGTAGTTGGTTGATTGCTGGTTAACTGTTATTAATAAGGCAAAAAATCACTGTGAACTTGATTTGATTTAAACCACACAGCTGAACAGTTTTTCCATGTGACAATCATGAGGGAATAAATCAAGAAGAAGTAATAAACACTCTTTTTCTAGTACAAGAATACACAGACATCAAATGAAGGAACCAAAAGAGAGATTCAAGAAAAAAAAAGTTACTTTTTCAAACAATGCATAAAATAACCTAAGAAATGTTTGCCGAAACATATACTGGATGTTAAAAGGGTTAAAAATTGATGGAATGAAATTCATGGAAGAAAAATGGCTATTAAATATAATAGATACACCTGCTGAAACACAAATTACTGAATATACTGAATATATTTGGTATACTGAATGATCACACCTTTTTTTTTTGCCAGGCATTCACCAGTAGTCACTGTGAAAAAAGATGTTAGACTAGATAGACCTTTGGTCTGAGCAGTTGTCTGTCTATTGCAGGATATTTTTTCTCTACTGAAAACTAGTTCAGGAGTACCTCTGCCATGTTGCTTAAGTACTGCACATAAATCTTTTTATATCCCATAATAAATACCAAGGACATACTGAATTTCCACAAAACCACAAGTACCAAACTTTATAAACCAGCATGAGTCAAACTAAATAAAATTCCACCCGTTATACTAATGGAGTTCCAAAGTCCCCCCCAAAGCCCAGAAACGTTGGCACAGGGTACACTTTATGTAACAATTCTGTGGAAAACCCTTAGAAGTGCTGGAGTAATGCTCTGCTTTTCCCCTACCACAGGAATGATCCACAAAACAATATAAAAGCAGTTCTCAATTCAATTAATTTTCATCCAGATAAAACGAAGAAGATGCGTGCAACTTGGCTTGCTTTACTCTCCTGAAGGCTTTATGCCATCAGTGCATGTCAAAAGAAGAACAACAAATGGCCCTCATTTGCCTAAGGATTTAAAGCTACAGCGAGACAGTAAATGAAGAGCCAATCCTATGTGGATTTGGAAATCACTTGCTTCAAAGTGCTCTCGCTTTTTCCCCCTACACCCCAGAAAGTATTTTTCACAAGAAATAACAAGTTGTTTGGGTTTTTTTTTCACAGCACAGTTTTCTTCCAAAGCTGAATTTTAGAAACACAAATAAAGTAGATGTCATATCCAAGAAACACAGTTTTAGGCCTATAAAAATACTTTTCCATATTACACTAAGTTTTATCACAGTAACATCCTAATCTTTCCCAAGAAAGATAAAATAACACAGTTTAGCTCCACTTAGTTTTAAAAGCAAATATTTTCACAGCAGTTCAGTGATAACTCAGCACTTCTTCAAAATAGGAGGACTCTGTCATTAGCATTGTTTTCTTGGCCACTGTATTTAACTGTTAAAATATTCCATTCTATCAGAATATGAGGATACTTACCCTTTTCCAAAGACTTACACATGCTGATGTCAAGATAATGTATTCCAAAAGATCCCAAAGCTGGAAACAAATTTCACAGGGACAAGATACAGTCACTGGACTAACTTTCTGTTAGTTAGGCACAGCATGTATCCGAAACTGATCTTACCTTCAAACGCAGTATATGGAAGGAGTGACTGAGGTAGGAAGGATCGACTTGGACTAGAATCTACTGGCAAATTATTAATCTACTACAGCCTTTTTAGAAAATAAATTCTGGACACATTGTGTCAAAGATAGTTTAATGCCAGTGTCTTACAAAACAACATTAAAAATAATCTCAACATAGGTATTGATTCCATTAACATTTTTATTGAATGACATTTGCTCGTTTTGATTCTTTTCTTCTCCTGTCCTCATTTTCAAATAGGACTCAAATAACTATTTTCTAGAGAATGTCAAGACTGAAATCTGTTTACAAAAATTTCTCAGACCACCCATTACCATAGTATTTAAGTAATAATGCTGTATGATGAGTCCCTAGCCCTTCTTTTGCCAGTTCAACCACTAACAGTTGAAACAGTAATGCAGTATCTTACAAAAATAATTTTCAAGAGTGGTTTGTGTATTTTAAGGAAACTCCAGAAGTATTAACATACTTTCTCTTTTGCAAAAAGAATTCAGACTATCACACCACTTTACTATTCCATCTGGCTTCTCAGTTTATTACATTGTCCTCTTTTTGGAGATCACAGATGTGATTTTTGGGAGGGAAAACCACAAATATTCTCCAATGAGGAGAAACTTAGGCTGTGATCCTGAAAACGCTTCACACAGCCACAAAACATAGTCCCATCCTTGATAACCTTAAACTCAGATGACTAATGTCATGTAGTCTTTTGTAGGCAGATATAGAATCTTTTGTGTATTGCATAGTGTAAACAAGTAAATAGTGGTTTACAGGTGTGTATTTTCAAATTCTTAATTATATCTAACCACCAAATGTGATTGTCAAAAATTATCCCTAAAAAGATGCATTCTGACTCTAATGTAATCTAGGCCAGATTCTGGGACTTGGCTTTGTCATTTTGCACATAATTGTGTGCTGACACCAAAATAAGAAGTCAACCTTAAGGCCTTTGAAAAAGCCCAGGCCACGGTTTACCCACGCCTGCATTTCCATTTACCTCCCATCTCTTGACCCATGTAAATTTAGCAACTCATCCTTTCTTTAATTTATGCTGAGTACTCAAACATTTTACCATTTATCTGAGCAGAAAAAAAGTAGGGGGAATGCATATGGAGTGATACCAAAATTTAAAAAAATGCATCTTTAATAATTTACTGACACTCATTTTCTAAAAGGCACATTAACAAGTAAGCTATTCTGCAACTAAAACTGATATATTACCTTAAGAAATCTGATTCAAAGGCAATTGAATGTTCCAATGTCACTGTTACAATGTATAATTCATGTTGTCAGCATGACATTACGATTTAAGAGGCAAACACATTTTGCCTCCTCAGCAATTATTTTTTTAAATCATGTGTTAAAGATTGTGTAAATAACTTTATCAACCATTTATGATTTCTCTCATAAAAGCTTCCCAAATCTAAACATTTTCTTCAGTCTTTTTTCAAGAAATTGGCACTTAAAGCAGATGCATAATAATATATTTTGACTACATTATTTTTTTTTTAAGTAATAAAAATCAATCTGCCATAGTTCCAAAGTTTCCTGAATAGGCTTAAAATGCATCTCCAGTAGTCTATGCTACTTTAGTGTTAAATAATGAGGTAGTACATTGTTCCAAAATTGTTCTGAATTATGTAAACCATTGGCTACATGCTGTTTGGACTTCATTTTTTGTTTAGAGCTGTTTAGTAAAGCAGTACTTTCTGTCTTCTCTGGCTTCCTGGTTTTGCTTTTCTTTTGTGGAAGCTTATTACTATAATTTATTCTTTTACTTTTTGCCTTTTCCTCTTCCTCTCCTTCTTCCTCCTCTTCCTCTCCCTCTTCTTCCTCTCCTTCTTCCTCTTCTCCCTCATCCTCCTCTTCCTCTTCCTCCTCTCCCACATCCCCTTCCTCTTCTTCTTGTTCCTCTTCTCCCTCTTCCCCTTTTTCTTCTCCCTCTTCCTCTTCTTCTTCCTCTTCCCCCTTTTCCCCTTCTTCCTCTTCCTCTTTTTCTTCTTCTCCCTTTTCTTCCACTCCCCCTTCTCCCTCTTCTTCTTCCACTCCCTCTTCCATCCCCTCTTCTCCCTCCTCTTCTTCTACTCCCTCTTCTCCCTCTTCTTCCACGCCCCCTTCTCCCTCTTCTTCTTCCACTCCCTCTTCCACCCCCTCTTCTCCCTCCTCTTCTCCTACTCCCTCTTCCTCTTCTTCTTCCACTCCCTCTTCCTCCACCCCCTCTTCTCCCTCTTCTTCTTCCACTCCCTCTTCCTCTTCCACCTCCTGTTCTCCCTCTTCTTCTTCCATCCCCTCTTCTCCCTCTTCTTCTCCTACCCCCCCTTCTCCCTCATCTTCAACTCCCCCTTCTCGCTCATCTTCAACTCCCCCTTCTCCTTCTTCTTCTTCCTCCCCTTCTGCTTCCTCATCTTCTTCTTCCCCTTTTTCTTCTTCATTTTCCCACTCATTTTCATCTTTTGCCCTATCCTCCCCTTCTGCTTCTGCCTCTGCTCCTTCCTCTTCCTCATCTCCTGTTTTGTCTTCTACTTCATCTTCCCCTACCTCCTTAGTCCTCCTATTTACATCTTCCTCTTCCTGTTCTTCAGATACCTCTTCTTCCCTCCCTGCCAGTGATTCTTCTAATTCCTCCTCTTCACCCTCTTTGTCTTTTTCATTCTCGCTTTCTTGGATTTCATCTTCATTTTCCTTTTCATCTTCTCCTTCCTCTTCTGCCTCTACCTCTTCTTCTTCCCCTGCCTCTCTACCTTCATCTCCTTTCTCATTCTCGTCTCTTCCCTCACTTTTAACCTCTTCTTCCTTTTCTTTTTCAGTGTCTTCCTCTTTAGGATACTCCTCTTCCATATCCTCCTTTTCTGCCTCCCTCAGCATTTCTTCCTCTATCAACCTGCCTTCCTCATCTCCTTGCTCTTTGCCACCTTCCTGATTAATCTGTTCCATCTCTTCTGCACCCTCGTTCTCACTGTCTTTTTCAGCTTGTGATTCTCCTCTTTCATTTTCTTCCTCATTACGTTTTTCCTCTTCATCTCCTTCTACTGAAACTTCATCTCTATCTTTTTTAACCTCACTTTCTTCTTCTTCCTCCCCTTGTTCATTTTCACTCCCAATTGTTTCGTCTGGTTTTTCTTTTTCACTTTCACTCTTTTCGCTGCCTTCATTCTCCTGCTCTTGATTAGATTCCTCCTCTTCTAACTGTCCGTCTTCATCAGATTTAACTTCAGAGTTTGTTTCTTCCTCATTCAAGCTTTTTATATCAGTCTCTTCTACATATTTTTTCTCACTGTTCGCAGCTTGCATCTCCTCAATCTCATCGTCTTCTTTTTCTAAGTCCAAGACTTTCACTGCTTCCACTGTTTTAACTGCCTTCTGGACCTTTCTGCCTTTATAGTATTCTTCACCTTTTTCGCTACTTTTAAGTACGTATTTTGCAAGATCATTACTATTTTCCTCAGTTGAAGATGATGACAGAGAGATTTGTTTCAAAAAATGATCGTTCTTTTTAAACCCTCTCTGCTCTTCACTATTTTCTTCTCCTCTGCTGCATATTCTTTCACATTTATTAGATTTTTCAACAATATCCTTTATTTTGTTCTGACTTTCTATTGCTTCTTGACTTCCTTGCTTTTTAACAGGACGATATTTTTGTGTAATTAATGAATCAGTCTGGGGCTGATCCCTGGATGCAGGAGGAAGTACATTGATTTTTAGGGATTTCTTAGATTTAACAGCTTTTGACTTGTTATTGGAAGAATTCGTTCTTTCAGTCAGAATTTGCTTTTCAGTGAGAAGATCCTCTCTGACAAATTCAGGATTTTCTGCATATGTTTTTTCTGTTTTCACTAATCTGCATTTGTCCCCAGTGACTTGTTGAACACGACTTTTCAATACACCAACAGTTTGTGCATTCTCAGATTTACCTGCCATTGTGGTTTTTTTGGCCATGGGCTTCCCCACAAAGGCACTACTTTTTTCTAAGTCTTGTCCTGGTAACTCTGAAAGTGAAGACTGCTTTTGTAAAGAGCCAGAGTCTAATTTTGACCCCTCCTTCATTAAGTCAGAATCTTTGTTTTTCAGCCCACCCTTACCATCTCTTTTCAGTTTCACATTTTTATTGTTCTTCTATTCCACATGAGAAGCAGAAAATAAAAAAGAAAGAAGGAAAGCATTAAAGACAAATGACAGCAAAAGAAAAAGGTTACAAAAACATCTGAACAAGAGAAGAAAATTTACATGAGGAAACTAAAAGATAGCATAGAAGGTAGAGTATTTCACATGAAATGAATTTACAAGGGCACATACTAGAAGAATGTAACATTCTCTTGATGGTAAATGTACTGCTACACCTTTCTCACTATCCAAGTTCTCAAAGGGAATGCAGTAAGAGCTGTGCAGCCAGTATCATGTCCCATAAGCTAAAGCACATGCAATTCATGCAGTTGTGTGAAGAGAAGGAAAAAACTGCAGTTCCCTTACACCTTCCTCCACCATTCTCCTTGGGAAATCTTTTGATGGATTCACTTTTATGCTCTAATAAATTTGAAAATCTGATGTCTTTCTACTTTAAATTTTACACTTATTTAACAAATTCTGCAGAATAATTTTAAAAATATAAAATTACAATGAAATATGAAAAATGCCAAAATGCTGTGATCACTTTAGGAGTGAAATAGAAAGGTAATATAAAAGCATTTTAATTTCATAATTAAAACCAATTAAGTATTGTTGTTCCTTTAAATATATTCCATGGTGAATATCTGTAAATAAAATCTTTACTTACATTGTGTCTCAAAAGTCAATTAAAATATTTTAATATCAATAAAACCATAGATACGTATGTAATCAGCTTAAGTTAGAAAGCGTGTATGATAGATTTTCATTCCTTAACTGATGAAGTATTATATACTCTCATCTCAGACTATGCTGAATACTTCTATGTGCCTGCACAAATTCTCTCTGACTTCAGTCAGCTTCTTAGAATTTTACCTTGTGGATATTCAGAAAATTAGCAAGAGGAGGCCTATAAAATTTGCCCAGCTTTTTTAAAACTCAAAGCAAAACAATAAAGTACAAGGATAATACAAGAATTACAGATCTTTGATACACTGGCATAAGTATACAAATATATATAATTATTTACAGTACCTTTTGTTTTTGAAGTGGTGATAATTTCCAGGACTGGTCACTGGGATTCAATTTCATTGCATGTGTCTGCAAAAAATAAGATCTCTATTAAAAAAAAAATAAAATATGACTAATAGGGAAAGCAGCATCAAAGCCCGGTTCTACTAAACAGAGCTTGAGACAAATCTGTATGATCACATAACTATTTCACTTCCACTCCCTCACTTACTGCTTATAAAGAGAGGGCTAACCAGCTTAGATGTCAACATCTAAACTGTCTGTAGATTCACCTTCTACTCACTGTTAATTGTGGCTAAAAATGTAATGCCTTACTCCCTGATCATCACAACCTTCAACTTAACATCCAGTTTGATACTACTAAATGGGCAAGTACAGCGAGATTTTGGTCATCCCTTCCCATATACTCCAAATGACAAGGAAATGTTCTCTGCTGCTGTTTGTTAACTGCTTATGGTTTAACAACCATATTCTTTTCAACACAGTGAGGATAGACAGTTCGGGTTTTGACTCCCAAGAATGTGTGTCATCAATATGATATTAAAGATTTTTCCTTCTCTTGTCACGTCAATAAGATGTATGTTGCCACAGTTTAGAAAAAATGAAACAACTACGCTGTAACAGATTATTTCATTCAGACACAAGAAGAGCAATTCTTTTATTAAACAAAAAAGTTTGCCTGGCTTTTTTAAAATTTACTCTTCCATTCTGATTAATGTTTTAAAATTGATTCACAATGCATACAAAACCAAAAAAGGAGAAAAAAGTCTAGCACATAAGGTGTGCAATAAATTAGAAATAAATGCCTCAGTAAATTAATAAAGGCCACGTTGTGCATTATATCCAAAACCAAATTTTTTCTTGTAAATGAAAATAAAGTTTTATAACCTAATGGTATGCACTGACTGTTAAATTACTAAGCACTGTGAAGTACAAACAAATAATAATTCCTGTAAGACATGCAGTCCTTCCAGAATATGACAACATATTCTGAGCTGAGACACAGTGGGTTCCTCATTTGTTTCCATTCCATTGAAATTCGGAAAAAAAAAAAAAAAAAAAAAAAGACAAAACTCAACATCTTCCCAGTGCACTGCATTAAGACCAGGACATGCCCTATCTGCCAAGAGAACAAAGTGTTTTGGAGAGGTGCACAACTGATAAGGTGAACATATTTTTTAAATAAAAGAAATATGTAGGAACATGCTTGGGAATCACAAAATAACCAAAATGTCTGCATTTTGGTCTTCCCTTTAATATGACCCACCTGTACTTAAAAAGCTCTTCTTGAAAAAGGAAAGGACAGATTTCTGCTTAATTTCCTGCAATTCTCTCTTGGAAATTCTCAAGATAAGGAAGGTCAGAAAGAGAGATCACCATGTGGTATCCAGTGTCATTCTCCTTTTCTTTCTGAGGTAAAGTGGAGGGAGGGGCTGCACTACCTGGGACTCCTTCAATCTCTTATTACAACATCTGTTATTACAACATTACTTGGAAAATAAAATCAAGCTTTAGCATTGAATAATGATGATATTAAATGCATGCTCAGTACTTCTTGGTGTCACATACGATGTTCTGGGCTAGCCATGAGTTCTGAACTACAACTTGAAACATAATTCAGCTGCTATGTTCTTTCTCTGAATAAAAGTGATTGAATCACAAATTCATTAGTGGAATATATTACCATATTTAGGATGTCAGTTGTATCTCCAAGGTTTCTGTCATTATTTTCATTATCTGAATCTTCTTCTGCAGAACGTTCATCAGGTTTATCCTTCTGATGATTCTTTTTCTTTACTTCAAGGTAAAATAGGGGAGAAGTGAACAAATACCATAGGAACAAGCAATATGTAACCAGCAGAACACCCCACTGTTGTAAAATAGAGTAAAATAGATTATTTTACTGATGTAGGACTGAAGTCCTGAGGTTTCTGATTCCCCCAGCGTAAAACACAGCAGAAACACTTCCACTTCCTTTTCATCAGTATTAACATTAAAGGTAGCTCAGCAATGTGCTACAGCGCACTGTAGATCTCTGACAATTTTTGCAGGCTTTCAATGCATAAATATTACATGGGACAAAGCTGCTTTTGGATAATCTCTTTAATAATAGTGTACCACCTAGACTACATTAGCTGCAGTCATATTATCTACATTAAACATTATCTGTGTAATGGATGGCGAGACAAGTGAGTTTAAATCCAATGCTGCATCATAAAAACGTACCTACATAATTTTTAGGTTCACCTCAAGTTCATCAGTTATATGGCCAATTTCCTATGGCACGAAACCTGAGGTTCTAGGCCTCAGAAGACTCTAAGGGCAATTTAAATTTCACCCCATTGCTTTCTTGGAACCAGAAATGCAAATGGACATGCTGGCAGCTTTACAAATAATAATCTTAATTCTAACTGAATTAATTACTTTCAAATTGGATTTGACTGTCCAATAAATCTGAGCAAACTTTTACACAGAAGCACTGCATTCTGCACTCTTTAGCATTGCTCTTTCCAGGAAATCACACATGCCCAAGAATCCAGGTAAAGTCCAGAACTGCTCTACAGAATTGTGCTTAAGTCCAGCTCTGTATCAGTATCATTGTTATGCAGGTTTTTGCATTAGCCAGAATATTGCAAATCATTATTATCTTAGATAACAGAGAGTGAAGAATACTTTTGCACTTCTTCACTTCCAAGTGATGAAGAAAGATGTAAGAATCAGTAGACCTTTTTCTTACCCAAGATCTCTTGTAGGCCTTTCTGAGTTTTTAAGATTGCTCCTGATCAATTTTTTTTTTCTGTAATTCTTTTTCTTTTTTGTGAAAATGGATGAAAATGGTTACTAATCTTACAGTGGTTTTGTGAAGTTCTATTTCTTTAGGAGAAACCACAGGTACAATTTAGAAATTGTTTCTCTTTCACTCAGCCCTCCTCTGAATCTTTAAGCACATTTTCCAAATATGAACAGTGTAAGGCAGTGCTCGTATGCATTTCTCAACTTTCATGTCTGTATGCTGCTGGACCCTATTGAGGCAAGACTGAATTTAAACCTTTTTTCAGGTTCAAACTGAGCATTTGTTTATGATTGATGAGAGCCAAACCACATAATTGTCAGAAAACAGCTGCAAGATATGGGGACACTTCACCTTTTTTATGGCGTCTCTGCTTCATAGGTTCAGCTTTAGGAAGATTTGTTGCAGAAAACCAGAAGGGACTAGTCTTGCTAGTCACAGGTAATGAAGATTTTAAGAAGCTTTCTCCCAGTGGAGGCAGAGTTTGTGCCATTCGACTAAACTGTTCTGGTGACTTACCCTGTAGAAGATTAAAAAAAATATACATTGAGAATAAAAGCAGAATAATAAAATGTAAGCAACCTTTCAGTATTTTCTTTTAGTTGGTGATACAGTGTTGTAACTTTGTATGGGAAATATAAACATTTACAGTCCTAAAAAGTGGAGAAATATTGTCCAGGTTTTGGCTGGGATAGAGTTTTCTCCCTAGTAGCTGATGCAGTTCTGTGTTTTGGCTTTAGTCTGAGAACAGTGCTAATAACATACGATGTTTTAGTTGTTGATAACTAGTGCTTACCTTGATCGGGGTAAGGACTTTTCAGTTTCTCATGCTTTGCCAGTGAGGAGGGGCACAAGAAGCCAGAAGGGAGCATAATAGGTATATAGTGGGGGGATATTTTAGATCGTTTGTACACAATAGTCTCAAGCAGTCTTAAAATACAGATGAAGGAGAAAAAGAACTTTGATTTTTATTTAAAATACTAGCATCTCAAATGATGTTAAGGTATTTAACCATCAATATAATTTTAACAAAATAAATGTGACTTTGTGGTAGTTTTCAGACAGGTAAGTGAAATGACCCAACTCATGCTGTTCAATGAAATCACATGGAATGTGTAGTGGGGAGAAAGGAGAAGCAACTACTATTTTAAATAACTACAGAGTTTTAGGATTATTTTAAGCTGATTGTGAAACGTTCTCGTTTGATATTTCATAAACTATGAACTTGTTTAAAATATTCAAGGACTCAAAGGGAGCAACAAAAAGAGGTTCTCGATCTTTTAAAAAATATTTCTAAGATGTTAACATTAGAAAATACAAAATCAATTTGGGTCTTTTTCATAGAATTAAACAAGTAAAATCTGACCAATACCTATTTTCTACCTGCATTCAATTTTGAGACCAGGATAGGTTTTCATTCTTCTTTTTATACATTAAAATTAAACACATAATTTAAGGACATACACACATTTATATGCTGGGGTATATGTTGTGATTTGAGCTTTAAAAGTGACTTTGTTTCCTAAAAGAACTATGGCAACTCTAAACAGCTCCAAATTTACCCTCTCTCGACGTCGCATTCGTGCTGATGTTAGTTGTAAGGTGTTTGTTAGTAGTAAGTCTCCACTTATTTTAGAGATTGTAGCAGTCAAATAGCTTTCATGTAAATCTTCTAAGAGGAGTTCTTCAAATCCTTTAGGTCTTGGAGCAGCAAAAACTAGCATGTGACAACCACCACAAGCAACCTATAGCACCAAAAAATTATCCGGTTATTTCATTAGCAAGTATCAGTACAGGGACCTCTTTTTCTTACGATCAGCTCTAGGAGTTCAGAGTGTAACAAAAACATAGTAAAAGTAAGAGACATTAAATAGCTTCAAATTTAGCTCCAAATGACGTTAGCAAGATAAAAGTACTTAATTATGTTTATTAATGACTAGGGATCTATGCTCACTTCTTACTAAAATAAAGCGTATTTGTATTGAACAGAACACAAGATAGGTCTATCAAAAATTGACAGAGAAGAAAGCAAAGATATTTCAACTGATTTTCAAGGGATTTGTGCTAATTATTTTTATGCAAGTCAAATGTGGGCAATACTGATAGCTTCGGTGATACAAACCTGGGTATTTTATCACAAAATCCACAAAATGTAAAGCAAGTCCTACACCCTCCAACAGACAAAGTATTATTACACAAAGATCAGAGGTTTCCCTTTTAAAAAGTTTAAAACCCTCACCACTTCCGATAAAATGTCCTTAAACTCTAAGGCCAGTAAACGAACAGAAATGATCAACAGTATTTTGCCCCAGATTTTGCTCAATCCTGAGTCATGTTTGCATTTCTGATGCTGTGACATTTATTTCTTAAAACACCTCAAGAACTAGATGAAAATAATGCCCTTAAAAGGAAAGAGTATATCTGCTTTCTCATCCCATTTGGATTCAAAAAAGCAACTCCTCCAATTTTCTTAGGGTTTAAAGATATCCCACTGTAAAAATCATCATTAAAATTAAAAAACTGACACCCTAGTGTTTTCAGAACAGATACTAGTTTCCCCCTACTGCCAACAATCCCAGAGCAACAAATATTTAATTTTATAGGCTGAGCCTATAGCCTATAGCCCTATAGACCAGCACACTACTTTATAAACCCCTGAAAAGCAGTCTAGTTGTGTAGTCCAAGACAAATGCATTCTAAACTAAATGAAGAGTTAATGGCAAGTAAATATAATTTCCTTTTTATTTAAATTTGTGTTGTCTACTAATTAAATGTTACAGAAAGAAATAATTCTATAATGAGGATTCAAGTGTCATTAATAACGTTTCATAAAAAGATAGATGTTATAATGCCTGAGAAGCATGAACAGAAATTTTACCAAAAGGACTGTGAACCTCAAGAAATTATAACACAGAGTTGGATCAAACTGATTTGTAAAATTCTCTTCTCCAAGGCCTAACTTCCCATGTCGCCCATCTCCAAAAGTAAACATGAGGCCATTCTCTGTATGGGGGGGGAAAAAAAAAAAGGGTGTCTTATCAATAACAAAGATTCAAAATAAAATTAGGGCAAACGTAACACAAACAAACTAACAGGCCATGCAAGTAAGGAATGTTTTTCTTCCAAAAGCAAACACTGAACAATTATTTTTAGACTTTCAATAGATGAATATGATCAAAAAATATGAGCGTTTTCAGGCAAAGTACTGTCTGAAATGAGAGTTAATCTAGATAATTTGTAAAAAAATCCAACAACAAAATAATAAGACTGAAACTGTATAGATACTATATAGGAAAAAAAAATACTTGTTAGCAAGGCATGATAATGAGCTTATAATTGCCCAGGAGATATTGTACACAGAGTTATGCATGGCATGGCTATGGATCTGGCTTTCTCACCTGTTCACTTGACCTTTAGAGCTAGTAAGTTTGTATATGTCTTTTTCTACTGCTCATTTTATAAATAAAGCTTTTACAGTATAAGAGAGAGTCGCTGGAAGTGCATTTCAGATTTTTTCATTTACATACCTGCTATTACAGCAGTATGATTTTCCCCACATGTAATGTTACATATTTTATACCTCCTCAAGTGTTTCACAGACTTCGGTACTGAAGTTTCAAAAATAAAAGTACCATGTCCCAGCTGCCCATGTTGTCCAAGTCCAAAAGTATAGACACTCGTCTCTGAAAATATACAGCCAAAGTTAACAACAAACATGCTGATATATATATTTTATAACTTGCTTTCGATTAGCCAAATGGAAGTCAAATGACATCAGCATCAAAAAAGCAATGTTTTATCAATTAAAAAAATGTACCAACTAATCAAATACATTTATCAATTAATAAAAAAATACAACAGAATAAACCCCAGGAAATTAAGTACTAAAATATACACACAAAAGAATCTTGAATGGCTCAATATGCAATATATTGTCTAACATAACTGCAAAATAATCCACTGATCACACGTACACAAAATATCAGCTAACAAAAAAATTTATGGGAGTCTACATAGTGCAATTAATTGAAGACCACAGTGTTTATATATATGTGCACTTTCAAGTACAGTAATCTTATCCTAATTTCTGGTCATCTACACGTACACTGTATGACCCTAAATTTAATAGGCTAGACCTCTTTAAACCGATATTAATTTGCATATATGGATTGATTGGAACAATAACAGAATAAGTTTCAGTGTTCTGATCAGCTACCAAACCAGCCCTGCATTAAATACAGAGAACACTATAGTTGTGTTATCTTGTGACTGAATAATCACCTTTCCGTATTTTGTCTGTTTAATGGACTGTTTGTGCCAGGAAAAAAAAGAAAAGCACTTCTCCAAAGCAATAAAGATTCTTGCTGTGTCCATCCCTGGCACTGCATCACAAAAGGGGAGACTGTGACGCTTGGAAATCTTGATGAGGTCATGCTTGAAAAGAGAAATTCAGAGACTAAGATCCTTTGGGAAAAGGAGAAGTTTTTCCTAGAACTGTATTCCCTGCCCCCTTTTCTTCTGCATGTAGGCAATAGGAAAAGCTAGAGAAGTACTACTTAAGGTACTTGAAAAATTATTATTAGAACCTGGGAAAAATTGAGAAGAACAAAAAATATTCTATGTCAAGCAAAAAGAACTGAGACTTGTGAACAATGCATCATTACGTCATTGTTATGAACAGGGTGCAGAGCATGCCTGCTCCTGCTGCACAGATGCCATCAGGTCAAAAATCTCACCATGCACAAAAGCGAGAGAGGCATGGCCATCCACAGCAAAACGTGTGGAACAACATATTGGCATAGAATCTGCTTTTTGAAAACTTCTTATGTCAAGGAAACACGGCCACTGGAATAGCAAAGTAAGTTTCAGTGCCACAAAAGTAGTTTATACCATGTGACCAAATTCTCAGAGCAGCCACAGAGTGGAGAAAAATTAAAAACACCATTCCCTCAAACTAATCCTTCAGCACTGTCAGGGAAAGAGAAAGCAGAGAACGGACCAGATCCCAGAGACCATAGTACACTTACTGAACTTCCCGATTTCAAAGGAACCATGATGAAATATTATAACACTAGATATGGCAATATTCTTTCTAGGAAAGGGTTTGCCTTTTCTGCCCCCTTTAAGTTGTTCCACATTAACATGTCATGAATTCACACCTTAAAAAAACCCCAATGGTCTCACACAAAAGTGACTGCAGATGATTTTTTAACTAAATGTAATAGTAAAGCTCCATCTGCTGGAAATTTCAGTGCTTTCAGTGCAAGAAAGCAACACTTTCTCAGGATCTTAGTAAAACAAGACGAAATTTTATGTAACATTTAGACTTTTGCATAAGAATCAAGAAACTACACATGAAAGACAGGAGCTTTCCTTAAGCAAACCAAAGTCTCATATTCATTTTAGTAAATTACTTTCTCAGGATGGCTGATTACTTAAATTCTGTTTAGAAGTACTGTGTTTGCCTTAAGATTTCTTTGGAAACTGGCCATTTTCAAATTATATGGCTTTATCTGATTAACATAATTATTTTGAGTGAAGTTGGTTTTTTTTTCCCACATTATCTTTAATCCTAGCTTGAAACATGCAATGCCTTCTGCATTTGTGTTTAGAGTGAGCTGTTCCCAAATGCTAACTTGAAAAGTACAGGAAACTATTTTCTTTCCTCTGTTTCTACTGACAATGAGGAGAACGGGCCAACCCAAAACCAAGTTAGAGAACAATTTCTTTTACTGCCCCACAGACCAGAGGCACCTAAATTTTGCTCCTCCTGAATTTGCTTATTAATTAGTTACCAAGGCACAAGAAGACAAAAACTTTGCACCTTTCTTAAATGACTCTCTGGTGAAGAAGTGAGGCCAAACTTCAGTAATAATCTCATTTAGCACAAATAACGTATTTCCTCCACTCTGACTTTATAAATGCATGAAAAGAGAAGTCTATGGCAAAGCAATCTTACAAACTAGGTGATAAAATGGCAGAGGTGAATTTCATCATCCTGCACTTGAATTTGTAACTGAATTTGCAACTGAATTTGCCTACAGCATGAATCCAAACAGGGATATAGCCCCATTGTCACCTTCCTCTTACTGCCTCAGGCCCCATGAGGATATGGTTGGGTGCGACAAATGAAATGTAGTGCTAGCAAAAGGGCAGATCCCGTTCCCTCATTCTCTCTCTTCCATCTCTCCTTGCACTGTCTCTGCTGTTCACTTGGTTTTGTGGTGAGCCAGCTCAGCTCAGCAAGCCAAGCTTGAGGGTGGTTTGCCACCTTGACCATTCTATAGTTCCCTATGGAATGGTCAAGGAGGCAGCACCTGAGTGGTACAAGGGGAGATGAAAGACAGCTGGCCACATCAGCACAAGGGAAGCAGCACTGCCTCCAGTGCAGCACAAGGAAGGCTCAGCTGTATTAATAGCACCCAGTAGAAACAGCAGAAGTCCCGCCTTGGCCTCCAGGCAGGAACTGTTGCCTCCACAGCAGCATCACATGAGAAGGACCATTGAAGGACAAAGAGTAATGGTTCAGAACTTGTATAGAAGCCAATGGCTTCATAGTTCCAAGTGACCTCCAGCACTTGAGTGCTGGGACTGCTCCTTCTTTACTTCCTACATTTTCTTTTTTGGAAGAACAGGGATATTCCCCTATAACTGTACATCTTCCACCTTTGCAGGTATCTTCTGGAGTACTTAACGTTTTTTTAATCTCCATGACTGGTGTCACTATCAATAAAATACTCCTAGGCAAAAATCTTTCAAGGTTTTTTTTAACACATGCTATTGGCTGAAAGAACTGAGTGAGCTTCAAGCGTATTTTTAAGCTGCATGTGTTCCTTGCTACGTAACTAAATAGGAACAGACAGGTATGCTTATATCTCTCCAAATAAGTCCATTTCCCTTGAAAATTATTATTATTGTTATTATTACTAGTACTATTCTGCCAATGGACTATTCACTCTTACAATAAACAGCTGAAAAATGTTACTGTAAAAATCAGCTGTCAACACAATACTCTATTTTACCAGAGCTAGTAATTGGATTTGGGGATTTCAGTATAAATAGTATACAGACTTAAGAATGGTTTGAAAAATTTGATAATCCTATATGGTTTGAACAGTCATGAAAAGGTAAAGCTTTCTCATCCTTTTCATCCTCTTTTAAAAGAGTATCTTGACTTTTCTTTTTAAAAGACATTGAGAAAGAAGATGAAAAATCCAACATTTTACATACTAATGCACAAATGTGCTGCATTGTTATGTCAAACAACCTATTCTTGAAGGACTGCTTCACTTTTTCCTTTGAAGAGATATTTTTGCTTTCCCTCCTTTCAAAGAATAAAAGGACGTAATACATCCTTTTACAGACAGGATTATTCCCAGAAGATCTGTCATCATCTGAAAAAAAACCCCTGGAAGATATTAAGCTCACTCCAAATCATCTGCTGCTTCTTCCCCAGTTTCTAGATTCACAAATTATTTTTTTTAGTCTCTGAGAGAAGTCAGCTGGGATGAGGATATAATCTTGAACTGGCTGATAGATGGTCATGAAATGAAGAGGTTTGTGCTGTTACAGTGAGAGACAGCTTTTGCACAATAGAATTTTTAACTGTAATTCTGTTTATTCTCTAGAAAAACTGCAAATATTAAAAGCAGAAGGAAAAATAAGACTTGTAAAGAAGATGGTTTCCAATACCACATTCAACATTTCTAAAACCTTGTATCTTTTAAAACTTTTAAAAACTTTTGTATCTTTTGCAAAAAAGTTTTTTTCTGAATCTTTACTCTCAACAGTTTAATTTTTTGTTCTCTCTGAAAAAATGATTGAGTTTCCCACCTTGGAGTCTCAAAGAAAAAAAAAAAAAAGATTATTTTGATATATACTTTCTACCATTATTCTGATACTTGCTGGAGAGATTACGAACAGTAGCTTGATTTAATAACCCAAATAACAGTGGTTCTGACCATACAAAATTGCCAATAGAATAGATAAGACAGTCATAAAAAAGAAGTCAAATGAACCGCTTTGGCATAGACTAATTATGTATGAGAGACAGGAAGAAACTTGCCTCATAATCAGTTAAATAACTGGATTATGCTTTCTTCTAATTTGATAAACCCTGAGTAGAACTGATGACAAGAAATGGCCCAAGATGTGCAACAGTTTCTCCGTATGACATTTTCTCCTTATCTATTCCTATGTTAAATGAGATAGACAAAACAGGGGAATATACAGCAGTCACACACTCACTTCTAATTTTTTAAGATTAAAATGACACATCCTGAAAAAATTGAAAGACCCGGAAAAAATGAAAACGGCATCTGTATATATATCATGTTACTAAAGCCAAACAGCACCCATTTTCATGGAAGATGATACACAAAATTCAGAATTTCTTCAAAATTGCACTATGTTCTTGATTTAGGAAAATGAGCTTAAAAGAGGTATAAATGTTTCCGCTCCTCTTTAAAGATATATCCCCCACCAGAATTCTCAATTTGTGGTCACACCACTTCATCTCACGATGCAATATACACTTCAGTACCAATTTAAAGTTACGTTTCTGGTGCAAAGCCTATAATACATGTATGCTACACTCACTTTTTCAATTATTACAGTGTCCAAATTTAGATCTTTTCCCAATTTTTTCCCAAAATTTTGAGTCAGAAAATTTTCTGTACGTCAACACTCCTGACAAAGTATCTTTTACTCGAGGCAGTATTTCCAATTTCTGCTCAAAGTGTCTTAGGTAGAAGTTCACAGTTGTAGCCTATTTAATAATAGCTGAATCACACTAAAACCCACATTTATCTGACCTTTTATCACAACAACTGTTAATCACTAGGAAAATGTATGTTGTTGGAGGATATTGTTTTCCTCTTCTCTTGACTCAACTGGATCTTCTGGCACATAACACTTTGATCATCAACTACTGGCTAAGCCAGCACTGGACTTCTTATTTGTCTTCTACTACAAAATCTACTTCCAGAGACAAGTAAACCTGGCATACTAAGACACTGACTTACTATGTTTCTTTCTTCACTGTATTTGTTTCTTGACATTTATATTTTGCCTTTTTGTTTTAGCTCTTGTACAGGTTTCACTGTAATGATGATGTCATCCAGGTCTACGTCTTCATACTAAATCTCTGTAACAGTCATTTGTTATAATGAAATTTTATCTCAAGAAAATACATTAAACCAAAACATCTCTTAGTTGGCTTCAGATTTATGGTTAATAAAATAATCAGTAATGATAATCAAATTCTTTCTGCAGAATTTCACATGAAATAACACTATGATTTAAACGTTTTCTGGCCTCAAATTTATGATTTTTTTTTTTTTCCTAATAACGATAATGTGATTTAATATAAAGAAATTCATTTTATGACATATAATACTGCCAGGGTAAGACTGTATATTGGTGGAAGAGAGACACCAATGCCTGAAATGTAGACAAATGTTTGCGTTATTTCCTGGATTGGCTACTGTGATTTCCTCTTCATAGTTTTCCCAAAGGAGTTTTAACCTACACAGAATCTTGCAGCTTGAGTCATTGTTACAGATAAGCTTTCCCAGCACATCACTTCCACCTTTACTCTCTCCAGTGGCTTACAGTACAATACCACATCATACTACTTACAATCTATCTATCTCCCTCATTTGGATTTTCAGTTTATACTTTAGAAATATTGGCTACATAACCTTGAAGGCACACCACCAGATTGCCAAAAGATGACTATTAAGCATTTTCAAAATACAGATTTGAGGACTGGTATGTATACACCCTACTTGTTTTTATAGTTTTTGCATTTTGGTAGGAGATTAATTACAGACGTATCATACAGCTGTGGAATTCAGTACAAGCCCAAGCCAAACTTCCCTCTCCTGCTTCTATACTACTGTAGTTCAGGATAGAACTAGACAGATCCCATCCATGCAAGGTTACCCCATTTTGGTCATTTGAGCTCTTAGAGGATTTTCTTACAAGCAAAACAACTGTACTCATCGTTTATACTGTCAAATAAAAAGGACATTCAATGGGAACTTGCTGCTGAAATTTCAGATAAGGGCAAGGACACACAAGTAGTCCTTGCTGCTGCCTACTTGGTACTCTACTGCTTGGTACCTCTGTTACAAGGCAAAGTTCATCCTGTAGCCAAAGGATATGTGCAACACAGGCTTGGACATCAAACTACAGGTGCAGGACATCACAGGCCTGCACTTAAGTTAACTGTTACATGGATTTCTACCTCCTTGATGTACAGTGGTCTTCCAGTTAGGATCACTATAACATCTTACATTTCAGTGGGATTTAAATTCTTTTAAGTGAATTGAGTTTACTGATTAAGTTATAGGGCTGTAAAAAAGAAAGACAGTTAAATTGCATACCTGTCAGCACCACAGTATGTTCTCCACCACAAGCAACCTTATTAACCTTTTCCACAATTCCCATTACAGGCTGTGGGACTCTATTGTTCTTCAGCTGTTCAGGCATTAATCCCAGTTTCCCATTCTCAGGTTCTCCAAATGTATAGAGCTCACCATCTCCTGTGAAAATACAAAACAGAGCAGGATTTCCAGCATGGACTCAGAAGCAAGGATAAGATGTCAAGACTGCTGCAGACACGCACCAGTACAATAGAAAAGTGTATGAACATTAAGTGATAACTGAACATTACTTGTATAATTTCCAAACAGCTGTGCAAAGCAGTCTGCTTTGATGGGACAAGGGGCTAAAGTTTAGCCCCCTCCAAGAGGAGAACCGCAATATCTAGCCTGCAAGCAATCTAGTCTGCTATCTAAGTCTGAATTACCATTCAGGACAGCATTCTATAAAACTTCTACCATAGTTAAAACTGTAACATGTAAAATGTACTTTCCATTGCTATATTTACAATTTATCTACATTTATCCATATGTTTTACATTTATCTACATTTCTAATTTTCCATGCTAAGGGGTCCCCACCTATTCTAATACGTCAGAGGTTTACACAGAAAACATTTCCTTACTGCCAGGAAAGCTTCAAGTTAATAGCCAAGTGTTTTCCACTCCTGAAAAAGATTATCTGTGGAGTAGTGTACTCATAGCAAATCGTGGCCCACGACTTGAAGTTGAAATTAATTACCAAAATAACCATCACACACTGCTATGTAAGAAAAGGTTTGGGGTTTAATCCCAGTTGGATATAAGAAAGCACAAGGATAAACAAAACTCTCACATGGACCTAGTCCAAGATAAAGAAAGGTTTAAACTAGTGTAGGAGCTGCCTGCTAAAGCTTATCCTAAGAGATAGCTACCATTACATAATTAACGTAATATCAAACCGCAGGCATACACTTCATATTAAAGTTCAGTCATCAGAAACACCCATCTACACATTTTTGGAAACATGCAGGTTCGTACTTCAGTACAAAATGTACATTTACTTTCAGAGGGATATATTTAGTGTTTTCAGAGGGATACATTTAGCGTTCACATATTTACTTTTACAGCATTTAGAGGCATTACTACTGCATGATGCAGAAGTATCTGAGAGATTCTTATTCAAAAGCTATGAATCTCTTGCCAACAGGAAAGTTGGGTTGACCTTAGAAGTGTTGGTCTTTCATCACAGATAATAAAAGCAGGTGAGCTCAAAGAAAGTTCCAAAGCTGAAGCCCCGTTCTGGTGTTCAGAATTGCCCATTTGAGAAGTCCATTCCATCGCTCTCTCCAGTGAACATAGGCAGAGCATAAAAAACCAAGATTACTAGTTCTCTATCAACCTTTGGGAATGTTCCCTCATTTGTATAGCTGCTACATTTGTCGCTTTTTCTTTGCACTTTGTCAGCCACAACTTAAAGCCGGAATTTAAGGACAATGGCAATGACCAAAAAAATAAGCCTGCACAGAAATACAAAACATGGAAGAGCTAAAAGTAAACCTAGGAACAAAAATGTAGAAAAAAATGAAGTTATATATATATGCATTCTAAAAAGCAAATGAGATTAGTCAAATTATTAAAACCAAGTTAATAAAAATTGAAGGATATGAATCAAAATGAACTGAAGTTTCTTAAAATTCGGGCATTCCAAGCCAAGCCAGGAAAGGAATTTTATCTTTTAAATTTTTTAATTCTGATGATGAGAAAGTCAAAACTGGTGTCAGTAAGAAATGTGTCATTTTCCTTGAATCTTCCTGAGTTTGACTCTGGCAATACACTAATTTAAAATTTTCTTTTGCATTAATAAAACCTGAGCAAAAATTTCAGGTTGCAGAACCACATCCTCATTTTGTGTAACTATGAGACAACCAGTTAGTAATACATTTTCATTTAAGTCATCTGGTAAATCCAACAGATATAAACTAAATTCAAAATGTTTCTCCTGAAAAGCTCTTTTGCCAGAGATATACTTTTCTTCCTTTCGTGGCATTTGGCTCTCGATTACTTTGTGCTAAGTAAGAGTGACTACAGCAGCGGATGACCAGAACAGAGCAGCACAGAAGGGCACAGACCCTCCATCAGAAGGGCTTTGATTCATTCTGAAAACCCTTAAACTACTATGGCTTTTAATACAGCACTGCAACTCTTCCCATCCTCTCAGAAGAAGTAATTCTGGAATAGTCATGCTCATCTGTAATGTACGTTACCTTTGGTATGCAAAGTCCAGGATTAGCAAAGCCAAAAAAATAAAATGGTCTAAGTTATGATCTATTCTCTTCAAAGGAAGCCTGAGGATAGTTTTCAATTAATTTTACCTATAGGGAGAATCTGAAGTATGGCTCTTATTTCATAGTAATGTTCGCTCAGGACAAAATAATAATAATAAAAAAAAAAGGTTATGCATTTTTTAAGCTATCTTAGCTTCAAATTAATTTAAGTGCATAAATTTATCAATTAACTTGAAAATTCTGAAAAAAATGTATAACATACGCAGAGAAAAAACTGTAAAAAGGGGGTTGTTTGTTTTATTTTTCATAAAAGCCAAATTCCTGCTTTAAATGGAAAATGGGTCCTAAGCCTCAACAGAAAGTTGCAACCTAGCACTTCCACCAAAGATTGAGAACCTAACTTTGATGGCACAATATTTATTTGTAAATCTTAAAAGACTTAAGAAATTTATCCACTGCCCCAGACTATTTTACATGGTTTCTATATTTTCCAAGTTCACTTCTGATTCTCACAATGGCACAGAGTCTTCAAGTATCATGTTAGTGGCCACTCAGGCTAGCAACTGAAGTTATTTTTTCTAATGAACGCTCTAACTGCACAGAGAGGCAATCAGGGAATGACAGTAACACAGTCTTACTGAATGTCAAGCTTCCTGTAGTGTTTCACAGGGCTCAGGCTATTAAGAGTAGCCGCCCATGATCTATTCACAGAACTACCTTCTCTTCAGCAACACAATGAAACAGGATAGCAGTTGTATCTCCCAACTATCATCATCAGAGATGTGACCCCATCCTGCCAGCTCTTTATTTTTTCTATCAATCATTTTGACAATTCTCTTTCCTGCACAAACTACCCCAATAAGAACACTTCATTTACCTGCATGTATCTGTGAAGAAATACCATTTTTGTATTCTTCTGCTCTTCTTTTCTAAGAGGTGCTTGCAGTCATTTCAATCTGTCTGTATTTTTTAAGAAACGGCAAATCACCTCAGCTCAGAAAATTGTATTTCTTTTCATTTCTAACCTACGGACTGTGCTTAGGCTTCTCTGTTCAGTTTGCTTTTCTGTTTCAGTTCTAATCCTTATTCTTATACCTCTGTGAAGAAATACTCTGAACAGGCTGATACTCTGCACTTATTTGCTGCAGCAGCAATTTTCTATTCTAAACCAGTAGCCCAATGAACAACAACAACAAAAAAAAAAATCAACTGCTATGTGAGGTTTTCTGTAGCCCAAATATTATATTGACAAAAGGAGATTTTATTTGGGATTCTAAGTGAAGAGAAAGGAAAAAACAAACAAACCAACCAACCAACCAAACAAAAAGACAGTGAAAAGAACCCTGTACTTTTTGGAAGGTAAATATTGTTTTAATACCTTGGATCTGCCACATATTTCTAGAAACAAGCTGATAAACCCCCCAAAGCACTTGGGAGTTAACTACTTATGCATTTCTCTTCGAAGAGGCCAGCGCTTCTTTTTGAATACTACTGCACTGCAAATATTAATCCAATCACAATCTAATTAATAGGATTAGAAATTCAAATGGCCAAGCTTCCGTTGACTTCCCAAACTAATCAAGTTTATTACATTTTTCCACCTTAATAATCCAGCTAACAAAGATAAATGTATTTATTAAAGCAATGTTTTAATACATTAGGCATCCCTTTAAAGCAAATAGTAGTCTAAAACCTACAAAAAATTGGGTATCAAGCATAAAAAGAATCCAATCCAACCCAGATAAATTTTGAGTACAGTATGTGTACAGCACATTTGTATTTTAAAGACTTGATGTTCTGTGTACAGTACATCTGCATTTTAAGGACATTCTATTCACAATGGAACTTGGTTATTTCATTTTCTCCTCTCATATGGGTCACATTCTCACGTGATAACTTTCCTAGTGTGGCACATTTTCTGTATCACTAAATTTTAGGACACAAGAGCACATCAAGGAAATGGGCAAGAGAATGGAAAATTGCCCCTCAAAGGCAAATGCGCACACTGCAGATGAGAGAAGATACGAGACCTGGCTGGTGGCAAATGAGAGCAGCAGACAAAAGAATCAGATCATTTTGTGACCCCCTGAATAAATGAAGAAAAAAAAAAAGAAGAAAAAGTGTTTATTCAAGACCAAATTGGTTGACACCATCTTAAACACTGAAATTCTGAGCATGGAAGTGTTTGTGGCTGAATGATCTTTAAAAATGGCCCTTCAAAATAATGACAAAGTACATTAAAAAAAGGAATTCAAAGCTCTCTATGAAAAGACATCTTCTCAGTGAGAATCTATCTTGACCTTGTCCTTGCTTACAGTAACAGTTCAGGCAGGGGAAGCACCAGAATAGGTCTAATATATTCAACTCCTTTGTGGCTCCATGACTCTAATTCTGCTGTAGACATTAGAGTAGTGGTTAGATACATTGGCTTCTCCTGCTCTCCATCTCCTCCAGTGGTCAAATGAGCTATAAAGCTTACCAAGGTTAACGATTTATGAAAAACTGTCCCCTCTGGAGTGAGTGTGGTCACAGACCAGCCAAGTAAAGCTCTGTATATGGACTCAAAATCTGTGCTACATTCATCCAGCTCTTTCTTTCCCTGTTGCACTGCACTAGCTACTAAGGAGGAGAAAAATGTTTCAGCTGAACCCAGAACAAAGACACACCTCTAACATAGGGATCTAACATCCCCAGTCTGCAAAAAGAAAGGAAAGGAAACGGATGCTGGGAAAAAGTCTTAAAAGAGGGCTGAAAACAATAAACTAAAAACTTCTTTTCAGTGGAACTGTTCGAAGAATGCAAAGTGAGAAGAAAAGGGAGCAAACAATCATCTTTCAAACATGAAGTGAGTAACCAGACCAGCTTTCTATTTCGCATATGGAAATGACAAGCCATTGCCTTTGCTTCGGCCTAGTCTAATTTCAGAAGTGGTTTTTATTAAAAATAATTCAGGATATATTCTGATCTTCTACCACTGCTTTTGGCATCAGTGGGGCCCACATTTACGTGGTAGAATACAGGTGACTGACATGTTTAGTAGTTGAATTACTGTCTGCAAAGAAGGCACTCTAAAAAGCAGAAGTAAGAAAGGTGACAAGTCATCTTTTTGGAACTACCAGATAAGAGCCACTGCACTTGGTTTTATAGTACTTAAACACCTATAGTAGTTAAACATGCCTACTAAAAAAACTTTTTAAGACCAGCTGTTTCAAAGAAATAACAAATTCAGCTTAAAAAAAAAAAAAAAAAGAAAAAGCTGGAATCCATACTTCGCCACTTTTTTCCTCAATAGTTTCTTATTAATGAACAGGCTGCCCTAGAGAGGGCACTCTGTGACCACGCTATGTATTCTAGGACCCTCATTAGCCATTTTTCAGTTTTAACCCAGATACGCCTGTAATCATAACAGTTTGCTTAGTCAGTATACAGCTTATGTCAAACATAAATATATTAAGAAAGGGAACCATATGGTGCCATGACCATCAGTCCAGCCCGATAACATGTATCAAGTCCTACATCCTGCCACTATGTTTTATTCTTCAAGATAGTGAGAGTTGAGCTTATTTATCCTGGAGAAGAGAAAGCCCCAAGGAGACCTTAGAGCAGCTTCCAGTACCTAAGGGGGCCTACAAGAAAGCTGGAGAGGGACTTCTTACAAGGACAAAGCAGAATGGCTTTAAGCTGAAAGAGGGTAGATTTAGATTAGCTATTAGGAAGAAATTCTCTACTGTCAGGGTGGTGAGACACCGGCAGAGGTTGCCCAGAGAAGCTGGGGCTGCCCCATCCCTGGCTGTGTTCAAGGCCAGGTTGGATGGGGCTTGGAGCAACCTGGTCTAGTGGAAGGTGCCCCTGCCTGTGGCAGGGGGTTTGAACTAGGTGAACTTTAAGGTCCCTTTCAAACCAAATCATTCTGTGATTCTGTGAAATACAGAATCACTTTCTTTTCCAGATATTTCCTCCAAAAGTATCTATTAAAAATAATGCTAATCACTCTACATTCTAGTATACAAGATACAACCATACCATAAATATACATGGAAAACTCCCAGTGCCAGGCAAACTTTTAAACATACTTCAAGGAATAATTCAGTAACTTACTGGCAATTCAGAGGACAAAAACCCTATCCATGCAATATGAATATTCCGATACTTCATAGTTAAATCTAGTTTGCTATGTTCTACCACCTGCAGAGGTGATTTCTTTCTGCAGAGGCAGAATACTAAGGAGTTAAACACTATTCTGAGCCAGTCTAGCAAGCCCTACAGGCAAGTGTTTTCCATAAGTGAAAAAGAAATCCTAATAATTCTAAGAGAATCACCTTTTTTAAATCAAAATCTTCTAACAGCATAGCGCCTTGACTTCCTTCCTAACTAGGCTGTAAGAAAAATAAGGTAACTACATCTGTTTTTAAACATACTGCAGAACTCCCAAATTCATAATTTAATGGTTAACTTCACAGCTAAAATAATGTTTGACTATGGTACATGTAGATTAAATGCACAAGATTTGTTTTTAAACACTGTCTGGATATGAATTGACACTAATGCAACTGACACTAAGATCAATTCAGTAAAAGTACCTGGATGTCCAACACTAAATTTCTATGGTAGCTAAAGTATCAGTCAAATAAAACCGTCAGCAAGGGCCCAAAGGAAAATAATTAAAAAATTATCCTTTTGCCACAAAAGAGGCCATCTGCGTGTCAGTAGCATCAGCAAGATAGATCGAAGCCAATTTTGTGCAAGATTTGCAGATACTAAGGCTGAAAATGAAGGTTTCCCGTCTCACACCCAGGCCTATTTAAACACTAACAGTTCAACAAGTCACCATTTTCACAGGTGATAACCAGTTCATCTGCCTATTAATATTTTAAGAGGCTCCACTTTTCTTACCTAGCTGCTACCCTAATCCTTTTTTCTCATCCCCCTTCATTAAAAGTTTCTACTTCCTTAAAGCACTTGGCACACACTGTTCTCTCCTTGCTCTTAGACACTTGTCCTGAACCCTTCTTCTAATGACAGCTTTTGTCACATCCCACTGCAGTCTCGTCAGAGCTTTGACTTTTGGCTCTAAGGCAGAAATACACACCTTTGTACTGTATCACTGAAATAAGGATCTTCCCCCTCTTTTGCCCCACATTTTTTTCAAGTCTGAACTTGAAAGTTGTTGTTGAAGTTGTAGATTTCGTAATAGCTCCTGATCAGGCAAAGGAACCTCATTCCTTTACTGTAATAAAACATCTGTAATAAAAGTTGTACACTACTAGCGTAACACTTAATATTTGTCCACCATAGGAAGCTCTCATTCTGTTAACAGCATGTTCTTAGAGAGCTATATAGATATCATGTGGAAAAACAACATTTCTCAAGTAACCTGAGAAAGGTACCTGATAGAATAGTTCCTGGGTACCCATTAAAACCTTTACAATCAAAACTATTGATCCTTTGAAATCTTTAATTACTCTGAAGGGACTAAACTGTAAAGCTTAATAATGCAAATCTATAGAATTCATGGCTTCTCATACATAATACCACCAATACTGACTGATAAATTTACCCATACATGCATTATTAAAAAATTAGTGGCATCATCACTTTGGAAACCAAGAGAGAGATGGGAAGAAAGAGGTGGAAAGCAACAGAGAATTGGGCTGGTTTGGAGATACCAGTTCGCTGTCACATATGCCTCTCCTCAGATTGTACACTGCTGGTTTAACTGATTTAAAAACTTAAAATTTAAGACATAACATCAAACTTTGTCAATAGTCTTGCACTGCTAGCAAATAAGATCAACTTTTCCTCAAAGCATAGTAAGTGTATTCAATATTTACATTTCCAGAGAAGATGAAGATGATTATTTGATCATGACAGAAGAAAGAATAATCTCAAAAAAAGATAGATTATTGAAACCACAGCATTAATCCAGATTTGTCATAACCTTCATGAAAACAAATTGTAACAAGATAGCTATTCTTTTTAATATACTTCGCACAATGATGTGCAAATGCAGAAAATTAACTGCATTTTATTTCTCACAGTATTGTTAATTCAGCAATAGTCACAGAATCACAAAATAGTTAGGATTGGAAATGATTTTAAGATCACCTAGTTCCAACCCCCATAATAGTAAACAAACATATAATAAAAAATAATAAACAAATATATAATACATTACATACAAGTTTCCTAAATAAATCAATGAGGACCACATTTTAGAGAACCTGTCTCTGGTAAAATCTCCCAATGTGACACAAAACTATATAGATGACTTTCTGCCACATTGCAGTTTTAAGCAACTATGGCACACCTAGTTTCAAAAGTAAAGAATGCCTCATTAGCTACCTTTACAAAGACAACAATTTGAGAACCACTGACTTGTCTCCACTAACCACTATTCCCATTCTCTTACCTGTTATCAAGGCAGAGTGATAATATCCACAGGATACAGAGGAAACAGGTTTTCCAACATCCACTTGACATGGGACGCTGACACAGGCTTCATCAGCCAAGCCAATCTGACCTTCGGAATTGTCACCCCACACAAAAAGCTGCCCATCCTCTAAAATGAAGACAGGGATAGTTAACAGATTTTAAACCAAAACTAATAAAAAGTTAATCTACGCATTTAAGAGTATTTCATAAATGTAGTATTAGCATGATCATACTAAATGTTATGTTCTAAGGGACATAAATGGTATTTAGCACAATGCAACAAAACAGCCTGAAGTAATGGGGTATCCCTTAAGCTTTTCAAAACTGACACAGAACACTTAGTCATCATTGACGTTAGATCATAAACAGCTATAGGAAAAGTACTATGTAAAAATATTCTTTCAAAAAGAGGAAGATCGAATGTTTAAAACAGTTAAGTTGCCCAAGGTCAGTAGGAAAATACCATGGTGAATTCAAGACATTGTCTCATTTCTAGTAGCAAGTCACCACTTTCTCATTGTTCCAGGTTATTAAGACCAGCTCTTGACACGAAGACCTATGGCAGCAGTTATTACTGGTGGAAAATACATTGTGAATTAAAAAATGTACAGTGCTACTGAGATGCTCTTGGGAACTAAAATCATTTTAAGTTGACTTACAAATCTCAGGAGAATGTTAGCAATTGTCACCAAAAAAATACAAACCAAACAAGCAGGCTAGTGTGTCTCTCATACATTCTTATGCTGTCACATTCTGAAGTAACAGCCTCAGTAACTCATCCTAAGTATGTGCAGAAGAGCTGCTTTACACCAAAACTTGAGAAATTATATTGTAGGGTAACAAAGGAACACCCATCCAATGGTTAAAAGTATTCTCTGTGGACTTCAGCATGTCACAATTGTATAATTTTGCCACCGGTGAAATACGACATAGGTTAAGCCTCTCAGAATTAGTAAAGACACAGCTGTGTAGCCTGTACCAGTAGACCAAAATAGTTGCTCTAAGAACTGGAATTAGAGAAGCTTAGCTTTCATAAGATTCATGTTTGTAGCTGGCTTCCCTGGAAATTAACTAAAGAATTTTGTCATTTTGACTAAACTAGCACAGGTTGAGCTCCCATTGCAGGGCATTGCTCATGGAAAAGGTGTACTTTCACAGAAGTTGTAGGAAGTTAATGAGACCGCCACCCCTTACCAGACTCTGTTGAAATAAGCAATTTGCTATCAAAAAATGACTATTGTTAATAAGGAAAGAAGACAGGGAGGCATAGAAAATACAACCACATATGCAGAAAGAATGCTGGAATGAATGTTTTCCTGGAACACCAGGCTGGACACACATAAATAGATTTTATTAGTGGTTGCTCTTACCAGTTACTGCTGCTGAGGTGTATGATCCAGCTGCTAGCTGTTTGATCTTGTGCTGGTTGGTAAAAAAACTGATTAAATGAAATGTGGTCCTTTCCTCTGTGTCACCTAATCCCAACTGACCTTCACTGTTACCTCCAGCAGCATACACATTCCCTTTTTCTGCATACAGAAAAGCACACGTAATACACAGAATGAAGACATTCTCACCACTGGTAAAAAGACAGAGACACTGGAGTAAGTCATTTAAAAAAACATTACAGAAAAGTTGGGGTCTACTGCCCTGAAACATCCTCAAGTTGACATTAGCAATTTCTGTTGTAGCTAGCAGAGGCTTTCCTGAACACGCTTGGATCAGAACTTTCTAACAGCTGCACGTGCATCTCCCACCTTTCTGCAGACTGATCTAAAAAGTAAATATAATCTGAAGCTCTACAAGAGCTCTGAAAAAATGCTTACTAGAAGCCCTGGCAGCTAGAACAAGCTCCCTCCCCAAATAATGTGTATTTTAAGACACAGCAGGAGGAAAATTGTGAACGATGTCACAGGCAAGATAACTGAAGTCATAGGAGTACGTAAATTAAACAGATGCATAACTTGATAGCTTCCAGTACTGTGAATGAAATACATTTTTGCTTAGGTTTTTATTAGCAATATATTACTCATTTTAACAGTGAAATCACTTTTGATTTAATTAACTCTTTCTTTTGTTTTAGAAACTTAAAATTGAAGTTAAAGGTGATGATTGATACCTTTAACTTAACAGAACTTTAAGATTTATATTTTTAATTTTAGTATGTTTCACATCTAAAGTGCTCGTCTATGATGAAAAAGATAAGGCCCATTAATAACCCAAATCCAAACACAAATGTGATAAGCAACTGACATACAATGTATGAATGGTCCTTGCTATATAAATGACCACAAATTATCCAGCCAGCATGTACACTAAAAATGACTAATATTTACCCTGTGCAGTCTTGAATACTCAACTGTTATTAAAATGTTCTGTTTTATGATAATAGTCTTATTTACAGTGCTCAGGGTCTCCACATATATAAACCTTCTAATGATCAAACAATCCTCTTTATAACATTATTGCAAGCTAAATGATTGCAACCACAAAATTGGTTATTCCATTACATAAATTTTAGAAGCATGACAAGAATTTGCATCAATTCTCTGTATACTGTCTCAAAAAATTTATTTTTTAGTTTAAATTTAATTTATTTGTAGATTAATAAATCAGCGTGTCATTGAAATAGCAAACTATGTTGCCTGATCAAAATGCAACAAAATAGGAAGAGCTATCTTCACACTAATAAAAATAAATCACTTGTCAAAGACAAATTTGAGTACAGACACATAAAAAATACTAATATACCTTTACAAGGCTTAAATGAAATACTGGTAATTGCCAACCACACGCCAAATGCCAGAAAGGCACTTTTTTTCACCTGTGTGTTGCTAGCAAACTCCTATATATTATCATCTTATAATATAAGAATAAATCAAGCATTCAAAGAACTGGATGCCAAAACACCAAATTTTAACAGTCCCATTTTAATTTCTTTTTCCTTCCTCGACACTCATGGAGTTCCTAATATAATTTTGCATGAAAGCAAAGGAAGAAATCTATCTTAAATCTACCTTTAACACGTATACAATATAGGTTACATACCTGTGTAAACTAAAGTGTGGTTTCTTCCACAAACAGCAAGTTTGGTTTTTTCTGGTTTTAAAGCTATGAATTAAAGCCAAAAGGGAGGGAGAAGTTATAAACAAGCTGATAGCTGGTTCAACAACAAAAAGTTTTATGCTCTAGAAGGAGCTCTGATTTTTTTCATATTTTTACCAACAGAATGATTACAAGATTCATTGCCCATCTGAATCTAGCATATGACTTACTAAATCAGGCTTCCCTCAAGACAGGTAAACAGATACAGACTTAAAAAACTTACAGCTGACACTCAGGTTAAACTTGATGATGTCTGCTTCATCTCAGTGCTACATTCCCCAGAATTTACCATTTGTCGGATATGCCTCAAAGAACACATCAAGTTGCAGGACAAAATGGATCATTAAAGCTGTTTTCAGTTTTCATTAACAGCACTATCCTTAACTCCCTCTTACACTTTTCCCACTATCTTAAATCTTTAAAATCATACCATTGTTTTGTCTTACCATCCCTATCTCCCTTTGTTATGCACGGCTACCTTTTTTTGCTAGATTTAAGCTCTGCACTGCCCTCCTATTGATCACTCAACTCAATTGCTAAAGACAGTTCTATCTGGATTAGTGCCTAAAATTTTTGCATGTACCATCCCGTCTCGATTTCAGCTCAATGACCACCCACCCACTGCATGTGCTTCTTTGGAGTCTGGTCACTGTGAAAGACTACGAATGTATGCGAGAAGAATCAAAAATTATTTTGGTGACAAAGAAAGAATACAAAGGTGCCTTTTCTCCCATGGCAAGGGTACTCCAGCAGCTCCTCAGAAACAGAGGAGAAAAATCTCACCAACTTTTCCGTCCTCTCCCCAGTTACTGATCGTTGCCAACAATTTATCTTCTCTCAGCTACGTCCCTGTGCCCTACACAATGCTCTTAAAACAGCATTACTCTTACATAATATATCTTTGTTTTTTCAATGCAAAAGTCCATGACAAAGCCAAACATCAGCCCTTTCACAAGCTCTTTTTCAGTCCTCCCAAATAACTTCCATCAGCTCCATAACGTTAGATCATTAGATTAGAAATCCCTTCTACCAAATAAATATATCTGCTTAAGCATGAACTGTCTCTGGTCTATCACACAGACACAAACATAAATTGTCCAAATTCAGGGTCTTGTCTATCCCATCTGATACCTACCACTACCACTAGGCTGGAACCGTAATGCTTCCAAATTGGTATCTTAATTTGCTGCTTTATATCCCAAAATTCTGTCTTCAACTTCAGAGATGATCTTAATCAGCTCTTCAGAAGCCTGTGTTCCCTAACCTTCTTCCCACTTAGTTTAATCAATTGTATTTGATGAGCCATGGTATATTTACAATGCTGCTTGCAGGTTTTCGTAACAAATTTCGTTAATATCTAGTCAAGTCCCAAAAGATATTTTCTCCAAAACATGCAGGCACAACCATTTGGCCCCAAGCAGAAACTGAAATGTGTCCTTGCAACCCCATTCCCAAAGCCAGGTGATGACTGAAAGCTGGCGAGAAAAGCTTCAGGACATTCTCCTGCTGCCTACTGCCATGAAAAGAAAGATATCCCCCTTGTGACTTTTTTCAATGGATGCCAGTTCTGGTTTGAATTGCTGTCATCTTCTCTTCGTCTTTTATTGTCCATTGCAATTTGACAGTAAAAACAAAAGTTGACACCCAATCCATTTAAGCCAAAGTAAGAATCAATCTCTCACATGGCTGATAGAAGATATGAAGCTGAGAGTAGCTACATTCCCCCTCTGAAGTAAAATAGAGAGAGAAGCAGATAAAGGACAGTAGAATAACCTAAATCAGGAAGAAAAGAGTTTGAAGAAGAAGGGTAATTTGTTTTTAACAATAAGATGACAGATCAATCTGCTGGCAGAAAAGATGAGGATAAACATTTGACAGTGAAAGAAATGTGTTAATAGGATAGATATGATTTGACATAAGTAAGGGGATAGGGAAAAAGTATTGACCTGGTGTTGTTAGACAAGATAAAACCAGCTAGGAAATAGGAGTAAGATAACAGCACAATGAGAACGTATTTTATACCACATGAAAGAATATGGGCACTTATTTTACTGCTTCATACAAATATATTGACATTTATGCCCTCTCAGGCACTTCTTATACTTGCTAAAAATGCAGCAATACTTCCAGAAAGTTCCTTATAGATCTTTTCTTTTCATTTATAAGGGTGCTAAGACAAAAGTGATACAAAGGTTACACAATGCTGTTGGAACTCTGATTTCTAACACATAGACAACAGTGCAGAGACCAGTGTTGATTAATGCCGTCACAGTCACAACACAGATGTGGTTTGTTAGAAAAGACAAGTATTACATAAAATGAGAGCCCTCAAAAGAGAAGGGATTCTATGTATCGGAAGTAATCTTCAGATGCAAAAGGTCCCAGAATCTGGAACTGATGGAAAATCAGTCAAGGATCCCTTAAAGCTACCTTTATGAGCTCATGCAGTAATATGCTACACATGATGAATAAAGAAGGCAGAATCAGTTATTTTGGAACAGCATCTTACCAAGTACCTTTTCACAAGGGTCTCCTTTCAAAAAGACAAAAAAAGAAAAATTAAACAAACCTTTAACACATGTTGGTTTGCTGATAGTATTCTTTGATCCTAGTCCTAATTGTCCCCAATTGTTACTGCCAAACATGTAGAGTTTACCATTCCCTGAAAAAAAAAAAAAAGCAGTCAGAATCCATACAAGTGTTTGAATACCTCACTCAACACCAGATGGGCATCCACATACTATGCTATTTATTACTTCTTTTTTAATGTAAGGTTAAAGATTAGTAAACAGTAATTAACGTCCTTGTGATTTTTCAGTATGAAAGTAGTAATTACACTGTTTAAGCAAGAAATCCTCAGCCAGAAGAAGGTACAAAAAGCAGAACAAACATTCTCTCCTTCAATTGCAGCACAGATAAAGTGCTCTTCAGAAAATAAAATGTTGTACGTTTGGTCACACCCTGCAGTTCAGAAATCACAGTATCTATAGGCCTACTTATAAAATAACAGCACATTTAACTTAGCACCCACATCTTTTACCCCAAAGACAGGAATGAATAATACACCTATATAATTAATACAAACACAAATTTGTAATATTCAGCTTATTTTATTTGCATGTAGGCTATTTCTTTTACTGTTAAATTACTTCTCTCAAAATTATTTACAAATTTGCACCTCTACAGAACAGTTTCTGATAAATTTTCAACTGTGTTCACAAATTGTATTAATATTAATTTGTTACTCTGCATACAAAGAAGGAATGCATAAAACCACCATGCAGTCATGGGGTTTTGAAAACATAAATGCAAACATTAAATTAATTACAAATCTTCAGCAGGATCAATGCTAGAAGACTGTTTCAATGTAGTGTCATAATTCTAAATAACCAGTGGTTAACAGGATGGGATATGAACAGATGAAACTTTTGTCATCAGGCATGCAAATTAGACAGCCAAAACTGACTACTGACAATATCTTAGAACCATTTTCACTTCATTTCATTTAATTTTTTAAACTATTACCTTTTGCAAAGCTGAAGTCCACACCCAAAGATAAAACCCTTGCTCCAACAGAAATCTTTGCAAAACAATAGAAACTGATTTGTCAAAAAACAAACAAACAAACCCCAACAAATAAAAACCCCAACACTTTCACAACTGCTAAAAGGAGTTTGTTTTCTTTTGATGAAGGTCTGCAGAGCTTTGTGAGCTAGACTCCATTACAAGGCTGTCACATAAATAAACTTTGTCACCCTGGCCATTAATAATTACAACATGATCACAAGCCATAACAGCAACTCCACATAACAATGTCAAAATATTATGGCTGTTAGTACTTCAGTAGTGTAGGCTCCCAGTGAAGGTTCTTGATGCGAGTTACTGAGACTCTGAAATACAATATCGAAATGTTTAAAATATATCAAAAATACTTCTTCTGTTTAAAAAAATCCTTTTATTTTGTTAATTATAACCAGATAGTTAAAAAAACCAACAACAAACCAACAAACACACAAACCACCACCAACTAACAATAACTCGTATCTAAAGTCCCAATGAAATTGTTAGATTTGACAATTTTTGGAACATGGCACTATGTGTCAATATTGTCTTTCCAAGAAGGTTGGAAGGGAAGAAAGTCTGAGGTCAAGTCTACGCTCACAGGGTTTTACTATCTTGGTGACACAATCACATCAAAACACATGCAGAGGTGTCTGTCAATGAGAGCAAAATGCACCTTAACAGAATTTTTATTAGCAAATGGCATCCTATACTGGTGTATGGCCCCTTGTACCCTTGGTTTATACTGTTTAACAGCCTTTATACTGTTTAACAGTAGTACTCCTGTGGGAATATGGTGCCAAGCTGCTGTAATTCAAGCACATTCTATTTTCTCCATTCAAAATTCCAACAAGTCATGCTTTTCATCCTATAACCTGCTATTTCTTCCACCAGTCTTTAACTTCTCGGGCAGTGCATGTTGAGGATTTCAGCTGGTATTTCCCAGCTGATGAATGAATGCCTTTAGTAGTGCTTTGTGAACCAGGGGAGCACAACAGATGGGGTTTCCAGAAATCACAGTTGCATATGATAAAAGCAGGCAGCCAACTATTCCTACCACCTATGTTTTATGGTACGTTTTACAAATTCCTCCACCCTGCTTTTTAAATTATATTAGTGTGGGAGGCAAACAAAAGGGGAAACAGTGTACAAACTTTGAGCACTTACTACTGGATTCTATTGAAAAGCTATATCTAAAGAAAACATAAAAGGTAATATTTTGGACAGAGTATCATATGCCAGGCACCATAATTTACTTATTTATGCTATTTTGTCAATAACCTATGCTAACAGTTCATTTAAAATTCATATACAATTCAAACACATCCCACAAAAACAAGACTGACATCAGTTTTGTTAGGCAAGTCGCGGTATTCTCAAAGTAAATGCTTTATTGAGCAAAAAGAAGAGTCACACTTAGGACATTTAGAATCACACAAACAAAAACAGTGCAGTAGGTTGCTTACTCCTACACATATTAAAGGCAAACACATATGTGTGCTCATCTTTCTTACTTTCCCCTCACAGCTGATGCAAAAGATACTGTGCCATGCTCTGATGGCCTGTTGGCAAGCAGAAAGAAAGAATCTGCTGTCCAAAGACCTGGAGAGATTCCAATGTCCCCTTGGTGTAAATTGTTGAATATTCGATGCCTTACAAAATGTGAAATTATGAGCATACTATCTTGTTGTGTTTCCATATGCACCTCTTTTCATTCCTACTTAATACTTGATATTTGTTTCTTTCCTTCTGCCCTCTTGCACTGTGGCTTCAATTCTCTCCGGAGCTCTGAGTTCAGAAAATGTCTTCTGTCATCGCCATTTTCCCCCTTGTGAATAGGATTAGTCTCTTTGCTCAAATGTGGGCAAGCTGCCTAGGACATTCTAATCAAGAAAAGAAAATTAATAGAAAGGTACTGGGAGGAGAGTCTTAAAAATATGTGTAACATCACTTACTTCACACCAGCTCCTAACAGAAAGAATAAATTGCTTTCCAAAGCTTTGAGTTATAGAAAATGCAGTAAGTGGGCTGTCAGTATTCTTGGGCCAAAAAACATAGAAATGGGGCAAGAAACATTATTAAACAAATTCCAAGTGATGTTGGAAGATACACTCCTTGTGATTGTGTTAAAGAACTAAAAAAGACAACTGCTTAAAAAAATTCCTGCTTGTAGATTTTAATGAAGATTGTGATAATGGTAGAGAGCAAATAAGTAAATAAACACAAATTTCAACCCCAAACTCCAAAACTGGAGAAGGAAATGTTTCTCCAACTAACTCAGCAAGTCAACTCAAAGTCAGCAAGTAACTCACTGGTCCTTTCTATTCCAACATACAGCCACAGTATGTAAAGAGAATTTTGAACTCTTAACTCCTGACCTACAAAGCCAAAGAACAGAGTATTTTATATTTACTCTACACTTTTCTTCCTAAAAAGTCATATGGGAATATTGGTGCTGGGTAAAATAAAAGAAGTATTTGAAAATTTATGAATATTTTGTTTAAATGCTAAATATTAGTTCCCGTACATTATCTTTACTTGCAGTCAGTCAAGATTCAGTGCTAGATGTAGCTGTTTCTCCTGCCCAAAACCAGCTCTAATAATATTTTGTATCAGTTTAAGTAATTGTTTTACTTATGATCATTGAGACATGTTAGTGTAAACTTGATATTTTTCTATGAGATTTGAATCTACCTTGTATTTCCTATGGTCCCCCACATATGTAGATCCCATTATCCCTGGAAAAAAAAAAAGGGCGGGGGAGGAACTTTGTGACCTGCAAATAAAGACTGAAAATATAATGAAGCATGCATTAACACACACCTGCTCCAGATACTTTTCCTTCCTCAGTGATGCTTGTCTTTTATCTCTTCCATGTCAGGTTCAGCTCCATTTCAAGAAGCTCCTGGTTTCCCACAAGGTCTGTGCCCTTCTCAGTAAAGTCATTATTGGCATGTACTTCTGAAGCTTTTATTCCAGTCATTACTGCAGTTCAATGTGATTCACCAAGGACTGTAATTCCACTGTATCATCCAACTCCATCTAACAGCAGAAATGTGAGGTGCACACGGGCATGCACAAGTGTGAAGAACAAATGAGGATAATGATTTTCTGTTTCCCTTCTTCACTTTTTTGTATGACTATTGCAGTTTCTCTACCTTTGCTCATCGTTGATCAGTATTTTACCCTCAACTTTGGTACCAAAAGGTTTTCTGAGACATTGCAAAGTAGAGGCAAAGAAATTTTGTACTTGTGCTTCTACAGTTCCTTCTCTTCAAAAGCTTTGAGAAAATAAAGATCTGATTATCTAGAAGTTTCCCTGGTGACACATCTGCACATTATCTCAGCAAACGCGAGCTACAGAGACATTTTTGAAACATGCTGCATATATTAAAAGAACAGGGAGAAAGGGAGATAGAGAAATGGTGCTGAATGCAAACCTATGCAAGTTGACATCTTAAAAAGCTTTATGTAAGTGGCTACAATTACAATGACATGGGAATCAGGGGCTTGTTGCTGATGAGGGTAACAGTGCTGGCACAGGGGCATGCTGGGGGAATTCGAGGAGGCAATTTAAATTGTCTAGTGTAAACTGAGAATTAAAGCAGTGTTACTTCAAACTGTGCGTGGGCATATAAAAGGATATATAAAAAAGAAATCAAAAGGAAAATTTCACAGTGCTCCAGGTTACATTCTGATTAATTTTATGCGTAAAACAGACAATTTACTAGAACTGGTTCAATCCAAGAAAAAAATGTAGTTTTGTTCAAAATAAACTATTCATGGATAATTCATCTTCTATGAAGTTAGGCATGAAAAATGAATTGCATCATTTCACCTCAAGATGTTCTGCAGTTCTTGAAATCTGTACTCTTTTTTTATCATGCCTGGAATAATTCCTTCTAAAAATCCAGAATCTTCAACTTTGTTTGGGAACACAGCAAGAAAGCCTTAAGAAATTATTTAATGAGCAATGACCAGTTGGATATTGGTGAGGAATAAACAGATTCCAATAAAACAGTCCCGAAAACATGCATATAAATTTCGTAACAACAAAGTCTCACCTGACAGCAGTTGATTGTCAATACAATCAACACATGTTCATCAACAAAAGAGTAGTCCCTTCCATGTAAAATACATTGAACAAATTCTTCAATGAGTATTGCTCTCATTGTTTCAAATAAATTAAAACAAACCTTAATACTGCTCACTGTATTGCATCTGAGCTTCTTTGAATGCTTTTGCAGTTTATTTTTTATCTTAGTAGGATTTTCTGAAGTTTTTTTGAGTTGCTTTTTCAAGGGTTATCTTCAGTTGACAGTTAATAGTAATTCAAATATTCATTTCAGAGACACAACATTATCTATTGTTTCAGGCAGATTCTTAGTGAACTTGTTGACTGTGTTCAACAGATACTGTTTACTACCATGATACAAACCTCTATATTTACAATTGCCTACTAAACACTATCAGATTCACAAGAAACATTCAAACTGAACAAAGTCATGCTTACTTTAAATGCTGTGAAATACATTCAGTTATTACAGCTTCCCTCATGACAGGTCTTGGGCATGTCTTGTGAAAACCTTCAGTGTCCTCAATCTAACTTCAAAAGCATCCGACAGTTCCCACAGAGAAGTCCTCTCTCCTCTCCACAACCTCATTTGATATGTTACTTCAGGATTCAAATAAGAATCATAACTTTCCAAGCTGTACAAATATATAACCTTTCATCATACACTCCATTTCCAATACTGACCTGTAACAATTGCAGTATGTTCATCTCCACATGATATAAGTACAGGCTTGTCATTTTTGAACCAGAACTTGCTAGGAATATCTTCTGCAAATTTGCTTTTTCCGAATGTGAAAACAGCACCTGATTCTAAAACACAAGAAGATAATGTCAATTTCAGTGAAAACAAATTTCATTCACCTTTTGGTCAATCATGTGGCTCGACCCAGAAAATATTAATTCTAGATGAAAAAGAATGAATTTACGAGATAAATAACTTGCCCCAAACCATGTAGAAAATGCAGTAAAGCCCAATTAGACCTCCTACTTTAAAATTACAAACCTTGTGCTTCAAGCATAGAATAGTTTTTAGGAAAATAAAACAAAAACCAAACCTTTTCCTTGTAGACTTTACATTAACATGAAGTTATGATAAAACAAATACACACAGTAACACTGGACTGCTTTTGTGAAATTACATAGTAACAGTGAAACATCTTCGCCTATTTACTTTCAATGGAAATCTCATCAATAGTGTGCACCCCAGCTCCAAAAAAGCTCTCTCAAACTGTAAATTTGATGCTTACTTTGAAATGATTCTTTAATGCAAAAGCTTCCCATATTTGCAAATGACGTTATTTTACGCATCAGGTTCAGCAGACATGTATAAAATAGTATTTAGTACCTCTCCAGATGTGTTTCTACTCTCACTGCTTTATTAAAACCAAACCTTTTGCAGACATGATCAAGCCTTTAAAGAAAGGTAGAGTTTTTTCTCATTTTACGTAGACACTCTTACAACCATAAACATACTAAAAGTCACCTGAAAACTCTACTTTTTTAACGTCCAGCAGGACAGCCATGCTGCATATCTGAACACGGTTATAATGATCTCCTTGGCACTTCGCCAAAGCAGAGCTCTCTGGTCAATTTCTTTTTCTTTCAGAGGAATTAACATGAAAATATACATGTATTATTAGTTTAGTGTATACAAAGAGCAGACACTTCACTCACAAATGTACCTTCGTCTCTCGTTCATTTCACAACTGAAGCCTAAGCAGTCAGTTGGGAAATAAAATCCTACCAATTCATAAAATTAAATCCCACAGATGGGGGCTGTGAGCAGCCTGGTCTAGTGCGAGGTGTCCCTGCCCACGGCAGGGGGCTGGAACTAGATGAACTTTAAGTCTCCTTACAACCCAAACCATTTTATGATTCTACGATAAATGAGAGTTTTGCAGTCTCGGCACCGAGCAAACATTTAAAAACTACTGGATGTCCAACCACGGACCAAAACTCAATTATTAACTGGAAAAGCCCCGCCTGCTTTACACCGCACGGCCACACCCTGCCCGTGACGACCGCAGGGCTGCCCCGTCCAGTCTCTGACGCCAGCGTACGTCCCTCCCCGCACACCGGAACACATCGGCCCGGCACTCGCAGGCCGGAGGGAGCCGGGGGCGGCTGCGAAGCGCTGAGCGCCGGGACCAGGGACCGGGGCCGCCCGCCGGGGCAAGGAGGCGGCCGCTGGGGACCGCTGATGGCGCCCAGCGCCGCCGCCATGGGGTAAGCGAGAAGGGACCGCCGCAGGCGGACGAAGACTCCCGTGCCCGCAGCGCCGTCCCTGTGAGGGCCCCGCAGCACTCACCGGGCACCGGCAGCTCGTCCTCCTCGACGAGCTCGGCCATGGCAGCAGGCGGCGGGCGCCCCATGCGCCGCGGCTGCCGGAAGTAAACAGACGCCCTGCCACGGGCAACGGCCATAGAGAGCTGCCATGGGGAAGCAGCCCGGCCGGGGGGGTGGTGATCGCCCCCTGGGGGCCGGCGGTGGGCCTGTCACGGGGAGCGTGCTGCTCCCGACATCTTGCATTCCATGGGGCTGGCGGCGGCTTGTCCCCGTTCTCTGCATGTACGGGGAGCACAAACCGGCCGCAGCACGCCAGGCGGGGCTCGCGGGTGCTGAGAGGAGGGATGAATCACCTCCCCTGAAGGCCCCTTGAGAGTCGCATCTCCAGCAGAGCTTTGCTTTCCCGGCACCGTCCCTACGTGCCTAGGCATCGCTGCTGTGTCCCTGCCTCTGGCTCCCGAGCAGCCTTCTCGCACCGGAGCTCCGCCAAACCGGGCTCCCGATACCTCAGCTTGCTTTGCTGGGTGTGTGGAGGGGCTGCCCTGCCGCAGCCGGGTGAGCAGAACGTAGCTTGGAAACTTCATTTTGTCACCACAGGGATTCTGCTGTCCTAAAAGACAAGTCCCTTCTATTTGATGATCTCTCACCAGGATGTCTGTGTAAAGTCTTCTGATCGGGTGCGCAAGAAGACGTTCGATCATCCACCCAGCCAGGGACGCTTTGGTGACGGCAGTTGTGCAGACGCCACCGGCATAGGTCCAGGGGCTTTGTAGCCTTTTAGCTACCTGGTGTATTGGAAGGAGTCCCTGCCCATGGCAGGGAGGTTGGAACTAGACGATCTTTAAGGTCCCTTCCAACCCAAACCATTCTATGATTCTATATTTAATGTGCCGTTCTGAACTCCCAACTGAGCTTTTCCGTCTCCCCCAAGCCCCATGGTCATTTATGGATTCCATTTCTTGCTATTCCTGAGTGTTTCAGATATGCTGACGGAAGAAGGTCTTGCTTTCAAAATGATGTACTGCAACAGAGGCTGCAGCTGGCAGCCTGGACAACCAATTTAAGCCTTGTTTATGCAGAGTTTAATCAATACAGTTGTTGGTGCATAAGATGAGGTGTCCATGTAAGTACACAGAAAGAAGGGTGACCCCATTTTCAAATGGGATGAAATCTCTACATGAGGCTGGGATTTCATTGCTTTGAACCCCAATATCCCTCTGATGCTTTCTGCCCTAACTGTTCTTCTTAAGTCTGGAGTGAGGGGATATCCAGCAAAAGCTGTTTAAAATAAAACTGAATAAACATTGTTCTATAAAGTGATGACTGAGATTGTAGTTAACAAGCCACTGTGGTTGCCAAGAATATAAATGAGTTATGAAACGCTTAGGAAGATTAATGGGGAGGCGCCTACAGCAGGATTTTGGTTTCTATGACTGTGGAATCCTATTTGAGGATCAACATCTGTTTGTGAGAGATGGGAGCCACATCACAAAGTGGTACAAGTGTATCTCTGCTGATATGATGGCGGACCTGGTAAGGAGGTCTTTGAACAAGGTGTGACTGGGAAAGGACAGAGTTACAAGCAGTGTCTACGAGTGACTGGATGCTGAGCTCCTGGGAGTCTTTACTTCCACCACTCAGTGCAGTACGGATGGGAAAGGCTGGCAAGTGCTGCCTTTTCCAAGCATGGAAAATGGTTTGGCATGAGGGGTCCTGAACAAATCCCACCAAGAGTTATCACCCTGCATGACTTTTTCATGGCAGTCTCTCTGGGGAAGAGAGAGTCCATGTTTTAATTATATGATCCTCATACTGCAATTTCAACATAATGGCTTCTCTGACAGATGTGCCACCACCTTGATTTAAACAAGTACGCTTCTCCTTACACAGAGCTCCTTACACTTTCTTATTACTATGAGAAAGTGCTGGTCATATTTCAAGCCATCTACAGTGCAGGTGGCATAAATTCTTATCGGACAATTATATTTGAAGGTAAAAATTTAAAGAAATCACTGTACTATTTAGCAATTGACCAACATCAGATTATACAGCAAACAATTTAAAGTAAAAAGGTATGCAGGTTGCAATATGTAAGTTTCTGGACCTTACTGAAGGCTGTTTAATGCTACCACAGCACAATTGAAAACTTGGTCCAAAAAACACCCCAGGAAAATACACATTTTTTAACTTAGCCCTTCTCCACCTTTGTCAGGGCCCTGAGGGCATGAATAAGCCTTAATGGCCCTGCCCAGCCCCACACCCATGGGCCCAGGACCCCAGTTTTGTCTCAGTGTGGGGCCGTCAGTCCCTGCACAGGCCATGTTAGGGCCAGGGAGCCCCCACAGTCATGGTCCTGGCCCCAAGGGAGCCACCCTGCTTCTGCTGCACCCTGGTGAATCTTCTTTTGCTCTCTTTGTACTAGCACGTGCTCCTGTACAAATATTTAACGAACACAAAATTGCTGCAGAATGGTATTGACACAGGTAGGGTATGATGGGCCCACAGACTGCAATGGGTGGTGCAATGGGCCCTGTGAGAAATCTCTATCTGTAGAGTTTGACCAAGAAAAAGCTTTGGTGTCAGCCCCCTCCAGCCCTGGCTGGGTGAAGCAAAGCAAAGACTTTGGTTCTTGGTTTTCCCTCATCTGCACAGCAGCGCAGCTCGCTCTCTGCTTCATACGCCTTTGCTTCTCTTAACTTTATCTGTGGGACTGAGAGAAGTCTAACACAAATGGAAGATGCTGTTTAACATGAAGAACTTCTTCAGTGCTGCGAAACTAACAGCAACCAGCAAGCAGTGGCTGCGACAGTTTTGGTAAGCTTGTCATTTAGTTTTGTCTGGTGTTCAGTGACATTTAGTCAGAAACCTAGAGACAAAACTAGATGAATCCTATGAAGGAGTTCCTTCTTCAGCTGCCTATCCCTATAGACATGCCTATCCCCTGCCCCTGAAGAAAAGTACTTGTATCACAGTATTTCAGTGAGCTGCTTCTCACGCTTGTCATATCTCCAGAATCAGGTTAAACTTAATTCCACATCTTCCTATATTTTCACGTCCGTGTCAGTAAGAACGTTAACTGTGTTATGTAACCAATGATTAGTGCTAGAAAACAATACATGTGAATTTCACATTCACAGGAATCCTAATATGCAATAAGTCATTTTTATTTATCGTTTCTACATGGTATCAGATGAAAAACAAATGTTTTCCAAATTCTGTGATTTATTTGCTACAGTTTTAAAGTGGTCCTGAAGCCTGGGTAATAATTTTTTAATGGATTTTGGATTTTCACTGCTGGCAATCAATAGTTAAGCAGAAATGATAGAAAAGCAAGTTTGTAAAACAACTGCAATAAATCTGGTTTTCCAATAAAGTCATCCAATTTGTTAAGCTCCCCACATAATGTTGTTTGTTATTTTTAGGGGATTTTAGCATTATATCATAATGTTGGCATAAGCTATCACCACTGTCTATGAGTATTACAAGTTCAACACACTGTAGCTGATACTGCAGGATAACCTGGTACCTATCAGCCTGTTTTAATAGGCCAAAGTAATTGCTGTCCCTGCTCAGAAACGAGTAAGCCAACTGCTTGACCTTGCAATTCTGCCTGTTACATTTTAACTTTGGTATGTTGTCTCATGCTACTTCTCTGGAATTTATTTGTCCACTTCTGCCTCTCTTTCAGAGGACGTGGGCAACAGGGAAGGGGATGCATTTCTTGAAGGTCATAGCAATAAAACAGAATCATCATGGGAACACAATGGTCAGGAGCAGACCTCTAGTCTAACTTTCTGCTATATGTCTTTTCTTAGCCATGTTTTGAAAATCTCCAAGGACGGTAATTCCAAATCCTCTCTGGGTAACCAATTTTACTGCTTCACTATCTGCCAGTGCAGAAATTAGTAGTAGGTATTCCTCAGTCCACTTCTCAATAGTGCAAAGACCAATGAACAGACAGGCCTTGGATGTGGCTTTCATTAACACATCATGTCTAAGCTAAAAGAATTTTGATAATGTATCTTCCATGGGTGATTATCAATATCCAATGCTATATGATTCTGAAGTCCTAAATCTGGCTGGCGGCCAGAATACACCAAATAAATATAGTGCACATGGCCAGAACTTCTCTTGTGTGGTAAGAGAAGTACCAGAGCACACAGCCTTTTTGTAGATTTTTTCTACTCTCTTCCCCAGTGTAATCAAGAGATTTCATACACATTTATAGAAATGTATCAGTAGGGGTGGAACATAGCAAGTGCCTACTCATCCACAAAGCATGAAGGAGGGAGGGATAAAGAGCACCAAGATCCATTCCTCATATCCTGTGACCCCAAAGGGCAGATTTGCAGTCTACGCATAAGCTGTTTCACCAAGCCTTGAATGGCTTTATGCATTTGGGTTTATTTGACAGGCAACACGCAGTCAGGTCATATGCATATCAGAAGGCAAAATAAACTACATCTAATGTACAGTTTATAATCCTATTTATTTCAGACACTGTTATGGTGCTGATCAATATAGTGCTTAGTGGCATCGTGTGTCTGTCTGACAGTAAAAGTTATTTAAACTAACTAACACAGTCCATCAAGCTGATCCAGCTGGGTCGTAGAATCATAGAATCAACTAGGGCAGAAAAGACCTTTAAGATCATCAGGTCCAACCGTTACTCCAGGACCGCCAAGTCCAGCACTTAACCATGTCACTAAGGGCCCTTCCAGGGATGGTGATTCCATCGCTTCCCTGGGCAGCCTGTTCCAATGCCTGACCACCCTTTCGGTGAAGAAATTTTGCCTAATATCCAGTCTAAACCTCCCCTGGCACAGCTTGAGGCCATTTCCTCTTGACCTATCACTTGTTACTTGTGAGAAGAGACCAGCCACCTCCTCTCTCCATCCTACTTTCATGTAGTTGTAGGAGCAAAAATGAAGTGTTCAAATGAAGGAATTGGGAGACATTTCAGCTTCTTGGTCATTGGCTTTAGCATGAGTACAATTCAGTATTGAATAACAAAAAGTGTATATTTTTTGCTCTTTTGAGACAGGTATGGGCCACCAGCTCAAATGAATGTTAATCTGAGAGGTCGTGACCTCCTTACTCTACAGAACTACACAGCAGATGAGCTGAAGTATTTGCTGTGGATGGCCGCAGATTTGAAACAAAGGATAAATCACAAAAGAGAGGTAAAATGCTTTAACTAACAGTAAATCAATTACAAAAAAATCAAAAAGGCTTTGTGTAAAGTGTACAGAAATATTCTTTAAATACTTCTGAGGACTTGGCAAGTGAAAAGGTTAAACAGCTTTGCACAGCTAACTCCCTGTTGTTGGCTAACTCATTGACGCGTGGTGTACATGCAGAACTAAATGTAGGAAATGAAAGACACTTCCCTGCAGGTGATTAAATTAGTATCAGAGTTCTCCTTAATGCTAGTTCAAACTAAGTGCCAAAATGCAATTGCTGTTGCCCTAGAATTACTTCTTTCCCTTTAACCTTTCCACTGATAATAAGTTCCTTGAAGGGCAGGAAAACATAGCTATGGCTAAAAAACCCCTCTGTGTAACTTTTCTATGCTGAAATAAAATGTGAAAGAAGTATTTCACACTGTAAAGTGTATATGACTATAAAATTGAAATGCCTTCAATTTTCATGTTTCAGTATTTGCCTTTGATGCAAGGAAAATCTTTGGCCATGATTTTTGAGAAGAGAAGCACAAGAACAAGGTTATCTGCAGAAATAGGTACATCTGAGCATTGACACAGTCAGATTTTATATGAAATGGTATACTGTAAGTACGTACTGAAAACACTGCATGATTTTGTATTTAGCAGTTTCTACTCACGGGAAACCCAAAGTCTGAAAACAAAAATAGGAAAAGAATGGTAGCTTATTTTGTTTCACCTTGCGTATTAATGTGACAAGCACATTGCTTAAGTCAGTGAAATTTCATCACATCATTCAGAAACATGATAGATGAGAAATAATTTAACAGGCAGAAGTAAGCATTTCTGGAATAAGCTCCTAGTTGTGCTGGCAAGGTGTGCATTTCCTAACATCTATTTTAGTAAGCATCACCAATTTAATTCTGTGCAAGCTCTAATAAATATTTTTCTTATGTATTATGCATTACCTTTGTCACATTTCAGAGTATGTGTTTGAGCTGGGAATCATAGTAATGCCTTGATACAAATCAGGAGGGAAAAAATTAACATGATTACCTACAGGGGAAGATAACTTCATGGCGACTCCAGGGTATTAGCCTAATAGGATCAGGTGCTGGAACATTATTCTTTTAGCATACAGTCCTATGAACACTGAAACACATACATATCTTTATTTACATGGTAGTTGTTCTGAAATCATTGGGATCACTGAAAAAAATCATTCATGTGCTTGCATGTTAGCAAGGAATAACTATAAACTGGTGGCACATGAAGGAAGGAAAAGCTTGCCCTTCTCTCATTTTAATTGACCCAGCATCTTTTAGGCTGACTTCTCCATAGTAAGGGGACAGGGAACTTGTTGAGCATTCACATTTCTTTACAAGGTGTGAGTGTGAAGATAAAAATAACGGGAGGAAGAAGCAGATCTGTTAACTGCAAGCATTTCTGAATTTGCCTTTATATCCCCTGGCACAGCCATTTACATGCTGATCCTGCTCTTTATGTTGCTTTCTGTTTTCTCCAGATAAGCAGGACTTATGAATGGGTTTCTCTTGTTCATTCCCTGTCTGTGAAGACCGCCCCCCTTTTAATTCCAGAGAGTTTAGTCCAATTTCTATTTGCTTGCCATACTGGTACATAGGCAAGTAATGACAAATTCTCTGAATCTGTTTATCCTTCGTGCTTCTGTATTGAGAGGGAAGCGCAGTTTAGTCCTTGGCTTTTGAAGGCTTATGCAAGGGGGAAGCTCAGGAAGGTTGAAATGAATTATCTTAAGGATGGTAGTTAATGCACATAAATTCATTCAAGAGGGATTAAGCTCCAGTGAAATAACCCAAATTTATTTCTGAGCTTCCACAAGGGAGTTTAAAGCAGTTTAAATTCTGTGCATGAACTTCACACCTTCAGTTAATTGGTCGTAAGTCCCCTAAGCCTAAGACTTTGTTTCAAAGGCAGACTGAAGTTTTTTCTGTCCATAGAAACTCTATACATTTCAGCTGCTTTTTGACATACATGACTTCTCCCTTGGAATTTCTAACTCAAAACAAACGTGGGATCACATGTGTTTCTTTTAGCTAAGTAAGCTAATTTAATACCAATTTTCTAATGTCCAGTGAAAGTGGACATTGGAGTGTATTGGAGTGTTGATTTGTAAGATACCTGAGTCATCTCAAATCGCATTTCCCATCTGTTGCACCTTCAGCATCTTGAAAGAGGCCACTTACGGGACAAGGTTCTGGTGATCTGATTAATCTAAACAAACTTTGCAACTCTCAGGAACAACTAAATGAAAATCAATGGGTTTCATTTTGAAGGAGTAGAGACTTGGAAAGCACTGATTACAAAATCTGCTCTGTGCAGTGTGATTGTTATGGGAGGCAGTGTCAAGGGCCATAACAAAGTTCAGGAAGATAATACCCGCTGCTCTCCACTAATCTACCTGGCCAGTCATTTCATCATAGAAGTTTATCAAGTTGGTCAAGCATGACTCCCCCTTGGTGAAGAAATGCTGATTACTCTCAATGATTTTCTTCTCCTTAATCTGCCTGGAAGTGGTGTCCAGGATTACCTGCTCCATCGCCTTTCCAGGAATCAAGGTGAGGCTGACTGACCTGTAATTTTCTGAGTCCGCCTTCTTGTCTTCTTGAAGATAGGGGTGACATTTGCTTTCTTCCAGTCTTTGAGCACTTCTCCCAGTTGCCAAAATTGATCAAAGAGTATAAAAACATGAATTTGTAATGCATTGTATGAGAATAGTTGATGTTTGTGGCTTTTCCAACATACTGTGCCTCCAAACTGTTTATCCTGATGACATTGCAACTGTACTGAATAACGTGGAGCTTCTTGTGGTATAATTCATTGCCCCTTTACTCTCTTGCGCAGATACAATCTTGTTCTAATGCATATTTCTGAAACCCATATTATTTTACCATTTCTAAGTGTAATGGTATTGTAAGTTTAATGAAGAACTACAAGTAACTTCCATAGAGTATTTGGCAAAGTAAAGCCAGTTTTGTGGAGCCTACTAGATTTATTGCTATCACTGGCTATTATATAGGAAAATATGACATCTTTGCTATTATAGTGGAAAATGTCATCTGTTTGCAGTCAGAATCCCATACCCAATCTGCATAAAATCTTGTGTATTTTTTGAAAACAAAGGTATTGCACATGTCATATATTACTTGTAAGATAAACATCCTTAGCCATGGCAAAATGGTGAATGCCCTGGTTTTGTTATAACTTTGGTGTAAAGTGTTCTGATTGTCACTGTTACTCTTAAAATATCCAGTTGCAGTTACGTTTTAGTGAACAAGGCATAAACAAATCGAATCATTTCACAGACACTGAATGCAGACAATATGTCACAGGGTAGAAATAGAGAGGAAACAATACGGGCAGAAAAGCTCTGTATACCTTCTTTTGTTTTGCCTTGGAATGTACAAGGTCTTAACAGCTTTACTGGTTCACTTCCACTGGCTTTAGTGGAACTACTCCCAACTCTCCTTTTACACAGCAGGGTGAGAGGAACATGATGTCCATGCCTGAAGAATACTGCATACAGTCACAGAAATAATTGCATCACTTTGTATGTTCTAATGTAGTGGGGATGGTATTACATGGCAGGAATACAGGGTGTGGTTTTGTTGGAATGACCAGTATTATCTAGCTTGGCCACATCACAGAGGGGGCAAGAATACTCTTTTAGCTTATTCTCCACATAAAGGGGTATCTTTAAAAAGCTGCTTATCAGTTTTTAGGCTTCTACTTTAGGAATATTCCTGTAATTGCTGCCTAGAAGAGTTCTTTCTTATCAGTCTAAACAGAGAAATACTTCACACATTTTAAGTACTGGCAGGCAGCGAGGAAATTAACAAATACAAATCCAGATGCCTTTCAGTATAAAAAAGGATCCTTCCGTTGAGTTTGAAAAGATGGCTGTGAATGTTTTCTGGTGAAGGTGGGGCAGCTCCACAGCTGTGTATCCAGCATGTGGACTGGAGGATTCACTTTGGCCCCACAATGTAGCAGGGGTGGTCTGGAATGAAGATTTACCTATGTCTATACAACCACCAGCACTTTTGTTCTATGTGAAAGAGTGAGCTCAATAATGTTCCACAGCCTGAGACATAAAACTGTCCTTTTGTGGAAACTAGTGGTAGTGAGAAGTATGGTCATGAGATAACCACCTATTCTGGCTCTGCAGTATGAACATTTAATACAGTTTGCTGAAGATACCAATATTCATATAAACACTTAGCATGTGGCTTCGAATATGACCAGCTTGTGACAACAGGGAGGATTAGATCTTCCACTTTAACACAGCACTCCAGCATGTGTGTATTTGCTGAATTGGTGCCTGCATATCTCAAAAGTCATCACTTTTTTCTTTCTACTAGTAGTCAGGATGAAAGAATCTGAAGCAAAGATTCTGTCTCTGCAACTATATACAAAGCTAGAGCACAGAGCTCCTGTATTTCCAGATGGAAAGTTTTGGATGGAAATATGTTCTCAGGCCCTGCACAGATGGCCAGTTCAAAAGCAAAAAGCCCAACACATTACGACTCTGCTACATACACAGGCTCCAGGTGGTAGCTCTGACTGGGCTGCATGACTTCTGGCAATTCTGAAAAAATGGCCAAATTCCTCTTCTACCTGAGCATCATTTACAGAAAACTGAACATGTCCATTGGAGATTGCTTATACTGTGAAACATCTACCAAATATATGTATTTAGCAGCCTAAAATGCAGAGCTGTTGTATTGTGTGTAACCTGGGGAGATAAATCACTGACATAATTGTATATGACTTTGAAAAAACCCACAAGAAGCTGGACGGGAAAAGTTACAGCAAATGAGATTTCATCCTTGAGGTTGAAATCCTTGTAAGGATTTCCTCCTTAAAAACTTGCATTGAATAGATGGGCTGTCATGTCTAGGCAACAGTTTGCATACACATTCCCATAAATACAGTGTTTGTCTGAGCTGCAGAGAGGAGGTGAAAGTATTTGCGGAAACCTAAACATTTTTCCTTCCTTAATGCAAAAACGCTTCTGAATAACCAGTGAGGGCAAAGCAACCAGCAAACACATAGTGCTTTTCTAACAGTGAAAAGAAATAGTAGAATAAGTGATGCTTCATTCGTAAGTTTGCTGTGTCTGACTCTAATCTTGTTAAGATTTTGGGCAATCCTTAATGATGACAAAGGGAAGGTAAAATCAGCCCCATTCAATAAAATGGGTATACACTGACTGGAATGGAGCAGAGGGGTCTGGAGCATCATTAATTTCAATCTGACTTTTAAGGAAATTGAGGCAGACAAAAGCCAATGACTTGCCAGTATTATTTTTACCTATTGCATTTTAATGTCTGGACGCTTGCTGAACTGATGCAAGTGGAAGACCCCACTTCAACCCTGCTGCCCACATGGAATGGAAATTAATAAGGGCTGCTCTGTGTCAGGGGCCCAGTTGTGGGGCCCCAGCCTGCCACCTGAACCTACTTGCTTGACTTTATCCATGAAAGGTTTCAGTGTTCACTCCTGGGTTAATCGTTTTTTGAAGAGTAGCTGTGGGATCAACTTTTTAATCTTTGACAGTACAAACCTCATGTTGAAGCTGCAGTCCTGGAGATGTCTGCAGTGCCATCTAATGGCTACAACCACCTCCAGGAGATCACGCTTTGGTAGAGGGAGGGGTGTGTCTTTGCTCTTCTGTGCTATATGCAGCCTTCTTCCTCCTGGTAATGAAAAGAAAATGGGCTTCCTTCTAGATTTTTGTCACAATAAAAGACTCACTGCCTCACCTCATTATCTCGACAAGGTTGGTTTATCCGCACCGAGATTCTCTGGAAATTTCCTCCACCATGGATATTAGTGACACAGCAAGATCTCCCTGACAATTTCTCTACTAGAAGGGAGTTGTTCTTATGCATCTTACCCAGTGCACAGGAAATGCCTTACAGGGCTACCTAGAGCTGAGCCCAATTCAAATAGCTACACTTTGTACGTCCCCAGTTGTAGGACCTGTGTCCAGTGCTAGGTTTATGCTAAATCATTTGTTAACAGTTCATAAAACAGCCCCCCTCAGGCCCCATCTTCACAGTATGTAGCCACAATGGACTTTACACTGAGGTTCAGTGGACAGAGGCTTTAGGCTTAAAGCCTAAAGCAGAGAGACTCAAGTGTTGGTGAAAGACAAGCTGTTTTTCTCCCTGTCTGTGTCAGCTGGTTGCTTGGGGTAGCTTTCTAGTGGTGGTGCAGTGGAAAAAAGGCACGAAAAAGCCTGAGAGTTGTCCTTAGCATGTAATTTGTCTTTATGCAAAATACTGTCCAGACATGTTTTAAGTTCCCCAGAAGTGTTTTATATTCTTAAATGATGCTCAGGTCTTTCCATGGTTTCCTGTTCAGGACTTAATTCTTCAAACCTAATCGATCGAGTTATTTCGCTCACCATGTAAATTCCTACCTATTGCAGGTGGAGGGATGCTGGCAGTGCCTGAGATCTTTCCTTTTCCCTCTGTCACGTTATAATTTTTAAGGCACTTGGTCATTTGTGACCAAGCTCAAGTTTGTTATAGTGTATAAAGAAACTTCAGATTTTCTATCTGAGTGATAGTACTTGAAGCTTCTTGCAAGAACGTGGGATTACACACTCAGATGGCCCTTGTAGAATGCTAAGCCCCTTGAAGCAGAAATTCAGCATGATGAATGGATTACCTAGCTCTTAACAGGGGCCCACAGTGATGCTTTTAGCAATATGTAGCCTTGCGGCTTGAATGGCTGTTCCTATGAACACACATCAGAATGCATGACTAAGGATTTCAGGAAAGCATCAGATTTGAGTGGTTTTATTCCAAAATGCATTTATTTGTGTCTTGTTGTCAGACTTCAAGTGTTTGAAACATCTGGATACCCTGCTGAGTTTTACTTGTATTGCTGTAAATATCTTTTACATGAAGATTTTTTGAACGTTGGCTGTAAATAAGATCTGCTGGTGTTTAATTTCTTTTTTTATTTGTCCTCACTATAGGGTTTGCTCTACTTGGAGGACATCCTTCCTTCCTTACAACACAAGACATACATTTGGGCACTAATGAGAGTCTCACAGATACAGCAAGGTAGGTAAAATATTACTTGATTGATGACTATGTATTTGGTAGTTTATCAGGCTGAAACCTGTCTTACAGAATCTTGGAAGCTAATATTTTGATTCTGGATAATGTCAGAAGGCATTCCAAATTTCTTAAATACTTACAGATCAGTTCACAGAATGTATAGTTCAGTACACCACCATTCCATCCACTTTAGCTCTCCAAAATGAGAAACATTTTTGTCAAGTTTAGCATATAGAGTGTTAATGAGAGTGACAGTCACACAAACAGAAACATTTTATGCACCTCAGTAGTATAGTTCCACTGATGACAGCACATATATTCAAACAAGACGAGAACCTTCTAGTTCTGTTGCTCCTTATGGAGCTAGAAGTACAGCTGACTGGCAAATACATGAGCAAAATCAAAAAGCAAAGACTTTATTTATCCTAGTTAGGCCAGCTTCTGATGGGTCTGAGCCTACCTGCAGTGACAGACTTCCACTAAAGGCCACTCTGAACTCCCTGTTTCAGCAGCACCAACACTTTACAGCCAGTTTGTGATTCTTGTGTCCTCTTCCACAGCTGTACCCACTGTCAGGACTGCTGTGGAGACTGGGCTATGGCATTGTTCTCCTACAGGCACCCCTGGAAGATCTTAATCATGCCCATTCCCATATGCATCTAGGAATGGGTAGCTAGCAGCCTATCTCCATTGCCGTAGAAGAACTGAGTTCAAGCTTTTTCTCTTGTGGATTCTCTCCAATGTTGCAGAAAGTAGGCAGAACATAGCGCTCCATGTATTAAAGACTCATCTACCCTCAGTATTGTGCTGCTTTCCAGGCAGCCCTTTTGCAGCCTGAGACAGGCTCATTGTTGGAAGGCTAGTAGTGTCCAAAAGGTGCTTTTTATTCTGGTGAAAGACATGCAGTGTCAAGATTGTCAGGCTCAATTCAAAATATCTAATCAGCCAGATGAGGTTCCATTGCCTCTGCTGTATACTACAGTTTTCGCAGTCAGTGGGAGAGACTGTTTGAGAACTGTGTTGCTGTTCTCTCTGTGGTGAAATCCAAGGAAAACGTAAGGAGAAGACCAAACATTTGAACATTTTAGATTTTCCTTTCTTGCTTTTAACTACTGAAGTGGAACACATGTGGGTGTTGACAGTAGAAAGTCAAATTTTCCTTCTCTTGAGGCTTGAAAGTACTTAGCTCTAACTCCCTGCTGGATATATAACTCTGCCAGTATCAAAGTAAGCTGCAGTGACAGTGTTCAGATGTTTCAAAAAAAGTGTGTCCCGCTGCCTTGCTTTAATAACTACAAGTTTAAAAGGTTCAAACAACGTGTAAACTCATGGGCCTACAAAGGGAACAGATTAATCTGAGACTTAAAAGGCAAATCTGAGGTACATTAGGCCACTCTGTCCTGTGGCCACTCCGTTCCGTTCAGCAGAGCTCATACACTGCCGTGGGATTCAAATACATTCCCTCAAAAACAATTCTTCATGCATCATGTGGTGTACCCGTAGTTTAAGCAGGGCAGCTATAGCTTCATCAAAGTGTGCCATTTAAATGCTTCAGAGCATATGCATCCCAGCTACAACCCTACTGGCATGAGAGATGGAGGATTTTTCAAGTCAAACGTACTTACCCTACTACATCATATTGAAGGTGAGTGGGAAACATATCAAATGTAAATCCCCCACACTGATGTAAATAAGTAGTATTCACCAAGCATCTTGCCTTCCATTCTCACTGGATCAGAAAGACAGTAAGCTACAAGAAATAAGGCAAAAAGTAGAAGCAAGAAAGTCTTCCAGCCATTCCAGAGGAGTCCCCATTCTGTGGAGAAAGCTCCCACAATTCCCGCTTTCCATGCAAGCTCCGGCCCCACTTTTCTCTGTCACTGCTTGCTCTTCCAGGTCAAGTCCCTGTTTATGACCTTGACCTAGAGTTTTGCTCCTCTGCTGAGCCACAGCACTCGCCTCTTACAGTGGAGTGAGGGCTTCCCCAAGTCCTTACAGAGCCCCATGTGCTCTGCTTCACTCCTACTCTCATTGGCAGAATTATTATTGACCTTATACAATCAAAAGAACAACCTGAATATTAATTCCTTGGCATTTCTTGTGTTTGAAGGATAACATCCCAGCATCATTCAATTAATGTAAGAATAAAAAAAAGAATGCTTGTAGTAGGCCCAGAGGGTATTTCAAATATTTACAGCCATGTGTTTAAGGCTCTGAAGGCCTTAGAAGTATTTGAAACTGAGACTTAAAGCAAAAGGGGAACAGATCTATAAAAGTCACAGTTTTTAATAGAATTGCTGCAGGTAAGGGTTGAAAGAATTTCTGCTGTGAACATACCTTTAGTGACTTATTACCTGCTTATAAATCAGTCCTTCCATGCTTCACAAGACATTTACATTTACGCTGACATAGTAGCAAAAAGTTACCGCCCATTAAGGAGCTCTAAGCCTTTCAGTGCTGTTTAGCATGTCTGATATATTACGTGAAATGAAATATAAGTACTGTATCTGTATTTTCCACTGTAGAGCAGTTCCATTGTGCACCACTATCGCTCAGGGGCCATAAGGTTCAGTGGCAGCAGTGAAGAACTCTTAGGATGATTTTACCAGTCCACTGGCATTATTAGGGGACGGATCTCTGCATCTGTGGGGAACAGGTTTACTTCTCACTGCTTACTGAGAACACATCCACCATATGCCCCTGTAAGACTATGAATGACAATGTCTTGTCACAAATTAAAACCTTGGTACTTTCACAACAAAACCAAAACTACCTTGGATAGCAATATTCTACCTGAAATATATTCAAATGGCCCATTTTCAAATTCAGAGATCGGCCACACCAGAAAGGCATACTTTTACTTGTGTTTAATATTGGATTCCTCAAAGGACACACTTCAGTAAAAATTTCCAGCTTTTCTCTGTAGAAATAAAAGTTATTTTGAAAAGAGAGATATGCAGCATTCTAACACACTTATACATTTCCAAGCTCTGGGATTTCGAAATTTATAGGCTCACAGTCTTGCAAAAAGAATGAAAAGAGAAAAAGACCTTGTAGTTGGTGATAATATAGGAACCTGAAATGAAAAGTCGCCTGATGAGCCTGTGCTTACTCCCCCTCACCTTCCAAAACTTCACGTTTACTAAAGACCCCTATCTAGCCAGGTCTTTTTTCCCATGCAATCCCAGCCTTACACGGTTTCCTTTAAATTGAGCTGATTACAGGAGAGTTCATCTCCTGAGATGAGGTTTTGGTTTGGTTTTTTTTGGTTTGGGTTTTTTTTTTCTGAGTTCAATTTGGTTTTGATTTCACAAAGAATAAACCTGGTTTCCACCTGGGTTTCCTACTGTAAAATATGGCATCTAGAAATGCTGGCAGAAGGACTGTCTAGTGTCTTGCTGGTAAGTGTCTAATAAGTCTCGTATCTACTTTCAACAGATTAAGAAAGAAAATCCAAAAGTTTTTACTAGTTGGTAATTGATTAGGACTGAATTTCCTCTAATGGCATATCCTGTAAAGGAACCATCTTCTCTAATTCTTTATCACTCATATCCAGTTAGAATCAGTTGTCCCGGCATCCTAAAAAAAAAAAAAGTCTATGAAAAATGGTCAATTTCCCAGTGTGATTGACACTTTTCCTTGGCTGGTGGGACAGGCTATGTCTTGCTTAGGGTGGGCACCTGTTAGATGGCTAACAAAAGGAAACATGCATCCCATTCCCAATGACTAGTTCAGAGCAGAACAGATTTTACACAGTCACATGCTTCAAGCTAGAATAAACACACATTCAAAGAAAAAGAAACTCCTGAGCTAAGAAGAAATAATGGCACAAACAGCAGCTGTCCCAATACCTTGCAATCAGTAAATACCTTGTTCGGCTCCTTCTTTTCACTTATAGCTGCTATCGGCAGTCTTTTCTTCCAAGAGAGCTCTACAGGGAATCTTGTAACATTTTATTAGAGTTTTGCTTGTGTGAGGAATGTCTGGTGTCAGTAGAAAATATTTGTTACTGACTTCATCAGGAGACTTGTCTGTGTAAAGGCCACAGCATTAACAGCCATATTTCCACAAGAGAAGATGCCGGAATTCTTCATGGCTAATCGTGAAGATAGATACCACAAGGATTTTGCATACTCTTCTATGCAGTCTCTTCCTTATTTTGTTTTAAGGTCCTATTAGAAATAACATGAAAACACGCAAAATGCTACTTCAAAGTCAGGCTTCAGAGCCTGATTAAAACACAGAAATGCAGAGAAATGCAGAGCTCCAATCCATATTTAATTTCTCTAAAGAATTCAGAGAACACTGAGTATACTATGCTAATCTCTCAGTCTTTCACACTTTAGCAAAACGAGGTTAAGGCCAGAGTGGTACAGTGACTCTGGCGTGCCCCTATCCATATACTGAATTTCAAATTTGGGCATTACATTACCACTGATACCGTGTGTTTCAATACACGAGTGTGTAGGTAGGAGGAAGAACAGGCTGCTGTTGTTGGCCTCCTGTTTCTATGTTCATTAAGGTCAGTAAATAATTGAGGTAATCTAAGACATATCTGTGTTTCTAATCCTCACAAAGGTCAGGCTACCATACACAGACACTGTAATAGTCAGTGCTACATTTGTTCTTTGCTAAAAGTCTCAAGAAATCTTATACCTTGTCTCTTCTGAAGTTGTCAAATTCTTCAAATGTTACAGTGTCACACAATCTCATATCTTAGTTTGGATACCTTAATATTTATTGATGCTATGTCTGTAGCTACAATCAAATGCTAAAGAGAAGAAAACATAAAATACAGCAGCAGTTTTTATTTACTTACTATAGTTTGTTAATAAGTAGACCTGCTTACTTATTAGCAGTTTATTAAATGTCTGCATTAAGTGCGTTATGCAGACGTGATAAATAATTCAGATAGCTGAAAAAAATGTGATTCATTACCACTTCTCATTAATATTGATGTGTTGCACGCTGAAGAGTGCAACAGGGCTGTACTTACTATGTTTGACTTGGGTATTTTCTGCCATCCTCCAGGGTGCTTTCCAGCATGACGAATGCAATCTTGGCTCGAGTTTATAAGCATAATGATCTGGACCTAATGACAAAACAAGCCACTATACCAATAATCAATGGATTGTCTGATTTATACCATCCTCTCCAGATTTTAGCGGATTACCTAACTCTTCAGGTAACAATATAATCCCCCTTTAATAACAATTTTCTTTTTGCCAAGTCTTGGTAAGTGTTTGGGGAAGTCAGGTTCAAAAGCATTTATTCCTAATTTTTCTAAGTGGTAGTTACATGCACTTGTAATTTGAAGAGATATTGATCCAGCAATATAATTAAGGACCTTTTTAATTTAAAACAAATACCTAGTCCTATCAGCTAGTGGGACTGAAGTTAAATATAAAATTAAGTATTTCATTGGAATTAGGCTACAATTCAGAAAATGGGCAGGGGGCTTCACATATTACATAAAAGTGAGATGTTGGCTTAGCCAAAGCCAAGGGAAGTTTTTCCACTGACTTAAAAAAAATCAGTGGTTCACTCTTGATTGCTCCCTAACCTATGAACAGTTTAAAAGGAATCACTATCCTATATTAGGAAATTGGCTAAAGAAATTTATTTTTAAAAGCCAGTTAATACTACCAGGGCAAACACCTAGTGTTCAGGCACATAAACCTGTAAAGCTTTGCTCACATCAAGTAATAGTTAAAAAAAAGATTATATTTTGTAGTTTAATCTAATGCAATAGTTGATTTGACAGCAGGATAATGTTTTACACATAAAATACCAGATGTTTATCTCTGAACAAAAGGACTATGTTGGTTTACAATCAATTGAGGAACTGTCTTATAAAAAAATTATTATACTGCAGTGCTGGTTGACAACTATGATGAACTCCTCTGACCTTGTTTACTTTCTGAATGAATAAAAATCACACTGCTTGAAAAAGGGAGGGCAGAACAATTTCCTGATTTATTCAGCTGTGTGTTTCTCAGCTGTTTAAGACTTTGATATGGGACATTCCGTATGTGAAAAAGATCTACTGAGAGTAAATAAATTACTCATGCCTTAAACTTTAAATACTGAAAGACTTGTATATTTAGTGAAAATTGCTTTTCCCTTACTTGAATTAGTATTTTTTGTAAAATTTTCAATACTTGAAGTGAAGAGACCAGCAAAAAACTGGTGAACTGGAGACTGAAATGCTCCGCAGACCTCAGGATAAGGGTCATTTGTGAGATCACATTGTGCCAGCCTTAATGAACTGTTCAAATTACAGAAGACAGTATGCTGTAATGAGAACATCATCAATCATTAAATGTCATAAATTCATTTAGACACTATGTGCAACTGTAAGCCAGGTGAATCTTATGATTGTATTATGTTCTGTCTTGCAAACAGCTTATTAGCATTTTATCACTTGTGAAGAACAGGCTTCAGGAATAATCTGTGACTCAGCCTGCACAACTATTGATATCTCTGCCTCTAAACCTGGTTTTACCCAGGTCGCTGACCACAGCACCAAAATTCAAAGTGCTGTTGCTCTGTTCTCCATCTCCAGAAAATGGAGACCACTGAGCATCATAATCACCCTATAGAGATGCATCTCTTTCTCCACAGATAGTAGGGGGAAACCTATGGAGATCAGCAGAATGGGTGCATGCCCTGTTGACCATCCTCTACTCCTCCTTCCATTGTGTCCTTGTACAGGGCAGCCATCTCCAAGTGAACATGAGCCCACAGGCTGGACTCTTGGTTTGAATACCTAGGGCAGCAGCAACAGCAGATGGATGTCCTTGTTGCATCAAGCACCGGCGAGGACGTTTTTGAAAAGAGTGTCACTGCCTATTTTATGTTTTGAGGAAGCAGGACCACGTCACTTTGTGCTCAAACAAACGTTTGATGTGCAGACGTATCATTACCAAGTGAGAACTTACAGAGATCTCAAGGAATGGCTCAGCTTTTGGACAGTCATGGAAGCTTTTAAAAATTTGCAGCACTTTCCCAGTCAGCCTAATAAGCAGAGCGCTGTTTCCTCAAACTGTGTCCAACTCTCCCCTAGTCTTTCCAGCATGTTCCTCAGCGCAGAGTTTGCCAGGAGGTCTTTAGAGGGCAGCTGGGTGGCTGTCACTTCACCAAGGGCATGCTGCACCACCGGTTTCTGATCCACTTTCCATTCTTGCTTTCTCACCCAGGAGAGAGGGGCAGGCAGGGGGGAGCTCCCCTCAGCACACTGCGGGTGTTGGCAGTGCCTGTTCTTTCCTTCTCTGACCTGCTTGTCTGCTGCCTTTTTTCCTCTCTGCACTGTATGTACACTGAGGTGGAGAAGACTGGTCTTAAGCCAGTAGCATTTAGTAAAATGGCATTTTAATCATATAATGAACTTTACCAGGTCACAGAAGTAGGAATAACACTTGAAGAAGTGTGAGCTACAGGGTCTAGTCGTTACTTACCACAATCAAACTTCTCATGGGATTTTCAGCAGGCTAAAAATATGCTATCTGAGAAATGCCTGCAGTAAGATTAATATGGGGATCTTGAATAGTACCTCTGATTCTTTAAATGAATTGAAAGTTCATATATAACATTTGGACTGCCTTTCTGCTATGCAAAGGCAATATATTTGGCTTATACATACATGCAAAATACAATAGTGACGCAGACTGCTAGCCTTACATTTAAATATAAGTACATATTATGCACAGTTTATTTATCTTTAAAAATGTCTCTTCCTTATCTCTGTAAATATTTTCCTGCCCGTATCTGCTCCTTCCTGCTGTCAGTACATACCTAAAATGTACTTTTTTTTCTCTCTTTTTTTTCCCTCCTGCTGCATTGCCAGTGGAGCACTACATGCGCTCTGGCCCTCTTCATGCTTAGCACATATTTATTCTTCCATTTTCTAAATCCTATTCATTTTATCATGTGCCTTCTTGGATCATCTTCAAGCATCTTTTCTTCGATCTGAAACTGCCTAATTTTCTGGTTTATTTTGTTAAAATATCTTCTTGCTTGAGGCTTCTGATTCCCTTTTTACAGGTGCATTTTAGTGTGGTTATTTTATTATAGTCTGTTGCATTCCCCAAACATTGTGGCTGGTTTATCTTCAGGGTTGTCAGTTCTCGTTCTGTATTGAGGGTGTTTTTGTCAGATTAGAAAGCGCTCTTTGTCATGAATACTGGGGTGAGATTCTTCAGGTTCAACATCCTCTTGCCCAGTGCCTTCTTCCTGAGCAACTTGGAGCTCCCCACATTTGACCTAAGCTGGCTCTGCCCTTTTAAGTCTGTGATCGGGATTAATGCCCTGTGTTATGTCAAGAGCGATGTAGCTACCCTCTTTCTTAAAAGTTGGGGTGATCTGAGTTTGCTCTTGATTCATAACCCACTAGAAATGGTTGTAAACATTATGCAACGTGATTTTGAGGGTTTGGGGATTTGGCCTTGAGAGACCATGAGTGCTGGTACCGTGCACGTGCAGAGTCATTTTTCTGTCTGTGCTGAAGGCATGTAACAGCCCCTTGCTGAGCCCACCCGGTACCTCTCGGTTTCCTGGGCAGAAGCTGTGGCTCACAGCTTCTGCTCTGTGAAGCTTGGCTGGAGGGCAGCATCACACAATTTGCATTCCAGGAACAAGCCAGGAATTGACATTGATTCAATTGATAGTAATGTCATTGGCCATATCAGCTAACTTGTAGCTGACTGCAGGAAGGCCAGACTGGTAATCAGAGCGGATCCATATGCCATTAGCTTTATATGTCACTAGTGTGATGGGAAATGTCTTTTTCAGAAAGAAGTGATTGGCATAAGAAATACATCAGTGATTCCTTTTTAAGTAGTGTAACTAATTACAGTGTTGCCCAGCTTGAAGAGGGCTGACTGACATATACCTCAACTTCTCAGCCTGTGGCACAAAGAGCTCAAATTTTTATAGTCTTCAGATTCATCACCATCATCATCATCATCATTATTCTAACAATTAGAAATCCCAACTAAGATCTGGTCTGATCCTCTAGGATATACTGTTTCAATAACGATGACAAAAACCAGTGTGGGAGTAAGAAAGATAAATGGCCCAGTATCTGCCTTCAGCTCGGTTTGAGAGCCAGTAGGTCTAAGTTTGCTCAGTTTCTGATTTACTGGATTGCAGTCTCCCAAAGGGCTAAAACTTTGACTAGTCCCCTGCTTTCCATTTTAAATTTTGACAGATTATTGATTCAGTATTCAAAAGCTTGTTTTAATTGAGGGCTGTTATGACTGTTGTGGTCAAACATTTCAGAAGTAATCTACAGTGGTGACAGGGTTTCAGCCTGGCTGGAAGCAAGTCCAGGCAGAGGCAGACATGAATATCCCTAATTAGCTAAACCAGTCTTCTCTAAACATACAGCAGTGCTAAATCACTGAGCATGTTTATTGTTTCCCAGGATTTGATACACTTATACACTGCAACCACAGCTAAGAACAGAATGAAGCATTGTAAAAACAGCATGAGGGTGAGAAAGTTGACTGAAAAAGTGACATTAATTATTTAGCAGGGATTTTTCATGAGAATAGCAAAGCCAAGTTTTGTGGCACTAGAGCAGCAACCAATTGTTTGCAAAAGAGGCATTCATCAAGGAGAAGGGCTCTAGACTTTCTAAATATGTTGTTTTTTGTATGGCTTTACTAGGAGTATAAATATTTTGAAGTCAGGTTCCAAGCATAAAGAGAAACTGAAGAACACCCAAGCAGGTAAAAAGCCTACATCAATATAATAGAGTTTGGAAAAATTGGGGACGGATGTAAGGGGAAAAATAGCTTCAGCGGCTCAGGTGATCAGCATGTATTGTAAAGGTTCTGGTTTAACCTAGCATGTTAATTCATGGCAAAACACCTTTAGCAGGACTTTCTCGGTGCAGTTGTATAAGCACATATTGTAAAACAAACAAACAAAAATAAATAAATGTTCTCATCCACAGTAGCTTTCATATTGCTCAAAGCTTTATGGTTCTGACCAACACAACCATCTCATCTTTCTTGGAAGCTCAGGATGTATGTGTGTAAGCAGTACAGTCGCAGTCATGGTAAGCTGGCTTTAGATGAGGGTTGAGATACAGCAGCAGTGTACCAGTGGCAACATAAAGCTTAGCACAGGATACAAAATAGGCTCCGCTAGCACACACACAGCTTGATTCTGCCTTGTCTATGACTTCTTCCATTAGCTAAATGTCTTCATTAAGATTAGCTCAGCTATGTCCACTCTATACAGTAGTCACTGCAGATGTGGCTTTGCAATTTGCAGTGCCCATTGAGGGTCATTATACAGACATCTCCAGTACTTCATATTTTATCCGTAACAGCTAGTAGCTTGGGAACAGAGAAAAGTATTTAGTATGCACTGTGCTGCTTTTAATGCAGAGTAGCAGCTGGTAATAAGGTGGAAGTTATTTAACATAGCAGTATATTTGTGACTCACAAGTCAGTGCTTTGAGCATTAAGGCTACAATACCTATTTTTAAACAGTAAGATCAAAAGATCTCAGGGCTGTCTCATTTGCTCCTGGCTGTGGGTTCATGTCTCAGCTATCGCTAAGCCTTAGCTGGAAACAAGCTCTTAAATAAATGCTTTAGTTTGGCCTTCTCTTAAAAGCACCATTGCTAGGAGATGTGGAAGGACTTTGAAAGATCCTTAGAGATCTGCAGAACTGTTACGCTGAAATAACTTCCATGTCAGCAAAGTCCTGATTTGCTCTCCTGTAAATACCCTTGCATCAAACCTCTGCCAGTAAGCCTGCTGCTAACAAACATCAACTGAAAAAGCAATAGTTTTACAATGCCCTAGTTTTAGCCCTTAAACTGTAGGCAGCCTCAGACTCCATTAGGTTTAGATTTCAATGGCATTTTAATGCCATTCAATATTTCAAATGCTACTATTTTTGACTCAAAATTGTGATCACTGGCAGAAATGCCATTAACTTTGTTCTGGAACAACTTCACAACTATTTGTTTAGGAGAAGCTGCTGCCAGGAGAGGAGGGGGTAGTCCCAGCCCTTTCCCTATTCAGTCTTTTGGCATCTTTGCTATGACTGCCTGCAAAGTTGCCAGTTAGGACAGCTCTACAGTGTGGATGCTTATTCTCTCTGACAAGCATTGAATCATGTCACACAAAGTGTTGAAACACTGTCTGGCTTCCTGCTACTACAATGCAATTGTAGCATGGCCCAGTTTTGAACGAAGAACAAAAGGCTTTTCATCATGTCTTTAGTCTTTTGAGTCATGAGGTGGAGTTGTACAGAGCAGGCATATAGAAGCATTTGGTTATGTCTTTACAAACTTTGTGGTATCAACTTAAGTACCTATAACCATACATATTTAAAACAAGGCTGGCTAAAAGGCCTCAAATTGTCCTGTTCTGGAAATATGAAACTCATATTACACTTGTTCCTCCTTAGACCTTATCTGCTGGTGGCTGAGAGCCAGAGTAGTTGTACATGTACAGGCTGTAAGTGCCATCAGGCAAAGTTACAGTTAATGCTGTAATGCTGTTTCAAGTTCATGTAATCCACACTTTAAAAAATCACTCTTTGGCTCAGAAGGGAGAGCAAACCCTGCAGGCCATGAACTGCACAGCTGCTTTCAAAACATTGCTCTTTGCTGTCCTGTACAGCTGTGGCAGTTAAAATGCACTCCAAGGCCATCCTCAATAGGGATATTTTCACAATTTGGGGGAAAGCTGGAATGAGTGCTATGCTAGGCATCAGGATTGCCTCTAAATTAAGAATTTCTACCATTCACTGATATTTATGGGCACCAACCCAGAGCTGCACAGCTTACAGCATGACTGTGTCTCTTAGCCTCGGCTTCACCGTATGCCATACAAGTCAATGTGTCCTTCAAAGGAGAAAGCCACAGTACTTGAGCCTTCATGTAAGACATAGGAGGTCTTTTGCTCCCTGGCCATCTTGTAGCTGCAGTAAATTTAATTAAAACTACGGTTTCGTGCAGCTAGCATTTGAAGGTAGCCAGCCTTCTTTGCAGCAGACCCATCTGATCAATCCCTCCTGCCTAAGGCATCAGCTTCCTCAGCTCACCTGGAACATAACCCCAGGGCTGTCTGATTCATTTGGCAGGAGCACTATGGTGGGCTGAATGGGCTCACTATCACCTGGATTGGGGATGGAAACAATGTCCTCCACTCCATCATGATGAGTGCTGCGAAGCTGGGAATGCACCTGCGTATTGCGACTCCCAAGGTAGGAAAGCCATGTGCATGGAGTAAGGAAGGCAAACTGCCCATTCTTGTCTCAGCCACTTGGACAGTTACCAAGGGCCTCAGCGTTGTTTGCACATATCTTGCATGCCAGCTTTCAGAACCAAGGTTCAGAATCCTGGTTCGGTTGTCCTGATGCAAAGCAGGAGTAATTCTACTGAGTCCAACTTCAGAAGGGCTGAGGGGAATTCATGACTGCAGTATAAATCATGCAGGATGATAGTTCCATTTGAGAAAGTGTTACAAAGTCATCCAAGGCCCACTTTCCCCAGAATAAACTTTGAAAGTTGCTTCAGATTTATGGAAGTGTTACATCTTGGTTGGTTCATATTGATGATGCTGCATTGTAGTACAATATAGAATATAAAACAAAGAATGAGTTTAGAAAAAAATATTATGTATAGGTATTTAATTCTGTAACTGTTGAAATACATTTTTTCTTACCTTATCAAAACACTTTGCACCAGTTTATCTCCAAAATAAACTTTCAACAAAATCAACATAATTCCCTCAAGTTTTACCACTCTGAAAGACATTCTTCTTCCCATGGCAAATGCTTCAATCAGTATTTTTCTAACCAGTGTTAATAATCAGTTAAATCTTATATATGTTCAGTGATGCTACCTATCATCTCTTTCGGCAGGGCTTTGAACCAGACCTCAAAATAACTAAAATAACTGAACAGTTCTCCAAAGAGGTAGGAACCTAAGAAATAGCCTAGTAGAGTAGTTTGAATAGAGTTGATTTTTGTTATAAACAAAGTTGAAGTTTCTTGTATTCCTTATTTTATTCACATTAGTATGGTACCAAGTTACTCCTCACAACAGATCCTCTGGAGGCTGCAGACGGTGCCAATGTCTTAGTTACAGATACATGGATAAGTATGGGACAAGAAGAGGAAAAGAAAGAAAGACTAAAGGCATTCCAAGGTTATCAGATTACAATGCAGGTAAAAATTGAGATTTAGTTTTGTTAATGCTTTTACAGTTTGCATTTATGAGAGTCAACATCAGCAAAGCATGAGTCTGGTATTTTTTTGAATGGGGCTATGGAACAACCATATGTAAACCTCCATCCAGCTTGAAAAACTCACAAAGGTAACGAAGTTTGAGTTATTTTATACACTTCACATGGCTTGGCCTCTTGCAGAGCTTCCCAATGAGGCCTAACTCCAGAACATATGCAGGAAAGCTAACCCTTTACTTCTTTATGACCTAAAAACTATTTCTAACTTTGCATTTCTTCTTTGATACCAAAAATGATCCTTTATATTTTTAGAATGAGCAGCTCACAGATAAATTCTTAAGTGCCTGGGCAGCATTTAGGGCAATTTTGTGTTTATCTGTCAATGAATAAAGCATCAAATATATGTCTTTAAAATCATCTAGTTGAAATGCTTATCAGCACAAAATGAGTTAGAGGAAACACAGAGTCATAAACTATTAATTGTATAAGATTAGACATTTTCCTTGCTGATAGAATGAATGGTTTTATTGACTGTATTTTAACACAAATTCACAAAATACTATTGATGGGTATGTCTCTGAATTGGCCTAAAATGCTTTAATTCGTTGTTCATTGGTACTTGATCAATATATTATGAGTGACAATATAAAAAGAAAAAAATATAGCCTTTTAAATCATGGGTTAGTATGTTCTTGTTGCAATTATTGATAGATTATATTACTTTGTGGCATTCATATAAAGATTGCAATTTGTTGATCCACTGGGTCCCTGGAGTTTTTACTCCCCTACTAAAGCCAGAGAAACAGGAATAAATATCCAACTTTGAAGCCAGCACTGAACCCTTACTGACTTACATGGGGAAATTCCCATCTTATTCACAAATGAGGAACTCTTTTTGCAGTCAGTGGAATCCTTCTGAGTTCATCACACAAGTAACTGAAGTGGGAGCCAATACAAAATTTTTTAGCCTTTTTACTAGTTAAAGATTTTATTAATGTCCTCACATGGGTATTTTTTTATTTATTTATTTTTATACGCTTTTTGATCTACAGACTGCAAAATCTGCTGCTTCCAACTGGACTTTTTTACACTGTTTACCCAGAAAACCTGAAGAAGTTGATGATGAAGTATTTTATTCTCCACAGTCATTGGTCTTCCAGGAGGCTGAAAACAGAAAATGGACAATTATGGTAAAGAAAGAAGATACCAGTAGTTAGCAGTTAGGGTCAGCTTCTGTTCTACCTTACACTACAGGTTTGGATTCAGCTTAGTTCCTCATTAATACATATGTTTCAAATGCACACTACAGCACATCGCAATTTTGACTACAGGCAAGATATATCTGTGGCACAAATACTTCTGGACACAAATGTGACCTATTTTGATGTTAATCTGCTCTTGTTTGACCCCATTTTTATAACTAAGTGAAATCTGCAGTATAAACTGTAATTTTTTGGTATTTAAATCACTGGGTTTACTCTAAAGACTAACTCAGCTGCTCAATTTTAATACATGTTAAATGCTGAGGCCCCAAGGGACTGGTCTTAGAAACTTCGATTTCCCAAGCACTTAAAGCTTCTGCAGTTTTCTCTCAGGAAAAACTGCCACTGACACCAATGGGAACTTTCCCTGAGAAACAGCTCCAAGAGCAAAGCTTTGAAGGACCCTGAAAAGTTATGGTGTGGGTAATGCTGTGTGATCCATGGGAACCATGAGAGGACGTTGGCATTTAACATAAACCATAACTCTCCTCTCAGCATTCCTAGAATTTCAGAAAATTACTGCCAGATCTCAGTAGCCTGTTATTTATTGTTGACTTTAGGACCATCATGTTGACAAAAGCTAGTGAAAACTTTCAGAGGTGAAAAATACTCACCAGAAATGGCATTGTCGTAACTCTCAGATGAACTCTAGATGTGCTTTTAGCAAATAAGTGGTTGAGTATGGTATTTAGCAAAACCTCAGATTTTACATGGTCAAACGTATTAAGAAATTTGTGTTAAATTCATAGTTTTGGCCTTAAAATTCCAAAAAGTGATAACATTTTTTATTTTAAATTTTCAATGATTCTAATTGCCCTAAATCTTATTTAAAAAAAAAAAAAAAGAAAATAAACCCTTTACTGTGGGTTCCAGCTGCACGTTTATTTTTTTTTATGGTGAGAAAACCATCATATTTGTGTTTTATCAAGCTATAAAAATAATGAATGCCTGGGTTTTGTGTATCTATTATTTTCTACCACTTTCAGCTCAGGCAGCAAACTGGAACATAAATTATTTGCTCAGCTGTAGCCCCAAACAGGGCCGAGTGCAGGTACAACATGGGTAGCAGCGAGAAGCTGCACAGCTGGATGTTCAGTCCTCACTGTGTGGTTGGGACTGCCTCTCACTCTGAGGGGTGCTGAAGGGAAAGGCAACAAGATCACAACCCCTGAACCTCTGTAAATCTAGTTCTGGACCAAAATAACAGTTTGCAGTCAGACACTGCTGTGAAATCACAACAGTGTGAACCTGGTAATACCTTGTCAAAAGCAAGCATGGGGCTTGTTGTGTACACAGGTGTGGGGAGGCCAACAGAGCTGCTACAACACCATGTTTTATTTAGCTGACATTCCCAATATTCTCATTTCACAGCCATACCTGTTTGTTGTAGTACTAGAGGAGGGCAGGAGGGGTAGATGACACACTATTAACCTCAGTGAGGATTTTTCATGTTATACCTCAGAAAGTATAGCTAAACTGGGATGAATTTCAAAGTCCTTATTCTAATATGGCTCTCATGGATGCTATTGGAAGTTCTGCTGAAATCCACAGGCAAGCCCATACGCTTTTTGCGCACCTACAGAGTTTTCTATCAGTAGCTGAGGACAGAATATAACACATCAAAAAAAGGCCTCAGCGTTTGATCTAAATGCTTTGTCTGAATTTCTCCTAGGCTGTGCATTAATATATTTTGTCCACACTGAGAAAACCTATCAGCTACAATACAGAACATCGTAACTGATTTTCAGCTCTTTCCTGATTCATCATCAGAAATCCTAGCAAATAAATCTAAGTGGGCAGTTTTTGTCAGGACAATAATTTTCAACACAAGACTTTAGAGCAGGAAAATATTTCCCCCTTATTTATTTTTATGGAGTATCTGTTTCCAATGTGAGTGGATTTTTTGTTTCCTTCTCCTCTAGGCTGTCATGGTTTCCCTGCTGACAGATTACTCACCACAGCTACAAAAGCCTACGTTTTGATGCTTGTATTCCTGCCAAGAGAAAAAAATTCATCATCGGCAGAATATTCTGGTCTGCAAATACACAGATCTTCTTCAGAAAGGATCAAAGCAATGAATGGTTCTTTAATAAAACCGTAAAGTTAGCTGTATAATATTGCATTACATCTGTGAAAATGTTCAAGACAATAAACACCATTGCCAAAGCTGCTTTTCATCTCAGTGCTCCAGGCTGGATATCCTTTCTAGTGGTCAGCATCGCAGCAAATGTTCCAAGGTTGTACTTAAATGATTGGCTCTGCCAGCATCAGAGGCACAGCATAGTCAACACATAGCTGTGTTGGAACTCGTATAGTGTAATATGACAGACATAAACTTCTCCCTAATCCTGTGCATTTAATTGGTGATCTCAGGAAGTCTGTGCAGAGAAGCAGTGCTTTAGTTTCCCTTGGTTGCCCACGCTTCTGGCACCCTGGCTTCTGTTTCTGTCCTCCAGCCAACCACCAGTTCCTGCTCTTGTTTGACACCAAAAATATAGAGACCTTGTGAGCATCATCTCCCTCCATGACATTCCTGTGGGCTGGCACAGGAGGATATTGCTGTGGAACCAGAATAGGGCAGCTTCTGATAAGTTGGAAGCAGCAGAGATGGATGGCTGGAAGGAACCAGTTCATTCTTTGTCCATCTCCCCTAAGCCTTCACTCCCTAAACAGAATTTTGGCTAAAGAAGCAAATTTTCTATTTCTTCTTTTCTAAGAAAACATGAGGACACTATAGGATGGAACAATATACACAGCTCCTTTGTGGAAAGAATTTGCTGCATTTTTTCTGGCTCTGTAACAGGTTTCAGCTAATCCTTCTCAGTAGTAAACAAAGAGATTCATGACATTTATCATTTTTATGATGGCTGGATGTGTGTGTTTAATATTTCAGGTAAAGCTTTGAGTACTAGTAAAAACCACCTTCTTTCTAACTAACTAATTCTGATTAGTTTCAAGAATCTGTTGATTTTTTTTCCCCCACTGTAATACTGGAACAATGTCTGTGATTTTTAAAAAATTCTGCAAATGGGTTTCCATTCTCTGACCAGGTGCAAAACACTATTTAATTCCTTTCAAAATTGGAGTGCTGGACCACACAGATCACTGAAACAAAAATAAAAATACCTTTCTTTATCTACCCACTTATGATTGATCTGTTGTTTTTGCAGGCATTTGTGTGCCTCCTGTTAAAATTAACACTTCCCATTACAACATTACAAAGGCTTCAACAATGCAGTGATCATTTACACTTCAGCAGAGATCTAGCTGTGTCAATGATGGAGGAACAGGGTGTGCTAGAAATCAAAGTTTTACTTCCCAATTTAGAATGTGGAGGAAATACAATATATTTCTGGTTGTAATGGGTTCTGCTTTGTGAATTTGGTTCCAATGCAGCAAGATATTTAAAAATATGGTTGGTCACCTTGGAGGTAGTGAGCTGTTGAAGTGCTTTGATTGTAGATATACTTACTAGCCTGGGTTTAGTGCTACCTGAGAGTAAGACAAAGCATTTTGCTAGTCCTTTCATAAAAACTGCATTAGTATCAGTTTTATTGTGTTGATTAATGTACTATCAGTGAAGTTGTGCAGTTTTATAAAAACAAAGCTGTATTGTGAAGTGTTTCATGGGGAACAGATTAACAATTTTCTGCTACGCTTTTGCTTCTCTGTGCTCTGATTAGAGCTAACGTGCATCTAGGTTATTGCAGACTCTTTTAATACTTAGGAATCTGAGCAGGATGCCAGACATCTGAATCCCCTGGACATTTTTAAAACACATGCATAGATCTGCTGCATAGCACATGAGCAATGGAGTCAAACATTTCTAGGGGGGTATTTTCATATGGTTCCGTTCCTCTGTGAACATACACAGCAAAGGATTACAGTCCTTGCTCTATCTTGCACAAACTGCTCACAACATCAGCTATTCTAATGCCTTTTAAAAGTACTGGGTGGACTTAATGCACATTTCCTGAGCTACTGACCATTGTGTGGAAGCACTGAATGTACCACACACTTCTGCAAATGTGATACCCAGTGCATGTGCTGTGTACTGGGAGCCAGGCACATCCCAGCAGGGCAGAGTTACTGAACATGTGCAGGCTGTCTGCGCAGTGCATGCAGAGCAGATCTGACACTTCCTGGAGACATTGGGCTGGTACCAAACAGGCATGTAAGTTTCTGCTCCAGGGACCCAGAAGTATGGTATCCTGAAGGGTTTCTCTGCTGCCTGAAGGGACTTTCGCTACCTCCCCATGCAGCAGAAGAGCACTGAGAGGCTTAATCCACTTGCGCAGGTGAAGCATCCTGGGATTGCTGGGTGGTAGCTGTGATAGCGTGCATGATTGTATTATTATGCCATCCAGGCTCCTCATGAATTCATTACTTGAATTTACAAGTGATGACTGCAAAGGTAGTGAGTAAAGGAAACAGCAATAATGTGGAAAGATTTTCTGGAGGGAAAAAAGTAGTTATCAGCATTCAAGGGGCTTAAAACAAATGCATAACAGGTAGCAGTCACTAATAGCGTACAGTGTTTTTCATTATATTTATTATGCTTTAATCAGTACAAGTGCTGTTTTCATTGGTGAGTGCACTTGAATGATAGGGTGTTGCTTTCTCTATCTTTTCACAGAGGATCCTGCCTGGCTCCCTAGGATGCTGCCTAGGATTTCCTTCCACAAAAGGGCCGCTCCTCTGTTTGACCTAGAGAACAGCCCTGAGCCAGTTCGGGTCTATCAAGTCTTACCCACATCTGACTGATGCAGTAACCCCCCGCTCCAATATCTGATCTTCATGCATTTGCACTGCTGTGTTCTGGTCCCTCTCCAGGACCATGCACCAGCAAAGACAGCTGCCAGCCCAATCTCACCTGCTCAGAGGCACAAAGGGAAGACTGATCCCCCTGCCCCCTTCCTTCTCGCTGTGGGGCTGGTTGTGTGCTACCACTGCATGTACCACCACATCCAGACCTCATACACAGACAGGCACAGTGGTTGTGCTTTGTCCCGGGGGGTATATGCATGCTAACTTCAGTGCCCAAAGCCCAGCCACAGCTCCAGAGCCAGCACTAAATCTGGCCTTGATATGACCAGGGTAAGACTGATCCCAGCTGCAGTCCTGAGGGAGGATCAGGGGCCCAGAGGTACTCTAGCATCATTTTAGGCAGCTGAGGGTCTTGGGGACATCTGCACAGACCTGTCAGATGTGATGCAGGACTGATGGGGCACATAGAGCAGAAACTGGTGGCTAGCAAGGACATCTTACAGCACCTCAGATGGCCGTAGGTCTGTGCTTTGTCCTCCTATCCGCAGTATTTTCATGGCCTGTTAGAGGATTACTCCTCTTCTACACCTAGAGTTAGAAATGCATATTGCTTGTTAGCAATTTACACACTCTGTAAACACTTGTTCTGCAGCTCGCTACCAGCAGTGGTGGGATTCTTTGGGTACCCTTATATAATCTCTTGAAAGTGATCTAACATCAATTAGATATTCAGTAGAGGAAGAGGGGCTAAATGCTTCTCTATAAATTTCTCAAGGAGTAAGAACAACATTTTTTCCCTCTGTACTACAAAGCTAAGAGACAGCACAGTAACTACAGCAGGTGAGAGGCATGCAAAAAGAATTTACTGATAATTAATATCTCCAAGAATATGAGGGACGGTAGTTTAGAAGAGACTGAGTGGGGAGCCTGGATAATCAGGAGGGAGCAAAGAATAATTCTCAAACAGAATTAAATATTTTGGTTGCACCAGCTTACATCAGAAATGACACTGGGAAAAAATCTGCAGCAGATTTACTCGTTTTCTGGTAGCACAAGCAGCCCTCTGTGAGAAGCTGAGCTGCTAAAAGGGAAATACAGGAAAAATTAGATGCGAACTGCAAGGACCCAGGTTTGGTTGCGTGAAGCCCTCCAGAACTCCTGAACTAATGTTTATCCCTCAGAAGACAGGCCAGTAAGTCAGCCATAATGATTTTGCTGCTTTTCGCATTTTGAGAAAGGAAGGAGGAGCTGCATGAAGGTCTGAGCGATGCACCGAGCTGCTCCGTCAGTCTGGGGAGAGCTTTCATGGCTGATTTGGAGTATATTGAGCTTAGTTTTGTTTTCCAGGAAAGTGTAATACTGGTGGAAAGTCTGAAAAACAGACTTCACACAAAGGGAATGGTTTCTTCTTTCTTCTGGGTCTCCCATTACTCAGTTAATCACTTGGTTAAGGTATTGAGCAAATAAACAGTGCTTTTTGATTATTTTGCCATGGCTATTCATCCAGCTGCCTTTCAAATGCAGAGCCCAGAGTTTCTGGGTCTTGCCCAAGGTTATGTGTACAGAGAGACTTCATAAGCCACAATAAACATTTGATTCAGCCCAGCATTTGCTGTCATGACTAATGGGATACAGCTATTTGCAAGGCTATTTGATTCTTACACAATCTTGTTACCAGCTCTTTGAAGAAATCCCAAACCTTTGTGGCCTCTGTAAATGCCGATGATCCCTTCCATGCGTATGTGTGTAGAGGATATTTCTCCAGGGGCAAGCAATCTGAGGTGACTCCATTCAGAGAGCAGATCTTTCACAACCACAGTCAAAGCATTGCCTGGCCGGGCCAAATCCCTTGGAAAGCTCTTTGTGGTCTGCATTATACGTTGGAGGACTATTGAATTCTGCTGCTCTCTAATGGGCCTGTTTTAAGGGGATTGGCACTCGTGCAAAGTAGGCTCCAATACAAGCATAATATATCTAGAAAGAGGGACGAGCATCACAACTGCAAACTTTGCTGATCAAAGTTACTTGGTTTAGCCAAGACTTGATTCCCACTGTGAGGAACAGCAGTGATAGCTGGAGAAAAGTACTAAAGACTGGGCAGGGCAGATGCAGGTCACACTTAGTGATTGAAAATAATGTCCGCTGGAGAGAGAAAGCTGAACTACTCATACAGGTTAAGGGACTTCACAGGTCCCTCTCCAGCTCATAGCCAGTAAGTCCAGCGTGTCACACCTGACTGACTTTCGTTCTCTCCAACATCCTCATCTGAAATGCTCACCTACTGTCTGAACGTGAGGTGGGTGTTCTCCATGGGACACACCAGGGTCCCATTCATGGACAATTTGGATTAGTGGACACAGAGGAGCACGCCGTGACTCCCCAGCTGCTCACATGGCCCGATTCCCTGCCGGTGGGAAGCAGGGTGATGGGGTAGGGTGTGCAGTCGGTTTACTGTCCCAGCCCTGGGAGGTGGGAACCCTGCCATGCCCCCAGGTACAGCACACAGGATCCACAGCCACTTTGCGTGCCCCAGCATGGGGCACCCATTTCTGAAGGTAAAGACCAGGCTGACCACAGTAACACCAGCTCAGTGATTTTAAAACACCTGGTTAGGGGCGGCCCACACAGTGCAGAAAGTCATCAGGCAGAAACCAGCTTCTGTTTGCAGCGTGAAATGGAGGTCATAGCCCTTCCTATTCTGCTGTCTATGCTCTGCCTGAGCTGAATGTGGCCTAGGTGTTTATTGTGCTGAAGGGTTGTGTTTGACAAACTGCCAGCCACTGCTCCCTGGGTTCTCTGACAGAGACAGCGCCCATGGCTACTGTTGCTTTCACTCAGGTAATGAAGAAAGAAAACCTGTGAGACCCTGAAACAAGAGACACTTTATTGTGCACACAGAAAAATGTGCAAGTACAGGCAGCTTCACAAAAGCCTTTGCTTAGGTGTCCCCACAGGGCTGTAGAAGACCCAGGCTAGAAATGCAGGTAGAAGAGTGCTCCCCTCACATGCTATCCCCTGCCAGAGCAGCCTGCCGTGCTCTCCAGTGCCGTAAGGAGGGGATTTGCACCCCCCTAATCCCCTGGAAGGCTCTCCTGCATGCCTGGGGCATGCTCTCCCCAGCAAATGAGTTTCAGCCCCACAAAGCCTTGCTTCTTTCTGCAAACTGCTCTGCTCAAGAGCATCAAAAGCAGATGGCCCTGTCCCACTGATGGGCTGATCCATACCCTGCACCCTGCTGCTTTGCTGGCGGGCCAGGCTGCCCCGGGACCCCTTGGCTAGTGCTGTGGTGCTGAGCCCCCACCCCACTGCAGCCTCGGCAGCAGGGAGGTTTGCACCCATCCTGCAAACCTACCTGTGTGGGGCACCCCAGGGATGGCACCCACAGATGGTGCATTGCACTTTCCCTCGGCAGACTAGGATGTTTTGTAACTGATATCATTTGATGGATATTTGCTTACTTTAGGAGTTCAGCTAATTGAAACACCCAGCACCACAGAATCCCTGCATGAGTCACCACAAGCTTTAATTCCCACTCTGCAGCTCAGATTTCTGATTTACATCCCAGACCAGTTCTGGGGGATTTCTGAGGACCGGGCACTAGAGACTGAATGATACATGCACTTCTCTGGAGGGTTTCCCTCTGGTGGGGCAGCCCTGTGGGCTCCTCCAGGTCACACTGCCTCCAAAGGGAGCAGGGGCAGGAACCATGGGGGGCATTCGAAGCGCTTTAAACTCAGACTGACTTCAAGCAATAAAATGTCTTAATCCCAACCCAGCAATTACAGAACACACCCAATGTGGTGAACTATACATATGCCTTATAGGCATATAATCCTATAATGCAGAGCCACAGATAGTATGATCTACAAAGGAAGAAGTGAGAGCTTTCAGATCCCCCTTTCTTACTCTTCTCTGCTGTGACACAACTGGGTCTTTCTTAAATCCATTTGTAACCCTGAATTTCCTGTGTTTTCTGCAATTACGAAAACCCATGTTTTACTTTAAATTGCTTACACATTCTTGCAATAGGAGTAATTTCTAAAAGTGTAGCCAAGTAATTTGATTTTGAGAAGTGCTGTAGAAGAGACAAGGGTAGACACATATAATTTGTCTCCTACCAGCTTTATGAGTGTCTCTTTCTCAGAAAAGGTAACAATTTCACCCAGAAATAATTCTGTTAGACATGAAATATCAGAGCTGTGAATCACTGGGCATTTCAGAGCATCACTTCACAGCAGGAGAGCATCTGAAAACTGCACCAGAGACAGAGGTTTAATTCTTATTGTAGCACTAGGGAGGAAAATGCAATCAAAAACAGCTATAGGAAGTTGCAGTACAACAGAACTATTTATTTTACTAGTTGCCTTCCTGGGAAAAGGAAACCAGGAGATTATAGTTATTCTTCCAGCAATACTGTTGATATGTTCAAGGTAGTAACTAGGATTCACAACGCTGCAATTAAGGACTCAGGGAAACATGTTAAATAAGTTCCTCTCAAAGACTGTATTGTCGTCTTCACACACACGTTGCTTTTAGGTATCCATATAGCAGGATAATAGCTGGTTCTGCCAAGGAACATCTTTTCTGATGTTCTGAGAGGGCAGTGAGACCAATCTGTATCAGAGGTTTGTAAAGGCAGAACGGATTCTGAATTGTGGGGGTAGTCAGTTATCGTCAGGTTGAAGGCTTTAGCTCTGACTACATCTGAAGGTCACTCGTTCTTTGTTCCCATCTCTGCAGCTAGACATAACACCACTATTTCAACATACAACACTATGGGAGCTCCCCTCCCACAAAGGCAGTCCTTGAGGTTGTCACTAGTTAGCCAGGGCAGTTGCTTCATCTGTAACTTTTAGGACTTGCCCCATTCTGCCATGGGATAAAGCTGTTTCCCTGTGCCCACTGCTAATTCTCAGGACCACAATGAGTTTTCTTACTCTTCCCAGCGCTGAGGTGGATAGAAGAAGGAGAATAAGCATGTTTATTCTGAGCACTGTGTGTTGCAAATGACAATAATTGGGGGCCTGCTGAGTTGCCAGGCTAATTTAAAGACATAGGACCTGACCTTCAGGAGAAATTTATTCGCATAAATTGCATGGACCTTAAGCACTCAGTATATCTGAAAGCTAGCACATGCTATTTTCTCCAGATTACTGCTGCCAGTGTAAAACAGGTGTCAAAGGCTATTATAAAAAAAAAAGGTGGCCCTTGCAGGTTGTTATGTCAAAGTCTAGGCATCTAAAAAGGATAATATGCTGAGTACTAGCCTTGCATGGCTTAACTGGATTAGCCTTTACACCCTAAATGTCTGGAATGTCTCCCAAAGAGGTAGAGAGTGCCTTTCCTTGAAACAGTCCTCTTTTTCGACCAGCTGATGGAGACCCATTGTTCACAGAGATGCCTGGTTACCTAATAAGATGATGAATTTGTAATACAGTGGCTGTTTACAGGAGCAGACATGGGACATGCTTAAGCACGAGCTTAAGCAGGAGGATAGGCTTAACCATGAAACCTCTGCAAAAAGTGGTGGCAGTTTCTTGAGCTGCAGTCCTGACACTCACTATTGAAACACTTTGCCAAGTCAGTCTTCCATCATAGAGCTCAGTCTTTCTTTAGGAAGCGTTTTGCTTCTCTCCAAGTTCTTCAGCAGGCTGCTGAAGTGAATACATGTCCTTTAATCCAGGTGTTCACCTGGTGAGGGGACAGAGTCAAGAGCCTACAAACTTTGGGGATCCTCCTTCCCAAGCATCTGAGTCTGTGACTGCCTGACACCCTGGGCTCCAGGTCTGACCAAGCTGCAGTGTGGGCACTGAAGTGCTTGTCAGGGGACTGTCCTGTAGCCAGGATCTTCTTTCTGGTTTTGGGTTGGTTTTTTGTTTTTTTTTTCAGAGACTCTCAGCACAGCCAGAATTATCAGAATCATTTGTGAGATGAACTGACTGTTCCTCCTCAGCTCATTCCCATCTCTCAGTCCTAGAATCTCGATGCATTTCTCAGCTTCCCAGGACACAGGAGTATAATACAGTGCAGAACAAAAGCCTGAAATGATTTTTCAAGGGAAAAAAACCCCACAACTAAATACTCTTAAATAATGAATACAATGTGTTGCTCCATTTATGTCATATATTGTCTGTAATCACAAAAAATAAGAGAGCAGTGATCCTGCATTTATCTGAGATGGAAGATTTTGGAACAGAATGCGAGCTGCCAGAGATGTTTGGGTCTATAGAGAAATGTCTGCATAGCAAAGAGGTAGATGTCCAGTTTGGCAGAAGACCTTGCTAAAATCATTCATGATGTATTTCCTGCATCTGCCTTAAACCTTCAGGAGGCCTTCAGCAGGTCTTTTGTCATTTCTCATGCTTTTTTTCCTTACACTTCAGCCTCTGCATCAGTGTTGGCACTGTGATGTCAGGAGAAATCCAAGAGGGATGCTCTTCTTGTCTCTGAATGCCATTTTGCATTCAAAGTGGTTGGTGGTCATCAGCAACGGACATGAGCCACTCCAACCATTTGTTTAAACATTCCTGGGCACTAATCCACACAAAGTTATAAACAGTGTGATCTATGATGTGTGCATGTAAGTGTAGGAAAAAAAGGACAATCTGGAGAATTGTGCTGAGATGATGTATGTCCTTGCTAGAAATGTGTTGAGTTTGTAAAGGCTGGGCAAAAATAAATAAGAGGGGGAAAATTCACTGGTTCCCACCTGCCTCCTAACAAATAAATCACAAAGGCTTTCCATGCCTCCCTTGAGATATTTAATTTGCTCTGCTCTCCCCCCAGCCACAATGAAAGAGGCTTTTCTTCCACTTGAACTGACCTTTGGCAAACATTTCCCTTTCAATTAAGATCTGAAATGTCCTTGTGGACCACTCGTGCCGGAGACAGTGGGAAGAAGGCTCTCTGAAGCCACTCAGACACGAATCAGGACAGAGAATAATTACTTGAATTCATAAGGTTAATTCCAGTCTAGACGAAGGCAGAGATAAGTCATTTAGAGGTCTCCATCAGAGAACAATGTTTGTCTTTCTGGGCTCTCTGGTCTCCCTGTGCTTGCTGCTTACTATATACTATGAATATTTCTCTCATGGACTGTTGAGCAATTACTGTGTCTGAGCACTAGGCTTGCTTTCCTCATGCCATCATCAGGTTGATAGTCCAGTGTGAGCCTCTTAGGTATGAGACTTTGACTGTGGCTTGACCTGGCTCACTGGAGTAAATGGAAAGCTTCCTGTGGAGAGCAGGGTGTTTGGCACCAGGAAATCATTGCCTGAGTGAGCTAAACAAAATTTATTCAAAACATACATCAAAAATTTGCTGCATGCAAACTTAAAGGTGAAGCCTAGGTTGACTTAATATACAGTCTTAATAAAAATGGCCAAGATAACTAACTAGAAGAGGTAAAAAAACCCCATCAGATTAATGATTGAAGGAACTTCAGAGGGTAGACTGAGCATGTTCTTATCCAGACTAAGTTCTCCAGATTTTGCACATTCTTGCAAAGGGGCCAATATTGCAGGCAAATTACTGACTGGAGACCAGCTATGTGGTGTGCTGTGAAACACTTGGGTTTCCCCACTACAATTATTTGGGTGTCGTGGCACTACGGTGTCAAGTCAGCTGTATGAACAATGGTGTCAGTGTTGGGATGGTTGAAGGATGAGGTATGAGCTTGGCTTGTGAAAAGAAGTAGCATCTTTCAAGACAAGGTTTTATCTCACAACCAAAACTATCATATGCTCCTGTGCAAGGGTAAGTGAAATGGGACAAACAGTGGCCCAGCGCTCATGCATTTCTTGGTGGGTGGCACATATGCTACATGCCTGTCCACATTCTTAAGTCCTAAGCCTCCTAACTGGCTATGGTGTAATCAGTATTACATCATTGCTGAAATTTTTTCTTTCTTTGGCTTTGGCAGTTCTGCCTGTCTCAAGACCTCTTTCTTTTTCTCTGCTTATTCCTTTAATGTTTCTTGTCATCGCTTCTTCTGTTCTTCTTTCTTCCTTTGAAAAGAGTAAATCATAGTACATTGGTCATCTTCTCTGCATCCCGACTACGTACTCTTATGTGCTTATAAGAGTGACTCATTAACCTGAAAGTCACATGATTGAGCTAAAATTTCAATATCTTTTGCATCTTACTCCCTTTGCCTTAGTTGTCACTGTTCTTCTTGACTTCAGTGGTCTCCCATTGACCACTCTTCTTGTCTTTCAGGTCCCCTCTAAGGTGAATTCTTACAGCTTCAGTTACTTGCTGTGCCCAACATGATGTTGGCACATCAACTGTGATGGAAATTTACCAATCCTTCCTCCTCTTGGCCTTCCTTTCTCTTGGCCACTTAAACCTAATGCATGTGCACTGATAAAGCGATTTCCTTCCCTGTTTTATCCTTTTCTGCTGCTGTCTTCTGTATAATTACATCAAGCACAAATATTCTCTGTTTCCTTTCCAGGTTTCTATCTGTTCATTCATTTTAATGACTTGTTGATTTGCATCCTCTCTATGCCAGGAATTCTAGCCTCATTTGCCTGGATATCCAGTTTCCCACTGAGTAAACACATGCTTTCTTCATTGCGGATGGAAGACCCTTTGGATACTAGTCTTTAAAATCTGTATCTGATCATTTTGCTAGGCATTTTTACTGTGCTGCCTACACAACAGTGCCAGTAAGCATGATTATGCAGGCATCCAAAGAAATAAAAAGGCCTATTCTGTGTATTTTTTTGCCCACACATTTACATGTATGTGACTGAACTATTCATAGATTTGCTTCTATGTGTGTGATTTGCCTAAACAGGATCAAAGTAATTGAGGAGACACTGTGAGTAAGTATATAAATAGCTGGTCTGTGACTTAAGTTTTGATGGCACAGCTTTGGCATGCTTTGAAAAGTCACCTGCTTGTGTCTCTGTTTCCTTATCTTTGAAATGGGAATGATTTTGCTTACCCAGTTTACCAAGTAATTTGAGACCAAGTCATAAAATGTGCTATGTAATAACCATACAGTGTTGTTTTTCCTGTCCCATTCTTCCTCATTATGTGTCACACCAACTGGTTTCATCTGCTGGTACATTAGACCATGGACGTCTGAAGGAATCCTGTGTTTTTCACTGTATGATGGCAGAGGCATTGCAGTGCTCTGTAACTTTCAGGTCCTAATGCAGCACAAACAACAGTGATATTAAAAGCACCTCTCCTGGAGCTATGGACAGTGCTACAAAGGGGAACGCTAAGTGTCTGCACTATATAATGGGGATCTAAAGCAATTTCTTGTGACATTTTATAGTCTGACAGTTGCCTGAAAGAGACCCCATATGGGATGTAAATTGCATGTGTTGCTGCCATATGCTTGGGGAAGCAAGATCCATTTGTTCTTTTAGAATAGAGAAGCCTGCTGAATTCAAACCAGAAGTCAGATACGCATCATGTTCATCTCAGCTTGTGTTAGGGCTGTAGCAGTTCTTTATTCTTCTGCTTTTGAGCGCTGCGTAAAGCTCCATTTGGTGTAGCTGAGATTCTATCACAGGGAACTCGTATATTATTTTTAAGGGATGTATCACATCGTGGTTGAAAACTGTATTTTCACTCCAAGGAAACCATATGAGCTCCCCCATATAACATATGAAGCCAAATTAAGGCACAAACCTGACTCCATGAATTTCCTGGCTTCATGAGTGTTCCAGTCACTTACATGGGGGCTGAATTTGGCCTGGGATGCACATTAGTACACTGGATTGCTATTTGAAAGCTAAGAAGTTTCTGTTCAATCTTTTAAAGATTTTTATCCTTCTCTAGAAATTCACACGAAAGATAGATAGAATGGGTAGGAAGTCTGAATTTTCTCTATTCTCTGTTTCTATGTTCTGATGCCTTACAGTTTTTAGGGATTCTTGTTCCTTGTTTGAGATCTGTAACAGTTTTACAGCTATGCATAAATAGAAGAAATAGCAACTGGGGAGGAACTGAAACTGCCAGGCTGAACATCTCCATTAGTAACATGCACAAGATGCTGATCTTACCTGACCCCTGCTCTAACTAAAACCAAGACAATTTTTCCATAGCCAATTGTGTTCTGAAAGGAACAGCACAATAGTTCAGGCCCTTAACAGTATCTGTACTTCCTAATAGCACCTTTATCCCTTTGTTTTGGTTTTGTTTTTTTTTTTTTTCTCTTTGGCCCTGAGCCTTAAGAATCATGAAGCAGAAACAGCATGATCCTAAGAGAATATTTTCCCTCTGGAAAAGAAGTGCCAGGCTGTCCCAGTTAAAATTTTTGCAAGATCCATGTACTAGATCGTAAGAAAACTGTTACGCTTCCAAAATACCTCTTATTCAGGTGTCATCCGAGGTTAAGAGGTTTGCAAGCATTCAGCAGCTGCATCAAACAAGATGCCGCAGGGCAGATGTAGGCTAGAGACAAAAGCAGGCATTTCTGAGAGAGACGCATTTAATCCTGATGTGGATATCCAATGCAGTCCAGAGGTAACATGTCTTAGACCCTGCTGTTACTTTCTCCTAGCTGTAAATAGTGTATACATGACCACTCCCCACCTGGACATCTCCAGTGAGAGGAGTCCCTCTCACAGTGTTTTAATCTGGGTTGCTGAAATTAACTGCTGCTTTGAAAACATGTGTGAATGGCTTCCCTTGGGTCAAAAAGTAAGTCTGCAACACAGCCCTGAGTAAAGGTTAAGACAACTCGGTTCATACACTAGTAATATCCCTGCCTCTGACTCTTCACCATGTTCTCATCTCTTTCATTGCTTGTTTTTGATAATGTGACCAAACGACACGTTTACTGTGAATGTTTGAGTCACTTGCTGTCTTTCATTTACATATTGATAAAAGTCGTAAACCATGAAATAGGCTAGTCTTGTATCATCCGTTTTTCCACCTTCCTGCAGGGATTTGAATATGTCTCCTGCAAAGAAATTTCAGGCAGTTTACCCACCTCTAAGCAAGGGCAAAGCATTCCTCCTTGTTCTCTAACCTACATATGGACTGCCAACAGAGAGCATTACACTCGCTGGAGCATTTAAGAGAGAGAAAAGAAAAAGCAAGCCAATATTGTGAAAAAACTCCCTGGAACAGAAAAAGGAAAACAAAACAATAAATTGGAAAAGAAAAAGCAACTAGAATGGGTTAAAAGGGAGTTTCCTATGAAAGCTTTCGAATGGAGCTTTTGTTGTATTTGGATGCTGTATACAGAGCAGAGACCTCAGGCTATGTCATGTGCTACATCCCTTTGGTCCCATTTCTGTGGCATGATAGTCATTGCTGTCTGCCTCATGGCTGCACCAAAAGCAGGGGCAGTCAGAAACCAGACATCCCGTCCCCGGGAAAGCTTCAGGGCTTCAAAACCCAGTTTCATTCTGAATCATAAATAAAAGTGACCATCACAGATTTTTTTCATAGAGAGATATGTTCAAACACTAAGGGAAAATTGTTTCCTTTGGACTTCATTCTACTTCATTTTGTGTTTATATAAAATAGCGGTGTGACATAAAAGCTGTTGCAAAAAGGTAAGAACAAAATGTTTCAACATCTTCTGCAAATATTTTAATGAAAGCCATATGTACCAGTAAAAAAATTCAGTTTTGTCAAACCACTGGGAAAAAAAAATCCCTCTAAAAAAGTCTGCTGTGTCTTTCCAATACATTCACCTACTAGTTAATATTAGGTATTGACCAATCAAAGATATGTATCTGCATGCTCCTCTTTCGATTTCCTTTCTGGAAGAAAGAAGGCCATCTAGTGATTTATGGAGGCCTATGAAGACCAATAGACTTTTTTTTCCAATGGAAACTACTCTGAAGATTTTTCATCTCTGTGTCATATCAGGATTTAGGCTTCAGAGACAAAAAGGAAAGTTGGTAGGAGAGTTAGAAAGGAGGTGCCGTAAAACAGCTGTGCTGGATGGTTGCAAATGAGTAAAGATTGACCTCACTAATTAAAACTAACCCAAGCTGAATATCAAGTATTTGTATAACATCATCACTTGCCATCCCTTTATTAAAATATCGTGGGACATAGGAGCCAGGCATTCATTGCATTCACACCTGAAAGCAGCAACACCATAGGCAGCAAGGAAGTAAAATCCCAGGTCATTCAGGAAAGTAAATATTCCTCTGTCTGTCTGTTGGTCATTTGTCCTCTCTTCAGTGGTCTCTTTAGCAATAGGTTAGCGTGGTAGAATAATGTATGTGGCTGAGCATTTGTGAAACTCTAATACTTGCTTAAGCCAGAAAATGAGCTTGTGCGCTATTTGACAATCCAGCAATTACTTACCATCATGTTACTTTCGTTTGGAAAGAAACAATGATTACAGGAAAGTCACAACACACTGCATTAACAAAGCATTTACAATGCTTTTACAAAGTACATACTATTTTACAAATCGATCTGTAAATATATCCCTGAGTAAGGAGATTCAAATTGAGACTTCATTTAGGGAACACCTCCTTTGATTAAAGAAATATGCTCCTGAGAACAGCTGGAGCCATTTGCCAAGATAAATCAGATGCTACTCTCAACTTTTACGGGTTGCTAAACCCATGAAATATATGGTATGTCTAGGATTTGTTGGCTGCATTCTTTTACTATGAACACAGATACTGCAGTTTGCTAACAAAGAAAAATGATGGACCCAGCAGACTATGGCAAAGGCATATCTTCTTTTCTCGTTCTTACTGATTAGTGCTGAGAGAAAACTGCTTTGGTGAAACCTCTGGAGCCTACTGATTTTTCCCATATTGGGCATGAGCTGAAAACAGGCCGTCTCTATTCACTCTTTTTACCTCTAGAAAGGAAAGTAAAGGAAATATCACCAATTTGTTTGTTTGTTTGTTTCTGTTTGTTTGTTTGGGGTTTTTTTTTTTTTTGTGTGGTTATGTGTTTGTTTGTTTGTTTGTTTGTTTTAATGTAAAGAAGAAGGTTCACTAGCTGTTATATATACCTGGAAGGAATAACTGATTTTTAGGAATGCTGCCTCAAGAGATGGTCTCAGGGACCAGTAAGTCCCTCATGTCTCTAGCATCTCCAAGTTTATCATAAGTGCATCTTTTCTGGACATCATCAACTTATTTAAAGGAAAAAAAATCACTTGTCTTAAAGATGATCAATGGGTTGCAAAAGCAGCAAAAGAGGAAATATATTGCATTATCTTTCCACCCTCTTCCCCTCCCACGCAGGATAGAGAATCTCCACAGAGAAAATTCTCACAGTTGCACCTGAAGACTCTTGGCAAGGGATCCATGAGGATATATGATCTATATCATCCAATGGTGAACTTACTTTGGGTGCTGGAGATAGAGATGATCAAGGATGAGGATGATGTAAGCAAAAAATAATACAGGCATAAATTAATAAATACAGAGGGCAGGTTTCAAAACATATATGAGGCATCACAAACGTATGCTGAAGAGGCACCACAAAAGGATAACAAAATGCTTTGCTGCTCTGTAATGTAAGTTCAGAACTCACAAGAAGCTCCATTTCCAAGCATCACTAGAAATGATCTGCCCAGTTTACATCTTGTTTCACTTTCCTGAAGCTTGTGGTTCTTGGGTGTGGTGGCTGCACAGGTAAAAGGAGGACTGTTGTACCTTGGGGACTTCACTGATCACCAGTGAGATGCACGGTGTTTTCTTATGGAGACCTTGCATTTTCTCCTTCTGTTGTTTTGTTTAGTCTCTGTTCTATTCATGTTACTGTTGTTCTCCTGCTAATCTGTAAGCTGCTTTGATATTCTCCCAGTTGAATTACCAGCCAAAATTCAAAGCGTGGCTTTTGTTGGCAGCTAGGAGAGAAATCACAACATTGCTTCATACAAAAGCATTTAGCCTTCTATTTTTTCCCCCTTTTCTTTGGCGTGGATAGAAAGCAATGGCAAATATATTACTAACAGGAATTGTGAAGTCTCCGGGAGATATTCTATTCAATTTGTGATTTCAATTCTGAATTTTCAGACTAATTCTCTTAGCAATTCCTCTAACTTTGCCTCAGGAGGATGGGAATTGTTCTGAATATTTTTCAAGAGCCATTTTAGCCAGTCAAACTATTATGCATGTTTAAAAGGAAAGATATTTCTTCCTTTCCCTCACCCACATTTCGTTTCAGCAATGACAACTACATAGCCTTTTGCTATGTGCAGTTTCCCAGTGACTGATGTAGCAGAAAGTACCACAGGTGAGCTTCAACACACCTGCACTGAGAACTTGTCTTACTCCATGTTTATGCCAAACACAGAAAATTCCTTCATTAAAGTAATGACATTTTGAAAACAAATAGTACTGCTTAGACCAGTCAAGATTTACATTACGGATGATTTTAAAAGTAGTGTGGATCAAGATAGAGAAAAATCACCCATGTACAGAAATGAGCTATCCATTTGTTATCTTGGGTTGAAACCACAAGCATAATTAAAAGTTTCCAGAGAACCTTCTAGCGCCAATGGCACAGTATGGACCTGCCCGCTCTTGTGGAGGCCAAGGAACATGCATCTACATACAGGAAACAGCCTAAAGAAGATAAATCCATACATCTCTGTTTACACAATTTCTTTCTCTCACTCACTTGACCCCACTTTCACAAACCACACACATGTATATTCTTCCACCCTTTTTACGTATTTCACGTTTGACTTATGCCGATAGCTTAGACGAGCAAACAGTTCAAAAAGTCAAAGAAGCGGTGGTTTTTTTCCACCTACTGGAATAAGAAAACTTAGAAAACACTGTAACAATTCCTACTAACAATAGCAAAGAGTACTAACAATAGATGGCATCCTCCAAATAAAGATCAGGGCAAGGGGTGTGTTTTGGAGCATGCATAGGAGGGAAGAAGAGGTGCATTTTTAAAGACAGATAATTTCTGTGTTCTGATCATTACAGAAAAGATATTTTTTGAAAACACTCAGAAACCAGGAAAGAGGAGATCTCCATATCCTTCCCACAGTTCCTCTTTGTAGACTGGAAAGAAAGCAATATATGACATGTTTCTGAGGATGAGCCGTGTGCAGTTGTTCTCACACGGGTACAGTGACAGCACCAAAAAGCCTGAAGCAGATGGCGGGCATGTGGGTGGGGAGCGGATTGCTGAGATTCCAGGGGGAACAAAGGGAGAATCACTGGGTTATTGGGAGGACTGCAAATGTGCAGGGGCATGGCTCTGTATGTGTTTAGCCACCCTCTGCTGCACCAGCGTATGGGACACAAGCACGCCGGAGGGGTATCAGCTAGTGAGAGGAATGTGGTAGGACAATAATACTCTGAGATGATTAATAAGAGCATGGTGAGAGTTGCTGTTTATATCTAGTTATTCTTCTCCCCTGTGTTATGAATCATCTGATGCACCAGAAACTGAGAAAAGAATTGCAGTGGAGTGTGAAGTGCTCATGACTGTGTACTGATAAGGTAGCATAGCCCACAAAAGCTGGCACTTTGGTGAGCCCTGCAGATCTGTTCTCCTCTTCTTTCAGTTAGAAGTGCAAGCAAAGCATGTAACTGCTCCTCTCTGGCTAGCTCATGCAGGCTTTTGGAATTGGGAGTGCTGGGGCAGGAGGCTAGTGCATATCTAAATCTTCACTCAGCCCAGGTCTGGAAAGCAGGAAGAATGCACACACAGACTTGGAAGCTGGGAAATATCCCTAGGTCCTACAGTAAAGACACAGATCTGAAACTACAATTAGTAGACGGATAGATGAATCACAAATTCCGACAGTAGTCTGCTTTTTCACCAGTGCCTTCATCAGAAACCAGTAGCCCAAAGAGCTTGGGACACTGCAGAGCCTGCTGGAGAAAGACATATTTGGGACAAAAGAGTGGCTGTCATGCAGTCTAGCAAGAGGGAGATGAAACCATGTTACTATCCGGTTTTACATTCCCATTGTCAAGATGTTTGTTCATGAGCACAGAAATACAGACATCACAAAGAGATCAGGAGTTGCATTAGAGGTTCTGGTGGAATGACTAATAAGGAGAAAGAATTGAGAACCTAATCCTATTTCATATGCTCTTTTCTCTGTCCTCAATGTCTAAAATATCCCGCGTGTAGTTCTAGATAGCGTCAATGTCATCCTCTGTCACCAGAGACAGCAGGAGGTACTTGCACACAAAGACCCAAAGACTGGGATCACAACTCTGCATACAATATTCATTATCATGTGCATACACCCATGCTCAGAGATCTGCCTCTGAAAATAACACTCAAAATGAAGTCATTGCGAAGAAGAATAACCCAAGCATGTGCCAGCTCACAGTGATGTGAGGCCACTCACTGCAGGATCTGTGCTGCAAGTCACTGGCTTTTCAGATCAGTAGGCTCAGGGCGGGCTACCCTTACACTGGAGTCATGTTCTGTACCATGAAATGTCCTTTTTTTAACTTGTGGCACTTTTGCTAGAGGAACTCCCACTTAATACTGTAAATTTCTCACACCAGAAATATATCTGTAAACAGGTATTTGAGGAAGGCATGTCTGAGTCCCCACAGGCACGGTTTCTGATGATGCTATTTCATAAGATCCAGGAATATGGACAGTATACAGAATATTATGCCAGGAATGTCAACTGCACAGGGGCCAAGAGATCTCCTGAAACCACTTAGAAGAATATAAAGGCAATCGCTCATTTTCTGTCAGTGCTCATACCTAGTTTATGCAGCTTGTCCTGGTCACTATTATTTTTGTCTTCCTGTCCTATCCCCATAGCAGATGGTTCATCTTGTGCTAATTTGATTCATAAGTTTTCTGGGATAGAGAATGTATCTTGCTGTGCTCGCAGTGTGTACATCTGGCATTTCCTAAATTTCAAGTGCCTGACTATGGAACCTAAATAAATATAGCTTTTGTATAGTGATATTTATAATCTATTTGAATTGTTATATTTATATTAATAATATATCATTAAACATTGGAAGAAAGTCATTTGAGATGCAAAGTGGAGTGGTGGATATGAAAAAAGTATAATGCTATAAAATTTAGAAAATTGCAATATATTCACAAGATGACTGAATTAGGTGTTGCAGGGGTAACTACAGACAGCACTTTTAATTTTCAAGTGCCTGACTTTACAATCTGAATCTTGTTTCTTAACATAATTTATTTTCATGTTTTGATTTGGGTTTGGTTTTTTTTTTTTATGTCATTCTGCAGGGTTGGGTTTTTTTCCATATAGTAGAAAACTATAAAGAACAAATTATATGTAACTGTAACAACTTTCTGCCGTTGTGAGAAGGACTTGAACCCCAGGCAGAAACACAAAGAATGGGACTCAGATCCAGACCCAGACACCTAAGTCTAGGTGTTGCTAGAATAGCTGTCTACATGTGAGCCACTTACCTATCCTGCCCTGTAGTCAATCGGGTCTACAGGGCTTCTCCAAAACGGGTACATGTGGTGCATTCACAGCATTCCAGGTTCTACTGAATGGCACTAACTGGCTCTTCAGTGACAGTAACAGAAGCTGAGACATGCTCATTTTTTCAGCTCATGAAAAATTCCAATTCTATTTGAAGCTGTGACACCAGGCTCTGAGGTTCAGAGACAGCCTCCGAAAATGTGAGACATCTGAATACACAGAGATAATATTTGAAAAAGATATTCCAATACTGGAATTGATTTTAATTGCCTACTACAAACCCAAATAATCAGTAGCTTGAAGATATTTTGGTTTTTATTTAAAAAGTAATATACTTTGTTTCTTTTTCTTACTACTTCACTCTCCAAAGATCATTTGCCTATTCTGATTTTCTTTAGTTAACATCAGAACATAACATCTAAAACAGATTTAGATTTTCATCATGTAACACTCAACAGCAAAGAGCATTGTCTTCCAAAACACAAACCAGAGAGCACTGACATGAAATCATACCTAGTCAGAGCAGGAGGCAAGATTACAGCCCTAATTATAAATACCTTGAACTTGTACTGTTATCTCTGATGCATCGCTGCCCACTACATTACTAGCAACACACTTGTAGATTCCAGCATCAGGAAGCTGGATGTTGTTGATGCCCAGAGCTCCATCCAGGCTGTAGATAAACTGCCCACCATCTATTAGCACAGCATTTCTGCCTTTGAACCAAGTGACTGGTGGGGGAGGGATCTCCTGGGCTTTGCAGGGTATGTCAAGTCTGTGGCCAGCTTGGACTTTCAAAAGCCAAGACCCACACTTCATCTTTGGAGGAGCTAAGGAAGACAAGTTGAGTCTACACTAATGTGAAGAAACTGATGTACAGGATCATTCTTAAGGCTGAGAGAGTTTGGGTTGTTTAGCCTGGAGAAGAGAAGGCTCCAGGGAGACCTTTTTGTGGCCTTTCTATACGCAAAGGGGGCTTGCAAGAAAGATGAAGACAGACTTTTGGCAGGGCCTGTAGCAATAGGACAAGGGGGAATGGTTCTAAGCTAAAAAGAGGAGATTCAGACTAGATATATGGAAGAATTTTTTTTATGAAGAGGGTGGTGAAACACCGGAACAGGTTGCCCAGAGAGGTGATACATGCCCCATCCTTGGAAAAAAACAAGGTCAGGTTGGACAGGGCTCTGAACAACCCGAACTAGTTGAAGACGTTTCTGTTCATTGTAGGGAGGCTGGACTGGATGAATTTTAAAGGTCCGTTACAAACAAAGCCATTCTATGATTTTATGAAATTCTTTTCCATTTTGGACATTTTAGAAAACGTCCTTTATTTGCTGAGACACCTACTCCACCTGCAGACACCCATACTGCAGACATCTGGTGCCAGACACCCCTCCAGAAGGTTGTGGGTCTCTTGCTCTTCCTTTGGACCTACAAAATTTGCCGAAGAGAGAAGGATGTCTGAAATAGCACAAGACAGTTATATTTGGACAACTGAACTCAGCCCTGAGTGTCCCTCCAGGCTGGGGAATGGACATATTCAGGACTGCCATGCTCCTTACTTGATATGGGGTCTTTGTGGCATGCATGGGGAATGAGGAACTGAGGGGAGGAGTGGGAACACTGATGTTTAACATGGTGCTCCAGAAGAGAATGAGCTCTGCTGCTGTCTACGGGGCTCAGAAAAATGTATGATTGTACAAGGAGAGGGAAGGCCCCCAGCCTGTTTCTCTTCTCATCACTGATTGCTTCAGCAGAGCTTCTGGGGCATCCCAAGAGGAGTGAGGTGAGCAGTTTTGCTAGAGCCACAGCCCATTCTCAGAAAGCTGATGCTGTCAAGGAAGCAGGTTTTTCCTAAAGATGAAAAGTAACGGTGACTTTTTGGGAACAATATATTTTTCACAATAAATCAGTGAAAACTTAACAAGAATTCCACTTTTCCAGCTGAAAAGACTTTGCTGCTGCTGAAAATCCAGCCTCCCTTTCTCCTCCAAAAGACAGAATATATGAATGTTTCACATGAAACATCACAATGATCTTTTGTGGTGGAAAGCATTAAGCAACGTAAAATGACATGGCCCTTATCCGCTCCTCTTGAAGTAATCAGTAAGTGGTATAGGCTTTTAAGAGAGGATAATGAGGATAGAGTTGCTTATCACAGACACTATGCCATTTAAATGGGTGCCTGACAGGCAAATTATCTTGGAACTTGTGAGTACTGCTGTACCAGCCCCTGCATTGGTTTGTGTGATGCTCACCGAGTCTGGAATGCAAAATCAGCTGTTCTGACGGAAACCACAACTCTGTGAGCTATATTCAGAAGACATTAATGAGATTTTGCTTTGGGATTATCAGTACAAAATGGAAAGCCCAAGGGACAATTGCTCTCTAGCAATATTACCACATTTACATAAAACAGAAGTTCAGGTTTACCAAGAACTAAAAAATCAGTTAAAAATTAATTTAAATAGGGCATCACCTGATTTCATACAAATCTGGTCCCATGCTGAATCGGAAGTGTATCAGTCTTTTGTATGGACAGGCCTTCTCAGTCATGCCACAGGCAGGCTGTCGATTGCACTGCGCAGTTTGATGTTCTGTCATGTGTTTTCCCAGCTGATGAAGTTGTGTTCTCAAAATGTGCACAGCTCACAGGTGGCCATTTTCAATGTGTCTGTGGATGACTGTGTCGTCCAGACAACGTATCCTGATACACACTTGTGCTTGTATCCTGTTTTGAGTAGATGACATGCTCACCTACTTATGTTCAGTCTGGAGACAGGACTTCAGGGAGATGTCATGGCCTCTTTATTAATGACGTACTCAGCCACATGCCACCACAGTGTCTGAAAGCCTCTGTAACTTATTCAGAACAGGGAGGTTAGTAGACGGGTTTCGATTTCTTCTGAGGTGCTAGGACTTTATCCTAGCCTCCTACAGTCGGAGGGTTTGTTTTTTCCTACACTGCTTCCAAACCACTGTGTTTAAGAGCTACTAATGATAGCTTTTTGTACCCTTGCTGCTGGGCACTTATGTTGGCAGGCGGTGTGGGACATGGAACAGACTCATGGCTCTGCTGCAGTGGTGGCAAAGCAGCCTGAGTCAGAGAGCACATCCTCCAAGCTCCCTCAGCACACCAGGTACAAATAGCTTTATTTTTCTTCGTGTGTAGCCTTTACACACTGGGGGCTGGAAAAGAATTCAGAGGTGTGTGGGAGGTGGAATGCCCTGGCTGGAATGACCCATGAATCTGTGTCTGCATGATGCTGAATTCAAGGTAGTGATGAGGCCAAATAGTGAATGAGCCCACTCAGGCACTGGGATGAGGATCAATATCTGTGCTTGCATTAACTACTCCTGTGAGTTCTTTCTCCAGGCTAAGCCAATGTCCATATGCCCTAGTTCAGATTTTTACATATTCTCATCCGAGATCACATCAGCTTTCCTGATGGACCTGTTTCTGGTTTGTATCCTGAAGCAATAGCCACTACACATTTCTGCCCATTGTTGTAAATAATTCATGTCTGGCTCCTCAGAAAATTTCTGGGAAAGTCCCTGATGTTGTCTCCATTTTTACTTCTCAGCTGCCAAGTTTCAAACTTCAGAAGATGAGGCCTCATTATAATGGAGCAACTTGTTATACTGCCTATTAGCTAAAGACCACTGTGATCCCTGAAGAAAATTATTGGAGTGTTATAAGAAATTCAATAATCTTAGTCATAACATATGAGTGGGTTAAAAATCCACAGTTCTTTGTTTAAATACTGTGTTTTGGGCAGAGCACAGAGTTGCCCATAGTGTGCTATTAAAATACAGTAAGGCAGAGTATTATATACTAATGCAAAACCATAACAGCGATAGCAGAAGAATTGTGGTATGGAACTAAATCAAGCCATGTATTTTGTAACAGTCCAAATGCACCCTGACTCTAGCTGATTACTAAATTACTGCTGTAGCTGATGCATGGACATGCTGGGAATATACAAAGAGTCGTTCTGACTGTTATTCAACCCTTTTCCTCTGTGGAATGACAATTTACCATTTTTCAGTCTCCAGTACTCCTTCCTCTCTGCTCAGATGTGCTTAATTATTCAGACACATTTAATTATTGGTGTTATTGTAGCACGATTCATACCCCAAGACCCAACACATTAACTGTCATACCAAGATAAAACCAAGATGTCACTGAAGACACCCTTTTCTAAACAGGTTATCTCTTCATTTTCCAGTGGAAACCTCTTTTACTGATTTTCATACTCCCAGCAAGACATGAGCTTTGCTTTTTCAAAGTATTGTTTCTTTACTGTAGCTACTGGGTACAGTATACAGCTATTTCTGTATCTTATTTAGTCTTATTTATCTTTCATTTGCTTCTCTCTTTGTAGGAGCCTTGTTTGCTCCTCACTCTTAGTATGCAATGATCCTTCCTCAGACACGTTCACCCTCAGCACAATCACTGAAGTTTTGGGAACACATGACTATGCCTATACATGCACACACAAGCCCGCATTCAGCTCCACCACCAGTACACTCATTGCTGTCCGTGCTGCTGAGTCCAATCTGCTCCAGCACGACTTTGCACATGCACACCCATACACTGTTGTTATTACGTGAGAAATTACCTCCCACTCAGTCAAGTCTCTATTGAGTCTTAATCTCCTTTACCAAAAGAAAAAGCTCACATCTCTCTGCAGAGACTCCATTTCAATGGCTCTTTGTATCCAGGATGGCCCCAGTGAATCAACAAACCCTGTCCAGGATGAAGCTGAATACAGAGTATTTCAAACCAGTATCGCACCTCTGTTACAGGCTTTTCCTCTCCCCAGCCTCAACATTCTCAGCCTGCTAAGAGCCACCCCTCTGTGGAGAGAGGAAACCTCTTTCCAGGTATTTTGGCTTTTCTGGGACATTGTACAGCTCCCATTTCTTTTTCAAGAAACATAACTGACTTTTGGTTTTGTGCATGAAACAAGACAAGGTCGGAATGATGGTGTTGTTTATCTTGGTTTGCCTCTCTGGTCTCCTTATCGTGGACTAGGCCAGAAGAACTGGTTGATGGCTCGGTATTGCTTCATAACTTATTACATTTGTGTTTCCTTCCTACTGCTCTGGAAAAAGATGCTGCCTGAGGCAACGAAGGCTTTATAGCATCCTGAGTCATTCCTCACATGAGGCAGGGTGATCTCAAGGGCAATAGTTAGGTTAGGAGACAGACTGAAAAATCTCATGGTCCTCTATTCACTCCAGAATAAACATGGTCTCCTTTTCCTTAGGTTCATTTGCAGGAGCTCTGCTATTTATGTAGCAGAGGATGGTTACCCCCAGTCTTCTAAATTTACTCCCTGAACAGTTACTGGCAGTGCACAGATTTGAAAACTTGAGAAATCATGGGCATTTCTTGATTAGAAGAGTTAGATTAACTAGAACTGCCTGTAGAAGAGAAATATCCAGTAAAGAAACTTACCATAACCTTTTGTTGTCTGAACATTTATCCTATCTGGTCATGAAGATGGGCGGCAGAGCATGCAAATCTCTCCCATTTCCTTAAATCCTCACTATGGCTGTTGGAGTATGATTTGTATGGTTGGGATTTTTTTTAAGCTGGCTACAAATATTAACACCCTGTTTTCCCTGACTGCTGTAGACATGGGAAGGAGGTCCTCCTGAATTGTTCAAGAGTCACTCTTCTCTAGACCATGGAAACAACCCAGCATACATCAGAGAGAAGAGGCATAATAGTGACAATAATCTACTCAATGAGCAAATAGTTTCCTTGGTGGTGGTCCCCACAGTCCCCACAGCACAGGCATTGCTTTTTCTCAATGTTCCTGAGGGTGCAGGTCAGCACAAAACGGGTGAGGTGCAGCTCTCTGCCTATTTCCACCACCGCACATGCACACATACACAATCCATGTCGTAAGTTAGTGAGGACAGCCAGAGACTAAGCAACATCCATTCAGCAGAACCATGACTGACTCATCTCTGATGACATAGAAACTCTTTATTTGAGCCCTGCAGATAGAGTTCAGCCAAACCCTCAATGATTTTCAGTCATAAAACTCTAAGAAGACGACAGAATTTCTAAAAATTGAAAGATATGAACAAATTAGCATGAGATCAGAAATTAGAAGAGTCTTGAAAATAAGATTTGGGACAGCTTAATCTTAGAACCAAAATGTTTCCAGATGGGCAGAACCTTCAGGTAGGTTTAATGTAGCAACTGGTGGGAAAACCACACTATGCAATGCTAAGAAAGGAAGGGAGGTGACGGGAAAGAAATAAGGTGCACTAGTGGGTATAGAAGATGGTGCAAATATTTCTTTGCTTTCTAGGCATCTAGAGAGTCTCATATTTCTGTGGCAGCGAGCTTTAAAGCATATTATGTTTGCAATTAATACACTCTTCTGCAGACTGAAATAGGTGTTTTCTATACTGACTATGAAATAAGAGATAAAAATAGCCTGTAGAGTCTAATAATTCTGAATATTCAATAATTAAACTACACTTAGCACTTGCACAATACATTAATTTCCAGAGCAGTGCATGAACAGTAATTAATAGTTACCATAACTGCCAAAAGGATGTATAAATATTATTCCTGGTTTATAAATATGAGAAAAAGGGGAGGGACAATAAATGAAATGATGAAGGCTACTGGGAAGTTATTAGGAGAGGCAAGATGAGAAAGTGGGTGTCTGTGGACCTCATCCTCCAGTAGTCAGTAAAATGGGTTGCTCTTCACGAAACTGAAAGATGGGCACAGACTATCACTGGTGGAGAACAAGGGAGCGCTACACATACTGCTGGCTGCTTTAAATGGCTGCAGGAGTGGTAGGCAATGGCACATCAGGTTCTTCGTCTCCTGGTCCCAGGTTCAGATAATAACATCCCCATACATCACTCTTCTGCAAAGGAAGTATGGTTCAGTTACCAGAAACTCAGGGCAGAACTGGAATCAATTAACTCTGCATTAAAACTGGGGAAGAAATTTGTGTTAAACATTAAAACTGGGAAATAATTTAACTATTACACAACAGCAGAACACAGTACGAAAGGACTTTATACACGTAGGCAAGTTTGTGCATGTAAAGTGAAATCCATGCCCCACTTCAGGCAGTAGGCTATATTAAATTTAGTAATTTGTGCACAGGTTGTTTGTCTGAAGACTGTAGAGGGCACCATATGGTTCACCATTCTCATTATTAAACAATGGGGCAAGAAAAAGGATGGAGGACTTATATTTCCTAGGATAGGTTAGTAATAATAAAATGTTACCATCACCATACAAAGAGGTGACAAGAGTCCTTCACTAGCCATCCCTGCTAATCCACCTTTCTCCTTCAACACCGTTCTCAGAACTGTTACAGCAATATTTATACTCTGCCAGAATCACTTCTCAGTAAGTAAAAAATGGTGACACAAGCAGCCAGCACAGCAGCCAGATATAACTGTGAGCTCCTCTTCTTCATGTGCACTCCCAATGTTTTGTCTTCAGAGACTTGCTGTGGGGCATCTCTGGCAGATTTCTGCTCTCATGTAAACGTGCTGGTGGCTCCAACCACCAAAGCTGAGAGCTGTGCAGGCAGAGCCTGGCCATAATCAGGCTTTCTAATTTTACAGCAGCACTACATTACCACTAGTGAAAATCTGCAGGGCACTGAGATTGATCTCAGCAGTAAAACTGCACCCACGGATGCTGCCTGTATGACCCTGTTTAAATTGGAGCACTGCAGAAAAGACAAACTATTGTGATTGCTTTTATTCCAGTCTCAACAACAGATATTTTCCAGCCTGGTGTATTGATAGGAGGGAGAAGAAGAATAATCCTTGACTGTCTTAGCTGTGTCAGCAGAAGCCTCTGGTGCAGATCCAGATATACTGGCAAGAGTTCATGTTTGCTGGCATAGTTTAGCTTGCTCATAAAACACAGCTTTGCTTTCTTTAGGAGCACAAAGAGCAGAAATACAGCAACACACCCAAGTGCGAACTGTTTCGTTCAAATCGGTGTACCTGTACTGCTATAGAAGTAAAGTCCTTGTAGGACCGGCACAGCTTACAACTGCCACACATGAGCTTTGAGAAACTTGAACTACTGCTTTAATATGTGACCAGCTCCAGCTGTCACTCACTCCCAGTTGCAAAGTTTATCACCCCCCCCCCCAGCAATGTGAGGAGACGGAAATGTCAGCTGTTCCTTTGTCACTCCAAATTGTGGTCCACAGTATTAGTCGAAGGCCTTAATGTGCAGGACTGTGAATGCGAGCAGATGCAGTTGGGTGCACGTCCCTTTCTGCTGACTCTTACAAGGTTGTGACTTTGAACAGGGGGACAAAGTGGGCAGCTGGAGGGAATAACATCTTAAACTATACAGCAAGGGTTATGATCTGGTAAAGGCCTTTGTAATGTATAAACTGAACTGAGAAATACAAATGTGAATAATATATCAGCTGCTAAAGCCCCCCAAGAAATAGGGGGAATACGTGGGAAATTTCATTTCTGTGCCAGCATAGCCCCATGATTTCTGTGCCTGAAACCAGGATCCAACCCTAGTGCTTTCCCTTTTGACTGAGTCTCTAGCAGAGAGGGATGATGCTTATCAAGATTTTATGTGCTTGCTGGTAGGGAAATCTGCAGACCGGCATCTTTCTGGTGCATGCGTGCGTGGGCAGGGTACAGTAGACCCCTGGGACCTGTTCTGGTAGACATTTAAACACACAAAGAACCTCCCTGCTTATCCTGATGCCTCTGGCTGGAAGGTGAGGGTGATGGAGCCAGAAGCAGAAGAGGCTAGAGGAAAATGGCTCCAGCTGGCCTTCAAGAAGGGGCAGTTGGTGTCTTGTCACAAAAAAAGTGGATCCTACTTGGTGACCACTTGTGTTATTACTGGCATATTGCAAGGAGAAGAGTCTCCTGCCACTTCCTATATGAGACTCAGACTGCCTCTTGCTATCTTTCCTGCTGAGTACCACAAGGATTAAGAGCTAAGCCCCATTAATGATTGCAGGGGGGGTACACTGTCAACAGGAGAGACGGAGGGTTCCTTACACTCCCTCCCTGGCTCCCCTCCATGCTGAGGTTGGCATTCTGTCATAACAGACAAAACTAGATCTTCTTAGGCTGAGGAAAGCAGGGGGCAAGGCCACTCACCCTCAAGGCACATTTCCCATGCCTTAGTCTTATTACATAGTGAGATGGCAGGGAGAGGCAGATGAAGAAAAAGATGTGCTCCTGTCACTGCCTTTTCTTTAAAAAGCTGCTGATCCTCCTCAGAAAAGCAGTACCTCCTGGTGGAATGAGTCATCCAGCATTTCCTACTCATTTCTTAAATTATCAATGGAGAGAGAGAGAGAGAGATGCTCAGTCAAAGACTGAATTTATATCTGGAAGTTTCTAGGGATACCTCTTTCCCTCTCCTAATGATACACAGAATTTGCTTTAGGAAGCTGGGCATAAATGTTTCTACACCATGGGTTAGATGCCTAAAAAGTAGGCTTGTGCTGGCCTAAATTAGATACATTTGGGTGCTTGTTTATGCTTGAACAGCACTAACTCAGGAGTCACATTGTAAGAGAACATCTGTGGTGCTCCAGCCACTGACTGGACCTCAGCTCATGGGACAAGTCCAGAGCCAGATTCAAGTAAAAATCCTGAAATTTGTGTAGTTAGAATGACAGACCCTTGGTGTCAGAAAACCACCCCTCAGTCTCCAATGTCTGCCTCTGCTGCTCCTCCTCAGTTGCTGATGTGAACACAGCCTAAGCCAGCAGTGCTGCAGCTGTGGTGGCATTTACAGGCAGCATGCTCCTTCCCTCATAGCTCATCATGCAGCTTTTCTCCCGCCTCTTTTACCACTGCTTTCCTGCTCGCTCTTCTCTCTTGCACCTACTCAGCAAGCTGTTTGACTTCCAAGGACATCTTTGCCCTCCAGGTCAGAACTGCTGCTAGTAACTGCTTTATTTCTTATTAGTGTTTAAGGAGTTCCCTCCTTGCCTCCTAGGTCTGCCTGTGATGGCTGGAATCACATATCTGTAAAATATCTGTACCTCCAGTCTAATGACACAAACTAGATTTCAAGGCTATTATACTAACAGGGTATCTTAGCAACAAATATTTATTATAACAACAGTATTCCCAGCCATCTTAAACAAGCATCTACTGCAACAGTCAGAATGCCCTAGAGCATCTAATTTAGTCCCGTGAGCCATTTTCTATTGGCTCATCCTCACTTAAAAAGAGTTCCTGAAGGCAATGCCATTGTCCCAGAGAGGTTGTCTTCAGTGTCCTCCTAACTTTTTAGAGCAACATCAGGAAAGAAGCCAGCCACCATGCTCCTGCAGACACCTATACAGATTTACTGTGGGGGCTTTCCTCTCACCACCTGCTAGAAACTTCTGGTTGTTACTTATGGTGATCTGCTCAGAGGAGTGATGTTGAACTGCTTTCTTGCCTTGCTGTTTACTGCACATCCAAAGACTGTCACACTTCAGCTACTTCCCTACCAATGACAACCAGGATGATGCCTTCTCTCTTCAGAGCCAATGATATCTTCTCCCTGATGCTGTCAGGAAGCACCAAGTGACATCTCAGCTATCTTCCCTTCTACTTTTTGTTCATGCTGCTCACCCAACTCACCATGAGGTTCACCATCCATTTCCTCTCGCCCTTCTTAGAATTCTGGGAAGGATTTTTCTTTAAAGGAAATTTTCCCCTTGAAAATCATATAGTGATATAACCTATATCACCTATATAACCACCTAGATTTGCTGTTTTATTGTCATTGTACATTTTGCAATTACCTTTTTCTCCCCTGCTAGCCAAACCATGAGACTGCCTGTGACATCAAACCATAATTTCTGTGGTCACCATCACAAATTCGTGAAAGCAAGTAGTAGTTTGTCTTATGGAAGAAAATAGCACAGCATGAAATTATAATAGCTTATCTTCATAGTCCTTGGGCAGCATATTGTTACTCTCTGATGGGTTGAAAGCTCTGTCTTTTGATAAAGCCCACTACTATCTGCCTTTTAACTCTCCTAGTGAGATATTTTTGTGAGAGATATATCCGGAGACTTTTTCCCAGCATATCTCTATACAGGATAAATCCCTTCTTATCCCCAGCACTCACTGGGGTTCGGCTTTGTTTCAGAAAGGAATATTACAGCCATCAGAAAGCACAGCATCTCCGAGGGCATATTTTCCTGGGGATTGCTGAGCAGTACATTCTCCATCACTGTCTATTTTTCCCCATATTGCCTGCCATTAATTTGTGTGTCACCGGCAATAACCAAGTGGTGCCTGAGCAGCTCTGCCCTAGGGACCCAGCACAGTCCAGCCCAGACCATGCTACTGGGCATGATCCAACCCAGGCCAGCAGGCACCTGCCCAGCTCCCAGGCACAGCTGCTGGCTCCTCATTGAATTGCTCTTCTGGCAGGTTGACTTCAGTCCAAACATTTTCTCTCTTCCTCCCTCCCACCACCCTCCTCCCCCAGTTACAAATGAGTGTTCGTGTACAGCTCAGGGAGAAACACCTTTTGCAGCTTCATAAAAATAAATGTCAGCCTGCCACTGAGTTAGGAAGTTCTGATGAGGCTGAAAGCTGTTGAAAAGCTGACACCATACAGTATTTAGTGATTTTGCCTGTGTTAAGATCTCCTATCCTACAAACTATGTGCATGGGCAAGGGAATTGGTAATGACACCCATCACCCTGAAACAGCCACAAGACTTTAAGAAATATTATGGCAAGACATGCTGTTTAAATCTGGATAGCTGCACCCAAGAACGGGGAACATCACTCGCCTCTGTCATCCTTGCTTGGTAAGGGTCTAAGTCCAAATCAAACATGTAGTGGGACCTGTGCTGCTCCCCAGCCAAGTGAAAGGAGTGTTTTAGGTAGGATGCCACATACTTTTCGTCTGAAAGCAAACAACTCTTCTTATGCACTCATCACAATTTCATTAGTGACAAGGACTGAGAGTGCAAGTGACAACCTCATAATTTGATTTGATTGCTTATTGTGTTAATTTGGTATGGAAGCACTTCGAAGCTTATTAATCTATTGATTCATTCTTACTTGAGAACATAATTTGATTACTGTGGGTTTTGCATTTTTATTAGTTTTGTAAATAAACTAAGTAGTATGCTTGCTCCAATTCATGTTTGCTCTATTTTTCATTTTGGTAAAAGCTATTAAAAAGGTCACTGAGCTGGTTAGGTTAGACCTCACCAAGGACCACCCTCCTAATACGGCAAAGGCAGGTCTAGCCATGTGGGTCTTCTTCCACGCCATCTGTACACAGCATATACAGATGTACTCCCTGTCCAGCAGCACTATTCACTCTCCCAGTGTACCCTATTCATAAAGCACAGCTGACTACTCCAAATGCCTCACAGTCCTTTTTTCTGATTTATGAGCCACATTGCTTGCAGCTGCATTAACCAACCTTGGCCAGTGTCCCCCTAAGCCTGTAACAGCCCCAAAATACACTGTGGTTTTTCTAGGTGGAGCTCTGCTTTCCATTTGCACATACATACAGACATACATGCACATACAGCCATATAAACTAGGACAACCTGAATTCGTACAAGCAGGCAAGCTGTTGGTGTTTTTGTCTGTTTTTAGCACTGCTGCACAGCTAAAGAAGTGCTTAAATAGATGCAGGCTAGCCATTCAACTTCCTGCTCTCCAAACACAAAGCTGTTTTCACCATTGCCAAGATGATAATTTCTAAACTCTAATTCTAAAAGAATGTTGCAAGACAACACTTCTTGGTATAAATTTCCTCTTTATGAGTCTCAAAAGAGGAGCTGCCATGTAAGCTATAGAGTTGAGTGCTGCTTCATAAACTGGCCTAAATTTAAGTTTCTTTCTTTACAGCTAGAGCAGCAATGCATTTCAAAGCACTGGTCAGGTTGTACCTAGGAAATGAATGATGAAAGATCTGACCTTTAAAAATGTGACCTCTTTGTATAATGAAAGCACAGCCACCTTTTCTTTCTCCCCCTTATGAAGGCCAACCTTCACCTGCCCAGCTTTGCAGCATTGCCACCTTTGGTTTTACCCAAGAGAATGAAGCATACATCTCTCTGGAGCCCATCACTATTTTTCGATCATAGACACTGACAGTGAGTGATCAATTAGATCAGCAGTTAAGTAAATAGCTGGAAATTAGCTCAGAGAACAGTGGAGAAAGGTCCTCTCAAATATTTTGCCTAAGCAGACAGAGATCCTGCTCAGCCAGGATTGCAGCCCTTTCCTTTGTTTGTCAGCAAACATTTGAATTGACACTGTTTGCAGGGTTATTTGGAGAGAGGCTGTAGTTCATCAGTATTTGTACACAGGCAACCACACACTGCAGGAATTGGTACCAACCAGGTTTAACCCTTACTGTGTAGGCAAGGGGTGTTTGAGAGAATGTGGGGAAGCACAGGGAGACCAAGGAACAAAGCAGCCAACACTTTTAGCTCAGACCTGCATGACTGATGGTTGGTGGCAGTGAGGAAGAGGAGGAATCCTAGAGATATGCTGAAGTCCTTGATATCACAGATGGGGTGTTTGTGGTCCATCCCAGGAGAACAGAATTAGGTGTCTGAGCAGGAGCTGGGCAGAAGGGTGCAGCTAAAGACTCCTTATGTGCATGTACTGACATATGCAGCTAAAGACAGATTCTTATATGCACATACCCACTCCAGCTCTGGCCTGAAAGAGAATTGAAATGGACTTGTTTGGGTGGAAGAGGAAGACACTGATAACTATTTAGCATGTGGTTCAAAATCTAACTGTTCACTGAATGAAACGGACAGCTACCAGCTTTGCTGACCAGAGATAAGCGTGGAAAGAGAATTGGGCATCTTGACAAGATTTTTGCTGGAGCTGAATTCAAACTGCAAACTAACACATAATTCACAAACTCTTCAATCCTTATTACCCTCTTTGCTCTGTTGAATCAAGGTCCTCTGTTTTCTGGAGTTCAGTTCTTCTTTTAACTGAGACATCTGAAGAGCAGTTCTCCAATTTAGGAGGAGGCAACAAATTAATGAAAAGACTGGTATGTATCATCACCCATGATTTGGAATAGCTCTGCAGTCATTTGGGTCTGTAAAGCTTAGCTAATGTTTCTAATGTAATCTTCTGCCATGAGATTTAATTTACCTTGTACAAGCCATTTAGTAATCTAAACACAGATGTAGTACCAACGAATATCTATTAAAACAGTATGTCCAGATCCAATGGGGTGGATATGTCCAACGCTAGATATTATGGCAACACCATACAGATTGCTTTGGATAGATAGCCTCAGCTCTAAACTCCATTTAATTACAAGTTTGCTGTTCTCTTCTTGTATTTTTTTCTATTGAGCCTGTGTATCGTGAGCTCTCACATGAGCTTTCTGGTTACAAACAACTAATTTACATTAAGTGGTTTTCTTAGTCATCTGTCTGTTATGTTGCTACCTGGACATAGTGCCACACCAAGGACTGGACCTTCTTCTATGGATTTGGACTGCCTCTCATCAATCTGAGGGCTTACGATTGATGTATAAGAAAGGACACTACTGAGATTACGAAAATAATAGTAGCATGTAGCCACAATTACCATTCAATTATTTTAATTAAATTGTCCATGACATTCCCAACATACCTCTATGCACTGTCCTTTGTGTGTGTTAGAAATTATATTGGACTTTTCACACGTTAATAGGAAATAACAGCTTCACTGTTGTCAGTTACTTTCAGCAGGATTATCTCTTAGGTAAACTGTTAGTTTTCTTCTCAGGACTTGAATTACTGTGATATCTCTCTTGGTCATATGGTCCTTGACTCTAAAACTGATTAAAACTGGTTTCAGCACAAAGTAACTTGCCATAAAAAATATCTTTCAGTGAAAAGCTATGGGAAAGCACCCGGTGGTTAAAGAGAAGAATGTAAATGGAATTGAAATGCAAAAGCTAAGATAGGAGGGTATTCAGCCAAGACCCGGCACTTTCTGTACCTGCTCTGTGCTTTTCTTCTCCACCTTTCTCCGGATAGGAAAAAATGATACACTTCTTGCTGTATCACCTGCCTGTTACCCAGGGAGATGAAATTATTCAATACAAAAATGAAATGCAAGGTGCTTTGCTTTCAGAACTAAGTCTCATTATTTAAATGCAAACTCTCATCTTCAAGAAAAATAGCATGCAGTATTTCATCTAGACTTCTTATTCCCATGGTTTGAATTAATATTAACTATGATCAACTTTACTTTTAGAAGAAAAAAATGAACACTAGTGTTGCAGAACTAACTCCTGGATGTGTTCAGGTTCCAGAAGAGACTATCAGCATTTCAATTCCTTGTTTTACTGTGCCTAACTAGAGGAAACCTAAATGCTCAGACAAGCCTGACTCTAAACTCGTGTTGTCATCTACCCTCCAGACTTAATTTCTTTCTGCCCTCCCTCTACTGCACTTTAAAATAAAACAGGGATAAATAACTCAGTTTTAATAAATGTTGGTTACAAAATGCCCTGGTCCCATCCTGCTTAGATTGTGTGAATAGCCTACTGCTAGACTGTTCTGAACTTGACCCTCACTCCGCATCCAAATTCAATGATACAGCCGTTCATCAGCTTGATTTTGGCAGTGTTATACATGCCCTCTGAAACATTACTTTTGGCAGGCTCTCAAAGCACGAGTGACTTTCAGCATACAAATCTCACTGACTTGCTGCATAGTCTCCTTCGTGATCCTTGATCAGCAGGAGCTCAAGACCTTGGCTGACTAACATAAAACCAAAACTAGTGTGTTTGACAATGCAATTCTGAATAACAATTAAAATGCAACCTCAGTGATAACAGTTCATATGTGCATCAGCTGTGACTGCTTTTCTCAGTCTCTGTTCAAGTGAGCTATTCGGCAGGAAGAAGGTGCCAAGAGGGACCTGCAGCTGGTCTCTCAATGAAGCAAATGTTGCTGTAAGTTGATTTGTCCCACCAAGAACTGTCTGGAGATGGTAACTGCAAAGAGCAAGCCCCTGAATCAGGGCCTTTTTTGTTAGAGAAGAAGTAGTAAGGACTCTTCATATTTTTGTAAGCTTTGGAAAATTTTAGAAGCATTTCTATTGTTTTTGACTATAGTTGAATGTTAGTTAGCCCTGGGCTACCAACAGGGAAATGGCAGCACAGGACAGGCCAGGAGCTGACCCTGACACTCAAATTCAATGCTTGATAACCAGTTCTCAGTCTTTTTCTAGGATTGCTGTATGTCACCTTTTTAAGTTCTCAAAGCCTCTAGAGAAAACTACAAGGTGCCCTGGGATCCTTGTATGCAATGCGTGAGTATCCCTGCAGCAGTTTTTTGGAAAAGCAGGAGGAAGTGTTTGATTGCTGCAGTGCTTTATATAATCCAGTAATTAAATATCCATATGCAAAGGCAACTAGCCCACCCATAACTGCAGAAGTGTTGTGGCAATATCTGCTCAACTCCACTAAGACATAATTGACACCACTGCACCCCAACCACCCTGCTTTAGAAACCCCTACAAGAAAAAAACCTGGAGGAGCAACCTGCACCCTGGCATCATCCCTTATTCCCTCAGAGGGAAACCTTGGGACCAGAAGTGACTCAGCAGAAGATGATGCAGTGTAGAATTTATTTGCTTGGCAGTGACCCCACTGCAGGTCCACTAGCGCTGCTCTACACCTCTTTCATTGATAATGAGTAAAGCCAAAACCTTTGCCTCTCATGGAAAGGAGACACTAAACATGATATTCAGTCTAAACAAAAGCAGATAGATACTAAAAAAAAATCTTCAGTCAGTTTAGCATTGTTTTCTGAAGATAACATGCTAACATAGCAAGTAAGAATCATCCTTCATAACAGGAACACACACCTTCATTCTTTCAGCCATGCTAACCAGAGCCTCCGTATTTCTCATGGTCTGAAAGTTGAATGCAGCCCTCACCAGGCCAGGTCTTTGTGCCCTTTTCATGGAAGAAGAGACAAGCGCTCAGACTACGAGCCCGATTCCTCAGTCGGTTGTACATATTTCATGCCACTAAATAACTGTAGTGAACCTTTGTTGTAAGCCAGTAAAAGCTATTTTGTAATAATGAGACATCAGGCTTTGTAAAACGTATCCAGAAATTAAACAAGTAAAACAGAGCAAACAGCTCTGGCCTATCAAGGTAATTTATATCCTGTTAACCAGGAAAAACAACCATGCACAAGAGACATCTGGAAGTGAAAATTAACTAAAACCAGGCTAATGACATAAACAAGAGAGAAATACAGCCTCCAGATCTGTGGAGCTGGGCCTGATGGATATCACAAGCTAGACTTCTAAGAAGGTTTATTTTTAAAAGAACATAACAAATCAGGGAGAAAATTTTCCATTTAAAGCCATAAGTACTCAATTCAGAGATTTGTGAGGGCATAAAAGACACCAGCACAGAGGAAAAAAATTAGCTTACAACAGCTCTAGAAGTGCATTGGTCCCAGACCTAACTAAATAACAATAATTTGAGAATCATTTTTGTTGCCAAAATTCACAATATTATTTACAATCTGCTGTATGATCACTACCTGCAGATCTAACTGAATTATAAAAATACATACTCACATATAGACACATAAATAGCCAGGAACAACTACTTAAAAAAAAATTGGTGTAGAAAATGCATTTAAAAATGCCAGTTAAACAAGCGAATTCTTCCCCTGTTGCAATATGGTCTTGCACGAGGGGCATTTGCTCCTGGGTAGTGAAGGAATTTCTGGGTTTGGTCCATTTCCTTTAAATGTGTGAGAAAGGCTACACATGCTCCTAGATGAAGAAAATCCGGCCACAGTTTTCACCTCATTGCTGACCTTGAAACCACTTTCCTATTCTCTTGCACATCTAGCTGTGAAATCTTCATCCAAACTGCATTGGGCTCTGCCATCTGTTTGATTCCCCTGCAGATCTGGGCAGTGCAGCTTTATGATCTGCTTCCATGTCTATAATAGAGAATATTTTTATAAAGGTGACAAACGCTACTGTTTAAAAAACTGGGGGAATGTTGGTTTATTTTTTATTTTCAAGGTTGGCAAAAATATCTTTATAGAGCTTTTATTTGCTCATATCACCTCCAAAAGCCACCAAAGCAAACATTTCCTAAAATAATGGTAAGCTGAGCAAAGCAGAAAGGATCAGGTTTTAGATTATATACCATTATATCTTATGCATCAACAACATTGCTTGCCAAATTCGGAGTCCACAACATTTCTAAGCACAAATGTAATTTTCAAATCCCGGGCTAGGTTTACACTGCTGACAGATGAAAATGCTCTCTTTCTTTACTTAGAAGTTGACCCAATTTGACAGAAAGATCTTCAAGAGAAAGTAAATGTAGAGCTCTCTATTTTATTTGATACTACTTTACCAACTACAGCAATGCTCTGAATGAAAGTAGTGTTATCGAGGTGTTATCCATATGCCTTAGCATAGTTTCCAGGAGGATCTGCTCCATGATCTTACTGGGCAGTGTGGTGAGACTGGCAGGTCTGTAGTTACTCAGGTCTTCTTTCTTTCCCTTTTTAAAAATGGGGGTTATTTTTCCCCTTTTGCAATCAGTGGTAACTTCACCAGACTGTCACTTCTCAAATATGATGGATAGTGGCTTAGCTCCTTCATCTGCCAGTTCCCTCAGGACCGCGTGTGCACCTTCATGTTGCTTAGATGGTCTCAAACCTGGTCTTCTTCACTGGGTAGTTCTTCATTCTCCTTTTCCCTGTCTTTGTCTTCTGTGACTTGGGTAGTGTGGCTGGAGCTCTTGCTAGTGAAAAAGTCAAAAAAGTCAAAAAAGATGTTCAGCATCTCAGTCTTCTCCATGTCCTGAGTTACCAAGTTTCCTTCTAGAGAGGGCCCACATTTTCCCTCGTCTTCCTTGTCTTCCTACCAAGTATCCTTCTAGAGAGAGCCCACCTTTTCCCTCCTCTTCCCTTCCTTTTCTTGTTGCCCGTAACATCTCTGGCCAAATTAAATTCTACCAGCTTTCCTAACTTGATCCCTTGGCTGCTCAGACAATTTCTCTGTATTCCTCGCAGGCTACCTGTCTCTGTATTCCTCACAGGCTACCTGTCTCTGTATTCCCCGCAGCCTACTCTGTAGGCTTCCTTTTTGTGTTTGAGTTTGTCCAGGAGCTCCTTGTTCATCCACTCAGGCACATCCCATACCATATAGGGCCTCGCTCAGCATATAAAGCTGGGGGAAGAAGAATAAAATGGGGGATGTTCAGAGTGATGGTGTTTGTCTTCCTAAGTAGCCCTTATGCATGATGGAGCTATGCTTTCCTGGCTGTCGGGTGTTTAATTGCTGGCTGGGGCTAAATGACAACACCATCCCACCACATCTCTGTGATGCCAATAAGATAATAGCCCTCTGACTCCTCATGTTTATTTCCCATGCAACGTGTTTTTGCATAGAGGCATTTAAGTTGGGCCCTCAGTGAAACTGACTTGGTGGCTGGAGTGGCTGAAATTTCTTTGTGCTGCTCTTCAGGTGCTCTCCTGCTGACCTGCAATGCCTCTCCAGTGCCTCGGGCACTGGCATCAAACTGGTAGGAGTGGGATGGATTGAGGTTCCCCTCACCCGGCAACTTTAGTTTAAAGCCCTCTTCACCAGCTTGGCAAGCTTATGATTAACTGTTACAAAACATTATCAGCCTCGAATATATATATTTTAAAAGGAAAGCCCTAGCACATCCTGTGTTAATTAAAAATTCTGGTTGCAGCAGGCCCAGTGTGATGGGCCAATGATGCAGGTAACCTTTGTGCTTTATGTGTCAGTGACAGTGGGACCAGGGCTTGCCTGCCATGCTCTGTGCTGGGGACAATGGCACACATACAGGACCTGCTCTCCTTGCCCAGGCGCTTGTTACTGGTGCTGCTATTGGTTCCACCTGCACAGTGGGCTGAGCAGGCAGCTAACACAGGAAAGGCCCAGGAGGGACTGTAAGGCAAAGATGAGTGGGGGTGATGATGCTCAAAAGTGGTAAGATGGGAAGATGCCTATAAGCACTAGCCACCTTGGGGTCAGGATATCGAAAGAGGACCCTCCTCAGAGCTGACAGGAGAGGAAGTAGCTCTGTGTTGTCCAAAAGTGCCCCATAAGAAGGAAGAGGGGAGCATGAAGCAGGATATCCTGGTGCCTTCCCTATACACCTACTTGCCCTTCTGCTCTTGACTCGCTTTTCCTGAGCTTGTCCTTTTGCTCCTGCTGCTTGAGCATATGGTGCTTTCTTTCCAATGCCAGGGAGACTTTGCGAACAAGCTGTGCATGCCTCTTGCATTTCTTGACCTGAGTCCACCTAGGTTGGGTCATCTTGGAGCACAGGCATGGCTGCAATGTAGCTGCGGTGTAGCTTAGCCAGAGAGCATAGGTAGAGTGCCCAGCTTAGAAGTACCTCCTGAGAGAAGGGCAGCCATTCCCACCAAGGCTTCTCACAGTGTTTTCTCAAACACCTCTTTGATTCAAGATATGATGCCTGCACCCATTACCTAAGGTGGCCCTGAGCCCAAGCACCCAAGGCCCTAGGAAGGGTAGGAGGGTGTGCTATGGGCCTGGCAGGCAGTGCTTGTTATGGCTGGCAAGAGTGACATGGATTGAGTCCCTGACTGTTTGCTGCTCCTTCGTTTAGAGAAACAGATCTCCTCACACAATGGCTTAGGAAATTGCAATACGCGGTCCTTAAAAATTAAGACTTCTGCCTAGACTGGCAGTGACGTAGGCACAAGATATGCTTTAAGTATCAGTGTTGTTTCTTTCTTTGTTTGAAGATTTGTTGTCATTATACTCTATCTGTAATTAATTATTTTTAAATGTTATTGCTTTATACAGATAATTCTTTTTGCCAAACTATGCTGACTATTAAATTGTTGGCATTTTTTCTCTTCCTATCACTAGCATGCTCTTGTAAAATACATGGCTACTTTAAAAATCAGTCCTCTTGTTTTTTGAAGGCATGAAGAGGAATCATTGTTTAAAGGAGGAGAAGGATATGTAGGCACCACAATCAAGAGAAAACACTGGCTCAAAATTCGTGCAGTGTACCTCAAATTTCCTTTCACTGTGTGCACGGTTTCAATTTGCTCTTTGAGCAAGGCTACTGATCAAAGAGCTCTTGGGCTGACCATGGCCTCTCTGGGCTCTTCATACCATTTCTTTCCCTCCTCAGTACTGCATAAAGTAAGGATTGTTCTGAGTCTCTAAGGATATCTTCTTTCATCCTTCCACTGGGAATCAGGTCCTGCCAGTTGTACCCTGCGGTTAGAGACAGAATTAGCAGCTCCCTGACGTGACCTGCTTCCTACAGTGCTTCACCTTCTCCTATGCTGTCGTGTTATAGTAATGCAGTATCACTTTCCATTGCAGTGAAAGCTCCACATATTGACCTCCCTCAGCAGCACCCATGCTGGCCATAGTCCATCAACCGTCTCACATCTGAGCCCTTCCCACCCCTCTGTCCATAAGATGAGGACATTCAGGATTCCCTTTCTGCTTAGATAGCTGCATAAGGCATAGGTTATGGTCTCTCTTCTTCTGGAACTAGGCCTGAGATGCACGTAAAGAAAAGCAAGCCTCTGGGAAAACAAAGGTTTTCCAAAACTGGGGGAAAACCACTGCAAATCCAAGCAGTTGTAACTGTTTGGAGTGGTCTTTACTAAAAGGATGTAAACACTGTCAGCTCTTACGGCTGATACATACAATCCAGTGTCTGCAGCTGGGGCAACAGACTAAGAGCACCCCAGGCTAGAGGTCTGTTAGAGTCCTCCCCCACGTACCTACCAGCGCCTGCTGACAGAGACAAGGCACAGGGCCGGGCAGACCCTTGCAGGTGGCCAGGCTGACTGGTCTCTTACCGTGGTGCTTTGATGGGCAGAAAATAATGCATATTATGCAGGCACTCCCATGTCAGTCAGGAAACTGGATCTGTCACATAAAGGGGATAGCTGTACCTGCTTAACAGAAAAACTGGAATTTGCTTGCTTGCCCCTACTTTTTATATAGACACTTAACAAACCTGTGATGACAATAAGTATCTTCTGCCAGTGCTGAGGAATAGGCCAGGATCCCCAGCTCTGCCTGCATTTGCTTCAGGGCAGACTTAGGAGAAATGTAGTGGAAACAAATTGTGGCACAGTCGAGAAAGAAGAAGAAGGAAAAGGCAAACAGTATTGAATGCTGTGATGCTCAAATTTTAAGCTGCAGTTCTACCGCTCTTCTTGACAGAAGCTAAATAACAGAAAACCATGGACAAGGCTGACCTCACAGATGCTTCTTAACCGTTCACATTGATCTTTCCAGAAGAAGAAATTATCTAATCCCTCCCAAAGTAATTATAAATTACCTACTGACCTTAAGAAAATATCCAGGTACTCCAGGGACATCAGGACAGAATTTGGAACTGGTATTCAGAGCTACAAAGAAAGAAAACAATTTTAAAAAGAGATGCAATAATGCTTCTCCTGAAATAATATAGATGTGCTCTTTGTGTATTTTTCTACTTTCTGACCTCTTATCTTTTCCAGTTCCTCCCCCTTTCTCCGTAATTGTTGGTGATCTTAATTTATCCTGTTCTGGTAGTTATGCTTAGTCACAAATGTGTTTCTGTTCCAGTCCCTTCAGAGAGGACACGTTGCATAGCTTTGGAGTAATCAGGAAAGTCATCACAAGCCATCAGAAATGCCTGCCTACAAAACAGCTAGGAACTTCCCCTTTTAAATCAAGATATCTCCTGAGAAATAGGAAAAGTTATGAAAAGCCTATTTGTATCGGCATTGCTGACAAAAGCCAGATATTACATGCCTGCTCTGAAAGGAAACAGGATAGAGAACACCACACGCTCCCTCCTGCCTCTACATGGTTGACTGGCTTTTGGGACAGAATGAATCAAGAACTGCATTGTCCCTATGGCAAGGAACAATCCAGGGGCAAAAGAAGATCACAGCATGGCAGAGCCCTTTCATTATAATCTAATAATTATTATAAAATAGCACTAAAACAAATATGGCAAGAGTATATATCTAGTTGCCATCTGGCTTCTGGGAGGGCTGAGTGTAACCTTTACCTCAGTTTTGCTAATCTCTGTAACAGATTTGATCTTGTATCTGGTTAGTTTGTGTTGTTAGAAGTATAAAGCTCACTCCTTTTACCACTTTTCTCTCCTAAACCTACTTCTTCTGGTTTTTATTCCCTTGACATCTCTTTTTGGCCTAACATAAGAGCACACATACACTGAGCATAATCCATAAAGCATGTCGTACTTTCCTATAAAGCATCCTAAGACTTTCTTAAAAGGTCTAAGATATTTTCCTAGTATTACTACTTCTTCCTCTGTAAACATGTACTGCTTGCTCATCAGTTTGAGATGGTGCTATTCTCAATTCTACAGAGGCATCCCACAAGCCCTTTTTCCTGAATTGCTGCTGAATATGTGTTTCATCCTAGCTCGTACCTGTTGCTAAACTACTGAAGCTGGTGCCTATATTTGCTCCCTTATGCTTGCTGCAGGAGGCTGGGTCTTCATCAGTTGTTGTACATGGGCATATCCCAGTTGACTTTATTAACACTACATTTGTCTCCTTACAGGGTCTTTTCTGACAAATCATTATCTCACATTGGCTGCGTGCTCCCCATGGCTTCCTTGGGGATATATAAAGCCTGAGGCTTCCTTGGAAAACATACATTGGGAGACAGAAGCGGGTGTGGATTATAAGCCTGAATGCCCAATAAGGGACAGCAGAGGTTGCAGCTTTTACCTTCAATAGGACCACAGGGAACCTGTGGAAGCCCAGAGTGGGCATGAAGAGAAGAAAGCACCACATTTCGTTACACCTGCTATAACTGCAGAAGGGTGGGAGGCCTTATCACCCTTGATACAGCAGCTCTTTACATCTTTCCACCACCTTCCCCAGAAAGATCCTATTTAACCATCAAATAACCAATGTCAGCTTCAGGTAAGGATGGAAGTCCTCATTTTCACTTTCTATAATATGATGCTCTCTTGCTGTGGGATAAAGGAACTCCTTCTAGACTAATGCTCTGCAAACAGACTTAATAAGGAAAAGGATATTCCCTGTGCATTATGAAGAAAAAGAAGCTCACAGGCACTGTTTGTGAGAAGAATCCCCTGCAAACTGCTGGTGTTTTAGAGAAATATTTTTCAAATAACACAGCTAGGCAGAAATGTCCTGTTTTGAGTAACTACAAGAATGTTCTCTCTGCAGGGAGATGTGAAGAGCAATTATGTTCCCAACTTTGCAAACATGGATTGCAGAACTGAAAATGTATTTTGCTTTAGAAAGACTTGCTTTGATTTTGTTCAAGAAATACTTGAAAATCTGCACTCCCAAACCTGCAAAAACGTGATAATTTTAAAAGGTAAATGTGTTTCCAATGCACACATGAAGGCTAGCAATTGTTCAGTAATTCCATTTTAAGCCTAAATTCAGTAATTCTATTTTAAGCCTAAAATGTTTGATGCCTTGGTGCTTTCATCATTTTTTAATGGTATTTGCTGTAACCAGGCAAGATTTATGTCCAGCTCCCTTCAGATATTCCCATTTTTAATCCAAAATTTGCATCTATGTCCAATGGAGTATATGCTTGACTGTATGTCAAAAAGCAACTCAGTGTTCCCCGGCAGAAGACTGTAGGTTTGAGTGGAGATAACATGAAGTCTCCGTTTCCCAGTTCTCAGGACATCATCCCCTCTAGGCACTGACATTCCTGGAGGACCTGTATTTCCTGATGTGGACTTCTTTTCTTGCACCTCTGTTTTCCCTCTGGTTCCCTGGTGAAAGTTCCCTGGTGCAAAACCCTCTGAGTTTTAACAATACTGTAAAGGGAGGCTTTGTAGGCATTTATGCCTACAAGTCCCCAGCACATCCTGGTGAGAAGGCTCAGTGGCTGTATCTCAAACTGGGCACTACAAGATGGAGCTACCTCAAATCACCTGCTAATGGCAAAAAATGTGAGTCTGTCTTTGTCAAAATCAGCATCTACCAGAACAGCCACACGTGCTTTCTGTTGGCTGGATTTTTAAATTCTGGTTGATACTATATTTTGTTTCACACTTTCTTAAAAACACCTGAAGGTGAGGGGAAGTATAACCATAGCTACTGAAATAAATGGTTACTGTCCCTTGGCCTGTGACAGCAGCATTTGTCTTTTCTACAGCCCATGTGTGAGGGGCAGGAAGGGAAGTCTCTCCTGCATTTTCCTAGCTATTCTCTGTCAAATTCTTACTGTAACTTTTGTACAGTAGATATTTATAACTGTTGTTAGTGCCAATATAATTTTTTGCAGTTACTGCACTTATTTACATTTTAATGGTCAAGTCAATAAAGATTTATGCACCTGCCATCTGAATTTTCCACAGAAGTGGTGAATGCTTAAAAAACCTGGTATCTCCTGCAGTATACTCCCCCTCCAAGCATCCTTTAAATGCCTTTCTCATTTTGGGAAACAGTGGGCTATCCATTCAAATAACCAACTCTTATAAGTCAAACCCAGCAAAACCTTGCGGCAGTCTTCATGACAAAACTTTTGCATATTACAAAAGCGCTTGCTCAGGGACCATTTTTTCTCTCTCTGTTTTTAAATGCTGTCCCTTGAATGGCAAAGCCTGGTTTATCACTTTGATAAGTCTCAGCTGCACAAACTACATCATTTCTGTAGCTTAAGGAGATAATTGACTTTGTTTCAATTTTAACGCAGCAAAAGGTATAGTTGAGAGCACTATATTATATAGGGGTGGTGCTGCAGGGAGGACATGCTGTGCTCCAGTGCTCGCTCCTATGCACACATACTGTCCTCCAATACATGAACTACAGAAAGGAAACCCTGATGGCACTCCCTCCACGCCTGTCTGTGCTCTTGGCACAGCAGTTCAGGCTTCCAAGGTACACATATGCCCTCATTCTGGCCATGCTTTCCCTGAAGGCAGCTGCCCCACAAGCCTCTTATCTCCACTGCAAGGAGGCTGGTGAGACCTACCGCTCTGCTACAAGGGCTCCACAGGATCAGCTTCCTTTCCATTCTGAGACTAACATGGTTATTCTTCTGCTGTCCACTCCTCGATGGATTTTGTGGTGGGCTGGTAGATGCAGTGACAATAACAAACAGCAGGCTCTCTCCGGAGCTCTGTGCTCTCTCCAATGGGTGCTGCCATCAAGGCCAATGCTGGCCTGGCAGAGGCAAGCCAGCTCTGTTCCAGCTGAAGCTCAGGGATCTCAAAGTCATACAGAAGTACAAGGTTTCTGATCACTTTAGGCTGGGGTTCATTGTCCAGATTAGTTTTAGGACACAGCTCAGATTTGAGGCTGAGGTGAAGCCAAGGTTAGGAACCAGGCTCCAGCAGCATTCCAACTTTGTGACCTGCTCCTGTAAGGTAACATCCATAAATCCTACTGCCTCAACGCAACCACGGGCACTAGGGCTGTCAATGGGAGGCATGGCACAGATGTGGAGCACGAGGAGCCCTGGCCTCCCAAACGGATTCAGTGTGGAGCTCTGGCTTCTAAACACAGCCTGGCTCACCCATATGATATGGCTTCAACAAAAGTGCTGTTGAACCTGCATTTCTCGCACTGGCAACGGTCTCCACATCCTTACAGCTTCAACACAACACAGATTTTCACCATGATGCTGAATGACGTTTCCTCCCACAGTGGCAACTCCCCGTCCAGCTCCCACTCCCTGAGCAGGGCAAGCAACGCCTGCGAGCATCTCCACAGGAAAACGGGGCGGCTATGGGGGTGTCTTTCACTTCATCCCTCAGAACCTCAAGCTCTTCCCCACTCCCTGAGCCACTCCAGCAAATCTCCCGCCGGGCAGGCAAAGCCCTGCGGTCACCCCCGTCAGATGAAGTTTCAGCGGGTTACACGGCGCTGATCAGAGCTCACAGCCCCACAGCGGGCACGCCGCCGGGTTCCCCCCTTCCATTCCGCGCCCCTCATAGCACCCCCATCCCCTCAGTGGCGCCCCGCGGGCATCGCCCCCTGGCGGCAGGCGGCGCAGCGGGCCGGGCCGAGCCCAGCGCTGAGCTCACCGCCCTCCGCCCGCCTCCCCCCGCCCCTCCTCCCCGTTCCCTCCCTCCTCCTCCTCCTCCCGCGCCCAGCCCGCAGCCGGGATCTCAGTATTATGGCATCGAGGAGAATGGAGACCAAACCCGTGATAACGTGTCTGAAAACCCTCCTCATCATCTACTCCTTCGTCTTCTGGGTGAGTGCGGCGCGGCGCGGACACACACCCACCCACCGGCCCACCGACCCACCGGCAGGGCCCGGCACCCCCGGGGCGGGCTGCGGGGGCTCCGCCGGGGTGTCACCCGTGTGCCGTGCGGGGACGTAGCTCTGATGAGGCCGGAATATATATGTGTATACACACACACGCATATATGTATGCACATACACAAAGGTATATACACGCACATATATATATAAAAACCAATTTTTTTGCCTCTTCTGGCTGCGAACAAATACCCCCCGCGGGGAAAAGTTGCGGGGGTCTCCCTGGCTGCCGCCGTGGCCGCCCTCCTCCCTGCCGCTTCCCTGGCCGGCTGGACCGGGAGCGGGGCGCCGCCGCAATCCCGTCCCGCTGCGGGGCCTCCTCCCCGGTACCCCGGGTCTCGGCCCGGTCTCACCTGGGTGCTGGCTGCCGCCGGCTGTATCCGCCGCGCTGCGTTTCGTAACCCGGCTCAGACTCCCGTAACCCATGTTTATGACCCAGATGCATTAATTGAGTTGCAGCGCTTGGCGAAGGGGGAGCCGGGGGATTTCAGGCGACCCCCGAGGCTGGCGGGTTCCGCAGCGACCCGGTTACTCAGCAGATCCCGGGCATGAGCAGCGTCTGGTGGAGGCGGTCTGCAGCCTGGAGAGCTTTCCGTGGTACATGGTGACAGCAGATGATAATGGCCCCACCGTGTACTGTTAGAGAACATCATCTGCACATCATTGATACAATGCGCCAGAGCGGATTTGGCACTTCCTAGCAAGGGATGCTGATTGTGCGTTAACGTTTTAATAGCTTTATGCTGTGAAAAGTGTTGGTGAAAGAGAGTTAACTCACATTTTCATCACTCTGCATAAAAATGCATTCTGAACAAAGAATTGCTTATTCATGGCAATAATGTTTTACATCTTCATAGTGAACACAGGACTTTAACTGTTTCAACTGTAACTTCCTAAGCTTTTTCTTTTTAAAACAGCATAACCAAAAGTAATTTTGCTAATCCAGACTTACAGCAGTACTGCTGCGTTATCGACCATCCCAACATTTAACATATCCCCCCTTCTTTTTTAACAATTTTGGTGGTAACTGCACCAAATGTGTCTGATGACTGAAATGAATAGGAAGCCGGAATCGTCTGTTGGGGTTTTTTGCTGGCAAGTAGATCCTTCACACTAGTCTCAAGGAGGTACGTTGCTAAGTTTATACACTTACCACAATTCCAAGGTTTACCCTTTCCAGCCCTCCGTTCTCAATGGATCTATAAGAAACCCCTCTTCTTCCTGTGATTAATGAGCAACTGCAGGAGCTCTGGTGAATTCACACTATCTTTTCAAATGGCGTCTTTTTAGAAAGTGACCGCTGTATCCGCTGCAGCCTGAATAAACAGCGGGCTTAAATCAGCATGCCCGTCAAGCTAGCACATTGCACAAACAGTAATCTCATTAAAAAAGAGAGAATTGTACGTAGAGCCAAGCAGCTGGCTAAGGGCATCTGTGCTGTAGGTTGTCATGATGCCAGGCCAGGTTGACAGCTGGGACCTCGTAGGGTAAATAACACAGCTGAGCTCTGGTTTGGGCGACAGCGATGCATCTGCGCTGCTGGGATGCTCTACTGCAAATTCTTTTCCTCTGAACTGCCTGTCAGGCTCCCCTGCATCCCAGTCTTCTCCAAGGGTATGGCCCACTTAATGTAGCTCTTCCAGTTACTTAACACCTGACAGCCGTCAGGGTGTTCATCTGTCCTCTTCACTGAGCCTGGAAAAGGAGGAAGAAATAAATGGTTGGAGACAGAATCCTGCAACCATGAGCAAAAGAGAACAAATTTCTTTCAAATCATTCTTGCTGCTGCATCTGGTTTCCCAAAGCACCAACCTAGGGAAACCTAGGCAGATGTCATTAGGAGAACGCAACAAAGGGCTTGGTAAAGTTCTAGAGTAGTGGACATTAGACCCTAAGTCTTCATGGGTCTTCCTTTTAGCACAGAAGAACAAAATCTAATTCTCATTTTCAGCCCCTTTCCGGGCTTTGAATCAACCCCTTTTGTATAAATTGGAGCAAACTGCACCTATTGCCATGAATAGAGTAGAAACATGGTGTGCCCTGGCCGTATCTTCATTTTCTTTTTACAGGCAGGTTTGAGAGTTGAGGAATGTGCAGAGTTGTCTCTCACCCCTTTCCCCCTCTTCCCCCCCATTATTTTCTGGGGTACTCTTTGTACTCTCACAAGCTGCTGGCTCCAGAGTCAGTGTAATTCAGATTGGGTCCCCATGAATCCTTGGAGCTGAAAATATGGGAAGGGTTCAATAGGAAGAACTATTTAAAAAATCTATTACATGGACCCATCTGAAGTCCAGGAGGAAACCATGCCAGTGCCACAAATGGCCGGATTGTAGAATTTTGCTCTGAGGGTTTCCCCATGTTTTTTGGAGAGGTTATAAGCTGATTTCTGAAGGAGAAAGCCCTGCATTGCTCAGCTGCAGTTTGTACAGGTTTTTTCTAGCTGTGGGGATGGAGTTGTGGTATAACACAGGGAGGAAAGCCATCCTGTGACAGAGAAGTATGTGGTAGAAACACTTCAGATATATCTGGCCAGGTGGTTATGGATTGTGATGTGAAGGGACAGGGGGAGAAGATGCTTCTTTGAATCCAGTGAGCTGTTTTGAAACATCCAGAAGGACTTATCTGTGTTTACATTAGTTTATAAAAGAGATAAAAGAAGACAATCCAGACTCTTTCTGTCATGAGTGATTATTTGTCAGGGTTAAATATGAATTGCATTTGTATCAATGGGTGAGATGTATGTAGATGAAGGCTTTTAGTAGAAGCATTAAATGAGGTTCCACTGACTACATGGGAGCTGCAGGGCCGTAATGAAGAGACATAGTTCATTCAAATTTCATACTGCGTAGCTTGTTCCTTTCCAAATAGGTTTTATTTAACAGTATTTGTTATTTTGATAGCTTCCTCTCCTCCCCCTCAGCATACTTCCTGACTTCTTTCCGTAAATGTATCAACATGGTAAAAAAATTCCATAAACTGAGATAACAAGCTTTTTATGTGCTCATATGTATTGTTATTCATAGTACACATTAAATGCCTAGGGTTACCACTTTTGGTCCTTAAGGGACATAGTAATAAAAATTCAACAGCCATTTTTTTCCTAATCAGAATTCTGTACAGAATGCATCTGGTTTGTAACTAGTAGATTAAAAAAAGGCAATAAAAAACACTGCTTGGCTGTTAGCTGTTTTTATTTTTTTCCTTTTGGGCATCATAAATTGCTTGCATAGAAATTTGAGATATAATCTGTCTTGCTTTTAAGGGAAGATGAATTTTGGATTAGAATTCAAAGTGAATTTTTTATAGAGGACTAAAACCTTTAAGCACCCCTCAGTATCTTACATTTATATAGTTCTTAAGTGAACTTACATCTTAAAATGTATGTACACTTAACATTTCACTGTAGGCTTTGAAATATATTTTGTTATCAAATTAACAGCCTATCTCAATGTGTTTTGTGGGGGAGCTTTAAGCTATAACTTTAAGGATCATGCACTGATCCTTAAAGTTATAGGGCTGCAGAAAATGGGTTTTATCTTCCATGCAAAGCTTGTTGCCCCAAACAGGCACTGTAGCAAAGTGAGTAACTTCCGATTTTAGGCACTCTGAGACACTTGGCACTCAGATGAATGCTTTGTGTGTGCTGTCCTGCTGGTATTGGGGTTTCTTGCTGTTAATTAATGTAATAAAAGCATGAGTAAGGCTTCCATTTAGATATTTTTCCAAGGAGTGTTACTGATCTGAAGAGTATCTTCCAACCAAGATCAATGTTTTGGGTACTAAATTTGGTTCTTAGAACTTGGCTTGTTTTTTGCTATGTGATAAAATCAGAACTAAGATACGTATTTGGAACAGTAATAGTTTAGTTTTCCAAGGTTTTATCACTTGGAAAATGAACCTGTGCATCCCGGTATGACCCCATGGAGGTGAGCAGGTGGCAGGAGAGCCATGGACCAGAGTGTGGTGGAAGCGTTGGTTGGTTGTGAGGCCTCGGCCAGCACAGTTTTAAAACAGCTTGAAATTGCATGTTTCCATAGCATTGATCTTCTTTCAGCTAGTTCCTCTGGTGGCTGCATGAATGTGGTGTCACCTGCGTGGAGGGCCAGGCAGTCACAAGATGGTTCCATGAAGGACAATGGGCTCAGGCCCGTGCTCTGGTCAGCGGGCATGAGGCAAGCTGGTGTCCGGAGAAGCATCTCCCCCAACTCCTTCTTCTCTCAGGCTTCCTCAAACAGGAGGTCATTGGTGGGGGACAGGCAGCTGCCGGCGCTCAAGCTGCAGCCGTACAGCAGAGGTGGCATTCGCCCACCATTTCGGGAGCTCACAAAGCCGTTTTCTGGGAAATGCCCGAGACAAAGAGCAGTCGCGGTGGCCTGCTCTGTAACAGAAATTTACGGCTGAACTGCTGACCCATCTTCACATGCAGTCATTTGAGCTGTGCATTTTAATATGGGATTCAATTTGTGTGTCCCTTTGAGTTACTGGTGGCATTAGTCATCTTTGTTATGAATGTCCAGCTGGGTTGCTGAAATTACTGTTTCTCTCCCCAGAACTTCTTTCCAGTGCTTCTGCACTGGTTTCAGCATGTGTCTGGTCTTTTTAATACCTTTTGCCCTGCTTATGTTTTTTCTTTTATTTTTCTTAAATATCCGATAGACGGTTTTAAAGGAAGTATTTTGGAAATGTTTTAGCTCTCCCGTGTGGCTTAGGTTGCTTAATATTTTGGTGGTTCCATTGACTGCAAAGTCATCACTGCTATATTTTTAGAAATAAATTTTACTATTTGCACATAGTTACCTGAAATCCAGAAATACTACACTGTCAAAAATGCACAATATCACCATTATGATGGATTTGGAGTGCTCCATTGTTTAGGCACAAACCTCATGAAGTTGCCTCCTTAAGTTGGTTGTTTTCTGTTCTTTTATATTGACATACATGTAAGATTAAAGATAACGGTGTTTTCTTGTGAGTGTAGCCCTGGGTGAATTCTGTTGGGTAATAAATAACTGGATTAAAATGAAAAAAAAAAAAAAAAAGGCTAGATGGTGTTTAAAAACACAGCTCCAGATTAAGCTTTCCCTGTTGGGGTACTTACCCAACTTGGCTTAGTTTTGTGGGGGTTTTTTTATCTCAGCTGTTGTATAAAACCCCTTAATGACAGTCCCTGGTGGAGGAGAGCCATGCCACGATGCAGGCTCTGCTAAGCGCAACTAAAAGGAGAAGGTAAAGCTGTGATTTTCCTATACTATGAAAAATCTTCACTGTGAGGGTGGTAAGGCGCTGGCACAGGTTGCTCAGAGAAGTTGTGGCTGCCCCATCCCTGGCCGTGTTCAAGGCCAGGTTGGATGGGGCTTTGAGCAGCCTGGTCTAGTGGAAGGTGTCCCTGCCCATGGCAGGGGTTGGAACTAGGTGAGCTTGAAGGTCCCTTCCAAATCAAACCATTCTGTGATTCTGTGATATAAAGCAGTAATTGACTTTGCTGTTGCTCCTTCTTTTCTTCCTGTTTGTGTAACTATGCTTATATCTTGACAAGGCACCTGCTACACCTTGGCCTTGGAATTTGTGTCTGGACAATTCTCTAGTTTGGGTATGGAAACTTTTTCACTTTAACAGATCAGTTTGGACTGGTGAAGAGCGATAGTGGGTGACTTGAAGTTATATTTGGGAAGATGTAGGATGCATTCATATACAAGCAGTGGCAGAAGTGCTTACTTTTTCACAAGTGATGGGATAGGGCTGTGGAGGAGTACTGCTGTATGTGTAGGAAACACTTTGGCTGTTCAGCATTCACTCCTGCTCTAAGCAACCAGTTGTGTGGCCTAAACAGTGTAACTACAAATTCTAGAGAAGGGTTAGTACTTTTCCATCAAAAAGGCAGTAAAGTCCTTTTTCTTAGGTGCTGGTTCATACCAGCCTTGCTTGTTAAGGAAACAGAGGCAATTATCGTAGGTAAACCAAGGGAATTTAAAGTGGCTCCAAGAATCTGATTTTATCTCTGGTTATGTGACTATTTATCAATTCCTTGTGCTATCAGGGTGGTAAATTAGGCTACCTCTTACCAATAGTTGTCTCCATCTCTGGATTTTTCTCATTGTTTCTTTGGTTGTTTCAATTGTCCTACAAATTTATGTGCCAGTGAGTTAATAGATGAATATCTAGAAAGGCTGTTTGTGCATGTGAGCTTGCAGAAACATCTTCAATCTTTCTCATCCTTTTAAAGTGCAGTGATATCTGTTACAGAGATGCTAGCCGTACTGTAGTACCGTGTCTGTTCTGCATCCACCAAATTTGCAGATGAAAATCCTGTTGACCTCAGTGTCTTCCAAACCTAGGTGACTGAATCTTTAGAATAAAATACAAGACTTCAGAGGTGACTACAGAGAGCAGATGACAGTTACTCTAATGCCGTTTTTATTTGCATGATGTTACTTCTTTAAGCTCATCGCTGTTAATTAGCATTTAATCGTCTCTTGGAGAATAGATCCCTCACATCAGTAGAATAGGCCTCTTTCCATCTTAGCTCTCTTTCACTGTGGTGGGCAGATGGCTTATATGTTCTGTCTTTATAACAGTTCTGGGTTATGAGAGGGAAGCATTTAAATTTCTCTTGTACTAAAGGGACTCTGAAGCATGGCATGCTCATGTCTTACAAGATTAATGTTATTTCATAGCTGAGCTGGTTCTTTGAGCTCTGGGAGTAGGCCACAGGATTTTTAGGAGTGTAATAAAAGAATGGAAGTGATGCTGTTAATTTTGTTATAATTTCCACGTGGTGCTTTGCAAGATGTTTTCCAGATGTTCTTTTTTCATCTATAAGATTCTGGGGACAGTGCTAAAATCCTTCAAAGAAGGAGGTGGCCTCCCTTCCCTCTCCATTTCTTACTTTTCCCATCTCTGGGAATTGCCATGCTGAGTTCAGGTGGTGGCTGGTTACTGTGCAGTGCCCACAGAGACCCCCTTCTGAAGACCAGGCTGGATGCACCACAAGGCAGCAGGAGCCTGCGCAGCTGCCTGGGCTGGGCAGAAGGCTGAAATTGTGTCTTGTAAATGTTTGTTTCTCAGTTATTTGCTGCGAACTTTGAGAAAAGGTTGGGTTTGGTTTGGGCTCTATGAGGATTTGGATGGATCAGGTTGAAATGTTCTTTTTTAGGTTTTTAGCAGGTTTTTAAAAGAGTTTATTTGCTAGGATAATGTGATGGTGTTAATAATGAGGTGGTGGACTTAATCTGCAAATGTCTGTAGATCCTGGGAGCAGGCCTAAGGAAAAGGTTGGCATGCTTATATGGTGCAGCAGAGAAGAAGGAGAGAAGAGAAAAGGATGAAACCCTGTAAATATCACAGGAAGAAAAGCACTTACATTTCCCTAAAACTGGGAAGTGAAAGAAGCCCTGCTGTGTGACCCTTACAACCACTGAGTGCCTTAATGCCTTTGAACAGAAATGAGTGGCTCAGACCTGCTGATGCCACAGGATTGGAATTATCGATGAAGCCAACAAGATCTTCAGAGTCTTGTTCCTGACCAGGTTACAGGTACTGCTTCAGAGAATATAGTATATGGGAACAGAAAATTGCACTGACTACCACTTACAATTCACCCACAAGAAATTTCTAGCCCACAAGAAATTATTCATATTGGAAGGACCTGTGTACATTCCCTGCAACTGAAGTTTCAGCTAGACCGGGCTGATTTCATCCTTTGGTAAGTTTTAAAAACATTTATCGTTTGGATGGAGTTTCCAATGGGTTGGCCTCCATCTGGCAACAACTTTGAAGTGTTTAGAATAAATTACTGTTAGCATTTTTGGCAACAGAATGTGAAAAAGTGCTCATTTTGTATGTTTCTAAAAATAAATGGGAGCTATATCAAAGTCTGAAATTTTGGTAGTTCTCTCAGGGATGGAAACTGTCAGTGATTTGGGAAATCCTAAAAAATATTTTCAGAGAAGCAAGAATTTCCTGAATATGCCAGGTAACATCAACGTTCTTTTTTGTAGCTAGACTTGAAACTTAGGCCGGCTTATGGCATCATGGGTTGTGTCATGGCATATGTTGAATCAGTCCAATTAGGCAGAACCAAGGCTTGCCTTTCTGGAGATCTACAAAGTGTGTTGGCTTCAGAGTCATATTTGGGGCTTGTGACCCAACCAGAGTTGAAAGTCTGTAACAGACGTGGGGAACCTTGGGTCTGGGGCCCATGCAGTCTGCAAGGATATATGCCTGGGTTGGGTTTTTGTCGGTGTTAGAAGATAATGCAAAGGTGCGTGACTGCGCAGCTTGCCTGGGGCTCTCCAAATGCTCTGCTCTGACCTCACCAAAGAAAATGTGAAGGACATTGTCTACAGTTTATGGAAACATATGCAGACCAATTCCAAAAGCTATCATCTGAGGTGGAGAATTGCTGCAAATTTCCTCTGGTGAAGAGGAGGGGAGAAGATAACATTATTTCTGTTGTGCTCCCTAACAGTCTGCTGGCCAAAGAATTTTCATTACAACTTGCAGTTGCCACCATTGATTCAAAAGACAATCAAAACACCAGAAATCTATCAGGAAAGCTGTGGCTTTTATTCTTGTAAGAATAGGTTAAGACAAAAGAGAGGACACTTTCCAGGTATGTTTCTAAAAATAAATGGGAGCTATATCAAAGTCTGAAATTTTGGTAGTTCTCTCAGGGATGGAAACTGTCAGTGATTTGGGAAATCCTAAAAAAATTTTCAGAGAAGAAAAGATGGAAACTCAATCCTCCCATATACTGTTCACTTCAATAGTGCTTAACATCTGACTGGCTCAAATAAGGCTTGTAATGATAACGTAATTAAGTGCATGTCACTTCTGTTTCCCTTTGAAAACAAAGAGGAAACAAAAATACAGATAGATTACCCTCAGTACTTCAGTGCTGATGGCTGCATCTCATCTCTGGGATGGTTTTTACTGCTGTTGCTCCCCTGTGTGTGGATGTAGGATGTGCTCACTGATTGCAGAAAGGGCATGATTCAATTTACCTGCAAAATAACATAGGAAACCAGCAGCTGATATTATTGCATGTTTAGGGACTTTTTTTTTTTTTTTAACTTCCTCTTGTTTTCCAGGTCATTGATACTGTGTTAGAAATGCTTTTTTGTACAGCTGCATCTTTGAGTCAGTTGAAGCAGGCCCAGATTACAGTTGCTAGTTAATGCTGAGATCAGTGTACACATTATCTGGGACCGAATTTCTCTTTCCAGTATACTTCAGGAAAGACTGCTGAGTTAAATTATGCAGGTCAAATGACCTAGAGACTTAAATTAATTTCTCTTGTCCCAGAGCAACTTGCAGACCATCTATGCATCACCTGCGGACTTTAGGGGTCTTTCTGTACTCAAGCACAGTTTAAAAACTCCAGGACAGAAAGAACCAGGACCTCAAGGTGTCAGGGAACTGGCTGTCAGGAGTATTTCATTATTACTTCCTGGAACACACAAGTCATGCCCCAGTGTATTTCTTGCTGTCTGTTCTCATAAAACAGGGGATGATGCAAAGGGATGGGGTTAGGACTTACTTATGGGAGGTCACGCCTTTCAGAAAGCAAAAAAAATGTAGTTCATGAGGATGGCATAACTGGCTTATTTTTGTTATGGCGGGTAGGAATGGGGAAGCATACAGCCTTTCTAGGAGGCAGCAAGACCTTGCTGTATTTGCTATGTACAGGATCTTTGTGCAGCTTTCAGAGTGCTGGTGCAGAACTCTCACTGGCAGGATGGGGCAACTTTTGTCTTTGCCCATGGCCTTGTAGGCAACTACTTTCTTATGGAAAATTACTTATTTTAGATTTTTCCCCTTTGATCTCCCTGCTTCAAAGCAGTGCTTTTGCTGAGCAGCCTCCCAGCATGGACAGGTTGGATGGGGCTTTGAGCTATCTGGTCTAATGGAAGGTGTTCCTGCCCATGGCAGGGGGGTTGGAACTAGATGATCTTTAAGGTTCCTTCCAACCCAAACCATTCTATGGTTCTATGAAAGGACAGCCCAGTGCCCTCTGTCCACTCACACTGCTGAGCTCACCTACTCTCGGCCATTTTTACTGGCACACTCACTGGAGAGGCATGCCAGACAGGACCATTGGTCCTTTCGCCATCCAAGGTGGACCCTGCCACAGCCAGGGATCAGCGTTGGGGCAGCAAGTGTGGGGTGAGCTGTCCCATGGAGCTCACCAGCCCATGAAATTACAAGCTGCAGGAGATGTGCTGGACCAAGCAGTGTGGTAAATAAACCAAGTGTTTCATCCAGCAATTGCATTATTTTCAACTGAAACCAGAAGCAAAAATAAAACCTCCCACTTCCAGGAGCGTTGTGCTTTGTAAGCAACAGCTAGTTGCTTTCTGATGTGAAAGATGGTTGTACTTAAAATAGGTACCTCTGTGGGAGAGAGAATTTTCAGCTAGTGAAATTGTTCAGAACAATATGGAAAAGTTGCCTCAGTTTCTGTGAGCTGGCAAGACATACATGTGATACTTATGCAGAGAAACAGAGAAACACAAAACAAACCCGGTCCCTGTTGTACGGAAACCTGAGCATGCTGCACCATAGCTATTTTTTAACAGAAGTATCAGATTTAAAGTGTTCCCTCCCCCCCTCACTTGCTGACCTCAGGTTGCCAGAGGACCAGACAGGATTAATCCCTGCACCCTGAAGAATATCCAGTATTAAAAGCAAGGAGCTGGGCTGTTTCCTAGAGCAGAGCAATCCTCACATGATAAAGGATATAACCGAGCCACAACCACTTAGTTGATTTATTCTTTTAATTTCATGAAGTGCTTGGCTTTGCAGTTAGACCAAAATGACTTCCTACTTTTTCCAGCACCATCGAATATGTAAAGTACGTAAGATGGCAGACCTCTAAATCTGAAGGGTATCAAGAAGAATTTCATGCTAGGTCTTTGCTCTTAGGCAGTCAATCAAACTGTTAATGATATAAAAATAAGCAACCTCATCAGTGAGAAACAGTTAACCAGTTTTTCTTCTAGTACCATTCACCAGCTGATCAGTTGTGCGCCCAAGCCCAAGGCTATGTGGCAGTAACATTAGCCTTTGGAAAGCATATTTTCTCTATATCATATGTTAGTGCAATACTGGTAAACAAAATGATATAAGGAAGACATCTTAAGATTAATTAAATTTGCTGAGGTTGATGAGTACATATGGGTGGACTGAGTTTGCTCTGCTTAAAATCAGTAGGAATTATAGATGACCAGACTGTTTTATGCAGTCAGCTCATTGTTTTTTAAACTCACCTGTGCTTAATATTCAGGTTCAGTGGAACAGAAGGTTATTCTGGTTTAGATTCCACAGAATTCCCATAGAGTTGTGATTGGGAGGGTCTATCACTCATTCTTGTGCTGGATATCTCAGAAGGATAAACCTTTTTTCCCCTTCCTCTGTCAAGACAGAAGACTTGTTAAGTTCTGCCTCCTATCTCTAGACTTGCTTTGGTTGCCCTTATGATTTTGCAGCACAACATAATTTCACAAGATGGCGGCCACTCCTCCAGGGTGGTGGTTCCACTACCCCAAAAGAGGTAGAATTATCTTTAAAATTTTGCAGCTTCTATAAACACAAAGCCTAAACTAAAGAACATGAGAGCAAAAGACCCGCTCTGTAGATGTGTTTGTTTATGAGGTAGTGTGCTGTGAAATCACACGTGAGTCAGCTGGTGGATGAATAAATGCAGAGTATTATGGCCAGAATCAGAGGGCATGGCAGACTGCACGTTGTTTGGATTAAATTCAGGAAAAAACGGGAGCCTGGCTGTTCCCTGTATGTTAATAAGGTGGGGGGGTTTTACAACATTGACAGTTGTGTATTGTATTTTCTCTGTTCTTCAAATGCTGTTGTTCTTAAGCAGCATTGTGTAATTACTTAGAGGAAAATGAAATGTTTGGATTTATTTAACAGTGATAGTCCTTCAAAAGTAATAGTTGGCATGCCCATTTTATAGACAGAGACACTGATGCAAGTCAAGCAATATGTCTAAGGAACAGCTGGGTCAAATTTGGCACAGCCATCAATCAGTTATTTTAAGTCCCTGACTGTAATAATTACTACATTGTAGCACTCACTTTGACATCTTGTTTCAATTGCAGAAACAGCATGCTGAAATAAAAATTGCATTTTACCTGCTGTAGAGTATGAGAGTATTTCTGAGAAGTCTAATGAATACTGCTTGTGGAAGGAGCAGCTGGCTGGACCTGAACCATGAAATTAGTAGACCCATCATGTTCTTTATTCTGAAGTTGCATGCACAATGCACTGGGACAACTATTTCAGGTTGCCCAGTATCTTGCAAGAGCAATCAGAGCTACAGGTGCATGACAACAGGCCTCCAGGTGAGTGGGCTTCCACAGCTGGGAATGATCCAGGCAACTTTCCTGACTTCATAGACCAGGCAAGCCCTTTTGTGGGGGAAACCCCCCAAATCCCCTCATGCAGAGTATAAGGGGGGATAGGTTTCCTTCAAAGAAGTGAGTGCACATCTATGTAGGTGGATATCCACTTCTATTTTGAAAGATCATTTGGCTTGGGAGCAAGCATGTTGGCCCCAGATGAGGGAAACTCGCTGTGCCTGCTTAAGAATGTCCTTCTCATCCTCTTCGTGCTAAGTGTCAGTAATTTGTTATCTCCATGGTATGTACCAAATGTGGCAAGCAAGATCAAGTTTAAATGCTGACCTCCAGAACAAGCTAGTTTTCTTACTTTTACTGTGCTTTGTCATATGGAGAAGGATTTTGCTGACATGGAGCTCTGGTTAAAGACCAGTATGCAAAATTTTGTGATTTTTGGATTCTGCCACATTTTCTAAGTGAAGTTGTCAAGTGATCCTAGCAATTAGACTCACCTCTTAGCTAAAGAAGGATTTCTCTCTAATTTATTTGTGCAGTGGATGCTATGACAGCTGCAAAGAATTATTAGCAGTTTTCTTTGCTAAATTTTAATTGGACAGCTACAAAGTACAGTCTATGTGGGGATGGCAGCCCTCAGGAGTCTGCTTTAGTGCAGGAAAAGTACACTAACATCTACTGGGGTGAGGTCAAGTTGTGCTCGAAGAACAGAGTGGGCTTCCCAACCTGCCATTGAAGGCTAGAACAAGTTCTGAGGATTTCGAGTCTAGTTTGGGGACTTCTTCAAGAAGAAGGGAGTTTGTTCATGCTGAGAGCCTATTCCGTAGCCCATAGTGTAGGTCTTTGCTTTCTCTACACACCCCAGTGAGGTCCTTCTGAAAGAAGTTAATGCTGGCTGCCCTTGGTTTTGTGTCAAATTAAAGGTTTGCACTAGCCATAGATTAAGGTGGTGGTGTTCGGTGGGTGTAGGTGGGGACAGCTCATGGGGAAAGAAGTGACCATTTGCCAGCATCTTGAAGCTGAGTGGCTTTGGGTGAATGACAGACTGGTTTTCTTCAGACAATCAGGTTTTCTTCTGATGGTCCCTGTGCAGTTTTATCCTAACATCTCCTGCAATGGCTATTACTCAGCTGATCAGGCTGCGAGCACAGCAGAGTAGTTTAGAGCAGTCACTCTTTTGTTCTTATCCTCTTGTATGGTCTGGTGAACAAGAGGGGAAAGGGCTCAGCAGGGACTCAGCAAAATGTCATTAATTTCTCTGGCATTCCTGGACCTTGCTACCTCAATAAAAGAGAATTTTCAGGTAAGCTACAGCATGATTTTTGTTTCCCACTTCTTCTCCGTAAGTGATATCATGTAGAGACAGAGACTGGCCTGTGGCTCAGCTCATGCTTTGGTATCTTTTATTACCTTATGTGGCGCCGTTTAAATTACACTTTTCAAATGGTAAATTACAAGTTCCTTAGGAAAGACTTCTTAATGCCATTTTTGCTGGCAATTCATTTAATTCTTTTAGCCTAAGTAGTATCAGTCTAATATCTAGTGGGGCTGCCTGCTAAACAGTAACAGATGGCCCATGCTAGCTAGGACAGGAAGGATCATAGGGGTAGGAGCCAGTGTTATCTACATATGTGTTTTGGGTTGCATCATGAGTATTTCCCAGGAGGGAGCACAGCTGGCATTAGAATTGTGAAAATCTGATTTTTGGTATTCTTTATTCCAAGTCTTGGCATACTTGAAAATTAGCATATGTGGTTCATGTTTGGATATATCAGTAATATTGAAATTATACCTCTTCTTGGATAAAATCGCTGTGCTTGCTGGTTTTCTCTCTTTTTTTGACTTATCCTGTAGTCAAAAGTACTGTGTGAGAAAGTATACAGAAGAGAGCAGCCAGTTTCATGATGTAATCTTGCTTCCATTTACACTCTACCACAGGATAGCCTTAAATGTAGTAACTAATGCAAAACTGAAAAAGGAAAAGCAGAATTAGTTGTCGACATTTCAGACCAGTTTTTAACCCGCTAGCTTTGCTCCTGCACTAAAATGTTTAGGTACCATGACGGGCAGAAGGCCAAAGAGAATGGTATATGTCAGAAAGTGGCTGCTTTGCAGAGCTCCTGTTCTGGGACCGTCTCTTCTTAATGCTGGGCTGGCAGCATCCTTTGTGCTCTGCCTTGGTTTTCATCTGTAGCAGTAGGCACATCTCTAAGGGGGCAGGGAAGAAGCATGGATGAAGAAAGCTGGGATCTTAAACATAGTCTATAGAGGTAAATCTTTGATTCTGGTAAGGTGGCTAAGGCTTAGCCACAACCAGTGAAATTACAGCTTGCGTTGTGTACTGCATTATGTTGGATGTTTGTCAGGGCGGCAGCAGGCAAAGGCCAAGAGATCCTAGATGTAGCTGTGTGATTGTGATTTGGTAGATCAGGCCTTTCAGAGGGCTCTTACTATATATACTGGTATCTGTCTGCTCTTTACACTAAGAAAACATGTATCTGGGAGGCAGGAAACTGTCCTTTTTCACATTCATAAAAATGCGAGAAACTTCAAATTCCCTGTCAGACATGGGAAAATCTTCACTTTGTGGTTTGTTGAGGGTTTTTTTTTTTATTTGTTTGGGATTTGTTTGTTTGGGTTTTGGTTTTCTTTTTTCTTTTTTTTTTTTTTTTGTTTGGTATTTTTTGTGTGTGTTTGGGTTTTTTGTTTGGTTGGCTTTTTGTTTGTTTGTGTGTTTTTTTTCCTGTTGTTGTCCTAGGAGCTTGCAGTTTAGAAGATAACATTTCATTCAGTTCTCCCCCTGGCACAGTTTGAACTTCAATCCTTTACCTTCCCCCTGGATGGACAGACACTAAGCTGTCCTTGCTTTGTGTGAGGTAACTAGAGCTTATATCAACCATGGGACAATGTAATGTTCGGACTTCTTTTCTCAACAGTAAGATAATAACCCGTAGTAGATAAAACACATTACAAGTGCCCAGTGAATGATGCAGAAGATTAACTAAGGTGATCCTGTCAGGCTGAGACCTTGTCCTTGGGCAGCTGAGCAAGGGGAAAACACTTCTTCTCAGCCTGGCCTCGAAGCTTTTCTCTCAGAACTTGGCTTATTAAAGTTGCACTTTCCTGGTGCTGCATCACTGTAGTGATGACAGTAGTTTCTGCTGCCTTAACATCTGTCTTTTGAGCATAAGTAGAAAAAGTGGTAATGAGTTACAAAAAGATCCATGAGGACTGCCTCTGAATTGCCCTGGGAGAGAAGAGGAAATCAAGAAGACAGTGGAAACTGCTCCTCTCCCCTTGCCCCACATACAGACTCTTGAATCTAGCGTAAAGCCAAATTCTGCATGGGCTCACTTAGAAGCTTTTCTGGTCATACAAGAAATCTGGTCATACAAGAAATAGAGGTATATGTCTCTTGCCAAATTAACATGAGACTTCTTATTTTGGAAACTGCCTTCCCTACGTTTAAAGCATCTATTGCCTCATTTGGTATTAAAGTAGAAGAATTAAAGTCTTCTTTGTGCCATTCTGTGTTTGTGAACTCATTTTCTTCTGTAGAAGGTAATCTTCCTTGAAGCAGTCACTTTGGCTTATAGAATTGAACAGCTTTCAAGACTCTAGTGACCATACTGTTGTCTGCTGAGTTTCCAAGGAAGGGCTGAGATACTTCAGAAATTTCTATCTAAATCTACTCTCTTTCAGTTTAAAGCCATTACCTTGTCCTGTCACTACCTCCCCTTTTAAAAAGTCCCTCTCCAGCTGTCTTGTAGGCCCCCTTTAGGTACTGGAAGGCTGCTATAACATGTCCCCAGAGCCTTTTCTCCAGGCTGAACAAGGCCAACTTTCTCAGCCTGTATTCTTAGGAGAGGTGCTCCAGCCCTATATATATTGATATACATATTTTTTCTCTTCGGGAGCAAATTATTCTATAATTTAACTAATAAATCAGAGGATTTTAAAAGCTTTTGTGGGTTTTTGGTTTGGTTTGAGTTTTTTTCCCAGTTTGTTCAGAATCCCTCAACTGGTGTTTGACACGGTATAGATGAATTGCTGCAGAGTTCTTACTGGGAATTCGTTTTTCCTTTTGAATTGACCAGGTTTAGAACTTGCATGAGTTTGTCCCTCCTGTGGGAGCTAGAACTGATGCAGGATATTTTCAGAGCATTGAACTTAAATGGTCGCCCCAGTCACATGCCCTGCTTTTCACCAGTGGTCTAGTTTGTGGAGACAGGACTAGAAACATATTTTTGGTCTTTCAGGGAAAGAAAAGATGAGTTTATCCCCTCTTTCTTCAGGAGCCACAGAATACATGGCTGTGCAAAATGGTCAAATGCACTTAGATGGAGGTGACAGCTGAGTCTCTTCTGGCTCTCCTGTTCTCTGTTAGCTCTGTGATGGAGCGCTGTGGCATACCTTATGGAGAACGGCAAAGGAGAGAGTACCTGCTTTTGTACCTACTCTGTTGAAGGGATCAAAGTATTTAATGCTAACTCTCCCTTACATTTCCCTCCTTAAGCTCTGCTCTTGAGAAATAGGTCATTAATTTGTTAGAGGCCTGGTGAGGAAGGGGTGGAAAGCCACTAGCAAATGAATTTGTTCTGGGTCAGGTCTTCCCATAGCAGTCAGGAGCCTGCTCTGAGCCTGCTCTTTCCCTCCTTGTTCTGGTGGGGAGATCAGGAGCTGGATGATGAGGAAGGTGCTTCACTATTGTGTAATATACTAGCTTGGGGGCTGCTCACACACTGGCTGCTATATATAAAATCTCATCTTGATAGACATGAGAAGTTACCTAAGAAATTATGGTAAGGGCTGTATAGCTTTCACAGATTCCAAATTTAACGACCACCTTCCTGCAAAAACTTCACACCAGAGTTTAAATGTAGTATCTTTCTTTCCTTTTCAAAGATCTGTGGGTAGATCACAAGTTGACAGGCAAAAAGATCTTTATTATAATACTTTGACCTCATAATTCAGCCGTGCTGCTAGATAGTAATTGGCGGGTTCCTTTGTGCGGGCTTGGCAAGCACTGCTAGAGGAAAAGACATTTCATTAACTGCTTAGGAAGGAGAATATTGGTGTCATAACACTATCCATTGCTGGCCTTTTCTCTGGCTCACTTGTGAGGGCTCTTACAATGAACTGTGAACTTTTTATGACTTTGAAACTGGCAAGAAAATCACTGGATGACTGTAAAGTGTAAAGGTTTTCATTTGGTTCCTGTGGTAGGAAGGCACTGTGGATTTTTATGTTACTGATGCATATTTCGAATTGGCAGAGGAAGTGAGGATATACCTTTGAGGCTTCCAGCTTCAGAAATAGAAAGACAAATGGTGAGCAGTTTGTCCTGGAATGCCTAATGATAAAATGGTATTCGTCTGTATGCCTAACCTAAGTAATAATAATAATAAACAACATCCTGGAAATAATCCTGAAGTTCAATTTTCCCTCTGCTTCTGATGCTTTTATCTTATATTCTGGTGGAATAAAGAAGCAAAACATATATCCCATTCTTAATACTTCTTTATGGCTAACCAGGAGGTTCTCTCCATCCCATCGGGTAGTCCCTTCCCAACCAGCTGCCATGAAGCTTGCCCATGACTCAGCATGGTGTCAGTGGGACACAAGAGATGGACCTCTAGCATTTGTCTTTTGATGTAAGGATAGCCACAAAGGTTCATGCATCAGACTGCTCCTTCATGGCAGCAGCATACCTTGGGTCTTTCTGATGCTCCTCTGGCAGTTACTATTTGCCCTGCATTTCTAGTTGAGTATGTTTAAACAATCTTCCCACATTCCCCAAATGTATCATCTTTACGGCTGTTTGTTCTCTTTAGTTTTCTTTCATACAGGGTCACATGCTTTGGGATCCTTCTTTTGGAGAATGACAGTGGATTTCTTTGGCTTTTGAGATGACCACTGCTACCTTTGGTCATCACATTGCTAGGGCAGTGCTAGTTCCCCACTGATATAATCCAGTCTCTCTTTCCTAGGTAATATGTAGGTTGTTTTTAAAGAATCCTTATTACTACCTCCCTTTAACTAGGTTCCTGATGAGTGTGTTGGCATCCTCCTTTAAAACCAAACACTTTCTTCTCCTCCAGCTTAGTATGCGTCATGTGTTTTGGACTTCTACCATCTTGTGTACAAGTATATACATTTGTTCTGGTTGTCTATTTTTCCTTGTCTTTTTTAAATGGGGCAATTCATTCAGACTTCTCAGTTTTATGCCCCCGCATTTTGCCAGAACTTGTACTGTCCCCAGGTTGAGGTTGCAGAGATTTTATGACCTGGTCCACAGGGAATGCATCATCCATGCTTTTGCACTCCCATGTTGCCTTTCATTTAAAAACTCCTGGTGAAATCATATTCCTCTCTCTTGTTTTATTATTTTTCCCCCCACCCAGTTCAAAGGTTTAACATATGTTTTTGGTTTGGTTTAGGAGAACCTGCCTTCTCCTCTGTAGGCTCCCTCTGTCTGAAACTCTACCTGGCTTGTCAGTAGTCCAAATGCTGCTGGGGCTTTTGGGCTGTGGTGCAGTCTGGAAGTCCCAGCACTCACTGCAGGCTGTTTTCCCTGTGATTCTACCCTTGTTCAGCAGTTTTGGAGAGTTACATGTTGGGGGGATCTGCCTTTTTGGCACTGCTTACGTAGGGAGGTGGCAACTGCGCTGCAGTGCCAGAGGTTCCAGCCATTGGAGCAAGAGGGAGTTTATGCCAGTGCTGAATAGCATAACCACACTAAATCTGCCCTGTGCCAGCTGTATCTTGGATTTGCAATGCTCTCCCAGTGAGGCTGTGGTTATTTACTGTGCATGCTCAGTACAGACACCTGCCCTGCCCTTGGCACCTGCACCCTGAGTGGCATTGCTTGCCCTCTCACTCAGGTCCCGTGCTCTGCCCTTGAGATTCATTGGTTTGGGTATTTTTCCTACATTCAGTGGCATACAGGGGGAACAAAAAAAGGCTGCACTGCATTAAAAAAAGGGAGGGGGAAGAATGAGGTGAGGTGAAAAAATGGAAAATAAAAGTGTGAATGGGACTGCAAAAGCGTAAGCTTTGGTGCAGTGTGTGCTGACGCACTGCATAGCATCAGATGAGGCACCGGCATGCGCAGAGGTGTCAGGAGTGCAAAACGGGCTGCGAGCCCTACAGGGGTTTCTTGTCATCTCATTCACAACTAACCCCCCCGGACAGTGTGGTGTGTCCAAATAGGTGAACCCTCACTTGCTGTGTGGATATCAGCAGCACCACCCAGGTATTCCCCAGAGGTAGTGTTGCGGGCAGGCTGCCTGCGGTGTGACCACATGTCTCCCCCCATGGCCAGGCAAGGCAAAGCTCGTTTTGAAAACAAACAGGTCAAGGCCAGTGCTGCATTGTTGTGCTCATGCATTATCCTCCAGCAACAGGCAGGGATGCTGCAGGTCTCAGGGTGTCAGGTGGCTGTGGGGAAGCAGCAGCCCTTTGCTTACCCCTTGGTATAGGGCAGGAGCAAGGAGACTGGCTGCACTGGGGTCCCTGCCCCTCACTCCTTAAAGCAATGGTAACATGTAATGCCTTTGGGGCGGGGGGTTATTCTATCTTTCCTTTGGGCTTTTCTTCCTTCAGACAGCTTCCTTCACCTGCCAGGAGTGAGTGTGGATGTTAGTGCTGTTAGCTGCTTGTTTCTGGCTGTGTGAAATGTGGACACCAACAACTGACAAATTTGGTGTGCAGGCAAAGATGTAAAAGCAGAAATGGTGGGTTAATGGAAAGAGAGGAGGGGGACATATGGAGGAGGAAGGTAAAAATTAATGGAGAAGAGAAGAGCAAAGGGAAACTGATGCTTGAGGCAACCAACCAGTCAATTGATGGCCAGTAATATAAGTGAATGGCTAGATAGAATAAATCAGGCAGATGGAAGAGGAGATGAGGCTGGCAGGGCATGCTGTTTTATTGCCCTCTGCATTTGCTTTCTAGTACATTTCACTTTTCGTAAGGTTGCCTGCATCAGTAGCAGTGTGCCCATATGCATGCAATGATGGGCAGTATATTGGCACTATGGGAGTAGTGCTGCTCTGCATGTGTGAGACACCAGGTAACTCCAAAAGGCTGTAGCACTTGGTTTGTAGCCTGCATTGTGGAGCCAATTCATGCTCCTCTCTACTCCCCCTTCAGTTCCGCATCCCTCGGGATGAGGAGCTGCTGCCCCACTGCCGCTACTGGTTTTTTTGGGGGGGAGAAAAGGGATTGGGGGCAGGCTGCTCTGTGGGGTCTGTGGGTCTCAAAGGGGATTGTGTTGGGATAGAAGAACCCCTGGGAATGAGTAGGGGGAAGACATCCCTGTGCTGCCTTGCATTATGCCATCATGGTATAAAACCCCTTTGTCTGCAGGTCAGTCTGTGCAGCAGAATCGGGGGGCTGATGGGAGGGAGGGGAGGCAGCGTGCTGTGGAGGGGTGGGGAGGGAAACCTCTGTTTGGGTGGCTGCAAAACTCCCATCAGACCCTTTCCTGAGCGGCTTTGTAATGCTGTGGCTCTTGGTGGCATTGAGATTGACGGTGCTTCAACCAAAAGCTAAGGTGCCAATAGCATTGGCCAGTAGTGATGTAAATGTGCAGGCACAGCCCACTACAAGGGCATCTGTGCCCTGAATCAAGCTCCGCACCTTTGGACTGTATTTTAAAGCTGCATTTTGTATTTTGGCTGTTAGGGAAAGGAAGCATATATCAAGGATACTGAGAAGACATCTCTGGCTGCAAAGACTTGTGTCACGTTCTGGGGGACTTGTCACAACGCCAGCTACAGCAACGTCTTTGTCCGTCAGTCATGTTGCTGTTAGTAAGCCTAAACACTGAAACCTCAAGTGTGCCAGGCAGCACATTTAATATGCTTCTGCTAAAGGTGTTTGTGTTGTGGGAGTGGGGCCTTCAGCGTAATCCTAAAGCCAAAGGACCCCCACGTCCAGTTAGCTGTACAGCTGAGCAGGCTCCAAGGGTCTTAATTTCCACCCCATTCCTATTACAGTGCCATTTTCTCCCACTTCCTTTTCTTCTATTGAATTAGAAAGCCAGTATCACTAATAATCCTATTTTTAAAAATGGAAATTCATGAGCTGCTTGGGGCGGGGGGCATGACAGAGCATCTCTTGTTTACAAGAGCAAATCATTAGATCTTTGCCAGACCATGCCCATTGCAGAGGAGCTTAAAGAGACTTCTCTGGTGACAGTAAGGGACAGAATATGTTGAGGATGCCCAATAATAGTGAAGCTGTGCTTATGGTGGGCCAGCCTGTGCTGACAGCAGAGGACTGCTTCAGAACATTTGTACTAATAAACTTTCTTTGTGCTCTGCTTGTTTATCTGCTTTGTTCCCTTAAATGATGGTGCATTTGTGGATAATTTCCTCCGCTGGTAAGCTACCCCCATCAAGTTGAAAGTTGTCTATTTTTAAAATGCCAGCTGCCTCTCGCATAAAAAAGCCACTTCTGATGTACCGTTGCTTGCAATGCATTATTCAAAGTCCTTTTTAGGCTCTCTCAAAGAAAGAGCTTCATTAATATTTCAGCAGTTGCTGTGATTCTCTCCAAGGGGGCTCCGTTCCTTTTCTCACTTGACACCCCTGTATTTTTGTGTGTAGCCGAGATGCTTGGTTTTTGAGTTACCTTTGGTAGAGTGAACGCATCATTTTCTGGATCTTAAAAGAAAATTTTACCTTGAGATTGGTGCTAAGCAGATACCTGGTATACCCAGACTCTTACCACAGCCCTGGGAAACTGGTGCGGTTTGGGCTGGAGGGGCTGCTTTCGTACACTGAATGTCAACTGTTGTGCTCCATCCATCACATGGACTGATCTTTCTAGCTGGCTCTGCTAGCTTAGAGGGGAAACAGGAAAGAGGATTGGAAAAGGAGAATCAGAACAGGTTGAATTTTTTTCTATAAGTAAAGATTTACTTACTAAGGTTTTCTTTTTTAAATATTAACTGCATTTGCATTGATTTCCAAACCACGCTGAGGGCTATTTTCTTCCTTTTCTCTATTAGGTACAAAATCTGTGATAAGGCTGGGTTTGTGCAAATGTGCGCAGTGATTTCCTGACTTGAGCTGCTGGTGGAAAATCAGTACCAGGCAGGTCTGAAAAAATTGCTTTTGGCTCTAAAGAAGAAAGGCTGAGACAAGAAGTACCAAGCATTCTGAATTCCTTGCATAAGAGCAGTTTTCTCAATTCATAGGGATCTTCTTCCTTTCCATGTGATGCCACAATAAAAGATTCTATTGGCTTGATTGTGTATGACAGGTTTTGATGCTGGGAGATGGAGATCTAGTGATGCAGAGCTACATAATAATTTTAAAAGGCAGTTTCTCAATACATCAAGCAATTAAGTGTTTGAAGAGAAGACAAGCGTTCAAAGCTGTTGCTCAGCCACGAAACGAGAGCAAGAGTGATAATGCTTGCTAAAAATCAGTGCTGCAGTCCCCTGGGTGCACAAGAGCTACGGGCTGGAGTCTCCCCTGCAAATGGAGGCAGTGCAGGGAGGGATGATTAAGAGGTTGATCTAAGTAGCGTAGGGACCAGCAGTTAGAAAAGAAATAAAGCAACCACAAGCATCGAGGGGTTTCAGACAGTGGATAACTGGACACTGTGTTGCCTGCAGATGGTGTGCCTGGTTTGCACATCGGGCGGTTCTTGCCCTATAAGACCTCTCGTAGGGACAGCATGCAAGTAGAAGTCTGTGGCTTTGCTTGCGAAATACTAGAACTGCTGTGAGCTGCAGTGGTTGAGCACCGAGAAACATGATTTCTGCTTTGCTGTTGAAGAAGATGGTTCTGAGCAGGCTTGTTAAGAATAGTTTAATATTTCTCTCCTAAGTCAGCAGTAAAGTGATATTCTGGGCAAGAAGTAAGTTTTGGGTTTTGAGGGATTTGGTGGGGTTTTTTTCTGTTGCCGCTGTGATTTAAACCATGGTTCATGTTTAGTTATTTTATTGAGGGTGAAATTAAACTAACCTTTAGTTTTGTGAAGTAACAGTTTTAAAAAGTCCTAATCCTGCTCTCCCAAAATGTGCAGGGGGGTTTATTCCTTCAGGAGGGAAATAACAGCTGCTGCTCTCAGAAAACAAAGATATTTTCTTTTTTCCCCCCACCTTCACTAGAATCATTCATGACTTTCGCCATGTAATTTGTTTAACATTTAAAAAAGGAGTTTTGCTTACGAGCTGTTCAGGAAGTACTGGAGAGAATACTGCATGGTGCTGAGGAGGTGGAGAGGATGCCAAAGCAACTCTGACTGAAATACTGTGTCTTGGTGGGGAAGGTGGCAGGGTTGGCAGCAGACAAGTCCAACAGCCTGTGTAGGTCATGCAGACCCTGTGGGCTTGTGCTGCACGGTCGAGCGGCTGAGCTGCAGGATGCTGGGTGAAGGGTGCAAGCTTCAGCATTGATGTGTTGTTAATGGCAGGTGACTCGTGGGGTGCACCCTGGCAGGCAGACCTGAGCAGGCGGGAGCTGGACAGGGGCTGGCTGGCATGGCAGCTATCTGCAGGTACAGAGCTGGAGCAGGATGTCTGCCGTCTCTCCATCACAGCCCCTTTGGCGCCTGCAGGAGATTATCATGTCACGCGCTTACGGGCTGACCTTAATCTTCCTAATACGGGATCGCCTTCCCTGAGAGGAACAATAAACAGCCCAGATTTTCCTGCTGATGGTAATGCAGTAAGCAAACTCATAGCTCCAGGGAGGAAACGTTCACAGGGTGCTGAGATGTGGAAGATGGAAAGAGTGCCCTGGGGAAAACAGCGAAGAGACGGGATTGCTTCCTACTTTCCCTGCTGAGTGTCCGTAAGGGCTTTTGGGGTTAGCATTGTCTGATGGGAAGTTCCTCCTTCTCAGGTTGCATTTCCTGGCCAAGAAACCTTTCCCCCATTATACTAGGACTCCCCAAGACACTTCAGCTGGCCGTCGCTTGCTCTTTCAAATCACTGGAGTTCCTGCTTTTTGGTCTGTGTCCCAGGAGAGAGAGGAAGCGTCTCTTTCCTTTGTATTCTGGCCTTGCTACCGCTGCCTTTCCTTCAGCAAACTGGTAATTACAATTAAATGTCTGTTACCAGTTCCTGCTGTAAGTGTGTAATAAGTGGCTTGCTTTTGCAAGGGCTACAGAAGGGTCCTGGCCCAGGGGACCTGTCTGACCAGTGTTTGGAGCCATTGCTCCTGTCTGCAGTTAACACTCATTATTTTACCTGAATAGTGGCTGCTGGAGAAATTGGGGCCGCTGTGTCTCAGGACCAGCCGATGTAAGAGCAGATGCTCAAACAAAAAAGGTGGGTGCTTGGGTCCATCTGATCTTCCAAATGGCTTAGCTTGGAAAACATGAGCGAAATTTGTCATAAAAGCTCTTAAAATTTGCTATTGGTGAATCTTTTTCTCAACATAGGAGGCAAGGGCTGTGTGCAGGAGAGGGGAAAAGACAATGACCAAAACGCAGAACATGAGTTCAAATCATCTGGGCAGATGTTTGATGTAGTGCCTTAATGGATCGGGTTAGCACATGAAGATGCCTTTTTATAGCTTTAGCCACTTCTCAAAGTTGTGTGTTTTCTGGAAATGTCCCTCAACAGTCAGTATTGGCACTGGTTAACTCCACACACATCCCCAAATTTGGAAGTTTTAGATTTTTCTAAAGGGACAAAGGTATCAAGACTCTTATGGTGAGATACATGGATGTCTTATTCCTGTCTATTTTCCTTTCCTTCTTCCAAGTCAGTTCTGAAGAAAATCTCCAAGATCCTGTTGCTCAGTCCCTCTCCCAGTGGGAGGAAGGCTTTCTGCAAGCCTCCCAACTCTTATTTGCTCAGCAGGGGACCAAGAGATGTACAGAAAAGCTGGTTTGGTTGGTGGACAGCCAAAACAGGCACTCACACAGATCGGTGCTACTGGTAGAGTGAGACGCTGCTAGAAGTGACTCAGAGGAATTGGCTAATGCACCCTGCAGCCACGAAGAAGAGTATAGAGCAAAATGTTGTCAGCAGAACATCTGATGGTGCAGTAGGTAAACTTGTTTTTAATGGAAACTGGGAAGTGAGGCTTGGAAAAATGTCAGGCATAGCCTTCTAGGTAGAAATTGAATGAAGTATTCTTGGACTCTTGCAAGACTGTACTGCTTATTTAAGAGAGTAGAAAGTTAATTTGTTAATTAAATGTTCTGTCAGCTTGCTTCTCAGTGCCAGCTTGTCTGAGTCACCACTTATCAGCCCAGCCCTCCTTCCTACAAGTGTCACAAGCTTAAATTTTTACCACAGCCTGATCTACATGTACTGGAAACTGAACTCTGCTCATTTAAACCTGTGCAAATATAAATGTTGCCTGTAGCATACCCAGTGTGGTTAAAATTACCTCTTTTGTGGGAAGCATGTCAGAATTGTTGAGCTTGCTCGGATTTTCTTCAGGGAACAAACATTTTACTGCTGACAGTACTGCAGAAATGCTGTTGGGTTGTACCAGTGAACAGGCAGATAAGGAGAGTATGGTAGAATCATAGAATAGTTAGGGCTGGAACGGACCTTAACATCGTCTAGTTCCAACCCCCCTGCCATGGGCAGGGGCACCACTAGTGTCCCTAAACACTAGACCATATCTATCCTAAACTTCCCCTGTTTAAGTTTGAACCCATTATCCTTTGTCCTATCACTGCAGTCCCTAATGAAGAGTCCCTCTCCGGCATCCTTGTAGGCCCCCTTCAGATACTGGAAGGCTGCTATGAGGTCTCCACGCAGCCTTCTCTTCCCTAGGCTGGACAGCATGGTTTGGCGTGTCTGTAAGAGCACTAAGGAACTGAAACACTGCTGTGCAAAGTGGAGAGATGGCACATCGCAAGTGCCTATAGTGCAGCGTCTACATTTGCTGCTGGGTTATTGTGTCCTTGCCCTGGAGCTGGGGGTTTTGCGAGACATCAATGTGGTTCAGCGCAGCTGCAGCCTCTTCACAGCCAAGTGTTTGGTGGAGGTCCCAGCAGGGCAGGCTTACGGGAGACTCAGAAATGTACCTCAGAGCAATGAGAAAAACCATGCAGCACCTGTTGTGCTGCCTCCTGCCTGGACAAATGTCTGTTCTTAAATCTCTTTGGGAGGCTGCCACTTTGGAGCTGAGCTCTCCCAGCTCCGGGGTGCTTCTGGGAGGGAGCTTTGCCTCAGAGTGCTGCCATTGCTCCTTGCTCGTGCAGGGGATGAAGAGGGAGGCCTTTTGCTTCTGAAACTGCCCAAGCCAAGAGGCTTTTGCAGAAGGATGCTGGGAGGACCCTCCCCTTCCGCTGGCCCTCCTGGTGAGAGCTGGGGACTCAGTGCCATCCAGAGGTGTCAGTACTGCTGCTGGCAGGACCTCATCCGCTGCTCTTGCCAGCTCATGGACTCTTGCAGAAGCGAAGCCATGCTCGTTTGCCTTTTTGGTAGTAGGTGAGGTGCTAGGCAAGTATGTGCACTGCTGATTTACAGCCCTTACAAGAGCATCAGCAAAAGAGTGTGCATAATTTTGCTAAGCTTGTTCATAGCTGCCTCAATAAAAGAATCAACTGTTGCAAGGTTCTTCAAAACAAGAAAGTGAGGCTTTCCGGCTGGCTTTTCAGCAATGCCTTAAAGGGCACATTTCACCAGTACAGCACAAAATGGCTCTTTCTGGCTAAGTACAGTGACAATGCTATTACTACATAGTAAATTATGTCTTGGGCCTGAAGTTAGACCATTTGGGCTCTTTAACACTATCAATAGGAGAGATTCAAAGGCTCCTTTCCCCCTTTTCTGCCTTTTCCCCCCCTCACTCTCCCTTTCTTGCGTTTAGATCTGAAATGATTTAAAATTGCCCCAGATGGACATTCTGAGCAGAATTATCCAAAACTGCCTAAACCTGGGCAGCATAAAGAATATCTCTCTGAGCTTCTGCTCATTAGTGAGAGCGAGGAGTGAAACTCTTGGTCAGGCTTTGATAGAGTACCTCTGTGTCTGTTTATTTTGTGTCTTCACCTTCCACACGTGCCTTCTGCTCATCAGCCATCCCGGCTGAGCTGAGTTCTCACATGCTGAGATTTGGGCTGGGAAAGCCAGCTCAGCTGTCACTAAACCAAGGACTCTGCAAGCTGGTCGGCTGTGCGAAGAGCTCTTGAATGAGCTGTCTTACTGTTTTCTTAGCCCACAATGGCCAGAGTGAGCTGGCTGTGACACTGTGCAGGGGAAGGCTCATTTTCCGTGGCTGAATCAGATGTTGGGGTTTATGGTCTTTTTTTGGCTCCTGCCCTCCTCTGGATGCACAGCTGAGAGCAGCATTTGCTTGGGGACATGTTCTGTGTCTGTTTCTCACCTTCTTCTACAACAAATTGCTTCATTTTACAAACGATGTATTGCTTGCTAGCAATTCCAGTTAACTTAGAGAGCTTTGGACACTGATTGTGCAACTGCTGATGCCTCTGTGTTTTGCTGGTTCTCTGGAGAACCGCTAATTGCAGTGGATGATTTTCTCAAGGCATTGAGCTCATCTGCTGAGATGACGGCAGTGCCACTGTACAGGCTCCTGCCTACAGCACTTTGCATCACATGCTTTTTGGAAAATGTGGTTCCTTGATTGTGGTGGTAGGGGACTGACTCCCTTAGAAAGCTGCATGAATGTCTAGCTGGAAAGTACAATTTACCCTCAGTGCTGTTTTCTGCAAAACCATACTCCCTAGCATAATTTGTCCTCATATGACTAGTGCCATTAACTTTAATGGCTTGCATAATCAAGCTGTCACATTATCCTGCCCCTCACTGTATTTTACTTTGCTTCTTGTTCTCATCCAAGCCTCTGAGGAACAGTTTGTGCTGTTTTGACTGAGGACAAACCCATGCTGGTTGACACTGAAATGCACAGGCCCCACTTCTTGTGGCCATTTGGCCACATAAGAAGCAAATATAGTGGGTTTATTAATTTGCCCTAAACAACCTCTGGAAGCATGTTTTACATTATAAATAATGTCAGAGTTTGTATTTCTGTTTTCAGGCACTGTCAGTGTCAGTAAAAATAAGGATTGAGACCAGTAAAAGATTTGCAATGTGCACCCAGCACGGGGGAATAACGTGAGCGCTGGCCTTAGTCCAGGAGAAATGTGACCCAGTAAACTTAAAAGACTGTTCAATTGCTCTCTTTATTATGCAGGAGCATGCAGGCTGTATACAGGATGAATAGCAGTTTCTCAACTGCTGCCAAAGGAAACATTTTCTGTGCTGTGTATAGTCATTTTCTCCACTTTGGTGTCTCGGCTAGCAGCAGAAGAGAGCCGCTTCTCACCTTTTCACGGAGGTTATTTGTAATGGTGCAGCTTAACTGAAGTGAAGCACAGAAGGACCCTTCATGAGCAGTTTGCTTCCTTCAAACCTAAGCACAACTCAGTTGGTCCATGTCTTTGCTGAGAAATCCACCGGCTTGCTGTTGCCATATAGATCAGGAGCAAAATAATGGAGGAAAAAGTTTTGGAAGAAAAACACCATAGACAATGGATAGCTGGATGGGAACAATAGCATGGTTGCTTCGCTGTGGGTGAAGTGAGATGCCCTGGCACCTGGGGTCTATGGCTCCTCTTATAGCTGGAGGCTGTAGCATACAACTCCTGGAGGCTCCCTCCCCAGGGCTCCTTGGCTCCCACCACCACTTTTGGATGACAGAGGCAGCACTCAGACACCCATGAGGCGTATTGTACCCCCACTTGCCACATACCCACCCTTGCCATCCCCTTTCAGCACACAGCAGCAGGAGGAGGAGGAGACCTTCCTCTGTTTCCCCAGACACTCAGGCTGCTTACAGAAGGATGTGAAGCTCCCTCATCCCTTTCCAGCAGCACTGTGGTGATCAAGCACTGGCTGAGCCGCTGGCCATGCAGCAGGTCAAGCCCTTGCACTAGGCTGTAGTACGTGTGGGGTGGTGTTCCCCACTCTGCCACTGGCACATGGCTCATTGGGTAATTCCTTTCACCCCCTTTCATTGCAGTTTCTCTGCAGCAGATGATCCAGCTTTGGCTGCTATATGTGAAAAGTGCTGTCTCTGAGAATCAGCGTTACTGTTTGACACCTGCAATGATGAAGCGGCCAAACAAAAATCCTCAGTAACGTAGTGCAGTTTCTCCAGGTGTTTTTTTTAATGCCTCTAGGCTTTTCTCTAGCTTTTGCCCTTCCCCGTGGTTTATTACTTTCCCAAAATAGGTTTCCTAGGAAAAAAAATTTTCCATTAGATTCATTCTGAAGCCAGAGTGACAGGCTGTTTATTTATTTAATTGGTTTTATGTTCCAACCAATACATTAATCTTCTCTGTGTTTGATTTTTGAGCAAGCGAAGCTAAGAGAAGGGGGAATGCATGCCAGAGATGTGGAGTTTTCTTTTTCATGTTTTATCAGTGCTTTCTTTAAATAAAAAGCATAATTTAGCATACCTTTCTCATTGCAGCCTCTATAAATCTGGTGCTTAAAGAACATGAATTGGGCTTGAGCGTAGTTTACTGTTCCTGTGCAGCCCATCATTTTCTTTACAAAAATAATTCCTGTGTATACTTATTTTTTTATCCCAATATATTTCTCTTTTGCAACTTAATACATGACTCTAAGAGATTTTCCTGGCATTCTGACAGCCTGAGCTTCCCCAGTACTCAAACTATATTTTTCTGTGAAGCTTCTAAAACTGCAGCAGAGTGGAGGGTTTTTTCTTGCTTTTTAAATCTAAATTTATTTTTTATGCTTCATAGGCCACAGTGTTCACAGTTGTGTGTACAACCCATCTGCACACAAAACGAGAATGAAATATCCAGGGTTCATTAGTCAGATGTGGTGAATGGCTTGAAATGTTTAATTAAAGAAAAAACACAAAAGGCCCAGTGAATCAGATGTTCACAGAATAATAGAGGTGGGGGGAAAAACTTTATGAATAATAATGCTGTTTGAAATGTAGGCTCCCTTTTTTGCCCACAGTTAGTTCCCACCCATGTCTTTCTGTAAGGGTGATCAGCCAATAAAATATATGACATCTTCAACTTTTTATTTCTTATGGAAATTCTGCTGTATTGCTTCTTTTGCCTTGATGGTAAACTTTTGGTCCTCAATCTGTTTTTGTAGAGTCCAGGCATTTCTGGGCTCTACAATGTACCTTTGTTTAAGAGTGAAATGCTCAAATGTTTCCCAGCAATGGCAAGGCCTTTTTGTTTTAGAACTGAAGCTTTGAAAAGTCTACTCTCACTTAGGAAAAGTCTATTCCCACTTAGTTTTTATGAACTAGCTTGCATAGCCAAACTTGTGATACCCTTGCTAATCAGCACTTGCAAGATCAAAAAAAGTACAGAGATAGTAAGTGCTTTATTTCTCTTGCTGTTGCTGTAAAATGTTGATGTATTTTTAAACCTTTCCTGACGATTCATGCTTCTTGTGAGCTTCTCATCAGTAGAGAAGCTGAACAGAATAGAGGTTATTTCAGCTAATTACAGGGTGACATTGTAGCTTGAAATGGAGGATAAGGAATGAACAAGCACTTTTGAGTGCTTTGCCCATATTCCATTTTGTGCAGGCATGTTAATAGCTGTATCTGTTAGTATATTTTTAAGGCTGTGTTCAGTCTTAATAGGGTGATGTTTGTCTGTGGGCCTCCCTCTTATTCTGTTTGCGACCAGTGTATTTTTGACAATGCCTGCACTGTCTCTGTGCTGTGAGTCGAATGGACAACTTGTAAAGGGAACTGAGATGTTATACTGGCTTGTCACTGGTGCTCTTCATTTGTATGCTGCTCAGGGGGCCAAGCCACTGAGGAAGAGACGTGCCAGAATGCTTTCCTTACAAGAGCCTCTGCCCTCTTTAATTTTCCCTTGCACTATTTTTTACCTTGTGAACCATTCTCTTTCAAGGTGTAGCTGTTTCTGCAGCATAGAGCTTGGCTTTAGATGATGAAATAGATAGGATGTGCAGTACCCATAAACCAGTGGGTTGTTTTGAGCTGTTTTATTTTTGGCTGTAAAAGGCAGCATTAGTTAATAGAAAGCTGCATTGAGAGCATCTGGTGCCTGCCCTCTTCCTGGCTGAGCGGGGGGATTCATGTGTGCAGAGAAATGAGAAGTATGTGGTAGGAGTGTGGCCTGTGCAGAGCTGCTTCTGAAAGAGCTTCAGCTTTTTAGGGAATGGTACATGCTCTTGGAAACTCATGAATGAGGAGCTCCCAAACTGCTGTTCTTTTAGATTGAAAGAGCTGGGTTTGCTCTGAATCTAAGTGGCTGCATATTTGAGACTTGTCTTGCTAATACAGTACATTTCTCCTAAAATGACGCAGTGGTGCATCCTCAGTGGTGGTGAGGTAATGTGTAGACCAAGTGTGGAGTCCTCGCCTGCTCTGCTGCTTGAGATAGTGGCAGCCTGCAGGGAGAAGGAAAGACATTTTAACAATACGATGTAATTTTGCTCCTGATTTCTTGAGTACCTACTTGTGAAAAGTCTTCTGGCTTTGTTCTGTGGTTTCCTGGAAAGTGAAGGGTACTGGTTTTACGTGCTGTCATCCTAGCTTTAATTGCAGCAGTTTCCAAGTCTGTTATGCGATGGTCCCATTTTCGGGACTGCTGATGCAGCATGCAGCCATCATGGGAGAGACCAGCCACCCTTGGCTGATACCCTTGTGCACCACACTGGCAGGAGCCAGGCGACTGCTGCTGGTCTCCCAAAGTCCGATGGCACCAGCTTTCACTTTCTGCCATGCAAGATGTCCCCACCAGTGAGAGAAAGGTCTGACTGTTTTAGTCTTAGCTCCAGCCTGTGCTGCTGTCCACATGCTGGTGTGATTTTTCTCTCCTCCATCCTTCCTGCAGCTCCCTTTTGCCCTCTGCCCTTGAAGACTCCTGTGTAAAAGCCAGATCAAACATACACCCTGGAAGGAAAATGCAGAACAGAGAAAAGGCAGTTTTGGTAAGGGTTGCAGGTCATACGTCAGGTCAAATCAGTCCCCAATGGAGACAGCAAAGAAAATGTAACGGTGCAAGAGTAAATGCTGAAGCAAGGTTCATGGCTGGTTTTGATTGCTTCTGCATCATCTGCATGGCTACCTGCAAACCCTCTCTGCACTTAATCTCATCTGGTGCCAAACTCTTTCAAGTGAGGAAAATGAAGATCAGGAGGAGGTTGCTGGACATTGGCCAGGGCAAGTGCCTGACTGTTTGTGTGAGCCATGTTAGGAACAAGACAAACTTGTTCCTACCTTAGTATCCCAGAGAGTGCCATGACAGGAATGAAGATGCCCATTTCTTGTACTGTATTCTGAAGCTCTCATTGTCTGCCTGCCTGTTCTGGAAGGTAAAGATCTAACTCTAGATTTAGACAATCACAGGTTGAGTCAAGGTCAGTAAAAACTCTTAGGTATATTCCTAAAGAAAACTGTTTTCACAGTCCCACTTCCCTGGTCCTTTTGATGTGTAACTGGGAGCAACGGTCTTGAATTCTTCCTGAGCTTTTCAACAGCTTTTGATATGGTGGGTGCTTCAGGGTACTGGTTATGTTGCTGCTGGTATTAGGAAGAGAGAAATTTCTTCCTCTCGAAGCACATTTTGGATGAAAGCCCCGTAACCAAAATGAAGTTCAAACAAACTCAGCAAGTAATGTATCCCAGACCCATGCTAAACAAACAAACACATGTGATGGCAGAGAAAGCCTGTATCTTCCCAGACTGTGAATGAAAGTGGTTCCTAATTTCCAAACAAAGGTGGCTATAAGGGGAAAAATAAATGCTGTTACAGTTAGAAAACTATTTATTTATTGTATCCTAGCAGGGATGTGGATTGTATATGCAGCTCTAGAACAATGATGCAATATTCTCACCAACTCCTATCCACTAACTTTCATTAATCCTTTGCATCATGACAGTAAGTGAAATCCTGTTGCTCTTTTCCTTCATCAGGGATGGATGCAGGGAAGGAAACTTGCCACATCAATGCAAGTGGGCAAGGTAAAAATAATGGGTGGGTGTGTTTGGTCCCTGATTCATTTGGAACCAAGTATCAGAAAGAGAGGTCACAGCATCCTCTAAACAGAGCAGGGTGATTTGTTGAGGTCCCAAAGCATTGTTGTTTCCGTGCATTATAGATTTGTTCTTGTAGTGACAGTCACTGTGTCAGTGGAATTTTCTTACCTAGTTAGGAGGAAGATGATCACCTTCAACCCTGAGAGAAAATGAATTTCTTCAGCAGCAACTCCCATTTGTGTGAGCACTGCATACCGAGGGGAAGAGGAATACCATGGATTTTATGTGCCTAAGCAGAACACAGTCTGCAACAGGAAATGTCACTTCTTATAAAGTAATGTTATGTGCTGGTGGCTTGATGTTTTTCATTATAAATTTTGATTTGAAATTAAATTCCTCTTGGCCCCTCTGCATATTGGGGTTTGGGTTGATGAGCAATTTCTCACAAATCTGTGCATCATCTGTGTTACGTCTTCCTTTTCTGCTTCTCCCAACATGCAAATTAATGGCAAGAAGAGAGCGTGACTGAAATTGTTATTTGTTAGGCCTTCTGGTTTTCTCTCATAGGAATTTTGCTATTTCAAAGCTAATCTTTCAACCACAGCTAAGCATGTGCAAAACTGATAAACAGGTAAAGCAATCACCCTGCTTCATGAGTCCCAGTAATAGGCCAACAGATGTGGATGTGGTCTGTGGTAGTGGCTAAGCAGAGTCTGTGAATTAACTACATTTCAGTCAAGTGAAGCATAGCTTGGGGTTGCTCTGAGACAAATGCTTGACTAAAGGGTTGACTCTGTACCGCAACATTTTCAGCAGGCTTGGAAGACATTTGGGAACTAAATAGGCAACTTTTCCCCAGAATGCTTTCCTGAACTGCAAGTTTTCAAGACCCTTAATGGTGATCTCACAACTTCTTTCTAGTACTTCGACTTCTGACTAGACCGAGCCTCTGATGCAGATGTCAGCATGTTCCCAATTACTATGGCAATGTCCTTGAGTGCAGCCATCTCCAGTCATATAAATCTGTACAGTTGAATACAGCAAAGTGCTGTTTCAACCCTACCATGGGTTTCTTCCGGCTGACATAGCATTTGTTCCCAAAGTCAATTCCGGTACAATTTTTTTTTTTTTTCCCTTTTTTTCTTCTCTTTTTTTTTTTTTTCCTTTCTCCATTCCTCAATCCCGAAGCCATTTCAGGGAAGAGAAGTCACATAACTTGTATTGGGATCTGAAAGACACAGCTGAATATGAATTCACTGTTATTTTTCAGTTGATGTTCTGTGCGATTTTTGGCCGAAATCTTTCCCAGCCTCATCTATGGGAAGAGAGGGGATATCTGAATGCACTTTGTTTGGGATGTTCACATTTAAAAGTTTGCCTTTCCTTCCCCTTTAGACTTAGCTGAGCTGTCTGCCTGGCTGCAGAAATACTGGTGTAATATATCTGTTGGCATTATTACACTGAAAAACAGGAAAGTGTCTCTGTGTTTTTGTGATAATGTTCTTTTGTTATGAAGAAATTTTGCCAGAGTCAACCCATCTTTTATTGCCATATGAAGTTTCCAAAATAATAATGTCTGCTGACTTCCAAATATTTAGATTTCTCTAAGTAGAAGAAATTATCTCTGTGCTCCACAGTAGGGGAATTGTGTATGCTTTCCTCACCCTTCTGGCCCCAAGGGAGCTGGAATGAATGCTGTGGTATGAGAAAGCAACTGCTGATCTCTTGTACCATGCGAAAGGCCCATGAGCTGTGGGACAGCATTGCCCTGGCTTTGCAATGCTTTCCAGAGAGGCCATGCCCCGCCGGGAGTAAATCCAGTGAAAATGGACAGACCCCAAACCTGAAACGTAATCTGAAAGGTTATGCTTTTCTTACTTGCAAGAAGTTAGGCCTGATGTTTCAGTAAGGATGTAACATGAAGTGTAACTCCTCCGCTCATACCCCAAGTTGTGTTTTGAGGAGGAGGGGGATGGAGAAAGGGCTCTAGAGATAAGGCTAATGATACAGTTTTCAAAGAAGAGTTACTCTGAAAATATGCTGACATCCCATACAGACTAACAGCAGTAAGAACTTCAAAGCATGTTGGGATGCTGTGTTCCCTTATGTAGTAAAGGATGTAGCCAAAATCTTTTGAGAAGGCTAAAATCCATCTGAGACCTCATGTATTGGTGCTGTAGAGCATCTTCTCTTTGCGGCTGGCTGCATTTATCAAGGAATATCTAAAAGTATAAGCATGGGTTTCTGGGTGAGGTGCACTGTACACAAGTAAATATTATAGTGCATACATACAGTTCTTACTGTATTATTTGTACAATAAATCTGGTGATTCCAGCCAAGCACTGAGCTAGCCTTGAGGCCTCCTGCCCAGCCAGCGCAGAGCACGTGCCTGTCACAACCTGCCTCATCCCAAAGTGGACTCTGAGCATGGGCATTTCTTTCCATTGACTCTACTGGGGGATTAGAGTGCTATGTGGCTAAAATTTCTCTTGTTCTGCTAAATTTCTGTCAGTTGCATCCTGTCCTTAGTAAAAGGAATTTCCCTGTCATCATGTTGACTAGATAGCACAGACCGTTTGGTTTTTTTCCTTAATTTTTGGTATTAACGAGGTACTTGATGCATGTAAACTTCACTGGGGTTTTTTGTAGCCCTTATGGTTATAATGTTGTTGAAGCTTTTAATGCTTACAGTTGTAAAGCTGAGATTCATGGAAAACTAGGAAAAAACAGGTTGAAACGGGAATGCCAGGAGATTATCAAGTTTTTCTCCCTGCTCCTGGGTACGATCAGCAATACTTCAGTCTTTCGTCACTGGCATTAATTTACGCTGTGTTTGAAGAACTCTGCACAAAAGCTATTACTGTGCTTTATTGTCATTATATTTAGTTTTTATAATGTTTGAACTGAGTCATTCTTTCTCCAGTTTCAGCCCATTATTCCTTATCTGCCATGGATATGTTATGGAGAACGGATTATTCTATTTACTTTCGTAGCATGTTTCTATGTACGTAGAAATCCATTATCACCCTGCCCATAGCATTCTCCTCTCTAGATGAAAACAACAGAGTTTTGTTTAACCTCTCCTGACAAGTCATATTTTCTAAATATCTTTCTTGTTCTTTGACCTCTCTTCCTCTGGTCCCCATATGTTATTTTTAAAGCATTTGATGCATGAGATAATACTGGGGCACTATGAAACCAAGCAGAGCAGAAGGATGACCTACGTTGTAGGTGATATGTGCTCCTGTTTATATATCTCTGTGTGTTCAGTTTTTGTAACAGTGTGACTTCATTGAGTCACATTCACCTTACAGTCTGCTCTGTCCCAAATCTTTCTCTGAAGAGCTGTTGTCAGAACAGTTTTCCCCAACCTCTATTTGTACAGTTGTTTGTTTCTGGGTATGTGTGATAATGGTACTCTTAGCCATGTTGAATTTCAAAGCATGTCTTCAAATGATGAAATAATCTCTTATAATATTGTCCTCAGATATAATTGCATTCCCTTCAGACTTGTGTGCTGCAAATTTTAATAAGCATGTCCTTTACTTACACCTCTCCTTCACTAATGTCAGTGCGGACTAGAACCAAGAACAAGAGAAAGGGGATAACTTGACATGTCTTTTTGATTTTACAGTGGCCCATTAATGACACTTGTATGGATCCTCCATTTGTTGCTGGTTTCATCAAGACTGTGCTTCCTTGATTGCTTGCAAGAATATCTGTGGATGCAGCATCCAAAAAGGTGTGGCTATACTGGTAGAAAAAACGTAAAAATATTTTTATACAGAGGGATTTGGAGCTTTCCTGCGGAAATGAAATCTCCTGGGATGCTGATGTACTAAGCTTTCTCTTCAGTTTGACTACAGTCAAGTTGCAGCAGTGAATGATTGTGCAAAATGATGTTGGTGTAAAGGCAGGTTCCTCATTTGAAAATCTTAATTTCACATAAAAATCATCCAGTGAAACATAAATTAATCATAAATATAAGCATTTTGGAAGCTGGTAAATAGCAAATACTGGTATGGCTACATTCCAGGCTTCAAATGTTCAAAAACATGCAACTAGATGCTGACATTTGGGAACACTTTTAGGCCAGGTTGGATGGGGCTTTGAGCAACCTGTTCTAGTGGAAGGCAGGTGCCCCCCATGGCAGGGAGTTGGAAGAAGATGATCTTTAAGGTCCCTTCCAACCATAACCATTCTGTGATTCTATGATTCAATGAACATTGGCATTGCAAGTGCTCATGTTAAATGGCCCCAGAGATCTGAAAGCTGATACATTTCATAGACTGAAGGCAAATGTAGGTGCAAGTACTATATATCCCCAAATCCCTTGCCAATGCATAGGGTTTACAGTAAGTACTTTTCATAGTAGCTTTGCACTTCTTTATGCATGTCTTAGATACGACAGCTGGTGAAAATGGAGATAGCGTGTGTGGCACTGACAAATGCTCAAACTGAAATAATCCTGAAAAAGAGAGTCCTTGTGCCACTTTGTCTTTGGGTTTCTGATGATAATAGCAGATGTCTGCAGGGATGGAAGATGCAGGCTCCTGCTGTGAAAGACTGTAATAATGAGAAGCATTTGATGAGCTCACTCTGTTTCATTCATACTGATGAGTTGATACTTTAAGGATACAAGTAATTACAGGAACTTTGATCAGATTTAGTTTAGGTGCAACTGGAACTGATTCCAAGAGAGGCAGCTTGCGTGGACTGAAAAGTAACTAAGATGTGATATGGCTGGGTGCATAATCTTGCTGTCTTTATTTCTCATTCCTTCTCTATCTGTTTCCCCATCTAGTTAGCACTGATTTTATGTTAAGTATCTCCTTAGAATTTACTTTTTCTGCAGTCTTTAAAGTTTAAGGTTGTGTGGCATCATTTTGGTTGCATGATTATCAGAAGTATAGGGAAAGCAATCTGGTTGTTATGTATGAGTCTCACAGTGTTGCTCTGGCAAACTGAAAAACTACCTGCTTATTGCTGCAACCTGTGTGTGCCTAATTGCCTGTTTCTGACTGTGCTGGAAGAAACCTGGGGGTCCTGTACAGGAAGAGAAATGCAGTGGCTGGGGCTATCGCTGCCCTTCACAGCAGTCGTTTGGGGCTGGTGAACTGGAACACTTCCAGGGAAAGCGTACTGATACCAAAGTATCTTCACACATCGCTGCTAATTATGGGAAGGAAAGTGCCTGAGGGAAGGACAAAACTGTGTAAACAACTCTGAGATGGAAAGACATACAGCAGCCCTTTCGGTTGTTTTGACCAAGGGTAGGCCAGCAGGAGGTCTATAGCAGTTGCTTTCTCCAGGTCAAGGAAAACATTTTAGGAGCAATCTCCCCTTGCTTTATTTTGCTTTTAATTCTTGTGAAACACTGGGAGTTGAAGAATACAATGGGCAGCAGTTACTGTTTTATGGCCAGTGTCCCTGGGAAGTGGGTGCAACCTGGTAGCTGTGCTGCTTGCCTTCCTATGGAAACTGCAGGCAGGGAATGCTGCAGGCAGGAGGTGCTGTGCCATCTCCGACAGCTCTGGCTCCACTTTCTCTGAATGATCCCCCATATCTGTAGTGAATTGAAATAAACATCGCTTTCCCTGCTGTAAAATCTTGCCCTGGATTTTCCTACATTGAGAAGTGACATACAGGTGACAGTGTGTTACCTGCTATAAGCCAAGCATGACTGCTGGGACACGAGGCTGGAGGAGCAGAAATGGGCCACTGCTCTGGGAGGGCAGGCCGCTCCTTGCATACCAGTCAGCAATTAAACGATGGCTGTGAAATGGAGGCAGGCAGGAGCGGGTCATTTTTGGAGAGCTGTTATTGAATGTGTCGGGGAGCTGTGTACCTTCACACTGCCCCGGCAGCGGCGGTGGGCCTGGCGTGAGACCAGTGCCATAATTAGCTGGTGGCAATCAGCAGCAGCTTGCTTCTGTCACAGGGGTTCAGACCATTTGAAGCAGTCCCCCCCACACAGAGCTATGGGGATTTTGCTTTAATGACTGTAAGTATTTTCCCAGTGCCAAAACCAGCTGGCTTTATTTACCTGGATTTCAGACTGGTTTGTGGCTTTAGTTTTGTAATTCAGCAGTAGATTGGTCTTTGCTTTCCCTGCGTAAATTGCAGGAGATGTGTTGAAGCATTAAGAGGCCTTATTGACGTTTCTGTGCAACCCCTTCAATTTATGGTAAGCTTTCAGCTAATTAAAAGACCTCACTGATTGGAATATATGCAGATCCCTTTCTGGAGACAGTCTCAGTGCATTCCTTTAACCCATGCCTTACCATGTGAGTCTGCTCTGCTTGAGCCAATTGGGAATCATAGAATCACAGAATAGTCTGAGTTGGAAGGGACCCTCAAGATCACCTAGTTCCACTCCCCCTGCCATGGGTAGGGACTCTCACCTTCCACTAGACCAGTTGCTCAAAGCCCCATCCAACCTGGCCTTGAACACTTCCAGGGATGGGGCAGCCACAACTTCTCTGGCCAACCTGTTCCAGTGTCTTGCCGCTCTCATAGTGAAGAATTGTTTCCTGATACAGGAACCCTTACGGGGCTGGAAGCTCCTTTTTCACTGAAGGCATTTTCTTTACTTTATGTCATAAGATCCTGAGTCATTTTGAGCTAGGATTTCTTTCAGCACTGATGGATGGGCAAAACTATGTGCGTTTACTGCTACTCTTTGACTTCTGTCATTTACCTGAGCCTGTCTTTAGGAGAAGAGATCATGACAGTGTATGCCACCAAATGCTTTTGCAGGAGCTAAAGCTAGGGGAGGAGTACAGTGCATCTTGTTCACTCTTTATTTACAACATAGCAGGCCAGTACATCAGGATTTGTACTGACTTTTAATAGGTCTTTGCAGGTGCAGTTAACTTAAATGGTTTGGTACCTGCCTGTCACGGTTTAAGCCCAGCCAGCAGCTGTATACCACACAGCCCGTCGCTCGCTCCCTCCTGGTGGGATAAGGAGGAGAATCAGAAAAAGATAAAATTCACGGGTTGAGATAAGAGCAGTTTAATTAAATAATAATAATGATGATAATGATGAAAGGAAAAAGAGAGGAATAAAGCCCAAGAAACACAAGTGACACACAATACAATTGCTCACTACCCACTGACTGATGTCCATCCCATCCCCAGGTAGTGGTCAGCAGCTCCCTGACAAGTCTCCCCAATTTCTGTACTGAGCGTGACATTCTACGGTATGGAATATCCCTTTGGCTAGTTCAGGTCAGCTGTCCCGGCTGTGCTCCCTCCCAGCTTCTTGTGCCCCTCTTCACTGGCAGAGCATGGGACACTGAGAAGTCTTTGAGCTAGAATAAGTACTACTTAGCAACACCTAAAACATGGGTGTGTTATCAGCATTATTCTCAGACTAAATCCGTAACCAGCTACTAGGAAGAAAATTAAGTCTATCACAGCTGAAACCAGGACACTGCCTCATCTGACACGTTATCCATTTCTATTATTTTATCCTATGGTGGTAGGAAATGTGCTTCCCCTCTCTGGAAATGTTCATCACACTTAAGGGTTGCGGGGTTTTTGTTGCTGGCATGTCATCCTACAGCTCTAGCACTTCTCTGGCAGTTTTTAACAACATGACTCTGGGAAAGAGAATGAGGTCTCATGTCTTCTTGGTGAGCAGGGTAGGATCCAGAAATCTGCATCATATCAGATGGAGCAAGACTGATTTTGACCTGATTCTATCAAACTCAAATGCTGACGTTAAGAGCTTGAAACATGAACTCCTTTTGCTGTCTGCAGTTGCAGGGTACGATTGGCTTGCCCTGCATTTGGTTATAGAGCTGGACAAAGAACATCTGGAAGTATACTGGGTACTAATGACCTTTGGGGGCTTTTATTTCAGGGTGAGTTTTTTCATTCTATCAAAGTGCTCAGGTTTGCTCTTCACCGAATTTGGGTTGTGCCAAATTCACACCTTTGCAGCTGTGATGAGCCCCTAGCGCACAGGTGTCCAGGCTTTGCCTTTAATTCCAGTTACTGGTCTGCCTGAGTTTCATCTAATGCCTGTGCATTTCATACAGCCTCCCACTCTCTTACACAAGGGTAAGGCCATTTATATGAAAAAGCACACAGAGGGCTCAGCAGGCCTGTGCCTGGATATCTGTGGTGCGACTCTGAACCATTAATCTCTCATGTGGTTGCTGATGTATGTTTGGAAGCCTGAAATGACATCATAAGGCTTTAAAGCCAATGCTGTCCGATAACTTTCCAGTCTTATCTTTCAAAGTCAAATGTTTTTTCTTCAAATCCTTACAAGTGTTATAATCCTGAACACCCTGTTTGTTCCCATCTCTTCTCTTTGTCTGCCCTCTTCCATGAATTATTCACCGGTCCATAAATAAATAAGGGCACAAGTACATTTTGGGAGATTTTTCAAGTGCTGTTTAGAGAATAAATTTGTTCAGTACAAAAAATAGCTCTAAAAAGCATTTGTCATCAGATAACAACACTGTAATCCTAAGCACCTGCATCATACCCAGATTGCTGTAACCCAAAGGAATTTTTAGCAGGAATTACTGCTTGCAGTGTATGATACTAGAAGTGTCTGCTGCCTGGCATATTGTGGAACTAAATGTACAGCCTTAGTGGCTGTATTTATAGCATGCAACAGCCAGATACACCACAACAAGCAGAACTGCTCTTCAGTGTCCTGGGAATTCCCTAGTGTTATGGCTTAACAGAAGGATGGAGCCCATCTTCTCACTGAGACATTTGGTACTCAAACTCTCTGAAGCAATTTTCATTAGGCTATACCGTGTGCCTCACGTACCGAGTGTTTTATGCTGAGGCTGGTGCAAACCAATTTGTTGATGCTCTGTTTATTGTGTACTCCGTACCACGCTGTGTTCAGATAGCAAAGGAAAGCATTGCTGCCCTCATCACCTGGGAGAGGGATTAGGAGGGGAAGCAGAGCACCCACTGTAGCTGGAACTGTTGCCCATATATCTGCTGCTCACATAACCAATAATCTGCTATGTTCAGCACGAAGCATCCGGAACAAAGTGTTACCCGTGCTGTTCCCCTGCTGACATCCACCGTTCCAGTTTCCGTCTGCTCACAGGTTTCCAGGGCATCAGCTGTGTTCCCAGCTGCTGGTCCTCTCACGTATAGTTCAGGTGCAGGGTTGGGCTTCATGGAGTTGCCCACTATCTCCATCCTAAGGGCTGGCAAATGACCCCATTAAAATGTGGCTTCTTAGATTTTTGCACTTGGATGTAGACATGTATTCATATGTAGATTCATCTCATGCAATGTATAAAATCATACTTGTAGAATTTCTAGAAAAATGATTATTTTGCCGTATGCTATTGGCTGCTTTGCCAGGCTTCTGTCTCCTCACCTGATGTGCACTCTCAGCCCTGTTTCAGTCCTTCAATGTCTTCAAGTGTTAGACATGTTTTTCAGTCATTCAGCCTGCCATAGAATTTTTTTTTCTCCTCTGGACTTCCAAATTTCTGTGCTTGAAGCCAGTCAAAGGTGCAATTTAAACAGCCACAGCTTTAATCACATTCTTAGACTGCTCCTGAAAAAGATTTGCAATGCAAGAGAAGTGGGAATTTTCCTTTCCCTTGGGACTTGTAGCACTTCCAGCTTAACTTGGAAAGGACACAAGATAGCAATTTTTAACATTCTTACTCTCTTTACAAGAAAGTGTAAGTATTTTACATCCTGTAAGAGACTTCAGCATCCTCCAAGCCTTGTAACCATCATATTGAAAGGGTACAAAAAATAGTTGTAGTAGGACTTGAAAAGCCATCTGATGTGTTTCTAGCAAGGTGACATATGGAGTATGCAGGGCAGTGGAGTGTAAGGTAGCTTATTTTTAACATTTCTGGCTTGCCAATCAAATCCAATTGTGGCTTTACCACCTGTCTACAATCTATGGTTTCAAGCTCATACTGCAATCACCTTGTATGCCCTTCTTCCCCATCACATATTTCAATTCATACTCGCAGACTCTGCTACAGAGTGACTTCAACGGACTCTTCAAATTTGGCAGGAAGAATGTGAGTGCTGTAAGAGTCTCTAATGCATCCTTCTGTATTTTATTCATCACTGACAGGGGATTTGGAGAGGGTGGGGATCTGAATAAAGTGTGTAAAATTTGCTGCCAACAGCATGATAATTAAAAGAGAGAAGATAACAGTATATGTAATAATATTGTTACGTGTGCACAAAGCAGGGCTGATCTTAATGTTGGAAGTTGGGTATTTCTAAACCATGTGCCTTTAAGACCTACATAAAGCTGTTACGTTACCTTAAGGTTTTTCTTTTGAATTTCCAGCTTCAGAAAACCCAAGCTTGCTTTTTTTCTTTCTTCCCTTCTTTCCCCAGACAGCACTCTCAAAACCTGGGGGTGTTTATTTGAAAGAAGACTCACTGCATATAAGATATGATGGTGTGATAAGACATGCTACGGTAAATAGGGGCAGAATCATGTGGACATCACTGTCATAGAGATGGCATGGTTGAGCTGACTTTGTTACCTCCTCTTTGTAATGCCAGAGTTTTTATTTAGGACAGTTACAACTAGTTTTTCTCTATTGGTCTCTGACATCTGGTGGCAGCACCAGGTAATGCAGTTAATTTGCTTAAAATCTTGCCAAGAGGGTAACTCAGACATTAGATTTTGAAGCTTCAGCAGCTTTGCTGGAAAAAAAACTAACTTGGCTCTTAATAATGTATTTTGGTGTGCTTTTCGCCCCTGGGTAGGAATCGCTCAGGTCCAGGAATAGGCTTCATGAGGAGTTGCCCAGTAGAAGCAGTCTTCTGAAGGGTGGGATTTGAGCACTCCAGACACTTCAGTAAATTGTATTAATATATTAATCATAGAATGGTTTGGGTTGGAAAGGATCTTAAAGGTCACCTAGTTCCAACCCCTGCCACGGGCAGGGACACCTTCCACTCAAAGACCACATTGCTTACAGCCCCATCTAACCTGGCCTTGAGCGCTGCCAGGGATAGGGCAGCCACAGCTTCTCTGGGCAACCTGTGCAGTGCCTCACCACCCTCACAGTGAAGAACTTCTTCCTAATATCTAAGCTAAATCTACCCCCTTTCAGCTTAAAGCCATTCCCCCTTGTCCTGTCACTACCTGCCCTTGTAAAAAGTCCCTCTCCATCTTTCTTTTAGGCCCTTTTAGGTACTGGAAAGCTGTTCTAAGGTCTCTCCTGGGCCTTCTCTTCTCCAGGCTGAACTAACCCCAACTTTCTCAGCCTGTCTTCATAGGAGGAGTGCTCCATACATATATATGTATATATCTCATTATAAATTAAATGGTAAGCTTCCATTAGCATGGTGCATGTTGATTTAAAATGTTGCCAGTGAAATTCCACTAAGAACTGTTTTGATCCTTAGAGAGCATAAGGTTGATGGCAGTACTGCAAAAGAGGTGAGAGCCATTGGCTGACTCTTAGATATTTTCTTGCTCCAACAATTAATTCCTCAAATGAATTAGAGTTTGCTGGTTAGCTCTGAGAAAATGGCCAAGTCTAGAAACAAAATTATGCTGTCATTCTCAGCTAGAAAGCAAACTTCTTTTTGCTTTTGGTAGAAATTACTAATTTCCCTCCCATTCCCTCTATTCTCCTCTACCCTTTCCTCCTTTCTCCTTTTGTCCCTTCCCCCTTTCTCCCTTTCCCTTTCTTTTCCCTTTTCTCTTTTCCTTTCCTCCCCTTCTTAAGTGCTGAGTATAGACAGAAATGAGGATAAAACAAGCAAAATGGGCAGTAGATGCACATATGTGTGTGGCAGGTTCTGCAGTATACAATATCACTGCAGTTCTAGCATAGGGACTTGAGGTTTGTGTTTGGCTGCCAAGAGAGTGTCAGTGAACCTCCCCCTGATACTTGCATGCTGTGTCACTAGCAAATAATGTGGTTTCACTGTGAAGACCAGTTGCAGGAGTAGGTGGATAATGTGTTGTTAATAGGAGGGGCAGCTTGCTTGGTAATGCTTTGTTTTCTATTAACAGGTTCCCCTTGTAAAACTTGTTTCTGCCTTCTTGCTGGGTAAGAGTAGTGCGACCTCTCACTGGGGATTGTGCCTCTGGACAAAGCATCTCATCTTGAGTGGCAGCTGCATGTTGCCTCTCTTGCTCTGGCTGATGGAGCCAGGCTGTGACTAAAAGGACTGAGAGCTCCAGAGAAAGATGTCAGGGTATAAAAAGAAAGTAACATCAGGATACCTTGAGCTTATCATCCCCATCCTTTGTGGTTTGCATTGAAAAGCTTTAGCAGGAATTACACCATAAGAAGGTGCCCAAATTAGTACTTCCCTTCCCGCTTTGTCCTGTCATTGGTAAGACGATGAATTTAATCCATTATTTTGGAAGTATTTTGCACAGGAACTTTGGTGACAACATCCGTAGAGCCTTTTTCTAGCTAGGCAGTTACAGAGATGTTTCATTCTTGTTCATAGTGTCAGTATGCCACCTCATGTTGTAGGAAAAAAAGCCCCTAAAATTAAAATCTGCATTTTACAAGGATGTTTAGTAGTCTGAATTATACCCAACTCCATTAGAGCTTATTTGGTAAATTATTTACCATATGTGTTTTCCCACTGTGAGAGACAGCTAGACCTGATTAGATGTTTAAATGATCGGATGTTTTGATTGAGGAATCGAGAGGAAGCTCTTGGTTGGCAGCAGAGGCAGCAGAAAGGACAATATGAGTCTGTGCACTGCCCCTAAATCTCCCCAGCAATAAACTGCAGTCTGCAATCTTTTGCATTCAAGGTGACTTAATCTTAACCTTCATAGCAATAATTTCCTGCTCACCAGTGAATAAGTGATCATATGAAAGTCTGCTCAGTTCTTTTGTGGGGAAGGAGCAAGTTTTGGTGTTTCAGTGAACCCAAGGGAGTTTGGGGTTTCAGTGAACCCAAGGGAGACTTGGCCTACCTCCTGCCTTGGAGAGTGGTGTCCCCTTCATATCAACTACCATCTCCTCTGTGTAGCAAACAGTAGTTTCTGCTCTCCTTCCTGTCAGCTGGCTTTTGTGTGAATGTGAAATAAACTTGGTGTGCCGAAATGTTGGGTTTCATGTAGTGCAGTGGCTCAAAATTCTTCTGCAGTGAAGCCCACACCTGAGCAGAGGGGTTGTTTCATGGAACTTCAGTGTGGTGTAGCACCCCTGGAGCGTTTACACCAGTCATTTCGACACAAAAATACTGGTTTCTTGTACTTTACCTACATTTGCTGCAATTTAGCAATTGGGTCTAAGTAGCGACGGAACAGCTCTCTGCTTGCTGTCGTACATGGCATATGACTTGGGAGCCAGTAGCACTGCCTATTTGTAAAAATGTCCCAGCTTTCTTTTAGCATCACTCTGGGGAAAACAAGCTCAGGAACCTGCCACCACTAAGCCAGGAGAGGTTTGCAGTTGCTTCCTTTTGTAGGGAAAATGCCTCTTCATTGGAATAGAAAATTTTTATTTAAAACCTTCATTTAATATTTGGGAAAGATTTTTTTCTTGTCTAGTTATAATTGTTAAAATAGGTCAAGGTTGAGATCTGGATCATTGTGAATCACTTCCCCTTTAAGGGCAAATGTTTTCCTATGTGGCCTGAAGGACTGAAATCAAGTCTAACAAGGCGCACAGACCTGCATTTTATTCTTGGCTTTTCCGCACTGCCTCTGTCATACTTTTCTCCATCTGGAGACCAGTGCTTACCTTGCACTGCTGTTGTGGGGATTAATTAATCCCTCTATTTGCACAGCGTCCTGAACATGCTGAAACGAAATGCTGTTACTTCCATTGCCTGGAGGCTCTGTGCAGCCTCCTGTGACAGCAGGGCCTGGGAGCCAAATGGATGGGCAGACAAGGCCCTTCTACCCGGCCAGCAGCCAGGGCCACCTGGCGCAGTGCTTCCTGAGGTCTGCCTTCCTCACTTCCCAGCCAGCCCAAATGGAGGGAAACATCATCCCTGCTGCAGGAGGCACCAGATCTGTGTGTTGGGCACAGGCTTACAAGGGCTCATGCAGACTCCTGGGCTGTTTTCTGTGCCCTGTGGCTGGAGCAGACTCTGGTGAAGGAGCTGCCTGCACTGGTGATGAGGCTGCCGTAGGAAAGTCTTCTTCAGCAGGACTGGCTTGCAGGTTGCTGTGCATCCAGCGCTGACTGCTACAAATTTGGACCTAAATTTAAGAACCAAATGGTGTTTGGAACACAAGAGGGGATTTTGCCTTTGCTTAAAAGATGTCAAACCACCACAGGATTTTATCCTACATCATACACAAATGTCTGAGGACAAAATGGTCACTTAACCATCTTAAAGGTGGATTATCAACTTTATCTGTAATCCCCTAGACATTTAAGGCCATAAACCAGATGACTGGTGCTGTCTTTAGAGGGCAACAGAGTTTCTGTATTTTTCTGGCAAAGCGCTGTCTCATTGGCTCCTATGACTGGAATGTCGGAATGGAAGGTTACAGGCTGCTTAGAAAAGACAGGCCAGGCAGACGGGGAGGGGGTGTTGCTATATATGTCAGTGATAGGCTAGAGAGTATGGAACTCTGTCTGGGGACGGGTGATGAGGTAACAGAGTGTTTGTGGGTCAGGATCAAAGGGAAAACAGCAACAGGGGACATTATGGTGGGGATCTGTTACAGGCCGCCTGATCAAGAGGACTCTGTGGATGAAGCGCTCTACAGACAGATAGGAGCAGCCTCACGCTCGCAGGCCCTGGTCCTCATGGGGGACTTCAACTATCCTGACATCTGTTGGAGGGATGGTACGGCCCGGCGCAAGCAATCCAGGAGGTTCCTCGATTGTGTGGAAGACAACTTCCTCTTTCAAGCAATAGAGGAGCCGACGAGGAGAGGTGCCATGCTGGACCTTGTGCTCACCAACAGGGAGGGACTGGTTGGAAATGTAACGCTCCAGGGCAGCCTTGGCTCTAGTGATCACGAGATGGTTGAGTTTGAGATCCTCAGGACAGTGAGAAGAGCAAGCAGCAAGCTCACTGCCCTGGACTTCAAGAAAGCAGACTTTGGCCTCTTCAGGAACGTCCTTAGTAAGGTTTCATGGGATACAGTCCTAGAGGGCAGGGGGGCCCAAGACTGCTGGTCGGTATTCAAGGATCACCTGCTACGTGCTCAAGAGTGTTGCATCCCGACTAGAAGAAAGTGCAGCAGGAGGGCCAGGAGACCTCCATGGATGGACAAGGAGCTGCTGAGGAAACTTAGAGGGAAAAAAGAAGCTTATAGAAGGTGGAAGCGAGGACAGGCGGCCTGGGAAGAATATAGGAGCATTGCCCGAGAAGCTAGGGACCAGGTTAGGAAAGCTAAGGCCCAGCTAGAATTAAGTTTGGCAAGGGATGTAAAAGATAACAGGAAAGGATTCTATAGATACGTAGCAAATAAAAGACAGACTAGGGACAATGTAGGCCCTCTCCAGCAGCTATCAGGAGAACTGGCTACCATGGATTTGGAGAAGGCTGGGGTTCTTAATGACTTCTTTGCCTCAGTCTTCACCAGCAAATGCTCTGACCACGCAACCCAAGTCTTGGAAAGCAAATGCAGGGACTGTGAGAACGAAGACCTTAGGCCCACTGTAGGAGAGGATCAGGTTCGAGACCATCTTAAGAACCTGAACGTGCACAAGTCCATGGGACCTGATGAAATCCATCCACGGGTCCTGAAGGAGCTGGCGAATGAAGTTGCTAAGCCACTGTCCATCATATTCGAAAAATCCTGGCAGTCAGGTGAAGTTCCCGATGACGGGAAGAAGGGTAATATAACCCCCATTTTCAAGAAGGGGAAGGTGGAAGACCCAGGGAACTACAGACCAGTCAGTCTCACCTCTGTGCCTGGCAAAATCTTGGAACAGTTTCTCCTGGAAAACATGCTAAGGCACATGAAAAACAACGAGGTGGTTGGCGACAGCCAACATGGCTTCACTAAGGGGAAATCCTGCCTGACCAATTTGCTGGCCTTCTATGATGGAGCCACGGAACTGATGGACAGCGGCAGAGCAGTTGACGTCATCTACCTGGACTTGTGCAAAGCGTTCGACACTGTCCCGCACGACATCCTTGTCTCTAAGTTGGAGAGACATCAATTTGATAGATGGACCACTCGGTGGATAAAAAACTGGCTCGATGGCCACACGCGAAGAGTTGTGGTAAATGGCTCGATGTCCAGTTGGAAACCTGTAACGAGTGGTGTCCCTCAGGTATTGGTGTTGGGACCGGTCCTGTTCAACATCTTTGTTGGCGACATGGACAGTGGGATTGAGTGCGCCCTCAGCAAGTTTGCCGACAACACCAAGCTGTGTGGTTCGGTTGATACGCTGGAGGGAAGGGATGCCATCCAGAGGGACCTTGACAGGCTTGTGAGGTGGGCCGATGCCAACCTTATGAAGTTTAACCAAGCCAAGTGTAAGGTCCTACACCTGGGTAGGGGCAATCCCAGGCACAGCTACAGGCTGGGCAGAGAAGAGATTCAGAGCAGCCCTGCAGAAAAGGACTTGGGGGTGTTGGTTGACGAGAAGCTTAACATGAGCCGGCAGTGTGTGCTCGCAGCCCAGAAAGCCAACTGTATCCTGGGCTGCATCAAAAGAAGCGTGACCAGCAGGTCGAAGGAGGTAATCCTGCCCCTCTACTCTGCTCTCGTGAGACCTCACTTGGAGTACTGTGTACAGTTCTGGTGTCCTCAACATAAAAAGGACATGGAGCTGTTGGAGCGAGTCCAGAGGAGGGCCACGAGGATGATAAGAGGGCTGGAGCACGTCCCGTATGAAGACAGGCTGAGAGAGTTGGAGCTGTTCAGCCTGGAGAAGAGAAGGCTGCGTGGTGACCTCATAGCAGCCTTCCAGTATCTGAAGGGGGTCTACAAGGATGCTGGGGAGGGACTCTTCCTTAGGGACTGTAGTGGTAGGACAAGGGGTAATGGGTTCAAACTTAAACAGGGGAAGTTTAGACTAGATCTAAGGAAGAAGTTCTTTACAGTGAGGGTGGTGAAGCACTGGAATGGGTTGCCCAGGGAGGTTGTGGATGCTCCATCCCTGGCGGTGTTCAAGGCCAGGCTGGACAGAGCCTTGAACCATGTGGTTTAGGGCAAGGTGTCCCTGCCCATGGCAGGGGGGTTGGAACTAGATGATCTTAAGGTCCTTTCCAACCCTTACGATTCTATGATTTTATGATTCTATGATTCTATGTACTTGACATATAGCCAAGCTCACCAAGACTATGGGCCACTGGCTTTGAGCAGCCTGGTCTAGTGGAAGGTGCCTATGTCCATGTCCAACCCAAGGGATCTGGAACTCGATGATCTTTAAGGCCCCTTACAACCCAAACCTTGAATTTTCTTTGTTAAATAGCTGACTGTATTGTTTTGAAGGGGAGTGTTGGTTCACAGTAGAACCGGGGCTGGTTAAAGGAGCAACAAGGATATTAACCAGTTGTAGTTGCAGCAATAAACATTTGCATACCAGTGATTGATTTTCTTTATCTCTTCTTCCAAAAGAGATGCACTAGTAAACCATATAGGGTTTCACAGATGGGCTGTAAAATATCGATAGAAACATTGTGGTGGCGTTTGCTATTTCATTTCCTTCCGTCTCTTGATTTGCTGTCTTACTTTATTGCTCCTCATTTTTTGTCTTCTCAATTTCTATTTCCTCTATTCCTTGTTGGCAAAGTTATTTCCAATTGGAACTGGCTGCCAGCATGGTAATGCTTATGCAGTATAGAATCATAGAATGGTTTGATTTGTAAGGGGCCTTAAAGATCATCTAGTTCCAACCCCCTTGGGTTGGACATGGACATAGACACCTTCCACTAGACCAGATTGCTCAAGGCCAGTGGCCCATAGTCTTGATGAGCTTGGCTATATGGGAGCTGCAGAAAATGCAGTCCACCATATGGACAAGGGATGGTAAGCCAGAAGACAGAATTTAATTTGCTGTCATCATGGCAGTGGATCCTTTTCCAGAGATATATTCAGGACACTTGGATGCCAGTGGGAGGAAGCAGAGTATAAGAGAACACAGAGAGGGAAAGGCTTCTAGAAAAACATTTCAATTGCTAATCGTGCCAGGAAACAAATTTAGGATGACAGTGCTGCATGGACAGTGGTGGCTGTGGTCAGCCTGTGGTAACCTGCTGGAGGCTTTCCCTTGCAAGGAGGAGGAGGACTATGAAAAGGACATGTTTCTTAAGTTATCTAAGCTGAAAAGCTGTTGCAGAGGTGTAGCTTTGAGAAAATTCAGCTCAGGCATGAGAAAGAAGCTGTGGGGAAGGTTTGAATTACTCCTCTGAAGAAGAAAAACAACACATGATCAGAGCTATAATAATCCATCCAGGAACATCACATTGCACTGGCATGTTTCTGGTGTGAATGCCAGTTTGTCCCCGAACATGCTTACTACACATTGTCTAAGATGATGTATTTTAATCCTGTTAGAACTGCATCTCACCCATCTTTATTTTGTCAAGTCTATGCTGTATCAAGTATTCCTGGTAAATGGAGGATTTATTGGTGACTTACAGCCATGGGAACTGTGGTGTGAGGCTGGTATGTTTACTGGAAAATCAGCACTTGGAGCTGACAGACTCAGCCCAAATCTCACGTTGGAGAGATACCAGTGTGGTGTGAGGTACAGATTACCGTCATTTCCATCTTTCTCCATGTGCTTTGTCACAATGTAAAGGCCTTATAGATGGCATTTGATATAAAGCAGCATATGTAAGAGGGTGAAGGATATTGACTGATTAGCAGCACAACTAACTGCCTATGTATGCGTCACTTCAACATATACCTACCTGCCGCCTTAATTTAAAGCTATTTGCCCTTTGCTTTCCTCCTGCCATGGGCTACGTTGCACAGAATAACGCGAAGCATTCCCAAGGGCACTCCCTTAGTCATCAGGTTCCTCTTGGCCATCCCTGGAGCTATATTATACCTTCTTGACAGTATCCCTCATGCTAGTTACTCTGGCATGAGCTCTTCCTCCATAAAAAATGAACACAATTACCTTGGGTCATGTTCATTCTGCTAATGTGCTTTGCTGCAATACGAGGAATGATTGTCACTTGAGATAGCTGGAAAAGGAAATGAGGAATTTATTCATTTATTCAGCAGAGTACAAATCATATTGCTTTCTCTTCCAGGGAGCCAGCAGGTACTAGTTGTTGGTGTGAGGCGGAGGATTGCATGGTGTCGGAGACATGCCTGTGATCCACACCACATGCATGCTGTGCACTCATCATTCATTGCATGCTCCTGCCTCCCTCTTTCTCACAAAAGTGAGAGAATAGAGGCTGTTGTTTCTTGTTCCCTGGCAGATAGAAGAACAGCCTTAACACTCCTCTTCCTGTGCATTGTGTCCTCGCTGATAAAACCCGATCTAGGGCCTTTCTTCTGCCCTAATCTTCTAATCCTCTGTGGCCAGTGGGTTACCCTTCTTCTGGCTTTCTCTTTGACATGCTGCTTTTCCTTGGCTTCTTTGGCACATCTGCCCGTGTAGTTTGTGGTGTGGGAGCAATACTCAGCTAAGCAGTGGTGGCACTGAAGCCTTGCCATGGAACACAGAGCCCTCTGTGGCCCAAGCAAGGCTGCAACCAGAGCTTCCTACCTTCAGCCATCTAGCATAGCTCCATCCCTGTGGGGTTTGTCATGTGCTCGCTTGACCCACCAAGGCCTGATTTAAGTCCCTGGTTTCCAGAATGCGAGGCCTTGGTCAGATCTGTTTGGCCTGGGGACCATGTACGACCTGAAGAAGGCAACTCCTTCCAGGAGAAGCAGCCCAAACTGCAGCTCCACAGGGTCCGGCATAGTGGCCCTGGTCATTTTGGCCCTCACCTGGGTCTCATCTCTCTGCTGCCCAGGGCAGCCCTGTGCTTTGCTTTGCTGTCCTCCTGGTGGCCATTGGTGTTGGAAATGGCGAGATGTGCATTTTCTTGTAGGTGTTGCCTGGCATTGTTGAAACCTCTCTCCTGCTGCCCTGTTTCTGCCTGCCTCCTCGTTGTCAAACAAGACACAGACTGTCAAGAAACAAGGCTTGTGCATTAGAAAATGTGCTGGTTTTGTCTTGCTTTCTTCTTCCCAGAAGGGCAGGAGGGAGAGGAGAGGAAAGAGGTAGAGAGTGGAGAAAGCAGACTGATGGGCTACCCGCAGTGCTACCAGCAGGTTTTGGTGGCAATTTTTGGTGGGGAACATTTTCTCCCACTTCCCCTGTGCCATCCAGAGGTGCTTGTAGAGAAAACCGCAATTCCCTTGGAAGTTGGCCTGGGAACAGAGGATGGAAACTTACCTTGGTTTACAGACCAGGGCCCAGAACCAAGGCAGGAGCTTAAGCCACTTGAATAGACTCATCTGGGGTTTCATAGGATAAAAACCATTTCAGCAAAATGTACAAGGTTTAGTCATGAGTTTGTATGGGGTGAAGGGAGGGGCTTTGTGTTTAGTTTTGCTCAAAATATTTTTAGAAGCAGGTACTCAATTACGTAGAGTGTCCCTGAGTTTTCATTGCCCTGCTACATGACGCCAGTCAGTCATTAGAAATATTTGATTTTGTTGTCTTTCACCTCTAAATAAAAATAAAGGAAATAAGTTTCATCAGAATTTCTGCTCAAACATTTACTGCGCTCTCTCGTGATCCCTTAAACACTTAAAGTTGATTCAGAACTGAGTATTAATAATTGCATTGTCTTAATTTATTTTTAACTTGACTCTAAGCCTGAAAGCAACCAAGCAGAACAAGTATTTAATAACCGAGAAACTTAGAGGAGCAGAACACATAGCCCGGTGCTGTTAACATCCTTCAGCAAAAAAGATTAAGTGCTGCTGTTGTCATTTAAGCTTGGGGTGGGGGAGAGAGTAGGAGAGAATGGGGAAGGGAGAGGGGAGATGTCTGATCCACTTAATGCAAGGTATAAATTGATGTCATTTTAATATTCTTCTTATAAGATTTACCACTTTACATGTAAATTCCAGGCAGCAATGTGGCTATGTTGGATTTCCTATTCATATGGAGAATGTGTTCATCTACTGGAACTTAACTGATCACACTGAGTTAAGGGGAGGATAATAAAAAGCTATGGAGTGAATAATGGAAGGATTTAAAAACGAGGCATGGGGGGCAGAAGATAGAATACAGCGTAATTTTGAAGGTAAAACTACAGTTGAGATTAACGGTATATTTCTGGACATCTGGCTGATCTAAAGTCTGTCTGATGATTATCTTGTAATTGTTAAACCTGCCGCTTTTATGTATGGGATTAGGTCTGTTTAAATATGTATGCAAAAAGCAGAATGGTTATTGATTCTGTGCAGCATAATTTGTGTGGGTCTTAGTTCAGAGTCAAATGGCTTGTATTTCCACTTCGGTTCATGTGTATCTGGTTCTTGTTTTGCTTTTTCTCAAAAATAATGTCAAAAAGGGCATCTGTGAGAAGCTTGGTGATAGGAAACAGTTTAAGAAGTTACCATTTTTAGAGGAACTGATTTAGAAGGGAAAAATGGATGACTTATTAGTTACTATAAATACATCTTCTGAACAATTGTATGAAAATTAGCATCTAATAATGCTGCATCTGTATTTAATCACTTTCACTGGTATAGATTTTTAATTAAAGACTCTTTTGTCTTCACGCCAATTAGTTTGCGATCCTAACCTCTGTGCTTAACAAAAATGGTTTGCAGGAGCATTGCTGACATCCTCAGTTCTGTTTGTAAGGAAAGAAAACTACCAGGAAAAACACATTAATATCAGCTCCCATAGAAACACTCAAGCATTTCATTAGCAGTTGTAAGCTGGAGAGACAATAGGGAAGGCTTTATTAGGCAAGAGGTGGTAAATGGAAAATTGGCAGCAGAAAATCAAAGGTTAATCATGAATAGCCCCTCACAACTGCAACATCATCATGTTGTTCATGTGTTTGCATTTCCATCACACCCTGATCACAAGTGTAGAATGCCCCATAACAAATAAATAAATAAATAACCCAACCTTTAGGAGCAAGAAAAAACAATACGATGGCTCAACGCAAGCAAAAAATGTTCTGCAGCCATCTGCTCAGCATCAGCCCAGCACCAGCCAGTGCGATGTGAGCGGGAAGTACAGCTCATTCCTCAAGGCCCGATGGTCAAAATGACACTGATTTTATGTTCTTTGCAGAGTATATTTAGTGTGATCTTTTCCTTACAGGAACTGTCTCTGCTGGTGTTTCTAGTTACACGTCTGTATTAAAAATCCTCTCTACATACGTTGTGTCTATATTAATAGGCTAAGGGTAGGGAATTGAGATACTGAATATTTTAGTATGTTATTCTAAGATGGATTAAATGAAAACGAACATATGTCAAGGGATGTAGGAGAAGGGACAAATTAATGCAGGCAGGAGAGTGGTCAGAAAAAGGTGATGTTTAGGTAAAGACAGGCTTCTAAAGATGTTTAGGTACGTAAAGGCGCAGATGAGTCCTGGGGTTTTCAAATGGTCTGGTTGCTGGACCTCTGTGCGATAAGACAGTCTTTGGAAATCGGGTGCCTATTTTCTACTTCATTACCCCTTGTGAATATCTTGGTGTTTTTAAAAATGTCCCTATTTACATACTGGGCTTCTTACAACCTCTGGTAATCTAATTTATAGTAGTTATGAAAGCTGCTGCCTCTGTATTTTATCCTCTGTCCTGTGATGCCCATTCTTAGGCGCAGTCTTAATGGTTTAGCAATGTTGACAGCCACATGTCAACACTGAGATTTCGGACTGAGAGATTGACGAAGGAAATAGAGGATGTGGGAGCTCATATTCTGTGATAGCTTTGGCTTAGTGTATAGTTACTTAAAATCGGTTAAAGAAAGCAGTCTGTAGTCTGCCAAGTGCCTCTGTGGATGGAGACTTCTGAGCCTTTGTTTTAGTGTTTCTGCAGTGTCAGGCAAGCATTATTTTGTAGGTGTGGGTGCTCTTTGTACTTGGGGGAGCTAAACGCTTGATTAGATCTTAAAAACGGAAAAGTGAGATCTGAAAACTCTGTTAAAGTATCATAGAATCATAGAATGGTTTGGGTTGGAAGGGACCTTAAAGATCTTAAAGCTCCAACCCCCCTGCCATGGGTAGGGATACCTTCCACTAGACCAGGTTGCTCAAAGCCCCATCCAACCTGGCATTGAACACTTCCAGGGATGGAAGTAATGCTGGATGGATTTAGAGGGAACCCATATGCTTGATGCTTCAGAGCACGGGGTTGAAATTTTAGCAAGCGTTGTCAAGTTGGAAGGTAAAACACGTAAACCAGAATGAGATCTTCCCCACAAAAATACCTATGATTTTTATTCCAACCAGCTCTAACGTAAACTGGCTGTTTAGCCAGTTTTACGCATGATCCACGTAGTCACATGGGTCGTGCGTGCTTGCAAAAAAAGAGTTCAGAGCATGACTGGAAACTAACTTGTACTTGCACTGTTGTGAGTGTGACTCATGCTGGAGGAACCCATGGGACAGCTGGTGAAACTGTGGTTTTCTGCAGCAGTCATTATGTTCGTGGTGGCTCCCTGCAGGCACCAGTGATGCTGATGTGGAGTCACACACTGGAGTTTGAGAAGCTTCAGTATCCTGATGAAGAGGTTAAAGAAAAAATATGAAGACCTTGCTTTTTCACATCACCTTTGTTTCCTTTCTAGGTTTTGCTGCCAGGAAACGCATGTGTTAAGACTTGGTGTCCAAGCAGTGTTGTGGGCATTCGCTGCTGTGCATCTTGAACACAGGATTACCAGGGCTTCTAGGCAGCACGGACCGCTTCAAGCTTTAGTCCACTTCTGGGCTGAGGTTCTTCTCTGTGCTGAGTGCAGGTCAGCCAGAACAGAGACCTCTTGCAGAGAAACAGGATTTGGGGGCAGCCAGCCAGGTTAAAAGACTGATTATTGGTATGTTTTAACACTGAAAAAGATATAACACGAATCTGGATTCTGCAGTATGTAGATATTTTTGTAACTGTAGAAATGTGGGGTGGAAAGCACTTCCTGGAGGAAAGAACCTACTCCCACTAGTAGCTACACTGTCTGATACCTTCGTGTATTGACTAAACTCTCTCTCAGAGCTAACTGGCTGCTGACTCCAAAAGTCCTGTTGAAAGGCTATTCAGAAACTCATTTTTAGGAAAGGTTAAACACCTCATTTTATCCTGAGACAATATAGTTGTGCTTTTGTACCCATGCAGTTCCTTGGGAGTAAACAAGGAAAACAAGCTGAACTTGAAGACAGTTGGACTTGTTCTCAGGTAGTGCTGCGTTCAGCAGAGCGAACCACATTCTTCTGTTCTTTCCTCATGCAGTAGGCTGATCAGAGGTGAAAGAACTGGTTATTTGTTCTCTAGATCTTCCATGCTATCATTATGTCATATTTGAATAGGGAAAGCCAGAAGCACACTCTACTGCAGAGGGGATTTCATCAATGCTGTGTTCAGTAGCACCATATTTCCATGCGCCTACTGGAAATACCTCATTTGCACAAACATTTTTCACACCTGCATTGCATTGGTAGTTTCTGAGCAGTTGGTACAGGTCTGTCATCTGTAATTCCTGATGACTCAGACCAGCATATGGCAAAGATCCCTATTCATATGCTGAGGATACTACAAATGGAATTGCGTTCCTTCTGTATTGGTGTGAAACACTTCCATTTTCTCCAGTGTCTTCTGTGTGACAGCGTTGGGCAGTTTCATTACCAGTAAACTTTCGTTAGGATATCCCTAATTTTTGTGGCACTTAAGTCAGCTCCAATGCTCCTAGAATTTCTCTAATAAATCCTATTAGGAAAGGCTATTGCAGGTTTCCTAGTATTGCCATTTCTTTATCATCAGACTGTTTCGGTACAGCTTTTTTTGGTTTTTTTGCATTGTTGCTCTGTCAGCAGGTTTGCTGAAGGGAAGTTAAATGGTTCCAGCAGTATTGTTGTTGTATAAAAAGTGAGTCAGCTTTTCAGAAGGAGTTATTTGGGTTAATTTACAATAACTAAAGTTATTGTAACTTCAGGAACTTCAGTGAAACATGCTGCATGGCATTGTCCCACTTCCTACTTACCTCTGTGCCTTCATTTGATAAAGCAAGTGAGACAAGCTAGGAAAATGTTAAAAAAGGACATCTGTTTAAATTAATAAAACATTTTTTTCCTCATTTAGCACCAGTAAAGCATGGAGTGCTGCTGAAGATGTGCAGTGGTGATCTTGATTTGAAAATTAATGCTGGTTTTAAGTTTTGAAAGGAACATTTTCATAATATTGTTGCATTTTAATGGGACATTAGGAGTTGAACAAGTAACAGAGAAGGCAATACCTTGCTGATAGCTTGCTGCCAGGTGCCTGCCATTCCAAAAGGAGGAGGCAATGGCTCACATCCAGTGGTTTGTCTGATCATAGATGCTGCTAGAATTTGTTCTTTTCAATAGGCGAGGCTTGGGTTTCCTTTTCTGTAGGCACTTGGACAGTGAAAACAATAATAAGCATTTTCTAATAGATTTTATTTCTTCTTACATTTGCTTTCTTAAATAGTGCAATTCCTGTAATGATGAAGCAGGGGCATATTTACTTGTGCTGATGTTAAAATATCCATTTGAATGAGAAAACGTTTTCTTCAACATATCTTCAACATATGTGTAAATGTGTTTCAGAAGCCCTTTAAAGATCTGAATTTATCAGCAAATTTGATCAAAGTATGTTCAGCTTACTTTGTCAGGTTAGCAGGAAGGGGAATTTGGCTGTGTTTGAGTAGTCCTGTTGCAGGAGAGGGCAAAGTATATAGAAAGGCCATTTTTTCATTATAGTTTAAGTGTTGCTTTACTTCGAAGAATACTCTTGAGTATTCTTTATATGATCTGAGAGAGTAAGGAATAAAGTGTAGTGGAAAAGAGCCATTCTGCTCTACCTTTCTGTACCCAGCAGATCACGAGTGCCTTTTGAATGCCCGTCCATGGAGGGAGGGGATCCAGAGGCACTAAAACATCTGGCAGCTTCCCCATGTTTTTAGTTGACTTCCCTTTGTGTTGGACTGGCATTTAGAAGAGAGAAAACCTACCTCTGGGCTGTAAAGTCCAAGTGCCTGGCAGCCATGCCTAGAAGGGGATGTCCAGGCACCTATGAGGAGTATAAAACACAGACATAGAGCAAAACAGCAGCCAAAGATGGAAAAGGATGACACAAAGATAGCAGATCCTCCTTAAAACAGTTTTGTTTATTTTTCACTGGTGGGTGAAGATATATACCAAAACTGCTCCTGCCAGATAACCAGCTAATTTTCATCAGAACACGTTTGCTTTTGAAGATTTTCTTTGTTCGCACTAATTTATGCTTTTTTCTCTATTTATGTTCTGCCATATTTCTTTATTCACCTTCTTTCTGTTCTTGCTCTCTCAGTAACAGAGTGTTCTGTTCTGCTGTCAGTTGTAGCACAAAATAGCTAAGGTGAAACTTTTCCCAAGCATTAAGTACTTTAGAGCTAGGCCTTGAATTGTGCTGGCATTAATATTTACCTACAATGGGGGCAATGTACTGTAGGAACATTCTTACCTAACTTCCCAGTCTACATGGGCCATTTCAGTGAAAGGAAAACTTAACTTTTGAGAATTTAACATCCTTTTATTAAATGTATGGAAATACCATACATTTAATAAAAAGAGAGACACAGCTAGTTGCCTGGTCTGTTGAGATGGTGTAATGGTAGCAGGGTTTAGTTGTAAGTGATTTGCATTGTGCAAAGAACTCTGTAAGTCAGAGTGTTTTTCTTTCTTGCTATATTACAGAATGGTACTTTTTATCATTGACAAGGCATTCATTTGCTATTTCATTCACGTCACGCATGGTGTTTGAGTAACCTGCAGGTCAGTGAGTTTCAGGCCTTCTGTGCTTAATTCAGAGTGTATCATCTGAAGTACCTTTATTAAAGTATTTCCCTTTTGTCACAAACAAAAAAAAATCATGCATGTTAATTCTGGATTTTCATGTTTCTTGATGTGGCATGTTTTGGGATGCTTTCTACAGATAACGAAGGTATCTCTGCAGCTGCAGTGCAGTAAAATGCTCTGCAAAATACACCAAGTCTTTGCAGTGTAGAAACTTGTAACTGAAGTACCAAGACCAATGTAGGTAAAGTATGAAGTATGTGTGAAACCTGCAAAAGGAACAACAGAACAAGGGTAAAAGGAACAGCATGTTTTGCTATGGAGCACCCTTTGTGTGAGTTCAGTCAAGGAACCAAATGACAAGAAGAGGAAGAAAAACCTGACCTAAAGCAGGATATGACAAGAACAAGACTGGAGCCATAAGATGCCCTGATAAAGAAAACGGGAGAACTGTGAAATTCGGAAATTTTTGTTTTACTTCTCAGAGGAGCAAAACAAAATAATGAGACAGAAGGTTTTGAACAATATTCACTCCTAATTTGTATGAAAGATGAGACCCATTCAGTTTTCTGTGTCCCATTAGAAGAAGCCAGGAAGCTTTGTGAGGACTGGGCAGCCAGCATCTCCTGACCCCTGTGGTGTTTGCATGCAGGTGATCCTGGCCAGACTTAATTTCATAAAATAAAATCACCATGCACTTCCAAGTCTTACACTTGGTACATTAATCTTCATCTCTAGGCAGAGTCTTGAGGCCCAAGAAAGATTTATAGGCTGAGGAAGCCAACAATGATGTAGAGAAGTTCCTGTTACTCGTTGGGCTGTGTCTTCTTCTCCAGAGTTTTGTCTTGGAGTACTCCCTGTTGGTAACACTTAGATGGAAGTAAGTTTCCCATTTCTGAACAGGCAGAACATACTGGAGCTGTTTGTTAAGGCTGTCACAGCTGGAAGCAGCCTCTGTTGTACATTTTCTCCCTGGGAATCCTAGGAAGGTACACAATTCCACAGTTTGTCCTCAGCAATGTTCAAGCAGAATAGCTTCCCAACAGCCCAGCATGCATGGATGCCACAAGGTCCACTGGTTAATGTAATTAATATTAAAATGCAGGTCTTTATATTTTTATATGTTGATTAAGTAGGACAATGTGTTCCTTTTGTATATGCCTGGAGTCTGGAAGTGAAAGCACTGTAATGTGTGTTAGCAGTGTGGTTGGCAACATGAAATAGAAAAAGTATGTCTGGTCTGTTCCCATAGTTTTGTTTCAAGGGGGTTTTGTTTTATTTTTTCATTATATGTGGGTGAGTATATCAACTTTGGTTGCTGTTGCCTTCCAGCACACTTGTTGATACTGCTACTATTTCATTCCTGGGCTGTCAGGCTCTGATACCTTAAGCTTAGCGTAGCCCATTTGGTAAGCCACCATGTTGCCAGTGTGTCATCCTGGATAAAGAGTGAGCATCAGCTACAGCCACATAGGATGGCAAATTTGGGAGCTACGTGCCTGCCCGGAGCCAGTCACTGTATGGTCCTAGTGACAGCTGCTGGCAGTGTGTAGTAAGAGCTGGTGATGTAAAATAGGAAAGCTTGGTAAATACATGTAAGAGTGTAATCAACAAGGAATTTGTATGGCTCATGCTCGGCCTTTTAATGCCTTCTATTTTCTCTCATTAGTAGGTGGCTCCCCAAATTGGAACGTTTAAAGATCATAGATGAGGCTTGAACAAGACTGGCTGGCAACAATGCAGACATGAATTTCACAACAACCAGTCAAATGAAATAAAACAGAATTATGTGTCTAATGACGGTAACATTAGCTTGCCTTACTGCTATTGTGAATGCTACTAAGATAAATATTGAATATCTGTAAATAAACTATTATTATACTAGCATGAAACCTCCCTTCAAGCTGTAATTCTTTTTGAGAAAGAGGCGATGGTTTTCTTTAATCTTTTCACAGGCGCTCTGCACCGAATCATTTCCTTTAATTGCTGTTCTAAAATATATAACAGGGTTTTTTATGCCAACTTTTTATATTTATCTTTTTACTTTCCACTAATTGCAGTACTTCCATTCAAGCTTGAAAATTGCTTTCTCAACATATTTCTTCTCTACTGTATGTAAACATGGGCTTTTTTTATTAGGTCTATTTCCAGTGAAGCTGAAAGTGCATGAGCACTCCATGCTTGGAGAGGCTTTTGCCGGTTGTCTTAGTTACAGATGCTTTAAAGGAAACTCAGAGGAGCTGCCACACAGAACAAACCTCATCTCTTTCTCTTACTGTGGGGAATTTATCTCGTTTTTGGGGACCTGAAGAGCAGCACCAAGAGCCAGTGGGATGCCTGCTCATCTCTGCCTTGCCAGTGGCTGCTCTGAGCAGCACAGCAAGGCTTGGCAAGTCACAGTCTGAAACTTTGTGTGCCAGAGCTAGAGATCATGGTAAAGTCCTCCTCTGTCCTTTTATTTAAACAACTCACCTTCTTCATTTACCTGCTTTGATTGCAGATTCAGTTGGTAAGTATGTTAATGGTATATCAAAACCTGATTAGAGCTGATGAGATGAATAAGAACAAAGAAGTGTTGAAGTATTTAAAAATCATCTTTCATAGCAATAAGATATGCAAAGTCCCATACAGTTTGGCCCATCTGTCATTTAGGACATCTCTGTAGTTGTTCCAAGGAAAGAAAACTTGAAGGAGAAAGGAGCAAGTGAGCACATGTATTATATGTAGAAATCTGTTTAATTAAAAAAATTATAAGAATCCATGCCTTCTGCAAATCTCACACTGCATCTCAAATAGCAGGAGCTATTTTAGATATTTATATCAGAAGTTTTTAGGTATTTTACTGGTTTTGACAAAGGGTGTTTTACAGGTCGGATGGAGGTGCATCAGTGGGCCACTCACCGAGTGGTCTGCAGATGGACTCAGCAGCTGTTGCATCCTGAGGTTCTTCTGAAGGGCCTCACTGCAGCTCAGCCACGGGCCACAAGGGCGTTAGTCCCTGAGCTCCCATAGGAGCTGTGGTGAGGCTTCAGGGTGGGATGGGGGAATCCTGCATGTGCCCTACAGCTTCTGGATCCACACTAGAATGTAAAATGAGTTTAAGTGGTGGGAGACCTGTGGTTAAAAAGCTTTCCTGGTGGCCTGACTGTCCTGAGGGAGAATAGAGTTGCAGCTTAGTTTGTTTCTCAAAAGAGCGTTAAAGTACCAGCAGTATAGTTACATGTGTGTGTTATCAGCAATCTGTTGGTGTCACCTGGTATTATAATTATCTGGTATTTTCTACTGTCTTAAAAAAAAACCAAAAAAACCAAAACCAACTGAACAAACCAAAAAAACCAAACAACAACCCAACAACAGCAACAACAACAAAACCCAAAACCCACAGAACTTCACAACTTAAAACATCTGGGTTTAAATTTTTAAAGGTTTGTTCCTGCTCTGGCTGACTTCTTTTGGTTTTGTTTCAGCTGGAATTTAGCAGCTTGAGTGCAAGGCTAGATAAAAACCCTTTTTTTACACAAAAAAACATAGAGTCATACACATACTCAGAAGTGTCAGTATTTTCATTAAACAGCTCTAAAGTTTAGCAAAAACCAACTTATATGTGAGGGGATATGCTTTTATTTTCGGACATGTATGCAAGTGTAATACCCACAAACAGGCACTCCTGTGTCTCAACCATTTAAGCAACAGTATGTACGTATAGAAATATAAACCACTATTCAGTTGTTTCTTCTAATGTAACCCAGGGACTTTTGGTGAATGGTTACAGGTCATAAACTATTTTGAAATAATATTTATAAGTTCTGGTGTGTCAGGTGTGAGTGGTGATCGTATTGAATTTTGATTCTTGAAAATGTTTTTATTTTAGTAAGGTGGTGTACTACAAAGCCATCTCACTGACGCCTTGTGCTAAATGGTGGGAGCATGCTAGGGAATTGTAGCTTCTACTTCTGCAGACCTTCAAAGCTGCCATGTTGTCACTTGCTCCTTTCTACCAGCCTGGCTTGTGGAGCAGTCATCTTTTTTTCCACTGATGATAAGGATACTCTGATTACATGGCTTCACACACACACTGGAGCACCACCTCCTTGAACATCCGACTTGCTTGCGGATAAAGATGTTGTATCCCTGCTAAACCTGCAAAGAAGGGGGTTGATGGTAACTGTAGCTGGCAGCTGGTCTCACACAGAGGGCTCCTGACATTCACGTGGTTGTTTCAGGGGTGCATGAGACTGATTTATCTGTAGGCAGGTACTGATTCTAAGAATTGTACATTCTAAAAAAGCACACTTAACACGTTTCAAAAACCTTGTAGAAGTTATGAGCTGGCTGCACATGGTGTCTGTCTGCTGTGTGGGCCCTGCAGGAACTGACAAATCTGAATTTCATCTGCCTCCTTCCTCCTCCTTTTAGCCGTTAGGAAGATAAGACTTGAGAGAACAACCTTGGTTATTAAATCCATCTCCCTACAGTGCAGGAGAGTGCACAGAGCATCTGCACACCATGGTCCATGGGAATGCTTTCCTGTTGGGATTTGGGGCACTCCTCCCTCTCTCTAAAAAAGCATTTGAGTATTAAAAGTGACTTCTGGCTTTGACTTCGGCTTCTTTAGTAGGAACAGCACATGAAAAAACAGAGCCATACACAAACGAAAAACAGAGCAGTATGGACAACTGTGGTGTAGACACAGAGCCAAAAACTGCGTTAGTTTAGACTGGAACAAACCATACTTTTGCCCTCCGTAGCCTTGTTTTGTTACCTTTCTCGCTTCCTTGGCTGTGTTGCTACCTGTCTTTGGGAGGAGAGGCAGTAGCCAAGGTGTGGGTGAGAGCAAATACAGATGGTTACAGAGAACATCATCGGTTTTGAAGGACTGACTTGGGTACTCTTGCTTTCTCATGATGGCCCATGTGAGCTGTACAGCAACATAGCAGGGATACACCATATGTGCACTGCTTGCCAAAGGCAAGCATGTATCCACAGGAGAAGTTCACTGCAGCACAGTGCCTGGGAGAGCTGGAGAGGAAAACATGGCTCATGCAAAAGGAGAAAAGGAAAGAACCAAAAATCTCGATTATGAAAGAAATGTGTCCTTTCCACAAGAAACAAAAAACAAAACAAAACAAAACAAAAAAAAAAAAAAAAAGCAGCAGTCCCACAATAGGAATAACAGCTCTCAGCTCATTCCGAGTATCATTAGGAGAATGTAAATAACCGGTGATTTTCCATAAAACAGGCTCAGTACATTAGGGGTTTGGTTGCAGTGATAAAATCCTTTTTAAACTTTAAACAAGCCCTTATCAGATCATTACCCATGCTCCCGAGCTGATTTTTGCATGGATTGAACTGAAATGAATGCTGCAGCTGATGGCCTGCTTGGCACCAGTGGCCTGGCACTGCACTGGTGGAGGCTACAGTCCGCCTGGCTCCCTGCTTCCTCTTCACAGGCTCCAGCCAGTTAGGGATTTTAGCATGGACCCTTTCCCGTGGGTAAAGGGATGAAAGCTGCCCAGCTGTCATCTATTGCAGGCAGTGGTTGTGTTGCCAGCTTCACCTCCTTCCCTCCCATTTCCCTCTTCCAAGAGGAGGAGGCTGCTCCCAGCCTCTTTACTCTCCTTTCCACCCCAAACATATTTGTGGCCAGCGTGTGCACACTTGGTTCCCAGCACAACTGTCCTCTGGCTTAAATAGCTCTCTCTTGTCCTCGTTGTGTAATCCCCATACAGGCAGGTTCATATCCCCTTACCCATCTTTATCCACTTCATGCAAGGCTTTGAAAGCCATGTGTCTCACCTCGTGCTAGAGAGACTCTCCGTTGCCTTTGAACCCATTGCAGTATCACCTCACCTTTCTTGAATGCGGATAACCAGATTTACACCCATGGCAGATTGAATTACAGCATTGCAGATGGGGCTCACTGGTGCCTTGTGCAGTGACAGCCCATGTGGAGCCTCTTCTGAAAGTAACTTGCCTTTGGAGATGCACCATTGGGTTGCACGTGCCTTTTTCTCTATGTGTGTGCCATGAGTGGTTCCTCATAAACACCATGGTCAGCTGGCATTCAGAAATGCTTTTCTCCACTATTATTTGCAACTTTAGGAGCTTGAAACTTCTGGCATTGGTCCCAGCAGCACGACCTTGTATTTGGTACTATTGAATTTCATTGCATATCTATTATTGCACATTTCAATGCTGTATTCTGCTATTTCTGAAGGTTATTAGAAGCATAGATGCTTGAATATAAAGTGGTTCTGAGAGAGTTTCACACCACTGGTGTTATGTGCAGTGACTAATGAGCCTGTAAATCACTTTTTCATTCTTTTCAAGTTTTCTTACTGCTAAATCTTAACTTTGTAAGACCAGCAGATAAACAAATGGATAGCTCTGCTTTTCCTCCAATTCCCACAGCTAGCAAAATAAGAAATTGCTCTGGGTCTTTTGCTGCTGTGGATTGCATTACTGCATCTCATTATGTTCAGAAGGAAGCTATGTACAATCAGCAAAGTCATAATTACAGAAATGTAATAGCCATGTGGACAGGAGCACAATAATGCCTAGTTAAGGGTGGGATTGCACTCATACAGTTCTGCATCTGCCCAAGAGTTTGTGTGTGCCCAACAGTCCTGGTTGCTACCTTTGCCCTCTGGGCACATTGCTGGTTATCACCAGTGCAGTGGAGGATCCTTTTTCTATGTGCCATGTGTGTCTGTTGGATGCGAAAATTCCCTGGGGGAGCTTCCTCTCCTAAACTGCATTGCGGCAACTGCCCTTTAGAGTTGTTCTGACAACTTTTATGGTGTCTGCTGTCATCCAACACTTGTGCTACTGCAAAAGAGTATGTTTTTTTCTGCACATGTGATTCAGGATGCACACACTATATTTTCTTCCTCTGCAGAGCTGGATGAACTGCGCCACATGGTCACTGTGTGCTCACCGCGTGTTCTGTTTTTTTGTTTTATTCCTGTTGAGAGGAATATTATCCTGTTTTGATGATTTGCTTGGGTTTAAGGTGGTGTAGTACAATGCTGTTGTTTGTTGCTACATGTCTGAAGACTATTACACATGCAGGGAGGGATTTCTGCACTGGCTGAGCCACTGACACTACCAAAACACCTTCGTCAGAGACTCACTCAAAGTCTTTTCTACCCTGGTCAGTTCTAAGGTACAAATGCACTGAAGTCTGGATCATTCTTGTACCAGCATGTGCTTTGAACGTAGTGCTAGTCTGATGGCCATGGATAGCACTAGAGGATGTTTTTCAGGTGTTTCATTTTATTCCTTTACTTTCTTCAGATAGGGATTATAGAAGTTTAGGTTTTGCATGGATTTATTAGGAGGCAAGCAATCAACAAGAGCATGTAAGAAACTATAAAGGATTTAAATAGGGGATACTCCTGTTTCAAAACATCTAGTCTTGATTATCTTGCATTTTTTATCTTTTGAAGTCTTATATCTCAGTCAAATTGGAGAACTGTTTTAAAATTTGAGGTCAAACTGTACTATGCTGTGTAAGCAACATTTCCATCATCTTCATATATTGCTACTGCAGGGATTTGAAAGTGTGAGTATGAGGGACAACTGCTGCATTTAAGCTTCCAAAAACTTTCAGATCCCACAGGTAAATGATTCTCTGGCTATATCAGTTTGCTGATGATCACTTAGTTCCTTCTGTTCTGCTATATATAGTAGACAGTTCCTTCTATTCTGCTATATATAGTAGACAGTTCCTTCTATTCTGCTATATATAGTACTACATATAGTAGCTATATATAGAAGAACTTCAAAACAACCACTGCTTCTCTGGTTAGGAGTGTGCTTTCTCATTGATATTGAACTGACTGTACACGTTTAAAGTTATTCTTGTTGAAAACTTGGCAATTTTCGGTACTATGTTAGTCACTCCGAAATAGATGTTGACATTTTTAAAAGCACGGAAGTTCAGCAAGGAGGGGAGGACATGTCTAAAAGAGATGGACATCTGGAAGAACGTAAGCTTAGCCTGCACTAAGTATTTGTTAAACAAGCAAGTAAAAAGAAAAAAAGAGCCACATGGTGGCCACAGATTACAGATGTGAAAAGAGACTCATGACTTTGAGGAGGACCTGCTGGTTTGTTTAACCAAGCAAATGTGGAGGTTTAAATCATGAGAAAGGGTAGGGATTGGTCTGTATCCAGCTTGACAAACTGTTGACTTGTGGTGCTGCACCACCACTGCCATCCTGTGTGCTCACAGGCAGGGCAGGGCAGGGCCCCATCAGCTCCTAGTCAGAGCTTTTGTCGTGTACAGGAACACCATCTCTGCTTTCCCATTCATTAGCCTTTTGCTGAAATTCAGTTGCAGTGTAGTGAACACTCCTTGAACACTGTGAGTTTGGTTGTCATAGAATCATAGAATAATTTGGGTTAGAAGGGACCTTCAGAGGTCATCTAGTCCAACATGCCTGCAATGAGCAGGGACATCTTGAACTAGACATTCATGGATAAGCCATATCCATGAATATGACTTTGGTAACAAGGGCGCACCTTCAGCCAAATGTCAGACAGACTAGGCCTTCTTCAGGGCAAATACATAATAGAGGAAGAAAGATATTCTGAACAAAAATTGATGAAAGACCAGCTTAGCTGCAGATGAAGTTTCAGCAGTGCAGGTGCAGCATTTGCAGAGCACCTTGGAGGTGTGTTGGCCAAATGCCTGCTGCAAACATGCTGCCTCACTGCTGCATCTGTGTGGTTGGCCTCTGCTGCCATCATGTGCCTCTTGGAAGGGGATAGAGACAGGGAATGTGAAACACCTATTGGTGCAATGTCAAGCTAGAGAAGTATTCTCAATCCTGGCTTTGTGCCTCAGCCTTTGCGCAGCCGCTGGTCCTTGAAAACTGAGCTCTGTGAGCCCAGTTCATGACAAGGGAGGCTATGGTGCCATGTCTAATCACAGCTCAACAGAGGAGGTGTGGGTGAGAGGAGGTGAGGCCCGGTCCCACTTCCATCACGGCTTGGACACACAGTTGATCAGCAGCTAGCCACCCGCCTCAGGTGCGTGGTCCTGCCTGATGCATGCTGCATCTCTGCAGAGGCTCTGGCTGCTGAGCAGTTCAAACCTGAAGTGGTCCAGCCACTCTGTAAACAGCCCATGCCCCCACAGGCTCAGTCCAAAGCAGGCTTGCCCCCCACCATCCTGGTGTTTGTCCTGGTGGCCAGTTACCACTGTGCAATTTCTTCACAAGTGACCTCAACTGACATGCATAGGAGCCATGGCACATGCAGATAATCAGTACTGGGGAAGTGTGAATGGCCACAGGGCTCTAGCCTGTGCTCCACAAGCTAACAATGGGTGCTGAAGTCACCTCCTTTCTAATTACACACCTTAGCTTGCAGAGTGGGATGCCGCTTTGATGTCTCCAAACTGTAAGTTCTTTTTCCTTAGACATTCTGTCATGCATATTTAAAGCTACATTTCAAGAAATTAGGTCTGAAAATTCCCAGCAGAGTTGTATTTTTGCATTCTAGTTTTATCCAAAAATGACCACATTTTTGTCTGCAGCCAACTTGAAAGATATATCAATTAATAGAGCCACTGGTGACTAAACTGTAAACCAGAATATTTTCTCTCATTTAATGATGTGTCTTACATAAAAATAAGCATAAGCCTCATGATGAACAATTTAATTGTACTAAAATTTCCAAGTATTTTTCTGTAAGTGCAAGGTGTAATAAGGCTGAATTTTCACCTTAAGAATATAACCGTTTACTATTACCATTCATTATGTGCATGGTCTTCATATGGAGATCAGGTCCGAAATGTCGTTATTCTTCCTGAATCTTCCTACAAGTGGCATGTAGTTAATTATTTCCTTATAGGAAAATTCTATAAGAATAGGTATTTGCTACTGTATTAGCAAGAAATTACTAGTTTTGAGCCATACTTCAAGGATATTTTCAAGCTCTTGTATTGTATCCCCACACGCACTGTGCTCTTTGTTAGTGCTTTTAGGGCTTCGTGGGCCATATCCAATTTTTCATCCTGCAGCAAACAAAATGACTCTAATGTTTTCTTCACTGCTGTTCATTAAATGATCACTGGCCTCTTCTTCCGATTTCAATGATAAGGTTGCAGTCACCTATCTGATTTTTAACCTGTTTTCCCTACAGAATTAGTTACACAGCCCTGGTTGTCATTTCTGCCCTAGCCTGCATGGAAAGTGTAATTAAACCTTCGTGTATGGTTAGTGTATGGATGGGTGGGAGTGCTGGAAAAAACCTGGGTTGTATATAAAATGTTTACTTCCTATCGGAGGTCATTTAACTCTACTTTCTTGTGTTGATATAGGCACTGTTAAAGTTACACTGTTAAATGTACACACTGTTGTCTGCAGAGTTAGTAGTGAGTAGCCAAATCAGCTCCATGATAGTTTAGTATTCACTTCAGCATCTATCTGAGTGTCAGTATTTTACTTTCTTTTCATAATTTTCTTTTACCAGCACTATAGTTTGACCTCTGAGGACATTAATCTGCTGGCAGATCACTCAGGACAACTATTCATGTACTTGTAATAGTGTCCCAGAAAGGAAAAGCAATGAACCTTAAAAATATTTTTGAAAAGAAAATAGGATAATAGTCCACTGTGCAAGAACAGGTTGTTAAGCTTGTCATCAGTGTGTCTAATCAAAATCTCCTCCACTATATTTCAGGACAAATCTACTGTCTGTCCCCTAACCCGGATGCCGTAGATACTCAGCTCTGACCTGGTGGTGACATGAGAGCAGAGGCAGCATACCCATTGCCATAGTTTGCACTTGCTGGTATCCCTGATGACAGTTCCTGCAGGGAGGGCATAGGCCAGTAGTTTTAATACATAGGAATTGCAGTTTTAGATGGAAACAGCAAGAGATAAGGTGGATAATCAATCTTGTGACAGCAGCTAGTACTAGATGGATGCTGAGCAGCAGGGATCATAACTCAAATAGATTGCTGGGGTGAAGGGACACAGCAAGACCAGAAGACATCCTGCACATGCAACAGAAGAGACAACCCTGAGCCCAAAAAGTTGCAGCCTACCCAGGTGAGGCAGGCAATGGATCATAGAGAGGAATGTAATCTAACAAATTAATCGTACAGCATTTTTTCTTTAAATTCTTTTGGCTGGATTTTCTTAGGAAGAGGTTATTTAGATGGGAAGCTCTGGCCAGAAAGGGGAGAACGAGGAAGGGAGGGCCTGAATTAGAAGAGCAGGGAGACAATTGTCATATCAGGTACTGGGGGATGTATTAAGAAATGGTGAAGTCAGGGATTGCAAGGTGATAGAGCAGTTATGTACCAGAGTGGCACTGAAGGTATTTTCTCCTAACACAGAGACCTTTACAGACTGTTTCTCCATCGGCAAATAGTGCAGAAATGGTCATTAGATGGCTTGCAATTTTTCTTGAGTAGTCTTCACTGAGTAGGCTATAATTATAGTGGATTTTAAAAAAAGACAAGGAAGTTTTACCAGAAACATCAAAATTTCTTCTTAAGCATCTTCATTTTTAGTGGAAATATTGGCAGCACCGTTGGTGACTGCACTTTTGGTGGTGGTTTTGTGTTCGACTTTTTTCTCTCAATGGGCTTAATTTTTTCCAAAAGGGAGGTAAGGACGTGAAAGAGTTGCCGTCTTCCAAAGATACAGCTCATGGCATCTTCATTTCTCGTTAGCTCCAGCAGAGGTCGATCCTATGCAGAAGGTATCCCAAGCTGGTTTTGAAGGTGTAGTCAGGATCTCCAGATGTGAGCACAGAGAACTCAGCTGTGTTGCTGGCCTACATGCATCTCCGTGTTGCATCATATCTTTTCTTATTGCTTTTCTCCTGCCTGTGAAGAACTGATGTTGAAGCTCAAAGGAGGATTTATGTTTGTTTCAGATGCCTGCCTGCCTGATGAGAGCCCAGCAGCTGAGGCAGGAGGAGATTCAAAGCCAGCCACTCCCTTTGCTTGGCAGGCTGTAAAGCAAGAACATTTTGAATGTGATCCCTTGCCTATTTTGGGAAAGTTATAAAATTTTCAGAGGTAGGCCAGTTATTTTTAAGCCGCTCTGGACATGCTTTTAATGTAGGATTCATTCTGGATGCTGTCAAGGTTGACCGTTTGCTTCGTGAGAAAGTTTACCTCCATTGGGGAAATGCCTGGTAGATCTACTTAGCTGTGTGCCTTGGTCCTCTCTCATTTCCTCACAGCCTGCTATACCAGTCGCTAGACCTGTCAGCTTCAGCCAAGATGGATTGCCTTAGTTCTTGTCTGCTTTGCCCTGGCTTCATCCATTTTATGTACAGACTCTTTCTCTAGCTGTTTGAGGAGAAGATTGCAGTAGAGCTGTGCAGAGACAGTATGCCTCCACCAAAATGCGGGGAGGCTGGTGCTTGAAAAAGGAAGTATTGAAATCGAAGAGCTGAAAATACCAGCAACATGGGTATTTTCCTTGCATCTGACTCTTGGCTGCCACTTCAGATCTCTTTTTAAGTTGCACACATTTTACATTCATTTAGCAAGGTTGCAAATATGAAATGGAATGGAAAAGTGACAGCTACAATGAGATCCTGATTAATGAAGCTGGCGTCCTGCATCTCAGTTCTGTGGATAAAGAACCAGTCCAGGGAAATACTGAGCTTTTCCCACTGCTTTTGGAAGCAGTAGGGATTCCTGTGAGCTCCGTATCAATCAGGATTGGGTTCCAAGTTTTATTATGTCAGAGCTTAGGAATCAAAATAGCTGACACCTATAATGAACAGGAGGGCATGAATTATGTAGACAAATAAACTAGCAATTACTGCTGCACATTTATCTTCACCTCTGTAATTGATAAACTTTAAGTGTTCCATATGGAAGCCCTGTGTATAAAGGAGTTCCTCTGCATTTGGGCCTCTTGAATCACTGTGGATGCAAGATGTAGTAGCTTTCACATCTCCTATCTCAGTTTAAGGCAGCAGCTCCCTTTATACCATGCTGTCAGTGCCCTGTGAGATGTGGGGTGTGGAGACAACAGACTCAATTAGGATGTAGCATGCATTCAGTTTAAAGGAGTACATAGTGTTTTCCTGCCTAATTCTGATAGAATTAAAGAGAGTGCGCTTTCAAAGTTATTCTCTGAATCCTCTTCTCTTATTTATATATTTTGTTGCTGTTACCCAAAAAGAGGGGCAGTTCATCATTTAATCTTTGTCATGGCACTATTAAAAGAAGTAATTATTAGACATGTTTTTGTTGCTCTTTATTTCAAAACTGCCTGTGTTCAGCATTAGTTCTGATTTCAGCAATGCCCAGCATTATCAGAATATCACTCTCCCTGCCTACTATGCGGCACATACACTTGTATTAACAAGTGTATGTGTTGGCCATATCTTTGTCTGTGTGTCTCTTAAAAGCAGCTGGTTTATTGGACGAGTGAAGTTAGACCTAACATTCAGTTCAGTAGTATTTCTACCTGCCTGTAGCGTGTTAACTTCTTCACCACATCCAATCAGCTCCAGAACTGGGGGCAGTACTGCAGATAACATTGGAAACATCTGTACTAATGCTGAAGGAAGGCAAAAGAGCTAGAAAGCCTGCCTTTGACCAGAATCAGTGATTAGTAGATGTGATACTATGCTTGAGGAGAGGCAGGAACAAGGCATGGGGAGATGCTTTGGTGGTCATAGCCTTGCTGGCCTACTGACGAGCCCCAGTTCCTTTAGATGTGAGAGTAAATGGGTGATTGGGGTGGGTTGACCCTGGCTAGGCAGCATGTGCCCACCAAAAGCTGCTCTATCACTGCCCTCCTTAACTGGGCAGGAGAGAGAAAATATAACAAAAGGCTCGTGGGTCAAGATAATGTCAGGAAGAGATCACTCAGCAATTACCATCAAGGGCAAAACAGGCTAGACTTTTGGAAATTAGTTTATTACCCATCAAATCAGAGTTTGATACATGGTGATACACAGAGTGAATGTGAGACACAGAGATGTTAGCTGGGAAGAAGCAGGGGACCATGGTAGTGCTTGGGAGGCCTGTGAGGTTTGGGCATGATGCACAGGACGAGAGCAAGGGGTAGAGCTGGTTGCAAGGGGGAAGGGCTCCCAGATATGTATTTTTTACGCCCGAGCATGCCAATTCATCTGGATTAAAGCACTGCATGGGAACATGTTGATGGTGTTTTTCTTAGAAACCACCAGATAGCATACCTGCTTTATTTCCTGTCCTCTCATCAGTCCAAGGTTTCTGGGGTGTTTTGCTGAGCCCAAGTTCAGACTCAATGAAATGTGAGACCTGCTAGCACTGTGGAGTCTTTACAATCCTTGCCCTACTTGGATATCTGCTATTTTGTTTTGGTTTTTTAACCTTTAAAAAGTTTGACCTGAAGGAAGGGCAGACCTAATAATGTTTTATTGAATGCTGTATCTTGGGTTTCCTGATTGAGGAAACATGAGATGAGGGGCTTCCAGCTCAGTGGATGTTTATAAGGAAGACATGATCTACCTTTGATGAAATCCAGGATGAAATAGCATTCTAATAATGTCGAAGGCTGGAGAAAGAGCATACAAAAAGAAACAGAAATTGCAGGTGGGTTGGGTTTTTTTTACTTTCCTCGTCCCAAGTAGAAATAATGATTCAAGATTGCTGGTCTTGAAAGGTCAGTGCAGTGACAGTGTCAAAGGGTGTCTTAATTTTCTCAGCTTCCCTCACATCTCAGCCCGTGGGCCTGGAGCAGGTATCAGTCACTTGCAAACCTTTGCTGTGCTGAGATTGACAGCAACTTCTCCCACCCAGGGGCAAGCAGAAGACGTCTGTGCTGCCCAATCTGGTGGCATGCAGTGCTGGCAGGGGACATGAGCAGCCCCAGGGGTCTCAGCTTGTGGCCCCTATGTCAAGAAGGGTTGCCCTCGTGCTGGAACAGCAGTTCAGCAGTGCTAGCAGTCACCAAAGCAAAGCAAGAACTGCTTTGGTGGTGGCTGGGGTGTGGGAATGGGGAGTGCTTCAGGCAGGGCATGACACTTTCATGGCCAGGATGTTTCCTTGCTGGATGGACTCCAAGGCCTGGGGCTGTCCTGTCGGCAGCCACATGCAAGGCTGAAAGGAAAGCACCATATGTCAGGAGGTGAAATGAAGTGCTTTGGCCTGGGAATGTGTGGAGAAAGGGAGCATTCATCACAACAGTGTGAGGGGCAGGACAGTCTGCAAGCATTAAAAAGAGCTGACAACAAGCAGCACAAACTGCTTGCAAGCCTGTTCATAGACACAAACCCCATCTGAGTTTCTGGGGCTTGTACAGCAGTAGGAACTGGCCCTAAGCATGGATAAACCAGGGCTGCCATGGCTGCTGTCATGCATCTCTCTAATGGTATTATCTGTTTTGGGATGGATGCATGCTTTGACTGTTTTATCCAGGTGTGGGCTATTACTGCTTAAACCAAGGTTTGTATAAAGTCCAAGGAAAACTTCAGAGCCCTTTTCTGCATCAAAGCATTGGATATGTTTGTGACAGGCCTTGAAGCCTGATATTTTGGGTTTTTTTCCTCTTTAGCTTTCCCTTTAGCACACTAGAGGACAGGACAGCACAAAAAGCTGCGTAACCTCATCATGTGATAATCACAGCCTCTGGTTTTCCCTCCATTCTGTGTTTTACATCCGTGAGTGCTGAGGGTGTGTTTCACCTGCCTGGCTCTGGTTGTGTGCAGTGTACTTGGTTCTGCCTTGGGCTCCCCCGTCATCAGTGGGACCCAGTGCTGTGATGAAGGGGGTGATCAGAGGTCTGCTTTAGGAGGGCAAGATCGCCACGTCAGGGCTCTCAGAAATGACAACAAGTGAGAGAAGCTGATGCAGCAGAGATGACCCATCATTAGCCTCTGGGCAAGGGATGATGCGGTACGTGACAGCTGGTAAATATTGGAAAAGGCTGAGCTGTCGAGGCAGCCCTTCCCTGTGCATCCTTCCTTCGATCAGCCACCTCTCTGCATATTCAGACTCTGAGATTGAAACCAGTTGAAAACCAGCAATCCACAAAGTCAGAGATGCTTGAGGGAAGGGGCAAAAGCCAGGGTTGGCTTCAGCTCATTGTGGTTGTCACAGCTGGTTTTGCATAAAATGGAGCCAAGGCTCAGAGAGGCCACCCTGACCCTTCAGCCCCTCAAGGGACTGTGGGGAGAAGAGGGTCCAGCGCTCCAAAGAGCAGCTGCTGATGGTTCTCCCACAGCTCCCTAAATTTGGGCAGGATCTCTCCCGTAGTCCCTTTTTAGAGGCAAACCTTGTCTTGTCTTTTTTTCCTTTGCTTATGCTTGTTTTTCTGTACCACTCCAGATGTCTCACATGGAGCATTGTGAGCTCTGCAGTTGCCAGTTCTTTTCTTCTGTGCCTGGTGAGGATCTGGAGTGGGGCTGTGCCACCCTTTCAGCACAGGCCGTAGTTGTCATACCATTTCCAAGACAAATCTTCATTTTTGGAGAGGCCATGGGAAGGGCAGGCTTTGCTGTAGAAGTCTGCCAAGTCCCAGAAGTGGGACTGCTGCTCTCTTGCTCCATTTGTGCTGGACGTTGCAGATAAATAAAGCTGCTCTGGATGGTGAATCTTGGCTCAGGGGGGCTCTAAAAGTCCAAAGGCTTGCGGTCGCTCTCCTCTGACTGCCATATTTTGTACGTCTCCAGGAGATGTATTGATCATATCCATCTACCTCTCTGCCAGTGTTTATCTTGATGATTTCCTTATAATTTTCCATTTTGCCACTGAATTATATGCTCATGGTCTGAATGGAAACATTACAGTGGAAAGGTGAGCGGGGAAGACTGGGGAGAGATTCTGCATTGCAGGAAGTGCTCTGGGTTTCCTTAGACCTTTCAGATGCATCACCTAGCTCTTGCACCTATTGGGCCTGACCCACAGGTCATGCTGTACACAGAATTAGTCTGGAGTGATAGTTTTAGGAATTGCTTCGTTAACCACATAGAACCATACAGGGCTCATTTCCACAGCCTGTTGGGGCAAGAGGTAGAGTAGAAGCTGTGTGTGGTGATGATGAGTGGCAGAAGCAGTATGTATTCCTGCTGCCTTGTTTTCAGGACAGTACTATCTCGGTCTTCCATTTGCCCTTATCCCTCTTGCTTTTAAAAAAACCAGACCTAAAACCCAAACCAAACAAGAGGCCAACATTGATTGTTCCCTTGATTGCATGAGGGAAGAAAGAGAGAAAGGGATAAAAAGTGTGTCTTGAAAATAAAGAATCAAGGTTTGCCCTTGGGTGAAGGTGGGCATTAGTCATTCCACAGCGTGTGCTGTGTTAAATAAAGGTCATGAAAAGGTTTGCAGAGGACTCTTCACGAAGAGTCTTCTTCTTTGTGAAGAAGAATTCTTCTTCACAAGCAGAATTCCAGCTGGCGCTGCTGCAACCTGAGGTGCATCTGCAGCATGTCTTTGTGAGAATGTTCCATCCCCTCTGCACAGTGCCAAGCTTGCTGGGGGTTTAGACCTCCCCACTGAACTGCGGGATTTCCATAAATCCATGTAAATCAGAGCTCTATTAAGAAGCAGAAGGGGAATAAACTGCCAAGAGGCTTTGTTCCTCTTTTTCAAAGTCTGTGTGTACCATAAATTGGATAGGCCCCCCTGAGATGTGAGGAAACCAGACTCTTAAAACACATAGTAAAGGGTTAGTAATTGTTTCAAACAGCCAACTAAAAATGCTTTTTATTACCAGGCTTGAATTCTCTTTCAGATGTGAAGCTGCTTGTTCGCTTTGGCAGTGAAGGCTGCTTTTACGCCTCCCTGGGGATGGTGGTAAAACTTTCAGCAGCTCAGGCATAGAAACCAGCCCTTTGTTGAACTGGAGGCGAGAAACCAGAAGTTGTTCTGCGGGTTTCCGAGTGCCCCACAGCTCGCTTTCAGACTTTGCTGGTTAATCTGCACCCTCTGAAAAAGCTTTTGTTAGGGAGAAGAGGGACAGAGGTGAAGGTTGTGTTGTGTGAGGATGGGACCAGCCTCAGCGGAGGCGTTTGGTGCCTGTGGGTAGGTAAGCTACTGGGTGATTTTTTTGACATTCAGCTGTTGGTGGGGTACAAGAGCAAGGAGTCAGCACTTTTCAATTGGTTGCACTGCAAGATGGACAGGAGCTGGGTTTATTGCTATTGCAACAGTGGGCAGGAGAGCAGAAGTCTCTACTGATCCTGTCTCAAAGGTGTGACAGAAATACCAGTGCCTGCCATGGGTGGTCAGGGGGAGAAGGAAGGCTTAGGGACAGAGGCAGAGGGACATGATGGATTTCCTGGGCAGTGCTACACTCCGGTGCGCTCAGAGTGGGAGCCAGGTGGGGGCATGTCTTCCCCACAGCTCTGAGAAGTGTGAGAGAAGGAAGGGGATGAGCTGGGAAGTGCTTTTGTCTACCTGGTCCCCTCTCCTCCTGTTTCTCTCTTTATTCTCTCTTTTTTTGTTTTCTTCTTTTCCCTGCATCCCTCCCACTGTATCGTTCTTCAGAGCATCTAGTTTGTCTCCTCCATCCTCCTAGTATTCTCCTTAGGTGACTCGATTATCCAGCAACTCTGCTGAATGCAGTAGGAAGGTTTGGGGGAATTCAGGAAGCGTTTGCAGAGCTGGCACTCAGGGCTGGCCCTTCGTGTCTCACCTTTAGTCACGCCATGAGAATGAGTTAGGCGTGTCAGCATCGGGTGATGATCAGCAGATGGTTCAGGCATCACCCCTATTGTGGCTACTGCTCGATGTCGGTGTACGGCACACCTTGGTTTCCCCCATGTCCTGCTGCTGTGGGAGCTTGTGTCTACCAGCTGCCTCATGGCATGGCAGCCTCTGCTTGTGCATCTTTGTGCTCCCAGAGCCCACTGGTGTCCTCTCACCCTGTGTCAGGGGAGAAAGCCTCTGTGCAGTCAGAGAGGTCACTTGTATAGCCTGGGGAAAGCTCACTTGCCAGACTAATGCACTGCAAGGGATGCTTGTATTTCTGAAACTTTGGCATTAAGAAGGATGGGAAGTCAAGCAGCAGGTTTTTGTGGTTCAGGTAGTTTTTGCAGCAAAACCCAGGAGGTGTGAAGTGGCAGCAGTTGTTGTTGGCTTTTGGTAGAGTGATGGAGTTGGCCCCCTTTCTCAGTCTGCTGTAGGAGCGGAGATTCTGTTCCTGCAGATGGTACACTGCATCCTCCTCTGGCAGTCATCAGCTTTGCAGTGATTAGTCCTGGATGTTTGTCCTCCAGTGGCAGTCTTAATGCATCTTCAGATGCTGGAAATTAATTTTCTCTGTCCCTCCCTCTGGAATTAGCAAAAATCTTGCTGCTTCCTTCTGCTAATACACAGCACCAATAAAATGTCTTCAGGATCACTGTGTACTGAATTTGGATGCCTTCCCTGGTAGTTCCTGACAGCTTTCTTCTCTTCTTTGCAGATCACAGGTGTTATCCTTCTCGCAGTCGGCGTTTGGGGCAAGCTCACCCTTGGCACGTACATCTCTCTCATTGCTGAGAACTCCACCAATGCCCCCTATGTGCTTATTGGAACGGGTACCACAATCATTGTCTTTGGGCTTTTCGGCTGCTTTGCCACTTGTCGTGGCAGCCCATGGATGCTGAAACTGGTAAGTATGCCAAAGTGTGCCTTAAGCAAGAGGGGAAGAGGTTGATGTATTAGGATTCCCCCCACCCCCTGCCAAGCTTCACCAGATGTTAACATGGGTTTTTAGGCACATAAGCTAGATTTTATTGATCTTAATGTTCAACATGTGTGTCTTTTGGACAAAGAAAGGGAAAAAAATCTTTGCCAAAACCAGTTGTTGATTATGAATGAATTTTGCTACCACAGGGTGTGCAGGCCCATGTGTTGTTGGGAGCAGGGCAAAATGCTGCTGATTAATTACTCTGTGAGTAATTCTACAATTATCCTGGTTTTCTGTGAGCCAGCTAGATAGGTATATTTGCAATCTTAAAAATGTCCAAAGCATCATAAATGTGAAATTAATTTAAAGTGTATTTTATGTAAAATTCATTTAAAGTATATTTTAAACGGGTCATTTTAATACTCTGATGTGAAATCTATGGAAAAATAGTTGATACCTTCTGAAAGCACACCAGCCTTTCTTTTTCTCCTAATATTCACTAGAATAAAAGTCAACCTCAGAAAACAAAGCTCTGTATGATATGTTTGTCCTCATCTCAAAAGCAGCATGAACGTTAGGTACACTAAGCAGAGGTACAGCAGCTGTCTCTCAGACCAGTTTAACTTCTCTCTAAGTTTCTCTGTTCTGAGTTTTCCAGCCTCCATTAAAATGGAAAATAATTAGAGGTTAAACAAGCCTATGTGGTAAACTGTGTTTCTAAGAATATGCAGGAGCAAAAGCCTGCATGTGTAACGATTTGAAGGGTGGAAATGGTACTTGTGAGACACTGAGATAGTGGAAAAGGGCTGGACAGTACACTGCAGCTCCTGGTACAGTATCTTAGGGCTGATTTTCTAAGGAGATGGGACAATTCTTCTCCAATTCAAACTGGATTTTTAAAAAGGACATCTTAAATAGAGTTCATTTCCTCAACTGCTGGCAGGGGAGAGGTACAGCTGCAGATATATGCTTGTGGCCAGTCAACATGAACCTAACACTGTTGTAGGTGTATCGCTGCCATCTCTTGCTGGCAATGTGCTGTCAGGGCACGTGTAGAGGCTTGTCAGAGTTACTGCAGTCCAGATGGGAAAGGGGTAAAGGTGAATGATTCTATAAATCCATAGGAAATCAGGCTCTGCTAGTTGCTCTCTAAAAGTGATGTAACTTTTTTAAAGGTAAGGCACTAACAGTGGCATGTGCTGTTTCAAGCACATGGTTTTATTTTCATTGTACACATAAGAAATATTTAATAACTTTCTGTCCTGAACAGAATACAGGCAGTAATTTCACAGATGCATTAATTGGAGGAAATTATTTTTCTAGTTCTGCCTTCACTGTTATCCTCCCTTCCCCAACAACCTTCCATTAAAAAATATTCCTCTTTCCACTAAATTCTGCTAGGACTGAATTTAATTCAAAATGTTTCCTTTTAGGTTGTTATTTAGCACATGGAGAAAACAATGTAATTTTCTTTCCAGAAGATTAAGCCCCAACTTCAAATTTTACCATCACACTTTACATTGTTTTCTTTGCTTTCTTTATTTCTGCTTAGGTGTATTTTTAATAGTTTGTGAGTGTCTATATTAAAAGTGCTGTTTTCAAGGTTTATTTAGCTCTGGATCCAAATGCTACTCCTGAAGCCAAACATGGGCCTTGGCTCAGCAAAGTATTTGAGGCATCTGTCTAGTATTACCGTGAGAATATTTCTGGAGAAGTCAGTGGTTCAGTTCATTTATTGAAGAAGCTTCAGGAACTGGGCAGTAAATCCCAGTCTAGCAATGAGACAGATAAACATGAAGCAAAACACCTGGAGAAGCCTATTTACCTTAGCAGAGTGCCATGCAAACATGAAGTGTCTCTTTGTATTCCTTACTGCACCATCAAAACCTGAGTGACTTGGATCCATCTCTGGCATGTGAGTGTGTTTTAATTTATCTGAGAACGCTAGGAAATGCGGGAACAGAAATGTCAGAAAAGCCAATAATTAGACACTACGTATCATTTGCGAGGTGTATAAACACATATTCAGGCAATAACCTATGTGGCAATAACCTATGTATCGCCTCCAAGAGACCTTTGGTTTCTTAACATCTTTGACGGGTGTCTAGAGCGGAAAGGTAAATTTTATGTGATAACTGAGCAGTGTAACTGTGCTGAGACAAAAGCCTGTCATGTTCTGACTTCTCTTCCCTCCTTCCTTTTCAGTATGCCATGTTCTTGTCCCTGGTGTTCCTGGCTGAGCTAGTGGCTGGCATTTCAGGGTTTGTGTTTCGCCACGAGGTAGGTGGAAATGTGCTGAGTTGGCATATGGCAGTGTCTCCCTGGGCAGGAGCTGCTGAGAAGTTCTCTGAAGCGTGGAGAATGTGTAGGTCGCTGAGCTCGGCAGCTCCATACTCATCTCCAGGGATGCGGCTGTTGTGCAACAATAACATGTACAGCTCTTAAAAACTGATGTGATTCCAAATGAAGGGATTTAGCCAAAGCTCTTGGCCTCAGCTGCCTGATAATTTACTCTGGAGCTATCATTTTCTGTGTGTCCATCATGTAAGATCTTCTTTACTCTTTTACATATGCTGAGGGCTGCAAAATAGATTAAATACTTTTCTTAAACAGCTTCTTCAGCCAGGCAAGTACTTGTTTATATAAGGCAGAGAGCACTTCTGCATCAGACCAGACTCAGTGTTTTGTAAATCTTCTTCTTTTGTTGAGGGGGGGGAGAGAGAGTGGGATGGGATTTTGTTTCTATCCTGAGAATAAGGAGAGATCAGAAATAGAGTGAGGTAGGAAACAGGGACAGGAAGAAGCTATAAAAAAGCATGATAGTCTAGATTTGTAGCACCACTTGTGCTTTATCCACTGTAATCAGGTCTATCTCTGGTTTTAAGTCCATGGGCCTACATGCCATTAGTGCTGAAGCAGAACAACCCCAGAGACCCTCCTTGTCTTTTCTCTTTGTATTATCTGGTTTTCTGGTCTCTTCTTTGACATGAGATTTCCATTGCTATAGGCTTTTCTGATGTCTACCCTTAGAAGTGGTGGATAGATTTTAATTTGGTCCTGAAATACCTGTCCATCTGCTAAGGATTTCCATTTCATCTGGCCTAACCTGTAGCAACCTCAGTGTCAGGCTGCTGCTCCCCTTTGGAAGAGGCAGTCTCTTGTGAAGGTCATAGCTGTGTGGGTTGCCCAAATCATCTGTTACCCAGCCCCTTACCACCCAGTCAAAATGCCTTTCCCAGTGGTATGCCTGACCTTCTCCAGCTGAGAGACCTCTCATTCCTTACCCAAATGCCTTTGGTGCTGGGGACAAGGGCTGCCACCTGCTCAGGGGATTCATGTCGTCTTTTGGTGCCACTGGCTTCTGTCACCAAGGCATTTGCACAGGCTTCAGCTCCTACTAGGCATCCATGAGCAGAGAACAGCACACAGTCTCCTTCAGACTTACTGCTGAAACAAAGTGTTTGGGAAAAAAACATCAAAGGATATCTTTCTTATAGGTTAAGTAATTTTTGAGTTGTTTTTTTAAATGTAGCTGTTTGCTGGGGTAGTTTTCTTTCTATGTCAAATAGACCCCACTTGAAAAATTGCATGAATGACTCCTACGAGTTAAGAGGGAGCTCTGCCAGCTCTGAAAACACACTTAAAAACAAGTGGGAAGGGCTAGTTTGGGTGCCTTGTTAGGTTTGGAAATATATTTGCTTCCTGTGAAAACTACTTCAGGTGTTATGTTTTTTGTTACTCACATAGACTGTTTTTTCCTCATCCTGATAGATCAAGGATACTTTCCTTAGGACATACACTGAAGCAATCCAGAATTACAACAAGAATGATGAGCGGAGCCATGCAGTGGATAACGTACAGGAAAGTGTAAGTCTAAAATTGGATATTAAAAATTAATAGAGCAAAGCATGCATTCAGATTTGATCACAGAACATGAAGTGTGGATGGCTCAATCTGCAAGCTGTGTATTGCAAGCAAAACTAGAGGCTGACAAAACTGATCTAAGTAAAGAGTAGTTCAACTGGTATGCTTATCCAAGATGCCTGAGTTATCTAATGAAGACAGGGCCTGTCCCACTTGCTTGTTGTTAGTCCCTGATCTTGAATTATGTTTAGGGGCCAGTTTTATCCCTTAAGAACGCACCTTGTTCTTAATGGAATCTGTCAATAGGATTAAGAAATGTAGATTTTGAGCTGGATGAGACAGTATTCTATAATTTAGCATTCTGTATCACTGATAAACTGCAGCAGTTCTCTTCACAAGTACAATGAGAAGCTAGCAAAGGATTTTCTCCAGAGGAAAAGGGGGTGGACAAATGTGCTGCTGAGGTTGGAGATGCCAACCACAAGGAACCAAGCCCACCAACTACAACACAGAGTTGTAAAATTCCTCTTTAAATTCCTACTGAAAACCATACCATAGCAAGAAGCTCACAATACATTCTATGAGCCAATTTGCCTTTCATATGATTATAACTTGCTGAATGGCTGAAATTGCAATGTAATTGTATTGACAACTTCTAGATCTTTAGAAATTACAGCTATTAGGTTAGACCCCTCTGTTTTTGGAACTGCCTCTAACCTGGCTTCTCTGGGTTAGCAGATTACTGCACTGCTCTAAACTGAGTATATTTGGCTGTCAAATTGTCTGTTTCCCTAATGTTAACGTGCATTTTGAACTTCTGATTCCTTGGAGTTGGCTAAACTAAATAGTTTTGAATAATTGTTCAGTGTTTCTGTCATAGCAAAATGTTCATTTCATTTATTTTTACAGGAACTGCATTTATAAGCTCTTTTCATGCAGAAAACTCAACACAGAGTGCATATCTTTAAGTGACTGTCTTCTCTTCTAGCTTAGTATCTAGAGCAGAATATCCTTCCCAACTTTTTTCAGCTGATTATGAAATCACTCTATGAACATATGGTCTCCTTCTATTTGTGGCTCTGTGAGTTTTCCTAGAAATTATTTTGTTGAGTTGGAGAGGCTTGCTTCACCTTAGCAATTTGTACTGGTTTGGCCCTGCATGTGTTACATCTAATTCTGTGTAATGCTTTGGATGTTTTAAAGTATTTTTTTTTTTTTTTCCTACTTCATTGTGAGGCTGTCTTGAATTTCCAGGATCATCTTTAATTGAATAAATAAGCAAAGGAAACAAAAAAAACCAAAACCAAAACCCAACAGACCTTCAAAGAATAGCTCTGCTCATAAAATACCTTTTTTCCAGGAGGCTTTCTGTTCCCATCTTCTGTTAATGGCATTCCTGATGCTTTTGTGATAAATGGGGCAAGGGTAGTATCTACTTTTCAAAACTGGAGGCAACCTGTCTTTATTTTGATTATAAGCTTATTAAGTGGGCAGTGACAATTCTGTCCTAGTTTTAATCCTGGTTTGCTTGTGTGTTTTAAATCTGCACCTTATTCCTCCTAGCTGAGCTGCTGTGGCATTCAGAGCTACACCAATTGGAGCACCAGCCCTTACTTCTTCAAATACGGCATCCCTACAAGCTGTTGCATGAACTCCAGTGACTGTAACACTCAGGATTTGCGCAACATGACCGTGGCTGCCACTAAAGTAAACCAGAAGGTACCAGTAACATTGTGCCAGAAGCAGTTGTTATGAAACCATCCAGTACATGAGTGGAGCATATGACTGCTTACAATTGTATTTCTTTTCAAATAGTCGATTGATAACGTGTGTTTTGGGCTGGAGTGATGGTAAGGAGCTTTGCCCCCCGTTTGCTTTCAAATGCTTTAAGCTGACCAGGCGAGCAACATTTCTGATGAGGAGGGATTTGTTCCCTCACCAGAGCACTGCACACAGAGGCAGCGCTGGCCAGGCACAGGACCAGGAGTGGCATGTGTGCTCAACTGCCCTTGAGGGTTAGGTTGGTCAGCACTTCTCTGCTCCTCTGCTCACTCCTGCTGAATGCTGTGGGGTTTTGCTGAGGACAAAGATGTAGCTGGGTAGAGGGAAGGACAGGGTTTATTCTTGTTTGTGTTCACACAGTAATTTCAGTGCCAGAGAAAAAACATGGGTGACTGACAACCAGCATGGTGGTTGGCTGGTACATTTACAGTGACTTAAAATCTTTGAACGTGTGCTGCTGCAAGCTTAACACAGCCAAACTGACCCCCCTCCTGGGGTCACCAGAAGGAGCAAGTTGGGAAGAGGACAGAATAGGGTTGGGAAAGCAGGTTGAGAAAACAGGGAGAAAAGGAATAACTGGGGAATTAAAACACAGAAAACACAAAGAAAGGGAGGAATAAAGAAAAAACAATGCCGCATATATACCAGACACTGTGCTGCAGAAGTACAACTCAAGTTATTGCTTTAAGTGTTAGTGCATCATCAGTTATTTCTTTCTCACTTGAGATTTGCAAGAGGCAACAGTTTGTTGGTAAAGGAATGACGTGGCCAAATCATTGTGCTGAGTTGCAGCATAGCTTAGTCAGACTTAAGGATTATTTTCTTTTCTGTTTTTGTTTTCAGACTTGAATTTAAAAAAATAAATAAAAGTCCTAAGTAGGTAACAGGGGAAATATGGAAATACCCTTTTGTCTTCTGTTTCTGTCTTTCTCACCTCAGTCGCCTGTGAATCAGAAGGTTGGAGTGGTAGCTAAGCACAGCCTGAAACATCTTTCTTTGAAAACCAGTCAAGTGGACAACATCTTCTAGCATATATTTAAAAAAGATGCCAGAGGATTATTTTCCACTAAGCTTTTCTTTTCTGTAATAGTTTAATCAGAGCCACGTGTTCCAGGTGTGTGGAACATTAGAGGCGTCCCATCTGTTAAGAAACTCACAGTCACCACCAACAAAGTAATCTTGCTGGGTTGCAGGAGTAGAAAGGATGAGCCACTCCGTTCAGTTGCGCTTCGTGAACTTGTAGTAACTTTCTGGTTTTGTAAAGGTGGGAAGAAGGTGAGAGGCAGCATGGGGTGTTTCTCAGGGATGTACAGTGCGACCAGCATCCACAGCAGGATGGGCTGCGTACAGTGCCTCCTGGGCTGCCCATCCTGAGCCCCTGCCTCTGTCCACCTTCCCAGTGGGAATGCTTTTTAGTGTGACTGGTACTTTATCAGCAGGTCCCACCTTTTCAGTTTGGGATGTCCATGTACTCTGAACCTTTCCTGGCTACATAACTGAGCAGGTGCCATTTGTGTCCCCAGCACCAATCTGGTGGTTCCCCAAAGTGCTAGGCTTGCTCTGTGCGCTCTGCACACACAGAGAAATCCTTGTGCATTTGTGAGTTCCTCTGGGCAAAGGATGCCTGCTAAATTGTAAGAAGTGGCTGAGAGTTGAATGAGCTTGTGCTAGTCCAGGGCTAATAACTCACTTTCAGCCATGCTCGCTTCTTGCTTTCCTGTCAAATGCACAAGCCACCTGACAGAAAAGTACTGCTGATTCCTCAGGAAGCAGTTGTCTTAATTACTTGATGGAACTACTTAAGGGAAATTTGGATGTCCTGCGACATTGTGTGTATTTTCTGAGATAGATAGCCACTTGTAATCAAAGGTTGTAAAGATTTCTGTTTAGCAGTTGTGAGATCCCAGAGTTGTCCCAGACATTTGAGCAAGGTGAGATGTTTTTGAAAGGGGTATGAGAATAAAAAACAAGCAGGAGGAAATGTTGTGCGAATGTGTGCTTTGAGTTCAGGTAGGAAGCAAATATCATTGCCTCTGACACAAGCCCCCTGCTCATCTTGGAAATAGGCACTTTGCTCTCTGTATGTTGGAGAAAAAGGGAAAGATATATTGTCTGTGTTGTGAAAGACCTCTGTTACCATTTCTGTGGATGAGTATATTTGGAATATACATATTTTTGGAGAATCTTGCAAAACTATCAGTAAGACAAATTCTTTATGAGCTAATCAAATTACTAGCTCTTTACGAGGACCAGTGATGAATTATCCAAAGAGGATTAAACAGATGATCTAATTGCATGACTAAAAGACAATGCTCCTGGTTTTTCTTTGTCAATTCTGCCACTAACTTGCTTAGTGACCTTGGGTAAATCATTTAGTCTCTCTGTCTGTTTCTTCATCTCAGATGAGACTAATACCTAACTTGAAGGGCTGTCATTAGGATTAGCTAATTAATGTTCATGTAGTGCTTTTAATCTTCAGAGCCCATACCAACAAACCTCAAGAACTACTTCTCTCTAAAATCTTAATAAAGTTACAGATGCGTGGAGTCGAGAATGATTGGATACTTGCTAAATTGTCACTTCTGTCCTCTGGATCAGCATCCAGTTGTGTGCACATGGTACTTCACATACTTCTGTACTGTATATGCAGCTCTTGGGTGCTTCTTGCACTCTCACTCTGTGCACAGAAAGGATTGAGCAATTAAGCCATATTTATGCAGTGTACTTCAGGAAACAGACTATTGTGATTTGGGAAAACAGTCTTCAAATGAGGAGAGTGATCAAAACTCTCTCACTTGCATGCTTTTTTAACGAGATATTCTGTCTCCCTCCAATTACCATTAGATGTTGCAACTCTTGAAGGCTGTTGAAAAGGACAGATTTCAGAAGAGCTGGGGGAACATTAAGCTGTGTCAGACAGACTGAAAGTTCTGCGTGAGAAACCTAATCTCATTTCATGACACACACAAGTATAGTTGCTTGATGTGTTAAATAAGCAGGCTTGAATCTGACATACTGTACACTGTTGTAAGATGCAATAAAGGATTAATATGTACACTTTAAACATTTCAGAAATGAATTACATCTGTGCTGGTCCTCAGCTACTGTTAGCTTTACCACTCCATTACTCTCAGGATTAAATAAAATGTCTTCTTATATTATAAAAGAGATTAAAGAAATGATACAATTTAGTTCATAAATGGCCTGTCTCTAACAAAGGACATCATTGTCCTTCTCACTGTTGTTTTTCACAAGCATTTGATGCTTTGAGGTCATGTAAAGAGTTCCTACAGTGTTTGCAAAAGCGAGGGGGGTGTGGATGGAAGGACAACATGGAGACACTTCTCTTACAGAACAGGAGTCCAAACTGGAAGAAGGAACTCACTGTTACTTCTGTTTTTTCCACCTTCTGATAAAGTGGATAAAGCTACAGCATTGCATAAAATGCCTTGGGACTAGCCTTAAGCTGACAGTGGTGATGGTCATTTGAGGAAGTGTGGCAAAAGGGGCTGAGAGGTGGCTTTGGACTGAGTGGGCAGATGGGTTAGTTCTGAAAGAAAAAACAGAAGTAATCTTCCTTCTTTTTCTTCAAAAGTATTGCATCGCTTGTTTAGATTCATTTAGGCACCACAGATGAGGAAAGCTTATTTCAAATGCTTTTTTGAGGGGCAAAATAGGTAAGGGATGAAACTTGGTGAAAATTATCATACTGAGGGGAACATCTCAAAAAGCCTATCCTAGAGAAGGGCAGAAATGTGTATGAATCTGCTGGCCCCAGATTGGGCTGTGAATTGAGGCATGAGGAAGCAAGTTGGCTGATGGAGTCAGGGTCTGAGCTAGAGAGAGAAAATTGGATTTGGGGAGCAGGACAAGGAATTTTATGTCCAAGGGCAAATGAATGAAGAAACTTCATACAGACCCCTTGATAACTTTGTTACATGGTTTAAAGTTATATACTACTCAATACCTTGCCTGGTGTCTTTTGACAGGCAAAGGCAAGCAGAATGCCTCACTGGATGCCTGAAGCATGCTTGTATTTAGTATCTGGAGTATTAAGAAATCTGCATCATTTATTCATTTTTGACACCCTTACTGTATTATAACATTACCTTATATTGTTACTGGTTTGGTTTCAGGTCAAAGCTATTTTAATGTTTTTTAAAACAGTGTAAACTGACTGTTTACTAAGACCTATAAAAATGAGTGTAGCATCACAATTAGCTTTTAAAAGTACTGAAATACATTTGTTTCGAAAAAGGACTGGTGTTGCCACCACTTTCCATCATTCACTCAGAACTGCTATTAAATAAAAAGGTGACACTGTTGGAAATTACAGCAGAAATATTGTCTAGCCCAAGTACATTTAAAATGAGATATTTGTATGTATGCATTCATGGCAGGGAAGGTCGATACAAGGAATGATTATGTTTGTTTTCCAGGGCTGTTATGACTTGGTGACCAGTTTTATGGAGACAAATATGGGAATCATAGCTGGAGTGGCTTTTGGGATTGCGTTCTCACAGGTAAGTGCATAACTGTTTCCCTTCCCCCTGGTTTTTCCCCTCGCTTTTTTCCTTTCCCTGGATTTCAAGGAAGGAAGCATTATGGAAAGGGACTGAACTCAGCATGTTCATTAGTCCTGAGGTCATCTGTTCATTGATTTTCTTTTTTCAACTTAAATGAAGTTTCTCCTTGGGAATATCAGTTACAGTTGAGCTAATGACTAGCTCAAGGAAAACAACTTGTCCCTCCACTGGGTCAAATAGAGGTTAACCCAATAAAACATTGGCTTAAATGGAGCATAAACAGCTAAGAAGACAAATAGCTTATCCATTGTATGGGTAGGCTTCTATCTTCTAAGCATTCTTATTTTGTCTTAAAGGAGTCTAGAGTTCAAATAAGAGTGTACCTTCAGGCCTCCCCATCCTGGACCTGGAGCCTGGTGGGAGCACTTGGTTTTGATGACTGATAGTTTTATATTTTTTTCCCTTTTAGCACAGAAAACTGAGCTGAGATCTGCCCAAATTAGATTATTAAGCCAACTCCTTGCCTGGACCAAAAGGAGTTTGTCATGGGAGGGAAAAGAGGAGCGATAAGAAGGCGTTTGCCTCTCCCTGACATTCAGACTGCCTTTTCTTAGACAGGAGCTAGGGAAACTACAGATCTGGTCAGAATCTTCTGGTCAAGAAGGGGCAGGTAAACACCTTTCAATAAGATGCTCCTTTACTTCAGTCACTTTGTGTGTGATGGCAAAGACTCTTCTCAAAACATGCAAAAAGAAGACAGAGGGAAACACGCCAATGGGCCAATGCAAAAGTGTTTGCAAAATTGTTCAGCAAAACGCATGGCAACATCTCTGATGCCTGAATCACTTCTACATCAGGGGCAATCTGCCTTCTCTCTGCAGAGTACATAGTACAACTGCAAATATCGTATTCAAAAACTATTATGCAACTTATATTTGTTTCATTCACACAATATTAAAAATTTGGGTCAGAGGCAACACTGAAAATACTAATGTGCCTGTTGAATGACTGATGTTTATCCAGTGGTTTGAGAAGATGAGGTGCTAGGAAAAATTATTTGACTTCTTAAACCTCATGAATTCAGTTAGCAAGAGGTAGGTTTACACCGCGCTGTGCTGGAAACAAGCTATTTGCCAGTGCTGTTGCTGGTGATGGGCAAGTGAAGTAATGGGAGGGCTGTGGTTGCCCTTTAGCCCCTGCTACCCCATGTAGTCAGCCTGTGCTTGGCTGCAAGGTGTTTTAATTACATCTCTCTGAGGTTTAATTTTCTCAGCAGTTACAATGGCCTCCAGGTTTTCTCAGAACTGTCCCCAAGTCGTATAGAAAATGGACACCATATCCTCTCAGTCAGTGTATGCATAACCTAACACCCTAACACTTTGGGCTTAGACCAGCTGACTGCCTTGCCTTGGGAAACCTGATGCCTTACAGCCTATATGTTAGATGTGAGAAGCCCATGATTTGGACTGTCAGCCTGTTTCATGCGGGTGTTCATTGTACCACCAGCCACCCAGAGCATGGGTGTCAGGTCTTCAGGATCCAGAAATGGTGAAACTGCCTCTCTGGAGCTGTTGATGCACAGAGCAGGGGAATTTTGTGGGGTTTGTTTAATAAGCTGTTCTAGTTTTTGTTGAATGGTCATGGCTGTCTTGATATTCTTCTCCACTGTGATTATGACTTGATTACTGCCATAGTAGTCTGAGCTGTTATTTCAGTTCAGTTTGTAGACAGCCAGAAGGCTATAAAGCATCTTTTAAAGTGCCTTATGTGAAACTATCCAAAAGAAAAATGGGATGAGTGGAATTTTACAGTTCATATGTTGCTGGGGCAAATGCCTCAGGCAGGACCAATGCTACCTGTAAGTCTTTAATCAGTATATTGTACATATGGTAGGCAAAGCATCATCTTATCTTGCCTGAACATTGTTTGCAGCTGGGAGGGAGACTGTAGGAAGAGTGCAGCTGGAACTATTAGTACTTTGGCACATGTCTGGATGTTTACTCTAGGTCACTGGCTGGTTGTGAGCTCCATGCAGGAAGGTGGGTAGGCAGTACGGGCAGAGGGTGGCCCCTGCAATGAGAGCCCTTTGAAACAAGGTGACATCAGCATGATGGGCTGCAGGCAGCACAAGGGGGAAGGTGCTGTGCTGCTGTGGCCCCAAGTGCAAACTGAAGCATATTTTGAAGTGGTGTTGGCAGCTCGCGCTGTCAGATGGCAGCGTGTGCCCTGCTGCCAGCTGGGGATGTCGCTCCCCTGCTTAAGCACAGGGCTCTGGCACTCCAAGTAGATACCCAGCTGCTTGGGGTGTTCACAAATGTGTAAAAAGGAGAAGAGGGGAGATGCAGGGGAGAAAAACGCAACTCTCCTGGGGTGTGAAGAATAGAAGGCGGCCAGTTATAATTTACTGCCTAATCTGTTTTGCTGGACGCAATTAAGGGTGGTGTTTACAGATTGATTTCAGGTTAAAGGTGGCTGGCAGTCATGCCAGGCAGTGCTCCAGCTGTAGGCAAGGTTTTGCTGTTCCTACTGAGAATAGGTTTAATCTAAATAAAAGACAAATTAGATCATGTTGCTCTTCTGCAGTAAAGCATGCCCAAGGGCCTTTCCTTCATGTGATTTGTTAGGTGTCGACTAGCATGGGGAATGTGCTGATTCCCAGAAATAGGGAAAGTTGATGTAATGGCATTGCACATCTTACAGGCCTGGCACACACCTCCCAGTCAGAGTCAGAGCTTTAAAAACCTGCTGTGTTGCTGACATTGTCTGCACTTCTCCTCGGGTTTGAAATAATAACAATAAAATACGGTTTGATTGGTTTTGGACTCAGACACCAATGCTGACTTCCAGCTGGAATAATTTCAGTTTAGCAGGTGCTCTTCAGAGCAGCAAAATGATCGCTGCCTTGTGCCCAACAGAGAATAAAATTATGCAAGCAGCATAGATGAAGAAGAGTTTTGCCTAGATAAAACTGTAGTGCAGGCATTGGCTTAAGGGATGCAAGAGGCAGAGTCAGGAGGGGTTTACAGGTTGTGGTTGCAGTAAAGACCCTGACTAGGGGAGTCTCAGGATAATGTTAAGGCCAAATTATTCCCTTTGTGTAGAAGGACTGAAAGCAAGGTGCTCTCCACATGCTCAAAACAAGTAGTGGAGTATGCAGGGTTCCCATCATTTGAAGATACATTCTCATGTGGCTGTAGTTCCTCTCTATAGTGCAACATCCACCTGCCTTCTTTACTGTCAGCGTTAACGTGAGTAGCTCTGCCTGACTGTGGAAGCAGTTCTGATGCAGACATTATCCACCTTGTCTGCTGCAGCTCCTGAGACTTGGCCCTAGCACAGGATTACATCTCTGTCATCCTTTGCACCAGGGTTAGGGAGTGGAATCCATATTGGGATCCAATATGTGACCTGAAATCTAATATAAGACTGGGTTGCTTCTAAAGACTAATCAGGAGGTTCAGCCTGCTTTTAAAGGTGACTCTGTCCCCTTTTGAGATGCCCAGAACAGTTCTGGTGGATGCTGAAACAGGAAAGGGAGCAAATTTCTGGCAAATGAAGTGTGGCCTGGCCAGGAATGTGACACCTTAGAGACAGAAAAGAGTTTATGTGTATTAGAGGTTCCTTTGCTTGATGTTGCTCTGGGCTGATGCCAACCCAAATCAAGCAATTGGCTGGTAGAGAAGATGTATATTTTGATGATGATCATGTTAACAGGGAGCATTGATGGTCTCGGGGAAAGGACACACAATCTCAAGCATGAACTAGAAGGAGCCAGTTTGGAGGAGCAGCCAGCCAGCCAGGCATTATCTATGCATGTTCTGTGGGTCTGTGGGAGCTCCACCACTGCCAAACAGTTGTGATCCCCCTTCTCAAGCACTGCTCCCTTGTAATGCACTTTGCCCACAGCAGAAGGAGACGGGCAGAGGGCATGGGCAAGGCAGCTGGAGCCGCTCTGATAGCCCTTGCTTGGAGCCAGAGCCGGGGAAGGCTGGTTGGTCTACAGAGACAGCCCTCTCACCTCACCCTGATCTCCAGGGATGAGCTGTAACAATCTGGATATGCTCTTGAGTTAATTAATTGACCAATCCAAATGAGAAAAGCAAGGTTGAATTATTTATAGTATATTAACGCTGTAGGCATTTGCAGGAAACGCTAACAAACTGCGATAGGCAAAATGTTGAAATGACTGAGTGCTTATTGACGAGTGGAAGCCAGGGATCTGTTTTCAATAATCTGAGTGACAGCCAAGGGAATAGTGAAAGACTTTTTTTTTATTTATTTTCAGATTGATAGCACTCATTTCTCTGGTGCTGCATCATTTGTAAAGAAAGCATAACCACTCTGGGGCATTAGGAAGCTTTTTCCCAGCACACTTAATAAAGCTAAAGGGGCTGCCAGCTCTCGGTGGTGGCTGGCGACCCAGGCGAAGCCTGCAAGGGAAACACAGCCCATAGCATGCTGTTACCCTGCTAGTTTATCCATCCATGTCTGACTTGGCCAGGCAGTGAAAACAGGATGGAAAAGTAGCAAAAAGGCATGCTGCCTATCAAATAAATATGCTCCGATCAAAGTCAAATGGCACATCCAACAAAAGATGGGAGATTTTAATGCTGGTTTTCTGATTAGAGCAGTCCTTGAAACAGAGCATAAATGTGTTGTACATCATAGCTCCAGAACACAAAATCTTTGCTTACCATGGCCTCTCCTTGCTTACCACGGCCTCTCCTTTGTACTGCATTTAATTTAACTTATATTCGCTTCTACTTCTGTTCTTGTCCGGAACAGTTGATCGGGATGCTGCTGGCATGCTGTCTGTCCCGGTTTATTACTGCTAACCAGTACGAGATGGTGTAACAAGGTGAGCTTTCCCCACTTTCCGTGCGGTACGTATGCTGTATACACCCTGGTGTTTTAGCACGGTTGTGCTGCTTCTGCTGAAGATAGCGGGCAGGTTTTAGATGCTCAGCATGTCCATTGAGAATTAAGTCTTCTCACGGGACTCTTTGCTTTGGGATTTTCATCCCAATATTCTGTTTGGTGGGCTGAAAAGAAAGGGGGAAATGTATTGTTGAATGTCTTTCATTTCAGTTTTCTTCTTGAAAAGAAAGGGCACGATACCTGCCATGAACACTGTTAGCAACCAAAGCAACCTCCTTCTTTATCTTTACTCCCCACTCTGCTCTTTAGTCTTTCAGAAGTGTGAAGTCCAGAGCCTGTCTGAAGACCAGGAGCTGCAGAATTGGAGAAAGACTGAAATGAATGTTATAGCACACACTGTCTCTCGCACGCACGCACGCACACCCACACCCCACGAGCAAGCACGTGCGCGCGCACACTCGCACCCCACCTCCTGAACTCTGTCCCATGCGTAGTGTAACCATTCTGTGAAGTACCGCGGTGCCACCGAGAGCAGCCGGGTCCCCTCGGCCTCCAGACCCAGACCCCATCCCCGCGGCTCGGCGTAGGATGGCACCGTATGTATGTTCTTGGTCACACAGTAGTTGCATCGTAAGTTAACAAAGGTAATTCATTAACAGCAGTGATCGGGCTGTGCATGTAGTGACTGGAGGGCATAATGAGCCTTTCACCATGGTTAATAAGTGTTGCACACGTTCATATAAACTGGTATATGAAATATATACTCTTTCGGTTTTATCTTAATTTCTTGTTTTGTTTATTGCTTTACTAAGGTTTTCATCCTTTCCCCCTTCCCTGCGCCTGCCCCTCTTCCCCCAAAAACAAAGGAATCAGTAACATAACATAAAGATACTTGAAAATGATGTTAAAATGTTGTGCTCGAAGGGAACCATTATTCCTGATGTTCTTCTACATCTTTGATTCTTACTCAGTGTTGTATGCCTAGTACGTATCCCGGTAGGCTTTGTCTAGTGCATTTTGCCTCTGAACCTGATCCTGTGTAATACTGTTATTAAGCTGTGTTGTTGCTTACTGTGAAGGCAGGAATTTTGCTCCCTTTATTTTTATTAGGTAGTTATGAACTAATTGAACTGTGCTGTACTGCGGCCTTCAGACTCTTTTCCTGTTCTTTCTTTTTCTTTTTGCATTGAGGTTGCAGTCACCAAATACATCATTGAATCAAATTGAAATAAAAACACACACATGCAAAAAAAAAAAAAATCACAAAAAAAACAACAGGCATATGAAATATTTTGGGGGGAAAGCAGAAGTTTAAAACCTTTTTAAAAAAATAGGACTTTTTTAATAATGCCTCTGTCTAGCATGCCAACGAGAATGCATTGATATTGTGAGTATTTGTGATATACGTATTAATAAATGGAACCATTACAGATTTCTAGGTGCTTCCTTTTTGTTCTTTAGTCATAACAAAATTCTTTCGAGGGGGGAGTGAACATGGAACACAAATGCACAGCTTGGAGTGACATGTCTTTATGCATATTTTATCAACTAACTTGCTTGTGACAGGAAAATGTTACTACCCTGGGAAAAAGAAAAGAGAGAAAAGAGCTGGAGTTGTTTCAGAACTCCTAGAAAAACCTTCCACAGCTGGTTTCACCACGTGGCAAATACATACCCTCCGTGTTGCAGGTTTGCTTCTTGTGACTGATAATGATCTGCAGTGTTTAATTATCCTGTCCTTAGTGCTGAATGTGATTTTGGCCTTGAGCATTTCTCTCTGGTTTTGGTGAGGGAGAGAAGAAGAGGGATTTGCGGCTGAGGGGGTGGGTAATGGAAAGGCGGGCACTTACCTCTTTTCTCATTTGAATATATGAATTGTTGAAGATCTCATGGAAAGCCCCTGAAAATGTAAACCTGGAAGTTTTGGACCAAGCCCTTACATTGACAGCGTCGACAGAGAAGACTGGAGGAGGGAAGCCCTGTTGCCTTCCAGCTGTGGAATTGCTGCACAGTGCCTGTGTCCACACAGCCCATACAGATGACCGAGCCCCAGCCAATCCTACATCCGTCTGTCCATCCATCTGTGGCACCCACCCAGTTACTGCAGCCCTCTGTCCCAGGAATGCTGCCGTGTGTGGTGCCTCCAGCATCAGCTCCTGATGAGCCCTTGAGTGGTGCTGGTGCAATTGGTGTGCTCTCACCCACAACTATAAAAGAGCTTGCACAGGCAAAAACCTGCCGGCATATGCCAAGGCGACATGTCTTAAAATCCCTGGTGGCATCTTTGGCTTTATTCAGAGAGCACTTCCAGAGCAAGGAAAAGAAATAGAGATTTATAAGGAAGAGAAGAGGAAGCTGGTCCACAAATTTAAATCTGCCCTCAATAAGTCATCTGCCATAAGGGAGCAGGCCATCTTTAAACATGGAGAACGCCAATACACGTCCTGCATAAATACTGGGCAGTTTGTGTGTGCTTTGCTAGGGGCAAATCCACTCAGCACAGGTTGCAGCACTCACATTTGCAGTTCCTGCTGAGGGGACAGTCTCAGACACTCACTCGGTTGCTGGGCTACACGATGCTGGAGCAATGCCCTTCTCCCACAGGCACAGGAAGTTCACAGGGGATGTTTATCCACACCAGAAAGAACTGGTCCACCAGCCGCCCCAGTTTCCCTCCCCTATTCATCCCCAGGCAGGTCTCCCCTGCCCCACGGAGGGGAGGGTGGGGGGCAAGGCTGCCACCCTCTCCCTTGGGAGCCACCGGCAACCTTCCGGAGTGGAAAAGCACCAGCCTCTCCTCTGTTTTCTTTCTTTCTTTCTTTTTTCTTTTTCCTGAAAGAAAGAGTTGTTTGTGCCAAGAGCTCTTTCTTTTGAAGATGCTGATGTTGGGTGACAGGTCAGCAGGCCCCCAAACTGCTCCAGCTCGCCTGTCCCCATTCGGTAAAGCATGTGCTCAGCTTTAAGGCATAAGCGCTGGATTAAGTCCATTCAGCAAAACCCTTCAGTGCATGCTCAATTGTTTCCCTCAGCCCAGCAGCACTCCAGCTTCTATGGGGTAGGTGTGTTAATTGGGTTCTTGACAGCTTCCGTGGAGAGGATCAGGCTGGTGAAGGACCTGCCAAGGGCTTCCCCAGTGAAATCCCCCTGGCTTAGGCTCCAGCGGGGAGGGTTGTGCTAGCTGGAACCGTGGCATCCCCTGTGCTGGGCACAGCATTCTCCTGCTTCGTGTCTCCTGGAGGGAGAAGTGAGGCAGTGGGAAGGTAACAAAGCCGGAGCTGTATGTGTGGGTTAATGTCAGCCAGGCACAGATGTGCAAGATTTTCCCTCCAGAGGTTAAGCTGCCACAGGGTACCAAAGCGGCTTTGCCTCAGGGGCTGAGGTCCACCCTCTGGCATGAGGTGAATCAGTGGGGACCAGCTCCTGCTGCGCTGGACTGGCTCTGGCTGCTGGATCCCTCCCCGAGCAAATTGCATTCACTGCAATCACCAGACTGGAGTTGGGCAAAAGAAGGGTGGGCAGGTTCGTGAGTCAAAGCGGGCAATGGGGTGACTGGATGAGTCCCAGGAGGGGTGGGAAGAGGGCATAACTGAGGAGCAAGGAGAGTGGGAGTTGGAGCTGGGCTGTGGGGGGAGGAAGAAGGGGCACTGAGACCACCTCGTTTTGGTCACAGTATGCTGCTAACTTAGTTTGGCTGCAACGTGGACCAGTGGCCTTAGCTGGCATGTGCATCCCACCCTGAGCTGCCTCTCGGGGCCTGCTTTGCCTGAGGAGGACAGCCCTAAGCACTGTCAAGAAGATAATACATTGCTCTGAAGGTGATTTTTCACAGTAGCATCAAAGTGTGGAGCAGGGGGCTATGCTGGAGTGCCTGGCTGGCGGAGCATCGCTGTGAAGGAGACTGGCTTCGCAAGGCTGCTTATGGGATTTTGGCCTGTTGCTCCTCAGAGGACCCAGCGCAGGGGCTAAAAGATTTTGTCTTCTGTGTCTCTTCCCCTGGACTTTAATGGCTCATTACTTTTTAAGATATCTGTAAGTTTAGCAAATCAATTTGCTGCCAGCCAAGCCCCCTGCATAAAATACTTGGCATCCTACTGGAGGGGCAGGATTGAGCTGTCAGACATCTACCAGGGCTGAGTAAGGGCTGCTTCAGTATGAACCTGTACAATAAAGACAGAAATCTTCATGATTTGACATACAAGTGACACTTCTGCTTTTTTGTAAGTGAAACTGTTTTGGTCCCCAAACGTGTAAAATCCAGTCAACTTTTTGCAAGCTGCTTCTACCATCTTGGCCTAATTCTGAAGGAAAAATCTGATGCTTTTGCCTTTTGTCTGTCATTGCACCTGCTCCTTCTGCAGCCAGGGAACATGTTACTCAAAGGATGTCTCATTTTTGTCTGGCATGACCGGAGATATTTGATACATGCAAGCATATTAAAAGCAAGCCGTGCTGAGGCAGCAGCTCCTCAAGCTCTAGAGTCTGTTCTGCTCCATCGTAATCACAGTGTGGCTATTTTTGGTCTCTGCTGAAGCTATCTATAGGTGACACCAACTGCTTATTTTAGATTGTGGTCCTTCTATGTCATCAATAACTGGGGGGTGTATATACACACACAAATACATGGGACATCCCTGGTGTGCTGTACAACAGTGTAATTCCTAATATGACAATGTACATTCCCAGTGCAACTACAAAATCACCAGAATGCTATTTTTTATTCACCGTGCTCATATAACACAGTGTCTTTCTTGGCCAAGACTTTCAGAAGCAGTAGATTTCAGGCAACCCCTTGGAGGTATTTCCAGAATAGTGCCAAGTGACCTGCCTTTTGGGAATCCAGCCCTTTCAAACCTCTCAGGGCACTCAGAAGCGAAGTAAATTTTGAAAGCCCTATCTATTCTTAAAGTGGAAATCATTCATCCAAATAAAAAACATTAGTATTTTTAAAATAGCAATTATTCCCAGAGGGGAAGCAAGGACAGCTTTCTGACATGCATGGAAGCCATGGCTTGTGTGCTTTATCTTCTAGAGTAAAGAATCAGAAAACATGATGTGAGAGAAGGCTGATGCCCAGAACTGCGGGGGTGGGATAGGGCATGAAAAAGAGCAAAAAAGATATAAACTTTTCTTTTTTCAGTCAAAAAGGTTTGAAATAGGATGCATATCAACCTGATTGCATGTTCAACACGGTGGTGCAACATCTCCAGCTCCAAGCTGAGCAGGCTCAGTAGCTCAGGCCTGCAGTAGCGGTGTCTGCAGAACAGTCTGGAGGGAACTGCTGCCTGCCAGGACATTCTTATGTCCTCCTGATGGTGAGAGCAGCCTTTTGTGGGAGCCTTTGGCCATCAGACTTGTAGAAACTACCATGGTGCACATGCAATGAAATTCATGGGCAGCATCAATCAGTAGCATTACTTGAGGCTTTGCAGGAGTGGTCTGACACTGGTAGTTTCCTACTCTGGCTCCTATGGGCTTACTGTGCTTCTGTGGGATTTACTTTGAATGTTATGTTTCTAAGTTATTGCTTGCTCAAAGGAACTGGTTCGTGCTTATGTTGATTATTTGGTATCTTCAGCCCTGTAGTCAAAAGCAAACAAAAAATTGCCCAGAATTTTCTACATCCTGGAGTTCAGTGTGACCCAGATGTCATATGAATGAGTCCTTCTCTCAAGTACAGGAACTGGTACATTGAGAGCATGGGTTATGTGCTACTCCATTTACCTTCATGCAGTCGTGGTACTTACAGGGTCAGGGACTGCTTCCTCCCTGCAGGCAAGGTGACTTACAGGCTCGGGGACTGCCTCTCCCTCCAGTGAACCAACCCCAGCCGTGTCCTCTCCCTCTGCCTCACCAGCACCAACAGCCTGCCAAAATCAATGCCGTGCCGTGGGGGAGTAAAAAAACAGGTCTCCATCTGCTGTGTGGAAGCATGAGGCAGTCTGATGAGACTCAGAAAACCCCAGCTGGCACCACAGCAAGCTCAAGCGCTGAACTGAGCGTAGACTGGTGTAGTCCACCACTCTTTATAATGGTGGGGTTTCCTCCTGATGCTCATCTGGATAGCCTAGATGTTCCCTCTTGTTTGGACGATGCATTGTAAGTACTACAACATGGAAGGGAAATCAAAAAGCCGATCAAAATCATCTCTATGAGACTCATTCAATAAAAAAGTTATTGGCAATTAGCACAGGTTTTTTTATAAAAAAAGTAATTAGCCCTCCTGCCCTGAGAATTAATGGATGCTTTTCATTACACCCCAAGGGGTAGTCAACCCAATAATAATCCACTTCAGATGAATGTTGGTCTAAACCAATGTTGTTTGACAATGCAGGCAGCAGGATGGTCACAAACAGGAGGCAATCCTACTCTGGTGAATGCTGGAGCTGGCTGCTTCAAAATGAAAGGCCATTAATAATTTGCTTGGATTAGTGCAATAGACTTGACTTCTTACTCATTAAAGCTGAGAGTGTTGAGCTTGTTCAACTCAGGAAAGAGAAGGCTCTGGGGACACCTTACTGCAGCCTTTCAGTTCTTAAAAGGAGGGGTTGGATTACATGGCTTTTGAAGGTCCCTTCCAACCCAAACTATCCTATGATTCTATGATTCACTGACCCACATGTAGCCCTTGCTCAGCCTGGGTCTGGTGGGAGACCCATGCTGCCACTGCTGACCGGTGGGCTGCTGCAATAGCTTCCTGCAGCCAGGCTTTAAAAGCTTCCCTATTACGTTTACAGACCTGAGAATTCAAGTGAAGAGCTGAATCTTTCCCTTCAAGCTCAGCTGTCAAATTAGGAAGATGTGGTCCAGGATGATACTGGGGAGTTTGTCTCCCAGGGCTTTCCCCATGGAGAGACAGCAGGTAATGGGAGGTCTAATTAAGGAGGCCAGCAACTAATTTACATGCTGCAAATAAGAGCTTCCTTGCCCACTTCTCCCCCTGTCGTCTCACACTTACTTGCCAGGGAGCCATTCCTACTCCAAGGCAAAAAGATGCCTCCAGCCTCTCCTCCTTTCCAGCCCTCCCTGCACTCTCCTGGGGAGCAGGGACCTTCCATGCCATGGTGGGGACAAGGACAGTTGGGAGATGGTGCTGCAGCCAGATGGGGCAACATGGGACCACTGGAGGCAAGTGTGGCAGCCAGCTATGTAGCCAACACGAACTGTAATAGCCGGCTGAACCAAACGCCTCTGTGGTGGCCACATCTCCGCTGCTGCTCCACACTGCATGCAGCAAGATAGAACACTCAGATGAGCAGTAAATGTAATGACTGTTAAACCCGCATTGTGGTACTGCCTGGAGGCGGTAGTGCGGTATCAGAGCACCATCTCACTGGATATGTCAAGGAAATACAGTCATGCTGTAGAGCTAAAGCTGTAGGTATGAGGGCAGGAACAAACAGCGGCAGAAAATAAGGAGAAGAGAATCAGGCAGTGTGGAGGCTATTGGGATCAGTGCAGTGAGCACAGGGCTGCGTTACAGTTCCTTTAGGCAACCTCGGTTTTGGCATTTCATAGATTACAGATGCCAAATTTCACAGCTGTAAGCTGCTTTGAGCACACATTTGTTCTGATGTAATTACTTAACTTCAGGAAAAAAGCACATGGGGGAAAATAGTTTTTTCATGTGGAACCCTAGCCACCCTCTGAGGTACCCTTAGCAGGGCTGCAACCCATACATCAGCCTCCTTGCTGCTTGTTGCACCAGCTCTCTATGGGGTAGGGGAAATGGGACTGCTCAGTGGCTGGCCAGGGCTGCAGAGAGTGGGGATAACGGGGATGCTCACACAGAGCGCCTAGCCCTCTGGGGAAGCCAATTCCTATGCTGCGTCATGATTTTAGCACAAAGGGAAAGAAAAGGTCCCTCAGTTTATTAATGACTAGAGTTTTAGTCCCCCTTTTTTAGCTGGAAGTGCTGGCAGAGCTCTGTGAAAAGTTTTACAAGGGGGGGAAAGAATAAATCAAATTTAGATGTTCTCAGAAGTTCAGCTAGCTGTGATTAGCTTTGAAACACGAATCACTTAACTGCCACATTTAAAACATCTGTGCTCAAAGATTACATTTTTTGGTAATATAATGGTATTTTAATGTGTTTGTATTTGCAGTTTTCATTTTATAGAGTTGCCTCTTTTTTTGGTTGATTTTTGCTTTTTTCAATAAACAAAATGGATGAAGATTTAGTGTAATCATACTATAGAAGCAAGGGAGATCAAGCCTAGCTCTCCTGTGGATTCATACAGCCCACTGGAGTCTGTATTTTCCATCAGTCATTTTCTTCAATACCAGGAAAGGAAATTTTTGCAGGAGTGGTTGAAGCTTGGAAAGAAAACTATCCTTTAATGCCATCGCAGCCACAGTGCCAAGAAGCACTAGCTGCTAGTATCTGCAGCTAGGACAGGTCAGACTCTAAGACATAAAGGTAGCTACGAGCTCAAAAACAGGTGGAGTTACGGGGTGAGTATGTTCTGGTTCAGTAGGAGCTGTGACCCAATACACAGTTGCACTTACTGAAATAGGAGATGCTCATAAACCCTCCCTGTAAATTACCTGCCCTGAAAACTCCCATTAATATAGCACTTAAGGAACCTATATCCCAGGTAGTCACAGCAAATGTAAAGCCTGGGTGGCTATTACCTACAAGCTGCCCCACACCAGCCCCTGGGCCAGGTCTGTCAGCCCCTAGCAGCCTGCAGGGTAGTCACTGTCCTTGCCAGGATGCTGCCACTGCCACAGGGTAGCGGCACATCCAGCACCTCCTCTTCCCCATGGTGTACCAGGCACTTTCTTTGAGGTTTTGGATGCCAGAGAGGGACTCTTCATCAGAGACTGCAGGGATAGGACAAGGAGTAATGGGTTTAAACTTAAACAGTGGAAATTCAGGTTAGATGTAAGGAAGAAGTTCTTTACTGTGAGGGTGGTGAGGCACTGGAACAGGTTGCCCAAAGAAGTGGTGAATGCTCCACCCCTGGCAGTGTTCAAGGCCAGGCTGGACAGGGCTTTGGGTGACATGGTCCCTAGACATCCCTGCCCATGGCATGGGGGTTGGGACTGGATGATCTTAAGGTCCTTTCCAACCCAAATTATTCTGTGATTCTATGATTCCCAGTCGTAGCAGTCCTCTGCTTGTTCTGCACCGTGAGCAAAGGGGATGCTGAGTTTCGCAAGCTCTGTGCCTGAGCACAGGACTATTGCACCCTTGCATGCAAGCATGGAGCCATCAGGCAGCAATGTTAAACACTGCTTCTCCGCACACCCACACGGGAGATGTGGATATCTCATTTCAGGCCTGCGAGCTCTGACAGTGCCCCTTCCAGCACTATTGCAAGTTACACCTGTTACACCACTGCTCTTTATTCCCACTGACTGTATTGTGGTGCTGGCGGTGGTGTTGCAATGACAGCTGACAGATCCCCTGCCTTTGCAGATCCCCTCCTGTCGGGTTGCAGGTGCTTGCTAATCGGATAACGCTGTTGTTTTGGTTGCACTCATGTTTGTCTCTGCTAAATGACAAGCAGTAGCTTGTACTCTGCTTTCTGGCACTTCCCTTTCAAGCTTCACAGCTGTACTTGCCATTTCACCTCCAGAGCGCATCGAGGTTGCTCTCAGTGCTTAGTGAGACGGTGGTGGTTCAGTCACGGGGAAGGATGCACGGTGGCACTCCTCAGCAGTGCCTGGCACCCCGTGGCCCTCATTAGCTTTTCACAGAGGCAGCTCTGAAACCAGTGGGAAAAAAAGGGCAGTCACCTGAAACTGGCCCCAGTTTGGTTTCTGCTGAGCGATCTGTCGGCTCCACTGGGGGAAAGCAAGTTACGCGGGATGCCAAGTATTTGTGGGTCCACTCCCTTCATCCCAGGAGAACTTTTAGTTAAGAGACATGGAGATTAATGCCAGAAGAGAGAAGCCTCCTCTCTCCTGCAGCAGTTGTTTCTGTAAATCTGCCTTTTACTAATGAGCCCAGGTGTAAAGGAGGTACTGCTGAAACACAGTTAGACACTCCAGTCACCAAGGGGACTAGACCCACAGCCAAAACCACAGGATTAAAATAAGATTTCTTATTATATAATCACGACCACAGGCACAAGACTACAGTTTAACATATTGCTTCTCTTAAACAAGCTTGTTCGCCAGTGTCTGAAGCCCAGAGCAACTCCAGCCTCTCCCAGGAAGAGCTCTGCCCATCACGCCAGCCAGCCAGGGCTCCTTAAGGGCTCTTGCTGCAGGACCTGAGCTTTCATGCAGCTCAGGTGCTTGGGAGAAGACTGTCTAATCAAGGAAGGGAACAATTAATAGATTGCCCTCATGCTTGAGATCAGAGCAACTAATCTTGCTAATAATACAATTTCCCACTTTGTCACAGATAAAGGACGTCTCATTTAGTGCAACTTGGAAGAGCCTTCATGGTGTGAGGCTCAGTCTCTGCACACAGAGGTAATCTTCAGTGGAGCATGAAGCCCAGCAGCAAATCTGGATTGACTGTATTCCCCAGTGGGTTATTGTGCAGCACCAGTTTTCCAGCTGACTTTCATAGAACCTTGAGCACGGAGCTGGGAAGCGGATCCAGAATACAGCCAGACTAGACCATGGTAACTTGAGGGCCGCTTGCTGTGTGAGTTCGTTTGGCTTGCTTTAGAAATCTTACTACAGGTCAGCCACCAGGCTTAACAGATTAAATATCGGGAACTGGAAGGGTACCGTGGAAAAAAAAATCAGATAAAGGCTTGCCTATTTTTAGGAAAATGGGAAACAGCATAGTCAGTGGTACTTTTTGTCTGGTTTATTGGTAGTGGGAGCTGCAAGGCTGAGACAGAGGGTAAAAAGGGAAGAACATGACTTGAGAGGTGACACATTTACATAAATTGTCTACCAAAGATCAATGTTCTGCATAAGAACTCAGAAAGAAAAAAAAGAAATCCTACCTATTTAAAACGGACATAAAATAAATAATTAGCCCTGTTAATCTGGCATATTAAAGAAACTCCATAACTTATCAGCTCCCAACACATCTTCACTTAGCACCTTATGGGCATGCAGAATGTCTCCTTGTTGGGCTATAGAAAATAAAAATACTTGTCAGCCTCTGCATGGGCACAAAGATCACACTGGGCAAAGCCATGTGCCCACAACAGAAATGAACAAACACAACTGTAACGTGATGTCTAGAAAGTGTCAAAAAGCGCGTGGCTGGAAATGCCAGAGTAAAGCAGATAGAGGGAAAGCTCGTACAAAATCCAAGGGAAAGGGGGAAAACTTTTCTACAGGCAATGATAACAAGACAGATTGGATGCATACTTGGAAGAGCTTCCAACTAGAAACAATCACAAAAAGTTCAGCGTGGGAAAAGCTTGGAGGTGAAGGCAGAACGTCAAGGGTCTTTACAGGAAAGATAGGAGCAAATTCAAGTGCAGTGAGAAGACAACCTGCCAATTTTTAAGGTAAAAATGTATGGTGGACATTTTCAGATTGGGTACCTGTCACTAAATCCACTAAAGTCAATGAACTTGACAAAGAAGCAGTAGGTCGTGAGACTGCATGTGCCTGAGCAGTTAGGCCTGAGACCTTAAGGGTGCACATCACCAAAAGCTACAACAGTAACCAGCAAAAAGCCTTCCCAGGAGCAAGGGGACTAACTGTATCCTTACTAAAGCCATAGGGCTGACACCCAGGGACATAAATGTATGTCATGGAAAAGATGAGCCCCGTTCTTGTTACCACCTGCAATGTTTCACAAACCTGAAATTAAGGGATTACAAGAAGCATTGCAGAAGAAGAGTGCAGATAGCATAGCTTGTAGCATACGAAACAAGATAAGGCTCTGTAATAGTGGAGGAGAGGAAGGGGCACAGGACAGGTACCAGGTCTTGCTTTGACCCTTACGCAAGATCATGGACTGTAGGAAGACACCCAATTCTTCCTCAAATCAGCTATTTTGGCAGGATAATTATCAGACTCTGAAGGACCAAGGGACACTCTAAACCAGAGTTCTGGCTGGTTGTGAACATCATAGAATCATAGAATCATAAAATGGGGTTGGAAGGGACCTTAAAGATCATCTAATTCCAACGCCCTGCCATGGGGGGTGGGCAGATGCAGAGATCAACCTTGGAGAGCTCGTGGCCCTCCTGCCAAGGGACAGGGACCCCTATAAATTGCTGTAGCTTGATGCAGTTCTCCTGAAGCTCCAGCATGTACAACAGGCACCGCAGCTGAGACTGAGTCTTGAAATAACCTTCCGGAGTGCTTTGAGAGCCACAAACACTTCACAGCGTTACTGTAGGCACAAGAGAGTTGCAGGAATGAAAGCACCCATTGATGATGTGCCATGCAGGGGCAGACAGTGCTCAGAATCCCAAATCAAGGAGGATGTTGAGGCAGCCAAGAAGATACAACCCAAATCTCAGCAGAGCCAGGTGTCAATCCCAGACAATTTAATTATGTCTGGAGAAGTCAACCGCAAAGGCAGTAAAGCCTGCCGATTATAAGCAACAGTGAACAAGCTGACAACGAAAGGGGTAAACAGGGAAATTTAGAAATTGCAAAGGAGGCTGCAGTAGGTCAATGTGTTCACAACCAGCAATTCAACTCAAGCCACTTACTAAAGAAACTGCATTGCTCAGGTACAGAATAAGTATGACAGCTAGAGCAGTGGATGTAGAGAAAGGGTGAGAGCAAGGATCTGGAGCATTTACCAGCAATGCCATTCAGTATTTCCTTCTCCTTCCTCCACTACAATCAGGCTCATGCTACAGGCCAAAATGTAGCTGTAAATAAGTAATAAGACTTTGCCAAGCTATGGCAATGACCATAAAATGTTCCATGGTCTCTGCTTCCCACCTTCACAAGTGTCTATTTCACTCAGATGGCCATGTTTTTACTCTTAAACTATAATCCATCAAACAGTGTGACATTTGTTGATGTGCAACACAGACTTAACATGCTTAGTGAAGCTGAGACGATGATCAAGTGTTTCTGCTTTTGGAAAGCTGCTAAACTGAAAAAAAAGTCATTGAAAGAGAGTATGATGTTCACAGGGAGAGCTCAAGAAAGGAGAGGCAGTGTGCCACCCCAGAAATAAAGGCTTGAGTATCTGTAACCTGTATGAGCTTCATAGGAGGCACAGCAAGGATGGGGAGCCAGTTTGGAAAGACATGCAAGGCCATGTAGGTCACTGCTGGTTTTTGATGGTCATCCTCTCACCCTGTAGCATCCTAGTAGAAATTGCTCCTAAACTACTTTATTGCCACAGAAGAGGAAAAGGCAGGGAGCAGCACCCTGGAAAAGAACTGTGAATGTCTTTGGAAGTAGGTTGAAAGTTTGGAAGAAGAGTAATGTCAATTCAAAGTAGCAGCCAGCATGCCACCCAGTAATTGTCAGTGTGTTCAGTTCGACGAGACACAGTCAAATGATTTGTTGAAAGCAGAAGCCTCCCATGTGAGCAGGATAACGCCTGATGTGCTGTATCTCCATCAAAAATGGGAAAGTGGGAAAAGAAACACAGCCAGAGGAAATACTGTAACCAGGAACAAACCCTCAAAGTAAAGGATGGTGAAGTCAATCCCCCTACATATTCCCAACATGAACATTTAGTCATTTAGAAAGTATTTCATGGAAAGTGTGGACATGGTATTTCCCATGGTGCTGGCAAAGGGAAGTGTGGAAGGGGGAGTGTGGGAAAGCACTTTGCAATGACTCCACTCACTGAAATGAAAACAACCTGAAGTCCCAGGATGGGCAGTGAGAAGGACCTCTGTGTCTACTCTGAAAGGCAGTCAAGTGGGGGCTCTTCACCACGAGGCAGCTGACTGAGGGGCTCAGAACAGTGGTTTCAAATCCCTGCTGCTCTTCATGGAATCCCGAGTACTCAAGCAACACTCAAAGTACCCTGTAATACTCACAGGTAAATAACTCATATCTCAAGCATGGGAGAGCTGTGTTGTTACCTAAACTATTTACAGACTTTCAATGTAAGGCTGTGACTCCTGGATACCCACAGCTTTTTTAGGTCCAATCTGCTCTGGGTGATCACTATCTGGGATTTTATCACAGCCTGACAATCACTGTCCTTCCTAAACTACCAAAATCTGACTTCTGAAAGGGCCTCCATCTGTCTCCCATATTTCTTTAATTTACTAAATTGTGCCATATCCCCATCTCGCAATCGGCTGGAGTTTGTTTTGTTTTGTTTTGTTTTGTTTTCTCCCCTTGAGTTATTCAAGAAGATGTAGAGCTGGCTGAGTATATTAGATCATTATATGTCTCTTAAAGTAGTTGCTGGATTTATTTGAATAGGGATTAGCAAGATTAAGAATGTTTTCTTTAAATGACTATAGTAGCCTACAATTTTCCAATGGTAATTTTTGCCCATTATATTGATTTGTAGTTAAAGGAGTTTGATGGGTTTTACTACAGTATGCAGAAAGCAGTTAAGCATTGTTTCTGTGAAAACCAACAGTTTTAGAATTTTGTTCAAGACTGTGAAACAACAGCTGCACAAATCCCATTGAAATTCAATGAAAACTGACCTCTTACCCCTGTAAGTTGCTTGAAAAGCTCATTTATAGAACTTCCAGAAGTAGCTTTACACACAATTAGTATTTCCTACCAAACATTCTTCGTACAACTTCACATATTGTTATTTTGGGAGGAAAAAAAAAGGAAGAACATTCCTGACACAGTGTTACTGACATAGAAAAGTGTTTCAGCCCTTCTGAAAAGTGCTTCAGCCCTTTTCTCATCTGTCTTTGTCTCTCTGAAGTCCTACACTTCAGAGATATCAGCAGATAGTTCAGCTATCTGTGGTACTTGCCTCAACAAAGAATGAAACCTCAGTCTAGTTTATCCTTCTATTGTCTCAATTCCACCTCCAGCCACACCCATTATTTTATCTTACACCCTTCCAAAAAATAACCGACCTTCTGCAGGTCTTAGGAGCTTTAAAGAAGCCATCCAGGTTTCCTTTATCAGAAGGGAATGTTTGGATGAAGAGCTGGCTAGTTAGGATCCCACTCACATTGCTCCACATCAGCTTCATGCTCAGCACATCGCAGCTGGCATAACACCAACGGCTGGATATGAGGTTGCTCCAGCATCTCCAAGCTGTCCTTGCATTTGAGTCAGGAAGATGGACATGGGTTATACCATTAACATGCTTTCATATGAACCCAAGGAAAGATGTGCCACTCCTTTCTCCCTCTAATGCTCATCAAGCTCATCCAGATGTTGACCCCTGTACAAGCCCACTACACTTTGCTGTTGATGCCCATCCATCAGGCTTCAGCAGTGCTTGGCATTGACCATCTGACAGAGACCAGGCCAGTGAGCAAGTGCTGACTGCATGAAGCCCCCTTCTACACATGCTAGCATACCAGTGAGCTAACACAGCCTCTAACACCTCGTTTCCACAGTGGCATTGTCTGTATGCTTGCAGACAAGGCCTAAGCTGGGCTGTCAGAAAGGAAAACTTAATTATTTGCTGCCTGTCTCCTGCACAAGGTTCTCTATGAAAACCACAGGATTTTATTCTTCTTGCTGGAGGGAACTGGGTGGGGGGAAATGAAGTACTTAGAAACCCTTTTCTTTCCCAATCATGCTGTGTCTGTCCAATTTAGTCATTCTCTGTGTACACTCACTGGGAGAAAAATAGTAACAATAACAACAACAACAACAACAATAATAATACCTTAATGAAATATTGTAAAGGGAAATTAATTAGTAATCATTACAGTACCCTTTCTGTGTGTTCACTAAACTGCAGAGGAAGCACTCATGTCTGTGTGCTCATGGCAGGTGAGTAATGCGAGCTCAGCCTCCTTGCAACATGTAACTACCAACAACTTTAGAATCTGTAAGGAGTAAAATATAAAGCATTCAGTAGGGTTTTTTTTCTCTCCGTCTCTTTATATATCCTCATATATGCAGAGACTCCATAGGTAAGATTTCTGCAATATTTGTAATACAAATAAAAACCATCCTGCCCCAAAAGCTAAACTGAATTGCAGCTCGGCAGCAATGCTTTCAAAGGCTTTCCTATGGCCACTTCTATGCCTTTGAACACATCTTTGGCATTCAAGTCCTTGGAAGAGGAGCATTCACAAGTTTGGCTCTGAGGCTTTATCTGGCGTGAGCTCTATCTTCTAGGATCTGTGTGATTGTATGTCACTGCACTCATAAAATCAGCTAATCAGCTCTGCTGTGCTTATGCATTTATTGCATAACTCTGATCCAAACTCAGCTCCCTGTATTGACGGGAGATTGGCATTGGTGTCATTGGGGTGTCTTATCTACAATAATGCTCACAGTTTGCCTCGTCTAGACAAGAAAACACTGAATAAGATATCTACCGTTTGAGTCCTGGATTCCTTGCTTCAGTATGAAGAAACCCTGACATTTTATGTGGGATCAGGAATCTATCCTAATGTCTTTGTCTAAAATTCCCTCTCCCTCCACTGACATGCAGTGTGTTTCAATCCATGTGATTGCCTTTGTCCTGTCTGAGAAGGGACTGGACTTCAGCAACACTGCAAAAATGTAACGCATTTTGAGAGAATTATACTAAAAGCAGAAGAAATAAGCTTGAAAAGCACTTTGAGATGTAAGCAATTACATGAGAGGTCGGCTGTTATTGTTCTTGCTTTACTAGTCATTATTATTGATAATGATGAAAATGCTTGCCCGGCTTCAAAAAGGTCATCATTTATGCTGTGATTCAATCCCATTTTGAGGGCTGAATTCTTTATCCCTCCAACTCTGTGTTGATTAACTTTGAGTTTGCTCAAGAAGCAAGACTAATTCATTCTATCAGATTTTCAGTCCAGGTAACCTCAACAGTTTTTAAACTCATCGACCAATTTAACCAAATGTGACAGAGGGCCAAAGATGTCCAAGGCAGAAATTTCCCGTGGGCTGTATGAAATCAGGAAGGTGGATGGAAAAGACCTTATTAACATTCCCAGCTGAGGGAAAGGGTACAATGTGAGCATAACTGCTATTATGCAGTACAAAGTCCTTTTAGGTGCTCAGCCTTAAGCCATGAAACTGTAGAAAACCAGGTCTCACTGGATCTTGTCTTCAAACACTTCTTTGTTATTCTCTCTTGATAGCAAACCCAATAACCTCCTAAGTAAAGATTTGAATTGTAGATGACAATATAGCCTGTGCTAGCATGTAAAATTAAACCCTGGTATTATTCATAGCTCACCAAGCCTACAGGGTGTGGTACGGCTTTACTTGAGAGCTGCCAAGTTTTCCTTGCGGTGGTACCTCTGTTGCGCTGTTTTCCTGTGCAACAGTAGAGGTATTCTGAATACAGATGGTTAGTTTATTATTGTTGTCTTCACTCTTTCTGACTACCTCCCAGCCCTCAGCTCAAATCAGTTTATTTCTGCTTTGCCCCATAATCATCTACTATTCAACATGCTTGGCACATGGTTTATGTTCTTGCCTGCTACCCAAGCAACGCCAACTACCCCCTACAAGTTCTTCTGCCTGTGAAGACATATGTGTTGGATTCAACTGCAGAAGGAAGTTTTACGTAACAAAACCAGAAATTATTTCTTAAGCTTCTCTGAAAATTGTTACCAACAAAGAGATTTTTTTTCTTTAAAGGAATGGTATTCAAAGTCCAGATCGGTCCCTTTCCCCCCTATCCCTCCCCTCCCTGCTAACTTCAGTTCATAAAGCATGAGACTTTTTAGTTCTGTGTGCTGGGAACTGATTGTGGAGCAGCCAAACTCACTTGTCTCTGCCCTCTCCATTTCAGAGGTGACTAGAATTTGCTGAAATTACACCTAAAACTAAAAGGTTCAGCAAATATTAATTTGTATTTTATAGGAAATTAGGTTGGACGGCATCGCAGGTATTTTTTCCTATCTAATTATAGCCTTAAAAATGTCACAGCCCCAATGTTTGTAGACACAGCACACTCTAAATGAAGAGGGGAGAATGATTTCAGAAAATAAATTCACACGTGTGTAACCCCTGTGTGTCTGGAGCAAAAACGCTTAGGAAAGTGTTTCTATGCTTCCAGTCAACGAGCTAAAATCCCTTTGTCTGCAGGGCTCCCCCAATAAACTGCTTGTACGTCCTTTAAGGACACCCTACGTTCACTGAAGTTATTCACCAAATAATTTAGAATGAATAAATGCGAGAAAATCGTGACCTGCTCATGGACGATTACCAGGGGAGGGGGAGGGCCTTCAAAATTGATCAGACTCATTACTCACTGTCACTGAAAGCAATTCACCTGGCTCTGCTCCCAAGCCTGCCTGTGTAAATCACATCCTTCACAACCCGAAGGAGCCTCATTTGCCAAACAAGTTGAGCAGCCGCAGCAGCACTCAGATAATGGCTTCGGCTCCGCTGCAGTTTCAGCCCTAAATCAGGAGATCCAAATGACACTAAATGTCTACTTTTAGGGGATAGCTAATTGGTGAGGGAAGGGTTTTCCAGTGAGCCACAGTGTGGCCACTGGCAATTCTTCCCCTTCCTGTTGCCATCAACACCACGAAATACCACCTCTTTGAGCCCAGGGTTAACCAGCCATTGTGGCACATAAAATAATGATGAAAATTAATAAAAAAAAAAAAAAAAAAAAGAAAGAAAGAAAAAGAAGAAAAAAAGGCTGAAGTTCCTGTAATTCTAACAGGGCCATAGCACTTGGTTTCTTTGAGAGCCTGGCCATGCGGCGATGGGCTCTTGCAATCTGGACCCGCGGCACTAGATGGCAAAACAGCGTCAGTTTTGGCAGCGCAGCCCGGGCTGGTGCTCTCGGTCCCCACGAGCCCCCAAAAGCGGGTCGCTGTGGGTGCAGCCCGCCCGTGGGCACCCCGCAGAAGGCTGGGCATCCCTCTGCCCTTTCTCCTGACCTCCTCCTGCCTTCAAACCACAGCAGTGCCCTGCGGCCACAGAGATCATGCCTTAGAGATTGTGTGCAGCTCTTGAATACTGTAAGAGAGGAGACCATGAAGTCTGGTATGGATGTATAGGTGGCTGTTTTTCTTATCGCTCCTTCTGGTGTTAGTGGTTTGCTCTGCAGTTGCCCTCAGGAGCTCTAGATCCTGTGCAAGACGAGCAAACCTCACTCAAAAGAGATTACCCAGCAACTGGGTGTAAAACTTGTCTCATCTACTTATTCAACAAAGAGAGATTTACATTTAATAGTTCCATGAGGAAACACATCTCTTTTCAATTTTATGTCAGTCTATGCATTGTCTGGTTTACTGTGTGAGGGAAGCCACCACCTATGCAGTCAAGCTGCAAGGTATATTTATTGGGAGTCTGGCCTCCCTTTTCCTTGTGTGCAGACAATACCTGTTTATGCTAAAAGGTGTTACAGAGGCAAAGGTGAAATCTCCAGGATCCAGTTTTGGATCAAATAACTAAAATCTTTTTGGTCTAAGTCAAAAACACTGATCTCTGGGCAGGCCAGTAAGTTACCTTTATATTTTTGTAAGGTGGTTGAGGTTATGGTTATGTCAATAAACTCACCCTCACGACTTCAACGCTATAGTTTATCCCATTTTAGGGATAACCTCTGTTCCCACACCATATCTACTGTTGGACCCAAAGAATCAATGTAAGTTGGAGACTGTAGCTTTTACAGCTTCATCTGAAGGTGATACCCAAACTGCTTTGCTCTTTTAATGCTTTGGAATGCAGAGAGATGACGGCAGGAACACTGCTCCTCTCCCCCACAGCTGCAAGAGAGTGTATAAGGCTCTCGATGCTAATGGTCATGGTGTGACTCCCTTGGAGATGTCTTATGTGTGGTCCTCTTCCTTTGGGAGCAGGCAAGCCCATATTGCTGAAGCATGATTTCCAAAACAGAGCTTTCACTCGGAAGGTTTAGCAGAAGCTTTGAGCTATATCCCTCCCTTTAATTTTTCTTCTCCACTCTTGCAATATTCAGTCCCTCTCCCCTGCCTTCTATGAGGTGCTGGTGACACTCCCAAAACGACCTTCCCCTAGGAAGCTCAGCATAACTGTTCAGCAAACGATGGGGCCCTACTGAGTCCCAAACTTTATACTTGGGGATAAAAAGGCAGCAGTAAGCCTGAGTGGGCAGTGCACATACACTAACCGAGGGTGTTTTCTCTTCAGAGTTGAAATAAGCCATGACAGTTACCAAATCCAGATTACTTCTACATCCAGGACAGGACAGAGCTAACATGAAAAGCTGCTGCTTTCTGCTGGTGTGGTCTTTTACTAAATAAGATGTATTATGCTCATCCTTGGCTATTTAAATAACACTGTCTCACTCTGTATAAACCAATGTATAATATGAATGAAGAAAAAAAAAAAAGAATCTATGGATCATGAAGCAAGTGGGAATGGATAATCAATTTTTATCACTAATATTGTGAGTAAGACCAATAACTCTGAATGAGTTATGAAAATATCTTCTCTGAGCAGATGTGTCTCTCCTTTCCAGCCTCATTTCAGCCCAGAAATAACATAAAATAGTGTTGAATTAAACGTATTAAAACAAAACAAAGATGTGTTTTCACTGTCCATCATATTTCTTTTTAAATGTAGGAATGTAAAATTCCCACAAGTGGGCTGGCCACAGGAGGCACAATAACGATGGACTAGAAAAGCCTTTCAGCGTTACAAACATGGGTTCAAATGAAGCTTAAGTAAGTGACAGGCAAAATGGGGCTATTTATTTCAATCTAGGTCTGTTTGGCTATAGCAAAAACTCTGCACAACAGCATCTCAGTGCTTAAGGGGACGCCATCAGCCGAAAGACAATGCTTCTGCTGGAGAGCACTTGCAGCGTTATTTATAACAATTGAGATTACTGGGCCAGTTGAGATTACTAGTGCTGAAAGACATCAGAGAGTAAATTTACCTCCCCTCATTTTGGGAGGTACGTTCACTTTGTACTTTTGGCTGTGCTTTCTGCCAGACCTGAGCCCCAAATCTCCTTTCCAGTTACATGGTAGAGTAGACATGATGCATGTGTGCAGGTCAGGCTGGGAAACATGTTCTCCTTGAGACCATCTGTCAAAGATTTACACGAAGTCAGAAATCCTCCGATGACCAGGAACCAACCTGCCATGCAAGCGATAAGGTCTGCCTGATTCTCCTTTCTGCCGGTGCACCCATCTGCCCAGCAGCAAACCTGGAAATCAGCTGAGGAGCTTTGGCTACCAGGCCTGCAGTGGTGGTAGAGGAGGACAGCATTGCCCTCCAGTCACATTAGATGGAGCATGTTCATGTCCGGGGGATTTACAGTGTGAGTGCTGATGAATATGGGCCTGGGTCAGGAAGCCTGTGGGGGAGGAGATGGTCTTTTTTGCCTCGCCGTGCATGTAAGTAATTTGGTGTCATTCAGCCTACACCTTTGGTTGAGGTCTGGTATATGCAGAAGTGAAAAACCTGGTCTTTGGTTCATAATGGTCAAGGATAGATTGCACAAGGCACTGAGAAAGAGAGGAGAGCTTTATGGAAAACAAAATATGATTGTTGGGCTGTAAAATCTACTGGGAGGCCTCACAGTCAGGGGTACTCCCTGAAACTCTTTGTAACTTCATTTTGAAAACCCACAAGATATCAAATGGAGAGAGAACACACACATCAACAGCGTGGGATGGAACATGCTGCAAAGGTCCCTGATTTAGTCCTAGGCAAGCTGGCACCCCTGTGCAACGTAGTCCGGTGCCATGCCAAGACGCGAGCTAGCATCCCAAAAGCAGTCAAGCCTCCTACCACAGTGGTTCGCACCGTAAAACCAAGGGTGAAGCTCCGTGCCGATGCAGCCGTGTTGCTCCCCATTGCAGAGGCATGCCAAGCCCAACCAAGGAGGAGGGTCCTGCAACCTGCTCCTGCAAGAAGGCCCCAACAGGTCCTTGAAGTAAATGTGGTGGCCAAGCTTTGTGTTCTCTTGCAGTCAAGAATAGATAACGAGTCAGTCTGTGCCTCGCTAGAGAGGTAGCACAAGTACAGCTGTAAGTGGGGCATGCTCACACTCCACCATGAACTTGCAAGATCAGACCTTAAGGACCCTATTGCAAAAGGCCCCAGTGTCCACCATCCTTACTTGATTTTTAAACACCTCGGTGCTTTTTTGGGTGTGTAAGTCAGGTCCAAGGGACTCAGGAATGAGCACAGGGAGCTTCATTTAGAGCCTGGCCTTCACTGTGACTGCCTAACGCCTGAATCTCTGGCCCAAGGTGACTGGCTCAGGACCATAACAGGAGTCAACAAGCCAGGGTTAAAATGTGAGAGTAGAGTTTGTTGCTCCCACATGGCTATTTCATCTTTCCGACCCTGGCTCCCCATGCACCTCTCCTCCTGCCATGTAAGGACAGAGCAGGACTCAGTGAAAGGGGGACTAGTGTCAGAAATTCAGCATCGCCAAATGTGATTTTGAATGATTTTGTAGTTCTAGGTTAATAAACTGCTTACCATCATAGGAGAACTGAACCATGCTTTACTCCGGTTGCTATAGTGGACCTTTTTCTTAGCCATCTCTGTAAAATGTGCAGTTCAGAATGATTCTCATTAGCCCCACTTTTCCAGATTCACATTTTTAATTAAACAGTATTTTCTTTCTTTTGTTTCTTAAATGGTCTTGCAGTGTTGTTTAAATCTCAAGGATCTCTATGACTGGAACATCTTAAGACCTCACTGCTGCAAAGCTCCACTCATGCTGCAGAGAAGAGAATAAGAGAATATTGAAAGAGCATTACTTAGAGCAGGCAAGCTCTCTGCACAATTACATGGCAAAAACATCAATTTGCAGTCTCTCTGTAGCGACCCAGCTTCAATATTATCTGAAGATTATGTTCATCCCTTATTTAGTGAGGCTATTTATCAGTTTAGGGGAGGAATGGAGCAAAACCCTGTCCGCTGATCTTGGGAGAACTAGGATGAGTATGAAAAATTTGCTGGTGGTACTGTCTCCAAGGTAGCATGGAGTAGTAGTATGTGGCATGTACCTTCTTATGCATGCAAGAACTTTGGATTCCCAATGCTGTTCTGAAAATGACCTTAAAGCACATGCAATAATATGTTTCATAGATACATATATTCCGGTAGTTTCCTTGATGCTGTGGAAATACAATACCTAGTGATGGAAAAAAACCCTTTTAGTGCCTCAGACTGCTGAATGCAGTACATGTCTCCTCTGAACCTACCATTTACCTTAGTTTGAGGCAAGGAATATAGTTTAGGGTTTTTTACTGACTTTCCTAGGTGCAACACAGGTACAATGAATACAGGGAGACTGCTGAGCTACCTTTCAGTAGCGTCCTTCCACTTGGAAGATGAAGAGGGGCCGGCTTTTGTTCTGAACCCCACTCAGCCCTTCACGATGCAGTAGTGATGGGGTAGAATGGCGGCTTGTCTGTCCGCTCCCATTTCTTCCTGCAGGCACCACACTATATATCCCACACGAGTCTGACCACAGCTTTCAGAAACATCCAATAAATCAACAGTTAAAAGGGAAAAGTAGACATGGGGAGCAGGTGCTTACTATCTGTGCATCTCTGGAGAAGAATAACCCACAGTGTATTTCCATGCCCATTTGAAACGGAATACGACCATGACCCTGCCAGTGGCTCTGCTTGAATTGTTCCTGGCATCATGTTTTACTCCTAATATTTTCATTGTCTGCCTCCATCAGTTTTACCTCCCACTGTAGCATTAATTTTGTATGTGAATATGGATGCTGTGCTTTAAATAATACAGCATATGCTTTTTATTTGCCATGTAGAATAATATTTTTTTGGCCGATTTATGTTCCACCTGGACAAAATTATTTTTTTATGATGGGTTTATTTCATTTGCTCCCACACCCCCAAATGGGGGGGAAAAAACGTGGAATCTTGTAAACCACCAATAATGATGGACACAGAAATCTGCTTTGAAATACAATTTTACTGCAAAACCAGATTCTCTCCAGCCATGTAAATGAAAAAATGCTGTTGCAATAATTTTAAGCTTGCAAACGCATGATACTACTGGAGAGAGTAATATTCAGGCTCTTGTATCATCCCTTACACAATGCTGGGAGTATGGAGAAATTCACTGACAGCTATAAGCTGTTGCAGTAGAACAAAATTACACATATGGCTAGAGCATGGATTTAATTTAGCTCTTTTCAGAACGTCATCAAGAAATAAAGCCAGGACAAAACCCTGTGGTCTTTCGATTTGCAGATTTGCCACAGAACATCATAGGCTAAGCTGCCAAATCTACCTCATTTCCAGTTCTCACAAGGCCTGTGGAAGAATATGTTACTTGCCATTGAAACAAGTTAGTAACAAACAGATAATTTGAGTTTCAATATCTGTAATAAAAAAGTATGATGTCCCTTGTTTTGTGTTTTACAGGCCCAGAAAAGACTGGCAGTATTTTTATCTCAATACCTATCACCTACAGAACTTCTTATTATGAACAGATTTATTATTAAAAAAAAAAAAAAGCCATATGCAGTCCTCAGCACAACTTTCTTCTAATTTTGACTTTCGGCTTTTGGTGCTTCTGTAAAGCAACTAAATATTAATCATACAAATCCATAATAGTCACAGCAGTCAGAAAGCTCTCATTCTATTTTTGGTTGTCGCAGTTCGTCTTTAACCATACAACATCTGCCAGCCAAACCCACATTCTAATAGGAGTGCATATAATAAGGACACACAATGCCTCCATGTCAGCTCTGAACTGCAGAGCTGGGGAAAGCAGGATATTCTTCAGAGCAGCTTCCCTTTTAATACTGAATGTAACAAGAAGAGGTAGGACTTCCATGGGAAAATCCTGCTGCTTCTAGTCCCACGCTGGAACTCCCCATGAGATGGTAGAAATCAAATCTAATGTCTCCCCCTTGGCATCTTCTGGCAGCAACTGGAAGATTTGTTCCCATGCAGGCCCTCTTCTCCCCACACAAAGCTCTGCTCCAGCCCCTCTTCCTACCACGACCCTAATTCCTGCTCCACCAGCTAGCACGGAAAGCTTCAGTGAAGGTGGGCCACCTTTGTTCTGCTCCATCTTCTTCTCTTTCTGAGCACTGAGAAGAGCATACAATTTAGCAACAGCAAGCTAGGCACCGAAAACCAGGTCACTGGTTTAACACGAGGAAATATAACTTATAGGATAATGTGTATTGTATTTGTCTCAAAATCATGCCAGCCCTGGGCCTTTCAAACAAAACCAGAGCTCCCATTCTTCCACAAACTTCTCGGGATGAAGGCAGTTCCTGCAGGAATCATAAGCCTGCAGATTGGGAAGAGAAAGGAAAACAGTATAAAAAAGCTACAGTAGATGGTGCTAGACAGGTGCAGAAGAGATCGGCTAGTCATTTGAGGATACCTGCAAGATTTACCCCTAAGCTAAGCGGTTTAGAAAATGTGCAATTTAGATTTATCAGTTCAGAAGGGAGATTCAGATAAAAACAGTTGAGCTGGTGAGATTATTAAATGCAGAACCCCATGCTGAGACGATGCGCACCTTACTACACGTGCTGACGAAGGGGAAATAGAGCATGAGCATTCCCCTGGCTGCACCCTGACAGTCACACGGAAGGCAAGGTGCAGTGGGGCAATGGGAAGAGGTGAGTCACAGACAGAGACCTTCCTTCACTCAGGAACCTCTCCCGGGAGGTTGAGGTGGCACCCTTCCTGCACGTTGGGATGGGGAGCACGGAAGCAGCAGGAACGCTGCAGGTTTTGGTCAGAGTGGGCAGAGCAGATTGGTATTTCTTGATCTCAGCCCCTGCGTATCAAACCGTTAATGTCACACAAAGGTGGTCCTGTGTATTTAATTTTATCAGGCAGAAGAACTCTGATATATGCTGCGCTCAGCTCACCGCTCCCGTGCAGATTTACTCAGTGTTTTAGCATGCGTGCTGCCTCGCTGACAGAGATTAAAGGCTCTCCTCAGAGCCCCAGGTATTACACTCAAATGTATAAATCAGGGCTTAATATATAATATTTATCCATAAAACTATATCATGGTGGCATTCATTTGGCTATCTGCATATTAAATACAGTTACAGAAAGTCACGAGTTTATTGAGGATTATTTTGCTATGCCAGTAAAGTCTCCTGCCATCCTCACAGGTATTTTTTCTGCCCCAAAGAGGAAGGGGCAGATTCTGCTAAGGCTGTTCGTGACCCCACATGTGCTCCAGCCATGCAGTGCTGCGCCAGAAACCTGCTTTCAGGCCAGCCCCGGGCTCTGGCTCACCAGCACTGGCCAGGCAGGGCAGGGATCATGGTGAAGATGACACAGCGAGCCTCTAAAGGAGAAAATTGCATGATGTATCACCACTCAGGAGCACCCACCAGAGAGCTGTTTAGAGTGAGATTACAGTCTCAGAGGAGACACTCATGCCTCTCGGTCACAGGGTTACTACGATGATGCAGTCGCAAGCTTGTATGCGGGAGGAAGGAGGGATTTAAATGATGGCCAGAAAGAAAAGCTGGATCAAACCTCCACAAACCCTGTTCAGATTAACCCAGATTCCTGAGTCTCCAGCTCTGAGGTACTTGAAATTGGCCAAATTGATTTTTTTCCCTTGAACAGAAGAAGGAAAAATGGGAGAGGATGAAGTTTATACTTTGGCTGCAAGTTTACAAGCAGCATTTTAGACTGAAGCGATACAAAGCTCCTCAAAATAAGAGTTTGTGCAGTCCAGAAGTCTTGATTCTATTCATACCAGTTCCATATTAGCATGGCTTTATGGATTTCTCTGCATTTGCTGCTGACTTGCAGAGATGCAAGGGAGAGAAAATCGGACTCAGTCGCGGTCTTTCCCCTTCATCCTCTTCATAGTCAAAGTTTTTTTTTTTCTTTTTCCTTGTAAACTCTTATTATTAACACAGGAGCGAAAAAAAATTAAAAATCCCTGGGATCCCTGGCACATCCTCGGAGTGGCTGCAGCCTCATCGTAGATGACTAGACAACTGCCACTGTGCCACATAATGAGGAGCACACATGCTGCACCGGGAGATACTAATGAGGGAGCTACAGCCCCCTTAGCCCTCTCCAGTAAATCCGTGTCTGCAAGCCATGTTTTATTTATCAGGCTTATTATAGCAGCACTAAGGAGCCATTTGAAAAGGGCCGCTGTTGTCCCGGGCACTGCACACCACAGCGCCTGCTCCGACCAGCTTCCAGGGGAAATGGATGAGGCTGGCAAGAGGTAGGGGAGAGGGATGCTACACATACTGCATGCGAACAACGCTGTGGCAGCATTTATCCCATCGACTCCTATTTGGGTGGGAGGTCAGCCTGTTTTGACCTCCTGGTGTTAGCTGAGCATCGCCGGGGAGGGATCCCAGGCCCTGGAGAACAGATTGAAGCTGAACTTGTGGTGATTTCCAGGAATGCTGCCGAGGAAGTGAGGGCTTTGTGGGCCTGGAGAGAAGTGGGTGCAACCTGCAGAGCCCAGAGATGCGGAGGGGCTTCACAGGAGCCTCCTGAGATGGTCACCTCCCTGCCCAGCACCATGCCCCGCTCCTGCTCCCAGCAGAGCTCCCGTTGGAATCTCATGCTTTCACTGTGCACATGAAACACTGCTGCTCTGCACCAAGGCATGCCGCTGCAGCGCCCTGGTTGTGCTGCTGCTGGCAGTGTGAGGTCTCACACAGATCTGCATGTGTGCCAGAGGGAAAGGGGATCTACGATCGCTGTCCCCTTCTCCAAACATCCTCTTCCTGACCCCTCTGGACACCTTCCCAGGCGTTTCTGTCCACTTTGGAGAACCACCCCTCTCACAGAGGACCATCAGAAAGAGGAGTAAAAGGCAGCTAAGTGAAAGATAGAAGAGAGATGAGTAAATCTGTGCAAAACGTATACCGCAGGTCTCAGCAGGACTCTGACAAATTGGTCTGCATTCCTTTAACATATTAGATTTCCACTTAGCCTGTTCATTAGCAAGTTAAGCTACAAGGGCTGATTACATGAAACTCATGAAGAGGCATCAATTAAGACGATAAATTCACATAACATTCCTTCTGGATGAGAAATGACGGGTTTCCTCGGTTCAGTGTTTGGTACAACTGGACTCAGTTTCAGAAAGAGAAAGGAGAAGAGAGAAGTGTTAAATGCGTGCATCTGTACTGCCACCCAAAATGATGGAAGCAGTTCACAACTTTGAAGAAAAATGTATGTCAAATACGAATAGAAGGAAACGACTCTCAGTTTCCAAGGCTGAACTCTAATCTGCCATGTCACATCGACAACAAATTACAAGAGGAAGTGAAATTCCCAAGAGATGTTGCTCTTACAAGGCCGGCCCAAATGGTGTTCCCAGGCTGCGGAATGCAACACTAAATATTTGCACATATTTATCACTTTTCGCCCACACAATATCTCATCTTATTTTGCAAACACTGTGCAGCAGAATAACTTCCTAACCGCCAAAGTGTAGCCATCGCTGGTCTGCAACGTGCCAGTGGCACCTATTTTGTGCCAGCATGTGTCCTGGGAAAACTGTTAACAAAGGCGGTTTGTTATCCTGTTGCCACCGAAGAGAGAATTTAGATAGGCCTTGCAGATGGTATGCAAACCCACACGAGCTGACAGAATCATCTGTCTTTTCTTGGAAAATACTGAGCAGCTGCTGATGCCGCCGGAGGAGACAGGCCACCAGCAGTATTGTTCCTGCAGCGAGCCTTTGTAACACCAGTCTTAGTGCTACTGCAACTTAATACTGATGTATATCTAAGTTAACTAGTTAATACTAGTAATAGCTCAGTAACAGTAGTAGATAAATAGTAATACTGATAGTTCACCCCTGATATTCTTCGGGAGTCGACCACAGAAAGAAGGCCCTCATCCAGAAAGCGCTGAGCACCACCAGCCCTCATTCATGTCAGGGAAAATGAAAGGTTTTTAGCTAATATAGTAACGTACATGTGACTCCTTCTTTCCTGAGCAGCGGTACCAAACCTATTCAAGCGGAAAGTCATTTTCAGCCCCACGCTGCTGGGCTCCTAGTCGGGAGCACTCCACCCATTGAGCTGCTCGGTAAACACTTCTCTCATTTTGGTTTCCTTATCCAGGACCCTGTGCTGGGCGAAGGTGAACGTTTACCCCTTCCTGGCCTGGCAGATAGCGAATATGCAAGCTTCCTTATTGCTCGGGACATGAGATAAGGGGTTTACAGCTGATTCCACTTCCAGGCACTGCAAGGCCACAATAATCAGACCATTCTGAAGAGGAAATATTTTAAACAAATGCCACTTGCACATAAAAGTTCATGTGTCAAATGGGATCACCTTTTCTTAAGAGAAGGGGGCAAAGTGCTGTTTCTTTTTCTCTTGTGCGCCCAGCCATTGCAATCACATACCAGCCGAGTTCGAAATACGTGCTCCTTTATTTCGTTCCAACCAAAGAGCAATCAAACCTACTCAGGCTTGTGTTAATGATATACATTATACATACCAGACACATTTACACTGCATATCAAAATCGATCAGAACATAAGGAAGTTAAAAAAAAATCAAAGACGATCGCCTTATGCTGTGAAGTTTGACTCGAGCATGATCTCTCTCCGCCTAATGGCTCAGACACATGCCAGCACAGGCTCCAGCGCTGTGTTAGCGCTACGCTAAAATGAGGTAACATTCACAGTCAAAGGTGGGAGCAGATCGTGTGACCAGGCATTTTGGGAAGAGGGTAGGCGAGGGTGAAATTACTTCATGCTCAGGTCGTAACTTGTGTAGTATCATCACACTGAAGACACAGCACTTCCTTGTCCGGTGCTGCTGCTACAGCCACATGCTTCCCCTGTCTGCTGCTTCAGGCTGCTTTATTTCTGTCACATTCTTCTCCTCCCCCGACACTATGTTATAACCACAGGTAAAGTCTTCACGTTTCATTTGTTTGGATTTTTTTTTCTTTTTTTTTTTTTTTTTAATCTGGGCAGGAAAATTGTATAATGAACCAATTCCTCTTGTTCCTCAAGATTTATCTCTTTTTCCAATTTACTGAATGCTCAGCACACACCGTATTTCAATTAAAGGCAGCAAAACTGTTAATGGTGTATTAATGACATACTATGTCTATATAAAGACGCAAATATATGTTGTGGCCAATTTTCTGGCCTGGTGAGATGATTATTTTTTTTTCCCTGTAGTTAATTATCTGCGAGCAGATGATAATTTTTTTACCAGCCCGTATCTCTTGCTACTGCTTCACCACAAGCACTGGCAGCTCCCGCGCTGCTCACGGACGGTGCCCGACCGCGATCGCCTCGCTCACACCGCCGGTTTGTCCCCCGGTGCCCAGGGAACCGGCCTCCTCCTCCCATCGGGCTATGGCCTGGCCCGGGAGGCTGAAGCCGCCGGGGGGCAGACAGGCAGGCGGCGGGGAGCGCACCCTCACCCGGCGCGGGAGGGCCGGCAGGCGGGGCCGCGGGCAGGCGGAGCGGGGTGTGCGCGCTGTGGCGGGCGGGCTTCTCCCATCCGCGCAGGCCGGGTCTCAGTGCAGCGGCGAACGCGGCGCCCCCCGCGCCCCGCAGGCCGCGGGCTCTCCCCCGGCGCCGCGCAGGCCCCGGCCCCCGCGTCCGGCTGTTGGTTGATCCGTTGCCACGGCAACGCGCTCATCACACCCCACCCCCCCGGCCGTTCTGCCCCACGTGACCCACGGCGGCTCTCCCCTGTTACCAGGGCCGCGCGGGCCGGCGCACGGGGCTGCGTGGGAAGCGGGTTGTTTTTCCCAATTGGCTGCTGCCCAAGCCCGCTGATTGGCAGGGGGCGGCGGAGCCCGGACCACCGATTGGCTGGGCGCGGAGGTGAGGCTGTGGGGTGATGCCGGCCGCCCCGCGGCCGCTGCCAGCCGGCCCTCCGCAGTGCTGGCCCTCCGCAGCGCTGGCCCGCACACAAAGGCTGCCCGAGGCGGGCTGGCCCGGCCCGGCGCGGCCGCGGGGGAGCCGCCGCCGCTGCTCGGTGTGCTGCGGGCCCAGCACCGCCGGCCCGCTCTCGGCTGCCGCCGGGCGCACGCGGAGCGGGCAGGGCGGGCGGCGCGGCCGTCACGCTCGCCGCGCGCCCGGCAGCCAATGGGCGGCGCGGGCGAACGCCGGCAGCACGCGGAGCCCGCGTGTCCCTGCCGCCTGCCCTGTCAATCACTGCCCCGCCCGCGCCCGCCTCCCGCTCCTCCGCCCGGCCGGGGCGGGCAGGAATCGCTTCTCGGTCTCGGCACCGTGCCCCTCGCTGCCGGCCCCCGCCCGGGGCGGCGGGGGGCAGGCTACCGCTCCCGTCTCCCGGGGTGGGGGCGCGGGGCTGCCGCTGCAGCACGGCAACGGGAGCGCGGCTCCACTCGGGACCCACCGCGAATACCAGACCCGTTCCGGGAGCGGGATGCCGGCGGGGCGGGGCGGGTCGGAATGGGATGGGTTACGCTGTGCCGCCGGCCCGGCCAGTCGCGGCGCCCTCCCCCGGTGCGGTGCGAGGGGCGGAGCCGGCGCGGCTGCCACCTTTATCTGTGGTGGCGGTGCGGGGGGTGGCACTGGGGAACACCTTGTTTTAAGATGGGCGCTATAAATACGGCGCCGGGGATGGGAGCGCAGCCACGGGCGGCGGCGAACTGACGGCGCGGCAGACAGCGGGTCCGGACCACGGTGGGTACCCCCACCCCTTTTCGCGCTGCGACTGGATGCCTTTTCGCCCGGGGGCCGCTCGAATTCCTGTTTGCCGGTGTGCTTTCCCCTTGGCCGGCCCCCAGCGGCGCTCCACGCGTGGCTCCCGCAGGAGCTGTGGATTGGGGGCTGGGTTTTGCGGTTTCACGGAGAAAGCGGCAGCAGCGAGCTCCGTGGCTGCACCGGGCGCACCGGGCGGCCGTCGGGGGGTGGGAGGGTGGAAGGGCGAGGAGAAGGGACGGGGAGGGGAAGCCTGGAAAAGGAGAGGGAGCCGTGGAGAAAGGCTGCGGAGGGAGAGGCGGAGAGGGCATCAGCGGGAGGAGACGGGCCGGGAAGGCGGGCCGAGAAAGGGAGGGAAGGAGGGAGGGAGAGCAGCCCCTAACCCCGGCGCCTGCCGTCGCCGCCTCCCCGCAGGACTCTAATCGCCAGCAGCCGCCGAGCCAACCCCAGCCCGCGGCGGAGGGCAGCCGGTGCCGGTAGCGAGGAGGAGGTCGCCGCCGGCGGAGCCCCGCGGTCCAAGTCGCCTGGCCTGGCCTCGTCTCGGTCGCTCTCCCGCTTGGCCACCGTCATGATGCAGATCTGCGACTCGTACAGCCAGAAGTACTCCCTCTTCAACGCCATGAACCGCTTCATCGGCGCCGTCAACAACATGGACCAGACGGTGATGGTGCCCAGCCTGCTGCGCGACGTGCCGCTGCTGCTGGAGGAGCTGGACGCGGCGGGCGCCGTCTGCCCGCAGCGGGAGGCCGCCCTCCCCACCGGCGACCCCGGCGCCTACTTCTCCCGCAGGGACATGTACAGCCATTACGTGCTGCTCAAGTCCATCCGCAACGACATCGAGTGGGGCGTGGTGCAGCCGCCGGCCGGCGAGGAGGCGGCCCGCAAGAAGGACAAGCTGGGCGGCGGCGGGCCCGCCGACGAGAGCGATGGGGAGGAGGACCTGGAGAAGCAGTTCCACTACCACCTGAGCGGACTCCACTCGGTCCTCTCCAAGCTCACCCGCAAGGCGAACGTCCTCACCAACAGATACAAGCAGGAGATCGGCTTCAGCAGCTGGGGACAGTGAGTGCCGGCGGGGAGCAGGGGAAGGCGGCGACCGGACCACCGGCACCGGTGCGTCCCCCCCCCCGGCGCTGCTGCTGCCGGCGCGGTAGCGGGCGGCGCCCCGAGGCTGGGGCTTCCCAGGACTGCAGCCGGTTTTCTACCAACGCACAAGCCAGAGAGATGTAAATTAATCAGTACTAGTTTATTAATTAACCCCCCCCCCCCCCCCGTCCTTATCGTTTTTTATTGTACGGTCTGGGGCGAGCGGGTGTCGCTCCTCCCCGGGCAGGGAGGCCAAACCCTATGTGTACGAGGCAGTGGCGTAGCTGGCAGATAGGAGGCTCGGATGCAAGCCGATGAATATGACAAGACTGGCATAAAATTGCTTCTGCTACCCGGGAGGGAACCCAGTGGGCTGAGGAGCATCCCTCTGTGGCGGGACGGATGGCGGGTCCCGTGGTTGTACATGTACTGGAGCTTATTTAATACTTTTTTACTCAGATATAGAGTATATTCTAAAATAAATGCAAATGTATTAACTGAAAGTGACTTAAACTTTTTGGTATGATTTATGTTTCTTTCATTAAATGATATTTTTAACATCTGGAATTCTTCTGTTCTTTTTCTAAGTTACTTCCAGAGCTGCCTTAGTAGACAGAGAAATCTCTCCATGTGCAAGAGAGGGGGGTTTTGTGGCTTTTTTTGTTGCTGTTTCCCAACGGGAGTGATTATGTAGTGATGGTAACTCTGCGTATCTAAAATGGATGAATGACCATATGAGCTGCATTGTACACAGCCTGAGTTCTGGTAAGCTGTTCCCAGCTGGACAGTCCAGTTGCTCTGCATCAATGCTGGCATGAAGGTCAGCGCCCCTTTAACAAAATCGGAGAAGATCAAGTATGGTTACTCTGCAGGCAGCGATTCATGGAGGTTGGAGAAAAGCCAAGGAATGACTCTTGCTTTTTTCGGGAAGTATCTTAATGTACCATGGGGAGCTTTTTTATCTCCTTCCGAATAGGTCTGGGATACTTGCCTCCCCTACCTCTTGAATTTCTTTCCTCTATAATCCTCCTTGGATACTAGAAATTAATTAGTTTTATATTACCCAAATTGTGTTGAGTTCTTTCTCTCTGCATTATTTTTTTTTTCATTTGCTGAAGTAATGTGCCTCAAAATTTGATATTTAAATCATGTTGAAATACTAAAAGTGTACTTGCTGATGACAACAGAATGTGTTCATATCACAGAGGATAACCATTTAATAAATCTATGTGTCCTTCCATAACGTATAAAGTTTTCTTCTTGGGCACTGAAGTGCCAAGTTTGTAGACATACTGAAATTTCACTTTGTATTATTGCCACCAAATTTAGGACTTGTTTGGTTGTCTTGGCTTTGGGGTGGGGGCGGGGGGAGGGGTGTGGCTTTTTTCTTCTTTGAAAAATAGAAGAATCATTCCTTCAGCTTTAAGGATATTTTGGTTAATTTGCTTTTCAGCCCAACTGTTATTGTAGTAAAGCATGAGCTCTCTAGTCATGGTACTAGTTGGCAGAGGTTTGTATAATTAAAATAGTCAGCCTCTATGTATGTTTAAAAGTACGGATTTTCAGAGGTTTTTCCCTTCTAGGGTAAAGAAGATGTTTGTAAGGCTGGAAGATTTTTAGCTTGGAGATGCTTGTTCTCTTTGTAATGTTGTTAACTCACTCACCCCTCCCCTCCTGGAAGAATGCCAGGAAAAAAGTCAGGAACAAGGAGGAGATTACCCTGGTTTCCTAACATGTCAGCTCACCAGTCTTGCCTTAGTCTAACATAATGCAAAAGATACAGTGTCTTATGCTGGATGGTAAATTTTTCTTCTCCTGAAGGCAAGAATGTGAGAGAGAACATGTTCTGCTGCATGGCTCCCTTCTGCCTTGCGCTCAGCCCGCTGGAAACCACATTACAGGCTCTGCTCGGCAGCGCTGGTAAAACTTCAGACAAAAGCAGCTAACACAGTTTCAACAGCGCTCCTTTTGAACTCGCGGTTACTTCTCCTGGTATGGTTTTAGACAATGCTGTTTTAAATATTTCACAAGAGATGGTGTGGTGCTGGCTTAGGCTATTGCATAACATCAGAAAAATAGTGTTACATTAGTGCAGTATCACCATGAATGATACATCCATTCTTGTTGCATCTGAAAAAAAGTTTAAGAAAGAGAAAAGTTTTGCACTATTTGGCAGCAAAGGTGGCATTTCCTTACAAGTGAAGCTGTGGGTAACAGAGGAGGTAGTGTGATACTGTGAGTCAAGGGTTTGCCTTGCCAGAGTGATTAATGTGCAGTTGCTGAACTGCACATGGCTCCCATGTGGGGGCCTGGCTGCGCGGCTGGTGCAGCCCGGATAATCCCAGTTCAGCCATGGCAAAAAGTGCTGAGACTCACACCAGCAGGAAAGAGACACTGCCACCTCCCACCTGGGAGCAGCTTTAGAATTCCCCTTTTTCAAGGTCATGGGAGGGGATTGAGGCTCTTGGGATCAAGAAAGCAATCTTGATGCCAGGGAGGGAGGGGAAAAACAACCAATTAATCCAGGGATGTATTTCTCATGCAAAGGACAAAGGATATGGAAAACCAACTTGGCCTAAAAGTGGTCAGGCAGTTAAGTAAATGCTAGCTCCTGATGTTGCAGCAGGCAAGGGTGAGACTGCAGAGTCTTCACGCACTGATTTGGTATGTTAGATGCTGAATTAGGAAAAATTTCCATAATACAATTAGATTTATTATTAGGAGTTAAATTTTCTTCTGAAGGACTGGGTCATTTTAAGTGCTCCCAATTGGACATGGAATTCAGCAAACCTTTAGTCTGCTCTGCGAAAGTGATTCTGATAACTTGTAAGTGACAATGGCAAATGACATCAGTCTAATGTAAAAGTGTCTTTATGATGGCAAACACTTTGGTAAGTGGCCTTATTTCCAAGGCATGCATGAACAAAAAGACAACTTGCCAAACTACCATAACCATGCACAAAACAGAGGAATATATACATGCACTGTGAGAAGCAGTTGTCCTTTTTAGCTTGCCTGAATGAAATAGACTCAAAAGACGTTAAGGCATTAGAAGAGTAACAAATAATGAGATTCAGAACAGTTTACACTTACAAATTGATTACAGCAGAAGGTTTATTACAGCCAAGGAGCCTCAAGAACGTTGCTCATGGGATGCATCAGTTAATATATAAGTGCCCAGTACGTGTCATTACCCTTTATGAGTCAACTCTTATTTTTGTGTACACAAAAGGAGAGCAGAGGGGGGAAGAGCCAAGCTTTTGTCTCAAGGCATGTCTGTATATATATATGTGTACAAAAATAAGGGCACTAGGCATGGATGGGCATGAGTTCCATGGGAAGCCTTCAAAGGCTGCTTTCACCTGGATAGATGGCAGGTCTCTGCTGGATTATGTGTGCTTTTCAGGAATCCTATCTGCCTCTGGCACCATGAGGTTTTCTCCATTACCCTCCAGAAGTGGGCTGCCATATCCATTTCTGCCCAGGAGCAGATTAAAAGTCTGAAACCAGTATCTTGACACCCACTGGGACTAGACCCACCTGCTGCAGTCTCATGTGCTGAATGGCTTGTGTTTCTCCTCGGCCTCCTCAATGTGCAAACCCCTTCTGCTGCTGCAAAGGGCATGGTCTGGTCAGTGTTTGGTGGAAGGTAGCAGGTAAGGTTGAGTCAGGCTAGGCTGCCAACTTCCTACTTTCCCTCTGAAAGCTTTTCCTTGCAGAAGGTTTTAAACAGATCAAGATATCCGTGTTTTGTGGTTTATTTCCCCACCCCCCACCCCCCCCACCCCTCAGGCTCTTGCACTGAGACACATGAGTCATCAGTAGATTGGCCTCGCTGAAAGATGCACTACTGTTAGTGCCAGATGGAAGGTTACATTAGGATGTCATTACTGCAGAGTTAAGCTCTGCACCCTGTTCTACCAGGGGAGGAAAAAAGAAAGGGATAGTAATCTTCTCTTCATGCCTATGGGTTTGTACACAGTGTATCTCTCTGTGGAAAAGTCTGCAGTGATTTTCTCACACAGACTTACTTCACTGAAGCTCTGGGCAGGGGGCAGGGAGGGAAGAGAGAGAGTGTCTGGAAGTACTGCTTTTTCTTATTTACTTCTTTAAACATTATATCTTTTTATTTTTATTATTTATATCTAGCTAACAGTGTGCTAGGTACTACATTCCAACAAGCTCAATGATCTGAGGTGATAATACGCATGGGCAAAAAAGAAGAGTATGATGGGTTATAACCTGCCATAAAATCTGAGGGGAGTGTGAGCAAGGCGAGCATTGCAAAAGCAGTTCCAGCTTCGCATGTGTTTTCTCTTATTTATTGTTGTCACCGCTAAACAAGCAGAAAGACCTGATGCATTAGTTCTAAATGTTGCAAAATCATTTTCCTTCCAGACCACAGACTTGCATGACAAGTTTGGGTCAAAATTAGTTTTATGTTATAAACTCCTTTCCAAAAGGAAATTTGTGCACAGGAGTGCAGTAATTGTCTATCTTTTTGTTGGCAGCCAACTACCAGAGCCGACACGCTTTATAAAAAGTAATATTCCTTCTCTGTTCAGACACACTCATACTTATTTGACCTGGAGTCATAGAATGAGGAAAACACCTTCTAGTTTTTGTGCTCTTGAATTTTGTTCTGGAAGAGATGTCACAGAAAAAGCTCAGAAAGTTTAGAGAGAAAATAGGTGCCTCTGGATTAAATCACGAAACAGCGAATGAGCTTGCCTTATGACGTTTGTAAAGTTTGTCATAGCATCAATTAAAGCGCTGTATCTTTTTATCATGTTTATCTACATACATCTGATTCTGATGTAATTCTTTCATTTTGTTCTAGCCTGTTAGCAACTTTCGGTTACAAACAACAGGGTTGATGTCCCACAGGCACGGACACACCCCTTAAGGCTAGCTGAGCCTTTTTAAGTGCATCTCCCCTTTCATCAGTGTTTGAACTGAGAAGATGGGCAGAGTGCCTAAAGCTGTGATTCAGAGTATAGCGCAGCAGCATGGCAACCCTCTTGCTGTGGGATTGCTGTTTGGTCATTGCCTTATGTGCTGGAGCAGGGAGAGGGATGCAAGGTGAAACTTCCCTTCAGGGATTTCCTCCAGATCATGCTGTGGTGGGGAGGGAGAAAGTCAATAGAGAAAGTCAATAACTGACATGGCTTTTCCCTAGGTGCAAAGTAAGGGAAATGATGGAGCATCCTTTCACCCCTCCCAAGCGGGAGGGCTGGTGTCTGTACACAAAAGCTTTCCACCACACTCAGGGCAGAAACGATTTATTTGAGGCCCAATTCAACAGCTTTCATGGTTTATCAAAACACCTGGGAGTTGACAGATTAAAGACTTGCTGAGTCAGCACTCATGTGCCAACAAGCAGATGTTGCACGGATGGACGCTGTTTCAATGTGGAGATTAGATATGTTGGATAGACTACACGCTTCCCGCTTTTTTATGAGTCCGTAGGAAGCCTGACCAGTCAGCTGGTTTCACTTATACCACACTTGGAGAAGATTTCACTGGAATCCGAGAATGAATTTTTTTGTATGCAAAGAAATAGTTCTCAAATATTTCAGTGTAACATTCTGCTCCCCTCGTTTCTTTTGCAGGTAGGAGGTCTAAATGCAGATCCAAGGAGACACAAGGTCTCAATTAGACGTACCTCAACAAAAGCATTTTTTCAAGGTTTAATATCTGTGCTTCTGAGATATTATATTTCATCTTACCCACATTTGAAATGGCTTGTCATCACAAAGAAGGGAATGAGCATCCTCCCCTGGAAGTCTGGAACCGAAATCTGGTTTTCTTCAGTTTTCAGACAGATTAAGCAACCAACAGAACTCCCTGCACTTTGGATGTCCTGGTTTCAGCTGGGATGGAGGATGCTGGACCAAGTTAGTTTGCATTTCATCCTTATTACCAGACCATTTTGAAATGGGAATGCATTTACTTCTCATAGCCCATACTTCTCGAGCCTGCTCTATGCCGTTAACTGAAGAGCTAGGCAGACATGCTCAAGTTAGAGTACACTGACAAGTACAGTGGAATTTGCCTTTTTTGCAGGGCTGGTTTCAAACTTGCTCATTTAGAGCACTGAAGCTAGAAGCCAACAAAGCCATCACCAACCCAACAGAGTTACGAGGTTATCAACCACAGAGGAACCTGTTCCTGTAGCTGTGAACAGTCCACACGAGGAAAGTGGCACAGCCTTTCTTTGAGACAAAAGACTCTATGTATTTTGGCTCAAAGTATGAAGTCCATCTATGGACTTCATATAGATTTTTTTATCTGAGTACCTAACAGTGGATAATAAGATGTCTCAAGACATCTGCCTTGCTTCTTGCTTTCTCACGTGTGCTGTCCATCACCTTCTTCTCATGTACTCTTCTTCATTTCCTGAAGGCCGTTTCTCCTGTGGACTCGTCCCTGTGTCCTTCCATTTTCTCTGCCCCATCTATCTGAGACTTTTCCTTCCTGAAACCAAGCTCATTTCTTCACCCAGCTAAGTCTCAGTTTTGAACTGAACTGTAATTGATAATAACGCGTATTAGGTGATTTCATGATATTTCCTTGTTTGAATAATGTAATTAAACCTGGCTTCTTTTATTAATCTGTTATTTTTCATGTGCAGAGGCACTGCTTTTTTGAAATTGCTTTATATTAATGGTGATCACCAATCCATACTTCGAGAAATATCAGAGTGCCTAAATAGCTATGCTGAAAGCAGAGCCAACAATGCAGAAGGCTGGTTTCTGTTGCTAATGTGTGCTATGCTCATCTTTTGATGTGCCCTAATAATTGCCATTAGTATTAATTGTAGCTTCACACTCACACTGAGAGGAAAATACACCCTGTAGTGAGCCTGTATAGCAACAAGGAAAAGCAAGGGAGCTGGCAGATCATGGCCTTTGCATTTATGATGCTGGGTTTTGTATTCACGTAATGCAAAATGCAGGGTAATGCAAAAAATGCCTCATTTAAAGAAGTTTGGAAGTCTGGTTTCAATAGAACAGACTGTGTTTCTTTCAGCTTTCACTGGTATTGTTAGTACAATATTTAGCAAAGACTAAAATAATTCCTCGTTTAGGTGAATGCAGACATGTAAGTCTTATTTTTAAAATCAAACTAAGAACACATGCACCATTTTCAAAGGGCTATGTATTTTAAAACCTGGAGGTGGCTATTTCATAGAAGCACAGAATGGTTTGAGTTGGAAGGGACCTCAAAGCTCATCTAGTTCCAACCCCTCTGCCGCGGGCAGGGACACCTTCCACTAGAACAGGTTGCTCCAAGCCCCGTCCAGCCTGGCCTTGAACACTGCCAGGGATGGCGCAGCCACAGCTCCTCCAGGCAGCCTATTCACAGCACCAAGAAGGCTGGTCCTATCCTCTCCGCTGGCCCCCACCCCTGGCCCTGCGAACTCTCTGTTTACATTGCACTGACACCAGTGCTCATGCAGTGATGGAGTTACCAGACCAAGGAGCTGATGCAGCTGAAAATTAGGAGAGGAAAAAAGCTTTCAGCTGTACTAATTCCCTCATTCAGCAGAAGGTGTAGCTGCATTAGCTGCAGGGCCGGTGTGGAGGAAGGGTTGGGAACACGCTGCCAGGAGGCAGAGTGGGAGCTCCCCACTTAGCAGCCACTTTCATGTAGATCGGATTAAGCAGGTTGTGAAAGTGTCATCTGAGTCCCATCTTCAAAATAGAGTGGTATGCTGATGAGTTTGAGTATCACTGAAACTGGCGGCTGCTCAGGCCAAGATCCCAAGCAGAGCCTGGGCACAGCAACATGCACTGATTGGTATGTCACCTCGCTCCCAGGCACTGGTTTGATGAGGAGATTGAGTGCACCCTCAGTAAATTTGCGGACGACACCAAGTTGGCTGGGAATGTCGATCTGCTGAAGGATAGGAAGGCTCTGCAGAGGGATCTGGAGAGGCTGGATCAGTGGGCTGTGGCCAGTGGTATGATGCTCAATAAGGCAAAGTGCCAGGTCCTGCCCTTGGGCCACAACAACCCCCTGCAACACTACAGGCTTGGGGAAGAGTGGCTGGAAAGCGCCTGGCAGAAAAGAACCTGGGGGGCATGACTGATGGCCGGCTGAACATGATCCAGCTTGTGCCTAGGCAGCCAAAAAGGCCAACAGCATCCTGGCCTGTATCAGCAATAGTGTGGCCAACAGGGCTAGGGAAGTGGTCATCCCCCTGTACTCAGCACTGGTGAGGCTGCACCTCGCATTCTGTGTTCAGTTCTGGGCCCCTCAATACAAGAGAGAGATTGAGATGCAGGAGCAGGTCCAGAGAAGGGCAACAAAGCTGGTGAAGGGTCTGGAGTCTGACGAGGAGCAGCTGAGGGAACTGGGGTTGTTTAGTGTGGAGAAGAGAAGGCTCAAGGGGGACCTTATTGCTCTCTACAACTGCCTTAAAGGAGGATGGAGCGAGGAGGCGGCTACTCTCTTTTCCCAAGTAACAAGTGATAGGACAAGAGGTAACAGCCTTAAACTGCACCAGGGGAGGTTTAGACTGGATATTAGGAAAAATTTCTTCACCAAAGAGGTTGTCAAGCATTCAAACAGGCTGCCCAAGGAAGTGGTGGAGTCACCATCCCTGGAAGTGTTCACAAACCGTGTAGATGAGGCCCTTAGTGACATGCTTTAGTCCTGGGGTAAAGGTTGGACTTGATGATCTGAAAGGTCTTTCCCAACCTAGTTGATTCTATGATTCTATTCTATGCTTCTCGTGCCAGAGCCTGCAGTCCCTAAGCTCCCCATGCCATCCACCTGTGCAGCTGGGAGTGGGACTCAGCGAGGCAGCACGGGCCATTTGGTACAAGCACTGGCGACACAGGGCTGGTTGCGCCTCGAACCTCCGGTGCTTGGATGCCTCCATCCCCTCATGGTGGCCATCACCAAGAGGAGATGCTTCTGTGTGGTCTTTAAGAGCAAGGTATTCTTCTACTTTGGAGTACAGCCAACAGTGATGCTGCCCCAGCTGCCAGACAGTTTCCCAGCAAGGGGAGGCCACTGTGAAGAGCTTCCTGAAGAGCACCTGGAGTGTGTTACAGAACAGTGCTGCCAAGTACGCCATGGTAGCAATATTTGCTTGATAGGGAAGGCTTTAATATTTATGGAGTGTGTGGGAGGAGAAGAGGAAAGAGCAACAGGAACGCCAGGTTCATTGGTGTGCAGGCACCAACGCATGCCAAGGCTCAGGCCTTGATGCAGGGATGGGAGCCCAGAACTTGCCCACCCTGAAAGTGCCCTGAGCACAAAGTGTCTCTTGTTCTCTAATTAAAGGATGCCATGCAAAATAGGCTGTGACTGGAGGGCTGAGAGCCAGGAGAGCAGGTTGCTCCTGAAGGGACAGGAGCCACTCTACAAGGAACCTTGAGACATGAACTTGAAAACACTTAGAGGATTGAAAATAAGGTCTCTTCTAGCCCCCAAAGGGGCTACTGTGTAAAAAGCAGAGTATTCTGTGAGGAGGCCTTCTCAGCAGACGTGCTCTGAGACCACTGACAAGGCTGAAACCATTTCTCTTGAGGGTTGTGATTTAGAGGAGCACAGATTTCAGCATGGCTCTCTTCTGTGGCTCAGCTCCCCTTCTGCAGGAGGTAGGATCTGACTATGCTACAGGAACAACCATGCTGCTTCTCTTTTTTCCACATCATTTTGTAAAGCAAAGTTTTCTGTTGCTGCTGCTGCAACCAGCGTGGGTAAATTGCTGACTGAGGCAGCCTCTCCCACCCAATTTTGCCAAATTCTCTTTGCTGGGTAGGCAGCACTGCATGGTGATGGCTTTCCCAGACAGCCTGCCTCTTGTCCCCTCCCTGTGGCACTGGAGTCTTGCCATGCCCCGCTCCATCTCTCCTCCTCTCTTCCCTCCCTACTCTTAGAACAGCTGCCTGGAAAACACAGGAGGATGCAGGCAGGAGCCTGTACCACCAGGAAGGCAGGGGATGCTGCCTTCATGGGAAGGGGGAGCAGAAAGGAAGCCTCTGTAGTGGGAACAAGGGTGCTAATCTCTTCCAACCTGATTTATCTCCCCCAGGTCCTAAAGTCAGCCTTGCCTAGTATGTGAACTCTTTCTGGAAGAGATGCCAAGCAGTTCAGTGCTTGCAGGAATAAGGTGCTTTTGTTAGGCTGTAAACAACATTTTAGAGAGCTGAGAGCTTTGCTGTGAAAGCACTGATAACTGTGTTCTTTTGCACTGTTGTTGCTTGGTGGATGAAGAGAATGGCACAGAAAGCTTTATATTTTGAAATTAAATGGTTTTGTTCTGCCTTTGCATCCTTTACCAGATCTCAGACCTGGAGCAGTGCCTAGAGGGATGCAGTGAGCCCTGATGTGCCCAGCAGTTCTCAGGAGCTGTTGCACAGGCTAAGGAGCTGTTGTGGGGGACTATGTGATCGTGGCCAGCTTTCCTGCCCAGCTTCCCTTCATATGGAAAGTGGGAGGCAGGGGAGGATGTTGTTTACTAAGCCCCCATCTGACGAGGAGTCAGCACGTAGGATAAGGAAGACGCCTTGACGTCCATAGTGCCCTTTTGGTCTGCTTGTACGTAATGATTTACCTAAAAAATCCTGGGGAGAGTTCCCATCAGAAACATGGCTAAGGGCCCTGACCCATTGGCTGAGCCAAGCTGTCACATAGGGTGAGGATGTTGATGAAGTTGATGATGGTGGGAGCCTGCTCTCTGCAGCAAGGGCTGGGCTTCAGGGGCTACCATAGCAGCTCCCTACTCCTCCTCCTCTTTCTCCTTTTCCTCCCTGTTCTTCTCCTCCTCCATTTCCAGGTGCAATGCCTTTCTCCGTGAAAACTAGGTTCAGTAGAGACTGGCTGTCAGACTCTGAAGCACTTTCTGCTTTTGACTGTGTATTTTGGACAGGATCCCCTTCCATCTGCATTGATGCAACTATTGTTTGTATACACAATTTTAAGAAGGGATTTCCCTTCCTTCCTTCCTACTCCTTTTAATATCATGTAGCAGCTAGAAGCAGGGAAGAAAGACTGGCACCATATGACCAACCAGCTGTCTGTGGACTTTCAGAACATATTGTGGGGAATACAATGTGACTACCTTTGATGCTTCATTATTCAGTCTCTGTTGGCTAAGCTATATGCTGTTTTCTTTCCATTCAGTTCCCCTGAATGTCATGTGCTGGGTCAGTGCATGGTTTATGTGGCAGTATTTTGAGTGAAAAAACAGGTAATGTGGTCCATCTCCAGTGCATGGTAAGAGCCCCTTCTGGGAAAAGCATCGTGACTCATGCTGTCTGAGCATTTACTCCCAAGTCATCCTTTCTGTTGTAGAGCAATGTCATCACTTTTCTCTGTTTCCCTTTTCTAAATTGTTTTTAAAGGAATGAGAGCAGGCCACCTTTGCTCCAGCCTCAAGGTAGCAACCGTAAGTGGTTAGGAACGAGAACACAAAAGGATGTGGAACAAAGCTAAGTAGAGATGCCACATGTTGACTAATGTCAGAGAGATGGTGAGTTGTCTTTGACCTCAGTCTTCTCAGTTTTCTCTGCAGAGGAAACACAAATGCATTTTAAAGGTCTTTTCCATTATTTGTGAGTAGTAAGGATATACGAAGATACATAAGTATCCTTCAGTTCCCACTAGGAAATCAAGATTCTCTTACAAAGGGAAAGAAAAGCACCCAAAGGTGCACCGAGAACATAATGCACGATCTGTCACTTCTGCTGGGGTCCCTTCAGTTCACTGCAACGGGAAAAAGCAGTTATTGGGCACTGGGGAAAAGTATTCTCTTTGTCACTCAAGGCATTTATCAGATAAGGGCTTTTCTGAGGATGCCTCCTAAACTCTGCTCTCTGATGCAGCTGGTCTCCAGAACCATTAGGCATAAGGTCTTCAGGATGAAGTTCGATGTGTGGAGATCTCCAAGAAACTGATCCCAAAAGGGGAGACATTCTTTCAGGAAAGAGGGAAAAGTCCTTTCATTACTAATCAGATGAAATTACTCACTTCTAGGAAGCCACACTTTCTCTGAAGTGGCAGATCTGAGTTCCTCCAGTATACAGATGACAGTATTATACACTGCTACTTTGCCAGCAGAAATACTGCCTTAGTTACTCAGAAATATGTTGTGTTTTATTTGACAAGTGGTAAAAACATGGTCTGCTTTACTTCTCTTCAACATTCTGATTTTTTTAAGCTACTACTGAGGTGCACTTGTATGCATTCACCTATTCAAGGAGGATAGGTTCTCATAAAAACTGTATGATGATTGTTATTGATTTTTACCAATAATATGTTGTTTTTTGTCTGTCCCTTCTTCCTTTCCTCTTGCATTATTTATATTGCAATCCCTTTTCTTCTTGAGCACATCAACATGATCATCTTTCTTCCCAAACCACACATTGCTGGTTATAAAGTCTACCGATATTTGCAAGCAAATTTCCAGCTATTATTTTGGGGTTGTAATTCATCTGAATGGACATAGAATTATTGTCTTTTCCTTCCTGCAAATATTTCTCTAAATTTATTGAAGCTTGTGGAAAAATACACTATATTACTTCAGCCTTATGGACTGAGATTAGGACACGCAGCTGGTGTTATGCTGTACCTGCTGCAAAGCCTCCACACAGCAGAAAGAGCTGCTAACTACATTGCCTGGAGTAGAACGTTTGAGTAATCAAGAGAGGGGAAATTGTGAGTAGCGCACGAGTTAGGTTTGTTCGTATTTCCACCTCGGCTCCTGCTGTAGGAGAGGAGGAGAAAGGAAACCTGCAGAAACCTAATTCGAATTGCAAGAACATCATGACAGCAAATACACATAATCTACTGCTGATGCACATAAAAAGCTGTGGTGGCTAGATAAGGCAAGTCAAGGCAGTTCTAACTTACCAGCACAATTTATTTAACAGAATATAGCTGATTTGAATATTGGTGAATTAAGAGATTTTGAATTAAATTTTCTATGACCCCGTGGGTTGGTTTGCTGTTGTTTTTTGGGGTTTTGGTTGGTTCTGTTTTGTTTTGGTTTGGTTTGTTTGTTTGTCTGGGGTTTTTTCCTTTTTGTCCTTCTCTTCCTCTCTCTTCCCTTTTCCTTCTTAAAGAAGCTGGTTGGCAGCTTGGGGTGGTTTTCCTCTCTGCATTTAGCCCCTGTGTTTTGGAGAAGTGCTTGCCTACAGCAGCCTAGCCAGGCTTCCAGGGCTGGAAGCATGCTTTCTAAATCACATATGTAGATTTCCTCCACCTCTGTCCCTCTTCCACTTTGCAACTGAAGAAATCTCTGGACCACAGGGCTATATACAGTCCTCTGCTCCTCATGTCATCCCCAGAACCCTTCCCTAAATGTTACTTCTTTTCCCAGATGGATGCCTCACAGCCCTTGGAGAGACCAAGAAAATGCTTTCATCCTTGCTTCCCATCTCGTTTCTGCATTTAGGAAGAGGATACGAGACATTTGATGTCTCCACCCTTCTTGTTGATTTCTGGGTTTTTTCCATTCCCTCCTGGCCTCACAGAAAGACTACTTACTTACTTACTTACTTACTACTCCAGTAAGGGTCTTTCTTTGTCTTCTCATCCTGGTTTTGGGGACAGAGGAGCAGAATCCTCTCCTCTTTGCTGTTGTCAGGGCTACTGAATCCCTTCCAGACCTGCTTGTACCTCTCCTGTGATCCAGTTTGGGTGAAGCACAAAGTTGCATTTTCTGCCTTATTTCCCAGAATAGCACAGATGTCTGGGAGAAGCAGTGGCTGTGGGAAGATGACTTTTTTATGAACTATGAGAAAGAAATAGCTGAGTTCATAATGGGTGGATCCTTCTTTACCCTACTGTCTAGGTCAGAATAACCCCCCTGGGGAGTGCCGAGTTGTTTTAGTGAAATACAGATTTCCAGGGAGATCCTGATTACAAGGGAAAAGATAGTGTTTCAGGTAACCCGGGCTTCCTCTAATGTCCCCTTTTATCCCCCTATCTTCTACAGTCCTCATTCACATCCATTTCTTTTTTTTCATGCATCCCCTGTCAATCTCTCTTCTCTCAGGGGTCTGTTCCTGCTCCTGGGGAATTTAATCTCAGTCTTTCCATTGGCTTGGATGACATTACATCAGGCTTCATGTCCTCTTTTGGGGCAGAGAGAGAGGCAGTAAAGCTCTTGTATTTAATAGGGTAAGCGCTAACGACAGTTTTCTGTAACCCACATCTCTGGCTCTCTGTTTCTCTAGCAGACATAGGGAGGGGCATGGAGGGAAGAGGTGGAACTACTGGATAAAACCGCAGCACACCAGCCTTTTCAACATAGTTTGGAAAGGAAGAGGGAGGGAACAAGAAAGATCCTAATCTTAATATATAATATATATTAGGTGCTCACATACAACAGTGGTGGGTGTGGACTGGAAAGCTCAGTAGCTGCCTAGATGGTAGATTAGGCAGATTGTTTGCCTTGAGACTGATAGATGGAAAAGAGCAGGAAAGATACGAGGAGGAGCTGGAGCAGAAGGGTGTGAGGTGGGCAATGGGAAGAAAAGTTCAAGCAAGTTGCAGAGAAAACAGGCATGGAGACAGGAACTGCGATGGGGAGGACAGGCAGAGGATGCAGGGAAAAAAATGATGGGAAGATGAAAGCTGTGGGAGTTAATCCAGCTCCCATTAAAGCTGACAGCACTACTCTTTAGAGATAGTAGGCTTGGCTCATAGGGAGATTTTGAAATAGGACAGAAGGAGGAAAGGAGGACTGGTAGACAAAGGACAGGCGAAAAGAAAGGGCAGGAGGAGGAATAAGCTAAAATGGAAATAGAGAGGAAAGAGTGTTGAAAATGTGTACTGTGAAGCATGCTTCGTATATTGGAAATATGCTGGGAAAGGGAAGGGAGATTGAAACCAGAGCAAAGAAAAATGCGTGAGATCATTTTGTGATTTCAGATTTCCATCCTAGGGGATATGAGAGTCCTGGCTGGGGAGCTGTGGCCTTGAGAAAAAGCTGTGGCACATGTGAAGATGTGCAGGGGAGAAAATAATTATGAACTATAAAATGTACTTTCTTGTGCAAATTAGATGTGACTTCACTTTCCTCTTAAGCTTTATACCCCAGAAGTGGAGTGAGCTAGTAATAGCATGTTGGGGGACTGGGCAGGGAAGATGAGGAGTAGTAAGTAAAAGGGCTAATGACCAGGTGGTTTGCTACAGGTCTGTGTCTTGGTGTTGATAGACTCTGATGTCCAAGGAAATGAAAGCTTCAGCTGAAGCTCTTCTTGAAGCTGGGGCATTATGAAGTCTGTCTCCATTGTGTTTTCTCTGGCATGTGAGTTCTCTGCTGACAAAGCATGACCTCATGCTTCAGTCTTTGCCCCAGGAAGCACATGGATATCCAGCTGCCTGTTCCCACAAAACCTGCAGAAGTTGGGTACCCCTGGCTGTGTCTGGACTGTGAAACCCCATGAGCCTCTGGGTCCCGTGGCCTGATTTTCACCTTGTGTGTAGGCAAAACACAGCCAAATGTCAGTGCCCCACCACCTCCAAGAGGGATATGTGTGCAGGGAGTATGTGGCATGCTCCACCATGTACTGCAGCATGTGCCACCTCCAAGGCCACTTAGCCCAGCATATAAGTGCAGTTGGAAATACCAACTCCTTTGTCAAACCTGGGTGAAGTGGGCTGGTGGATTCAAAACTTGTTAAAGGAGATCCAGGCATTCATGCATGCACAGAGCAAAATCACATGGACTGTTTTTCCCTTGAAACCAGGCTTAAAGCAAGGCTCTTGGTCAGGCATCTTTTCCAGAGAGAGAAGATAGCAACGGGCTGCTTGTCAAGGGATAGTGGGCTGCATGGGCTGTTATGGAGTGCTGGTCCCATGCCTACACTTGGGAATAAGCAGGTGCCAAACCCTGGAGGGGTTCATGGTGCACAAGGGTCAACTGCTCGCATACCTCTGGGGTGGGCACTGAGACCTGCCTGCTGCAAGCTGGGTGAGGTCCCTGCGGTAGTGAGTTGGGATGAAAGAAAACTCACTCCAAAGTTTAAGCAAGACCTGTGCCTGAGGACTCTGAGTTAACTCCAATGCTTCTCCTCTCCTCCAGGACTACATCAATACACTTCACATCATGAGGACACTAGCTCCCACTCACTGAAGTCCTACACAGAATCCCATGAGGGAAACCAATGCTGGAGTGGGTTAGACCTGCTCTAACAGCCACAGCTGGGCTGTTAATGTGAGAAATATTATGCCCCCGCCCCTCCCCCCCCCCCTCCATGGACCAGCAATGCAGCTGATATCCATGTGGAAGGAAACCTGCCATAATGAGGGGGATGTTTGTGCTGAGGTGAGGTGCTTTTCCCTGTGCTCTGTCTTCTTGCCTGTGCATTTTCATGCCATGAGCAGGGTCTGGTGAGATTACCTTACTTTTCTCCTCAGCATCGTAGCAGGCATCTGAGATGATGATGAGAGTGGTATATATAGCTTCACTGCCTGAGCTCCCTGTACTCAGCCCAGAGCATAAAGCACACCCCCAAGAGGAAAAGAGGATCTTACAAAAACAGGATCCCAAGCTTTAAGAAGCCCAGTAAATCTGTGGCAACAGACTTTGAAGACAGACAGACAAGTAGATAAGTATATTCCATTACGTACACTTCTTAAAAACTTGGTCTGGTGCTGAGAGCATTCGGTGTATACAAATCCCGGTTATAAACTTCCCAAAGCAAATTCCTAAGCCTCCTTTTCTGGTAGTGTCCTTTTCTACCTCATCAAGCAGATATAGCCCCTGAGAGCTGCAGAAAGCAGCTTCCTCGACTCTTCAAGGTTTGATCCCAGGCCTAGAGAGCCTGCCATAATGTAGGATATGGGTAACAAACTCCTGGGTCTATTTTACAGCTGGAAAATAAAGATGTGTGGGGTTTTGGCCACAGCCATCTACAGTTTAAGATCCCCCAATTTTTCTTTTCCTGAGCCATTGCAGTTGTATACGCAGCACAAATTCCCTAAGGCTGGAGGGTTTTTTGTTTCGTTTTCAATCGTGGTGCATTTTGTTCGCTGTTCTTCAGTCTGCTTATTGATTCTCAGCTTTTTTCATGACTTTAAGTGCCTCTTACTTTGTACTCCTCCCTTTCCTCCCTTTCTCTCCCCCCAAAACATACCAGCCTGCATTCTTGTAGGCTGAATCTCTATTTATTTACTGCCTTTTTAGGAGCATGTTTTTTTTCCCTAAGGCTTGCTGAAAGAGAGCTGTCCATTAAGGGCTTTTTTTTCCCACTGCAGAGTAGGCCTTGCCCTATTTTCTCATGGTGTTTGTGGCAGATGCAAAACTGCTGGAGACAAAATGTACTTTTTTCCATCAATATGGTTTTGAATTGTTCACAGTGAAGCAAATGAGAGCAGGCGGATGGAGGAAGGGTCCCAGTATTTGGGTACTTTTCAACTCTGGGACAGGGCATATTAGTTTAGCAAATTGTTGCTAGTGGCTGTTTCTGCACAGGGCTGTTCTCTAGCCCCAAATAATCCCCTCTGAGTGCCAGGACTGGCTGTGCTGTTTGGCTGCTGATCTGTCACTTCCCAGCATTTGAATAACTGCTACAAAGCAGCTATTCCAGAAACAACATTGCTGTGAGATGAATGGGTTTATTTAAGCTTTATACATTATTGTTGAAAAAGTACAGGACTAATGCATGAAATTTGCTCTGTGTTGATGCTCATGATACAGACTAAGAGAAACCTTTGCCAGTATTTTACTCTCTTATCAAAAAGAAAAATCAATAAAAGTGCTTCCTGGCAAATAGTTTGTTTGACATGTGGCCTGTCGGTCGGGGTATTCGAAAGGCTAACAAATACCCAGTATCCAGAATAACAAATACCCAGTAACCAGAGCAACAAATACCCAGTATCCAGAATACTGTGTCTCCCTGGAAGACAAACAGCCAGAGGGACAGAAGGGGTTGTGTAGCTCTGCAATATGCCATGTCTTTGTCCTCAGCATCCACTAAGACGCTGCAAGTCTCAACACACCAATCATGTTCCTCCCTCTGTACCCTCTTTTTTTCCCACTTTTTAGATCAGTAAGGGAAACACTGCACAGTTCCAGCCATGCCAACATGGTACTGACCCATCAAGGTCTTTTCTGGAGTCTAGTGCAGACTGTTAGTGCTGGACTAAGAAATTATGATTTGTTCATGATCCTAAATGTGCTTTCAAATCCAGGTAACACTTTTCAACCAGGCTCCTTCAACCCCCTCCTCACCCCTAACACACATGCAAACAAATCCATTTCGTACGAGCCATGTATTACTTGCCCTGAAGTCAGCGCAAACCTGGAGGCACAGCTCTGATGGGAGTACCCTACGCTGTCCTCATGCTTGGTTATACAGCTCCAGGTATGTTCAGCAATACTTTTCTCATATAGTGCTCTGCAGTGTTTCTTTGTTGCTGTTTTTGATTAAGCTATGCTGGGAAAAATGTAGAAGTGATTGGATTGCTCTCCCCTGATTATCCTCCTGCTAACGTAATTCATTGTCATTTAGAACATAATTCGCTGCTAGGAATGTGATTAGTTTGGATTAAGACACCATTAAATAAAGAAGTCTAGATAAGAGTAAGATGGCTGCAAAAAAAGGCAGAGTTTCTGTGCATCTTGTAATTAGCCAGAATAGGAAAAGAAACACCTAAAACATTTATTAAGGACTGAGGGAAGTCCCAAAGCAATGTATTCACTGTTTTAGAGTTAGTTTGAGCATGATCAGTGGTCTTAAAACCAGTAAGTATATAATGGATGACTGGGGAACGCCTCTATACCTCCCACACAATCTCCTCGATGGTTTCCTCATCCTCCTAATCTAGTGATTGCTGGTGTAGTGCTCACTGGATGTGAACATCCAAATGTCTAGTTGAAGCCATGGTTCTCAAGCTCTATACTACATGCCCCATAACATGGGAAAGTTTAGGGAAATTAGAGTCTCATCCTTTTTGACACCCTTCTCTAGAGTACGTGCAGGTTAAGGTGGTGGTTTATTGACTCTTTAACAATGCTATGAAGTCAAGGAAGTTATTGCTTTCATCCATGAGTTGAAAGATGAGTTCTGCTTCAAGAGCTTCTGGTATTGACGTTTATACTATACCCAAGTGGAATATTAAAATTTCCATTTTTGCAATGGCTGCAGAAATATCTTAAACCAGCGAGGCAAAGTTACCATGGCCATGAGCAGCAATAGAATACTGTTAACTAAACATAGGATCAAGTCTTTATGTTACACATCAAATGAGTGTTTATAACACTTTCTACATGTCCTTAGTAAGTCCTAGGGACAGATTTAGCCAGGAAGCAGAATGCATCACTATAAAAATTAGTATTTTAATTTTCCTCAGCCTGAATCTCTCTGAGCCCAACTCTACCTCCCTTACAGTAAAAAAAGTAATGTGGTTTTGAATTGTTCAGAGGGGGTACTTCCAAGAAAAGTTGTCTTTGTCTGTGCAAAAAGTAAATGTAAGTGGGCTCCCAAGAACTTGTTTTGTAAGTTACCTAACCTGCTGCCTTTTGTTTGCATTAATTTGGCTGTTAAGTTGGATCCGCCACATCACTGAGAATAGATTTCTTGAAATTGCAACTCTGCCCAGAACTCAGGAGCTGCGTAAGAAAGTGCTGAAAAGCTGCAGGTTTTGCCAGTGGTCCACAAATTGTGACAGATAAGCTTTCTTCAACATGTGTATAAACTCAGAAATAGAAACCTAAATATAGAATTGGCTGATGTACTTTGTTACTAGCTTGGTACAGTTAATAATGTGGATTAGTCTTTTTTACAATGCTTTTATGGAGAAACAGAATCATAGAATGGTTTGGATTGGAAGGGACCTTAAAAACCATCTGGTTCCAACTCCTTGATGCATCACTCCTGAGCTTGGAGGAGGTAATCCTTGAATATTCACTAGCTTTCTTTGGCCCCTTTACCCTTGAGGACTTTATCCCATAGTACTGTACCGAGCAGATCCCTGAAGAGGCCATAAGTCTGCTCTCCTGAAGTCCAGGGCAGCGAGCTTGCTGTGTGCCCTCCTCACAGCCATAAGGATCTTGAACTCCACCATTTCATGGTCACAGCAGCCAACACTGCCTTCCAACTTCCCATTCTCCACCGGCCTCTCCTTGTTGGTGAGAACAAGGGGCAGCATAACACCTCTTCTCATTGGCTCTTCTGTTACTTGGAGAAGGAAGTTATCATCACCGCATTCAACATAACAAACAGAGAAACTTTTGTACTGCAATTTCGCTAAGGGCGTCTAAGCTAGAATGAAATTTGCTCAGTATATATTTTACCTGTTTGAAAAATTACACTTTTAAAAAGCCTGAATGAACCCAGAGGTATTATTTGTTGACCCACCCGGAAGAGGTGACCTGTCAGCAGCATCTGTTGACTTTCCTGGAATAGCTGGAGGAGGTTGGCAGGGGGACAGTGACCTGCAGACCAAGACTTTTGGTGGAATATAATCTTTCTGTGTTGACTTTTGAGTGACATTAGAGGTGGTAGTGACATTCATTTACATAATTCTGTTAAGTAAGCAGATGATTCTTGTGCTGCCTTAGCCCTGTGCAGCACAGCCACAGGTACTTTGGATATATGCAAGGATATGAGAAGCATGGCTACCATACCTTCAAGCGACAAGGGGTCGATTGCTTATTAGGAAATATAATAAAACCAGCTATGTTTGGATCCCTTAAAACTTGATTTGAACAGGTGAAATTCCTTCCATTGACACAACTGCATCTACTTCCAACAACAGCCTGGGGAATTAAACCTTAAAGGAAAAAAATTCAAAATGTAATATAATGAAAACCTTGAGAGGAAACTGTACCTGTGCACCATATGGTAGACATTTGGTGTGACCCTTTACTTGTTAGGATTGCACAGGAGCCTTGTGAAGAAACCCTAGCAACCGAGAACTGTAGCATTTTGCAGTATAAATCTACCCTGAAAAGGGTCTGTTTAGCTTCACCCTCAATTGTTATGCTTCCTGAGCATGCCCAATTCAGGCCATCTGAATTTAATGATAGAATAAGTTGTTATGACTTCATTGTTCTTTCTCTAAAGCAGATCCAGCTATGCTTTGGAAATGTGAGCTGTGCTGGCCTTTACTTTATAAACAAACAGGAGCGTTCAGTGGATTCTGGCTGTAGCAACTTAACTTTTGGGGTAGGTGAGCCAGAAATCATCAATTGTGATGAAAGAGTCAGTTCACAGGGCTGGTAGGATTTGCAGCATCTAAACAGTGGGAACTGAGTGCACTCTGCGTGCTGTGAGAAGATGCAGGTCCACGGCAGTACCTCCAGCGGTCCCAATTACATTACAACATGTGTACGCAGGCAGTCAGGGAGCTGTGGGACATGCCGGCCCGCTCTGAGGACCAAGACCACACCAAATAGAGAGCAGACCTGCCCTGTGGTCTAGGTACAGCCACAGGGGAGGAGGGTGTAGCTCTGCACAAGAGCTCCAGCCAGCTCAAGGTCTCTGTCAGCTAGACTGAATGTGTGTTGGAGCGGAGCACCAAAGCTGGTCAGGTCCTTCCTCTGCTGGGCAGCTCGTTCAGGGCCAGCTCAGCTATATCTGGACAGTGCTGCTCCCTGCAGCACAAACAGTTGCTCTGAGTCCTGCACTGACAATTTCAGAGCAGAAACAAAACTGTGCCTTGGCATTTGCTGACACTTCAGCTGAAGCTGTGTTCCTCTGTGACCCAGAGATCTCTCTGGCAGCAAGCAATTACCATGCTACAAATGAGAGAGGATGACCTCAAAGGCAGGCAGACGAGCTTGCTGCTCAACTTGTTTCATACCCGCTGGTGCCTTTCATCAATGCCAACAACAAAAGCCCAGTAGATTGTGCATTTGCATCAAAGTCCATATATTTCTATATATCCCAGCAGAGACTGCCAGGAGCCCGTACTTTCTCATTATAAAGTTTTCTGTGACATTGTAAATTGCTCTAATTTTCCTCCAGACTTGTTCCTTAAAAGAGCAGAAATGGTGCCTGTAGAGAGGAAAATCAGAAAGCTTGGCAGGACTTTGCTGTCTGAGGCTGCTTTTTCACTCTTATCCCCACGTGGTGAAGTCTCAGGTTTTTAGTCAGATGAAGAGGTGGTGAAGTGTTTTACAGCAGCTTTCACTGAGTCCAGAACTGAAGCCCCCACCTTGCCTCTGGACTTCTGTAACTGCTGAAACCAGAACTTCAGATCCCACAGGCCCAGGAAATTCAGGAGTGTGACATCTGGATCTGAAATTAACCGTCACGGTGTTGTCCCTTCTCAAACTCAAAAAAAATTCATCTGATCTCAATCCAGTATGCCTGTCACCAGAGATTGCCACCAGCCAGAAAGCTCTTAAGCAATGCACTTAAAATAGCTGTGCCACTAAAAGGTGGGAGCTGGGAGGTGATGAGGGGCAACTTTCTGAACCACCTCCCAGCCATAAGGGACCGGGCTGCTGTTTCCAGTCTACTTCAGAATGAAGTCAGCCAGGGGAATTAACATCTCTGTCACCAGGAGAGTAGACTCATCCCTTTGACATGCCCTTAAAACAAACTGGAGCCCATGACACAGCCAATTGCTTGGTCCCAGGCGGAGAGGGAGCAAACTTCTGTGCTTACTCACTGTTGGGTTTGATGCAAAGTTGGACAGTTAAACTCAACAGCCCAGAGAAGAGCTCAGCTGCAAAGCTGCATACTCCACACCCAGCCTTAGCATTCATAGAATCATAGAATGGTTGGGTTGGAAGGGCTTAAAGATCACCTGGTTCCACCCCTCCTGCCATGGGCAGGGACACCTTCCACTAGACCAGGTTGCTCAAAGGCCTGTCCAACCTGAACGCTTGAGCACTTCCTTGAACACTGCCAGGGATGGGGAAGCCACAATTTCCCTGGGAGACCTGTTCCATTGTCTCACCACCTTCACAGTAAAGAACTTCTTCTTAATGTCTAATCTAAATCTACCATCTTTCAGTTTAAAACCATTCGTCCGAGTCATTCATTTCACATATCACTTGCTGGGTAGGTTGTTTCTACTTCTCAGTATACAGATAATGCTACCCTCAATGTCTTTGCTCACAGAATTAAATCCCACACGCATCATAGTTATATGCCCCTACGGTAAATAAGTGCAAGTTGCTTCTGTAACTTCTGAATTCAATTGGCTTCCTGGCCCGTGCTCCATCGCATCTCAGCACTCTCCTCTGTGACTGGATGGCACAGTGCAGATTTTGGGATGTGTTTCTTCTGTTAAAGGCAGATCCCTTTTCTCAATGGAAAATTTTAAGCTGCTCCCACCAGTGACGTAATGCCTTCTCCACTCCCACAGCCACAAAGGCATATATTGATGGGCATGACATTTTCCCTTAATGCTTTCATTGTTGCCAGCATTTCATTTGGGTTGTTGTTGGAAGCCAGAAAAACAGGACAAAAGGCAAAGTATGTTAGGAAGGAGACCCAGCCTGCGTGCAAATGTGTTGTGAGAGAGAATCTCTGGATCCAGGCAATCTTCAGGGAATTTGCTTTCCATGGAGATTCTCCCAAGTGAGTTGGGATGACACTGTCATCCAAGCCCCCTAAAACTGGCACCTCCTTACTGCAGCTTGCTGCAGTTCGATGCCTTGGGTTTGATGCCCTGTGCAGGGATCTGGCATGGGGTTTAAGAGTCTTTTTAAAAAGATTTCTGTCACCCACATAGAAGATCATCCTTAAGAGAGCTCCTGAAGCCATGCCAGGTTTGCCTTTTGAGCTTTTCAGGACTGGGACACAACATCCTCCAGGGGTATTTGTGCATGTGATACAGGGCACAGTACAGAAGGGGAATGCTGCCCTTTGCTCCATGTACCTTTCTAATGTGATAGCAGAGGTCTGGTTTTGCTTCTTATGATATTGATCCAACTTCTTGTCCTTTCATAGAAATTTGGCAGGAGGCCTGGTGGGAGTACTGAGTCTCCTAAACATGTTAATCATCAGGAAGGATAGGGCAGATGAGCCCAGCTGATGGGGGTGAGCTCTAGGACTATGTGTGAGGATCCTTGTAAGCTGTAGTTCCTTCCACAGCAAAGTAAATATTTTCCACACAATAATAAGCACTTCTCTAGATGAATCTTCCAGAGTTTTCTGACCACCCTACTCTCCCCCCTACTTGCCTCTTTAAATGATTTATTTGTTCTTCCTGAGAATTACCCACATCACTTCCAATGAGCTGTTGTCTAGAATGATGTGTTAGTTTATAGATAGATAAACTGACTGTTAAATATTTCATTAACTATTCCCTAAGAGTTGCTTTGTGTCTAAGGGAGTTTGCAGACATCCATATAGACCCCTCTTAAAAGTTGATTTGTCTGGCAGTCTGGACAAAACAATACTCCAAAGGTTAATAAGCATGAAATGAATGGCTTGGTAAACCCAAGCTAAATGATCATTTGGAAAAGGGAGCAGCTACTACTCTATTACATGCTGCTGCTGTTAAACCTGAGCAAACCTGATGCCTGAGTGAAGAAGAGCCCAGTACAGAGGGGCCCTAGGTCTTGTCTCTCAAAAGCCTTTGGCCTTGGTCTCACATAGTGCTTGAACTGCTTGGCAGCCTCATGAGCTCTGCTGGGCTTTGCTTGCAGAGGAGCTCTGGTGGGGTTTGGGGGGGGTTGTTTTTGTTTGGTTGAGAGTTTCTAGGGGGTTGGGAGGATTGGGGGTTAATGAAGTGGGGTTTTTTGTTGGCTTTTTTTTTTTCTTTTCACAAATTAAGACTGAGTTGAGATTGTAGAACCATTGAATCATAGAATGGTTTGAGTTGGAAGCAACCTTAGAGATCATCTGATTCCAACCCCCCTGCCATGGGTAGGGATACCCTCCACTAGACCAGGTTGACATGATGTGCAAGTGCCATGAGGGCTTGCCAGTGCACCCTTTGGTGAGGAGGAAGGCTGCAGAATGCGGATCTGCTCCAGGGTGGTGACGACTGTGCTTGTGTCCCGGTGATATAATAGCTTACTTTTGCAGAAATTGTATTTTTAATTTTGATGGCATTTTCCTCACCCGCAAGACTGACTCAGAAGTTAAATCAAATTTGTAGTCACATAGAGTCCCCTGTGCTTTACACGGACCATTTAACTCAGTCTGAAATACTGCTGCAGAAGATGGCTCGTTCCATTTTTCCAGCCACCCACACCAAAGAGGACCGGTTAGTCCATTACCTGGTTGCATTAGTCCATTACCTGGTTGCATGGGGTTTATCAGATGCGGATAGTGCCACTCTGGGTGCAGCAGATACTGGCATGGGACTGAGGTTGGGAGAAAGTGGTATGCCAGAAAACGGGAGAGAAGGCTGGAGGTATGGCTGGTGTAAGAGGGAAAGATGTGAGAGGAAGACCTAGCAGCAACGTGAGGTGAGGCCAGGCCAAGCCAGGGCCTTACTTAAAATGGCCTTTGTCACCTGGCAGCAGCAATTCTACATGCCCTTTTTATTTTACTTCTTCAGTTGAATTACTTTAAGCAAACAGAAGTGAACCAAAACAACCTTGCCTTTTGCCCTGGGTTTGGCTCAGGGAACTGGCCCCTCTCTGGCAACCCTCCACAGACAGCTTGTGTCTGTGCCTGCACGTGTACCCCAGTGAATCCTGCTCATTCCTAAGCCCTAGAGAAGCCTGTAGATGTTTTAATCTTAAATCTTGGTGCTAGGCAAGTCAGTCATTCATGTGCATTGTCAGCTTCATGGTGTCCCCATGCATAGCAGCTTGTCTGGAGTGAGACTGCATGGGCAAGGATTAGGTTAATGGCCAGGAAGACTGTCTGGGGCTCTCATTCTACCCTGCAGCTGCATAGCAAGCTAGAGGAGTCCCCAAAACAGTCTTCAGCATTAAAAAAGCAGTCTCTTGGGAAGGATCTGCATGGCTGGCCAGGATACCTGTCCCATCTCCTGTCCTGGAGCGTCTGGCCCCAGGAAAGGGCTTCAGGGCTTGCCAATCCCAAGTCACAGCTCAGGTCTCCATCTCCAAGGCCTTGATGGAGACTAGAGGTTTCAGGATCCTGGCCAAGAGGAACAAGATAACAACCCTAGAAAAGCTGGAGTGGCGGTTTCTGCTAAAATTGCAGGTCCCGTGTGGAAGGTCACTTGTCAGCTCAGGATCCTGCTTGTTGATGAGGCTGGTGCCAGGCAGACCCAGGTGGTGCCAGACAGCATTTGGAGGTGCCAGACAGGCCTGGAGCATCTCTCCTGTGCCCACCTTGTTCCAGGCTATAAGCGCTGGGGGAGACCCTCCTCGCATCCCCAGTGCCTACCAGCAGCTGGGGGGACAGGCCAGGGGACCTGGCAAGCATCCCTGGAGCCCCAGGGGTTTAAAATGAAACATGTCTAGACCTCTGAATTGACAGATCTCTTCTCCTCCCAGCTCCTTTCATCTCAAGGAAAGGAAACCAATTTCCTTTGCAAAGTAATCTGAGCTCCAGGAGTTAAAAGTGCTATTTAAAGAGCTAGGCAATGTTGTTGCACAAGATACTTGCAAGCTGGAGAAAGCTCTCCGCCTCAGTTTGTAAAAACTAGGCTAATAATGGTTTTCTGCCTCACACAAGCTGGTGAGAATTAACTAATTTTAAAGGCAGTTTGAAGCACAGCCACGACATAAGTGCTAAGTTTTGTTTATTAATATTCCTATTCAAAATACAAGAGTAATTACTATGTGCATGGCAAAGAATGCATTTTCTGTGCTATCAGTTCAGTCTTAATGGTTCAGGTAGTACTTACATTTATCGTTACTTCAAAAAAAAAATAAAAGTGTTGCACAAGATAAAAACCATGTGCAGGGCTCTCTTAAGTGTGATCTTTATTATGCTGTTTCATCTGGCTTTTGCTGTAGCACACAATGCCTCCTGAATTGCCAACTCCCCACCAGGACTAAGTGGCTCAGGAGAAGCGTGTGGAGATGGAGGGGTGGGAAGGAGCCAGATTTGTTCCCTGTGGTTTCATTGCCAACAAGAAGGCAGAAGGTGTTTGTGCTTGCTGTGGAGGGTGCTGTGAAGCCCATGTAGGTCTCTGAGCTTGGGATGTAGAGGCAGTCCATATTCATTGATAGGGATGCAGGAAAATGCGCTCACCAGAGGGCTTTAGGCAAGTATCTGAGTACCACATGGTCTTTGTTGATGCTTTGTTCCCCCTCTAGGTAGACCCTATTTCCAGAGCTCTAATGGGTGAATAGTTACAAATAAAATACTGGGATCTCACATACATCTTTGGCCATTTTATAATTGACCTAGACCATAGGTTTGGGTGTAGATGGGCTTAATTATTTCTCTGTGTGTACATGTGTCAATGGTTTACAGAAGACATCCCAGCTGTACATGCTATGAGGTAGCAAATGTCTCTTTCTACATGCTTGGATAGTAATTGATTTACAGGGACCTGACTTTAAATGTAGCCCCTGGATGCTCTGGTAGTGAACATGTTCCATGTTCCACTCTAGGGAACGAAACCTTTAATTAGCTCAGAAATTAAACTGAAAAATAAAAATATTCTTTGCAGCATTTTCTCCCTGCCAAGTCTGATAAAGTTGGAGCGGGAACAGAGAAAGTCTAGCCATGGAGAAATTGTAGCTAATAAAGAGATACAGATATGTGTGTAGAAAGATGAAACAAGTTCTCAGCTCCAACTTATCTAGGAGATGCAGTAACTTTGACACTTCTAGTGCTTCAATCACATGCACACGGACTTCAGCTAAAGACAATAGATATAGATGGAAAGAATCTCATTTGCTCCCCTTGGCTTTGCAAGGGCCTGAACTGGAGTTCAGGGAGGCAGTCACCAGGCTGAAGGGAGCTAAAATTTAAATGCATTGAAACAAAAATGGTCTCACTTTGAGTGATTTTTTTAAAGAGAAATAGGTCCCAGTGAAGAAAACTTGGTAATGCACAAAGTTCAAAGTGGGTCTTTGCTAGGAGAGGAAAAGAGACGTTCTGAAGGGTGATTCAAATTATAAACAGAAATTGGAGGGGTGCCCACTGTGATAGTCTGAGCTCAGCTTAGATGCAGATAGAGAAGAGAAGTTAATTTTTAACTTTTACTAAGAATTTTTCACATTAAAAGATGTTTTGTAGTTCCCTGTGATGCAGTGTAATGAGAAACAGAAATATATTTAATCATTTCATATTTGTCTCAAAATGTGTGAATCTGAGACTTGTGTGTTGACTGTTTGTCACTGGATTTATGTCTGTTTCATCCATGCTTGCCACTGCTTTCCTAAGAATTGCTGTTTGCTCCCAAATAAATTCATATTAATACTGGCTCTCCACACACTAAGGCAGAGGGAAACAACAGGCAGATTCTCTTCATCCTGGAAGATAATAACCTATGCTGAAGGTATCCGTTTCACCCATGCCCCTCTAGCTGACATGTCCTGTGGGCTCAAGGGGAATATCACTGCCCAGTGCCTTCACAAGCCACTCCCTCAGTTCCCCAGTGCCTGGGTCGGAGTGGGGAATTTCCTTTCCAAGGGATATGTCAGACTCTGCTGTCTTATGGGCTAATGTGCATTTTCTCCCCTGAAATTACATTTTCCTTTTAACGTGGACTCATGAATTTGTAGACTTCATTTCCATCTTGTATGCATATCTTGAAGTAGAAAAGGAATCTTTAAACGGTTTGAAGCTGCCGCTGACTGTAAGGTAACTAGAGCTGACAATGGGCTTGCAACGCACAGATCTGTAAATCACCTAAATGTATTGCACATAATTTCCTGGTGCCTGCTCTCCTTGGGAGCAGAGCCCCGCTGGGATGAATGTCACTGCAGTGTGTAAGCTCCTGGGTTTGATGCTCCTTTTGTTTGCAGCGGAGATGGGGCTCACCTCTGCCACGATGAGGGGAACGGTACAGACTGCCACAGGGACACCACCCACCTGACTTCATTGTGGCCTTTCCTTCTTGCAGCTTCAGAGATCTTGTACTTCCTCCATCCTACAGAATGCCCAGTACTTTATTTCAGGTGTGCAGGATGGTAGGAGCTCCCTTTGTAAGTGCTGCTTCTTAAAATGGGCAAACTTGTGGGGAAAGGGTCTCTGAGTGATTGAGGGCACTGTGGTTCCGTATGTCCCCTGGTAACTTGAGACGAAGCCTCCCAAGCAGGAGTGAAAAGCTGTTTATTTCACTGTGGAACTGTCTGGAAGAGATTTTTATTGTGTCAGTTCTGCTAGTTATTAAGCAAAATTTCCATGCCATTGCTAACGCATACAGATCAGCGTTTGATAGTTTAAAACAGAAAGCAAGCAGACCCCACAGGATAAGAACACATAATAGTCTCAGAAAATCTCAAAGCAGTCATTTTTTGAGGTTATCTCTCCGTGCAATCATTGCAGGTTCTGCTAAACCACCACCTGAAGCAATGGTGAAGCAGCCACTACCACTCCTGGTAGTCCCTTTGCATTGCAGGCATTTAATCCTGCTGGGCTTTTCTGTAGATCCAGCCCCATCTGGCTCCAAGAGCTGCCAGCTGTTGTGGATACCTTTGTGAAGATAGCTTTTGTTTTGTTCTGGTTTGGTTTTCTGTAACCCGGGCATGTTATACAACTACGATATATATTTATTTCTGCCCTTGCTACTTCCTCCTGAAATTATGCAAGCTGTTTAAATCTCCCTGGCATTTTCATGGAAGGGTGGATTCTGGGGCTGGGGGGGGGGCGTGTAGCAGCTATATAATTTCCTACTGCTGATTTCCCCTGGGGAAGGGGGGACCAAACACCGGCACCATTTGTGCGTCTCGGGAGGCTTAAGAACTCGCACCCTCAAAGCCAGCTAAGTGGGATCCAGCGCCCAAAGGCTGGGCTAGGGGATCTCAAACGGGAGCTAATTAGTCTCAGTCCTTTGAATTAAAGAACCGGACTGCTTGAGAGCGATTGCGACAGATTTCTGTCCTTTGGGAGCTGTGCATGGGAACAGATGGGGCACGTGAGCCAGGAAATAGAAGAAACACCTATCCTGGGTCAGTGCTTGCTCTTTGTATCTGTACCAAAAGCCCGATTCTTCGGCAAACACTCATTTCACAAAACAGTGCAAACATTGCATTAGGAAACGCTGGAAACAAACCAACACAGCAATAATCTGGATGTAGGTCTTGCACCTGCTGTGAAGTGACCCTGCCTGGCACGGAGTGAGGCGAGGTTCTTTCAGGGGTGAGAGGCAAGCAGGCAGGAGTCTCTCATGCTTTGCCTCCTCAGTGGTGAAGTTGCATCAGACGCGACTTGCAGGAGAAAATTTCCATTCCTGTCTGCTAGCTGTCCCCTCCAGATCCGAAATGTACCCTAGTAAAGGAAAAACATCTCATCACAAGTACGCTGACTGTTTCTGTATGAGATCCCAGCTCTTCTAGCACTGAAGCTGCTGAGGAGATTGAAGTATAGCTTGCTTACGCTAACTCCCTGCAAAACAAATTACCTCTGTGGAAGAAAGCTTCCAAATTTGGGCTCTTAAAGGCAGGATCCAAAATCCCTTCACAGGCAGCTAAGCACCCACAGCAGCTGAACCTGATGCACCCACAGTGTGCCTGTGATCAGGGACAGTCCCTGCATGGGGAGTAGAGCATGGTTTGGCATGGAGTGAGCAGAGAAGTGGTCAGCCGAGGTGCTCCCTTCCAAGCCCTGCAGCCTTAGATGCTCTGGACATAAAATTAGCAGTGCTTGATGGGCTCTCTCCCATCCACCCCAATTTCCTCTCATGGCTGGGTGGATGAAAATAAGAAGACCACTGTTGTTTTTTTTTTTCTCCTCCAAAGTGCCTGCACTGATGAGCTTCTACATTTTTGTATCTTTTGGGCATGCAAGTAGATTTGCAGCCGAAGTAATCAGGAGGATGGGTAGAACTGAGGTCAGTTCACATCCATGACACATCATTCTATTTTTTTTGCTCTGGTCTATTCTTTTCTTCTTCCCCTGGAAATTCAGTTGCTGCCCTCAAAGTTTGTCATAACATTATGCAGGACAAATAAATACAACAAAATGATACTTCAGGGGCAAAAAAGAGAATAAAGCATCCTAACTAGTTAGAAGAAGCTTGGCAAACTTTTGATACAGTTAACGTCTTTCCTTGACAGCGTGTGGCTGGTCTGAACAAGCCAGAGATCCCTTCAGTGCACATGTTACCAGTGCCAAGCACAGCACTGCTGCTGGTCCCAGGACACAGAAGGTGGGTGTGCTAGAAAGCCACCTGATGTTTGGGGAGTGTGGAGGTGATTCAGGTGTGAGTCAGTTCCTCCTCTCTCAGACCTTTTGCATGAATAAAGCAAGTTTCTGTCTCAGCATCCTTACAGGTTAAAGGGCTGGGGAGGAGACAGTGCGAAAAGAAGGGAGCAGAAAAGCCAGGTGTGGGATGGGGCTGAGGAGAAGAGGGCCAATCTCCTCCCTACTTAAGTCCTTTTCAGAAAGTTCTTCAGGACACCCAAAGGTCCCTGCCATGATTGCCACTGCGCTTTCTTCTGCTGACTGGCAGAGTCTTTTCTGTACTTTTGCCAGGCCACATTTGGAGAGCAGGGTTCTGCATCCTGATCCGGCAGGATGCTGCATTTTTACGATGAGGGTGGTGAAACACTGAATAGGTTGCCCAGAGAGGTGGTAGATGCCCCATCCCTGGAAGCATCAAAGTATTCTTCCTGTAAGAAGTCCCGCAAACCAGAGAAGAGGAACGAGCTGGACTGCTGCCTGGCAGATGTGCTGTTGGGAGCTTGCGCTGCTGCTGGAGAGTCTTGAAGGAGCTCTAGGACACATGTGAATTAATAGCAAAGGGGAAAACCAATTGCTTGAGCACAGATGGGCAGATTTAAAAAGTAGAAAAACTACGGGTTTGATCCCGGGACCACAAGACAGAAAACATGGATGTAGGGATCACAGGAGAAATCATTATCTGGAAATGGATAATATGGCATGAAATAGTCCCATGAATTCCCAACCTCCCCAGTCTTGAGCTTGGTTTAATAATTCATATGATTCTATGAATAATCATAGCTTAGCTGTAAGCTAGGGGGAGGGCTCTTTCTTTGCACTATGGATTGTTCCAAAGGACTTTAGAAATCAGTTATTTTATATTTTCAAGCTTATCTGGTGTATAACGAGTTTTTAAATGTTTGAAGATTGTCACATAGGAAGGATTTGAGAAGAACACTTGTCTTGCTTTAAGGTAGAAGTTTGATATAGTTAAAACCTTGGAAGCTAAGAGGTTCATCCACTTTCAAACTTCTCCTTGCTAAAAATAGCATCCTTGTTATGCAAACTTGGGCCACAACAGGAGAAGTGGATCCCAAACCTGCAAGTGGTCTTAATTTTTTTCCCCCTTTTTTTTTAGCTCTTTTTAGTGTTTTTTAATGTGCTGGTGAATTCTGACATACAGGTTTAACTTTACTATGATGGGCCAAATACATTCAAGATCACATGTAATAAACCAGTATATAAAAGATACTGTCTTGATATTCTCATCTTTTTTGGGGGTGTTATTTGGTATTCTGTTGGATTTGGGGTATGTCTGTTTCTCCTTTTAGCCACTTTATTTTGGTTTTGTTTTTAACTTTCTTAATACATAGACATGGGATTTCTCTTGAAGTTGAAAGCAAAGATCATTTCACAGGACCAAGTTATTCTGCTATTTGTGACAATGCAGACCAGAAAACTCTTATAATATTTTTAATAAAAATGTGTGTTTTCTTTAAAAGGAAAAATGTTTTACAATTCTGTAAAATCTCTAAGATGAGAGTTAAAGCAAACATACTTAAAAGCAAAGAGGAAAAATAAGCGAAGTGATCAAAGGCAGGCTGAAATGTTCATAAACACACATCTCCAGGAGTGGTGCTTTAGCTGGCATACCAAGTACCACAGAGCTTTCAATAAAAGCCTGAGATCCGGCTGTGTGGCTGCTAACAGATTAACAAATGCAAAAACATGTTTTCAACCAGGGATAATTTGGCCTTTAATTGAAATCAGCAAAAAAGGAAAACTGTGAACCTGGCCATGGAGGTCATGGGCTGGAAATAGGATAATCATCCTGCTTGATGAACTTCCTAGTGCTAGGGGTCTAGTTGCTTTTCTCCTTGTGATGGAGGGACACCTCCTCAGGTGCCCCAGGCCCTCTGCATGCAGCTGTACAACTGCAGGTGGTTGTCACCTCCTTGCTGGAGTTTTACACATCGTGGGAAGGAAACATTTAAACCTTTGCCCGCTGCAGGGGCAGATTTTTGGATGAGTAACAGTATAGCTGGTGGGTTGTAATAATGCATGAGGGCAGGCTCGGACTCACAGGGGACTTGGCAGGAGTTTTCCAGGAAGGCTGTGCGTGCTGCTGACAGGTTCCTGAGTTTTATTCATTAGCTGCATTTTTAATCAACCTGGGTTTAACCAGATTAACAATGACTTCAAATCCAGTGAGCAAGAAGCAGAGAAAGAACAACAAAAAGGAAACAACGCCCTTTATTACATATTGATAACAGACGAAGCTTTGCCACTCACCTAAATTAAGTGAAGCCGATGGGTTGTTAGCAGTGGTACAAATGGTGAAGTGCTTCAGGTTTGGGACAAAGCCTATTGCTGAAGTTGGCAACGTAGTGAAGCACAGCAGTGTGACGGCCAACATCCTTGCTCCCATAGTACCCCCTGGCAAATAAAGACCGGGGTGGGTTGTGTGCCCTCGATGAGAGGGCTGGGACATGGAACAAGTGGCTTTTATTCCCACTTCTCTGTTTAATCTGCTTCTTATTCCTGGACCATGTCAACAAACTTTCTTCATTTTCCAATCAACAGGCTTTACTCCATGGAGTGTTGTGATACGTAAAGTAGCCAGACAAAGTGGCTGAAATGTGTTGTCTATGTGTAAAGTGCTCATTTTTTTCAAGCATAACAAAAGTGGCTGGGGAAACTGGGTGCCTGGAGCACTGAGAAATGATGACAAAATTATTGATGGCCATATGGAGAGCCAAATAGGAGCAAAGCCCTCTTTATTACCAGTGGGAGCACAGATATGTTGATTCTGGGAGTGGGGCTAGGGGTGTTTCCAGAGATTCTCATTGTAAGTAAATGCTTCATGGTGAAGCAAAATTTCCAGGCAAAAGCAAAAAAACCCAAAGTAAATTTGCATACTCTCTGTTGAATATGAAGAAGGCTGAAGTGTACTCCTGTGCAGAAGGAGCAGAAACCTGAGTACTGTTTAGGTCAGGCTTTATATCCACTGAAGCCAGAGGTTATTCCCAGGAGTTACAGAGCTAACAGCACAGATCCTGATGTAAAATTGAACTTTAGCTTTTACTCATTTTTTTGGCACCTGTTCCGGGTACTGGCCATTTCCTAACATCATAGTTATACATAATAGTATTTTGCCTTGGAATAGAAATCTGGAGATCATTTCCATGTAACTAAATATTTATCCTGAGAACTTTCAATTATTAATGTGCATTTAATCCTCTTCCTATGTGATTGAACATGAAAATGCAAATGCCTAAATAACTGATTATATTCTTGGAATCTGGTTCTCTTTTTCCCCTTGTTTTCCAATTATTTTAGGGATATTTTCCCCAAAGCAAAATTCTGTTATCTTGGCATTCCCTGCCAGCCCTATCAACCCTTCCAGCTGTATCTGCAAGCAAAGGAGTGTTCTGGCCCTTGGATGTGCACTGACCAAGAGCCTATCTATCTCCAAAACATAATATTTCTCCTGCGGATGAGTCACTGGGTAGTGAGCTCAGCGGTGTTTATTTTCTCTGCCCTGCATGATAAGGGATGACGTGTACTGCGGATCTCGAAGCCTCTAATGTAATTTAAACCTGCTTGTAACAAAGAACAGAGAATAATATCAAACTTCATTTCAGTGCGGTAAAGGGAGAAGGTGCCATCTGTTCTTTGTATTGCTGTTAATGAACATGCAGAGGAGACGGACCCACTCACCGCCTAAGCGATGGGGCGGCCGGTGCACCGTGCTGCCTCAGGAGCAGCAGGAAGAGCCATCCCCAAAGGGACTTCCTTGCAGCGTGGCAACCACCAGGTACAGGCACGTCCCCAGGAAGGGGACCCTGAGTTAGGATCTGTGGTAGCCTCAGCCTCAGGAGACAGCTTTAAACTGGGAAGGGGTGGGGGAAATCCCATTTATGCAGCCAGAGTCTCCAAAATGCCACGAACATGGAGAGCATCTGGAGGAGCCTCAGCTATGGCCAAGCACTATGCACAAGCAATTGGTGCCAGAAAAAAGAGCTCTTCTGCTCCTTGTGTTCTTCATCATCTGTATTTAACTGAGATTAGCTGTGAAAATGCATGGCAGAAGCTTCAGCGTGGTGTGTGTTATGTCAACAGGAGGTGTACGTATGTCTTGTTGCATGTATAGGCAAGAGAGGGGTGGTTGGCAAATCATCTCAAGCTGCAGTAATACCTTTATGGTTTTAGGAGTAAAGTCTGTGATAAGATCATGTTATAAGGAGGGTTTGAACTGAGACCTTCTGGGAGAGTTTAAAGGAAGGCACAGAATTAATGCATGGCAAAGAATGAAAGCTTGTCAAGAAAGAGAGGTAAATCATGGAAGAAGGAGGACAGTGTCTTGACAGAATGGACAAAGTGAAAAATCAAGATACTACAGGTGAAGGCTTGACACAAGGGGTCGTGTGAAGTTCAAAGTCAGACTCTAGCAAAAAATGGCATGTAAAGAGGCACAACCTGTGACAGTCAGCATAAACTAACCCCTCCAATAGGTAAGGGTTGTGCAAAATATAATGAATTGCATTGCTGTGCAGCAGAATTTGCGAGAATCAGTGAACTATGCATAGCCTGGACAGAGAGAAAGAGAAAGATGCTCCCACCTCAAGCAAATCCTGCAGAGAAGCAAAACCAGTGCAGGCTGATGGGACTGAACCAGCCATCTGAAGGAAGAGAAGTATCTGTGGATCCCCGCACAAGAATGGTGCAGATGAACTGTAGTGGGTAAAAGATCCAATTTCCAGCAACTGCAGATGGAAATGCTGTTTGAGTTACAATGCTGTCATGCCTCTGGTCCCATCAAAAGGATGCATTTGTGCTGAGCCAGAGCAATGAACGATCAGAGGGATGTCCTCCAGGAGACATGGATCCTCTGAATCCAAGGAAAAGGTGGGACAACTCATACAGCAGGGCTTTGCAGGGCCTGCTGATACACAGTGCTGACCATCAGCAGTTCAGAACACAAAGCACAGTCCTTAGTTCTGGATATTTTCTGAACCACAGAGTATAACCCTTTTCCCTCTGCCTATCAAACCTTGGGCTCCAGCTTCAGGAAGAGGATCATCCCCCAGGATGACTGGGCAGTGTGTTCATTCCGTAATTATATCTCCAAATGAAATGGAAGAGGGTCAATCACCTCTGAGCAGACCACTGTCGTTCCTCATAGACTTGTCCTTTTGCAGAGTGCCTTCATGGCAGCACCCTCTGCCTTCCAGGCAGCTGCATTGTTCTCACTGGTCTGGCACAAGCAGTTTCCAATGATCAGAACATAAAGACTGCTTTCTCCCCAATACCAGCTTTTTTCTTTTCCAGACTGTTTACTAAAATGCTTGCTCTAGATATATATGTGCCTCCTTAATTTATTGATCCTCTAGAGAAAACTGCATCATGTCTGAAACGCTAAGGCAGTCTAAGGCGGGGGATGATCAAATAAATGATAATGAGAATGTCAGAGAGGCATTCCCAGATCCCCCACCCTCTTCAGATGTCAGTACACCACAAGAACCAAGCAGCAGCAGGAAGTGGGTGTTGAAAGCCTATGTGATGCTCTTGAAGGAGGGATCAGAGGGATTTCCTCCGGGGAGAAAAGATCCTCTGACTCCAAGAAGGCACCCTCAGCAGCTGTTCCCTGTCCTGCTGGACACAGGTAGGACTTCTTATCACAACAGTGCTCCCAACCTTTCTGGTGACTAACACTGAGTTAGAGCACCAGTGGACCATTGAGCACATGTTGGTTTTTTAATAGGCTTTTCCCAGCTACCCTTGGTCATCACTGCATGTTGGTTGAAGATGAAAAGTTGATGGTCTCTGGACAGTGGAGGACCAATGCAGCAAGGAACCAGGTCATCATTGGTAAAGTAGGCCTGAGTTTGAGTATGCAGGCTGGGGGAGCACGGGTGAGTTTTCAGGCGAGGGTCCCATACCTGTGTGCAGCACATGCTCTGCCTTGGGGTATATCTGCATGCAAAGGGGAAGGGATTTCCACTGGTGCTTTAGTGCACATTGAAAACTCCAGGTTTCCTCCCAGTTCCTCTGTTGCAAGGCCACAGTCTTCATGTGTTGTCAGGGCCACATACCTCTTTTGCTTGAGGCTTTACCCATAGACTTCTCTGTAGCACATTACCTCCAAGTGGCAATATTTGATGTTGACCACTACAAATCTCAAAAAATCACTCCAGAAATAATGGATACATCCATAGGTGGGTGTCCTCATGTCCTGAGAGAGAGGAGCACACTGCTCTGAGCTCTGCCTTTGTGCCCAGTGGGGTACATGGGTTGCTCCCAGTGGGAAGAGGAAGGGAAGACCCTCTGGCTGAGGTTCAATGGAGGCCCCTCACAAAGACCCTAGAGCTACTCCTGGGGGGAAAAGTGCTAACAGGGGGCTGGTAGGCTGGGGACAAAGCTTTGCTGAGGATTTCCCATGCAGCTGTTCCCAGAGGCTGAGCTGGGACCCCACTGGTACATTGCAGGTAGAGAAGAGTATCTTTCCACCATGCTCCATTAGCATGGCCCCATACAGCCCAGCTCTGCATGTGCCCATGCAGGGCCAAGGGCTCCCAGGCACCAGCTGCCTCAACCTCCACTGAGGATAGGGATGCTTTCCTTGAGCTCAGCCCTTCTGAGCCCTCTGGGTGAAAAGGTCTCTGGTGAAGTCCCTCCATAAATCTCCATCTCTCTGCCTTTGCCTTGCACTGAAAATCCAGCAGTTACTTAATATTTATAATCCACTGGAGCCTAGAAATGTTACACAGTGTATCAAAATATGCATATTATTTCATATCAAATCTAATGCTGAATCCACTCATATGCTGTAAGGAATGTCAGCTCTTTCACCTTCATCTTCCTGGCATTGTGTGCTGCTGGTGAGGAAAAATGCTGGGGTCTAATTTACATGGTTAAAACCTTTGTGGCATAGGGCTGATTTACAGGATGCTTCATACGATGCCTTTTAAAACAAGAATTAGTCCTTCTCAAGTGTTTCTGTTGTTGACCAGGATCAAAAACGTATGTGGGAAAGGCACGTACAGAGGCCACAGCACTGGTAGTGACCAGATCCCATCTCAATCACTCACTTCTGACAATCCATACCTAAGGTACCATGTTTTTCCAAACACAGAGGAAGACGTGGTCTCTGCTCTCTGCTCCTCAGGCACTCCGAACCACCACGGTGTGATTAGGACACTCAGAATCGCAGGATGGGAGCTAAATGCTAAGATTGTCTTTGGAATTGCTAATGAGGACCTGAAGATGACATGGTGAATGATAGCAGATCAGTAATTGCTGTTTCGCTGTAGTGACTTAGCAATTAGAAATGGAAGAAGAAAATCGGGATGAAATCTGAGAGCTGTGCTGTTTAGAGTACCTGCTTCTGTTTATTTTTAACCCTCTCTTTTATCCTGCTAATCTCTTCTGCGATGCTTTCCCTCCCTCGCTCTGTGCAGTGCTGCATTATATTTGCAATGCCCTGTCATTCGCGTCATGTCTGCAAGCTGTCTTCTTCAGACATGAGCCTATTTAGACAAGTTGTCAGGCTGAATGGGAAAAATCTTAAATCAATGTATTTCAGCATGCAATCATAGATAGGCTAATTTACCTGCTGCCCGGTTCAGCCTGCCAGTTTAAAATGAGGTTTTTCAGGCATGGTGCCTCTGAAAGTCTCCTGATTAACAGAACCATTTTTATTGGTAGCTCGACAACAAGATTGTTTTATGGTAATTGTTATCATTTGGACCTGTGTATATGCAAATGGGGGAGATTAAAGTAAAGAAAATATAGAGATGATGAATATGCAGCACACAGGCAAGGTGGCAAAGGGATAGAAATATTTGCCATATTGATGTTCTCTGCCATGGCTGGCAAAGACCTGGCTGCCACTCCAGGCACAGGAGATGCCCCATCCGTGGTGGCAGCCAGCGGGGCATCCACCTGCAGGTATGAAACTGCATCCACTCCGAGTCCCATGTTCCTGCCGCTCTGTGCTCCGGCACTGATCAAGATGGCTGCCTCTCCTCCCAGTCAAAGGGCTTTGGGAATAGAAAGCACATAAGCAGGCAAAAAGGATGAAACAGCACAGTCACGTCAGTGAAAGCGAGACTTCTTGAGATGGACCCGCTTGTACAACCCTTTCTGGGGTGGATTTAAATGTATTTCAACTGTTCTTTTGCGGGCTTTCCTGCTCATTACTTCCTGTGACTTCTCTTGTTTTGCTGTTTCTTTAAGTTTGGATGGAATACATTGCCTCTACAGGCATAGAGCTTTCTAGCCCTCACTGGCAGGAAACTACACAGCAAGACTACCCCACTGGTAAATCTAATCCCTCCCCTTGGAACACTACCTCTATAAATAACAAATACCCCAGTCTCTATCCCTTCAGCTCTGCTGCCCCTGAAATCAAAAGCAAAACCCCAGTGGCAAGGTCTGGGCCCTCAGTGTCACGGCTTTCTCGCTGAAACCACCAGCAGGTCAGGAGCGTGCAGATGCTCATTGAGCCTGGATCTGCCCACTAAGAGCTGGACTGAGATCAGCAACTCACTTTAGATAAAGCACCGAGCATGAGATCATACCCCTTTCTTTCCTTTTTATGTTACATTATTGAGGCTTACAGGAAGGGGAGCAGGACAGCAAATTTTGTCTCTATTATAAACATGTCAGGCCTTTTCTGCTTTGTAATATATTTTGGTATCCGCCTGGGAGAGCAGGTCTGGCTGTTCCCTGCAGCTACAGCTGCACAGCCCGAGCCACTGCAGCCTCTCTTTTGCTCCACCTGCCGTAAATGAGGAGGCCAGTGTAGCCCCTCCATTCTTCTTAATGTGCCACAGTCCTCAGCTATTTATTCCTGCCTTGCAAGACTTAGCTACTCATTCTCACTGCACCCCTTAGCTGCCAATAGCTTCTATTTGCCTGCTCCATCTCTTTCAGAAGAGCTGCTGGAGCACAGACTGACTCTGCCTTACCCAAGTCCCCAAAGAAGGGTGATGACAGCAGGAAACTGGGCACAGCGAGGGTCATGCCTGAAATCGTAATGCATCTGCAGATGGGACTGCATTGCTATTGCAAAGGATCACAAGAGATATTGCAAGTTTGCTGGCATTTGTGCCTGGGCAGGTTAGGCATGCAGTGATGTATCAGAGATGCTCTGTCCTCCACCAAGTATTGAATGTCTGCTCAGGAATCTGGTCCTGTCCTGGAGGTCAGGAGGGCTCATGGGTTGGTCTTGGCTGGGGTAGAGTTAATTTTCTTCACAGGAGCCTGTATGAAGGCGTGTTTTGGATTTGTGCTGGAAACAGTGTTGGTAACACAGGGATGTTTTTGTTATCGCTGAGCAGTGCTTACACAGAGCCAAGGCCTTTTCTGCTGCTTGCACCACCCCACCAGTGAGCAGGCTAAGGATGCACAAGGAGTTGGGAGGGGACACAACAGGGACATCTGTCCCCAATTGACCAAAAGATATCCCATACCATATGGCATCATGCTCAGCATAGAAAGGTTGGGAAGAAAAATGGAAGGGGGAATGTTTAAAGTGATGGCATTTGTCTTCTCAAGTAACTGTTACACATGATGGAGCCCTGCTTTCCTGGAGATGGCTGAACAGCTGCCTGCCATGGGAAGTAGTGAATTAATTCCTTGTTTTGCTTTGTGTGTGGCTTTTGCTTTACCTGTTAAAGCATCTTTATCTTAACCCATGAGTTTTCTCACTTTTACTCTTCCAGTTGTTTCCCCATCCCCACACTGGGGGGATGAACAAGCAGCTCTGTGGGGCTGAGCTGCCCACCAAGGTTAAACCATGATGTGCACATATTCCTTAGAAGTTTAATTACTTCAGCTGCCCAAGATGGAACATAGCAGAGGTTTGTCATGAGTGGGAAAAGCTGAACAGATTGAAGACACATTTCTCTCTGCTTTTCTGTCCTGTTTCTTTCCTCTTTTCCTCTGTTTCCAAAGTATATTTACAAATTTTTCCTTATAAGCCTCTGTTGTTCTCTGCTATTGCCATTTCATCCACCATAACAGAGCGCTTGTTTGGTTTGGCATTTTGTTCAGCCACTGTGTGGGTTGTAGACTCAACTATGGACCCAGTCAAGGGTATTCTCTTACCAATCCCCTCCCTCACACTCCAGCTGGCAGCACAGAGATTGAAAAACTCAAAGCATCTCCGCCAAGCAGAGACGCTTTGTCATTGAGGTCTACCTCTGATTCTCTTGCATCTACCATGATGCAGAACTTTTCTTGCAGATTCTTACCCCACATCAGCTGAAATGTGGTGACTTGCTGCAGCCCCAGTGAGGCAGTGACTCCCTCACTAGCTGCACCGTGCACTGAAGGATTGCTTCACTGCCTCCTACCACCTCATGCAATCTGCTCCTGTGTGCTAGGCAGTACCATCTGTGGAAAAAACCTATCCCAAACCTCTCACTGCTCACATGGTTGATCCATTTGATGTCTCTCCTCAAAATTAATCTGCCAAAGCACATCTTCATTCTGCAGTTTCACCACTTCTACTGCTTTCAGTAGTGTTTTCTCTGAGAAGTTGTCATGTTAAAGCCACAGACACATTCCAACGTGCTCTTTTCTTTGAGGAGCATTGGCCAAGCATCTTGCGTAAGTTACTTTCATTTGTGAAGTGTGTACACCTGAAGACATGTTTCCAAGTTGTCCCTTCCCCACATCAGTGGTAGGTATCAGTGGTGGCAGTCCTGTTCAACTCCATCCCAGCGAGGAGCTAACTGCAGCTCACAGTCCAGAAAGACTGGTCTTTTAAAAGCTGAAAGAGCAGATTGCTGGAACAAAATCCTACTATTTCAGCTGGAAAATCTTTTCAGCTGGAGCTGGGCTGCAGAAAAGGATGGCTATCTCATTTTACATAAGACACCAAAAAGTAATCTGGTGATTTTCTATGACTAATACAATGGGTCATATTTGACTGGTTGTTGGAGAGATGAGAGGTTTCATATTCTATTACCAAATCCCTGAGCCATCTGGTTCCTGATGACTTCTTTCAAAACAAAGGGAATAAAACTTGTGAATTGTGCAATGCATTCTGACATCCTCTCTTAGGTAGAAGATGCCCATTGCTTCATATCAGCACATGAGATCAATGCCTCCACCAATTACAGCTTCTATGCACCCTTTCAGGTATTTCTGACCATGCACTTAATGGCAAATATATTCTTCTTCTTGCTCAAGCTGGTATTGCCCATCACCGAGAACCAGAGAGTGGCAAAATAGAGGGCAGTCTCTATTGCCACAGTGAGTGTTTGTTTCCAGCAGGACAGTTGGGCATGATGGCATGAAGAGCAGGGGGAAACCTGGCTGGAGCGTGGGGCTCGGCAAGGTGCTGTGGGCTATGCCACCTATCCCAGCTGTGGTGACAGCAATAGGCTGTGCTGGAGTGAGCACTCACTGCGGGACATGTCCATGTCCTCATCACTGTCCCCTGGGGTAGCAGCTGCTGGCCAGGCTCTGCTGAGGAGCCAGGTGCTTCTGTGTGACCCATGTAAGCTGGAGCCTTAGGTGAGGAATGAGAGCCTTTCCTGTTTCACGTCCTTTTTCTCTGCTTATGCTTTAACATGAGGAGCATGCACACTGTTACCTTTGCTCACAGGTTGGTTCCTGCCACAGCTTCGCGCGTTTTGGGGAGGATTCCTCAGAACTGCTCCAATGCTCACAGATGCTCACCTGCTCAAGAAGGGGTGCTCTGTAACAGCCTGAATCCTGATCTGGGTGAAATGCAAAGTGGAGACAGAAAACCCCAAAAAACCAAGGTATTGTAAAGGGGAAGCTGCTGCCTTTGCTTCCTAAGGCCAAGCCCCTGGCACAGTCCTGAGATGCCACCACAACCTAGGTATGTCAGCTGTGCTGCTGCCTTTTGTATTACTGACCCTGAGCACAGCTTCTACAGACACAGAGTCTCTAAGCAGCCCAGGCAAAAGCCTGTGGTCACTGAAGCCCATGCCACACTCACCAAACTGGTGAAATTATCTGAGCTGGTTTGCTTAAGTGACAGCTCAGTGTCAGTGATGTTGATTACTTGTGGTTGCAGTGCAAACCTGCCCCAGGGAAAACCAGGACAGAAGTTTATCCATCAGCGCTTTCACTGTTGCAAAGTTTTCAATGACATGGGTTTTGTGTGTTGTCTAACAAAGGCCCTGAGCCCCCTCCACATGCTGCAGCCTCTGCTCCAGCTGATCCTGGGCTGCAGCAAGATGTGTGCAGAGGTGCCAATGTGTTCTGTCTTTGGCCTGCTTCTCTTTATAATTTGAGTTCAAAAGTCATACACAAACCAAAGGACATAAAATGGATATGCTTATTATGCCCTATTTATCACTTACCGAGTTTAGCCAAGTATATCATAACATTGTGAGATGCTATTTGGGATTACTGGGGTGCTATCTGGGATTATTATGTGCACAAGTCCATGGGACCTGATGAAATCCATCCATGGGTCCTGAGGGAGCTGGCAGATGAAGTTGCTAAGCCACTGTCTATCATATTTGAAAAATCATGGCAGTCAGGTGAAGTTCCCGACGACTGGAAAAAGGGAAATATAAGCGCCATTTTCAAGAAGGGGAAAATGGAAGACCCAGGGAACTACAGACCAGTCAGTCTCACCTCTGTGCCTGGCAGGGTCATGGAGCAGATTCTCCTGGAAAACATGCTAAGGCACGTGGAAAACAACGAGGTGGTTGGTGACAGCCAACATGGCTACACCAAGGGCAAATCCTGCCTGACCAATTTGGTGGCCTTCTATGATGGGGCTACAGAACTGATGGACAGCAGCAGAGCAGTTGACGTCATCTACCTGGACTTGTGCAAAGCATTTGGCACTGTCCCACACGACATCCTTGTCTCTAAACTGGAGAGACATCAATTTGATAAATGGACCACTTGGTGGATAAAGAATTGGCTGGATGGCCACATGCAAAGAGTTGTGGTCAACGGTTCAATGTCCAACTGGGGACCAGTAACGAGTGGTGTCCCTCAGGGGTCAGTGCTGGGACCGATCCTGCTCAACATCTTTGTCAGTGACATGGACAGTGGGATTGAGTGCGCCCTCAGCAAGTTTGCTGATGACACCACGCTGTGTGGTTCGGTTGATACGCTGGAGGGAAGGGATGCCATCCAGAGGGACCTGGACACGCTTGAGAGGTGGGCCGATGCCAGCCTCATGATGTTCAACCAAGCCAAGTGCAAGGTCCTACACCTGGGTCGGGGCAATCCCAGACACAGCTACAGGTTGGGCAGAGAATTGGTTCAGAGTAGCCCTGCGGAGAAGGACTTGGGAGTGTTGGTTGATGAGAAACTGAACATGAGCCGGCTTCAGTGTGCGCTTGCAGCCCAGAAGCCTGGGCCGCATCAAAAGAAGCGTGACCAGCAGGTCGAAGGAGGTGATCCTGCCCCTCTGCTCTCGTGAGACCTCACTTGGAGTATTGTGTACAGTTCTGATGTCCTCAACATAAGAAGGACACAGAGCTGCTAGAGCAAGTCCAGAGGAGGCCACGAGGATGATAAGGGGGCTCTAGCACCTCCTGTATGAAGATAGGTGAAGAAAGTTGGGGCTGTTCAGCCTGGAGAAGAGAAGCTGCATGGAGACCTCATAGCAGCCTTTCAGTATCTGAAGGGGGCCTATAAGGATCCTGGGGAAGGACTCTTCGTTAGGGACTGTACTGACAGGACAAGGGGTAATGGGTTCAAACTTAAACAGGGGAAGTTCAGGTTAGATATAAGGAAGAAGTTCTTTACTGTGAGGATGGTGAGGCACTGGAATGGGTTGCCCAAGGACTTTGTGAATGCTCCATCCCTGCCAGTGTTCAAGGCCAGGTTGGACAGAGCCTTGGGCAGCATAGCCTAGTGTGAGGTGTCCCTGCCCATGTCAGGGGGGTTGGAACTAGATGATCTTAAGGTCCTTTCCAACCCAAACCATTCTATGATTCTATGATTACATATCCAATAAGTACAGCATATTATCAGCATATTATAGCACTAATATCTATAATTATATATGTTTATAGATACCCCATCACAGACCAGCAAGGCTCTTGGTTACCTTTGGGATATGCTGCTTGTTGCATCACATTCACAAATCATATGGTACCTCTAATTATGTACATTTATAGTTGCGTGCTGTATGTATTGCGCACTATAGTATTTGCATCATCAATCAGGGTCATCCTGTTGATAGGCCAGCTGATGTTTATTTGCTTAATGCCTTTTGATTCTTTAAACATCTGTCTATTAAATGGTGGGTACCTTACAATGGATTCATCCAGCAGTTAGACCTGACTGACATAAGTGGTTAAGCCAGCGAAATCCTGATTTCCCTACAAGCCGCTGGCCAAGCATCGGCTGCTTCACAGGAGCCAGAGTCTCATCACCTACGGCTGGTGCTACACATCTGCTCTATCCAGCTTATTTAGAAGAGCTCTCTTTGACAGATTGAGGGTCGCTTAGATGTGATCTCACCTCTCAAGCGAAAGGCTGGACAAGGGGCTGTAGCACCACCTAAAATCTGGGCTGCCAGCTGCAAGTCCTCTGTATTGCTTGCTCAGGGGTAAGGATTCCTGGATCTGCAAATAGCACTGGTCTGCTGTGCTCCTTTGGTCCTTTCCCTAATGTCTATTGAATCGCTACTCTCTTTGTACTACATAATTTAGTTCTGGTTGAGTACAAAGTATTTTATTTATTTATGTAGTCAAATTTTTTAAATGTATCTCTAGGCATCTCAGCAGCATACTGGGCACCAACCACATAAATTAAAAACAACAGCATAAACTTAGACAAAGGACTGTCCATAAATAACTCCTCCTCAACTCACACCCTTAGCAGTAGCCTTAGCTTGGAACAGGGAAATAGATGGGCTTTACAGCCTGTTGGGAAGGTTAATAAATCTGGGCGCTGATGGACCAAAGGGGAAAATGAGTTTCTAAATTGAGGCACCCCCTCTCGATCCCCTTCGTGGAAATGCCTTGCCTTGAACTCTTCACCTATCTGGATCCTCAGTAGGAGATGAGATCCTGCTGGCCAACTTAGGGCTAGAAACACAGACTATCAGGGACATCTCACACTGCTACCATGCTGCAAACTAGCTGAGCACAATCTGATCACATGAATATCTTATTTTTAAATAACTTTTGTCCACAGCTTCAGAAGTGATTTAATTTAGCACTATATTTGGTTATCCTTTCTAAGACACATTAGAGATATCTGGATAGTCAGAAGATGGCTATTCACCCTTTCCTAGATATCAGACACTTTTTATACACGTCAGGCTGAGCACCAAAATCACTGCTTAGTTTTGAAAAGGTAAGTCTGTGTGTGTGAGTGTACAGGGGAAAACATCCTCTTTAGAAGTAATTTGCTGAAAACCAGTTTTAGTATTTTGTTCCTGCCTATGGCAATTTATGAAACACAAATGAGATATTGTACCAGTAGCAATGCTGAAATAAATCACTCCAAAAACAGAACTGAAATTTTATTTCATTACTAAAGTAAATATAGAAGTGCTTTAGCACAGTTTCAAATTAGATTGGGGTTGGTCAAACTTGTTATAAATCCAATGATTGTAAAGCAAATGGCTGGAGATGAACTCTCAGTAGAGCTCTGTTGCAAACACAGCTAATGGGATGCTGTGCAGTGCAGAGCAATAAACAGAGAGAAGCAACGGGTGGATGCTGTGCAGTACAGGAATCAATGGCAGTGATACAGCATGCCGTGTCCAGCTCTGCAGTCCAATTCTTAAAAGGGTGCTGAGAAAATAGAGAAGAGGACAGAACAAACCTCCAAACATGGCTCATGGCCTGGAGAAAATGCCTTCCTCTGAGTACACTCAGGAGTGGAGGTTAAGTTCAAATCAGGGTCCTACAACCTGCCTATAAATGAGCATAGGAGACCATCAAGGAGGGCACACCACAGGAGGGAAATGCCTGCAGAAGGTGGAGTCCTCTGTGCTGGCAAAGACCAAACAGTGAGACACATTGTGGTTGCTCTACCTCCTCGAGAACAGGGCTGGCACTTGGGGCCCTGTGCTTGGGGTATTGCCACTGGTAGTCCTGTACCTGCATCCACCCATTGTACAGACGTGCTTGTGCAGAGAGATGTCCTGGCACCAAAGGCTCTTTCTCAGGGGCAAAAGCATAGAACACCAACCAGCTGCTGGGAACAGATGTTCACATCAGAAACATGGTGCAACCCACAGCAAGAAATTCACAACTGGCTTGGGTAGAAGCCTGGTAATCTGGGGGGACTTTGGGAGAGGTCTGACAAACCGCTGTTGCCTGTAATGTCCAGCTTGGGTGATTCTGCCTGGTGCAGAGTGATGGGCTCAGCAAGCTGGGGTGCTCCCACCAGCCTACACACCCATGTCTTCTTGCTCTCATCTTGCAGAGCTGCTTTGGCAACAGGAGGAGTAACCATCTCACTGCTGAAGCCAGCAGCAACTTGGATGGCTGGGTGCCCTGCAGCCTTCTTCCCTCAGGAGAAACCCCATGTTACCAGTTAGCAATCAGCTTCAGCTAGCTTCTGATTTCCAGCAGGGGATGTTTGCCTTCTCCTTCATCTCCGCAGCGCTTTGGTGGGACTCCTACTGGAAAAGACCATAGGATAGTGCTTGCTTCATCCTAAAGCCTTACAGCCCAAATGTCAAACCCCCATCTGATTTCTGAGTAGGCAGGACTTGATCTCCTTGGAGAGTTGCAAACCTCTGTTTAGCAACATGCTTTCCCTCCTCAGCAGGAGTATTTTCAAGCTGGTAGCAAGGAAGGTGCCTTGTTATTATTAAGCCACTTGAGGGTTGATTCAGAAATATGAAAGTTATTGGAAAGATGCTCATTAATATGTAAAACCCTGCATCATAATGACCAATAAATAAGATCCATAGCTGAAGAGGAAAAATTGAAACTACAATTGCAAATAATTTCATAGTAGGGTAGATGCCACAATCTGTGCAACATCCCAGAACTGACAACATGTTTTCTATATGCTGATCTATACCCTCCCCTTGCAGCACCTGCGCTAATGTAAATGAGCATTACGCATGTTCATCAGCTGAACAATAAGCCCCATGGAATGAATGATTCATTACAAAACGGTTTCTTTTGGAAGATAAAGAAGCTTTTGTCTAGTTTTTAGAAGTACCACAGGAAAACTCCATTTATTTATGCCCACTTTTGTTTGACAGTAGTTTTTTTGTTCCTTTCTGCTCTTGCTTTTCTAGTGCCAGTCAGCAGCAATGTTTGGCAATGGCAGCCAGGGAAAGAAAGGAGCGGCAGAATCATTGTCAAGAAGGAAAAAGAAATGTATGCCTAACAAAACAGAATTCAAGCAACATGTTTAAGCAAGCTAACCAGACACAGACATTTGAGGTTTTTCTTCAAATGTGTTTACATTTTCTAGTTATTCAAGCCTGTAATTTCCACTTCAGTTCTGATTTCTTTCTTCAGGTTGTCCTGAACAAATTACTTTACCTCTGGTCATGAGAAGTCCATTCTGAACACCTAGTTGATGTTTTGCTTCACAGCTGTGGTTTAGAGGGAAATGCTGTTTAATGGGTACAAGCAGGTGTGTATCTGTGAAGGCTTTACTGAATGTACTGAGCGATCACCAATAGCCATTATACACTGATACCAGTCTACAGGCTACTTTTAGCCCATCACCTGCTCTTAAATCAGTGATCTGTCCTGGGAGGCTATCCCATGACAGCTGACACAAGGACTGGTACCCCAGCTCCTCCTGTGACTGCGAAACCCCTGCTCTTGCTGAGCTGTGGCACCTAACAGTTTAGGGCTTCCCTGTAGCTACAACCAAGTGGGGTGTTTTGTAAGCAATCAGAAAGCCAGGTTTGCTGGCTGAAGTTGTTTGGGAAGCATGGGATATCTCTGACTCCCGTGGTTCATTTGCAATTCCTGTACACCAGAAACACCAGGTGTTTTCTCTGGAAAGTTTGTGCACAAAGTGAATTTCAGATGAACTTCTTACTCATTTCCAACATACAGTGTATGTTCTGGATATGGTGTCTGAGGAGAACTCTAGTAACATGAGAACTGCTTGCGTTAAAATATTATCTACCTGCCTTTAGTAAGCTATTTGTCCCATAAGCCTTTATAGGCATTCAAACAGACAAGCTGTCTCTTCCCTGGGATTAATTTCAGTATTTAAATGCACTGCTCAAGAAAGACACAGCCAGGCCTAAGGATTTTTAAATACAGACTAAAAGGAGCATGTTTCCATGTTTTGAGCTATTTTTATTTAACAAGAAACCCATGGATAGGAGGGGAGAAGTATCCCAAAGGGGTACAAGAGGACACATCTGCCCACTGATAAAATAAAAGGAAGGTGCTAGACATAAAAAGAAACATTTGTGCTCCCTCTTCAAAGCTACCCTTTATAAGTTTGCAAAATAGCTTCACTAGTGAAAAGAACAGTTGGTGGTGCATGTACAAGGTAGGAATGAGAACAGACACAGAGAGGGAATCAGGAGCATGCTACAGTCTGAAAATTTGCCACTCACTTTATAATTCAAGGCACAAGAGGCATAAATAAAATGGGATGCAAAAAATCGATGTGGGTAAATTGTAAAGGATACTTTGGGGGAGATTGGAGAGGAAAGGTGTAATTGCTGCTGAGGAATGTTTTGAAATAACTGAGATAAGAGGCATTAGGACAATGGTATATGGGACTGGCTCACAGAGATTCAAATCAGAGGCCAACTCTAGCTCTTGCGACAGATTAAAGAATGGCTTAAACAGGGTCTGGCTGGGATAGCTAAGATAAACCCAGCCCTACCTGCTCTCCAGAGGATAGAACAGAGGTACTAATTTTCCCTTTCCTGGGTTTCTCTGCTTTTATAGCCCGTCCAGCACCACTTGCAATCAACTGTGCCATTTCCTGTGGTGTTGCAGGGAATGCAGTGGTGGGTCTGGTCCACCACACTCATTTTTATGCCTGTCCAATCCCGCTGGCTTCAGTGTGGCGTTGAGCCAGCCCACAACCAGGCGTCTATAGCACAGGCTGTTGGGTGCTGCTTTTGCCCTGCATCAAAAAGACATTTGAATAATGTCCCAGATCACGGTCTGACCTTTCCCGGCTGTTTGACATGAGGATTGAGTTAGGGAGGGGGCTCATCTGAGACCCCGTTTTTACCACCACCAGCGGCAGCTTGGGGCGGGGTACTGCAGCATCCCCGAAGGTCGGCTCTGTTCTCAGCCCAAGCGGCTGGAGAGGAAGAGCCACGTTGTTCCCTCTGCTGTGGAGCAGGGATGAAGTACAGCGGGGCTCAGCCCACACTGGTTTACAAGGAGGGCTGGCAGGGGCCATCAGATGGCATGGCCCTGTGGAGCTGTGAGCTAAGGTTGGCTTTAGCCAGGTGCTTAAGGTGCTTGTTGGGGGTGTTTGTAGCTCTCACTTGGGGAGAGGCAGAGCCTGTGGTTCCAGTAGATCCTAAAGTGGAAGCAGTTCCCAAACAGGGGGAAACAGAGGTGTCTGCCCCTCGTGCAACTGCTTAGGAAAACACAAGTATTGGTGAGCTTAAAAGATGAATGGTAAAGGAGAGAAAGCACATGAGGTAGACAGGCAGGAGATGAAAAGCAGTGACATACAAATCACGGCCCATCCACAGGTTTTATGTGCCACACAGTAATAAATACCATGAGAGTTAAAACAGGGCACCATGGATGATTGTGGAAGCACAGAAAATAATCAAGGATAAGAGAGAGACATATGTGAAGCGTAAAATGTCACCCCAGAGCAGGGAGGGACATGTTACAGGGTAGAAGGGAGCAAGAAGTAACACACACACATGCACACAAAACCACACAAAAGCAAAAATAAAGAATGAAAGAAATATTGTGCAAGAGGTTAAGGTAAACAAGAAACTCTTCAGATATGCAAGGGAAAAGGTCTCAGGAGAAGACAGCAAATTTACTTGCAAGACATGGTAAGGATAATTTATTGATGTGAGTTGGCCACTGGTAGATGGAAAAAAAATATGTAATTAACTGTTTTCCTTAATATTCCCAAAGGAAGGTAGCAGGAGACAGGCCAGGGCATATCTTGCACTAATTTACATTGTGGGAGGACAAAAAACACTGGGAGAAAACAAGGGGAGCATGGCCTGCCTATCAGAGTGCTGAAGTAGTGATGAATCTTGGTGGGTAGTGGGCTGCCAGTGAAGTGAAGGAGGCCAGAGTTCCCCAAAAGCAGGGTGATGGAAGGGTGGGGGTGTCTCTGCTGTGGGCATCATGGGGACAGCACTGTGAGAGCTCCTGAGCCTCCCCCATCCACTCCCCTTGCTGACCTGTCTGCCCGATGTCGCCTTGGAGCTTACAGAAGTGCCCGCTCGTGGGAAGCTCAGTAAAAGTTAGGGATGTTTCCAAAGTGCACGTTTGCCTTCAGGAATGCAACGTAAGCCGTTTTACAACAAAGCGGGGGGGACAGAGTGATACTGGAAAAGTTACAGTTGGACTGCAATTTGTGAAGCTTGGCAGTTCTTAAGAGAAAGGATCTGCCTCTCAGATGTGCCATTGCTCCAGCAGCAGGGCTCAGGCATTGCCAGACTCAATGAAACTACATGTTAAATGACTCTCTGATTTGATACTGGAGTATGAAGCTTCAGTAGCATCTGCAGCATTCCCAAGACAGGGTTCTATCCTAAGCACCACCTTCATCTACATTGTCACCCCAGCTGTGCATGGAGGGCTGGAGGATGGGGAAAACCACACTTGTGCCAGATGGGAGAGCAGCTGCAGCTCTGCCTAACAGTGGGAAAGCTTTGCGACATCCGCCGAGACCAGGGGCAGGGCAGGACGGGAACAGCGAGGGTGCCCCTCAAAAGGGTCCAGGCAGCCACTGGAAGGACGCTGGGGACAAGGGGATGCAGATGAAGCACTATGTGGCTGGGTGGCTCAACCTGGAATATAACCCTGTTATACACAACTTTAAGAATTAATGGGATACAATATTACGTGGCTTTTGTGACCAATTTAATGACCCAGTTTATCAGGCTCACTTAACCTTCTCCTCAAACCTGTGCTATCAGCCTGTCAGTGTCAGGGTGCTTTTTTTAGCCTCCCCTTTTATGTCTGTGTAAGCTCCAAGGGCAGATACTGTATCCTGTAAAAATGATTGTGTTCAGGAGACTGATGAATAACCTGTGCCAAACAGAGGCAGCAGCCTTCCCCATTTGGTTTTGGAGGACAGCTCCCAGCTGCATCTCTGTGTTGGTGCCCTAAGTGTTAAAAGAAAAGTGTTGATCATGTCTGCTCTGGATTTGGACCCTCACTCCTCAGGGAGGCCTGGGAACTGGCCAAGGACCGTGTCCTGGTGCCTTTCCCTTCCCTAAGGATCCTTATTGGCAGCAGCACCAGCCACATGCAGCTCTGATGGGTACTGGCAGCAGCACGTCTATTACAAAAATAGTACACTAAGTTGCTGGGGTAGAAAACAGCTGTACTGAAATAAAAGACTGCAGCACCTCTTGATGATTATTCTCTAGGTCAGCTCCTGAGGTTTCCCTCTTGTTTCATCCAGCTAAATATATGTGTCCAGCTGCTTGCATAACCTTTGCAAGCTGCAAAGCAAAAAAAGAGGCAACCTGCAGCAAAAGCCTTGCTCCTGTGTGCTGCTTCCACCTGCCAGGCTCCCTGCTTACGGACAAGCCCTGCTCTTACATGTGCATTTTCTCCCGAGAGGCCTATTTCCTCAGCAGTCTCCCAGAATTCGTAAACTTTATGCAGACACCAGTTTTCATTGCATGCCTTAAAGATTAATGGTGTCACAGCTGCGCTTTGGAAGTGCTTGGTAGAGCCTTCTGCTTCGCAGACAAGAAACTTTCAAATACACGGGAGCCTAAAGACCATCCTGGCACTTGAGGAGACTATGACCTCACATAGATAGAGCTCACATTCCTCCTCACAAATGGCAGGCTCCCTCCAGACCTTCATCAGTTCACCTTCATCTTCGTGTTTGTGGGAAAGCTTTTCTGGGTGCAGACTGAGACTAACATAAGCCACCCAATAGCTGATACTTCCATTTTGAAACAAAAATACTTCTTGCTTTGCGTGGTTAAGTTTGGGAAAGAGGTGAACAGCATGCAGAGAAGGCAGTTATACCACAATAGTAGTGTGCACATGAAAGTCATCTCTGTTCCTGTGCTAAGGGATCTGGCAAAACTTCCCCATGCAGGTAATGTCTAAGGTAGCTGGTTGTTCGGGATGGGGCCTGAGTTCATTTGAGATATTCAGATAGTTCTTATCAGGCCTTAGATCTCAGAAGAAAAATAAACCATAAAGAAAGAGATCCCAAAAATTAATAAGCCAGAAAAATGCCTGTATCTCCTCCACACAAGGTACTGTAATTTTTCTTTTTATTTGAAGTTTTCTATTATAGTATGTATTTTTATTTTTAAAATATCTCACAGGGTTAAAGTGTCTTTTATGTCATATTTTTGGGTTTTTTTGTCCTGTTCCACAAGGCACAGGGAAGGAAAAATGTTGGGGCATCTCAATTGTCCCCACCGAAATAAATCTAATCAGGAGGACAGTGAGATGATGTGATTTCCTGTGGGTCCTTCCCATACCTGGGAGCACGTGTGCTTCGGTCACAGCTCCGGCTCAGACAGGCAGCAGTTAACCAGGGATCATCAAAAGGCAAATTCCAGCTTGGGTGGGACCAGATGGGAATTTTGGTCAGTGTCCGAGGCACATCTTTCCCCCATGCTGACCCGAGATATCCTGCATGTCTATGGCTCTCCCAGGTTTTCACATGGCAGCCATCCTGTGCCCCCTTTGCTCTTGCCACAAGGATGCTGTGGAGCACCCGGCTGTCCAGAGCCAGTGCAACCTTCCTCCTCTACTGTCCTGGTTCATGCATCCTGAGGACTTCAGTAAAGTTGGCTTGGTAGGAACAGCATAGGCGTTCTGCTTGCTAGGCTCCCCTCCTGCGTGGCTGCACTGGGCTGATCCCCCTCACCCAACAGGGGAACACTGGTGTCCCCATATATCTCGGTACCTTGTGCCCTTTTAGAGACCTGGGGATATCTGAAGCAGGCAGATTCAGCAGAAGGCCTGCTGGAAATTCTCACCTTTCTGGAACGGCAGCTGGGAGTCAAGCGGGATACCCTAGAGCATCTCAAATGGCACTGGACACCTATATTTAGGTACCCAAATCCCACCCAGTGAGTCAGCAAAACCTTTCCCAGCAGATCCACTCCCTAGTGATAGGGTGGGGCAAGAGGGATGAAGCATGCCAGCATTTTCTTGCATGTCACTGCCAAGCATACCCTGAAGGTAGCAGTCGCGGGAAATTCCTGCAGAGTATAGGAGATAGGGAGACCCTTTCAACAAGTTTATTTTTAACCATCCCTTCAGCAAAGCTGAATCATTGCCTGGAAATACCACAGGCTTGTTTGGGGATGTTGCCATTCTCAAATGGGTTCTTCAAAAAAAAAAGCCAAAAAAAAACCAGGCCCTTTTACATCTTTGCTTCTTGTTAGTCTATGTTGGATGTCACTTCTAAGCATAGTTCATTTTTAATTGTGCATGGAGTTATGAAGGCTGCCTGGGGGTTTTGTGGGAAAGGTATTGTAAACAATGGGTCTGCCATCTCCAATGTTATGGTACACAGGCTATGCAAGTGAGGAACACATACACTCAGAAGGAAAGCTGACTTTCCTTGGTGTAGGTTATCTTCTGGCCTCTGGATGCTTCGAGCATATTGCAGTGGGGTTTTTTGTTGTTTTCTTGCTTTGTGAAGCAAGAGTGAAGTGACTGAGCGCCAGAGCATCATCACCCCAGGGAGCCAGTGGGCTGTTTTAACCACAGTTACCCAGAAAAGTGGGGGTTGCTGCAGCTTTCGGGTCTCCAGTGCCTGAACGCTGTGTCAGCAGTTTAACCTGTGTGGCAGCTGACTCCTGCAGGATGGGAAAAACCTCTCATGCAGGTACCCTAATCTTGGGTGTTTGGGTTTTGTGCCTGAAATGCTCTGATGCATGTCCTTTCCCAGCTCTACAAAGGATGAGCACAACTTTTATTTCACCCTTGAGCAAAAGAGAGAAGGCACCAGTGACTTGTATTTTATTAAAGCCAGGCCAACTGCTTGGGGCCTTCTTGTGACAGGAATTATCAATCTTAAGTATATATAGCGGGACAGGTTGGTTTTGTCTAAGGCCTGAAGGATGAGCGAGGCCTTGCACTGCTATGCGCCTTGTATAAACACTCATTCTTTGGTGCCTGTGTGTCTGGGGCAGGGGTAAGCTTTCTGGCCTAAATGCTGCCCCTGCACCATAGACATTTCTCCCAGCAATGCTGAGGTGCATTCCACATTGCACACAGAGACAAAAATTGGCATATGACCCTAAATACATTGTTATGCTGATCAGAAGGAGGGGCTCAGGGCTGTCACTGTTTGTTTTGTCAGTTCTCAGGGTACTCCTATGTTCCCCTCACTCAGGCCGGCAGCCCTCAGGAGCTTGCATCTATCCTGCAAGCTCCCTGAGCATCCCTGGGTACCTGGGTGTCCTGTGGGATCCCCTGGTACCCAGCACAGGCTTCTCTATTGCCCTCCAGTGATAAGATGTGCAGGAGATGGGCTGTGATTCAGTGATGCTCTTTCATCTCTGAGCCTCGGATCAAAGGTACGTGGTACCCAGTGCCCGGCAGTGCTGTGTCCTGCAAAGCCCTGATTCACTCTGCCAGTTCAGCATCTCTGGGATCAGTCTGAAGGCTGTGAGGTGCCAGGTATCCTGTCAGTTCAGGTATTGTCTGTCCTCCCTCAGCCCTCAAAAAGACAGCATAAAAGCAGAAAGGCATATTTTGCTCTTGGCTACTTCATCAGAAATACCCACACCTGCTGCCAGGCAAATTGCTAGTGGAGGGGGATGCTGCAGTCACAGAGGGGAAGCCCCTCACTTTTCTGTGGATGCACAGCGTCTGTGTTCTTTTGTTCAGGCTCAGAGAAAGAAATGGTTTTTAATGTTTCCTCCCATGAGAACGTAGGATCTAATTCTTCCCTCCCTAAATCAAAAGGAGGATGAGAAGGTGAGAATCCAGTTTTGTCTCATCTCAGATCTCTGTCTCAGGATACAGGGATTTAAGATCATTGTGCCCCAGTAGCTTCCAGCTAAGAGAATGACATCCAGAACAAACACCAAAATTGGTTAAAAAGGATCACTTAGAGAATAAAAGCGGGTTGGGGATGACTTCTCATCCCAGATGAAATTAGTATAATTACATCAGCCCTTTCCTCTCAGGACCATGTTGCCACGGGGCAGTTTGTTTTGCTCTTCCTAATACACACAATGTGTTTTTTGGACTCATTCTCCAGTCATCACGGTACCTGACTGCTGCCTTCCCTTGTGATGCACAGGCAGCTGCAGGCGGCTGCTTCCTCTGCTGGCTCCATAGCCAGGGGAGACAAAAGCAGCCCTGGCACTTCTCATGCCTCTCCTTTTGATGGCTGCACAGCTCTTTTCCTGTCTTAAAAGACAAGAGCAGAGAGGGCAGGCTGCAGTCCTTGCCCCTGACCACCCCCTTCCTCGTGAGGGCAGTACCTTATTTTGCAGGGCAGAGATCAGCATCGCACACCGATCTTCGGATGGTATTTTGCAGCAAAGTTTCCTTTCCGGCTGCTAGGCTTGGTGTCCCAGCCGTCTGTTAGCACAACTGCTACTTGTCCAGAGAGCCTCGGCAGAAATGGATGATAATAGCCCCAGAATTTCACAACTGCTAAGCAAGTACAGACTGTGTATAAGCGTGGGTTCAGTGGGCTGCCAAGCCATTAGCTTTTGTTCATTTTGCTGTTTAGGAGGCACCTTTAATTTTTATTCTTTTTTTTCCTGTATTACAAAGTGAGAAATACTTAGCATTTATTTAATTAGCTTGGCTACAATACAGACATTCCATGATTACAAACCAAAGTCAGTAAAAGCCTAATGTGAATGGTACTTTTTTGTGCCATTGGAAATTAAAAATCAGTTGCACTGTGATTAAATTGATTCCGGGTGGTTTCTTTTGAGTAATTATGTTCAAAAACAGTCTGCTAGTCCAATTTGCTATCAAATCTCACTTTATCGCTAGCATTTCACATGCAGGTGCATAGACAATATAAACCCAACGTCCTACAAAATTACCATCCTTTTGTAGGAATGAAATGCTGATTGTTTATTATCTGATTTAATTTCTGCTGGTTAAATCTGAGCAGTCAGATTTAGCAACATTTTCAATCAACCTTACAAATATTTGAATGCATTTATGTAACAATTAATGTGCAAAATAGTGCGGAGCAAAGTCAGCTTTTCTACTGCTTAAATCAGGGGCCTGTCCCCTAGGGAATGGGATGTCCCCATGGCAGCCTGGCACAGGACCACACATGAAAAAAGCTGTGGTCCCCGTGATGTCTGTGCAGAGGAAGGCAGCCTGGTCTGCTGGTTCATCACTCCCAGCAGTGCTGTCCTTTGGAGAAGGGCACCATTAACACATGGCAGCCCCTCACAGCGTCTCCTCTCTGTGGGACGACCAGCGAGGAGGACTGGAACCAGGGCACCCCTGGGATGAGTTTGGGCCCATGACCCAGTCCCGGACTTGTGCTAGTGCACCTGAAAGTAGTATTACATCCCTTGGACTGTGTTGGCAGCTGCGAGCGAAGCCTGAGGCTGGCTGCAGGGCAGGAGGCTGGCTGCAGGGCAGGAGGCTGGCTGCATGGGATGCACTACTGCTGCACTGAGGTTTCAGGGTACCACTCCCTTGTCGGGCATGCTGAAAGGAGGTTGGCAAAGACAGCTTATTTATTCACTGTGGGGGTGAATTCATCCGGGCACTAGAACAGCTCTAACACAGCACTGTCTGCCTTTATGTATCAGAGACATTGGGTCACATCAATATTGCCCCTTAAGCTTCCAGCCATCTCTTCTCCAAGCCACAAGGAACCATCCCTGCTTGCAGACAGATAGAGGCAGCTCCTGTGGCAGTGGATGGCAGCTGGGCTGGGCTGACGGAGCCAGGACGGGGACCCCAGCCCTGCGCAGCTCTTCAGCTGGGACATTTCTGAGCTTTGCTTGTGACACTTCTTGCTGTCAAAGAGCACTGAGCGCAGGCCGGGACGGTTCCAGTGTTATTTTTGTACAGCCATTGTTGTCGTGGATGTCTTGCTTCCCCTCTGCACAGCATGCCATAGCTGGTAGCGATGCTATTGACAAAGAGGTGACTCATTTCCACCATTGAATCTCTCCTGCACAATGCGTCTATATCCTGTTTAATTTCACACCTATCCTGTTTGCTTAACTAGATAGCATTACTGTTCTGTTTGGTGAATTTTAGATTGTATTATAAGGAGTGAATTTTATATTATACTATATGTTAATTGCTCATTTAATTTTAACTTGGTAATATGTTTATACTGCAAACAGTTAGGAAAATTACTCATACGAGTGTATGTGTATAACTTGATGTGTAATTTGAGGATATTTATATTTAATATACTATACAAAGTCTTCTGGGGCAAACTCGTCGTGCCCTTACTGAGGTAAATGGGAGTTTACTTGAGCAGCGAAGCAGTTGTAACCCAGGGAGTATTTTGGGACTACTGTTTAATTACAATAATTACTACTTGTAAGTCACACACTCGGATGTTGTGCACCACCAGATATGACCCTGGCTTTGCTGCAGATTGGGCAGTGTGATGTTGAGCAAGGAGCGCACATCCTGAGCTGTGAATCTCTTACTCACCCCTGCAAGAACTTACTCATGCTGCTCATTTTGCCATAGGAGTAATGAGAAGAGGAACTCCCTCGTTTTCACTAAATGCTCAGGAGTTCCTGAGGTGGAAGGATGCTATCAGAGAGGAAGCCACATTGCTTCACTACATTGCTTACTTTTTTGGCCTGGGCTAATGTGTTGCACTCAGCAGAGGCTTCATACCAGAGCACTGGGAGCTTTGTGCAACTCCATGCCAATGCCCCACTCAGCTACCTGCTGAACCTCCCTCCATCAGCCAGAATCCTCCTACGTGCACTCTCCTTATCTTCCCAACCCTCTGCTCCTCTTGGCCACACTGAACTAGCACCTTTAAATTACTCCTTTACTTAGTATAATTTAATGGAGGAGCTGAGGGAATGGACAGCAATGGAGGAAAGATCAGAGGGAGATGGTTAGGTGGTACCGCAGATCTTGTCAGCCTAAGAGAGGCCCCACAGCAGGCTGGATAGACAGTTTCCAGCTTTCCCTACTGTGTCTGCCCTATGTAGACTAAAAAGTTGCTCTTCTCTGTCTCTGTTTCATGTGGTGGATTTTAGTATTGTGAATACTGATCAGATGAATGACAATGAAAGAGACTGTTCAGAGCACCTGGAGGTTTGGTAGTAATAAAATTTTGCTTGCTGTGAACACTTGTATTTGAAATTTCCAATTTCAGTGTGGAATTAAATTTTGACCTCATCAGCATACCTGACTTAGCATTACTGGCAGGTTTGCTAACCCTTTATTTAATGTTCTGATCTACTGTTTGTTTCAACTTCAGCAAAAACCTTCCTTTTCTCCAATAAAGTGTAGTAGCCAAGCTAAACAAATATCAGAAAATCCTTTTAACTGTGTCCACTTCCTCTTTTGTTTGAATGCCCAGAGCTTCCCACACCATCACGGCACTGCTTCTGCACTCCAGCCTTGCAGCAAAGGTACCTCATTTCTGCTGATCCTGGTGTTTATGAGCACCAAAAGCCCCACTGTCCCAGGTGTGGAGGAGTTTGACTTTCACATTTTCATTTACCCCCATGTAAGTAGAAGAGGAGCATTTTATCAGCTTGAAAACATGCTTGGCTCTGGACTGACAGCTTCCCTGCTTTCCCACTGGGAGCTGTATAGCAAAGGGTCCTATATGTTCCTTGGGAGCAGCTATGCCTATGTGACAGAAGGGAATCCTTTCTGGGTCACTTCTCTCCTTCACCCAAAGCACCCAAGGAGCAATGGGCATAAACTAAAACACAAGACATTTTGCCTCAACATGAGGAAGAACTTCTTTACATAGAGGGTGATGGAGCACTGGAACAGGCTGCCCAGGGGGGTTGTGGAGTGTCCTTCTCTGGAGACATTTAAACCCCACCTGGACACATTCCTGCGTAATCTGCTCTGGGTGGCCCTGCCTTGGCAGGAGCGTTGGACTAGATGATCACCAGAGGTCCCTTCCAACCCTAATGACTCTGTGATTCTGTGATCTGCTGGAGCGCACCTCCCTGTGCAGGCTGGAAAGCACTCTGGGAAGCCAGGGTGAGTTAAAAGATGTAGGAGGAGATGTACACCATGCTGTCCAAACCAAGACAGGCTGCAGTGAAAGGGGCCATCAGGAGACACAGACATTTACCCACTGGGATGCACCACTCTGCATGAGGCATGAGCAGAAGATGGGTGTCCTGGAAGTGAGCTTTCTACAGCACTTTGAGGATGGCCAAAATCTGCCTAAGGAGCTGCACTGAAACATCCATTTCTCTACTCATAAACTGGAGGAGGGCCTGGAAATGTTGATGTGTTTGCCAGCAGCTAGGGCAGCTCCCAGCAGTCCCCCCATGAGAAAGCCCATGTGCTGCCTGGCAGGCAAGGCCAAGACCCACTGCTCCCACAGAGGCACCTCACTCAGCGGCAGGGTCCTGCCTGCAAATGGATGTCATGCCCCAGCCACATGGGTTCCAGGCAGATGCCCACTTCTCTCTTTGTTCCTGCTCTGCTAACCTTCTGGTTTGTGGCTCTAGATCCTGGGGCTGCATCTGCGGTCATCCCTGCAGCACAGCATCACACCCTACCAAGTGCAAAGTCAGAGGCTAAGTGGAGATTAGAGATCAGATATTTTAGTCAGTGGACATCCTAAGATCTTGATCCGAATGGCTTGGCTTAAAATAAATAACCCATTTTGAATCAGGTTTTGCTTGTGAAAGACAGACCTCCAAGAACATACAAGTAGGACAGGAATGAGGCAAGGCTCTGGAGCAAATCCTCCACAGTCATGCATGGCAGTAATACCATACCGAGCAACATGGATTCACTAATATTCATGTTTCTCAGTTTAAGCAATGTGTCTTGGTTTTCCATCTGTGTAGTGTGCAAGTAGCCATGTTCTGCTGATAGCTTGGGTTCCTGTGGGACTGTGCCATAAGGCTGGTCTAGAAGGAGAAAACTCAAGGAAGTAAATTCATTTTTTCCCAGTGGTTTCATTGGCTTTCGTATTAGGCCTAAAATGTTGCTGATGCTAAAAGTATATGCACTTTTGGCTGCACACAATTAGCCATGCCCTTTAGTAACTTGATCTGATTCCTTTGCAGAACCAACGGTAATAAGAGTGTTGGGGTGATGCCACGTGATGACCAGCCATCCTGGTTACACCTTAATGATTCAAGAAGACAAACTTCTACTGCTCCTGCCTAGGAAAAACAGGTCCCTTTTAAATCCAGCAACCAAATCCCACTCTCCTTTGTGGAAGTGCATCCTCCCACCCCACCCTCTGGGCTGCTCCATGATTTCAGGAATTTCCATCAGGCCTTGGCGTTTGTATAACGATTTGGGTGACAAAACATCGCTGGACTATACCAAGAGCTCTTACATGGCTAAGCAGGGAGGCACTGATCATACCAGGGAATCCTGTTCCCTGGCTGAGGTGGGAAGTGAGAACAGAGGTAATCAATCAGCCTCTGCCAGCCTCCAGAACTCTTTCCCTTGGTTGTACCCCAAGTGGAATTGTACCATTTCTACTGGAGTTTTGGAAAATTTCTAGTAGTTACTGGCTCGGGTTGTGGCCAGGATGGAAATTTACTAATGATCAAAGCCATCATCTTGAGACCCTATAAACAGTGGTCCTAAGGGAGGCCCTTTGAGCTCCGCTTGACCACAATGGGCAGCAACCAGCATCTCCCTCTGAATGGGACACCTCTCAGAGCTCACAAACTCTCAAGTCTGCAATAGTCAGAGGACCAAAAGACAGGATCTATGCTAAAGTCCCCTACTCCTTAAGACTTGATCCTTGCCCACTGGGAAATGCCAAGACATTAGACGTGAATATTTCACTGACTCCAGGGGAATTTTTAACAGGTATACGTTTATATGTCTTTATGAAAGAGTGTACGTTTATGTGTCAGAGATTGTTACAGCAATTGTAGTAAGTTCTATTTACTCACTTCATAAGATCCACCTTAAAACTACAAACTGCTGCTAAATGACACTTGTAACCCTTTAGATGTACACCATTAACCAAGTCTGAGACTGAGATTGGATTGAGCCGCACGTAGGCTCCTTGGGGAGTTTAGGAAAGCAAGGGGGTCCAATCTGAACCTCATGAGTCAGCGTAGGGTCTCCTTTACCCTTTTCTCTTTCGGTCTCTATACAAATCATTTTAGCTTAATTCTACCTCAATTTTTCTTTATACATTCCATTAGACATGAACCATTGACCAAGTCTGAGACTAAGACTAGATCCAGCTGCACCCAGGCTTTCTCCCATGAGATCCTGCCTTTCACACTGTGCCCTGTGGGGTACTGAGTGTGCCTGCATCACCTGCACTTACAGCTATTAATTTTGCTTTTTCCCTTGTTATTGTTCTGTCTCAAGAGCTCCAGCTATCCGAAATGGTCTGGAAAACATGCTGATGCTTCAGCCGCTGGTGGCAGGCAATTTCCAGTGCACTGTCACCTCTGTTTTTGCCAGACACATGACAAAGTTGCCCATTGTGTTACCGTGGCAAAGAGGATCCAAGGAAGAGTCTCTCCCACAAGCAGCCTTGCAGTGCAGGCACACAGGGCTGGAGATGCCAGGGCCCTGATGCAGCGAGAGGCTGGAGAATGGAGACCATGAGCAGCCTTTCCTGCTTTCACAATACAGAAAAGTGGCTTTTGAAGGTACCTCACCCTTGTGATGTTTTTGCAGACATCTGTTGTAATTCTGCAAAAGCAAAGCTTCCTCACACATGCAGTTTCTTCACCTTTCCCTTGGTCCTGTTGTCCTCCTGCTCTCCTGGTGCCAGTACTGATTCCTTCCCCATGCACTCTGACTGTGAGGTGAGAGCTTAGCCTCAGTGCGCTCACTTTTGGCTAGTGTTTTTTAAAGTCAGGTACCAAACAACTTCTTGTTCAACCAGATGACTGCCAAGGCAGTTGCTCTTCCTAAGTAATCCCCTGTTTTACCTCCCCCCAGACCCCGGGATGCATCTTTCACAGCAAGCCAATGTGACACAGCAGGGAAGTTTTTGGATGGTGGGGGTGGGGGTGATGGGGCAGGAAAAAAAGAGAAGGACATTTGTTTTCTGGTTTTTTTTGCTGTGATTCCCATGAGCAAAGTACCCTTGCTGGGTTAGAGTGGGGCTCTGTTTTTGGGACGCAATAAGCCGAACAGATTAAAAGGTAAACCATCACACTGCCTGGCTCCCTGCCGAATCCTGCTCCCTCGTAGCATCTTTGTTGTCTCCAGGTAGTGGGAGGCTTGCTCTTATTTCTCATCTTAATCCTCCTGCCCTGGTGTGCCACTGGCTCCTCTCCCCTCTGTCACTATAAGGGGGTATCCCCAGGGCTCACTGACTGTGGGCACCATGCCTGGGCTGTTGTGCCATGGTACATTAGAGCAGCTCTAACCCTATTAGCCCCACTATTCCCTCCAGGGTGGGAAAACACTATTTAATGGGAGGGATGCAGTGCTATGCAGAGACCATGGTGGCAGGAGCAGCAGCAGGGTCAGTAGGGACATGACAGGGTTTACCAGAGGTGCTCCAGACTCCTAACCCCTGGGTGTTACCACTCGTGATAGGTTTCAGGGGGCTCCTGAGGACACCCCAGGCCTAGATGGAGGCCACAGATTTGAGCCTGAGGTCCCCAGAGCTGCAGCCAGAGCTCAGCCCCTGCGTGGTGTCCACGCCTCATCACAGCCACCACGTACAGTCTTGAGCTGCTGCTTGCATGTGGAGGGTTTCTTTCTTCTTCACTGATTTATGAAAAGAGTAGGGTCTCCCAGCATCCCCCAGGATTTCTAGGAAAGGTATTTAAAAGGAAAACCCTCGGATCTGTAGTTTTCCATCAAAATAATGGCACCTATGATGACAGGCAAAGTATAAACGCTTAGGCAGACAAAGATAAGCACTGGTGCTGTGGCTGTCTATTTAAATCAGATCCCAACAAACGCCTGTCTGGACAGAGGAGACCCAAAGCCTTTCTTGCTCGTGTGCCTAAGCAGAAGACCTTTATTTGAAGCTTTTTCCTGCTTTCATATGTCACAGCAGCAGTGTGCTCCAGCAGTGGAGGGCAGCTTTTCTCTAATTTTAGATCTTTCTCTCGAAAGATGGCAGCTGACAACGGAGACAGGCCTCTGAAAAGCACGGGTTTGAAGGCATGCCTTTTTACTAAAGACATACAAGCTGTGCAGCACAGTGGTTCTTGCGAGATCAAACCGAGTGGATATCAGATTCAAATCCCAGCCTACTTTGAGGTCAGACTCCAGGCAGTGTGTCCCGAGCCGCTCACCAGTGGAGAGGAAAGAGACATTTTATTAGCAAAAAATTACAAATAGTGAGGGCTGAGGAGGGGGAGCAGGAGCAGGTTAATGTGTGTAAATGATTTACACACAGCTAACCCGCTGAGGAAGTCAAACAGATGCTTTACTGTCTCCAAGGGCTCCTGGCTGGATATATCAGTTTCTAAACAAAGCTTGTCGTATCTCGGTGTGTCATTTCAGGCAATGACTTGTCCTGTAAGGTTCAAGGCAAAACTTCTCTGTTGTCCTCCTGAACAGCACAATGCACCTGAGAAAAGGCAGAGCCAACCCACCACATGGGCAGAGGTAGGAAAAAGCCCCACCAGGTCATTTGGAATCCCCCATTTTGGATCCACAATAAGTCTGATGGGCTTTCAATAGCAAGCTTAGGAGATACCTCAACAAGCTGCTTTACAGCATCTGTTTAAGTTGTTAAGATACTTCAGTGAAAACCTTGATGTAAAACCAGAGCATTTTGATTGAGTAGCCTCGTGGCATGTAGTATTTTGCTATTTAGGGCAAAGTTTACACACATACAGAGTCAAAGCATCCAGAGGCACATACACATACACACATACAGAGGCAAGCAGAAACTAGCAACTGAGTTACTGTTATCACAGATGTGTCACCCTTTATGTCCTTCCTTGGGGCAAGTGACACATTCTCTCCAGGGCTCTTTTTTGGTCATTAGAAGGCAATGTAAAGCATCCATCTATGCACCTGCCTAATCTCACTCTGGCCATTGCTGCGATGCCCAGATAACAGATATGAAAATTAGGGGTTGTCTAGCAAGGCACAGATTTCCTTCTGAATGACTTCCGATAGAGAGCGATCAATCTGCACGGCACAGAGAGCTGCCCTGACAGACAAGCAGCCGTCCGGAGGCCGAGCCTCCAACTCCCATATGCATTTGCATTCGCTTCTACATAATTTTTTAAAGGAATTTTGTATTAGACTTGGTTCAGGCACATATTCATCATAGATCAACACGTGGTAGAGTTACAGGCTTTAAAGGGATGCTGTTAGGCTAAAAATAATCTTGGCCAGTTTCCCTTTTGCTAATCAGTTGCTGACGGCTGCACAAGCTGAGTGGGAAATGACTGTCTCTGGTTTGCACTCCTCTTGCACAGGAGATGGAGACAGGGCAGAGCCCAGCACAGAGCTCCCTTGGGAAGGCCTGATGCAGGGGAACATCCCACAGCATTGTTCAGAACCGTGGACCCTAAGCATATTCTTTCTGCAGTGTTGAGCAATTCCTTCTCTAACTTAACAGAATGAATTTTAATTATCTAATTTAGCTTTCAGCTGCATGTTATTTGCCTTTTCCCCCCCTTTTGGTTTGAATTGTAAAAACTAAAGAAAAAACAAAGAGAAAAACCTAGCCTTTTCTCTGTAGCCAGGCCCCTAGTTAGTTTTCCTTTGCAGTCTGATGCACAAGGCTCTACTGCAGATTTGCAAATGCTGCTGGAGAGTGTTCATTTACATCAGAACATGCTGTTTGCAACTGATTTTTTAAGCCCCCCTCTCCTTCTCTATTAATTCTACTCTGTGAAATAAAATTGTGCAAAAACGATACACACAATGATTTTGACAGCAAACTAAATAAGTGGCTCTGTAGGAGATGCCATCACTGATTGAGCCCATTTTGTTTAGCCAAGAAGGAGAGGAAACGTTTGCTCTAAGAAAAATCATTCTCCAAATAACAGTGGATGGGGAAGGGGAGGCTGGTAGGCAGTCACTGACTAGGGGCACTTACCGACAGGCGGTTGCTTTCCCTTTGCAGGGTAGGGAGCTATGTGTGCTACTCTACCACCCAAAGAGGAAGTCTCTCTTTCCTACAAAAGGGAACTTTTCCATTGGCTCACTCTCTCCTGCCAGATAAAAGCAAATATCTGTCTTCCTCTTCTTCCTCTCCTTAGACCCCGAGTGCCTTTCAGTGCCAGCCTGTCTTCAAAATAACTTGGGGAGCATGGCCACAAACACATCTTGGCAAAGGAGAGAAAGGGAAGAGTGCAGTGCAACCAGTCATGGCAAAGACTGATGTTTTCTACAGGAAACAAAACCAAGGAAAGATCTCAGGTGAAAAAAAAATGTACAGCTCATGTATCATAAGAATCTTACACTTGTCTGTGTGCTTGGGCCTCCTGTGATGAGACCGTAAGTGGAGGAGAGGCTGTTAATATTGTTCAGATAAACATGGCATTCCCCTCCTCTGCTTCTGCTGAGAAAAATACCCCGAGGTGGTAGAGAAGGCAGCTTTCCCAAGAGCTGGTGAGGGGATGCCTGGGTGACCTGAACACTCATTTCCCTACTCCTCATCTGACTTCATCCACCACGAGGTGCTCTCAGCAGTGCTGTGTCTACCCTTAGCCCATGGTTCCCAGGGGGACTGTATCCTACTCAGTGCCCCTGGGATGGCTCCAAGCCTGCTGCCAGACATGTTGCTTGTGATGTTTGCGTCTCCATCAGTGCCAGTGCCACCGGCTGGTGACTGGCACTGCTCTGCAATCTCCGTAGCACCAAGCACGCTACCAGTGCTCACAAATCATCCCTATAATAATTAGCAGCAATTAGTGACTTAATGGAGAGTCTTTGGGGATTCCTGAGTGTGCCACATGAGCGTGGGTTTTTTAGGATAGTGGAAGTTGAGAAAGCCCATAGGAATGCTGGTGACATCTGATTGTCCCTATTTCTGCGTCTGCCTGAATAGGTTTGTTTGCATGCCAGGGGAATGCCACCTGGCTGCATGAGGTGGTAATCCTGGCCAGCCCTGGAGCAGCTGTGGTGGCCCCCATCTCATCCCCCAGCCCTCCTCCCAGCCATGAAACCCATGCATGAGCCCAAGCATGGGCACAGGGGCAAGCTCCGTAAGCTGGAGGTGAGCTCAGCTGCTTATCTTGGAAGAGAAGGGGGAAAATGCAGAGGGGACCAGTTTAAAACTGGATTAAATTCCTTTGCCCCAGTTGATCCTCAACTCTGCCAAGGCTTGGGCTCCTGGGTGGCGCTAGGCAGTGACACAGGGCTTGCTTGCTGAGGGCACATGGCACGAAGTCCTCCGCCAAAAAACCTTGCCTAATTAAATTTCTCATTCTGAAAACAAATAAGGGCTCTCAGAAGAGACAACGGAGCCTCCCTGAGGTTGTTGCTGTTGGGCAGATTTTTGCAAGTCATTAGCAACCTCGGGAAATTGCTGATCAAATGGCTGAAAATGCAGCTTTCCAGTTTTCCAGTAAACTGAGCGTAGTAAGCCGCTGTGGCATAAGCATCTTCATAATGATGTTTCTGAGTTAACAGGAGGGGCCTGGGGTGTTTTAATTGCCTTAGTTTCTAAATAAATGTAAAGAGATTTGTACACGTCCTGGATGCAAACGACCCCTTGCAGAAAGGCTGCCTGGCTTTCCTTGTGGCTTTTTTCCTCTGAAACAAGGAAAAAAATCCCATTAACGCTGGGCTGTGAGCATGGCACTGATGTTGAAAGGGGTTAAAAATGCAAAAATGAGCAATTATGGTCTGTTCTGGGACCCTAGCAATGGGAATGGAAAGTCCTCAGGAGAAAAATACTGTCACTGCTTATTTCATGGCCAACTATTGTTTTAGCAGAACCTGCATCAGGATGTAGGATTGAACAGTAACTTAGAGGTAGCTGATAGGATAAAGGTATAACCTCTAGTTACCTTGGATGATTATAGTACTAAAAGCCACACCTGTAGGAGGGGATTTTACATGTAAATATAGGACCACCCTGGTATAATGAGCTGGGTAAGAATCAAGACATGCGTGTTTGAGATTTCATTATGTAAAGCGCTGGTAACCAATAACCTATTTTTATATGGTTCCTCCCTTGCTAGCTTGTTGTATAAAAGACTTTGCCTGTTTCCTAGAAGGCATGCCAGCTGTGTTAAATGCCTGGCATTTAACCCTTTTCTGCAGAATCATAATAAGAGCAAATAACTCAGTGTCGGCTGCCTTTTGCACACCAGGTAAAAGAACCCTGCTTTTGGGACAACAGTATTAACATGTGCCCAAGACTATAATTAACACAGACACTTACCACTTCTCATTTTAAGCAGTGCCTTTGTACCTGTGAACCTCTCTCAGCTGTTGGGTTACTCACCCGCTAATGCAGGTTGTTGAGAACTTTTTGGTGTAGCTGTTTTTTTCCAAGATTTTGGTGCTATTTCACTGGCAAATGACAAGTTACATGGAGACACGTCGACAGAAGTAGGGAACTGCACAATTACAACAGCTCGAGAGAAAGACGGTTCTTAGGTCAGTATGTAGATTGCTAGGTTTAGAAATTACATATTTTTCCCTTTCATGTGGGATCTTGTCTTATCTTTCTATAACTACAGGCATTCTGCTGTATAATAGGGTCTTCTACTGACAAGTTATTTTGTAACATGTTAGCAGCAGTTTCAATTGCACAAATTGATCCAGGCATTGGAAATTTAAAATAGAATTTTTACCTTTATTGCCTAGTTTAGTTTCTACCTGTTCTCTGCAGGTATACACAGAACATGAGTCCTGACTATGTCATTTCAGTCCAAATTCCAGATCACTGCTTGCTTGGGGTAATTTTAATTGAGCTGGTTGAAGGTGAAGCTCACTGCAATGAATAATAATACCTGCTCTTTTAGAAGAATGACAGAGATGAAAATGGAATTTATTCGGAGATCTAGTCCTGTGGTCTAGCCACTGGCACACATCCTCCAAATTAGATAGGACAGAATGGGAACTCCTTCGAAACTACCAGGCAGCCGATTCGAAATAAATGCAAAGGAATGCTTTTCCATACCATATGTAACCGAACTGGGAAACTCACTGTCACCAGATAATGTGGAGGCCCCCAGTATAAACAGGTTTCAGCAGGACTTGGCCAGAGTTGGGAAGACAGTCTAACTGGTGCTGCAGGGCACAGAGCTTCAGCTGCAAGCTCCAGCCCAGACAAGTTTCAGTCCTTCAAGTTTCACAGCCACTAGAAGCTGAGAAGGGTGGCAATGAGATGGATCATCTTCTGCTTGCCATGCGTCTCTTACTGCTTTTCTCCCCACCCACCCAAGGCTGCTTTTGGGAACAAACTACCAGGCTGATCCAGAAACTTTGGTCTGACCCTGCATACTACACTCAGTTTCTGTGTTGCAATATGGTGCTCATCAAGCCACGTGGTCCTCAGGCATAGCAGATCACATAAACAGTCAATCCAGAGATGCTGTTTGCACCCCTGCTCTAGAGACAAGACTGTTCCACACATCTTTCCTTAGTACCGAGGTTTGCAGGCAGAAAACCATATTTTAGTGGAAGGGCTATAGGCAAGCCAGCAGATTCAACCCAGAGCCGGCTTTGCAGTGCCTTAGTGACCCTCCAGAGGAATTCAAATCAGGCTGCATTTTTTGTGTGCGTGTGTGCTTGTTATCTTAGAAATCCTTTGGCAGGCCGCGATCTGCCTTCAACTGACATGAACGCAGTCTGGCTGCAAATCTTTGTTTGAGGAAGTGGTTGCATGACTTTTTAGCTCCCATATTACAGGTAAATGGAAAGAGCCTGCCCAGCTCTGTCTTGTATTCTACACATGACTCCTCAGTGCATAATGTTTTCATTACCATCACTACCAAAGATGCCAGGTCAGAGCTCAGCCCTCCATCTTCAGTGGGCTCAGTGAAGTCAGTGCTCTCAGACCTCTCCTCTTTTCCCTAATCTACCTGCCCCAGGAAACAGCTATTTTCCAGGTCTTCCAGAGAAAGCAGAGGGTGTGGGTTTCCCCTTAAGTCCTTCTTTCAGGGCACTATTTTCCCTCATGCAGTCACTCCCCCTGTTCATTTTAAGGCAGTGAGCATGCTGCCAGGGACTGGAAACGACCATGTGGTTCACCAAGGGGCAAACTGTAGATGAACACTTGTGGAGGTGGAGATGATAAGACTACTAACAAAATACTATTATCATGATACAGGAGGCTGACAGGGTCCCAGGCGGTGGCTGCCTGCACAGCAATGTATCATTCAAACAATTTTCGCCATTCATGCAATTCCATAAATGCTCATAGGTGTCAGTTTTACATAAATACTGTGGACAGATGCTGCTATGAGGTCAAGGGGTCCATTTTCTGTGTAGGTGCCTACGTCCCAAGGGTGTCAGTAGGACTGTGCTAACTTGCCTGTTTGCAGTGACACTTTGGAGGCTGATTTTAACTTCTGGTCAGACCCCTTTCCACAGTCTGGCTGTGTGAAGGAGGCATGAATTGCAGGCTACATGTAGTGGTTCTCCACAGACTACCAGCAGCGGGTAAAATTCATCCTCTCAGGCCTCTCTCCAGAAGTTATGGCCCAATTTAGACAGAAGAATGGAGGGAAGAGCAGATCTGTAGAGAGGGTTGTCATACTGCTGTGCCATGAGTTTTTCCATGCTAGCCTTAGAGTCAAAATGGAAAACAATGGTGTAGGAGACAGACTAGAAGGGCATACAGACCTGGGCAAAGAGAAAAAGCCCAGAGGAATGTAAAATTAGTGAGCTTTCAACACTTTTTAAGCTGTCTTGGTAGTAGGGCTTTTGGACAAGATTTTTTGGGATATTTCAATGAGATATCTTGGCACCGACTGACACAATGCTAATTCCCATCCTCTCGGTTCCTTTGGTGTGTGTGGAAGCTGAGTAAAGATTTCCTAATGCATGAATGGAGTCTGGATCACACCCTGCAGTGTCAGATGATCAACTGCCCCATGGTTCATCCCTGCTGTTTACCTATACTGGTGCAAATTCCCACCTCGCAAACGGGAAGCGCTTCCAACTTATTGTGAGCTGATTTGTTTAACTCAGAGTTCTTCTAATATAAAGGTGTCCCTTGTGACATAACTATACCCGTTCACCTGGGTTCAGGCTTGTTAATAATTGAGAAATACTTAGTGGCACCTCTTGTGGAAGTATGAATGACTGATGCCAGCAGAACCATGTCTTATAACGGGCTGGACTTTATCTACTAGATGTTTTCTTTACAGAGGAATAATTATCTGATTAGCATTAATCTAAGTGTGTGTTGAAAGTATGATGGACTTAGCTCTCCCCTTCTCTTGTAGGAACTGTGATATTTGGAGAATCCATAAAACAGGAGGTGGGGTTGCAAATAAGCCCGATACACGGCAGCCTGGTGTATGTACTCAAAGGCTCTTTTTCTGTAGCAAGGACTTTTTTCTAAGCTGAGCTTCGTTTGTCCCAGGTTAGAGGTACCTTAAGGTTCAGCTGTAAATGCAAAGCTCGTGACGGAGCTCTGAAGACAAAATTCAGGAATGCACTGGTTCAAAAGCCACCGAAATGCAATGGCGAGACTCACTGAGCTTTGGATAATGGCTGGCCAGCTGGTTGTTGGGAAAGGCACTGCAACTCAATTTGCTTTAGGCCTGTTGCCTATGAGGAAGCTGGATACCAATGGCACAGGTTCACATGGGACTCCAGTGCTATCTATCTGTGGTATCTACAACCATTGTATTCATAAGGTGTGGCTCTGCCTTAAGCATCACAGAAATGGCATGAGGAAGGTCAAAGTGGCCTGAACCCTCCTATTACCCTCAGAGAGCAGCTGTATCCCCCTGATCGGTGCTCATATCCATCCCTGGAGATGAAGCACTGAAGAAGAGGCTTCAGAGGGAGCACAGGGATTTTTGCCGTTGGAAAGAAAAATCTTCTCCGTGGCCCTGCTCCCTTGGCTGCAGCACAACTATTCCAGCAGTGGGGTGTGCTTGGACAAACATACAGCTGAATGCTAAATTCATTTATTTCTCTGGTTGGGCTATGCCTATATATTTGCCAAGCGTAACTGTGTGTCTCTGTCACCTCACATGGACACTCACTTGTTTAGTTCCCCTGTTGCCAAGAAATAGTCAAGTGTTTTGCCACAGCTGGCTGAGAGCAGCCAGCTGCTCTCCCATCAGGGTAGATGGGAAACAGAAGATAAAGAGACTCTCCTAATGAAGGGTGGGAGCAGTGGATCACATTCTCTTGGGCAGAGTGGGAGTTTAGCCCTAATCTCCCACATCCTGCATGGATGTCCCAGCCACCTCCTGCTCATCAGCATGTGAAAGAAAAAGAAGTTCATAAAAACGCAAGCCACATTTCCATAGTGTCATATATATTGTCCTTGCACAAACTGTGGATTTCTGCTATGAGGAGGATCATAGGTTAACAATTTTTACGGTATTAGCACCTTTCATTCCCAAACGCTTCACTTTTTAAAAAGGAGGGGGAAGTGTTTTTTGGTTTACCCTGTAAATTACACTCGATGAAACAGGCGCTTCTTAAGAGCAAATATATCACAGTGGCTTAGGAAAAGAAGTAGAGAAATAGCATGCGTCTACAAAGGAAATTTAGGTAAGTGAAACAGATAACTTGTGTTGGAGTCTGGACATGGTGAAGGCCTGGAGTCATTCTGGTATTTGGAGGCAATTTGCTGAACTGTTGCTGGGGCAATTTACACCACACTTTGTTTTATCAATGTCATAAAATGCCCTACCTGAACTAGTGATTGATCAGGATTTAGGAGTGAGTCAAATTCATTGATCGATTATGAAGTTATTCAAACTTTCTGAACTGCCAGCGTTTTGTTCAGTCAGCATATCTGCAGAAGGAGGCTGTTTGCAGAATGGGTGGCTTTTTTAATCCTTCATCCTCATTAACCCGTTTTTCATCCGGCTAAGGCTGTAAAACTGCCATGTGAGATGAGCCACGAACCACACCCTGCGAGTGGCAAATTAGCCACAACTGCTCCAAAGAGGAGCCCTAGTAAGTAGTGTGCAAGGTCTGCCTACACTGAACTCTGTTCAAAGGAGCCAATACCAAAACACGAAAAACAAAAAGCCACCCAACCTTGTGGCCAGAGATTGAGGCTGATCCAGCTAACAACTTGCTCACCCTTCTCCTGCTTGCACACTTGCCTGTCTTGTGTGTTCAATGATGTCTTCCAGAAACAGTGCTTTACCTCCAGCAGCATGGGGCTTTCACCGCCACAGAGTCACCCCAATTCAGGGTGGGTAAAACACCCTCTGTAGGTGCCAATTTGGCCTCATTTTTCACCTGAACTTCATCCAGGAACAGTGTGAGGCAGTACAGCTGGAGGTGGTGTTTGGAAAATGTCGTTCATGAAATGTAAATACTTGTGGGTGATTGCAGAGATAACATGGTCTCATGAAGGAACCGCTTGGTATGTCAGTGTTAATACCTGCATCTCTTCATTCCCCCAGTGTTTGTATGCACAGTACATATTTTGCTTATAGAATACAGAGCAGGGTTGTAATAGAGATGTCTTCAAGCTACATTTATTTGATGTATTTGTTTTTACATTATTTTTATGCTGCTAGTGAATGGGCTGTTTGGGAATCAAAATGCCAAAGTTGAGGTATGGACAGGATCTCTCATCTCCATCCCCCATCATCCATGATAAAGAAATCAGAGTGGTATTGATTGTGGCAGAGAGGGGAGTAGAGTATACTACACTAAGTATGCAAGTCCATGCTAGTCATTTAACACTTTGGAAACGGTGGTATTTTTGCCTTAACTTTCTGCTCAGCTTAGAGCTGTGCTGTGTATTGTGGGACAGCATCATGTCTTTTGGGAAGACTCACGGGGAAATACATTTCAGTAAGTATAAGTAACAAGTAGCTTCATCACATAGTAGTGATTATGTGTCATTCAACCTTGAAAAATGTCAAGGAAAAAATATATTTCTTGAACCAGCACCCTGCGGGAGTTCAGGCCTCTGAAAAGAGGGATCCTGGCAGAGATAGCCCCAGAGCTGCCAGCTCCTGAATTGTCAGCGTCTCATTGTGTGCTAAGGGCATTTCTCCCCAGTCCCAGTCACTCTGGCATACTTGCTGGCTGTGGCTTCATCAACCACAGCCCTGGGAGCTGGATGGAGCAGCTCCTCTCTGCTCCCATGAGTGACTGCCCCTATGGCTGGCCTTGCCTGCACACAGTTTAACACACCAGGGCTGCCACGAGGCACAGCCTAGGGTTTACTTCTGGTTTGGAGATGCCCACACCAGGGTGAATGCTGATGCTTGGTTAGGTTCAACTGACCCAAAAAAAGCCTCTTTTCAACCATGATAGATGTTCATTCTGCCACTTGCATGCTTTTGGCCAAATTGCTTGCCAGGGCAGCCCTGTGTCTCTGAGATCCTGGTGCCGAAAACACTCTCTGTGTCATTGCTGCTGCTTCCTACAGGTTCTCATCTTTTTGTCCTTTGTCCTCCTGGACGAGGTCAGTCAGACTGTGCCTACCCCCCATCAGGGAGAAGCTGCTGAAGACCCATTACCTGCATTGTGCAGAGCACAAGGGATTTGCATTTATCACTGCCCCTTGTCTTAAACTCTGCTGAAAGCGCTCTTTATCTCTCACCCATTGAGCAAGGGATATAATAACTTGCAAGCCCTTCCTGATACCCAAGATACAAACGCTGCTGCCTCCGAACAGCTTGTGACACTGCGTCCATCACCCTGGCCTCAGCCCTGTAGGAGCTCTGCTCAGACCAGCTCCGGCTAGGTACACATGGATTATGTATCTCTGCTTTGAAGCAGAACATTTTACTACTTTTTCAATGGTTATAAAACACTGCCTCAGGTCTGTGTGTGCTTTATCCTTCTTTCTTGCTGGGAAGTGGGAAAAAAAAGGCCTGAGAGTTTAAGAGCAAAGATATTTTTGTGTGTGTGCATGTTTGAGGTCAATGTGTGAAAAACCTATCTCCGACTCCTAAAATAAGCTGTGGAGGTCTTGCCAGTCTGTGACATGTCACTGCTCGAGGAACAAGCATATTTGCACAGGAAAGGGTGCATGCTAATCAATTTTTACATGTACAAAAGAGCGTGATCATATGTGGACAGACCAGTAGACACCAAATAGACAAGAAAAGGAGAGCCACAATATAAATGGACAACAGCATTTAAAATTCAAGAGTTTGTTTTTGTGGTGCACTTCCAGGAGGTTATTTGGAAGCTTATACCCCTCATGGACTAGTGTAAAAGCAAAGTGAGATGTGCAGGGAGAAGTAACACCTTTTATCAGACCAGCTGATAACAGCCTGAAAAAACAGGTATCTTGGGCCACACAAGGTAGAGGTTTCTGTCCAGATCTGACAAAAAGCCTGTGCATCCATTGAACTTGGCTGGTTGTCATGACTTTCAGTGGTTACAGTTACTGTGGGATGCAGCCATCATGGATGGGGGACCCCGCATCCCTGGGGATGCTGCCTGCATGCTGTATCTCCTGCTCCCCTGCTATGACACTCACTCCTGCAGCCAGAAGCTCCCTGCCAAGGGTCTCTCTGGTGCCTAGTCTGAAACCAGGGCTGCCTGGATCAACTTTTCCATGGAAAATGTGGAATTGTGTGGTTAGACACACTCTGCAGGGATATAGCTGGGACACCAATGGTCTCCAGCAGGGTCCTTGATCCCCGGTTTCCTCCCAGTGTTCAGACCTACACTCTGGAGCTGCCAAGTTTCCTCAGTTTCCCCATTTTACCAGGCTGGAAGTGGTCCAGAAGGGTTGGGAGCCCGTAGGATCTCACAAAGTTGGTAGCACTTCCCTTTCTTGGACCTGGCCCAGTCAGCTACAAGGGATGGATTTTGGGAATCGTTAATTGGAAGATGCTTATCTTGGAGCAGGTGCTTAACTCAGGGGTGTTCAGCCCTTTGGGGTTTCCCACTTACCAACTGGTGCAGCCCCAGTGACCTCCACAGCCTCAAAATAGGTCTGAAAAAGTCAAAATAAATTTTTTGGACTTCTGAGAGGGGAATTGTAACTTCTGGTGTGTGCTTTTGTTCCACACTGGAATGAGATTTCTGGGGCTTGTTGCTGAATTTTGGGAATGTCCTATAAATTCATCATTCCTCAACCAGTTTTTTGCAGAGCCTTTCCATAGGAGCAGCTTTGTAGACTCCTCTAGGCACGCTTCCAAACAGAGGGGATGTTTTTGCAGGAGCAGAGAAGAGAGATGCAGAGAGGCCATTCAATTATCTCCTATCTCTATATTTGTACAAAAAGAAGCTAAAAAAAGAAATGCTTCCATACCTATGGTTGCACTAAATATAACCATCTAGCTAGTTCTATATATATTCCTAAAAGCACGACATGCAATACTTGCAAAGAGATTGAGACTGAAGAATAAATTACGATGCCAGAGGGCCAGAGCTGCCAGTCACTTCATGCATAGTAATCAACTGATTGATTTGGTCCTGCAGAACGGCTGACTTTTCTCTTTGTCTTCCTCTGACACAACAAACTTACAGTATTTTCTGGTTTACAGAAAAACCCCGCTCTAAAAATAATAATAGTGTATATCATCTGAAATCACAGGGAGTACTAAGCATGTGGTATAGAGGAGATTTTGGTTCATCTAGGGTTAAAACCTCCAGCCAGCAGCGCCAGTGATTTCAGTCACTAATAGTAACCTTGCGTAGCAGCATGCATTAAGGTGGCATTGGATGATAAGGCTGAAGAGCGAAGCAATCTGTTGGGCTACAGCTGAAAATAGAGTCACTGCTGCAAAGGGGAAAACTTCATCCCCTCCCTGACTCTTTCTTCAGAAATGAAAATGCAGGGAGTCATGCTGAGGGAAGGAAAATCTGATTTCCCACTGCTAAGAGACAGGGTGGCACTTGTGAGAAGGATTTCAAGGTCATGGTGGTGATGCTATCAGTGGTGGCAGGGGACAGGTGAAGGCTTTACGGAGGCAGCTGTGTGTTGCTGAGGGAGATCATCTGATAGCTGTGGCAACCTGCCTGCTGGGGGGCACCTTCAGCCCTTTTTTCCCACATGGATATAAGGGAACCTGGACATTTACGTGACAATCAGGAGGGGTGAGAGATAAAAGAGCCTTGGCTAATGTGCCTGTAGATAACTGGGGTGTTTGTGGTCCTGTTGTGCAAAAGGACTTGTCCACTCACTTCTTTAGGTCTTTTCCCTTTGTCCCTGGGTACCCCCCCACCTGTATTTGCACACTAACATAGAGGAATGACACAAACTAGTGCAATCTAGGTAGCATACACAACAGCATGGATCTTGAGAATGGGCCATCATCACACCCCAGGTGGTTGCACCCAGGGATGGGCACAGTCCCCACCTGCATGGCACAGGGGCTGAGCAATGGTGCTGCAGCCATCCACCATCACACTCACCCGGCTGTCCTCACGCATCCTCTTCCCCCTGCACTGCACACTGTCCCAGTAAACCTCCTCCTGCTGCAGGCAGATCCTAAGACATCAGCAGTGCAGAGTCAGTCTGGAAACAAATTCATTCTTCCTTTCACCATATGGATTCAAAATAAAATAAAATAAAATGAAATGTCAGGGAACTGGGAGGCTCAATGAAGGCCAAATGAACACTGATGATGTCTTGAAGACCGTGCAGTCTCAAAACTGCAGCTCTGCCAGTAAAAGGCAGGGATTTGGAGGCAGAACCCCATATTTCCATCGATACCTTATTCCTCCAATTGCTCTCCAACAACAGGTCTAATCTTGGGCAAAGTACCCAATCTTGGCACCTCTGTTTACTCTTCTTCATGTGACAAAGAAATCCTAAACCACTTCACGGGCTTGCATTAGAGTTTCATAACTAATATTTATACGGTTCTTGGAGATCCCTGGCTGGGAGGTACTACAAAAGGGACATCTACATCAAAGGTGCAAATATACACATGGAGTAAAGAACTGGCTTTTGCAACTAGGCTACTGAACTGAGAGCAGCAGTGTGAGAAAAGGTTGCACAACCCGGCCAGGGTACATTCCAAAGTGATACTCAGACCTTACTTAACTAAGGCCTTTCTAGAGGTCAATGGAAATTTCACCTTGTTAAGCACTGGTACAAGGCATTCAGGAACTCATGAGTTTAACCTGGACCCCCTTCCCTAAGTTATCTGATTTGAGTGGGGAATGAAAAAGCTCCACTTAGCATGCGCCAAGCACTGCTTGTTTTTTCACCAGTCATCTTTGTCCTCATACGATCTTGCTCTCTAAATTCCAGAGCTGATCTGGACACTTGAAAGCCTGCAGTCAAGGGTTGCTCTGATTATGCCAACACTCAGCAATCCCACTGGCAGAAATACTTACAGATCTTCGGTGCTTTTTTCCAACTAGGGAACAAGTATATTCTTGCAGTTTAAGCACTGGGGAGGTATGTGGGAGATCTGGATTAAATACTAGCTTCGACAAAACTTTCTTGCAGAAACATCCATAATGCTGAATCTTTTTTGTGCTTCCTTTCTTATATTGCATACACTGCAGTCCTGAGCGTCACTACAAAATTCTGTGCATGGTTTTGGGACAGATTATAATTATGACATACCTCTCATCATACCCATAAGACTAAGAAGCTATGGGGACCTAAGTAATCTTACATTGTGAGTGGGAAGGGAGCTAGGACCCATCTTATATGATATTTCATTTTCCCTAGCATTTTTCTCTGTTTCTCAGTTTTCTATTACCCCTTGCTGTGAAATTGAGGACTGCCAGGGGCTGACACTGAGATGTTTTCCTAGCTGCTAAGTTGTACCTTTAAATAAAAGGGAAAGTGAAGCCAACTTATAAGACCACTCAGGGATGGCGCTGTTCCAGCAGGGATCAGCGGGAATGTGAAGGTGCTGCTTACCCCATGCTGGCCCGGAGCACTGGGGAGCCAAGCAAATAGCTGCCATCACTGCGTGCCGTAGCTGCACCCTACAGACCTGAGACACCCTGTCTAGAGAGGCGGGTAACAAGCCCTCTGAGGGGAGAGTGAAACTGAACTGAAAATATGCAACCAAGCCAAAGGCGGCTGCAAAATTCCTGCTGTCCTTCCTTCTTTTGCTTGTTCTCTGGGATAAGGTCCTGAGGCCATACCCAAAGAGGATGGGAGAACTCATTTAAAAATCAGTGTGGGTGCAGCTGCCTGTACGTTATGTTAACCAAGAGCCCCAGGTGTAGTGGACAGGGCTTTATAAATGTAAATACAATAAAACAGTCGCCTGTTGGGGACTGAAGTAAGCGCATGCCTGGCAAAACAGAGTTATTATGGCTGTACTACTTTCACTGTTGCCTTCTTCAACCAAAACTTTCCTTATAGCATGGGCCAAAGTCTTTTGCCTTTGTAGAGCTCTCCAGCCAATGTTATTATGGCATTAAACAGACAGTATCACATTTAAACACTGAAATTAGGTTTTGCTAGCTTCCAAGCTTTGCCAGAGAAAGACACCACACTATTACTTGAATACAACGAAATGTTTCAAGCAGAACTTTAAAACCTTTTCTAAAGTCTCTGTTTTAAGAAATACCACATCATGACTTTCCATGCTGACAAAACATGCAAGCAATTCTTTGTGAAAGAAGGCTAGAAGTGAATCACTTCCCAAGCAGACTCACTGCTCAATGTCTAGCAGTCTGCTCTTGGCCATGCCAGGCTGTGGATTGCAGATCATTAATGGCCTGTGAGGCCAGAAGACATGATCTCCAGGCTGCACCCATGTCAGGATGCTTACCGGAGGCAGCCCTTTAAGGTGACACATGTGGTAACCCCAGTGCAGGGACCTGGCTTCTCCCTGGCAATGTTGACCTGTTGTGACAGCACATGGCAGCGGCCCACATGCCATGGTCTGTTTGGCATGGTGAGCAGTGACAAAAAGGCTTTGTGCACCACTGGTCTGTGGTATTATGGTCTCAAACTGGGATGTGTTCCCAGTTCTTCTTGCAGCATGTATGCAGGAACTGTATGGGAAGGACAGTTTTAGGGTCAAAGCATAAGACTAGAAATCAGGGGAATTGATTCACTCTAGGGATCAGCCATAAACTCCCTGAGTGACAGGGAAACCAGATACGTCCCTGCTTCACAGTCATGCAGAAAAAGGAAACTTTCCCCTAGCGTAGATCAGGGCTGTAGGAAGTACCTGGGCAAAAACAGATCCTTCACAGATATCCTGCCATTCTCACTGCTGTGCTGCTTCTTTCTGCCCTCCAGAAGAGATGTGCTATAGTATAAAAACATGTCTGGCATTTAATCCAGCTGCACATACAGAGGCAGCAAGAAAGCTTGTGGCTCCCACTGTTCTCCATACCCAGCATTTCCACTTCTAAAGGTACCCAGGTTTTGTGTTTATCTTTCTCAGCGCCTTTCAGTGCATGCTGAGATTTTAATGCCTGGAAGATGTTTTGAGGAACGAGTCTCTCAAGTACAGCCGCATCCCCTCAGGTATCTGCTGGGTCTTCTGTGGGATCAGGCACTTTCCTACTTTTGTCACTGGCATAAGGCTGTGCCAGTGGGATGACTGCTGCAAGGATTAAACTAGGGCCAGAATTTGCTCAAGATTTTGACTACTGAGGCCAGGCCTTAAGAAAAGTGGCAGAAATTTAGACAGGAGGCTGTACCCTTCTTTCTAGGAGCAACATAGTGGGTATCCTGAGCTAGCATGGACTTGAAGGCATGCTGCACACCACCACTCAGCACCACATTGAACAGCACACAGGCACCCAAAGCTGAAACTCCAGGAGAGCTGTGTGATCTCTGTTCTTCCCATGATCTGCCTCTGCAAAACAAACCCACACATCTCACTTTTTATTTCTTTCACAGGGTTTGGAAGAAAGAGGGGAGAAGCAACGTTAGTGTAACCCAGAGCCTCAGGCTGGCGTTGTCGAATCCCAGAGGAAAGGAGCCAGGAAAGGGAAAAAGGCAAGTGGGAGGAGAACCAGGGAGGTGTTCCTGGAATTGTTAGCTGCACATACAGGAAAAAAAAAAAAATTGCACTCTCTTTCTCAGTAGCAGAACAACCAGCAATGGAGATGCTTTGCTGTAAACACTGAAAATATGTATGTCTTTAGTCATATGCCTACAAATGTCCATTCTTGCAACAGTGGCCAAGGAAAAGGTTGATTTCTCATGATTCTGAATTATTTGCCAAACTGTATATTAGACAGAGAGCAAACTGTTAATAACCATTTCCTTCCCCCATCCTCTCCTCTGCACCCAAATATTAACTGTTGTGGAGCCCCATGGTCTCAGCAGTTTTCAGACAGTTCCACTGCCTTTATGTCTTATGCTGCGCCTGGAACTCCCAGGGCACTACACAGTGAACAGTCCATGAAGAGCACCTACACCACCAACTGCTCATTGCAGGGGGGTTGGACTAGATGACCTTTCCAACCCAAACTATCCTATGATTCTCTGATTCTATACTGCTGCCTGCTTCCCAAAGCTGGAGATGTTTAGTAGTAATAGGAGTGGTTCCGAATGATTGACTAGTGAGCAGAGGTATGATACGAATGTTGCCTACCTTTTATTAAAAATAATTTCCAGGTAAGAAATTAAGGACAGGAAGGTTCTTTCTTCCCAAATCATATTTTGGGGGACAGAAAATGCAAATAAGCAGAACAATTCTTTTGGTTATCGACTGATTTTAAAGTTTCTCATTCTTGATTTGTTTGAAGTCCGTCTCCCTTTCTGTGAAAATCATAATGTTACTGCACCATAAGGTTCAATTTTGCTCAGTTTCAAAGAGGAGATTAGTTTCTATCTTGAAACACTTTATGAGAATGCCAAAGACAATACTTGTATGTATTTCACCAGTCTTAATTTTATCTTCTCCAGAATTTCCAGTAATGTCTGTGAAAACTTTGCAGAATCGCCCCTTTCATCTGCTGAAGAAATGCAAGGCCAAGAGCAGAAGCAATAATTTCAGATCCCTCAAAGACATCCTGATTATCAAACATCCTGTTAGATAGGCTAGGTCAAATTTAGCCCTGCTGTAAACTAATGCAACAGGGTTCAGAGTAGTCTGGCTTACATCCACTGGGTATCTGCTTGGCTCTGTTTGCTTAGATAAATGATCTCAGGCAAAATAATATTAATTTGGGGCATTTCTTTATAAAATCAGCCAATTATCTTTCATAGGGGGTTCGTAGGTTTAACTCAAGGTCCACTGAATTCAACACAGGTTCTTTCGTTTCTGTGGGCTATACAAGAAGGCCCTTATGAACACTGTGACTGTCATTTGTCAATTTTCATCTGCTTCTTTCTTGCAGATTTTTAACTTGGTCAAACTTAAATTTCCAATAGGAACTGATCTATCACCTTGCTGAGGTAAGAGTCAAAACAATAAAACAATTTGATTATACTGGAATATTTATGACCCAGTGAAATACGGGTTTAAATTTTCATCTGCCATAGGCTCCCAGTGCAACACTTGATAAGTCACTTAAGACTTGCACCTTATTCTCGCTATATCACTGGAAGCCCCTACGATAAGACCACAGTCTAAATTACAAAGCTGTGTTGCCTCAAAGGCCAGCGAAGGGAGCTGGGAGCTTGAATGAATTACCCTCCTCTATTGCCCATGTTTCTCCGTGGGCTATGGAGAAAATTTACTCTGCTAGCCCAGACCTTCTGCCAGGTGTCTAAGGAGACCTATGAAAAGTCCTGACTTTGACCATTACACAGGGTTGTTTCAAATGTGTAAAGAGATATCTAATATTTAGTTCACACAGTAGCATTGTGAAGATAAATATTAAATACAGTAAATTCATGAGATCCATCCTTCTATTCCAGACAGAGAGGTGGATGGTTAGCTACATAGACTTTAGAAGAAAATTTGAAGTTTGGTTTGAATGTTGGCACAGCAGTTAGACTGGGTCTTTTAAACCTGTGCAGGATCTCCTTATGTTTCAAAATATAAATGAGCCTCTAGAACAATGCCACAACAGTGTTTTGTAGCTAAGATGATTGAAGGTCAGAAGAGAGAATATTACCTCTTCCTACAAGCCTTGCCTGGCTTTAGAAAAACCCATCTTGAGATCGAAGCCTGAGATTAAATCCAAAAGTCCGTGGGATGATTTGTGGAATTCAGTGTAAGCATTTGCAAAATGCTCATGTTTACATTTCTGCTTGCCTCTTGTTATCTTCCATCATGAAATGCAGGTGTTAAAGCACAACTACAACCCTGCCACACTCTTCGTGCTGTTATGAGCTTTTGATCACTTTAATCACTGTACTTATGAGTAGTTTGATCTATTTTTTTCAACTAATTTGACATTCTACAAGGTAAGAAGGTAATTAGTGATGTCTAGTGAAATAATGTTATTTCACTTGTTCCCCCATGAGCTTTACAGTTTGGCTATAGCCGTTCTTAGATAGAAAACAATGCCTCCTTCTGAAAGAATGAGAAGTAAAAGACAATTTTAGGTAACCTGATTACACAGCTTACATTTTGAATTAGTTCTGTCATTGATGCAATGCAAGCAATGAATTTTAGCTTTCCTTTGTTCTGGTAGGTCCAGCTGCTGGAGTAGCCAGTGCTAGTTACCCACCAGGCTCTCTCTTCTGTATGTTTGCTGACCCCTGTACTCTTCATTTGGCAATAGGCTCAGGTACATGGCTAAAAACTAGGTTTTCTTGTTTGGGGCATGGTTTTGCCCCCCTAAGGTGTTTTAAGCAGGAAGTTCTGCTGCTTTTACTGCCTGATCTTACCTGAGTAACTTAGAAGGTACTAGCTATCTAAGTATTATCTCATCGCTCAATTTGTGTGAGTTTGTGCATGCCTTCATAAAAGATAGGAATTGCATCGGAGGGGTAATGCTTTCACCTTTCCAAAGGAACTCACTCCCTGTGTGATCTGACAGTGTTACACTGTGTTGCAGAACAGCACTGGTCCATTGCTCCTTGAGCAGCAAGTCTGACCTTTGTTTAGACAAACTATCTGCTTTCTCTGCTCTCTCTCACTCTGATCTACAGCCACAAAGGAAAAGGAGTGGCCAGCAAAACTTGGAAAACTTAGAAACACATAAGCCTGGGTTTGCTGAGGTGCCTGGAATCCCAGCCTCCGCTGGCGGGCCATGGCTAAATCAGAGCTATCCAGTGCGTTGCCCAGGAGGACATGCTTTTCCAGCCAGCCAGGCAGATTATTTTCTCTGCAAACCAGGCACAATGCACTGCTAGGGGAGGTCTGGATGGTCTGTCCTGCGCAGTGATGGAGGCTGCTTCAGAAGCTCCTTTCCAGGTTTTGATGATCCAGTGCTGGCAGCAGGCTGAAGTCTGGTGCAGGAGAGCGGTGTTGGTAAAGCTTTTGCAATCCCTCCCACAAATGCCCTCTCACCCTTATCTTTTGCAAAGGTCCAGGTAGTCCATCCCTCCCCATCAGCCCACAGCTGCACTACTGTGAAGGAGATGCTATTAGGTCAGTGCTGTACCACAGAGCAGTCCCCTGTGTTGCTTCATGCTTCTAAGTCTAATGATGGGACGGATTCGGATGTGTTGGGATTTCCCTTTCCCTAGTTCGTCTGCAGGGCATGAGCTGCCATGTGTGTCACTGTCCATTAGAAACCGGCAGGAGCCAGATATCACCCAGTAGATTTGGCTGGGCTCAGAGCATGTCCTGGGTTCAGCTACAGCAGTCATTTTTCTCCTTCTTAGTAGCTGGTGCAGTTCTGTGTTTTTGACTTTCAGCCTGGGAACAACGCTGATAACACCGATGTTTTTAGTTGTTGCTAAGTAATGTTTACTCCAGCCAAGGACTTTCGCAGTCTCATGCTTTGCCAGGAAGGAGGGGAAGCTGGGAAGAAGCGGAGACAGGACACCTGACCCAAACTAGCCAAAGGGGTATTCCATACCATCGCACGTCATGCCCAGTATGTAAACGGGGGGAGTTACCCGGAAGGCCCACATCGCTGCTCGGGTCGGGCTGGCTATCGGTTGGCGGGTGGTGAGCAATTGTATCCTCTCCCCTTGTTATTTCACTAATCATTATTATCATTAGTGGTAGCAGTAGTGGTTTTGTATTATACCTTAGTTGCGGGACTGCTCTTATCTCAACCCGTGGGAGTTATACTCTTCCGATTCTCCTCCCCATCCCTCTGGGAGTGGGGGGAGGAAGAAGGGGGAGGGAGTGAGCGAGCGGCTGCGTGGTTCTGAGTTACCAGCTGGGCTTAAGCCATGACAGAGAAGCAGACTGGGAGGCAGGGCATCCTTAGTTCATCAGGATAGCCAGGCCACTGCTCCTCTGCTTTCCACAGTTTCCTTCTCTCCAAGGAGGGCTGATATAGCTGAGAAAGCAAAGAGGCAAGAGGGATTCCAGTCCATCTTAAGACACTTCTGGTCTGAGGACAGGGCAAATGTATGCCACTTCCCTAAACTTCCAAACTTTAGCTTCTTTTTAGAGGTGGAATGGCTGCTCCTTCTTTTATAAATTCCTGCAGCTTCCTTAGCAGGTGCAAAGAGCCTTGTGTGCAACACACAGAGCTCTCCAGAGCATCGCAGGGCTTTATTAATTCACTGCATCTCTATTACAGTTGTGTGCAGAGCTCCCAAAGAGTTTCCCAGGCCTCGTTGTGCAGATGCCAGACTGCTGCCAAACCCAGCCTCATAGGGGTCGGTGAAGGCGCCAAAGCTTCCAGCTGTTCTCAACACCCAGGGAGTGACGCCTCCAATGCTCCTGCAATCAGCTGATGCCAGTAGAGATTGAGTGGGTGCCCAGAGCCGCCCATACGACAATGACCTGCAGTGCCTGACTATTTGGCTTGTATAATGAGGAACAGAACTAGGGTTACCTGTTACCCTGTTGTTACTGTACAGGGTCTAAGTCCTGGTCTCTAGCAGTCATGCGATGAACTGCTGATTATAGCATAAATTTTGTTGTAAATGAATGGCCAGACCCTGCCTGCTCCCCAAGTAATAGTACTTCTTCCAGCAGCATATCTTGAGCAAAACTCTTAGCTTGTCCATTAAAAGGTATCTGAGGGTGGATGGACAGTTGTAAGAAGAGCAGACCAGGATTCTTGTAATTCAAGAGCTCCTAAGAAGTTTGGTCCTGTACTACAGAAACCACATACTTCAAAGGCAACTGCATCTAGGCCACAAGTAAGTGAAGATGGAAAAAAATAAATCCACCTTATCTAATAAATGTGTGGCTGGAAGCATGCGTCTAAGACAGCGATGTATTTCTTTGTGTGAAGAAAAATTAACAGTCAGGTAGGAATCTGCAGTTTTTCATTATAACAAAATCCTGTGTGTGCCTTACATTACGAGAGAGTCCAGGCCATGAGCTGGTGCCTGTTGTGCCCTCACAGCCTTCACTGCAGCCATGTGCTGGAGTCTTTGCTGTGGCCACCTTGCTGTCCTCTCATCTGCCTGCCTTTGCTCTTCGGAAGACGGAGCCAGGCTTCAGCAAGCGCTACATCCACAACAACCCATGCCCAACCTTGGGATATCTTAAATGTTGCATAAAAAGCACGGTGGATTTTTTACAGAGAGAAGGCTTTGCATTTGCTGGCTTCTTGCTGCAATAAATTGGCAGATGAGGCTCTAGTGAGAACAATAATGCACCCACCCTACTGCCTTTGATCACTTATGTGCTCTTTTGCAGCTTGTGAAAGGCTCTAAAAGCTTTCACCAGACAGGGAGTATCACTAGCACTCTTTACCCTAGCTTATTTTTACAGTGTTTGGTTGCTGGAACAATTAATGTTAGGCTAAGTGACCAGTATCTAGTTTGACCCAAAAAGCACCTGATTCCAGACATTTGCCAGCAATTTCAGCAGTGGAGGCTGCCTCAAAGCAGCGCATCCAAACTGAGTGCTTCAATAAACTGCTTAATGGGTGGCATGCTGGGGTGCAATCAATTGACATCAAATGTGCTGTGCCATTTCGCACCAGCTGATGGTCCGCAATAGTGATTGCGTGTATACTGGTACTAGCTGTATTCTCGTGACAAAGTGATCTGTGTTCTCCAGCTTTTTCCTCTACTCAGAGACACGCATGCAAGGGGCTGAGTTGTGGTTCAGTTTGCACAATTGTTTCCACTTGTTAGTTCTCTAGCTATAGTCTCGTGACTGTCTTTACTCTTTGTTAAAAAAGTTTCTTGGCAGCTCAGATGAACTCCCTTGGGAGGTTATCACGAGGTTGTAATTAAAATCACCCACCAAACAGCTGTTTCTTTGGAAGAAATGTATTGTTTCATTAATCTGTAAACCCACAGCAATTAAAATCGGGCTTTGAAACAACAACAAATGCATCCTATCTCTCACCATTTGGCTTGCCATTTCCCATGTGTTACACTTTTCTCAGTCACCTTTTCCTGTGGCGTCTCAGTCACCTTTTCCTGTGGCATCTCAGTCTGAGTGACTGAATTGACAGGTGATCTTTTATGACTTTCAGGATACCTTTGTCTACTTTAGGACTCAAATCTGGTCTCCACTTATTTATGCATCTTTATCTGAAGGGGAATCGACCCTATTTTAATTGCATATGAATGGGATGATAACAAAATGTTAATTGCTTTTTCTGCCCATGCACTGATCTGTATCTAGCAGAATTTGCCCTTGATGATCCTGTAACATTGGCACAATTGCAAACAAATAAACACAGACACGCTACTCACATTAGAAGTATCCAAGTATCTCTCCCATTGTTCCCAGGCTGCTCGATGCTTTTTCATTTCAGCAGCTGCATGCAGCATCACTGATGTGGAACTGCTCAGCACATATGCTAATGCCACATATCCGCTATACTGGTCACCCTTACATGGAAGGTAATGTGGGATTTCTTTTGGAAGAAGATGGTGGGTTATTGTTGCAGGACTGAAACTTTCATTCTCATCGAAGAAACCACCTAGAAATGGCTAACTCATCTACTTCAGACGAATCTTGGGTTCACAATACCCTGTTAAAAGGTAGAGCCGCTCAAACATGTATCCGTCTTCCATAGCTTTCTATGTCCTGTAACATACCTACTGCTGTGATAACTGAGCACCTGTCAAGATACTATATTGCTAGCCATGGAAATGGAAGTCCTCTCGAATTTATCAACAGAGAAACTTACATTGCTGCCTGGCAAGCTTCTCAGCTTTTGTGACTCAACCTTGACCTCTAAGGATCTACTTCTCAGGCTGAGAAAGCAGCAAATTCTCCTTGCAGATTTAATCACCGTTTCCTCTGCTGCGGGTTCTGACTGACAAGATGGTAGAGATATCTTTAGCTCAGACAAAATCATCTGAAAGCAGTTGCTGCTACAAGACATAGAACATACACTTGTTCCCTAAGTTGTCTTTGGCATACCTCATTCCCAAACAACACCCACAGTGAAGTGGAAAACTGCCCGCCACCACCTGAGGCCACCGGCTGATCAGCAATGTCAGATGCTAAGACTCCGGGCCATATTTAAACTGCTGGCCCAAGTGCAAGATGCTATATCCTTGATGTCATTGAGGTTCAGAAGAATGCTTGCAGCCTTGCAAAAAAAGCCGTGTTACAGACACATCAAATTAGACTGCAACCAGAAATCACCAGAGGTGAGTGCTGAAAGATTCCATCTCTTAACATTACATTGTTCCATAATAACTTCCAGTAAATGTGATTTGTCCTGTGCATTGAAATCTTTCTCAAGTAATGCTTTTCACAGAACTTAGGCTTAAGGCATCTCCCGTTCTTTTTCCAGGCGCTCCCAATTTCCCAGAATGTGTCCCAGACCTGCAACCAGTTCTGTTGCTGAGATGCTGCATTTCTCACCTGCTGATTGCAATTAGCCACTGCCAGCTGGGTCTTGGTGAGCTGCTGAAGAGCTAACAAGAAGCGGCATGAGGCCTCAGCAGCGTGTATGCTCTGAATAAACAAGAAACGTGGCGCTGTGTTCCTGAGGTGGCTCCACCGCAAAACAAGGTGCCCACATCCTCATCTATGTGTCAAAGACTGCTTTTGGAGGCTCAGCTTGCTCCTCACGGTCTTACACATTGCCATCATATGTTTGCCAGAAAGGAAATGTGCGGAAATAAAGGTTACTATAGGTAAAAATAAACCCCAAAGGAGTCTTGTTAAGAAATCCTTCCCATCACACCTATCCTCAGGCAGCACCAATCATCACAACAGAGAAGTTACCTCTGATTATGGTTGTTGCCATACCAGGGACACACCAGACGAGCTCTGGAGGTGTGCAGAGCCACCCCTATCCCCTGCTGGATGCTGGGGTCCTGCCAAGCCTGCTGTGTGCTCAGGGGCATTCACATGGGCTCTGAAGCATGGTTCGCAGTAGTCTTTAGGTCATTCTTCACCTATTTGTAAAGAAGCCCATAGTGATGCTGACTAATTTGCTGGGGCCAGGTAGACTTTTATCTCAGATCTCCAAGGGAAATTTTCCAGAAAGCTGTGAAGGTAAGTCAGCCTTCCTCCGTGTGCCCCAGGAAACCACCTCAGCATTCTCTCACATATTCATTAACTGCCCAGTGCAGAAGATGATGCAAGGCAGGCATGCACCATGCCATTCCTGAAAACACCAGTGCATGCCTATTTCAGGGGAGATTTTGTGAACAGCAAGTAGGACCTATAATCCGTACTCTCATAGCAATGGGAGGCAGTAGATGCATCTACTTGGAAATTCTTAACAACTCCCAAGCCAAGGCATTAAGAAAGCATGCACTATTAAGATCTTTCCCAAGACACATGCCTCCCCCTTCTTGCTTAATTAAAAAAACCCCAAACCTTCACAAATTAAAAAGAAAAAAAAGGCAGTCAGGAGGTTTGTATTTAAAACTAGAAAATGGAGCAAGGGTGAACCTCAGACTGAAAGAAACCCCACAACCTCTGGGCCCCAGGGACCTTGGTGGCCTGCAGATATTTAACTGAACTTCGGATACTGCCATCAGGTGTTCAGGACTGGTGCTGAAGTGCACTGTTTTGGGCTGAGAACAGACTTGTCAGGCCTTCCTAGTAGGGAATCTCTGCAAGCTTTCTTTCAGGGGCCTCTTCTCCGCTGTATCTGGACACATGAATACAGAAATAGGATGCCATCCCTGTGAATCCCTGGGGAGTGACCCACCAACACCGCCTCAGCCTTGCTAGGCTCCCTGCTCATAACCCTGGGCAGAAAAAACAGCTGTGGGAGGAGGATTTTGTTCTCATCACTTGTCTGTCTTGTGGGGCCCATCAGTGACTCATGACTTTCACCAACTTGGTGCCATGCTATGTTATACATATTATGTTATGAGCATATATGCCATATATGCTCATTGGCAGGAGCTGCTAAACTGAAAGTCCTCCCTTAACCAGGATTAGTTCACTACTATTTTAGTAATGAGATACTACTATCACAGGAAGCATCCAGCCAGAACCACAGACTTCTTTTACTCAAAGGAAGGTCCTTGCTGGTCCTTCTTATTTGGTTGTTTTACTGAGGGATGTAAGGAAAAGGATAATTCAACTTTCTGACTCTGAATGCAGAGGGTTCAGGATGGTTTTAACCTGTTTGAGATCATGTGCTCCTCTTAAGCACATTCACTGTTGGCATCCACCTCTCCATCCACAGAGTGTTTGCACCCAGTCTTTTCAGAATGACACAAGGGCAACCCAAAATTATTTCATGGAAATGACATTTCCATGGTTACAAATTAGACAGTTTACAACCTCTGTTGTGATCTAAAGGACAGAGGTGTGGAAAGAAATGATCACAAAAACTTGAATCCAGATCACATGCTATGTATGGAAAAAGTCAAACTATAACTTCCTGTAGATCTGTAGAAGACTGTCAAAGCTTGCTAGGCTAAAGGAATTCCTTGAAGGATTAAGCTATGCTACTGTCCACCGTTAGGTTTATAGATGGAGTCCATAGGTTTTTTTTACAGATGGACTCCAATACAGCCTATGCCTGTTGGTAAAAGCATGATGAACTTGGACATCTTCAGTTCTGTGGCATAGCTCTTTTAGTCACATGCCTTAATCTGGGAAGTTGCTGTAGCATCCTCATTTCAGTTGATATAGAGGATCCAATCGAGAAAAATGTAACAATTCATTCAGCAAGTCAAATTTTTTTACTGGTGGATTCCACACTTTTCTGAATTTGTTCCCAGGGGAATCACAAAGGCGTTTGACCTTTCTCCAGGCCATTCAGCTCTTTGGAATGTGCTGTCAAATTATTTGCCCAGAGCAGCATTACAGGAGAGGCATCCATCAGTTCACTTCCTTGTCAGCCTTCTCTTCTGAGGGATGCATTGCTGATGATGAGTCATAAAGACATTGATTTTAAACTTTGCTTTGAATTATAATTGCATTCATATGATTACATAGTGGCTCCCAGGGATCTACTGAGTTCTTAACGCCTTGTTCTTGATGCCTGTTCTTCTCAGTTAAGTACTATATAATGTATAAGATGACCTGGCAATTTTTTATTTTTATACTCATTGCTTTTGGAGAATTATGTCTTACATCTGGAAAATAAGAGTTAATATTAAAAAAAAAAAAAAAGCTTTTTTTTTTTTTAAATGGTAGTCTTTGTTTTTAAAAATCCAGTGTAATGGTTCAGTTGGGTGAAACAGTGTATTATAACTGAAGGTTAATATTCATATCGAGTTAATATGTGAGGAGTTCCCTTCATGATTTGAGATCCCAGTGTCCTAAGTTGCTATAAATCTAAAACAGTGGTTAAAAGGATATAAATAGAAACACATACTTATGAGTGAAAATGAGGTGCAAAGACTAGTCACCAGGACTGTGGAGTGTCAGGCATATCTTACAGTCTATATTGCTGTGGACTCATATATTTATATAAATGCTTTCTGGCTGTTCTAGAAGGCTGCTACTATTATTGCTACTATTACTACTATTATTATTACTATTATTACTATTACTATTATTATTGCTGTTATTATTACTACTATTATTGTTATTGTTATTATCATCTCACACTTTGTCTTCCCAGAGTGAACTCTCCTTTGTATACAGTTCTCTTTGACTTCATTCTGCTCTGCTGGTCTCTACCTACAGAGTTCTTGGCTAGCAGGCAACACCCCATGAAGCTTCCTGAAGTCCTCTTAACTGATGCAGGAGTCTTGCAGTTTGGAGGCAGTGTCGTTTTCATGCACCAAGCAGTGTACCACCAACATGATCTGCCATTCAGAGTGAGAAGGTGAGCTGTTTCTCTAATATAGGTCTGATGGAGAAGGAGATGAAAGCTTCAGGAACATGCCAATGTCCACATTTTATGCTATTTGATGAGAATTTTATGTTCTGGATGGACATTGACTGACCCTCTGGTAAATAGAATGCAGTCTTCACTTGCATAGTTTGTCTTTAGTGATCATGAAGCCAATAAGGAGCTGCCCCAGTGTTGTGGTCAAGGAAATAAAGCACTGTCACTTTACAGAACTGACATTAAGAAATCTCTCTTACTAGCCTTACATTCAGCCACTTTTCCGTTAATTTGCTAAGTCAAAACAATAAAATTAAAATACCAAGGCATCAGTGAGGACAGCAAGAGACAGGGGAGAAGCTGACCCATGTTAGAACTTGATGAGGTCTGGTCTCTCCAGCTTGTTCACTTACTGCTCCCTCCCTCTCTTTTCCATGTTTTTTTCCTAAGTACTTTGTATTATAAGCTGGTGAGAGGTGGGAACCAAGATCTTCCTACGGTTTAAAAGCAGACAACAGGATTACAAAATGTGATTGTCACAGCCAAAAAAACCCAAACAAATGAAAATCCCGTCTCTTTGCTCAGCAGCCTTTAACAGTACTTTGAATACGATCAAAGTCAAAGTTGGTCATTACAACCTACATGAAATAGGCTGGGTTTGGTTCAACTGGCCAGTGCTTCTCAGTAGCCTGCTAGACTCTTGCCGACAGTTTCTGACCCTGGCAGGCAAAAGCCCCATGGGGCTGCTCTCTGTTCAGGCAGACAAGTAACGGGACATAATACAGGGGATGGTAAAGGTGCCTGAACCTACTGCTCTGTTTGGGCTGAGAGGACTCTCAGTTCGTGGTTCTAGAGCTATTAAGTTTTCAAGTGCTACATAAATGCCAAGTATTGTATTCCTGGGGCTAAAAAGAAGGCAATCTTTCCTTCTTCTACAACTCTAAGGTCAAGGTAAATGTGACTGTTTAGAAACACTGCAGTCCTGAAGCCCCTGGGGGATTTTAATGTGTTTTATAAACTTGTTTCCAAACCAACCCATTAGGAAAACAAGATATTTCTCCATAAAAGCCTTTCTTTTTCTCTCTTCAGGGACAGTACTGCCTGCCTTACAGTGCTTTAACTCAATAAGAATCATCATTTTTATAAACAGACCCTTTTTCATGACTTGCTTGATCAACTTGGGAAGGCAGTTTTTAAGAAGTTATAGTCATACACAGGAAAAAAAAAATCACATCTTACTCCATCTGTTGCAGTCAGAGATGTAATAGAAACCATGTCCTTTCTCTGAAGGTAATGCATAAGAAAAAATACAGACATATGCACTTGTTTTCCCTTCACGCTCAGCTGCAGTTATGCAATATTATGGAGGTAAAGGAACAAGGTCTTTCATAATTTGATTGCAGAGCTAAAGCTTTTTTTTTCCTTGCAGCAGTTTATGGTGGGAGATGCCAATATTTACCCAAGGCTTCGCCTGTATCAGGAGGAGATTTCAAGCTGGTGGCTTTTGAATACTTAAGTTGGGACAAAGAGGGCCTCAAGGACAGGCAACCCAAATAACTGCAGTGAGCTATGGCAGCACTGGGAGCCAGTGGGGTCTTACTGTGAAATGAAGCACAACAGGTTGTTCAACAGTGGATCAGCTCTGGGGAAGATTAAAAGATTTACTTACATTGGAGATCTTAATTGCCTGCCTTTGTCTTTATATCCAGGGGGTGGCCTATGTACATCAAGCAGCTTTGGTTTACTTTTTGTCTCAGTACTGGAGTGTCAATAATAATACCACTGATTCCTCTTAACTGTTGGACCCTTATGGCAATATAAATTAAGCAATTTATACAATTCTCTGAGACTCATACAAAAAAAACTTTATGGATAGTCATATTTTTTAATTACTTTAAAAACAAGTGTCAAAGCATTACAATATTTTTTTTCTAGGGAAAGCCAAGGTGACTTTGACGTCCTTAAAAGCCAAAATGTGCCAGAGGAGGCAATGAAAATTACCTGAGGCATACACATAAAGGAACTGCTCTAAATGAACAGGAGAAGACCCCATTTGCTGACTCTGTCAAGAGGCTGAGAGTCAGATAGAAACCTCAGGAAACTTCTGAGTGTTACAAAGTGACTGCAAAGTGATTTCAAGCACTCTCACTGGCCTCAGAAAAGTCTCAGTTATTCACACATGCCTCTCAACCAGAAGCGAGAGCTCTCTTCCCCCTCCCCTCCTCACACAGGTAATTCAAACATGTACAGTATTCAGTCAAATAAAGATTGAGTGCAGAATTTAGGTAAAAGAAAACAAACAAACAAGCAAACAAACAAAACCCAAAACAAAAACAACAAACAAAAAAACCTTGTTCTGAGTCAAAATTGTCTCTAAGCAGTGTTGCCAAACCCAGAGTTCTGAGAGAGATCCAAACAAGAGGGAGTTTTGAGACTGCTGTTTTACAGAAAATGTGGTGCCACACACCCCACAGAAAGAAATATGTGTGAGAGGAAATATCAGCTTATCTGAGAATTACTACTACTCAAACATGCCTTTTGTGGGCAGGAAAGGGACCCAAAGTCTGCAGATTCAGCTGCTAACAGAATACCTTAGGCAGGTATGTTACACTCCATAGGAATGGACTTTGCACCACAGCATGGATCTAATTCCATTCCAGCTCATGGGAACGGAGGGTTTTGGTTCTCTCTGAAACAGATGTTACCAGCTTTCTACAGACCCTTCAAGTGGAAACCTCAGTTCCTAATGACGGTTGAAACTTTTACAAAGTTTGATTGAGAAAAAGGACATACATGTGTAGTTTCTTCCCCTTTTTCACCCTTTGCAGGTCAGACCGCTGGGGAGGGAAGTAGATTATTCTGAGCTTGAAAACGATGACTAAAACGCTAAAATGCAAACATACTTTTAGAAACTTACTGGTTTTGGTTGAGCTCTCACTGTGTCAGCAGTGGATTCTCTTCTGCAGGTGCTGGTGCAAGTGAAGTTTTTTGATAAGGAATTTTTTTTTTCTGTGCAGTGCTATTGTTAACAAACAACTCCAATATTCATCACTTTGAGAGAAAAAGCATTAACTGTGGGGGTGTGCAGCAAAAAGGAGCAATAACAAGAAAAGCATCTCTTTATTTCTACAAACCGTGAGACAAAATGCATGGAGAGGAGGAGAAGGCATTAGCAAAGGGGAAATAGGAAAGAAAGAGATTAAACTAGCTGCGCTGGGTATGGTTGCTGGAAGAGACTGTATGTTATTCTCAAACTATAAGTCAACTATCTCAAGAGCAGAGCACATCACTCAAATTCCACAGAGATTACTGGGAACTTCTCTGGGAAGTTACCGATGACATGGTGAACAAAAGGGGAAATATTAGATCCTTATTACAGACTGCAAACAAGTAGTGTTCTGAGTAGTAGTGAATGCTGAGTCAGAAGATTACCATGGGATGTGTCTTTGATGTAATGGGGATGTAAATTAACACATCCGTTAGGAAGAAACTTGTGAGTCAGAGAGAGGGGTCTGTGTTTTCCCAGTAATACTTAGGATGCAACAGCCACCCGACATCAGCTTGTTCAAGTTGGCATGTTTTACGCATCTCCTTACTCAGTTTCCCTCAGTTTCCCTTAAATGACCCATTCAAGGTTACTCAAGAAGCACATGAATATCTAGTTCTGAATAACTGAAAGACTCCCTACCTCTTAGCCAATTTCCTTAACTACAAAATTGTCCTTCGTGTGTGAAGCCTTGTTTTACAGCAAATCCTGACCACAGTTCTACTTTCCTCTACCATGCCATCAGCCCAGCTGACTGTTTCCCTGTTGCCAATAAATTCCTGATTGCATTTATCACATTATGATATTTTTGCTTCCTTAGCCAAACTCTTCAAATTGCTCAGCTTACAGCACAGCCACAGCAGAACAACCTCTGCTGCCATTGCTGGTCCCATTTCTTGCTTTCTGAGGTGCAGACGGAAATCTGACCTTCACCTTGGAGTGATTTCCCATTCATCATCAAGATGAATGGCTGTCGATCCACCCTGTGCTGCTTAAAGAGGTGCCTCGCAAGTGACTCTGTGCATACTTCCCAGCTGCACCAGCAGGACTGCTTCTCTGCAGTGTTTGCATTGGGTGAATAGTGCTCATAATCTGAGACTTAACGTCAAGTATTTTCTGCAAGGGAAATAAAAATGTCAACAGGAAGTGAAATGTGACCTGATTAGCAGTTAGACCTCTGACTCTGCTTCATTTTTGACTGATGTTGTGTTTTACAAGGATAATAATACCACTGATTCCTCTTAATTGATGGACCCTGATGGCAATATAAATTAAGCAATTAATATGATTCTCTGAGACTCATAAAAATAAACTGTGTAGAGAGATAGTCCTATTTATTTTTTGAATTACTTTAAAAAAATAATGTCATACAAAGCATTACAACAATTTTTTTTCTGGGGAAAGCCAAGGCGACTATGACCTCCTTAAGAGAGCCAAAATGTGCCAGAGGAGGCAATGCAAGTGATCTGCCACAGACCAGGGCAGTTTATGGTAACCCAAGCTGCCTGTTGTCTGGGGAGTTCTGCAAGCCCTGATTTTCATTTGTTTTGTTTAAAACAAAACTAACCAAAAATAATTACTGTTTCACATTTAGAGTCGTGCCTGGAGGCCCCATTTAGGATTGGGAGTCCTTTGTGCTAGCTAAGAGCAAACACAGTGGGAGAAACAGGCTCTGCAGTAAATGGCTCGCGATCTGATCCCTGATGCTTTTAATGGTTTCTTCCATGGGAGGTGGATTTAATAGTTAATACAAGACCAGTGTGACCTTGAGAGATGCCAGCTTGAAACCAACGGGAGTTTTCAGGAGAGAGCAGGAATTCTGGGAAAGCAAAAATTTAGAGGATTTGCAATACCCAAGTGATATGAAACAGTATTTACAAACATTTACAAACAGGCTGCTGTTGGATTCAATCATGTTTGCATCCCTCCATGCTTGCACTAATGGGCTTCCTGTGACTGATATATTCTCCGTGTTTCTCATTTGACTTCTGGTTTCTGAGCAGTCAGAGTTCATACTCGAAAGCTTTCCTCCGCCACCATGAAAGCTCAGCAGTTGTGTTAATAGAGGCTGAGATTCTCTTGTAGTGTCTTCAGGTGTAAAGAAAACAGCTTGTTCACCCAGAGGCGCTCAGTGCTTGCTGTTCTTTAATTCTCTTTGAAAAGTTACTCCCTGACACCGGGAGCAGAAGCCACACCACAAATTACAGGGAGTGAATAAAGCAGGATTGTTGCACACGCCGTCTCCTCCCTGCCTTTGAAATCTGAGAGCTGAGTAATTCGGAAAAGGGACTTGACTTCTTTTAAAATCAAAGCGAAACAGATGCCTGTTTTCTGACTGTGATTTGAAATGCCTGCAATAAATGTTCCTGCAAGCCAGGCAACTGGCTGCTGGTGCCAGAGGGAGAGTTACCACAGCCCCGCCATCCCACCCCTCCAAAAGTGGAAATGGGTGAGGGGTCCCTACATGCACATCCAACCATGCTGTATCTGACTTCTGGTCAAATGACAGGGTGCCAGGGAAGTCCTATGAGAGACCCCCTGGTATCAGCTGTGTGACTGGAACACGGAACACATCCTGCCCCTTCTCTCCCTGCAGGAGAAGGGAGGTGCCAGGGTGCATGGTTTTGTATGCCTCAGTGACAGCCCTGTGGCCTCCCCTCGCAGCCACGTGGGCTAAGGCAGAAGAAAGGCTCAATAGTATTGACTAATTAGACAGGTACAAGGCAGGAGGAGGTGGTAGCACACCCAGCACTGCCCTACGTGTGACTGCAGAGGTACCCAGGCTGGGGGAGCCAGGTCTTGTTGCAGAGGCTATTCTGTCACAAGGAGAGGAGATGCTTTAATGGACTCGGTGATTTCTCTGTCTCTAGGGAAAAGGCTGGGAGCAAGACTGGAAGCTACCCAGCTGGGCTGGGGCTCATGCACCATCTAGCTGCACTGCAAAAGCTGAGTCAGGAAAACAGCCCTGAGGAAGCAGCAGCAGCATCTCTCTCCTTATGCCACCCTGCACCAGGGCTGTTGGGATCCTGGGCTGACCTCAGTGATGGCGTTTATTTGCCCTGCATTATTTGTCAAAGATAGTTAGCACAACACAAGCTGGTTTTATTATACAGTGCAACCTGCGACTGACACCATTTTTACATTCTACATTGACATTTCCCATTATCTTTTTCTTCTCCATCTCCCCTTTTCTACATGGACAGAATAGAAAGCCTTACATCATGCAAACTAAGCAGGATAACTACCTCCCTCGCCCCACCCTTATTCCTAACTAGCTGCTGTAACTAGTCAGTCTTTGCAAACAGTCATTGGAGCAGAGGAGAAGTTGAATTGAATATGTGTAAGGATGCAACTGCCACGCTGCACTGCACTGCAGGAGCTGCTGAAAGGCAATGATGTCCTCCATCTTCTTGCTCGGAATTATCCTGGTTGGGTGACACAGTTTTGTGTTTCTGACATTTCAGAGGAAACAAAGCAATACATTTATCAGAGGGAAACAACTGGGTATTAGGGGTGTTTGGTGATCCCAGTTCATTTCCTTCAGGCACCTGGGGCTTCCTGCAAGGCTCTGCATCATGAGTTAGAAATGGCTGAGAGCATGGCTTTACCACCACCACAGTGTCTGCACCTCAGAGCACATGCCCAGACACTCAGGCCCAGAAGGATTAGGGCTGTGATTACTTAGCAATCTGCAGGGCTTTTTACGATGGGTATAGCATCACATCTGTAAGGCTGTACTGATCACTTTTTTCATTTCCAGCCCTAGCTTGGGGCCCCTGCACCACTGCTACATCAAGGCGCATTCACACAACGGCAGCCCATGCGCCTTGCTAACACGCAAATGGCATTAGTTTCTCCTGGCAAGGTTTGTTTAATTTCTTCAGAAGTTAGTTCCATTACAAGAGTATTCCTTTGTCATCAGTCCAGCTTCCATGGTGCATTGCAAAACATACAGGTAAACATACCTACACTGTACAGGCTTTCAAAATTCTTTTGTTTCTCGAATATTGCTCATTCGTGTGCAAAGTTAACAGAGTGGTGAGAGATGCTGACATGCACACTTTGTGCTTGAGGATAGACAGGAAGGACTGGGAGAAGCCAGAGAAACAAATGCTGTATCACATATAGAGGAAGCCCATTTTTCATTTTACATAAAGCAGAAATTAAAACAGGGAAGTCAAATACTTACAAATTAGGTATATAGTTACTATTGCACATGCATCTTTAATCTGGCCATTTTGTACTTGTGCATTTCTTACACACACAATTTAACACTTATAACTTTACAAAAGCAAAACAAGACACCTTTCATGAGTCTTCAGTCTGCCTCTGCAGTTTTCCAATATAGCTGAAACCTGCCCAAAAAGATGCAACCCAAACAAGACTCCTTTGGCAAGGTTCCTGACAAGCCAAAATGGCAAGTGCAGCATCAAGCCACCCTAGCGTGAGTTCTGGCTTTGCCCACACGCATGTATTGCCAAAGAGGTGGTTGGGTCTAACTCATACAATGACAAAAATCAAACATAGAAGACAAAAAGCATGCTTTTCAGGGGCGGATGTGAATGATGTCATAGGAATGACTGAATTCATTACATTTCTGCTCTGTGAAACTTTCCCCACTCCATCTTTATGACAACTTATAATAATTCAAAAATCTTTAGATTAATGCCAGCTCCTAGCACAAGGATACGAGATGTCAGTAAGAGCTCTGTTGCTGGACTGCCTGAGCAAGGCAGAAATTGCATTCTCAGCTTTCTGAGTGATGCCTCCACCTTGCAGCAGAGACAACGCTAGTGGTACTGCGGCCTTGTTGTGGGCATACAGAAAGCTGCAGTTGGCACAGCTTTCATCCAAAAGGCATGGAGACCGTTGCTATCTGCTTGTTACTGTGTGTGGGGCAGGGCACCTTTGCTGGTCACTGTGACCTGTAGAGAGACGAGATAGCAGGAGAGGCTGGTTTTGCTATCTTTCTCCCCCAGCTCCCCATCGGCTCTGGAGCCGTGGGGTTGTTAAATGGCTTTGCGGAGCACAGTCAGCCACTGTCCTTGGGATCCAATGGGAAATGCGGGTTTATGCTGCTGCTCCCCAAGCTGCTCTGGGCTCTGTGTACATGTTGATTAGACAGAGTGGCACTGACCCAGAGATCACTGGGGGCTGGACGAGGTGACCTTTAAAGGTCCCTTCCAACCCAAACTGTTCTATGATTAAGCATCACAGCTATTACTGAGGGCATATTGAATTGCTACTACTTGCAGGCTGAGAGACCATGTCTCCTGCTAGGCTGTGCTCTGTGGCAGCATTTTTCAGAGCAAAGCTCTTCTACTCACCACTACTGGTGCTGCAGTGTTAAAAATGCTGTTTATAAAGTAATGCAGATGTCCTAGCAATGAGTCCCTTAACTGCTGGGCTGCAGCATGCAGCAGGGGCTTGAACACTCCCCCTCTTCCTCTTTTTTATCTGGGAGATACGGAAGGAAATGTCAAAAAACTTCTTTTGTGTCCAAACAAGGGGTCACAGCATGGAAAAGGCTAAGAAACCCCAAGGTTGTCTTTTTGAAAGCTAATTAGCAGCTAATGGAATCTGGGCCAGGGTATGGATGGACTGTCTACATACAAAGACCTACCTGTGCTGATGTGCTGCAAGGAGGCCCAGTGAAACACCCTTGCTCTTCATAGACACTGTCCCCTCTCTGAGTACTGCTAAATCAACTTGTCTGCAGTGTCAGCCATGGGGGATTATCTATCCTTCCCCACAGTATGCCACCTGGGTGGAGCAGGTGGGAGGAAATGCCTGCAAGATGAAACATAGGAGCCAAAAACTCAGGACAGAAGATTCCTGTGCTCCCCCAGTGGGGGGGCATTCAGAGTTAATGTGTTTGTCTTCCCCAGCCACCATTACACGTGGTGGAGCCCTGCTCTCCCGGAGATGGCTGAACACCTGCCTGCCAACAGGAAGTAGTGAATTAATTCCTTGTTTTGCTTTGCATGTGTACACAGCTTTTGCTTTACCTATTAAAAAGTCTTTATATCAACGCATGAGTTTTCTCGCTTTCACCCTTCTGATGCTCTCCCTATCCCAATTCAGGGTGGGGGTGACCAAGCATCTGTGAGGGGCTGAGATGCCCACCAGGGTTAAACCACAACACCAGCATTTTTATTTTAGGTCCCATCCACATTTACTTGAAGCCATCAGTCTGTTGATCTGGGCCCCCTCTGGATCAGGCCCTTTCATTGTCCTTAGTTCAAATTCATCAGTGAGGACCCTCACCAGCAGCCTCTCTCATTACCTGTGGAGAAGCCACAGAGATTTACAGGAAGGCAAAGGAGCAGGTTTCCCAATTCCTGTGTCCTGTCTCGGGGTTCATGGTTGAAGGGAGAAATTTTGTGGAGACCCTTCTATTGAGACTTTAGACTAACCTCGTTACCATGAATTACAGTTCCTTTGTAAAGTGGGACTGCATGTTAGCTCTCCAGCACAGAAGAGGGTTTTTTCTATGGAATTAATGTTTCCTAATTATTCCAGCACTGCCCAGAGGACAATCCCTTTTGCATAAATATGACTGACTTTTACATTCTCTAGCTACGCTAGGAAATACTCCTGACCTGGGAACCTTTATTTCCTTCGGAAAGTCTGCGTTTGCTTGATCATGATTTTTCTTTTTGCATCTGGCTAGGGCAAAAGCCAATGGAAAAGAAACACCTCTAGAAAAATCAGTGGGGTAGTTTTCCAGTGGGGTACATGAGAAGTCTAATTATGATCTATTGGTAGTGGTGAGTATGTATGTAACTGTATTCTAGAGGGTTAACACAGACAGCATGTAGTGTGTCTTTCTTGAGCAGAAAGCAGCAAATCCCAGTGGCCTTACTTGCCCTCCTAAATAATATATCATTTTAATGAATGATTTCAGGAGAAGCTGCCCACCCTGCTGAAGTTATTCAGATGCTGTTGTCAAGAACAAGCTTTGGCATCAGGGGCTGTGGACATGATAGCTGGAACGTTGCTGCTTGTGATATTTAGTCAGGCAGGTCACAAACAAGTAAGCACTAATTCCTGGGGTTTTTTCTTTATGATGATTTTTTTATTATTATTATTTATTAGGAGTGGGGGAACACAATAACAACTTTGGGGCATTTTTAAATTAAACAACAAGGGTGAAAAAGAAAACCAAACTGAATGCAAGTGATTGATGCTGCTTATTTGCTCGCATGTTGCCAAGGAGCTCCAAGGAGAGCAGGGAACAACCAATAGCAGGCAATGGGGGTGGAGGAGACCTTTTTAATTACATCACATCATTTTTCAAAATAATATTATTTTATCTCTCACAGGATCTTATATAAACTTCTCAGAAACACATCATGTTATATCTTTGCATGTGGATTGCCTGCTCAGCTATGGTTAACCACTGACTCTGCGTTTAGGTGTGTGTTTAGATAGGCTGTGTTGTCACTCTTACGCTGTTGGAAAGTCTAGAAGAGATAGGAAATTGGAAAAGACCAACATGAATGAGTTCAGCATCCAAGGATCCCACATTTAAAGCTGTCAGAAAACCCCTCCATCTCAGCAATGCATGAGCAGGACGAGCAGAGCAATGGCCAGCACAAAGGGCTGCAGCCACAGATAGGAAAAGAAGTCAGTTCTGTCACTGTAGAGATGTCCCCTCCCTGGGGAACTGGAAGGGTCACACTGCGTGAGAGCAGGCCAGGCAGAGGTGGAGAATGGCCAGGTGAGATGTGGGGATGGTGCACACAAGCTACACTGGTTGTGCTGGAAACTGTTATTTCCCCATCTGCTCCTGAGAGGTGGAGCAGTTGTTACACAAAAAGCAGAAAGATCCTCTTATTCATCAGTGAAGCAATAGAGCGACAAGTTAGCTTTGGTGTTAGGTGTTCCTCATGGTGCTTCACTGCAGCTGCCGCAGGCTCAGGAAAGAATCAAGAAGGGAAATCCTTCCTCCTGGCCCTACCTGGGCTGGAGCTTACCTGCTGTGTTAGATGATGTGTTCTTCAGATTGTGCACCATGATATGGTCCTCACTGTGACAGGCACTATTCAGTCCAGTATACATTGAGCCCTCCTGCTGCTTAGGCAACTTTTCACATTAATATGTGCATCTGAGCAAAAGTTTCAGTATTTCCAGGGGATCTCCTCTCTCAACCATGGGAGGCATGCGTTCAGGTAGTAGCTGCCCTGGCAGGATGAAGACCTAACTTGGGATACAGCCTTACCAAAGGAGGCTATATGCAATGGATGGCTGTGGGAAACAAAGTAATAGCTCTTAAGGAAGATACTGAGACCTGAATCATGCAATTTAGATTCTGTTGCGATTAATCCACGGAGACATGCTAGGGTATGCCCCAGAACATCCCAAGTTTCTGCGTTTGCAGTGGTCCAAACCAGGTGCCTGCCCAGACCGTGTCATTGTTCACCATCAGCCAGCATGGCCAGGTTTCCCTTGTGTTCAGAAACAGGGACTGTGGAAAGGAGGTGGCAGGGAGGCGTGGGGTCAGAATGCGGTGGAGCAAATCTGGAGCTAGCAACTGGGAACTGCTGACCAGTTTGGTAATACAGACACAGTTTAGAAACTGGGGCTTCCTGCAACTACACCAGCATCAGCTTGTACTTAAATGATCAAGCCAGTGTGGATCCACAGGAAACCTTACAAAGAAGACTGAACACAACTCATTCCATGACAACTGTCTGTGCCTACAGAAGATGCCACGCTTCTCAGAGAAGTATTCAACGCAAGCTCCGTGGCTGCAGAGGAACCACAGCGACACTCACAAAGGAACTTTAGTGGGTGGGCAGGAAGAAGGCAGCGGGCATAGTTTTATTGCCCTCTCCTGTCCAACAAAGTATTTGCTGGGGGAGGCTCTGTTATTGCTACCTCCACCAAGTGAACCGCAGGTCACTTACCACTCTGTGTGGCTTATGGGTTACCACTCAAGGTAAGCAGGAGGAAAAACATCTCATGGCTCTGTCTAAGGAACACTCTGTTTAGGGACTGAAATGATTTTTAACCAGCCCTAATGCAAAGCCTGGAGAAGATACCTGTAACAAGAAGAGAGCAGTTGGGGTCCCAGCTCTACTTGTTTGTGAAAGAGAGATGTACCTTTCTTCTCACAGTCAAAGCCAGGTGCCTTTTTTCCCCTCATTTCTCAGGGATAGGCCATTTCCTTCCACACATTCCCAAAATAATTAGAGGAGAGAAAAACATTTTTTTCTGCACAGCATGTTGACACAATGCCAAGATACTGCTAAGGCCCAAAATCAGTGCAGAAATAAGCTTGATATGTAAGACCTGAGGCCCTACTATCTTCACGGCTCCACATTACCATGAGTGTCTCCAAGTAGAAGCTTGATAATATATCAAACTCTACTAACAGATGATTTAAAAAGCAAAAAGCCATACAGGTCTGATGAGGAAGATGTACATCTCCCCACAGACCACTGGAGAAAAGAAAAATAAAGGAGTGGAGTGGAAAAGATTAAAATGGAAACTGAGTGGCAAAATTGGGGTGAAGAGAAGTCCCCTCATTTCCTTGGTGGTTTTATGTCTGTAGAGTCTGCTTTTGCAATGATTAATATAACAAACAAGATACTCACAAAAAGACTCCTAATGCTCACTGATCAGAAGTATAATGACGTGGAAGCTGCAGCTGTTCCAGTGGATTTCTGAACAGCAGGCTCTTGTTGAATGAGCCCCATGATTATTTATCTCCATCATGGGCTCTTTATTCCAAGGTATTTGTTGTCTTCCCTGCATTTAGACAGTCTGTCCTTACACACAGAAAGCTCCGATAATGGATTTTTTTTTATTAGCCTCCTCTTCCTCCTGCTTCTACAAACACAATGCATCCCCAAATCACTGCATTATGAAAGGGAAGGCGCTGCCAGTGTTTTAACAAGGGCCTCCCACAGCATTCTCCCCCATTAGCCTCATAAACACAGGGCAGTGCTGGAGCATGTGCTGCAGAAAGAAGGGTCAGGAGACTATTTATTCTCCCCGTTTAAACAAAAATGCTTTCTCCTGAGCAAGGAGAGAAGCAAACAAATAAATTAAGCTGTGCCTTGATGGAAGCATTTATACTGTGTCCTTGGGAAATGTACTGAGTGTGGGGATAGTGCAGGCCAGTGTTTAACTTGGCTGATTTGAAATGGTTTGTGTGTAAGTGGAGACCTTGCAGGGGCATTGTGCAGCTTGATTTTTTCTTCTTTTTTAATATCTTGTGTTTGGTGCAATCTGCTCTGTTTCAAGGTAAAGTGTTCATTCTTTGGAGTCACCCTGTGACAGCGCTGTGAGCTGGAGTCACAGGCCTAGGTGTGTGCAGAGAGAAGACCAGAGGACTAGTTGCGGTTGCTACAGACCTGTGACCTGATGCTGAGGGAATGCAGTTTCCCCATTTGCCAGATAAGGATGATGTTTGTGCACCCACTTCACAGCTAATGTATTACTGCTTGAATTGGCAAATATTTTTACTATTTTCTTGAGACCCACTGTAGGCAGGCATGGCTTATCACAGTCACCTCAAACAGGAGGAAAAACTCTAAGACAGTGGCTTCCGGCTGTGTCACCAGCCATTCGGTTTAGCACTGCTGTGAATCTGCACACTCGGTCCAGTTGAAGACTGGAAGTCCCACTCGAGAATTCAGTGGCTCAAAGCAGAACATACTTAAAGAAAAAGCTCCTTGGATAGTGTGAACTGCCATAGCACTTCTGATGTCTGCAGGGTTATCGTGACTTGAATTGCCGAGGTGAGTATCTCCAGAGAGGACGCCTTTAACACCGGAGCGGGGGGAAGCACAGCGTCCAGGAGCCTCAGTTCGGAGCGACAAGAGCGACCGAGGGAGCCTCAAGCCCTCGACAGGACTCGCCCAGGAGCCGGCAGCTCAGCTGACGCGAGCAGCTGACTCACAGGGGGCGGCGCCAGGAGTGACGGCACCAGCCCTCAGTGGGGAAAAACCCACCACAGGGAGCGCGGCGAACAGGGCGGGCAAACAGGGCGTGGCACGTCAGTCAGGGCGTGGCGCGGCAGTTGGCGCAGGCAGGGCGAGCGGGCAGCGAGCGGGATGGTGAGCACTCGCCTCAAGACCAGGGCCCGCTCTGGGAGCTCTGCCCCGGCGGTGGCCAGCGTAGGCACCCAGACAGAGCCGATGAGAGGGGAGGCTGTGGCGCAGACCTCGGAGTGTAGAAAGTGCCTCGACTGGTCTCTTGAGGCGAGGGTGCGCAATGGACAGGGCTGCACTCGGTGTGCCGTGGTGGAGGTCCTCCTGCAGCAGGTGGCTGAGCTGCGGGAGGCTGTTGGAGAGCTAAAAGATGCCAGGGAAGCTGAGAGGAAGCTGGGCTGCTTGCTCCACGCCCAAACTGCGCAGGGGCTGCAAACGTCCAGCACTGCTCATATACGAAAGAAGGAGGGCAGCAACCCAGGAAGCTGGGAATTAGTCACGAGGAAAACGAACAAAAAAAGGAGGAAGAGGACAATTAACGACAAGGGGCTTCCTCCTAAATCTGATGTCCCCACCCAGAACCGCTTCGCAGTTCTGCAGGGGACTAATGAGAAAGCACCCACCACACCTAATGAGCATCCTGCTGATGCACCAGTAAAGAGGATCACTACTGGTGCCTCCAAGAAAAAGCAGAGGGTCATAGTAGTAGGGGACTCTACTTTGAAAGGCACAGAGGCACTCATCTGCTGGCCTGATCCAGTCTCGAGGGAGGTGTGTTGCCTGCCAGGGGCTCAGATCGGGGATGTTGCTGAGAGGCTGCCTGCTCTAGTAAGTCCTGCTGACTATTACCCCCTTCTAGTGGTCCATATGGGTGCTAGAGATATAGATAGCAGTAGCCTGGAGAACATGAAGAAGGACTACAGAGCCCTGGGAGAGGTGGTTAGGGGCTCTGGAGCTCAGATAGTTTTTTCATCAATTCTCCAGGACAAAGGGGAGGACCTTAAAAAAGCTAGGTGCGTTTGGCAGGTTAATAAATGGTTAGAATGGTGGTGCCATAGTCAGGGGTTTGGCTATTTAGAACATGGGGCTCCATTTGGGAGGCCAGACCTACTGGAGGCTGGTGGAGCTGGTCTGACAAAGAAGGGGAAGAGCTGTTTTGGTAGGAGGCTTGCCAGGCTGGTTAAGAAAGCTTTAAACTAGATGTGTTGGGGGAGGGGAGCATTGATCCATCCCAACACTCCTGGTCAGTTGCCAGCACCTGTAATAAGTGTTTGGAGCGATGTAGAGATGTTCCAGCTGCCCCAGCCATTGAGTTGGCTGCATTTGGAGCTCAGCTAAGGTGCCTCTAGTATGGGGAACGCCTGTAGTATGGGGAACAAGCAAGAGGAATTAGAGATGTGTGCAAGGCTACGGGAATATGATGTCATTGGTATCACAGAAAGCCATCGGTGGGATGGCTCCTATGACTGGAGTGTCGGAATGGAAGGTTACAGGCTGTTTAGAAAAGATAGGCCAGGCAGACGGGGAGGGGGCGTTGCTATCTATGTCAGTGATAGGCTAGAGAGTATGGAACTCTGTCTAGGGATGGGCAATGAGGTAACAGAGTGTTTGTGGGTCAGGATCAAAGGGAAAACAGCAATGGGGGACATTACAGTGGGGATCTGTTACAGGCCGCCTGATCAAGAGGACTGTGTGGATGAAGCGTTCTACAGACAGATAGGAGCAGCCTCACGCTCGCAGGCCCTGGTTCTCGTGGGAGACTTCAACCCTCCTGACATCTGTTGGAGGGACGGTACGGCCCGGCACAAGCAATCCAGGAGGTTCCTCGATTGTGTGGAAGACAACTTCCTCTTTCAAGCAATAGAGGAGCCGACGAGGAGAGGTGCCATGCTGGACCTTGTGTTCACCAACAGGGAGGGACTGGTTGGAAATGTGATGCTCCAGGGCAGCCTTGGCTCTAGTGATCACAAGATGGTTGAGTTTGAGATCCTCAGGACAGTGAGAAGAGCAAGCAGCAAGCTCACTGCCCTGGACTTCAAGAAAGCAGACTTTGGCCTCTTCAGGAACCTCCTTAGTAAGGTTTCATGGGATACAATCCTAGAGGGCAGGGGGGCCCAAGACTGCTGGTCGATATTCAAGGATCACCTGCTACGTGCTGAAGAGCGTTGCATCCCGACTAGAAGAAAGTGCAGCAGGAGGGCCAGGAGACCTCCATGGATGGACAAGGAGCTGCTGAGGAAACTTAGAGGGAAAAAAGAAGCTTATAGAAGGTGGAAGCGAGGACAGGCGGCCTGGGAAGAATATAGGAGCATTGCCCGGGAAGCTAGGGACCAGGTTAGGAAAGCTAAGGCCCAGCTAGAATTAAGTTTGGCAAGGGATGTAAAAGATAACAGGAAAGGATTCTATAGATACGTAGCAAATAAAAGACAGACTAGGGACAATGTGGGCTCTCTCCAGAAGCTATCAGGAGAACTGGCTCCCCTGGATTTGGAGAAGGCTGAGGTTCTTAATGACTTCTTTGCCTCAATCTTCACCAGCAAACGCTCTGACCACACCACGAAAGTCTTGGAAAGCAGATGCAGGGACTGTGACAACGAAGACCTTAGGCCCACTGTAGGAGAGGATCAGGTTTGAGACCATCTTAAGAACCTGAACGTGCACAAGTCCATGGGACCTGATGAAATCCATCCATGAGTCCTGAAGGAGCTGGCGAATGAAGTTGCTAAACCACTGTCCATCATATTCGAAAAATCCTGGCAGTCAGGTGAAGTTCCCGATGACTGGAAGAAGGGTAATATAACCCCCATTTTCAAGAAGGGGAAGGTGGAAGACCCAGGGAACTACAGACCAGTCAGTCTCACCTCTGTGCCTGGCAAAATCTTGGAACAGTTTCTCCTGGAAAACATGCTAAGGCAGATGAAAAACAACGAGGTGGTTGGTGACAGCCAACATGGCTTCACTAAGGGGAAATCCTGCCTGACCAATTTGCTGGCCTTCTATGATGGAGCCACGGAACTGATGGACAGGGGCAGAGCAGTTGACGTCATCTACCTGGACTTGTGCAAAGCGTTCGACACTGTCCCGCATGACTTCCTTGTCTCTAAATTGGAGAGACATCAATTTGATAGATGGACCACTCGGTGGATAAAAAACTGGCTCGATGGCCACATGCAAAGAGTTCTGGTAAATGGCTCGATGTCCAGTTGGAAACCTGTAACGAGTGGTGTCCCTCAGGGATCGGTGTTGGGACCGGTCCTGTTCAACATCTTTGTCGGCGACATGGACAGTGGGATTGAGTGCGCCCTCAGCAAGTTTGCCAACGACACCAAGGTGTGTGGTTCAGTTGATACACTGGAGGGAAGGGATGCCATCCAGAGGGACCTTGACAGGCTTGTGAGGTGGGCCGATGCCAACCTTATGAAGTTTAACCAAGCCAAGTGTAAGATCCTACACCTGGGTCAGGGCAATCCCAGGCACAGCTACAGGTTGGGCAGAGAAGAGATTCAGAGCAGCCCTGCAGAAAAGGACTTGGGGGCGTTGGTTGACGAGAATCTTAACATGAGCCGGCAGTGTGTGCTCGCAGCCCAGAAAGCCAACCATATCCTGGGCTGCATCAAAAGAAGCGTGACCAGCAGGTCGAAGGAGGTGATCCTGCCCCTCTACTCTGCTCTTGTGAGACCTCACTTGGAGTACTGTGTACAGTTCTGGTGTCCTCAACATAAAAAGGACATGGAGCTGTTGGAGCGAGTCCAGAGGAGGACCACGAGGATGATAAGAGGGCTGGAGCACCTCCCGTATGAAGACAGGCTGAGAGAGTTGGGGCTGTTCAGCCTGGAGAAGAGAAGGCTGCGTGGAGACCTCATAGCAGCCTTCCAGTATCTGAAGGGGGTCTACAAGGATGCTGGGGAGGGACTCTTCCTTAGGGACTGTAGTGGTAGGACAAGGGGTAATGGGTTCAAACTTAAACAGGGGAAGTTTAGATTAGATATAAGGAAGAAGTTCTTTACAGTGAGGGTTGTGAAGCACTGGAATGGGTTGCCCAGGGAGGTTGTGGATGCTCCATCCCTGGCAGTGTTCAAGGCCAAGTTGGACAGAGCCTTGGACCACATGGTTTAGGGCAAGGTGTCCCTGCCCATGGCAGGGGGGTTGGAACTAGATGATCTTAAGGTCCTTTCCAACCCTTACGATTCTATGATTCTATGATTCTATGACTTACATCCAGCAATGATATGGCTCAACATGTCCCTATTTATCAACATTTTCATATTAAAAGACATGTTTCTATTACTGTATTTCATTTTCAGCTGGTTCTTTTTCTCCCTTTTTCCCCCTGGGATGACATCATTGGAAGCCTTTTAGTAACACTTCTCTCCCTGTCACTCACTGGACCAACATGTATTTTCTCTCTGTATGATTCTATTGGAGCTGTAAACTAAAAAGGCTCTTTGATTATCACTTTTATGCAAGGTCAGCAGAAAGAGCACGCCTGCTACTTTCAAGAGAGTTTTAAACAGTATTTTACTTTTTTTTCTGAATATGTAAACACAGAAATGAAAAGGCTCATTCTTTGATGCGCTCCTGCCCTCCTTCCCCACAGCCTTCCTCCTGGAAACCAGTGTCATACAGGCTGTACAGAGGAGGGTCACCAAGCCTGTGAATTCCTTGAATTTATTTGGCTCCACTCTAAAGTGGGTGATGAGCGTCAATAAAACAAAACACAATGTACAAATGAAGTCTCCAAACCAGTATCAGCGTGGACATGGGCTCCTCCAGCCAGGCAATCTTGGATGAATGAAACACGCTATTAAACAAAGTGGGCAGCCTGAAACAAAGGCTTGCAGCCACTTGCTGTGACAGAATTCCCAGCAGCATGCTGTAACCCCTGGTCTCACAGTGTTGGAGGCATAGCCACAAGGTTGTGTGCTTTCACAGGCTGGCTGGGATATGAAGCAGAGGCAGGAGGACTGGCAGGTTTGGGTTTTTTTGACATTTCCAGGCAACTGCTTATTCAGAGAGCCAGGTGTCTGGGACTGTGGCAAGATGCAGCAGCTGAATGGACCAGACATCAGGCCTAAAGGGCAGTAGGTGAGCCCTAACTCACAGAGTGGGTGGTGGCTTTGGCAAACCAGCTGCCCCTAAGTTGTATCACATCCAAGGAGCAGTCAGTAGAGGTGGTGTGGTATGGGGACCTTGGAGAGGACAGACATGACTTGTGACAATGCAGCAGGAGACCTCTGCTGTTGATTCTTCACCTCAAGTACTTCAGTGGATTCTTCAATGACTGTGCAGCTCTTGCACTCCACAGATGCCGAGGTCTCCTTTAGCCCTAGGTCTTGTTCTGGATCGTCTACAAGAACCTCTTCTTCAGGGGCACTGAGCGCTTGCTCATCTTCCACAGCTGCATCAGCCCCAGGGAGCTGGAGAGTCCTTCTCAGTTCTTGGATGAGGGTGCACATCCTGGCCATATTCTTGAAACACACCAGATTGCACCTGAGAAGAAGACAGGCTTGCAAGGAGTCAGGGATGAAGCATGCACTGCATTGGGTTCCTCGGTTCTTCATATGGGGGATGATCCTGCAGGGCTCTAGGGTGGTAGTTCAGAGCTGGCTGCGCTGTAGCCACTAAACATAACGGCATATAGGGACCTGCAGGTTGGAGGCAGCAGGGAAGTCAGACTCCTGTGCAACTGTATTGATTGCATCAGGGCTACATTTTCTCTAAGTGCTGAGAATGCATCATGATTATTATTAGATGCTGCTTTTTTTCTGGTTGCAAATGGTTGCACATATTAATACTCATAGGAACTGGACAAAATCAGTTGCCCACAGCTTTTTATAACATCTAGAGTTCAAAAAAAGCATGGGGTGCTTTTAGCGAGATTGTAACATTTTTGTCTCGCACAGCTGATGGGATGTCTGCTCTACATCCATCCATTTTCTGCTTAAAAGGTCATGTTTAATTTCCTAAATGAGCCTACCACACCCCCCCCAGCACTCAGCTCTAGACAATGCCTTTTCTCCCTCTATGGCAAGACATCGCTGTATTTTTTCTTCACTGCTATGCTGAGAGGGTGCTTGTGCTTACAAGGTTTGTGTGCAGTGAGGGAGAAAAAACATCTGCCACCAGTGACTTCCCAGACATGGTATATTTACAAACCTTGTTAGTTGCCATGAATACGTCATGCCTGGTTGATGCCCTTATGGGCAAAGTAAAATTGTATGAAGGGTATTCTCTTTTTTGCTCCCCTAAGGAAAAAGGCCTCATTTTGTAAAGGTGTGAGAACTCCAGGGGATAAGGAAGAACATCCTGTAATTCACTTAAAACCAACACCAGCTAGCCATCTTTAAAATTCTGTGACAGGTAGGTAACTGCAGTCTCTCTCCTGAGTCCCACCGCTGTGTGGGACTTGGCACGTGCCAGTTTTGGTCTGCGCTCTCACCTAGCAAAATGTGGTGCCAGAGGAACGGTATTAAATATTTTCTGTGGTAGAGCTGTGCAGCAGTTATTCTTCATCCACAGAAGTGATTATCTGATGTCACCATTGCTGTGTTAGCCTCTCCTACCTAAGAGGAGGTCCTCTCCAATGTTATCTTCCAAGGCTCTGTCGCTGTGAAAAGCTCTGAGGGGTGCATATTGTTTCAAAACCCCGAATACCAGCTAACGATAGATATAGAAGGTGTGTGGCTCTCCTAAGTATAGGTATGACTTCTGAAAAACTTTTTTCCTTTTTAAAGAGCTTCCTTTCAACAGCATCCATTTTAATGAGACCTTTGTTCTCTAGTGTTTCCGGGAACAATTTTCTTAATTTCCTTTAGCCTGTTAATACCTCCTTACAACATCTTTCTGTTATCACTTGTGTTTCACATCGCAGTCCAAAACTCTGCTCCTTTTGTAGTTTGGTTCTGAGGACATCACAGAGAAGTAGCTGAGCCTCAGGGTCTCTGCAAGGCTGGTTATTTTGCAATGAGGCAGTAGATCACCATTAGAAGTTCATGTAAGGAACAAACAGTTAAACCTTATGTAATAACTCTGACTCAGTCTAACCGAAACAGACACTCTGAATATGATGAACATGCATATGTCAGTAGTCAGCGGGCCGGAATCCCTTTTCCATGCCAGCACCTATTTCTGTAACAAGACCTTTTATTAGTCCTGATTCAGTTTTCTCAGAGTTTAGCTGAAGAATTTGGAAATGCTCACGATTGTTTGCGCTAGACAAATAATCCTCCCCACAAGACCCAAACAGTAAAATTTGGGATTCACCCGGATAAACAGCTAATTAAAGAATCACCCCATTGCTTTCTGTTGAGCTTCAAAATCTGGAAATCCTGCTATGCTGTTTTTTTCCAGGTACATCTGAGTGTTCCTCTGGCATTTTTTCATAAACAATTGCCTTCCCCTTTAAAAAAACTTACTGCCACCTTCCTCCTTTTATAATAGAACAGTAGCAAAGAACCATTTGTAAAGAGTATTGTCATGGTCCTAAAAACCAAGGTTTCAAAATCTTTCCCTGTATGGAACAGATAGCACAGATAGGTAGAGTAGTAGACCATTGCATTCAGCTTTCCTATAGGAGCACTTTACTGATATTGGCTCATATTTTTTCCCCTTGTACTGTGGAGCCAATCTCTGTGTGCCCTCTTGGATGTGTAAGTTGCTCTTTGTTTGGCACACCACCTGAATGTCAATGGGGGCAATTATGGTGCTTTACAATTCATCGATACTTTTGGGCACATCTGCACACAGTCACATGCATTATGCTCCCAGCTATGTTGTGGTTTGTCTCTACATTTGCATTCCTTTTTCCTCTCATGCTTGAACTCTCAGGTTTGAAAATACTGCCACTTACCATCTAAAGAGTGCTTGGTCAGAGACTGCAGTGTGTGGGCTCTGACCCTACCAACAGTGTGCAGCACTCTGCAACAGGCACAGCGAGATGAACAAACGTGCTTTCCTATCCTGTTTGCCTTTTAAAGGCATGCAAAGGGAGCTGGCAGCTACAGCTCAAAGAAAAGGAAATGTAGGAAAATGTAAGTGCATTACAGGCCCAGTCCCACAAAGTAATAGGCACACTCAGTAATTCCATGTTCGCAAGGTCCAGCTCCCAAATCCTTGCACAATTTAGCATTAGAGCTGAAATGTCCTACCTACATAAAATGCCCGTTACAGGGTTTGTAAGCAAGGAAGGGACCAAGTTTGGAAAACAGAAGCGCAAACTGCACTTGTCCATGGATAGCAAACAGAAGGCACAGAGCCAGAACAGAGATAAAGGATGCAGCTAAAACAGCAGTACCAGCAGGTGAAAGGCCACGATGTAAGAAGGGACAGAGTGCACATCAGTGCAGTTCAATAGGAAAGGATGCTACCAGACAGAGACTGAAAGACTGGAAAGAGGCTGTTGGTGGCCAGAAGAGAAGATAAATCTGGAAGCAGCACGAACGAGTCTGTTATCTAGCTGAAGCAGTCAGGCAGCACTCCTTGATAGACAAATTCAGGAAGCAATGACATTAAATAGATGTAAACAAGCTGTCTCAGCACTAAAATTTTGTTACTAACCAATTAAATTTCATCTTCTACTCTTAGCTGGCGGCCCTGGCTCACAGCCCCTTCACTCTTACTGTTCCACAAAGATAAAACACGTTGTATACTGTTTCCATCAAAATTGGGAGATGGATGGAAAGCCCTTCCATTCTCTAATGAGGCTGAAAGGCTCCTTACCCTACATATCAGAGAAGCCTGTCACATTTACATTAATTGATATTGAGAGTTTCAGGGTTGTTCAGAAAGTGTTCAGGGCCAAAGAAGAAATGGGAGGCCCATGAAAATGTGTGGTTAAAGTGGATTAGACTGCGCATTAGTGAGGCCTGCAATTTCCAAATCCAGTGTTCCTTCCTAAGGTTTAGCATTCACGCCACACCAAACAGTGCTGTGTGGGGAGCCAGAGGCCCTTTGGCAAGCGGCTGTTTCATCCCCCAAGTAGACTATTTTTACTAATGCCGTAAAAAAGCCCACAGAGCAGAAACATGATGCTGCTGCTGCTGCTGCAGCCATCATCTGCCTCATTCTGCCGATGATTTTGTCCATGCAAGAGTTTTTGTAACTGTAAATGACAATGCTGCTTATAATTCTTACATTTCAGCTTAAACCTTTTCAGTCCTTTCAGTGTTCTCGGAGCTAATGTTTTCAGCACAACTTTCATTTCGCACCACCCTCACCATTTACTGAAATGGATCTGTCCTGGGGACAGCTTCTTCTTTTTATAGCAGCTTTTACTTCTGGACGGAGCTCTTCATTTCCAGGCATGGACTGTTGTGCAGTAAAGCTGAGAGAGAGAGGAAACAAATATAAAGTCGTGATTTAGATAAAGCAGAACTTCTGAAACAATGCAAAGATTAAGCTGTTTGCCAAAATTCTGATGGCCTTTATGAACAACAAACATCTGTAAACACAGGGTGGTTCCTGGCCAGGACTGATCCCAGTGTGACCTACATCTCTCCAGATACCTGCTGCATCCTGCAAAAGGTTGCCTTTGAAACGCAGCCATGAGCACTGAGAAATGCCACTGAGCTTCTCCTTCTTGACAGCAAATGCTCTTAAAGCCAGACCTTAAAAAGAGCATTCCCTGGTCATTAGGGTGCACAGTGCTTCTGTACCTCTGAAACAGCATTTACTGTGTAGCGGGCAAAGAAAGACTGGGGGGAGATTCATCACACTAACATTAATCACAGTAATAAAGCTGCCCAGAGGTGCTCCAGGCTGTAGCTTGTTATAAAGGTGAGGAGGGCTGCATGCCCGCTGAGCCATAGCCCTCAGCCCCTTGCCGGGGTCTCCAAGTAGGTGCGGGGCCTGAGGCACTGAAGCAGCCCTCGGCCTCCATGTTCCCTGGGGGCAGCCCTGCACTGCTGGAAGGCTGGTGTTGAGAGAGGAGGGGGAGATGGCGGCCATGGCTCTTCCGTGCTGGGGGCTGTTCGTGACATGCACAGGCTGGCTGTGGGGAGCACATCCGAGCCCCCCGAGCCAGGCAGTTGGTTTCCCAGCCGTGGTGGCGGGGTGCCGGAGGCAGCGACCGCAGGCATCCCTGCCTTTTGGACATGGGTTGTTGCTGCACGCTTCCCCAGAAATGAATTCACCTTGGCCATTCATCATCACTGCAGGCAATCTAATTAGAGCCCTGTCTGAAAAGGAGAGGCTCATTTATAATAGAGACTTTGTTATGGAAGTGTAATACCTCGAACTACATTTTTGCAGCTTTTTTTTAAAGGAAAATTAATTAATTGTCTGGTGCATTTTAAAATAACCAGCCTCCCGAGGCTGGCGCAGCAGCACCTCTCAGAGTACTCCCTCCCCACCCAGGTCGCCTGCTGTGTGACAGTGAAATGCTAAAATCATTTTGGCAGAGAAGCAGTCTCGGCGGCTGTTGTTTATTTTCTACAGCAGAGGAATATCTCAGGATGCAGCCTGCACCTCTGCCCTGTGGGACCATCTCTAATTGCACGCTGTGCACTGCAGAAGCATTCAAAATGCACAGTTCGGAAAGCAGGATTAAACATGGAGGCAGAAGCACCCACATCTAGCATGCACCCAGCTTGGTCTTTAAAAGAGGTGAACATAAGAATGCACTTCTCTGAGAAGCACGAAAATGGATAGTGGAATAAGGCAGCTAGTGTCCTATTGATGTGCATGCAGCACAGCCACCAATGAAGCAGCATAAGAGCTGAGAATCTGGGCCTGCATGCTCGGCTCCTTCTCACACCCATTTTTGTTCCTTTGCTTGAGCAGTCTCGGTGATGGGACAGTTCAGGTGGGTGCTGCTCAGGAGTGGTATCAGACAGAAGTGGGATCAACTGCAAAGTGGTAGAGAAAAGACACAGTGTGTCCCTGTCACTGCTGAGGATGTGTTAGAGAATGCATGGCATCCACGTTACCAGATGAAAAGCCTGGAGCGGACTGAAGCACCTCTTCATGTGAGGCAGGTTCTATCCCGAGCTGCTGGTCTTGCCCAGGATACACCATCTCAGGTCACCCCCCCCCCAAAAAAAAAGTAAAAGCAGTGGATAGACAGCCTTTTTCATTATCTCCAGGGCTTGCTAGATAGTTGTATTTCTTCTAACTACAGTTTTTCTTGTGGAGAGGCCAAGTATTAGATGAGGCTTTGATGCAAAGGAGCAATCACTGCAAAAATGATGAGTCAGATACCCAGGCAGTATGAAAGAGCAATAAACTGCAGTGGTATCTGTGATGAGGGGTACTCCGGAAGCTTGGGAAAGGATCAGCTGAGTTTGGAAGTGAGCAGTACAAAGTAGGATGTGGAAGAAAAAGTCTTTGCAAGAAAGAAAATAACTATATTGCAAGAAGATACTTGGAGAATGGTTTGCCAGTTTGTCTGTACAGGAGAGAGGAAATGGACACCCGAAATTCACAGCAGGTAAAAAAGGAAAAAGGTTTTCTGAAGAAAAGGCTAAAGACAGAGCAGGGGTGGTACAACCACTTCTGTAATCTTGCCTACTGGCTTTTATCTGTTGGTAGAGTGCTAAAAAAGAGATGGAGCCACAACAGGGACTATTAGGAAAAGGACCTCCAGGAGACAAATAAAATAGGATGGTTTTGCCAGCTGAAGCCTTCCTGGAAGTAGAATGCAGTACAAAGTATGTGTTGTATTAAGGCTGTACACATCTTCTTACACAGTGGCAGTCTTTACTACACTGTGAGATCTGTTACTCTCATGTTCTCTCAGGTAATGCTTTTAAGACTATTCTGCTGTTTGGGCTTGGACAGAGGGTCTTGTTCTCATTGCTTGGAAGAATAAATCACAAGACAAGTAGGATACTACCCCATGGTCAGTGAGAACAACTGGTTTTGTTAGTATTTTGCCAGGTGCTGCTCTAAATACTGTCCAAAACCAAACATAGACAGACAGTCTCTACGCACAGCAACCTGTCCTCCTAGGTGTATGGATGAGTGCTGGCAATCACAGGTTTTCTCTTCCCAAGCTCCACGCTAACCAGCACAAGCCAGCCAGGGCTGGAGGCAGTGTAACCACATTAGTGTGACGCCAGGTCTGAGCTAACAAACCAGGTCAGCATTTATCCCAAGAGGTCTGCCTTGAGTACACCTTATGCCCATACACTCAGTTCAATTAAAAGACAGGCAGATGTCTTTTCAGGTTGGAGGCCAACATCCCTATGAGGACAGGGAATAAATGCATGACGAGGAATGGGTGGAGAACAAGAAGGACTGCAATGAGGAGATTAGAGTGGCTGCCCAGCTAAGGCATGCCTTCATCTCTGCAGGATTTTTTTACTTGCCTGCTTAATGGTTCTTACTTCACAGGGTTTTCATTACACATTCTTGTCTGTATCTTTGCAGTACTAACCGTGGAATGCTGCATGCTTTAACCTGTACTTTTGCTATTTTGATGTTGAGCTATGTCTGTTCTAATTAGGTATTCATACAGTGATAAACACTCATTTCTTACACATATTATGCAGAATCTTGCATTGTTTTCCTGTATTTTCAGTTATTTCTTTTGTTCTGTTTAAAGCAGGACACAATTCTTTTGAAACAGGAAAAAGAAAGATGTTTATAAAAGGGCCGTGCACAAGCAGGAAAAATGCCAAGTGTAGTCCTCACAAAATTGGAGGCCAGCCCAGAGCTCGGGACCTCTAGACCTTCTGCTAAAGTCTGGTGAAAAATGTCATGGAGGTCCACAAGCCTTCACCAGGCTCATGGGGTAGTTTTATAGAGGTCACTTCAGCAGGAATTTGAGCACTTGCTCCACTGCGGCTCCAGACCTGCTAAAACAGCCAGGGGTTGTGTTAGTGTCTGTATGGCAATGGTGGCAGCTGCTCACCGACAGCCCCCAAGAAATGAAGGATCTCCTTCAGCAATATGGGGAACATCATACATTCGGGGTCCTACCAAATTTTGGACAAAATCTATTGACTCATTTAATTTATTCATGTGAAGAATAGTCTTCTGTTCGTATATCCCTGAGAGTATCTGAACAGTTAAATTGCACCACTCATGGTATCCTTTTTCTTCTTGCCATGCGTCCAAATTGAACACTGCAGAAATGTTAGCAGTTGGTTTCTGTGTTGTCTGGTGGAAATCTAAAGGTTAGCTGGTATGACTTTACAAATTCTGCTATGTATTCCAAATTCTGGCCACCTTCATAGGCATGTTTTTACTCCTGACATGTATTTTGATGGCACAGCCTTTGGACTTGATTTCCATCCCATGTTTTCTGGTGTCACCTGCAGTGTCCTCAATGAAGTAATAAACCCGCAATAATATAAACATGGTATGAGCAAGAAAAAAGTCAATCCTACAGTATTTAGAGGGAGAAAATATGCCTGAACTTGACAAAATTTTGAATCTCAATGCGGAAACTTACTGTTGTCATGCTTTATTTGATCAATCTGGTTCTTTTGGGGGGAAATCCACAGACACACACACATGTACACACAAAACATCTGTGTTAACGGGTTTGTGTAATAAAAAATTGATTCATTTGAAAGAATTTAATGCTATTGACTGTTACTATATAACATGTAATACAGCCTAAAGCTATGTGCTGTGCATAATGAAAGAGCATGCCAGAAATAGTTTGAAAAAGTATATGCTGTGCCTTGCATTGTTTGTTGTTGGGTTTTTCTGAGCTAAACAAAGGATACTATGTCAAAACACAACATTCTGTGCAAAAATCATTTTGCAACTGTTTACATAAAAATGGTAGATTTTACAAATCTTTCTGCCAGTTAAATCCCACACTTGTTTACACTGTGATTTCAAGTAAACAATTCCACATGATATACATTAATACAAAATTTAGTTCTGCATTTAGTGTACACTTGGAAAGAAAGGATGAGAAAGATGAGAAGAGAGGCACGGAGCTCCTTCAACTTAGATTTTTAGATTGTGTGGCACATGCCTTTCTTTCTAGAACCAACATGAGATAGCAGGGAAACTGCTGTTAAAGCAACCCTGACCTCAGGACCTGTTTCAGCTTGCAAGCTTTCTCTGCCCATTAGGCCCCTTTCACCCTATATGCCAAGCAGCCCAAAGGTTAACTAGCACCTGGAAGGTTGCTAGTATTGCCAGGTGCATTTTTTACTACTAATTTTTTACATTAAGCTTTGCAATATGTGTTGTGCTTCTTAAAGCTCCAGCTTCTGGATTCATGTGCTTCCTTCAGCTTTAATGTAATAGGCTTTCAGGGTAAAGCTTGAATACAGATCTTTAGGGATCCTAATGAGCTCAAAAAGTTGAGGGACCTCGCTGTCACCTCCCCAGTGTGGGAAGTTTGATGGTAAATCCAGAAGCTGTGGGAGCTCTGCCTATGCAGAAGGTGATAATCTTCTCACATCACTGGGCACTGCATCAGAGGGTCGCAGCCACCAGCTTCTTAGATGCAACATGACATGATGGGTGCTCTGCTTAACGTTCCCTCCATCCAGTTCTCTCTCAATGTATGTCTGGTCCTGTGATCCTCACCTCCCTCCCCTTTATTTCACTGTTGTCCCCCATAATCTGTTCTTTTTCCCCCATAATCTGTTCTTTTTCTCTTTTTCTTTCTTTTTCTTTTAGACCTTCTCAATATCAGGGAACTTTGAGGTTTGGTGAAGGCCAGCCCGGTCTTAAAAAAGAGTGCCTGGCTTTCAAGGACAGAAGCCTCAACAATGTCAGCAATCAGTGAAGCTGTGCAACTGTACTGGCTACTTTGTGCTCCTACTGTCTTGTGCTTCATAGCACAGCCAGGCAGTTGGATGGAGAAGACAGGGAAACTCCTTCTTCACAGGCAGTTTTTATGGTGCTGGGCTATCCCTGAACACTTTCCCTTGGGTTTCACCTGACGACTAATTTGAGGTTCTATCTCTTACTGCTGAAGCTGGAATTTTCTTTCCAGGTTATGTAAAACTGCCCCATAGCATTTTGTATTGCAGACTGACAGGTGTCAGGGGAGTAAAAGAAAGGCCTCTGTAGGCCAGCAGAGCTTGAGTGTTTCAAACCAGAGGAACTTTATAACATTCAGTTGAAGAAGCAGAAAAGTGGTTGTGAATCACTCAGAGAAGTCAAGCTCCACTTGCTTTTTAATGTGGTTCAGCTTAAAAATGAATTCATTTCTGCATGAATTACTACAAAATTAGACTGTGCTTTAAAATTTCAGAGGCTTTATCTCTGGAGCCTCCAACAGGGCTCACATACATAATCTGTGTGAACCCTTTCATCTATCACAGAGATGACACATCAGGTGTTTGGAACCACGGAATGATGCTACACAACAGTTGGGTACAGGCAGTGAAAAATGCCAGGTTCTGTGGAAACTGTAAGAAAGAATTAGGTAGAGTGGAAGCATTTACTCAGTGGGGACTTGGCTGGGGCATGTGCACCCTTTGTGAAAAATGCTGTAGTATCTTCCATCAACAGAAGCAGCTAGAGTCCTAGTAATGTGTCTCCTTCAGACTACAAGGAGAATAGCACTCCTCTGTACTACCCTCAGAGTAAAGAGATAGGGAGAACCATATCTGCCAAATACTTCCCACAGTCCCTGACCTTTTAGTGTTGGTCTCCAGTCTAGCCTTTACAAAGCCCAAAACTTTCTCAGGTGGTCCTTGGTGGGGCTTACACTGAGCTGTACCAGGTCTGCTTGTGGCCTGATGCATTGTGCATCTTCCGTTATTTATTTCCAGATGATCTCCTTTGATTTTTCATCTTTATCGATGTGGATAGTCAAGTAGTAGAAATCATATAATAGGAATCCTTACAGGTACTCACTGGAGGAAAGAAGCAGAGAATAGCGCATCTCTTAACAACAGAAGAGACAGAACATGGAGGCATTCAGGGGAACTGAGTATGGAACCAGTGTTTCACTGAGACACCTGGCATGAATCCAGGAATAAAAAATAATCACCTGCTTTCGTTTTAACTGCCACAATTGAATTTTTAGATTAGAAAATATGAGATCTGTCATAAACCACGGGTAGGCTGATGACTTCAGTTGTATGAGATTCCTCTCTGACTTGAAGCAGATGAGCAGAGAAGAGTTGGTGCCATGGAAGCAGGGCAGGAGCAGTTCCTGGGGAAGCGCACAGGTTTGCCTCATGCAGATTTGTTGTGGGAAGCTTTTTAGTAGAGCAGAAAAAAAGAGTCAGTGAAGTCGTCTTTTGTCAGTAAAAGTGTTTTCGTCAATATGCAATTATTTTGTGGAAATGTGTCAAAACTTAAAATGGGAAAATGAGAAACAATTATCTTTTGAGTTTCTCATTTTACTGTGATAACATCAAATTGTTTCATTTGTGCAAGAGAAAATGTTTCACTATGATTTCCTGAACTTTCCTATTGCAACATTTGCTGTTGCATTTACATATTTCTGTCTATATACTCCATATTTATATTGTCTCAGTGTTGCAGAAGTGCAGAATTCCTGGTTCAGCAGAAACACTCCTATATTATTTTTTTGTTCTGAGTTGAAGTTAGCTTGTTTTTAAAATGGTGATCTTCCCTCCCCCCACCTTCCCCCCAACAGACATGCAGATTTTTGTGGCACCTCTGCTTCTAAAATAGAATTCATTTTGCCCTCAATTTCGTATGCACAGCAAAACCTTCTGAGTCCAAGGTGGTGGTTGTGTTTTGGATCAGTCCCTGTTCTGAGCTCAGGTTTTGGTTCTGAGGAGTTATAGTCATTGAGTAGTAGTAACCAATCCCTGGATAATATATGTCTTCCTAGTACTTTCTAGGGCAATTTGGATTACTTTCAGCTCCTTTCCATACTTCCTTCAGCAGTCCTTCCTCTCACGCCCCGGTGGTGCCACTCTCAGTTCCACCACGCCATCAAGTCACAATCCCTGTGGAAATGTACACCACAGAAAAAGCAGCAGTCCAGAAAGTCTCCAGTTACCTTTCTTACCATTTCAGCACTGTTTCCTTCTTTTGAGGTAAGCCAGTGTGCTCTGCTCATGCCAACTTTCTAAGTTTGCAATGCTTTTCCTTGGATTCTCTGCACCACTGACTTGTATTTTAGGTTGGCATTTGAACTGTAATTCTTAATGGTGACATTGGGAGGAATTAAACAGCGATCAGAAATCAACAGTTTTTAGGAAAAAACTGGTTGTGAATAGCAGTTCTTGTGCCTCGCTTCAAAATCCTTCAGCATCAGTCTGCAATTAAGGAAAGAACAAGAGAGATTCCAGAGACAGAGATGTTTTTTCCAAAGAGGGTGTGTGTGCGCAGAGGGGGGTGAGCGCTAATTGACCCCCTCTGTTCCTTGTGTCCAAGCCAACCTGGCAACGAAATCAAGTGGGACTCAGTGCAGATGTAAACCAGAAAGGCAAGAGGAACAATGCCTTTCCCAGCTACTGCCTTATGTTTTCCCTCTCCCCCTGGGGCCTTGGGAGGCTGCTGCTGCATTGGTGGAGGATGGCTGAAACATGCATTCACAGCAAAAAAAGCCAGTTCTAAAAACATTTCCAGGTGAGTGTCAGTGTGCTGCTGATCAAAATGAGGGTTGATTGCAAAACTAAAAATGAAGCAAACACTTTGCATAATTTGGTGGACTGCTGCTGCGTGTGTGCGTGCGTGTGTTTATACAATCTTCCTTAAGCATTGTGAATTGAATTAATCATGGAAAAAGAGGCACGCTGTGTTCCTATTCTTGATGCAGTTCCAGAGCTGGTTTGTATGTTTCAACTGGAGTAAGAGCTGAGTTAGGAGATGTGGGAGAGGCTGGGCCTTGTTCTCCAACTGCTATATTTGTGGGCAAGATTTAAAGGCAGTTCAATGTATTTTGTATGTCTTGAGAAATTTTAGACTGCATTCCATATTTACTGTGCAGACTCAAGGGAAAGAGCTATTTTATCTCAGCTTCAAGGAATGCTCAAGTTAAATGTCTGGGCCTACTTGGGTAACCACAGCTATTGAACTAAAGCACATGAAATCCCACATCCAGTTGCAACACCCCGGAAATGCAGCCTTAATGCTCCTGAGAAGACCCCGCAAATTGCCAGTTCTCATCAAGCACCAGTGCCCCTGAAGCCAGGCTGATTTACATCAGCCTGGTCTGGTCCATGGAGTAGATACATGTTCTTTATCTTACTAAGACCTCACAAATTCCCCAGCCCTGCCTAAGCCTACAGCAGCTTTCTGTCTCACTAACATTGGTTTGAGTTGGATGAGTTAAGGTTAAGCAGAGGGACCGGCACAGTAGGAGATTGATGCTCTTCAGTTGGCTGCAAGTAGTCTGAACTAACCCACTTTCTCCTTGCGAAGACTTTACAACATAAACAGCTTCCTGGCATTGCACGTGGACTACTCCATTCAATCCAGACTTATTTTGTTCTGTGAGATGAAGCAAAATGACCACAGCTCATTTGACTAGCTCTAGATTCATTGCTTCATTCTGTTTTCTCAGTAAAGCTAAACCCAGCCTGTGCCAGTTACCTGGAGCATTGGAGCATTGGACTGGACCCATCACTTTTAGTTCTTTTCTTTCTTTGAGGAAGGAGGGAGCTTCTAAAAAGTTCCTCAAGGTTTCCTCATTTTCCCTCCCATACTATTCCCGTCCTTCGGGATGTCACCATCAGTCCTTAGGTGGTGTCAGGCTGCTGTGCAGAGCTTATTGGCATGCCAGGTCCTTATCCCCATGTTTGTGTTGTCTCACAAAACAGCATGTAGGGATGTTTTGGCAATACAGGAGGAAGGTTTTGCTAGCTGTCATGGTGAAAGGAGAAGGCACTGGAAAACAGTAGTTTAAAGCTTGGTGCAGTGCTCCTCCAGTTACCTTAATCTTCAAGTGCCTCCATTTTCCTACTGGTAGGAAGAGGTAAACAGGGAGAAATGGGGAAAATAAAATGAACCTACTAATTAACATCTGTAAACCCCCTAAATGATCAGTGCAAATACTTACATGAGACAATCAGTGTACCGAAATTGTAGTCCCTCGCAAGTGTAGGTACAGGAATAGCACTCTCCTGCAGGCAGGGCTGCCTGCAGTTGGCTGAGAGACACCAGGCAGAAGCAGCAAGGTGCCTTGGGAAACACACAGGAAATGCAAGGACCAGGGAGAGGTTTCAAAATCCCACCCAGCCTACAGGTTTCCTGCTGAGCTGGTGCTGCAAGAGGAAAGCAAGCATGGCATTTTGCCTCAAAAGCTTCTGACTTGCTTTCTGTGCCTGCCCTCATTTAGCTGCCAGGGGTGTCTGGAACAGCATAGCAGAAAAACAGAACCCGGTAGGGACTTCTTCCGCAGTGCCATCAGCCTGCGGGGGACCCACGCTGGCAAGGCCAGAGCCTCCAGCTCATATGAAACAGCTCCTGGTTGTAGTGAAGTGGGCTAAGGAGCTGCGAGAAGACCGAGGAGGCTGTCAGCTGGTGTTTGGATGATCAGAGATGCATCGCTATGAAGGATGTGAGGCATACATTTGCAACATGGCCATAGGCTGGCAGCATCAAGCTGTGAAGGCAGAAGAGGCTGAGGAGAGTGCTGGTGCTTTTCTGTGCAGAGGTAGTCTGTGGCAGGAACACTGTGCTATTGGATGAGAAGCCTCAGGGCTGCCTGAGCATGCTGAAGAGGTCATGCTGAGCTGGTGCTTTCCCCCTACCTGTCATTCCCTCCTTGCTCAACCACCTCTGCTGCTCCCTGACCCAGTCCTCCGCTCCAGGCAGTACTTTGTGTTGGGGCTTTTTTGCCCCTCTCAGCCTCTCATCAAGGTGTAAATAACGCTTCCCACTCCATGTGGGTCTGCAGGGCTCTGCTGTTCTCCTGTAGTGCTAAAAATTGTCTGCAGCAAAGCAGCTGCTCTGTAGAATTTATCTGACTAAAAGATTAGATTCCCCGAATTGCATCGAAGGGCTAGATCCTCACGGCTGGTATAAATCCTCATTTAAAACATAGATCACAGCTGTAACCAACATGTAAATCACAATGCTCCCTTCGGGCTTGAAAATCTATGAATCTATGAAAATTGGCGTAATTGCATTGATTTGAGGAGGGCTGCTGTGATTTACACTGGCTGGGGACGCAGCCCGGCGTACGCCCATCCTGTTAGAGCAAATTACAATTCTCTCTGTGGTGCAGCAGTTCAGCTTCCACGCAGGCTGGGTCAGCAGCAGCGTGCTGTGCCTCCCGGTAGCTCCTCTGCTGCTCCTGGGGCCCTGAGAGGAGCAGGGCTCACAGCTCCCTGCCCCGGACACCAAGCCTGTGCTTTTGCCTCCCTGTTAGGCTGTGTTTGAAAAACAACTATTGCCTAGCAAAGTGGTACAGCGTAAGAAATGTAGGAGTAGCAGTGCTTTGACCAGGAGGAGCCTGTGGGGGGTTTCACAAGCTAGCTCTTTTTGTTTCAGGAAATGCTCTTGCCGAATGCATCCTGCACTTTTGCCCATATATCTCTCTGAAGCCCTCAGTGCCAGTTCCGTGGCGTAGCAAAGGATACATGCACAGTAAGCATCAAATCAGATTCAAACCTATCGAGCCTTTACTGTGTGCAATGAAGAGATCTTGCTTTCTGGCTTCTGTGTAAGTGGAGGCTGCTGCAAAATTGCACAAATAGCAAAGGGGAAATACGGAGAAGAATCCCAAAGGCGGCATTTTGTTCTGCATGCAACCCGTAAGAAAGGTCAAGGTTGTTAACCATGAATTGACTTTACATGGGATTGTTTTCAGGTAGAATAGCAATTTACCTTAAAGTCACCGGAATAAGAATCAAAGTTGTTAGTTTCACATAGCATTTACGAAAGCCTTTGTTGATATTGAAAGCTCTATTTAAGGCTGCACTTGCACTTGTCCTACAATGGCTTGTTTTCTGTTCTTACAGTTTCCTGAAAAAATTGTTCCTCCAAATTAAACTTTCAATGTCTGGCCTTTGCTCAGGAGCAGAAGTCTGTTGTTTTGGAGAGAAACATATTGACCAAGTTTCTAAGAAAAAGTGGGAAAAAACCCTTCTATATTATCAAATTACATTTGGATTCTTTTGCGTACTGTTTAATCTTGATTAAATCTGCACGTTAAAAATACGTGGTTTGCCTAATTCTCACTCAGGACTGCAGTCAAGGTCAATTGATTTTGGACATGTTCAATGAACACTTTCTACGGTGCTTAGAGTCATGAGAGTGCAAGTCACAACAAATAAATATTGACAGGACTGTGGGAGCACAGAATGTGGCCAAATTCTTCTTTTGACTACACAGTTGTATCTCTCTATGGATATTGATGTTGGTTTTGCATATTTTCATAATCCAGGCTTTGGAGGACTTTCAGGTTTGGATTTTTGTTTAAATTGTCTGGTTGTGGTGCTGTGACGGATGTTCAATTTCTCTGAAGATCTGTGTAAATAATAGATCTCATTTTGGTGGCCGACCTGAAACTTGCAGCTTCTAGTGAATAAACAATAGAACCAGCTCTGTTGCAACAGCCACTTCCAAAGCAGACTCCTGAGATTGTATCAGGGATATGAGCCTGCCACTAGTTTCAGTCATTAGCAAGTAAAAGAGACAGAGGAGGCACTAAATGTAGGGTGTGCACCCTCCCCCTCACCCCTTCTTCCAAATGTTGGTCTTTGATGGGGAGGGGATGTTTGGTCATCTCACCTCCTTGGTCTGCTGGTCTGCACTGTGTCCATCAGGGTGTTCCTGCCTGTGCTGGACTGCCTAGCATCTCTGCCACCGCAGTGAAAAACAGGCCTGTGCTCTGAAGCATCCTGCAAAATAATCAACCCACTTACATATTTTGCAGTCTCATCCTCTATTGTTTTGAAAGGAAAGTCAGCCTGGACACATTCGGTATGAAAACCGCCACTGATTGCAGGTTTTACTGGCACTTGCCACAGCTGGCTCGAACACAAGTTTCTGTGAGCTAGGTGTGGCCCCAAAAACCTCCATCCCACTCATGCCAGGCTTGTCCCGACTTGCTTGAGGAAAAGAGCTCACACTTGGTGCGCAAAAACCCTTTATGGGAAGGATCTCCTGACCTAGCTACAAATAGGAAGAGAATGCCTTCTCAGGCAGTGCACGCACTCCTCTGTCCTCTTTTTAAACTTGTGCTGCTATCCTTCCTCCCCACCCCATGGCCAGGGAAACCCTTTTCCTCTGGCTCTGACGATGAAATTGTTTGTGTGGAACACCCCTGCCTTGTCAGAAAACCTGCTTTTGGTGGGTCTTTTCTGGCTGGCTGGCCTGGGAGCACAGTAACTCAAATTATCTCCATGTGCGTGCATGAAAGAAGTGCCTGGCATCTGCAGATGGCTAGCTGATGAGTGGTGTGCTGCTTGGCTTTACCATCTACCCTCCCAGGGAGCTGGGGACCTACCTAACATGCAAGTAGGGCAGACCCCTGGCTGCAATCCGAGTTTCCCTGCGGCTGGTGGGCTGGTGCCTGCCATTGAGGCAGGTTGTTCCCTTCCTGCTTAGTGGATGTTTATATTACAGTGTGAAATGAAGCACAATATCGAAGCTGACTGAGACTGCGTTGTGAGGAAATCCTCTGATCTTGCTAGCTCTGCTCAGTGTTTAGCCTTTTATCAGGACATGAGCTCATTGCTGTTTCAGGCTAAAGACAGAGCTTTGTATGGGTGCTTTGCTCTTGAAATTCTCTGTTTGACTTGCAGCTTGTGTCAGAAAGGGCCTGATCACAAAAAAAGGGAATCCTTTTAGCAGGTAAGTTAGCAGGCACTTACACGTTACTCTTCCAAGTGATACAGGTGTGCAAAGAGAGGGGAGTCACACATCCCTCTTTGAATCAGGTTCTCAGAGCATCTGTCTAGATACTAATAATCTTCTGCAGAAGATCACCAATTTCTTTTATGTCACCGAGAGCTCTAGTTGCCTGGCAATACCCAGTAACATCCAAGTGCCTCAGAGGACTGGATGTAAACTGCAACATCGGTGCATTGTAAGTGGAGGCAGGCATATTTCAAGATTTTTACAAAGGAAAAGTTAAACAGACAGATGAAATGAGTTCTTTTTATTCACGTGATATTTTATTCCTTGTGATAACTGACTTCTGTTGGAGATTTATTAAATAATCTCCAACAAAACCTTCCCCAGCCTTTGCCTGATGTTTTATTTTTCTGTTGCTGATCTGTGTGTCACACTCATGATTCTGTTGCTGCTGAAATTTAGACAAGGGGATGTCTGACTAGGATATCCAGAGCCTTGTCAGGATATGCAGGGCAGGACTGAGGGACATGGCTCGAGGTATCAGCCTGCCTTGGTGCTGGGTAGGCCATCTTGAGAGTCACAAGGCTCCTGACATGTGAGCATGGGCTCGTATCCTTGGTGGCATCCTGTGTGAGCTGATGGACAGCTTACCAGAAGGACCAAATTGTCAGTTCTTCAAGATGTGACCATGAGGCTTTCCCCAAGGCAAGCTTGATAACAGCTCATTTAAAACAGTCCAGGAGACTTGGTGATAGATTTAGCCTCAGCTTCCAGAGCTGGCACATTGTGGCAACCCCAGCATAATACCTGGTCTACTGCAGAAGAAGCACTTGTCCTTCTCAGTGCCTTTTCCCTCAATTGCACGCAGAATGGTTGCCTTCACTTGGCTTCCTACGTCCTGTTCCCAGGCTGTACTGCAGAGCAAGATCAGGTACTTAGAAGACCTCTGTTCTGTTACAGAAAGACTCAGACTCCACCAATCACAGGACTACTCAGAGCATTTAAGCTACAATTCATGGCTTAAATCCAGGCTCAGCAGTGGTCGGTCGTGCGCATTAGTGCCTGCGTCTACGTGGTAGCTGGCTATTGCAGGAGCAAGAGAAAACTTCAGAAGAAGTTGGCAGAGAGTTGGCTTGGTTTTGTTTTCTGTGGTGTTCGGTATTTCATCTAACTGTCAGGAGAGTGTCTTCTTTTGTTTTTTTGGGTTGGTTTTTGTTTTCATAACAGAATTCGTCTTCATCATGTCTCTGAACACAGGACAGCAGGTGAATGCTCTGTTCGCCACAGCTGGGAAAATGCATGTTTCAGTCAGTTCAGTTTCCTTCCTTTAGCAGTGATAGAAATGAGTTTTAATAGAGCCCTGCTGTGAAAGTTACCCCTGCTTAACTCTATGGTGAAGCCTGTTTGTTTGTACTGCAAATTCTAATTCAGCAGTGAGTAGTTCAAATTGTGCTTTTAAATTCAAAGGTACGTAAAATTGTCATGTCATGGACTGTTGACCCACTATTCGAGTAGTTTTTCTTGGTCAGATTGCAGTTCCTCATAGTCCGGAGTAACAAACAGCTTTCTAGAGATGTCTGAGAAAATTATCTCAAGCTGTTTCCCAGGGGAATTGGGTTTCTTAACAGGATTTTTCCTTTTTCTCTTAACAGACTTGAAGTGGTGCCTGTAGTAGGAAGACAAACTGCCATATCTCAGCCCATTCCAAATGGAAAGAGGAGTCTGATGCTTCCTTTAGCTGTCCACCAAAACACTCGCCATCGTGTGCATATTCCATTACTGGCACCATTCACACTTCTCATCATCACAAAGGTGATGCTGGACAAGGATGAACTATTGTATTCTGAATCAAGAAAACAGGCCTAGTATGAATATGTATACCTAGTATACCTCCCTGCCAGAGGTACACCTGGCTACTTCTTGATCTGCTTCTTGATCCCTCATGCTTTTAAGTACCACTTGGTCTGAAGTGGCCAATGCACTCTTAACTTCATTTGCTTCTCCTGGTATGCTTTCTAGAAATGAGAACACAGAGCTCTGCTGATCCCAAGAATCATGCTCACCTCCTCTTCCTGTGCCAGAATTTTGCAGTGGCATAAACTCATTCTTTCTCAGAATCTCCTTTCGAGGTTCTTTTCATAAGTATTAGAAGCCAAATTATTCTTTATTTTAGTAGCATAAAAAATACACAAAGGTAGACAAAGCAATGAATTATCGTCCTGTTTCCTACCACAATTTTCTTTAGCATTCTCAAGTGCTTTTTGGGTTAAGGCCAGTCTGTGGAAGCTGATGATACAGCCTTATACTCACAAAAATAATTGTGGTAAAATGGTTTTCCAAAATATCCGTTTTCAATGCTCCATTTTTCTAGAATAACTGTAAGAGCTTCCTTTTTCACACTCTGTAACAATTGCAATGTAAGAACTTTCATGGCTGTAAATTTTCACAAGGAGGGATGCAATATAATTCTACTGTATCTGATTCTATACTGCCCCATGCATTGTATAATCATTTCTACTTTTACCATGCTGGGTGGGAGACACCCTTGCCTTAGAACAGTAGAGAGTTATAGTCACTTAGTGTTGGTCTGAACATCTATGTAAATTGCAAGAGGCAGAGAATCTGATTCTGTGCCTATAAATTTTATCAAACCAGCAGCTTGTCAAATTTCATTTTTGCTTTATTTAATCATTAGATATTACTGGAAGAAAATTGTACATTCTGCTGTTAGTTCTTCTGATGTAAATCTGGAATAAGAGCCTAATTCTTATCTCCTTCAGCCAGGTATCAGTGGAAATCAATTCCAGTGAAACTTACTTTAGCTTTAAGTTCCATATTCACAATATAATATGGTCTTGTGGTTCTTAAAACAGATGCATGGAAATAATAGAATCACAGAATGGTTTGGGTTGGAAGGGGCCTTAAAGATCATCTAGTTCCAAGCCCCCTGCCATGGGCAGGGACACCTTCCACTAGACCAGGTTGCTCAAAGCCCCATCCAACCTGGCCTTGAACACTGCCAGGGATGGGGCAGCCACAACTTCTCTGGGCAACCTGTGCCAGTGTCTCACCACTCTCATAGTGAAGAATTTCTTCCTAATGTCTAATCTAGATCTACCCTCTTTCCGTTTAAAGCCATTCCCCCTTGTCCTGTCACTACCTGCCCTTGTTAAAAAGTCCCTCCCCAGACTTCCTGTAGGCCCCCTTCAGGTACTGGGAGACTGCTCTAAGGTCTCCCCAGAGGCTTCTCTTCTCCAGGCTGAACAAGCCCATCTTTCTCAGCCTGTCTTTATAGGAGAAGTGCTCCAGCCCTCCGATCATCTTTGTGGCCTCCTCTGGACTCACTCAAACAGGTCCACATCCCTCTTGTGCTGGGGGCCCCAGAGCTGAACGCAGTACTATAGGTTGGGTCTTAATCCAGGCCATCTGATTTAATATCGTAGTATTTACTTCTGTATGCTGTACTGTGTTCTGCTACACACTTTTTGAGCATCAGACATTCAGTTGGATGGCCATCGAGCTAGCTTTAGTTAAAAGAATAGTTACTGGCACATACTCTGTCAGCCATCAGGTTTATAGGGAGAAGCAGAACTGACAATTCTTGCAATAGTACCTGAAGCAAAGGTGTGGCTAAGTTAGCAACTATCTACCATTCATAGAGTGATCAGCTTCCACCTTAATGTATTGGGAAAGCTCTCCATCTGTTATATGATCCTTTCTGCACACTTTCCCTGCAAATTTATCCTGGGAACAGAGTGAGTAGATGGCATGATGTACCCTGGTCAGTTTATCTTCTGTGGGACTGATATCATTGCAAAACAGTAGAAGAGGTGCTTGAGATCAAAGATGAGAGCCTAAGTCAGCAGTTGCAAGCACTGGGGGCAGGAGTGGCTGTTGGACCCAGTCCCACAGAGTCCTGAAGGACCCAGGTTGTGTATAAATTGAACTGAAGCCTTGGTTCTTCACAAGAAAGTACTTTGTGTAACCAGGGAGAGGCACAACTTATCATCAGTCTTAGAACAGACCCATACTGTGCACCCATGGGACTATGCCAGCACCTTTTAGCTAAAGAGATGTAATGCTCCTATGGATAAGGGGCAGAAAATATGCCCGACAGGGAATTTATCCGAACTGGTGCCATTTGGCTTCTTCTTGGCAGTTCCTACGTACAAAGTGTTCAAAGAAGAACATCTAGCTAAAGGGTGTTAGCTCTCCAATTACCCTTGCCTAGTTATAATGACTCCCAGAGGCCCATTCTTTGCTACTATAAATTAGAATAACCCTTAAGGTTGACTAATTTGTCTGTGCCCTTTACCAGGGATGGCGGTGATACGCAGGAGATGTAGAGCTGCCTTCTCCCCTCATAGCCTCAGGGCTTTCTTATCCACCTCAGCCCAGCCAGCAGTGGGGATCAGTTATAATCCTGACTTCCTTCTAAGAGTAAGATGAAGCCACCGAGGCCGGATGTCACACGGGCCAAACTAAACCCCTGCAGAAACATACCACCATTCTCTTGTGCAGAAAGCCTGCACAGCAAGGCATTACCCTCAGCAAGCTGCTGCCTCCCTCCCTCTCCAATTTCCACACATGCTGCCTTACAGGTGTGCTCACTCAGGGTGAAAGCTAAAGCATCCTTGGCCTGCCAACAAGGTGGTGGTGGGCCCATGTGAGCAGACAGCAGAGATGAGGCAAGTATTTGGTTGTGTAGGGCTGTGCTCCTGATGGCTTGTGCAGTTGCACCAAGACGCCACTGATCACATTGCATTCACAGCCAGCATATGCCAGGCAGCCCGGAGAAGTCAAAGCAAGCATTTACAGTCCCCTGGCTACAGGCGGGCCCAACCATGTATGTATAATTTAAAGAAAAGGGGAAAGACCTTGTGTGAGGAAACCTTCACCTGAAAAGAACAGGTTCGTTCTGCTTTAATCTGTGTTGTTTGATTGCCCCTTTCCAGTAATAAACCTGATGCACCTTTGAGGCCAGGCAGCAGAGGTAACTTCCATCCTGGAAATGGTAATTTGATAAAGCGCTAGAGGTGAAGGTGCAAGGCACGGATATTACCCCAGCCTCAAAGTTCCTTTAAGTTCATAAAAGTTCTGAGTGGCAGCTCAGATTTAAGAAGTTCCAGAGGGGCTCCTGCAGCCCCACCAGTGGCTGATGGAAATTGGCGCATCTATTTTGACAGTGTAAACAGGGAACGGGGGTGTCTACATCAGGTGTCATTAGACACCTCACTCTCTAACCTTTGTTAAGAGGTAACCTGAAGACCTGTGGGTTTCCCTGTCCTGTCCTTTTTACCCTCCCAGCAGCTTGGAGAACTGATCCCCTCAGAGAGTAACCTTGGGCAGGGAAGTTGAGTTCTTTTTCAGCCATGTCAGTTCCGTGATCCACTTCTTATGCAGTGGAACAAACACTTGTCCCAGCACAGCGGATGGGTGGTTTGAGGAGGGAAACGGTAGTGAAAAGAGACTAATTCTACTAAGCCAGCACTGCCACCAAATAAACATGCCTCAAATTGCAGCTTCTGGAAGCTCATCTGTCAGTGGTGCCATTTCATAGGGTGACAGGGAACAGGAGCTGAGTCTAGGAACTAAGGTTTGCATTTGCTTTAGGAACCAAATTTATTTCAGTTGGATCTAAAAGAAGCCAGATATTGTTTTGTTTAAGTTTATCCAGCCAAACCACTGTCAGTTGCCCCATTTCCCTTTGAATTATCTCCTCTGAGTTCACTGCAGTGCCTTGAGTTTACTCTGGAGGGAATGGGAGCAGAACTGAGCTATGGCAGCTCATTTCCCTGCGTTTTTCTGAAGAAAATGAATCCATGACGTGGAGGTACCTGTGTGCTACCTCCTGGCTTAGGCAGAAGGTAAGTGAAGGCACCTAACTGCACCTGAATGCTTGCAGAATGGCTGTCAGTCACAGATTGAAAGGGCCAGCGTGATGCTGGGCAGGAAGAGCACGTGAAGGATGAGGAGACTGACTCCCCTTTCACTGACACGAGTGTTTATCAAGAGTCTTCTTTAGCATTATTGTTATTGCCCTGGAGTAAACTGAGCAAACAGTGAGAAGAATCGGGCCAGAGTTCAAATGAGCCTGGCTTTTGGTGCATTCACCTTATCTAGCTGCTCCCACCCCTTGCACACCACGTAATAAACATTGCTAAGTTATTTGTTACAGTCAACGCTGAAGAACACCAGTTCTAAAAGTAGTACACCCTGGCCAGACCCCACCTTCCTCTTCTTCCCTCCCACCCCTCACACATGTTTTTATAGGGCCTGCAAGTGCTGCAGATAGTCTGCTCTTAGGGGGAGCTGACTGACCAACATGAGGCTCAATAGTTTGCTCTGAGCTGTACCCATGAAAACAAACCTTTATTTTTCCCTTTCTCTCAGCCTGTTTCCTTTTGTTGCTACATCAAAGTAGTAAGGAACCCCTAGCCCTCATGCTGAGTTCACCAGAACCGGAGGGCTGCATTCAGACCTTGTCCACAACTTCAACAAGGTTTGGTGAGATTTCGCAGTGGGAAAACAGTCTGCTCCTGTCTCTGAATGTGTGGAATTGCACAAGGGAATGTCATGAATGAGAATGTTTTTCTTTCTCAGCATATTTTACGAAATCCCACTGGACAATCTGTGTGACTGGCAAAACTCTCCCATAATTCTGAGTGCTGTGGCCCATCCCAAATCTTATCTCACATTAAAGGATTAAAGAGCATGCCAGTATTTCTCCACCAAAGGTTTCCAAAAATCCTGTGGAGAAAGCCTCTGCTTTTCTCACTCTCACTGGCTGGGAACCAGTGGTGAAGCTGGAACCCCTAGCTCCAAGTGGGTTGGACCAGTTTCCATCACTGCTCCTCCCTGGCTTGGGGCTGTCACCACCTTCCCCAGGCATGGCTGACTCCCATCCATCCAGCCCTGCCTCGGGCATCTCTAGCCTGGATTCACTGCTGCCCCTGGTTCCTGGAGAGTGCTGCAGGCACCAGGGCTGATCTGCAGAAGGAGGTGGGACGGGTTTCATGTACCTGGGCTGCCTGCTGTGCAGGATATCAAGCTAGGAGATTCTTCCTTTTATAATTTCTTGGAGTTTAAAGGGAAAGGGTAGACCAGTGATCCCCCAGATCCCTACAAGCAGATGGATTCTTAGCCGGTGCAGATCACCAGGATGTTATTGGACTGAATTCCAGCCAAGAGCCTGGCCCCATGTCCTTTAAATGGAAGCAATACTCAAAAGCAGCATAGAAAATAAATGCCTTCTTTTTATATGTAACAAATGATTGCCCCTTTGGAGGTGCTAATGTTGTTTAATTCTTTTGCTCAGAGTCCTGCCAAGGAGCTCAGTGCTGGGCAATACAAATAAAAACCATGCCCACGCTGAAGGGCTGACAACTCAAGATATAGACATACTGCAGACTGGTTTTGCCAGGGAATAAATAGGTGAGCATGGTTTCATGTTTAGCACTTTTACTAGTGATGAAGCACAGGACATGTTCAGAAATTAATAAGCCTGAGAGACAGTTTTTTCCCAGTTGGTCTTGGGGAAAAAAAAAAAAGCCATACAGTGAATTTAGAAGAGTTCAGATGGAGAAGTAGCTAGAGAGGGGTGTTTGGCAAGGGAGAAGGCGGTGAACTGTTCAGGGCATAATCTCCCCACAGGAGAAACTTACCTTAAAATCCCCTCCCAAAAAAATCAGCAGTTCTTTTCCAAATAATCCCATTAAATGCACATGTACTGCAAACTGGCTCTCTAATTCATTACCCATGTAACAAAACTCACATAGTTGAACCATGTTTTCTAATTTAACAAGAGTATCTGACAGCAAAGGGCCACTGAACAACTTAAGTACATTTGTTCAAAGGCCAGAGACAATTAACCAAACGTTGCCTTGCTTTTCTGGCTACATGAAGCCTGTATTTCTAGGCATGCCTTAATTAGAAATTAAGGCCATGATTTAATTATAAAGAAAATCTTGGCTGCAAGGATAAGGAAAGTAGTAGTACCCTTATTTTGGCTGCATAGCTACATAAACCTGCATAGGCAAATGAGGTACCTATACCATAGCAGAATTCGCACACACTCATGTGTAATTCTAGGTTGTGATTCTCTCAGTTATTGCTTATTACTGTGTAAAGTTTTCAAGCTTGTGTCCAGATTTATATATAAATAAATATATATGTAAACCTTGCCTGCTTCCTGCACAAATGTCAAATAGTAGGGATTGATACCTGCCCTTCACATGGTCCTGGAGGTGACGTACACCTTTAGTTGCATGCTTTTGCCAACTTATCTGCATGGCTGTTTACACAACACTTGCAACATACCTTTTATTAAAAAATGAATTACGTTTGGTTATCTATTCAGAGGGTTTCATGTGGCACAAACCATTATTAAACATAGATGCTTAATCATGGTAAAGAAGGAGGGTAAAAATTACATAGAAAGCTGTATTAAGAGACTGAACACATCCAGAGATACAATTAGCTAACAATGTGATTACTGTGGGATTGAAAACTGAGTGTTTTGGTATTTCTAAAAGCCTTCAGGACCATCTGCACTTATAATACGCTGATACTTTAACGCACCTTTTTATTGTAGAGCTTGAAGTGTGAAATTCCCACGTAACAGTTTCCCAGGCTTGTATTCTTTACATGACCTCATATCCCACTGGCATTCATAGGAATTTACTGTGAATGCAGGGTCAGGCCCTGCTACAAGTTTCTGTTTTCTAAGTCTGTTAGAGAAATATAAGAAGAAGCAGATACTACATTCTTTTTACTTTCATCTCTAGGTGGGTATGAAAAGTTGGTCATTAGTTACTGATGACATAAAAGCCGACATTCCTGATAAGCCCATGGTTCCTTTAGGCTTGCTGGAAGGCTGCAATCCTATTAGTCAGATGCTGTAAAAGTTGGTTATTTTAATTACCTTGGAGTCAAGTTAACTCTTCCCTTGCTGAGCTACTAGGAATTACTCATGGATACACATCCAAGGGAAGGATCTGGACTCCATGTGTCAATTAAGATCAATTTAAATACAGGGTAAAATACAAATCTTTTTCTATGGTATTCAGCAAATATCTTTCCTACCTCTTTGTCATCCTCCTTCTTGATTAAGGGTTCACATTACTTCCTTCACATCCAACCCTCAGCCTCACACTTGCCACCACTGACAGTCAGACTACCTGGAGCAGGGGACCTGAGGACAGTCAGGGAACAGGTTTGTCCTGCAATTTGGTTGTGTCAAAGTCAAAAAAGACTGCGAGAGGGGATCTCAGGACAGCATGATGGCAGACAACCAAGAGAAGCATGTCAGCTGCTGTGTTTTGTAAACTAGCAGCAATCCTTTTGCCACTGTGGATTGCAAAAGTGCCAGTTTATATGTTTATAAACTGTTTATATGCCAATGTTTATATGACTCTGGCATCCTGACTAAGAGAGTTTTTGTTACATCATAGGTATGTGCAATAGGGCTTGGATTCTTGCTAACTGGCAAGCGAGATTTTTGGCTAGCTGAGGCACATGTGGTTAAGTGTGTACCTGAGCATCAGAATTCTAGCTGGGGCTGCACCAGAACCAAGAGGAGATAGCCTTATATTTTTAGCAGTGGTTGGGGCAGTAATGGGGGAAGAGGGACATTGCTCCTCTTAGGTCCTAAGCCTAACCAGTAGTACTGTACTGTTTTGTAGCAGGTGCTACTCTGCTATGTGTAATTTGACTTTCTCCACATTGTATTGTGTAACAGAATTTTGCATATGCTCCAGCTTGTAGCTAATAAACATTGTAAGGGAGCATAAGACTGTAGACCAAAAGTTTGGAGTTGGGTTGGGATTTTTTTCCCCTGTGGTCCATATCTTGAGCTGTGAGATTAAATGTGCACTGGGTCTTTTCGTACTGGAGTTTGTCCTTCTTGGGTTAGGGCTAGTTGTCAATCGGAACTTGATCTGAAGAGTACCAAGTAAGGTCTTAGTCGAATCTCTTACAGAAGTCCAGCAAACTTTCATCAAAAGATCAGGGATCTTAAAACTGTAATGGCCACTATTTTCATGTCTGGAGTATATAGACAGATACCATCATTTAATTCTTCTATTGTTCGTTGTTTTCTTGGTTTCCCCAGCAATATAAGCAGTTTTGCACCATCCTTCTTTAAGAAGGTAAGTACTATATTCTAAGATGATCAAGATCCCAGCTGAAGCCATCACTATGAAAGATGCTGGTACAGAAAAGATAAACGCTATTCAATGGAAATAGGGATGTTGAAAAAAACAGGGTGAGAAAAGTAGCCTTATAAAATCCAGGCACAGTCTCCTTCCCTGCTCTGGCTTCTTCATGACCTGCAGTGAGTAACAGAAATTCCATAGCCATTCTTTCCCACCTTGTTGACTCCGCTCCTCTCTGAACAGGGGCTCAGAGAAAGCTCATCCATTTGTATAGGAGCTGCAGAGCTGCACGGCCTGTGCTGTCCAAGACAGTGAGCAGCAGAAATATGGTGGCTGCTACATGAACAGACAAATCTTTCCTGCAGTGGAGAAGTTGCAATCCTGACTGTGGCTGTAACAAGTACAGGTACTGTGCTATTGCTGACCCATCATACTCCTAAGCCGGAACCCTGCGCTAGCTCTCAATTCTTTCATCTGTAAAAGGGTGTAAGAGGATTGCTGTGCTTCACAGACAGGAAGTTCAGATAATTACAACTGTGAGACACTGAAATATTAGACTAGTAGAAGTACCTCAGATGAAGAATTGTTGTTCTGTCAAGGCTATCCTCAGGTTATCCTCTTCAGTCATATTTTGAAGGGCAGGGATATGGTTTTCTTAAACTCTGTGGAATGGTGCTGCTTGATGGCTTTTATTTTCTGTGATAGCCTACAGGGCTTTTCCATAAGGGATCAAAACATCTCTATAGTCCTTGCTCACCACATCCTCCTTCTTCTTCCCTTTCTTTCTCTTTTGAACTTGGATATACACTCCACTGAAGTATTCAGATCAGTAGCAGAAAAATCTGTCTGAGCTGGTACCAGTTTTATATAATCTAGATTGCAGAGCTGCATTGGGCCAACTTTTTGTGGGTTAAAAAAAAGAGGTGAAACATCTTGAGGTGGGCGCAATACCCACAAGAGTAAGATCTTGGGTCCTAAACTGACAAGTTGCTCCAAGCAAACTGAAATACTAAGCTCCCAAATCCTTCCCAATCATAATTTATAACAAAAGAAGGATCTTTCCTCAAGTTAATGCTTGAGCTTCTTCTCATCTTCTGTACCACTTTTCTGAAATGGCTGCAATACTAAATAAATCTTTCTGAATACTAGTTGATGTTGCACATCAGATTTCTCTTTTTCGTTCAATGGGGGTCCAGTGGTTCCAGCAAGCTTCAAAAGAGATTTCATATTCTGTAAAATACTTCACATTTCTCTGTATCAAAGTGTGGTTTGTTTTTTTTTTTCCCCAGGGCTGTACAAGCTCATACTACCTACCCAGTCTGTCTGTCCACATCACTTGCATGTGTTCCTGAATTGCTAATGAAGGTTACATGGGCCTCAAAGCTTGCAAAGGGTTCCTTTTGCCTGGTTTAGCACAACCTGAATTAATTCTCCTCTAGAAATCCCAAAGTGTCTTGTCCCTTTTTCCCACTGCTTATAAAAAGAATTTCCCTTGGTAGTGAGGGTAGGATCTTAGAGTCCCAGCAACATCATCAGTGACCTAAGGTTATCACTTTTGCTTTGCAAACCATTTACAGGGAAGGAGAGGATGCAAAATCTGAGGAGGTGTTTGCAGCCAAAATGCCTGCTTTTGTTCTGCTGTGGCTGAGCTTCAAGTCTTCTTGTAAAATATTCAGCATTCACTTAGGAAGCCTTGAACACTGCTGTTTACAATGTAACATCCCAGAACTTCAGTACTGTTGAAATCCCCAAATGTGCAACCTTCCTTAAAAACCACTGCTGTTGCTGCGATAGTGGTACAGTCATACTTTTTCCTCACCTTTCCTTTCTACTTATCCAGCTTAGCTATAGATCTAGAAACATGTGTTCTTACAAAGTAGCGACAAGAGGTGTCTTCCCTTCTAAAGTCATCTCTGCTCCTGAAATGGGACAGAGGTGGTGTCAGTGCTGTTCCACTATGTTTATTGTACATTCATGCTCCATCAGGGCACTTTCAGGCCTTACTGCTTACATGAGACACACAGCAGTCTGTTCATAACAGCAATCTGGTACGTGCATACTCAGCCCTTCTGTTCAGGTTAAACTCTGTGTTCACCCCAGCAAAATGTTTTTTCTGTTCCTCTGTCTATCCCTGTCATTCGTGGCGTCTTTCTGCTCAGCGTATGTGACTATTTCATTCTCTGTGCAGAACTACACCTTCTTCCTGAAGAGCTGGTGATTGAAAGGCCTACCAGAAGGATCAGCTAGCAGTGGTTCAGAGTTGAGCAGATATGGCTGGTTTGACTCTCAGAAATCATTATTTTGTGATATCTTCTAACAGGTAACAGTACATTTGTTCTTTGTCCGTTGTCTCTGCAAAAATATGGCAGTTCCTGGTATTCATCTGGAAATTGCCAAATTGCATTGGTGCCCTAGTCTGTGGTCTCCGTCTCTAGGGTCATATGTACAAGAGTGACCAGGAGAGACACTACCAAGCAAAGAAAAAAGAAATTTCATACTTGGGAAATAAGCTGTTAGTAGAGATTTCTTCCTAGTGATAAGCAGTTAATTGTTGGCTTATATCTAAAACAAAAGGTTAAATACACATTTTGTATGCTAGTAACTATTTTTTACTGAACAGTTCAGGCCTTTCTTTTTCCATTCCTGCTATTTATTTGACCCCAAGAATAGCCTGTGACTGTCAACCTCCCATGTGGATAACATGCTGACAGGGGAAAAAGAGATTTGTCTTTCTGATTTAAAATTCTGTAATGAGGACAGAAAGAAAGAATAAAAGTATTCTCAAAAGGAAATTAATTCTTTATGTAGGTTGTGCCAGAAATGTTCTTGAAACCCTTTGTCTTTTGTGAAAACAGAATGTGAAAGAAACCAAGAAGGTATGAAGGGAAGGGCTAATCCCAAAAAAGACCTGTGCACATGATGTGGCATATAACTGAAATATAGGTGCCTAAGTGCAAAGCTGCATACCTGAAGGTGTCCACCTCATCTTGAATGTTATAAACTTTTCACTTTAATATTCCTTAACTGGCTGGAGCTGTGCATCTGCTCATGCCTGGAAACACCTCAGTCCTGAGAATGCTGAGCAGCGTGACACCTATCCCATCTTTAACCCAGCAATTATGCACTCAGTGCTTGTTTCCCCAGAGACATCTATGCTGCTAAGTATTGTCAGAGCATGTCTGGCACGTAGGACCCAAACAGAATGGAGTGAAAACCTTACTTTTCTTTTAAGACTTGGCAGGGGCAGGTGCCTCCTGTACAAACTTACTGGTTTGATAATCTACCCTTCACTCTCAAGGCTCTACCAAAGTGACTCAAATCCACATCTTCCTCAAAAGTACCCAAACCATCAAGTTAAAAGCCAATTTGGGCATAAAAGGGCATCTTAACATAGCTATCAGCTTCTGAGAGCAAGCCTGGTTGTGCCATGACCTAAATTATGGGACGGGGAGTCCCAGGATCCACACATACATTGGATTTCCCTTATGACAGCTTCTGTGGCAACTAGTACTGTCATTGTCCTTGGTCACCCAGCAAGCCCCTGTTCTGTGCCGAGTTACACAGTGGTCCAAGGTAGTGTGGACAGCTGTACTGATGTGCTTTCAACAGCCTGGGACCCCTGAGCTAGAGCTTGATTCTTTCTTCAGATCAGCGTTGGCTCAAGGTGATGCAGTCAAGACAGTACAAATCAGAGGGAATTGTAGTCCACAAAATGTTTTCAGGATGCTCCAGTTCACCAACCAAATAAGAAAGCAGTGTACCATCAGAATTAAAATCATATCTCTCTCTATATATATGCCCCCCTATGTTTTTCTTTCCTTCTGTAGCCCTTTTCTTATGTTTTCCTGAAAGCAGAGTAATTAATAACGTGGGTGGCATGTGTTTGTTGCTACATGGTTATAGAAGAGGTGCCAGAGCCCTGTAATAAATTATTTCTCGGAAACATTAAATATCTGGATAACTAACTGTCAAGGATTTTCCATGCACAGATGGGAGCTGCAGAAGAACAGATCTGTGGGGTCTGAATCTCATGCAGCACAAAAGGAGCCCTTTCATGTTACATGAAAACACCCTGCAGTGTTTGAAATTAATTCCTTTGGATCAGGGAGAATCAATTTTGATCAAATTGCCTTCAATCAAGTGACTAATGGTTTTGTTAAAAATCTCATTGTCAGTCTTGAAGAGAGATGTTGATCTGGATAAGCTGTGTGAGCTTCCCTTCACTCCCTCACCGCTCATGGCTTGAGAAAACTCTTCAGAAAAATATCCCATGCAGCATATTACGATGTTATCATGTGTTAGCACATCTCATTCACAGAGCTAGCCAATCTGATTTGAAATTGCACATAAATCTTCAACTAAATATAATCCAAAATTCATACTGGTTTATTATTTTCTTCCTTTATACCTGTCCCCAGGGGGTGTTCAGTAAGACCATATTATTCCTTCCTCTATCATGAATATGCATTACGTCCAAGTTTTCATTTTGGGATCCGGGATCAGCAAAGCTGGTGGGCTTTCTTTCTGATTGATCTGATTGATCAGGGGAGTTCTGGTTTCTTAATTTTCTAAAATTCAATATTGGGCCAATTCCACTTCTCTTTATCTGATCAGATTTTGGTGTGGTATTAGATTAAAAAAAATGCCATTGTGGAGTGTAGCATCTGAAATTTAAAGGAAGAATTACTTTTGTTCAGTTGTGGTGAATATTATTTGCCCTTTGTGTGCAGGTCTTCTGTGAGATCCAGCAGGTTTTACCTCGGATAATAAGGAAGAGATTATGTGAGAAATAAGTTGATTATTCAGTAATTCCCCAGGAAAAAATTCTGAAGCAAATTCAGGTGATAAACACCATCTGTGTAGGGAAGAACAGTCTGTGAATGGATATGGTAAATCTCTCATATGTGCACGTGCAATATGTTCTCCATATCCCAAGTTGAGGTAGTTAGGTCCACTGCATAAGTCAGAAATTTTCCTCCCTAGACCACCACCAGGCAACAGAGCACTTGACCATGTCATGGACATCCAGTGCTTTGTTTCCAGATCTTTCTTTGGGTTAAGCAGAGAAAAAGTAGTAAGTTTTGAGTGTTTCTGAATACTATTCTCACTGCTGGTGAGCTCCAGTCTTTTCTTGCTTACTAGCACAGCTCACTTAAGGATTTCTTCTCCAGTTTTGCTGAGTCATTCTAATGATATGCTTGCTTCTCTGCGTAGCTTGTTGCATCTCTATACGACCATGAGTAAGGTTATTTTGGAAGACTTTTCATTGGATTTTGCTTCTTCACGTTATACACGTATCCAATGAGAAGCTGGTGCCAGGCTTTGGCTATGCACCATTTCTTCATATGAACTACACAACGGCCAGAAGATGCTCCAGGCTGAGTTTTCCAATATGTCTTGATGTCCACTGGTGGCTTCACTGTTTCATTGCTGGGCTGTCATGTGGAAAATCCCCACTGCTTTGTTTCTCGAGAAATTTGGTTATTGGTGGCCTCCAAATTCTGCCCATGATGATTAGGGAAGCCAAACTATGTGACCTGGGGATTACGCTAGGCCTGGTACTTTGAAGGGCTCCATAAAGTGGTAACTGTTCTGACTGCAGTGCAACATAGCACTTTTTTAGCTCACAACTTGACATGTTAGCCTTCACAGGACACAACAGGCCTTGCTGTTGCACAATGCACAACACTCACACTCACAGAAATTTAAGAAAGACTGATTCATTCTTATGTAGAATAGCTGCATAAAGAACACAGAGAATGATGTAGTGAGACTTGCAGCATTGTAAATGACTGTACAAGAAGCAAACAATGGAGAAATAGGTCCTTGATATTTCATGTAATGCCTTATTGAGTCCACACTTGGTACCACTTTATACTGCACATGTGGTTCTAGTGCATGAAACTGCTTTCTCTGAGGTAAAACTACAGTTGGAACCATAGATTGTTGGAATGCATATCTTTGGGTGGGTTTTCCAAATGTTTCTTTAAAGTTTGTCTTCCTTGCTTATAAATTTTCTTCAAAGTTTGTTTTCTTTGCTTTGATTGAAGTTAATAATTGTAGATAGTGTTTCTAAAGGGCTGTGAAGCTGATCCAGACTTGCTATTAACACAGAGAATGGAAAAGATTTGGAGCCTGAAATGTCATGAGATTTTATTTTTATCAGTGTGGCAAACTATTTTTGAACTGATATGTTTTGATTTACCTTATCAAAGGTTTAAAAAGCATAGTGATAACAAGCTCATCTCATAGACATTTTCAAGATTAATAAGTTATCTTAAAACTTCCTGCATTATCTCTACACTTCAGTTCACCAAGCTTTCTGCATCTGAACATTTTAGAGAGCCTTCAAATAATTTTCAGAGGGATTACTTAAAATTCAGAGCATGCCATGATGAAGGCTAGCTTTTCTGCAATGGTTTTGAAGTGACCAAGTAACCTACTGAGTTGTGTTATAGTACACAGTTCATGACATCCTGTCCTCATGAATCACTGAAATTGCTCTTCCCAGTCATGCCCAAGGCTCTCCTCCTGCCTACCCTCACACTCCTTCCTATACCTGTCACCAACAGCTGCTTTTATTGCCCTGATTCGCACAAGACACGGTCTAACAAATGCTTTACCAGCATCTGGGGAGTGGTGTTTTCTCTTGTCTAAGCTCACACGCACACTCATGTCAGGCTGTGCATCTCATTCTCAATTAGAATTTTTTAATGAAATGAATAGCACTGACATAGCTGCATGGTGAAGTGCCATTCAAAAGTGAAGGCTGTGAGCCCTTTCAGGGCAACAGAAAGGAGAAAATGGCACATTTGGATCTAACTACAGAAGAGGTTGAGAAGATGACTAGAAAGATGCTCTATGCACGCATGAAGAAACTAGCATGTGACATTTTCTGGGAATGTGTATGGGAAAGGATGTTTGGGCAGATACTACAAAAGCAGAGAACAACCCTAGCTGTTGGCCACAGCATGCTTTGAGGAATGGTGGGAGGAGGTGGTGTTGCCCTCAGGAGGTCCTGAGTGTCCACGGGTCACTCAAACTCTGGACTCAAGCAGTTACCATCTCTCTGTGGCTGGAGGAGGGAGAGCACTGTAGCTCTAGGTAAGAGGAGATTCAAAATGCAGTGGCTGAGACATGGGGCTTTTCATTGGTGTCTGAAGGCAATGTCTTAGTCATAAACCTAGACCTACTGCCAAACTTACACTCAGAAAGCTTGTGTGATGTCTCTTGACCTTACCAGGAGACTTCCATCTCTTGTTTTTGTGCTGGCTACCAGACACATTGTAAGCATTCAACTTCCATTCTCACCTGTTATATAGGATGCAGGTTGTGTTTGTGTGGGGGGCTACCTGTTATGTAGCAGAACATTCAGCCCAGTCCTAGAACTCATATGAGGACTTTCCATTTATACCTTGCACTTCACAAGAATGGACTGGCAATGCTAACTCAGTTTTACAAAGGAGAGACCAAACTGAAGCACTGCAGTGTAATATGCTAAGGGTCAGCTGCAGTGCGGGGGCAGAGGCCTGCTCTCCTCCCTCGCATGTCCCACTCTCTGCAGAAATCTTTTTCTCCAGTATAACACAGAAGCAAATAAGAGAGAAACTGGTGGAGGCAGAATGGCAGAATGGCTGAAGAAGCCGTGCTGCAGTTGCAAAGAGGATTCTGGGTTTGTCTATCCCGTCTGCTGTGTGGAAAGTGGAGACCCCAGTCGTACTCTGTGCTGTAGCTCAGGCCTGGACACCTCATTTGGATGGGTTTGGAATTGAGGTTAGCATTGTTTCCCCTGAGCTCGGCTCTTCCTGAGCATGTTGCAGATGCTTTGAGCACACATTGCGGGTGGGCTAGCACTAGCCAGATGTACAGAAAGGGGAGGGATCGGATGGCTCCCGCCATTTAAGCCAGGGCTCAAAACCATTCTCCAGTGAAAAGCGCAGAGAAGTGACTCAGAAGAGCTAAAGGAAAAGATGAGAATTTCACCGCAGAGAATCACTACTCCACCATCCCCCCTTTCCCCCATTCATCAGCCCTGCACACTCTCTTAAAAGGAGGGGGCTTGTGGACACCTTGGTGGGCATTTGCAAACACACACATACACCCCCCCCACATTTCTTTTTATTGCCTCACTTCTACCTGTAATGAAAAAAGGTTTCCACTATGGTCAGACTTCATGTTGTTTGATTTAAGCACAGATCATAGTGATGAGGGCTTACCAAAGGCCTTTTGTATGCGTGTTTAACCCTGCAGCTGCCAGGGTAAAGAGAAAACTCACTAAGCAAGATCGTCTAAATACTAATAAAGATGAAGGGTGATTGGAAGAAGTGGAAATAGGAAAGCCCCCAGTCCAGGTAATTAAGCTGTAAAGCCCACAGAGGAAGGGCTGTCACCAAGTCGTCTGATGTGGGATGAAGACCATAGCACGGTGTGATTCTTTGTCTCTTAATCCCCTCCTCCACTCCCCAGCATGTTCTTATTTCCCCATAAAGTCTTTATACAAAAGGTGGGGGAAAAAAATTATTTAAAAAAAATCCTGAAGGATAAATCTTGTAATTCAGAGCAATGAACAGCTGGTATTTTAAAGCACAGAACAGCAGTTTAGTGATTAATTTACCTCTTTAAAATGCTGAACAATACAATGCAATAAAATATGAAATTGTATTTTGTATGGCCTCCTTCAAACCGACTTATCCTGGAGCTCTTTCTAAAGTAAAAGTGCAGCTACAGAGTTAAATAATCAGTAATAGCAGAAGGGAAAGGTATAAAGAGAGATGCGCAAGCAACAAAAAGATCAGCTCTTCAGGACCCCCCCTCCAGTCCGTTTAATTTTACTGAAAGCAAGTAGCCTTTGCGATAATTTTTACATATGGATGGATTTTCGCCTCGCGTGCCCTTTCCCTCTCCTTCCATCTTACATGAGCATCTCCGTGCTGCTCCTGCTGCCGCTGCTGGCACTCCCTCGCGGCATCGGTGTGCAGCTGATACCGCTACAGGCTACACTGGATAGCTGCCAGTTCTCCGCTCTGCCTCTCCCCCCCACCTTGTGATTAAATGTTACCTGCGGCGGATGGTTGCCCTGGTACCACCACCAAAGGGGATGCTGCCCTTTTGTCCTATTGCCCCAGACAGAGAATTCCAAGAACCTGCTGTATATCTGTGTCTGCTGTCTGTGACCTCTCTGGGGTCACTGAGGAGTGAAGTTCAGTCCTCTCACATAGATAGCTGTGACTGACATGCCAGTGAAAGAGAGTGTACATGTGTGTACATGTGTGTGTGTGTGTACACAGAGGGGAGAGATAAGAAAGGTGGAAGGGAAATCAGGAGGATAACAATTTTGGTTATGGGGAGAATTGCGTTAGTGTGAAGCATACGTGGGCAAATTCATCCCTGGTGTAACATAGCCGAGCTCCCGGAGACAACATCGGGGATTCATTTTATCCACAAAAAAAAGGAGCCAGTTGACCCTCATTTGTCAAGCACAGCACAAAGCAAAGATGTGAAGAGCCCTGTCTGGGGTGGGGGGGCATGTTTTGGGAACCCTTCACATCTGCAGCATTCGGGTTTCCTGAAGCAATGCTTTGCCTGTCTGTGGTGTTCTTCTTCCACTGGTTAATAATAAGGGATTTAGTTAGCAGGCAGATGCTAAACCCACTCTTACTGTGTTTAGCATTTCAGAATAATGAATAGATTTGCAAATGATGTTTCGAGGGCGCTTATTTTTCAAACAATGGCATTGCTAATATTCCCAGCTCCTTTGACTTTGCAATTGTCTTTTTCAAACAGTAAAATGTTACAATTAGCTTCCTGGGAAGGGCGGAGGGGAAATGTCATTTCTAAGTAATTTCAAGAGATGTCTTGTAGAGGCAGAGGTATGTGCTGATGAACCACTCGCCTAAACTCCCTGTTGAGTCGCTCCGTGCTGGTGGCACTGCTCTGAACTCACACTGGTGTAACTCGGGAGCTGCCCTCTGAACTTCTGAGCATGATTTCTTCCCTGGTGGTGCCGACGAGCTCAGGATCTGGTCTCGAGAGCACGAGGGAAGGCTGGCAGCTTGACATGCAGTGTGGAATTTGCCTGAATTGTTAAGTATTGGGCCTGGAAACCCTGACAAGCCTCATCCAGGGGATTTGAAGGTCACCCTCCCCTGGGCAGAGCGTACGGTGGTACTGCAGCCAGCAGCTGAGAAGGCACCTTGTGCTCCTCCAGAGCCGAGCAGCGCTTGCCTCCCTCACTCTTGCGCTCTCTCTCCTCGCTAACTGGTCTTTAATACGGATCTAATTCTGACTCCATTGCGATGCCGCGAAATCACATTAGGCAGCGCAAGGAGGCTCGCTGCCCCTTCAAGCATGATAAACTCTTGATTGCTTCCCCGAAGCTCTAATGAGCCCGCGAAGGCCGGGCGGGCGGGAAGGAGCAATGCCGGGGCGTGAGGCGAGCAGGAGCAGGAGGAGGAGGAGGAGCGGGCTGGGGCTGCTCCTCCTCCGCTGAGGGAAGGGGAGCCGCCGGATCCAAACCCGCCCTCAGCCCGGGCTCGCTTGCTTTCCCACTCGCAGACTAAGACCCTCGTATACGCCCCAAGCGACGAGCCAAAAGGTGGGAAGGGCAGGTCAGGCCGTCCCGGGGTCCCTCAGGCCGCCTGCCCGCCCGGTCCTGCGGGACCCCCCGGCCCCGCGGGGCGGGAAGCGGCGGTTTATCGCGGTTCTGCAAGGGCCAGACGGAAAGGTTGCGGCAAAGGTGGGACGTTTGAGTGATGGGTTGGCACAAGGCGGTGCTTATCTCTTTAAGAAATGGAAATGAGGTCTAATTAGCATAGACTGGTTGCAATTAGCATATAAGTCCCGTTCGGGGACTTGGAGGAAGGGAGAGGACCAGGCAGCAGCTTAATGGGGTTTTATTAGGCGAAATTAGCCACCACTGAACAGTCATAAAAATATCTAAATTATTAGTGGCTCTGCAATTTATTGTGAGTGCTTCCCGAACATGCTAATATCTATTGGGTCTGTGCCGTGCCTGCTAATCACAAAAACAAACTGCAGGACGAGCATCATCTCTCCACTGTACATTGTTATGCCGTTGTGGGCACGGTGTGACAGCTTTATACGGATATATATGTGCGAGTGTGCCTTGGTTTGAGGGGTACATTTTTGCTAATGCCTTATGAGTTATGTAAATGGGATACATTCGAGCAAAAATGACAAATTGGTCTCTAGAGACACACACTCACCTATAATATAATGGGGGGATTGTGGGGGAGAAGAGGAGTCTGAAGCATTCGGCTTTTGTTGAGTCAGAATGAAATGCAAAACCCCTATAGTTGTGGCAATCACATGCATTCAGAGGCCAGAAGAAAAGCCCTGCTGTATAAGATGATGATCTCCAGAGACAAAAAGGATATAGAAAACCACTCAAATATATGTATTTTTAATACATCCGTACTTGCCTTCATCCTCACACAGGTTAGAGGGTCTTTTTAATGAGCACCAACTACAATACCTACTCTAGGTGGGGTCCAGTTATGGTTTCTTTCTCCAAATGTGATCAACTGGGGGTAGATGCCGTGAAAAGGAGGTGGTGAAGAATCAGCATTTTTAATTTGTGGGGAGAGGTCAGGCAGGCTGACCAAGATAGGTCTGGCAGAACGTTTGCTACTTTTTGCTGAAGACAGGAAAAAAAGTCCCAACAGTAAGAATAATTACACCATTCTCAGCAAGCTCCTTGCTTAGTGTCTGAAGAAAGAGGCGGTTCCTTTTCCATTGGCAAGCCTTTTCCATTGACTAGGTACAAACGTAGGACTTCTGGGCTGGGTCCAGCAGAAACTTAGCTAAGCAGTAGGTGTGGATGCCGTGGCACTGGGAGGGGGATGGCACCAAGGATTATCCTCCTTGTCTTTTTAGGAAACAAAGTGTAATTATCCCAAGCATTGCCAGGACCAGCATGAGCTCTTGATGCCTGGTGGTGGCTGTGTTTTCACTGGAAGGACCAAAGGAAAACTAGGGGGAATGCTGTAATGCACCTTTTAGGAGCCGGATTCCTTGTGTTAATTTGTAAGTGGTGCATTTTATCATATTATATATGTAAGTAACATAATATATATTTCATATTATATATGAGAAAAAGGTCAGAAACAAAAACAGATAAAAGTAACCTTGAATGGTTGGTATAGTCTGCCTGGCCTCCCATTTTGGAGTAGGATTTGGAACAACTTCTGCATTTCATCTGTTTGATATGTTCAGAGCACGGTGAGCGTCTCTGAAATGTTGACTGTGGTGCCTGATGAGGAGCCTAATTTACATATTCTCAATTTAATCTAAAGTAGGCGCTAATTGATTACTGCTGAATGTCAGCACGCTCTGATTATCTGTTCAAGATGCTCTGAAAAAAACCTGCAACCCTGAGCTGCAAGCGGGAAAGGGGCATTTGAATTCAGTATGCCATGTGGGCTGGTTTGGGCTGGGACAGAGTTAATTTTCCTCATAGTAGCTGGTATGAGGCCGTGTTTTGGATTTGTGCTAAAGACAGCACTGATAACACAGGGATGTTTTCATTATTGCTGAGCAGTGCTTACACAGAGCCAAGGCCTTTTCTGCTCCTCGCACCACCCCATCCGTGAGTAGGTTGGGGGTGCACCAAGGGCTATCCCAGACCATATGGCATCACGCTCAGCATATAAAGCTGGGATTAAAAGAAGGAATGGGGGCTATGTTTGAAGTGATGGTGTTTGCCTTCCTAAGCCACCATTACATGTGATGGAGCCCTGCTTTCCTGGAGGTGGCTGAACACCTGCCTTGTTGATGGGAGGCAGTGAATGAATTCCAAAGGAAAGTTTTGCTTTGCTTGTGTGCACAGGTTTTGCTTTTACCTATTAAAGAGTATTTATCTCAACCCACGAGTTTCTTGCTTTTACTTTTCTGATTCTCTCCCCCACCCCAATGCAAGGGGGGTGAGCGAGCAGCTGTGTGGGGCTGAGCTGCTGGTTGGGGTTAAACCACGACACCATGGAAGGACTGTTTACTCTTTTACCTGGTATTATATAAAGGTTTTAATTATCCAGGCCTGAGGCTGTTGAGTGACTGCTGCTTTGTCATGTCCTTCCAAGGCAAATGAGTCAGATACAGAATTGTCCTTGCTTTCTGTCCTGAATGATTTTTCTCAAACTAGACATCTCTTCCACAGGTTTTTTTCTCATCTCCTCCCAAACCTGTCCTTACAGCTTCAGACTTCAGCCCTGAATTTCCTTTCCCTGACTTTGAAGGCACAGTATGAGGTCATAGGAGGAAGGTCAGGCTTATATTTAATATACCATGCTGGATTTCAGGAGACGAGCCATGAATCTCAGCAGTGATGTAATCTCTGAATTCAGGACTGGGAGGAAAGCAGTCCATAGTTGATCCTGGCTCTGTGTGCAGCATGGGCTAAATCCCACACCATCTTTAAATCTCAGATTCCTCTCCCATGACTTGACTGCCTCTTCTTTGTAGGCAGCAAGAACTATCTCTCACTATTATAGTTGTACAGGGCTTATCATAAGGAAGCTTTGACACACAGGCTGATGTAATACTACTAATCAGACATTTCCAGTCAGTTGCATTACAGCTTTTTACTCTCATACCTCATACATTATTTTGGGACGCTTGTCTATTGCTAAGAACTGAGCTTTTGCGGTTGGCTTGTTTGGTTTTGGTGAGCTTTCTTATCTGGGCACTGAGCCCAGCTTTAATTTGTTTACATATTTTGCAGCATGCCCGATTCTGTACCCGGAGGTAGATATCTGTCTATTATTTAGATAAATACCTACACCCTGCCTGAGTAAAAAGTCACCACAAACAAAAATTTAAAAAGTGAGGAAATGCTCTCTTACTGTTTCCCTTTTTCTTTTTCTTTCCTTTTGCGACTGGCTACAATTAAGCAGCAAATTGCTGCTGCTTTGGATCACGGTAGGCTTAATCAACGCTCTAGCGAGGTCATTTTTCCCTGGCTTAGGCTTGGTATGTGGGGCTATTTCCCCAGTAAAAGTACCTTCCAGCTTAAATCCTGTCATGCAGAAAGCTTTTTCTTCATGTATGCTTTCCCCCTGTGGTTTTCACGGGAGCTCTGCCCTCCAGCTTTTCCAATTCAGCATTCACAGTATGAACTTGTGTGTTTGGGAAGCTGCCAGGGGATGAGGAGCTAAGGCAGCAGCCAGTGCCATGTGGAAGTGTTGTGGGGTTTATTTTTTATTTTGAGCAGTTAATGTCCATTAGATTGCCCAGCTCCTGTTATGCATCTCTGATACGGATAAAGGACTGTGTAGAAAATGCTGTCATTAAGAAATTTCCCTTTCTGTTAGTGCTGTTAAGGTTCTGAATGCTTGAACGCTGTTCAGCTATGTCAAGTAGTGGCTCTAAAACGATTTAAATATTCTTTTTCTTTTTTTTTTATTTTTAAATCCTGCAGTACTTTGGCTTCCTCCCATGCATGCATTTCTGATATGCTTTGGTCTATCCCAAACACTTGCCTGCCTGCTTCCAGCTCCTTCCAGTTTCCCCTAGGCAGAACAACCCATATGATCTAGTGCCCAGCTGAAGTATTGCTGCATCCTGAAGTCCAGCAAAATCAGCCCCAACCCTGTTCAGAGGTGTCCCACAAATCTCCCCAGTGGCAGGTTTTTGTACCCGATCTCTACCTTGCTGCCTGCTCATCCCTTCCTGTTTGCCTCTCCAGCTCCCTGTCACACTGACATATGGCCATGGCTTCTCTGTCCTGGGTGGCCTAGGGCCCTGTTCCCTCTCACTCCCATCCTAGCCAGCAAGGCTGGGCTTTCCCCAGGGGAAATGAAATGCAGACATGCTTGCCATAGCTCAGCAGATGAGGAGCGTGAGCCAGCCCGCACAAGGAGGGTACACCTCCATCCCCATTGAGACTTTGCTCCTGCTCTTCTTTTCCAGCAACACAAAGCAAACAGCCACTGGAGTTGGGAGAGCCAGAAGAAGAGAGCTGAAGGCTTGGTAGCATTTCCATAGCACTTCTCCACTTCTCTCCCCATCGTCAGCTCTGTGCCTGCTCTCCTGGGTGGCCTGCCCCAGTTTGAGACCTATGTCTTTAGAGTGACCCCACAGAAGGAAGCACTGGCCCGGCAGCCCTGGGCACAAGGGCAGAATCTCTGGGTGGCCTGGAGGAACCCTCGTGCTTCCCCAACCATGAAAAGTGTGCTGGAAGGGTACATGTCCCACATCACTGGTAGCTTTTCAAATACATTGGAAAGGTGCAAGATGTTTCCTAAAGTTATTTTCATACTTCCCTCCTGGATCTTACAGCCCTTCAGCAGGGACATCTAACCAAGCCCTACGGCTCAGGGCTCAGCCTTGGCAAGCACAGGAGGAGCTCCGCTTGGCCCAGCTGTTCCTTCATGCAGGGAGGTCATCCTGCCTCTCTCCGTTTCCTCCCGTTGGCTAGGCAATAAGACACTCCACGACTCCACGTTCTTGCCCCTATCTTTCCTTGCTTTTCATATCCCCTTTGTTTCCATCCCTCTTCTCTGCCAGTATCTCTCATTTGCTTATTGCCTATGCACAACACTGCCCTTCTCTCAGCCTCCTCAACCCTCCTGTCTCCCCTGCCGGGTCCAAGCCACCCCGTGGCTCCTCCTCATGGCTGGTACCTCGCTAAAGTCTCCTCTCCTGTTTGGGCCCCTCTGTTCTTACAGTTGTCTGTCAGCTAGGGCTTCATGTGAAAGCAAGTCAAAGGCAGTCCATTGTGAGAAAATAGAGAAGTGGCAAAATGACTGGGGATAAGAGAAAGCTGGGATTAGAAAACCCCATTTTTGTTTCCTCTTTCTTATTCTGGTTTTGGCACAGGTAGCGCCAGAGTAGTAAGCTGTGTCAATTCTTCTTTTCTTATCCTAGGGAAGGCCAGTTCCTATTTTATTGCGGAGAAAAACATTCCAGCAAAACCAGGAGCACACTATATATTTTGATTGTGAAATGCTGCATTAGAAGAGTTAATACAAATTTCTGTGTCAAGCTGAAGATTTCAACAAAATACTAGGCAGGAATTGCTGGAAAGCATAATTAATAATTAGTTATTATCCTATAACTATCACAATAATTAATGTACAGTGTTTCACTTCACCAGGTTTTTTCAAAATATTTGATTATTTTTGCCTTCACGGTGTGAATTTCAGGTGGTGAAAATGAGTTGCTTTGCACCAGTAGATCTCCTGAATATGCAATGAAGGAACCTGCAGCAGTCAGGAGCCCCAGCCAAGGCGGAAGATGAGACAGTGAGCTGGGAAACAAAGGTGAAGGAAAGAGGCAATGAAAGCAAAGCATTTCGTGCAATAGCTAAAATACAAATCTCTGGAGACATAGAGATATTGCATGAACATCAATTTCGCATGCCTATTGTCTGAGTGGTATTAGCGTGCGTTGGACTCGCAGCCCCCCTTCCTCTGAGCGAGGGGAGCACCATGGCAAATCAGGAAATAGCATAATTGAATCAGCTCCAGCACATGACAGGGCTTAAAACCTGACTGGACGAGGCACTGAGATGGCCACATATCCCAAGCACCTTGGCATCCCGCTTCCCCCACTGCCCCCAGATTACTTCTGTAAGGAAAGCAAGATTTAAGCCACAGCAGGAGACAGTCTAGTCATGGATTTCATTAGTGGTCTCTTTTGCCATGTGTGAGACTTTATGGCTCAGAAGCTGGATGAAACAGCTTTCTAGAAACTTCTTTAGAGAAAAGACAGCTAAAAAAATGCAAGTCATGCTTATGCTGTTCACAGAGAGCTTGTTCTGCCCGTGGGAATAAAACAAAATGCCAGTAGTTTACCACTGAGATAACATGTGAGAGTCAGAACATGCTGCCGCAGGTCTGAGAGATACCGTTCCCATCCCTCCCTCCCCTTTTGCCCCTACATAAAAGTTGGCAATTAGTTTTTACTGCACATACATGAAGGGAGATACATGCTTTGGCCTCTATGTGAGAGCAATAATTCTCTTAAATTGATGTGTCAGCGAACTAAAACTCAATATTTTTTTCGCACAGTGTATTTTGCAGTCAGAGGACCTTCACTAATCGGAATAAAGCAATTTGGCTCCCTGTCATTGCTCACTGAAAACATATGAGCTGGTTGGCACGTATGGCCTCCTAGATTTATCAGTGTCTCCCATCTAGTGCATGGGAGGTTCAGGGCTGCAGCTCAGAGAGGAGTGAAATTTTATGAATGCTTTTTCCCCTCCCTGAGAATTCCCAGAGCGAGATTTATTCCTTAGTTTCAGAAATATTTTATTTATTGTCCATATCCCATATCCTCTTTAGGTCAACTCAAAGTCATATTTTACATTTTTTATTTGTATTACTATGTCTTTATTGCTTTGTTCATTAAAATAAAATGTGAAACAACCCAAAATTTGGGAGAAGTACTGTTCCCATAGGTCTCCTTTCTTTTTTTTTTTTTGTGAGAGTGCTGTGGTATGAACATACACATCTGCCCTTTCAGCAGGAGCTGTATAAAATGGATTTGCTGCATCTTGTGGCAGGTTCATGAAAGGCCAGCTTTGGTGTCATGGGTTTGTCATGCTGCCTTTAAGGAAGCCCTCACCTCCCTGCCGGCTGAACTGGTATAGCTTACACTGGTGCTCTTGCCAAGGTAGATGGGATAGGCATGTTTTAACAGTCAGCCTTTACAGCTTGATTACACTAGAATATTTCCTTTCGCCTCACTGACTCTGTATGCTGTAGTCCCCCTCTGTCCTTCTGCAGCTCTGGGAATTTCTCTTTACTAGCTCTTGAACTGCTTTTTTGCCTAGAGGAATGTTTCTCAGCCTTTGGATGATGTGAACCACAAAAATGCATTGGGATCCCACTGCAACCACCATATCACACACGTCTAGTTACAAAGAAAGGGATGTTCTGCACCAGGTGTGGCAAACATTGGTTGATATGCGAGTTATTTCAAAGCTGTGCCAAGGAGAATGCCTGTTTGGGGTAGGAGAACTGTTTGAATGTCCAGACAACATCTCCAGTGCTTGCTCATGATGGAAGGTGCAGCCCAGTCAGGGGCAGCCTTCACTGGGGAGAAGGAGCGTGGTTGTACTCCCGTCCTGGGCTTGTGCACCGCTTGGCGCAGGGCTTGGACCAGAGCTGTTGATACCACCATGGTGACAATCCTGTGTCTGTGATGACGGTATCTGAGGCGTTGTTCCTGTCGTCTGTAAATGGCCTTAGTGTCAGATGGGACCGAAAACATGAGCAGTACTTTGGGAACTGCTAATATGGAAGTATTAAAATACCAGGAGGAGGTATTTTAATCATGGCTGAAAAAACCTTTCAGTGTTTGCATTTGAGGAATTAGTTTCTTGCCAACTACTGTCCTAAAGCCCCCTCTTCTCTTAGCTATTCTCACCTGAAATTAGAAGTACTTTGAAGGCCAGCTGCCTACCTGGTTTGGCAAGAGGCGTGTGGGCACTGCTGTCTTCTGATTATGGACTTTAACTTGCCCACATGGTTGTGAGGATGTCAGCTGACTCCCATGCATGAGGCTCAACCGTCGAGGCTCAGCCTTCAGCTAGGACATGCCAGTCTGGAAAGTGGCATCTGTAACAGCTTGGTCTTTTCCACAAGAGAGACACGACTTCTGTGCTCGAGATAGAAGGGGTCTGTTCTGTGCCTCCTTTTCAGCCTTTCCCTGGAGGGTCTGGTCTCAGCAGCTGGGGAGGACATGCTATCTTTGCCTTCTCATGCCTTTATTCTACCCTTGGCACGTTGTGGAAAGAATGCTAAGAGGATTGGTTGATAACCAGAGAAAAATGTCCCAAGCCTTTGGAAGTCCATTTATCCTTTTAATCACACTCTCTTTAATGAGCTGTATTTTTCTTACTTATCATTTCCTTTGTTCATGCCCATTAAGGTGTTATTCACAATTTTAGCTCAAACAATACCTCTTAAATAAGAGGATAATATTAAGTGCATCAGCACAAGAAGGGGAAGCTGCTTTTAAAAACTGAAAGTACTGCTTGACTTCCACTTTCAAAGCATTTAATTTCACCTGGTCCACACTTTTAATATTTTCCAATAAAATAACTAGATGGGGGCACATTAAAATGGTCTCAGTTGAGCTGTTTTAATAAAAGGAGAAAGTTTAAAGAGCTCGGCCATGGATGAAAAGCTATTTAAAACAGGCAGGTTGGATATTTCTGGCATGGATGCATGAGGTATCTGTCTCCACCTCTAATTAAAACGCCTATATTGTTCAGTACTACAACACTCCACATGACAGACATATTAAAAACCCAAGAGACCACCATGTTATCCTGTTTTGTGTCTCCCTCTCATAGTCATCCCATACATGTATATGCGACCGATCCTACCTACAATTCCTTGGCAATTTGGTGATTCAATCTTTACTCCTGGTAGTCCTGCCAGCCTGTCAGGGCAGTTGCAGCTTTTGAAAGTGAATTATTCTGGGTAACACCATGCTCCTGGAAAAATGACACTGTCCTTCTGCACCACAGGTAGAACTACAGAGGCCAGAACTGGCAACAGCATTAATGATACCAAGAAAAGTTGCTTCATTCTGCATCCTTCCATGCAAAAATTTCCTATTAGCATTTCAGGGGGAATTACACCCAGGAAAAAGCAAATGGGTGCTTTTCCTGCAGTTGTTGGCCTATTGGAACTAGCAGTGAGCTGGGTTTGCTTGAATGGAGAGCAGGTATCACTATCTAACCAATTCCCAACCTGTGGGATTCTGCTAAAAACAAAGCCACAAAGGCTATCCAGCAGGCTAATAGACTGAAAAGCCACAGGAAATACTCATGCATCCTCCTTCCTGGAGGGGCGGCCATGGGGGGAGGTCGTGAGGGGAGAGGAAGGGCAGTTGTGAGGGGATATCTGGAAGGGAAAGAAGGAGCAGCCATGAGGGAAGATCATGAAGGAAAATCATGAGGGAAGATCATGAGGGAAGATCATGAGGGGAGACGCGAGGTGGCCATGAGGGGTGAAGGGCGGTTGTGAGGGGAAATCTTGAGGGGAGAGGAGGGGTATCCATGAGGGAAGATCGTGAGAAGAAAGAAGGGGCGGCCATGAGGAAAGCAAAAGGAGGGCAGCCATGAGGGGAGATCGTGAGGGGAGATGAGGGGCAACCATGAGGGGAGATCATGAGGGGAGATGAGGGGAAGCCATGAGGGAAGATTGTGGTGGGAGGCAAGAGGCAGCCATGAGGGAAGATTGTAAGGGCAAAGAAGGGGCGGCCATGAGGGGAGATCATGATGGGAGATGAGAGGCAGCCATGAGGGAAGATTGGGAGGGGAAAGGAAGGGCAGCCATGAGGGAAGATGGTGAGGAGAAAGAAGGGACAGCCATGAAGAAAGGGAAAGGAGGGGCAGCCGTGAGAGAAGATCATGAGGGGAGATGAGGGGTGGCCTTGGGGGTGTGAAGGGTGGTTGTGAGGGGCGATCTTGAGGGGAGAGGAGGGGCGGCCATGAGGGAAGATCATAAGGAGAAAGAAGGGGCAGCCATGAGGGGAGATCATGAGGGGAGAGGAGGGGCAGCCATGAGGGAAGATCATAAGGAGGAAGAAGGGGCAGCCATGAGGGGAGATCATGAGGGGAGAGGAGGGGCGGCCATGAGGGAAGATCGTAAGGAGAAAGAAGGGGCAGCCATGAGGGGAGATCATGAGGGGAGAGGAGGGGCGGCCATGAGGGAAGATCGTAAGGAGAAAGAAGGGGCAGCCATGAGAGGAGATCATGAGGGGAGAGGAGGGGCAGCCATGAGGGAAGATCATGAGGGGAGAGGAGGGGCAGCCATGAGGGAAGATCATGAGGGGAAAGAAGGGTCGGCCGTGAGGGGAGATCATGAGGGGAGAGGAAGGGTGGCCATGAGGGAAGATCATGAAGGCAGACGAGGGGTGGCCATGAGGGGTGAAGGGTGGTTGTGAGGGGAGATCGTGAGGGGAGAGGAGGGGCAGCCAGTGAGTCTATACCTAGATGAAATTCCCTTAAGAATTTGGCAGCAAGCATGGCTTTCTCCAAGGGTTTCTTGGTGAGGGAGAATTTTGGAATGGCCCCCAAAAGGTTCCCTCTTCTCCTGTGTAAACATCCAACACAAAGCATGATGCTGTTTGTGTGTGATGAGACATCCATTGTGTGACTGCTTAGAAACAGTATTAGTATTCTTATAAAATGCAGTTGCTGTCTAGAAGGAATACTCTGATGGCAATAGCAGCATTAAAATTCTTCATACACAAAGGAACTAATTAATTCTGGCATCAAATAAGAAGTGTGCGTAGTTAATTGTTTTAAACCCCATTTCACAGCTAGGTGTAGGAGCAAGTAGGACTGTGTGCATAAAGTGATGTTATGGAGAGGTCAAGTGACTTGTGTGAGGTTAGACAGCCAAGGGAGCAGCAGAGGCAAGGATTTAGGCAGTCTTGGTTTCCAGGTTGATCTTCTGTTTGTTAGATCATATTAGATCTTGAAGATTGCGTGGATATTGGTATGCTTTTGTTGGCCATTTCAACTGCATGTTATTTCCCCATGGTTTTTAATCTTATCCTTTAAGGCCAATATTTGTTGACAAAGATTATAACAATGTATAACAGATTACATTTTAATGGAGGATTCCAAAGTAATGAGGTATATTTGCCTTTGCTGTCTCTAGTCTCATTGCTCCCAGTGCAATCTCACCCAGGATGAGGGCACTGGAAATGTTAACCGACAAAATTCTGTTGGGATTTTAACCACACCATCAGGTAGCAGTGCCATACATTTCTTTGTGTGTGTTGGCATCTCTGAGAATAGCTGCACTGATGCGGGAAACAGTGAGACAATATCTTTGAGAGATGCAGGAAGGAGTGGCGGGAGACGAAAGGCAGGATCACAGAACGGTTGAAGCAAGAAGGCACCTCTTCTTGCTTCGGACTAGAGATTGTCTAGTCGCAGTCCCTTGGTCAAAGCGGGGTCACCTAAAGCAGGTTGCTCAGAGCATGTCTGATCAGGTTTGGACTATCTCTAGGGATAGAGACTCCACAAATTCTCCGAACAACCTGCTCCGGTGTTCAACCACCCTTACAGTAAAAAATGGTTTTTTCTTATGTTTAAATGGAGTTTCTCTCTTGTTACCTGTCCTGGGTTCAGCTGAACCCAGGACATTACCCTGTAACTCTTTCTTGCCATCCTGTTCCACCACTTCCTTACTTGATTTCAGGTAATCTCTTTCCCACGCCAGTCCTAGTATAATGTGCTCTTCACCAGATTGGCGAGCCTGTTGACAAACAAGGTTTGTCCCACTTGATCAGGTGGATCAAATCTCTTCCTGCTCAGGAACCTGGTCTTGGTTGGCACCCCTGATGTGCCAGGGGTAGTTGCCAGTGGGACTTTGCCCTGTGGCATGGCACCACTGTTGTTGAGCAAGGAACACTGTCCCCAGCAGAGTTTCTGGCCTCCCTCTGCATGCCCTTCTTCAAAGTGCTGCACAGGTTACTGTGCAAACACAGTCTCTGCTGAAATTCAGCTGCTGGTGGGACACAGCACAGTTTAACTGATTCTAGTGAGACTTGGTAGTGGGCCAAGGCAGTGTCCAGTAGGAAATGGCAACTCCATGAATAGTCCTCATGTTTTTCCTTCACATGATGTGAAATAATCTCATGAACTCCAGCAGGCAGCAACTGAGTTTGGGAGTCTTTCTTCTTGTGTCATCTAGCCTACTGAAGAGAAACTACTGCAAAACAACGAATGCCACTACCCTTAGCCCTTGAATTTTCCAAGGCAGTGTCTCTTCCTGCCTCATGCTGCTTAGTTTGAGATCTCATAAGATCACAGTTGCAGGTGGTATGATTGTTCCTTGAGATGCAACTTCAACACTAGGGAGGACACTCTCCCCTCCTGTGCTTGCTCTATATTACTGGATGTGTCAGTTCTTTGCTCTATTTAGTGATATAAAAGGTAGGAATGCAAGTGCTTTGAACAAGTCACAGGGGCTTTGGAACAGAAAAAGGAATATATCTGAGAAACGGGAGAGTATCTGAGAAGAGAGGAATTATCAGCATGAGAGACCTCAAGCTGAGTGACTGAGAGTTGACATTCCTTCTATTTATTTATAAAATTTGTAACTGTGGAAATTAGCCTTAGAAGCTGTAGACCCATTACTGTTAGTTTTATCGTTCTTCTAAGACATACCCTGAGGCATTCCTGGAGATTGAATCCTACTGTACTTTGCAATAAGCCCATAATTGATTATGCTATGGAGCTTTAATATGGGTTGAGAAATGGAATCCAAAGTAAATACATTCAGAATTTTGCTAGCAGGCCAAATTTAAATCTGGTTTTCTGAACCTACCAGGATTATTCCTTCTCAGCTAATGATTTAATTTGAACTAGCCACCCTGAGAGGTGCAGTATGTGGGTAAGTCCAGGCTATCTGCTTGCTGGGCTTCTCTAAAGAAGTTTATCCTGCCTACTTCGCCTCTAAGTTTGTAAAGGTAAAATTAAATTCTAACATTATTCATTATAAGTCCTGCCTGGTGCTTCCTCCAGTAATGTTTCAGATGCCTGTTACCAATTCCATCATACACAGATTTGCTATTTTTTTTCATTTCTGAAAAGCAAGTATGTTACACCATATTCTCAAAAATGAGGGAGAACTGAATTAGGTGGTGGTGGTTTGTCTTTATATTTCTCTTGAAATATAGCCCATGCAGCTTCCTAGTCTTCATTAATTTTTTTTGCCCAGTTCACTCTTTTGATGAAAATCTGTCCTTTCTAAAAGAAGCTTGTTCATTTTGCTCATTAATGAGGAATGAGAGGGATGTTGGTCTCTTCTCTCCCTTTCATTAGAAAGGTTCCTGTTTCCTTTTCTCAGTTGCTAAGGACCATATTATTTCCTTTGATATACAGGTTGCTCGTGCTGTCTGTAGCTAATTCCAGGGCTTAAAGTGGGCTAACTTGTGGATCTGGTAGGAACTGAAGTTTCTTAAAGCACATCATTTGCTATCTAGGAGGCACCCTAAACAAGCAAACCCAATGATGCTGCTACAAGCAAAAGAAATTTTGTTCAGAAGTGAGAGAATTAGCACTGTTGTCTGACCATTTTAAATCATGGATTTGTTTCTGGACCTGAAATCTCTAGGGCCAAATTTGTTTGTGAGATTCAGTCTTCAGAGTTGGTTTGAGGTGGAGGAGTTGATTCACAATATATATTTATTTGAAAATACTCCTCATGGAACATTGTTATTGCCTATATGTGTGGTCTTAAGGGAAAAAATAATTAGTTTCATATTTCCCACTGGAAAAGAACTCTCTTTTTTATTTCTCACTTTCTCATCAATTGCTAAAAAATTGGTTATTTCCCCAGAACTACTACACCACTGGGTCTGCTCCATTAAGAAGTGATACATAAGGACTGTGTGTTTCTATAGACAGTGTGCTAATTCTTGTAAAGTCTCCTTTCACATGTTCTTACCAAATGTGATGATACTGTATTTTTGTTTTCTATGACCAGGTAAGAGGAACAAATGCAAACAAATGCAAAAGACAAAAATCTGTCATGTCAAGCTGGAGAGAGCTGCAATGCAAGAACACCTTTATTTCCTGATTTGAGCTTTTCCTTACTTACCTCCACTGTAAAAGAACCCAGGATATTTTTGGCACATAATGTTTGCAGCTTCACACAGGTGAAGATGCAGCAATAGATGTATGTGGGAAGATGACATAGGTCATGAGGAGTACATAAACAAAAAAACCCTTAATGTAAACTTCTTTAGCAAGCATAGAATATTGCATTTGAACCAAGCTTTGGATCAGCTGGAGAGTTACATTGAAAGAAGAGTGAATATTTGGTAAATTTTAGAAGAAGGACGTGTTCCTCCTACCACTGAACTCAGTCAAAGTCTGGACATGCATACTTAATGTTATGCAATAAATTTAAGCTTTAATGTCACACTTTCTCACTTTTTATCTGCTCTTTCATTGCTCTGGGGAGACTTGGCATGTAAACTACTGGAGTTTTTTCTCTGACACCAGGAGGTACCTATCCCTGCATACAATAGCTGTCTGCAAAGCTTTGCTATACCAAAATATTTTGCCCGTTTGAAAACACCACCTAGAGCTGTTTGAAACAGGAGTAGATGATGTGAGCATTGAAACCTGAGAGTTTCACGTCTATTATGGAGGATTTTGCTTCTGCTGCAACAGAGGGTTGACTGCAGAGATCCAAGAAGAAAAGGCTTGGTACTGTGAGCAAATGCAGATCAAAGTGTAGAATCATTGCCATCTGCTTTGTATGAAGGAAGAACTATGATTTGGAGGGCAAAGTCTAGCAAAACTGTTCCTGTGGCTTTGCTGGATGGAGAGACAAAACCTGCATGGAGATGAGGCACTGACAACGTGTAACTGGGCTGAGCACTGCTTGAGAAATGGAGCTGGCATTCCCTAGGACAGCTTCTCTTGGTTTCTTTCTTACAAACCTATTTTAACTTTCCAAAAAGTCTAGATACTTTCCCCTGCAATGATTATGTTGCTTGATGGCGTGGATGCCTATTATGAAAGTGGACAATCTTCCCGTTGCCCCATTGTCCTTCCAGCATGAGAGGAAAAAGAAATGGCTCCAGCAGTTTCTTGGAATCTTGCTTGTGTAGGGCCATGATTGCCTGCCTTGCAACATATAAGCGCAAGAAACTATTGATAGGCTGATAGATGGTACTGCTCTTCCCTGTGGGAAGCACTAACTCTCATACCTCAGGAATTATATAAACACATATGCACACACACACAGAGGGTTATTTATGTGCAAGTATGTATGTCTGTATTTAAAATGCACGAAGTTGGAGGGACAGTGAGTAGCCTCTACTCCTAGATATGTTTCTATGTGCACCTCCAAGGAGGTTCAAGAACATTCTTTAGCATCAAAAAGGAGATCTCTTGATTTTGAAAGAGAGGACTTACTGCTAAGAATTTTGATTCTTGTTCTCATTTGTAACCTGGCATAGTTCCCCCCTCCCCTTATTTGTTTGAAGTGAGAAAACACCACTGATGAAAAAATCCATATTAGAGTGGTATCTTCCCCCCCTCCCCCCATATACCTCATTGTAATTCATGAGTGTATTTATGAGGTGTTTATTAAGACAGGCCAGATTTATTTTTCATTTGTACTAAATTGTTTATGCCCTTTTAAAAGTGCACTGTATCCTCAGCATTGGGCTTTCGGTTATCTGCCTGACAATGATGAAGTGTTATGTTTTAACAAGTGCATTAAGATCCTGTCCTGGTGCATATTCTGTGCTATTTGTGAGACGATAGTGATAAGGAGAGATAAGGAGAGACAGCTAGACATGGAATGGATCAGGTGTGCATACATCTTAATTTTTTGGTAAATAGCTCAAACCAGTCCGAGTTGGTGGTGACCAGTGATTATTGGCTTCTTCAGTAAACCAGACTTCCCAAAGGAGTTTCCTTCTCTGTAGAATATTAAATCAGGGTCATATTTGCAAAAGAACCCATTACCAATCTGAAAATCTGCTTGCTTATTCTGGTGACCAGATGACAGCTGATTGATCCAGTGAGAGGGCTGCTACCAATCCTGTTTCTAGTAAAGCTATTCTTTTACTAGTAAGTAGATTCTAATTAACATGCAGAGTCTGGTGTGAATTTACTCATTTTAAACGCGCTGGTCAAGTTCCTGGGACTGTGCATTCTGGCTAGCCTCTGGCTAGCCTGGGAATATGGTAAGTACCTTGCCTGTGTGCTGCAGCTCTTCCAAGGGAATATGCAAGAGTAATTAACAAAAGCCTCTGACTGCCCACACTAGTAGGATCTGTGTGGTTCCAAGCCTCCCGTGGTTGATGAAAAATCACTCACTACAGAGGCCAGCAGCCTCAGCAAAGAGGGCAGAGCGTGGCTAGGGCTGGGGGCTGGCGTATGTGTTCCTGAGCAGGAGGGAACGGTTGCAGTATAACTGTGCCCAAACCTCCAAGTATAAGCCAGCCACAGCCATGGGCTCCTTAGGAATGGGCAAGGCTGTATCCAAGCTCTGATTTCATGAGAGGCACCGTGCAACACAGGTAGGAAAAACAAAACTGCTGTGTGCTAGCATTGTAGTATCACCCCTGCCGATGCAGCTCAGGAATATTTCCTCCTTTGGGAGGAAGACTTCTGTGCTTCCTAGGGGAACTCCCTTCGTGTCTCCCTCAAGAAAATGAGCTCCTTAACTCAGTGGTGAAAAGACTCTACGGACTGTAGCCCTATAGCCATTTGAAGTTCTCAACTGGTCTGGATGTATCAGATCTAATTTAAAACAAAAGAATAAGTGCACTTAATGTTCTCTGATTTATTTTTTTTTGTCTCTCAAACCTTCCAAGAAACAAAGCTATTCTGAATCTTTTCTCCATGTTAATGAAAACAGCCTCAGGATTTTTTCGCACCCGGTTCCACACTTTGCCTTTGTCATCATATTAGAGAGCAGCACAGCATGGAGGAGAAGTAGAAGAAATCTCACTATGTGAAGAACACGACAGGAGAGTGACACAGGTTAGAAGATGTCTATCAAATCAGCTCATTGCCATAGAGGGGGAAGGGAGGCACATGGCCATTAATTTGGGGAAAGAACAGATGTGATTTCCCAGTCTGATAGATTGTTTTGTTGCAGCATACGCTTCATGGTTTCAGGAAAGTTGGTTTTGATTTACAGTGGAGAAAGGATGAGAAGAGTGGAGGACATTGTGTTTAACCCTCTTCCGACTAGCAAGTACAGCCATTGATACGATACTCATATCAGCACTAGAATTTGCTTTTGCCTTTTCTACATGCGATTTCCCCTGGAAATGAGCCAAAAGAAACTGCCTGGCCAGCTGAGAAGATAGTGTCATGCATACCCAGATGACTTTCCCTGGGCCCATGTTACACAGAGGCTGCGCTCTTCATGATGCTGCAGGTGGAGAGAGTCAGGACTATCCTGCCTTCTCAGCATTTGTGTCCAAATTAAGGACAGCTGCAAAACAGCAGCAAAAGAAGGATCTCTTCCAAGACCCTGGCCAGAACTCCAGCTTTTTATAGCTGTCAGCATAGTGGGGAGTTAATGCCAGCTTGTGATTACTTAGGCTATCATATTTATGGCAAAGTGACATATGAAGAAATACTTGACACCTCTTAGTTTGTCGGTACGATATCTGAGATCCTTAAGAGCTCCATTATCTGAACTGTAGAGCCATCATCCTCCTGATTACCTATGGAGAGCTGGGACAGGTTGCTGACACACTAAAAAGGACACCTTCTGTCTTGCCACGTTGGAGTTTGGAAATTCTGCGCTTAAGCTGCCTTTGCAAAATCTCATGGGGCCAGAGCATAATTGAATAATTTGGTTCCAGGGCAAATTTGAAAATTAAACAAGGACTTGAGGGAGTGGCCCCTATGGAAACCATGTCAAGGAACAAACAGCATCAGAGGATTTCAGTGATGTTTGTATAAGGAGGATAATGTTTGCTTGATTCTTGCGGGCTTTAACTGGCTGTCATCCTTCTACAGCAAAGCAACAGAAACTAATTGAAAGAAACCAGAACCAAATAGAGGTGTGATAAGTTACTTGGAATTTGAAATTCAGGTTGTCTGGCACAGTTCTGATAGCATACATTATCGTGGAAGATTTCTGCTATAGAATCATAGACTGGTTTGGGTTGGAAGGTACTTTAAGATCACCTAGTTCCACCTCCTCTGCCATGGGCAGGGACACCTTCCACTAGACCAGGTTGCTCCAAGTCCCATCCAACCTGGTCTTGAACACTGCCAAGGATGGGGCAGCCACAACTTCTCTGGGCAACCTGTGCCAGTGGCTCACCACACTCACAGTAAAGAGTTTCTTCTGAATATCTAATCTAAATCTAACCTATTTCAGTTTAAAGCTATTATTCCTTCTCCTATCAGCCCTATATTGGAGCAGTGTAATTTTTAGAAAATAATTTCCATTGCAGACACTTGGTTTGCCTGTTGAGACCTCAATGTTGGAACTGAAGTATGTTAGAAATGAGTAAAAGTGGTGTGTTTCTACTCTAAGATGTGTCATTTCTTTTTAACTCAAGCCACTAGCAAAGCTTTGGGGTGATTCAGTTAAAGGAATTAATGACAGCTTCTTCCTGGATGCAAGTCTTTTAATTTAGAGGGACCGCCCCAAGACCTTGTTCCCAAGGGAGGCACACAATAGTCGGTAGCCCTCTTTGCCAACCTTCCAAGCCCATTTCAGACTCTAAACATCCATTCTCTCAGATATTTCTCTGGGTCATGCCACTAGCAATTCCATATCCCTTTTTGAGGTTTTCTGTCTGCTTCCTTCTTTTTTCCCCTCCCTTCACCCACCCCACCCCTCCCCACCCCACCCCCCCCCCCCAGCATTTGCATCTTTTTCTTTCTCTTGCGCATTATGTACATACAGATACAGAGCCCTCTCTTAAAACTATACCTAGGGAACCTTATCCTTCCATGCAATTCAGATTCCTTAGAAGCTTCAGACATTTTCGTCTGAACCTTGAGATGAACCCATGTTTTGGCTGAAGGGTGCTATTTCCTCAGCAAGCTAATCTAATAAAAGAGCTTATGGCCTCTCACACCTTAAATGAAGGGAAGATGTTTCACCCAAGTATGTTTAATCCAGTCAGAATGCCATTGCAAGTTTAAGTATGTTTTCTCATGCTTAAACTACAGGATTGAAAATGGAGATTACCCTTTTTTTCCTTGGAAGTACAGTGTCTGGAACAAAGAAAGAGGCCTTAGTCTCATTTCAGGTACGCAGCTGCTGTTTGTACCCCTGCACAAGAATGGATAGTGGTAATACAGTATAAAATGTTTTTCCAAGTAGAGATTGGACTCACAGCCCTTGCAAAGGAGAAAGCATTTTGTGTCTGTGCCTCGTGACTGTCCTTCATGAGCCTGAATTCAGAAGGCAGATGGAAAAAATGTCAAAAACTTCCGACAGAGAAAATCCTACATGAAGAAGAGCAACATGTTAAAGACGCAGTGTGAGAAGCTTCATAGCAGCAGCCCTCGCTTCCACTCAGGCAACCCTGAGGGATGACCCACGCCCCAAAATTTAGCTGCAACTTCTCCTAGTCCTCTTTGAGTAGATCACTAGCAACACTGCTCTGCCTTTGCGTGGCCGTGCGTCACTGAGCTACCGTGAGCATTTTCCAGGATTAACTCTGCTCTGCTCCTCAATTGGTTTCAACGGGTTTAGCAAGCCTTTTTTTAGCCAGCGTGGAGAAGCTAATGCTCTTAGTCCTCAAGCTTTTTAAAAAGTGCTCGAAGCCAGATCATCCCCTCCCAATTTTGCCACAGAGGGGATGTAGCTAGCAGAAAGCCCCCAAAGATAGTTCGAAATCTCTTGGAGGAAAAGGAATGAAGCTTAAGAGACCTTAGCCTTCAACCTCCTTGTCCTTTCAAGACTGCACTGCACAGCAAAGCCTGTGCAGTGTTGGTGAAGAGCTCTGTCAAATCCCAGAGGACTGCACAGGAGAGTCCCATTCCCAGGAAAACTGTGGGGAAATAACTAAGGACAGAAAACTTATGGTTCACAGTGAGATAAATTCCCAATGATAACTGTCTTAAATTCAAGCCTGACCCAGAGAATTAATCTTCATGTTCCCAGAGGGAAGGGCATTCAGGGTGAAGCCTAAGAGTCTGGCTTTGTGTACAAAGCCCCCAGCAACTTCATCTAGTCACTGTTGGGCTTCCTAGACCAAAAGAGAACATTAATAATGTTGGACAGGTCTAGTTTTTTCCTCTGTGAAGAAATATCTCCTTCCTTCCCTTCCTCACAACCTCTCTGACCAGAAAATTATTCAGGCACCACCAGGAACTCTCTGAAATCTAACAGGAGTTTCTTCAGGCTCAGCTCCCTGCCTGCGATACAGCCTGGGGGAGCAACCTCTGCAGACCTCCTGCACCACATGTGAGGAGTGGGGCAACTGACCAGCTACCCTTTTCTGTGTCTTTTATGGCTGGTGTTACTACTGACTGCATGTCAGAACAGTGGTGCTCTGGCTTTAAGCAGAGCCTTCCACTCACACAGAGGCTGAGCAAGCTAATATCAGAGTAACTTCAATCTTCCAAATATCAGTACATTGGGACTTTGACTGGAACATCAATCATCAGTCCAGATCCCAGTATATCAAAACACCAAAGATCAGGGAACAGGAGAGAAGTTTAAAATCCTTCCAAATTTCCATAAAGAACACAAGGCAAAACACAATTAACTTCTTTGGAGAGGATTTTTTTGTTGGTGGTGGTGTTTTTCCAGGCAGAGCCTGTATGTGCTTACCCTTGCTTACTATTTCTACAAGACATTTAGGTAGACCTTCCCAAGAGCAGAGTGTAAGTAAGTCAGCCCTAACCTTCTCACAAAGCCCTAAGCTTCCTGGCAGCTTGTGTGAATGACATGCATGGGTTGTGATTGGCGTAAGTCATTCATGCTAGAGTCTGTGCAGAAGGACAAGCTTCCATCTGTGAAGGCTGGGCAGCAATATTTTACTGTGGGAAGGTGATGGACAGCATTCAGCATTTTTTTCTTGAAGACAGGGGTGAGAGGGGAGAAGCCTTCTGGCTTTCTGAGGGTGCCTTAGTGGTGAGTGCCTGAGAGCCACATTACTGTTGTGCTGTGGCTGAGCACCATGTCCATCTGTCAGGTTCCCGCCAGCGGGGTCGTGTCCTTCTGGATCTACAGCAGAGTAGGACAGAGAGAAGGGTCCTGTTCTGGTGCTTTATTTATGGGTAAGATACGTTTCTTGTTTGGATGGCTTCAGTGAGACTGTTACTAAACACATTTTACTTCTTCAAGAGTTGAAAGAAAGCAGGCAGGATGCTTTTTGCTGGGCACAGTACAAGGATCCTCAAATGTTGCCCTGAAAAGCTTACAAGATAAATGAGCTCCATATAAGGCTAGGGGGGATTTTGGGTTTGTGGTTCTTTTGAATGTGTTCCCAGGCTCTTGGAGCGTAACAGCTAGCGTGTGTCCTCTCACAGGAGACAGAGTCAAAGCACATTCAGACATGGGGGGGGGAAGATCTTGTTTCCTAAGTCATACACCTCCTGCTCACCAGGAGCAGTACTGAACTGAGTGATTTGTAAACTTCTGCATGACAGGGAGGAAACCACAACTGGCTGTGGCCAGTCAGTGGTAGAAACAGTTTTCTGATGGTAGCTTGGCTTCTAAGTAATTTCAATTGGCACAGAGGTTTGGAGGAAGACTTGCGTACATGGATGATTCATCTCATGTCCTCTCTACCCCATTTTAGGCAAAAAAAAAATAATGGATGGTTAGTTTAAGAGCAGACTAATGGCTGGTTATATAACGTGTTATGTACATGAGAGAGCTATGGAAAATGGCTTTTCATTTCAGCTTTCCACTGACTCAGACATTTTGTGTTTGTTAAATTGGGCTATCACACAGCAGTGATGGAAGAACTAACGTAAACTAATTGACTTTGGACTGCTTGAGCAGCTGGGCTCCCTCTTTCTCTGCTGCGGCCTGGTCACACCAAGTACACCATGGTGCCCCACACTAGGGGCGTTAGGATTGTGTTTTCATGAGTGCTGGGCCAGGCTACTCTCGGATGGAGGACTGAAATCATGTGAATAGTTCAACATGCGTACAGCAGCTGATGGGTCTGCAAAATGAACAGGGCAGAACTCTCCAGATGCAATTTGGTTAGAAAACATCTGCTGAAAGCATTTGCCGTTCATTCTTTTGTATCTGACCTTCAGATATTTCAAAAATATTTTCCTATTTCATCATTTCTGTTGTCTTATTTTGGTGAGGTTTTTTTTTTTTGGTCTCTTGACATCCAAGTGTAGGTTTATCTTTTCCATCACCCCAACAGGAGGAATGGTGAGTCACATGAGCTGAATGAAAACCTTGCCAAGAAACCCAGAGAGCTCAGAGAATTCATCTGTCTCACTGAAGTCTGGATATTTGGCTTAGAACTGTAGAAGGGTTGCTGGAAGATTTGTAATTTCAGGATGGTTCCAGGTTGCAGCTTGGCAGAAGAGACCAAATCTGAGTGCAGAGCAGCTTTGAATCTGGAAATCCATTGGCAGAACTGTGGGTGTCTGAGTACAGGGGATGCTGGAGAAAAGCCAGTGTGATCTTCTGCATGTGAAACTGCCTCAGGCCTTCCTGCTCCAGGGCAGTGTCTCATGGATGACAGTGCCATTCATTTATCTTTTATTTGTGAGCTTCTGAGTACTTTTTTGTTTTTAAAACATACACACAGAGCAACACACACACAAACATACACATATATAATGTTCTTGCCATGCATCCAGAAGAAAACATTAACGTGTCTTGTTAACTGATGAAAGACTAAATAGCCTCCTTGGAAAACACACTGTCCTATACCTGGTTCTAAGTAACTGCTTAGTAGCAAGGGAAGTGACCCATTGTCTCACACCTGCAGAGCGTGCTTTCCCTACAGCCCACCCATGGCCTGCTCCATCACAGCTGGGTTATCCTCCTTGCCAAGATTTGCTTCTGGAACCCTGTGTGGCAAGGCCAGCATTCAAATGAGCAAGGGAGAGTAGTCAGAAGCACAGGTTTTATTCACTTGCATGTAGGATTATTGGCAAAACTACTGAACTTAGCCTAAGGGGTGTCAGTGCCCCCAGTACTGCCAGCAGCAGGCGAGCTGGTGTAGCTACTATCATCAGTAATGGCAACTCCCAAGTCTTTACTGGACCATTTAGCACCTTGAAGTGGTTTTGCTATACATACCGGAAGTGGAAGTCCCTCAGTTCCAAAGCTGGTGGGTCTTTTCTATTATTAGTACCTTAGAAAATTTCCCAAGCTGCTTCCCCTTCAAAATGTGAACATCCTTCCTTGCATGGATGGTCCATGAAAGATCCACAGCAGCATAGAGGACTATAGGAGAGTATGGCTGGAGAGGGAAAACTTGAGATGAATTTGTATGGGGTGTGGACCCATGTCCATGGGAGGAGACAACTGTGTCCGCTTTGAGACGCTGCAGGACACGATGATGCCCCACGGAGGTACCTGGTGGTATGGAAGGTGATGGCTGCGACACCAGCAGCCTGCAGGCTTGCTGACAGTTAAGTAGCATGGCTGGCAGAGCCTCACGTGCAGCAGCAACGTGCCCAGCATTTGCTTACACAAGAACTAATGGGAATGTGTAGGTGGAGGAGGAATAGTCTCTCTTGACTTTCTCCATGGGCTCCCATCCTCTCGATGGAGAACAAGCAACTGACATGAAAATGGATGGCTCCTCATGCTGTTTTAGCCTATGACACCATGCAGCTGGATGGCTGTCCTAAGGGAAATAGCTGGTTTTAACACAAAGCAATCTACATCTGGTTTTCTTCTCATTTTCATTTTAATTTTGAGACTGTAATCGAACCAATGGTGTGCATGAAAACTAATGTGTTCATCATGATTATTTCAACTTTTTTCCCCCCCATTTATTATTAATTTCAAGACACTGTTTCATATTCCTATATTGTAAAAAAATAAATAAGAGTTTAAATAAAATTAATTGTCAGGGTTTAAATAAAATTAATTGCCTGTTAGAAAGTGACAGAAGCTGAAGAATTCTGTTCCTCATTCTTCCCCTCTCTCAGCTGTTTCAGCCTCAAATGGCATGGTGCTTAAGGTCTTCCCTGGCAAAGTACTTCTGGTAAAGGTCTACTGCAAAGGGGCTTCCCTTCCGCAATAAACATTTTCACTATCTCCATGTAACTAAGACTAAAAAGTGTTCCATAACTTTAATAAAACTATTTTCCTTCAGTTAGATTCTTAGTTTTGCATTGTCAGTGGTTTCTGAGCTGGGTTTCCTCTTTACCCCTAGTAAATTTAAAAATTAATGTGGCTTCCATGGGGGTCATTCATCTGTGCAATCCATAGGAAAGAATTATTTCGAAAAAGACTTTTGGTGTAACTAACTTCATCATAGAAATTACAAGGACAAAGTTTAGTTCAGCTTTCCATTCTGCCTAAATCTCTCGAATTTTTAAGAAGGAAGGGGAAGGTAACCTAGCAGTAAAAGATGTGTTTATTTTTTGCTCTCCTCCTGCTTTCTGCAATATTTGCATATATAGCGGCATGCTTGTTATATATCTTCAGCTAAAAAGCACTGTGAATTTGGTATGCAGGGTATTTTTCACTGATGTACAGTGGCTACAAGTCCAGGCAGGTGCCTTTATTTTGCTCTCCTGCACCAAGGTAAATCCGGAGGGCTTCATTTCCCTGAAGAACCTCTGGATTTAGATGAGCGTAGCTGAATATTGAATCTGCCCCACTGTCTCCTCAGCGCAAAGACTCTGAAATGGATTTGTGAGTCTCAAATCAGTCCCTGGGGCATCCTAGTCCACACTATAAAACCACCGTATGTAAATTGTCACCATTAAATAAGTTGCTCAGGAGGGAGAGAGAAGAGGACAGGAATTGGAAGTTACTCGGTGCTCATGCTGGGTTTCAGACAGGGATTCCCTTCCAGTTCAGAGGTTGACGAAGCGGAGGGGTGGAGATCATACGGCTGCCATATGGACTGCACGTGGCAGATGGGGAGGTCATCTCCATTACTGCCACATTCTGCAGAAGAACAGAAATAAAAAATGAAAAGTAAAACCCAAGCCCCTTTCCATTCAGCTATAGGAACAGGGTGGAAGAGGAGAGCGGGCCCTCTGTTCAGAATATTTCTGTGATAATTCATTGGCTGATGTCCCCCATTTTTCATCTCTTCAGGGAAGTCTGCTGAGAATTTATTGCTGAGCCATTAATGAATTTTTAAACTGTCAAGGAGCAATGTAAATAAGTGGGATCCTGGATTGTCGCACAGCCATTATCAGGTCAAAATACATGCACAGGAACTGTTGCTTCAAGTGGAGGGGTAAGTCTTCACATAGAGACATGCAAGACACAGAGCCCCTCACAGAAATGCTGTTGTCTGAACCCTCTCCCCACTGAGGGTGAAGCAGTGTCCCCTGAGGAGAACATTTTGATTTTGCAGCTAATCCCTTGACAATAGTTTTTTGTGGCTTCATTGCAGCAGAAGGAAAAGCATATTTTAGTGGCCTTGGTCTTGGCTTTAGCTTCCACTGCCAGGAAGGGCAAGGTTTAATCATGTGGCTGTGAGTTTTGGCACAGAGACCCCTGGAGCATCAGCATCCATGGCCAGCGCTGGCCACTGCCATTAGCTGCTAGCATGGGACAGACTTTTGTAAAGGGAGAGGGCACTCGGTCCTTGCCAGGAGGAGCTGGGGAAGGAGGAACAGCGTGCTTATTTGGCAGCTTGGTGTGCTCTGGCTGCTAGAATAGCTCATCAATGCATCTGCTACACCTATGGCTTAGTTTTGTCCCTGTGGATTAAGAGTAGTGAATGGGAACAGTATTTTGTGACAGCCGCAACAGCCAAGGAGGAAGGCTTTTAGTGACTGTCAATTTCCAATGTTTAATTTCATTAAAAACCTGAACCCTTTCAATAGAACTAGTTACTGCCTTTACAAACATAGAAAACAATTAAAGCAGCAGAATTAATGATGGCACCAGTTCTAGGAAAACTTGTCTCCAATGCTAGAGCTTGGTTTGTCCAGCGCAAGGGCTTTATTTGTTTGCTTTTTACTCTACAGAGGAGAAAAAACCTTTCCCATTCCAAAATACATAATCATGCATGAAAACCAGACATGTTGAATATCACAAGCAAGGACTCGTGTGCCCCCGTACCTGAAGTCCAGAGAAGAGTCACATTAATGTCAATGTGCTTTGGATCATTAGCTCTTAAGCCTCTAATGATGTTCCCTAATGATCCTACTGTTCTTCCTCCTCCATCAGGCTATCTCTAACCCACAGGAGCTGTGCTAACAACTTTTCAGGGGGTTGCTGTAAGAAAGCCCTTGAAAAAACATATAAGTATCCTAGTAATATATGAGACATACCCATTGGGAGTCTGGAACGTAATTTATAGGAGGTTGTATCCACAATATTCATTATGTGAAGGCTCAAGTTCTTATTCATTTTTTATTTCATTCATTTATTCTGCTACAGGGACAAGAATAAAAAAGAACACCTGTCCCAAGATTAAGACAACTTGCCATTAATTTAAAACTGCAATATAGATGCTGGTTACAAAATCAGCACTTCCCTCCTCCCCTCAGACATGTGCTTCCATATACTAACCAGCAGTGAACATTTTCTCCTGGCCAGGCCCAAGGCTGGGGCGGACCAGTATCATGATGTTGCCTTTGGCTTTTCCTGGGTGAGCTTTGGCACCCACATCCTTTGCTCTGCATGGATAGAAAGCTCCCTTCTCTGCAACAGAGTATGCTCTGTTTAGAGTCTGTCAACACATCTTCCAGTACCTTTCTCAAGGTGGTTCTGAACTGCTGCTGCTCAGATATCCAGGGAACAAGACTTTCTCAGCCTGCGTCTTAGAGAAAGCATGCAGCATGGCAGCCCCGAGGAAGACCAAAACAATCCTCCTGATCCTTACACTGACCAGAAAAGGCACAAGAAAAGTCTTCATAGGCAAAAACCTGGAAGAAAACACAGGTAAGTCAGTCAGCAAAAGCCGTTTTGCTGACCGACTGGATGGCAATGCAGCATCCTCTGCGCAGTCTGAGCCCTTGCAGCCAGCACAGTCACCTTGAGGAGTCTTGGCTTCAGCCAGCTCAGGCACCTAAAGGGAGGCAGGCGCCTGAGCTCCCTGCGCCAGAGGCAGCCACAATACGTGGAATGAATTGCCCTCTAGAGGAGCTTTTCTCCCTCTCTTCTGAACTTACTGGAAGCCTGGACAACTACCTTGGACTTGGGCCTTTAAAGAGCTATTAAACAACCGCTATTCCACGTAAATCTCCAGAACTCCCCTTCCTAAGAAGGAATTCACTCTCTCAGGATCATCTGTTCTCTCTCTCTGAGGTCTTAGTTGGGCACTGCAGGAATCATCATGCAATCAATATTATTAATACTAGCAAACTGACTCTGGTTCTAAATACGCACACACCAGGAAAACAAATTGAAACAGCAAAAGAGGTCTTTGTGGTAACACAACTTCAAGGCTGAGGTTGTAATCACATAGAAGCTAAGGAATGCAAATGTGTGGTAATCAGAGTATTGTAACTCATCCATACAAATGTTAATAGTATTTTCTCACCATATATTACATTAGCATTAATGGCTTAGGTTCAAATTCTGCACTGTTTTCTACAATTATGACTCATTTTTCAGTTAAGGGGACTATCCATGGTAATCAGCATAGCAGGAGCAGGATTTTTAAAAGCTAATGTGAGCATGGCATGTGTGTGTGATTCTCCCTGTACTAACTTCTGAAACCCTCTAGCCAAAGCCAACAAAATGCAAAAGCACGGTAGAGGCTGCTTAGGTAATTCAGTTCCTATGAGGTCTGTGATAATAGGCAGTTGTGAAGAGAAGAGACTTGCCACTGGGTAGGATGCCATGCTGCTGAACAAGCTCAGCCTCTATTAGATGCTGGAGACCTCACACCTTTCTAAATCAAGAGAGAAACATTGCTCATCTCTCAGGGCTCAAAGCCAGCCGTGCCTGAAACACAAATCCATGCATTTTGTTCCTCTCAGTGCCAGTGTCCACAGAACTGCTTGTTCATTGAACAGTGTCTCAAATCAAGTGAGAGAACACATCACGACGTGTATTTTAATGCACCGTATTATGCAACTGACCTAAAATAAACGTAAAATAAACATACAGGTTTCTTTAGGTATACAACCTGGCTGCTGCCCTTCCGAGCAAGACACTGCCACAGCAACACAGAGCTCTGGTGCACCCATGCTCCCACATTCCTGCCCACATGTTATCTGAACATTAATAGTAACAGTAGCGCCCAGATAAGATGTAGTTATATGGAAAGCAATGAGCTAGACAGCCCCTTTGCCCTACATCACACAGAGACAGTTTGCTTCATCATGCTTTCCCCATTGGCTTTGGTGTTCCACAGGTCCATGGGTAAAGTGCATGCAAAGGGTAAACTCTTAAGCCAATATGATTTTAGTTACCTGAAAACTCAACAACAAATGTCATGGATTTCCATTCTAAGCATTGCTTGAGTAGACTTGCTTTTCCTAAGTTAAAAAAGGAGTACAGAATAAAAGCATGCATGAATCTGTGTCACAGCTACAGTGATTACCAAGGTGCTATAAGCCACAGAGAATTCTCTTTATTTTGTTAGAAACAGTCCTAGAAATTAAGTTTATTCCTTTCTAGATAAAACCAAGTCTGTCTCCAATCCCCCTCCTGTTCCTAAATGAGGCTCAGGACTGGTTGTGCTGGAGAGTTTGGTTGATATTTGTTTCTAATTCACCCTGTATTTGTAATCCCCAAGCACTCAGAGCACACACTCCCAATGCCAAGAAGATCCCTGTGTGGTTGAGGATGTTTTAGTATCGTCACTTCAGAAGTGGTTGAAATGAACCATGGCAAGAAGCAGTGGTGTGGCTTGTCCCTGAGCTCACTGGTGGCAGAAACAAGAACCCCATACCGGGAACCTTGGTCTAGGTTGGACCCCTCCCTTATGGCTCTCATCTGAAGCCTCAGCAGAATGACCCAGAGGGCTCAGCATGGGCTTATGGGCAGAAAAAAACAGACCCACTCTGGTTTGGGTATTCATGTTTTTTTCAGTGACATTGAACTTTGAGCTGAACTTCACCTGTTTTTCTCTCTAATCATCAGCTTCCCTTTGCTTATATTCTTAGGTATGGATGAAAGCGGATGGCAGGTCGCTGGGTTAATCTGCATCTAATCCATAGCACAGTCACGATGCTGAGCAGAAACCATGTTTAGCTCCCTGCTGGGACTAGCTATCCTGCCTGCTGGGGGTGGGAAATCCAGCCGGTTGATGCACTTCCACCACTTTTCCACTACAGAGCACGTGACAATGAGGTTTCAGGTCTGAATGGCACCGGTTTTGTGCCCTAGACGGGAGCAAGCCTACACAGCATTTCATGGGCAGATGAGAATGTTTTCTTCTTGAATTTTTAGTCAGCAGTACACCAAGAAACACTTCATATCCTGCTGCTTTTTCAGAGCATTTGGAAAAGAGAACAAGGTAGGCACCCTGCTTGTAAGACTTACTCTCAGTTTTCTATCATCTCAGGTTTGTTATTCTTTCCACCATGAATCACTCCTCATGAGCGCAGCCCAGTTTACCCACCCTCACCCCCTGCTCTATTAGTGGCGAGAATGACTGTGTGACAGCAATATTCGTATGCCGCAGGATGTTCTCTTTGTGTAAGCCTTCTTTTGTGTTTTGACAGTTGCGAGTGTTGCATCCTTTAACAAGCAGGCAGAGCCTAAATTTCAAAGGTACTCACTGCCTGCAGTGACGACGTCAGATGAAGTATGGGTGTTGTGTTTTGTACAATCAGGCCCACGGGTAAATAACATTGGCACGGTGTGAACCTTCACTTGGCCAGACACATAACCCAGGCTTCAACCCCATTTTTAACCTGCTTTCCAAAGGAGAGGAGGTTTCTACAATTGTGCTTGTTCATTTGACCTTCCCATAACTTATAAGCCCATTAGCAGATTTCAACTGCATTTGAAAGACAGAGATGTCCCATATATAATAAGACCCTCAAGTCTTTTCAGACCAGGCAACTGAAAGGAGACTTTACTAATTCCCCAGTGAGGACAAGGCCACTGTGTGACTCTGTCCATCATAGACGCTGGCAAATCCACAGTGCTTTGCTCACTCTTGAGACTCGAGCTGATAGGAAACCAGACCTCATCAGTTCACTCACAAAACAAACCTGTGCCCTAAGTTAATGAGGACCCTCTCCCATGAACTTTGATATGTGTGAGTGGTTTTGTTCTCACAGGTAATCCTACCCCTGCCCAGACATCCCGGTTCCACTGTGGAGGCTGTGGTTTGCATGACTTCTTTATTTGGGGAAGTCCCTGCCTGGAGAGTTGCAGCTGATTGAGTTCTCAAGCTCCTGCAGCAAGGGAAAGATGATACACATTCCTGCCAGGCCTTTGAGGAACAGGGAGCAGAGACACCTCAGTGCTGGATCAACCTTAAAATAAAGAAGCTGGATTCACTAATTCACTGAAGGTGGCCAGGGAAACATAGAACTGATTAAAAAAATCCCTTAGGGATTTGCCTTTGGAGAGACACAAGGGTTCGGTGGGTGTAAGTTTAATTAAGCCAGCCAAAAACTGAAGGGATAATTAGAAACCATTTCCAACAATGCTTTACAAAACCTTCCCATCAAAACAGACACATTAATTGAATGGGAGCTGCGCTGTACTTTGATACATGAGCCCCAGCCCAGGGTGCTTCTCTCTGCAGAAAGCAGCTTTGTGAGGTTTCATTTAGAAGCACAATCTCTCACCTTTATCCTTTCCTTGTTGGCAAACATGAGCTCTCTCCCTCCCTTTTTTTTTTCCCTCCTTCAATTAAATGTTCAATTAAAGTAGCATGACTCCCTTTCATTTGGAAAAGTAACTGAGGACACTAGTGTGTAAAAAATAGGCTGAGAAGTGAGCTGGAGTACACACAGCGCAGAGCTTCGGCAAGGCCTACAGAAACTTTGCTTTGGTGCCACATCAAATCATGGTGATGGTGAGGCGATACAGCTGCAGGAACATCTGGAAGGAGCTGATAAACATGGGTTTGGTTGGGTCTGAAGCATGGGTTCGGTGCAGCTTGCTTTTTTTTTAATCCTGAATGGTCAGCTCAGCACAACTGGGAGAGAAAAGCGATGTTCACAAAGATCCATTTTTTGGTGGGTTTTCATATAGTGATTCAAGGGGAGCTTGTCGAGTTGCTTGATAAGCAGGCTGGTGCCTAATAAGGATTTTCTGCTGTATCTTGTAGATATGTCTTTGTCAGGTTACATGATGGCTCATCACCCTGACATGTTCCAGGACCAGTGAATGCCTCCGCTCTGGCTGCATGGCTCTTTTTCCCAGTATCTTTATGAGACCTTAGCAGAAACCTGTAGTTACACAAGTTGTCTGGGCAACCCATTCATAGCTATTGGCTTGAAGATGCTGCAGTTAATTCTCACAGTTTGGTTTTCTCAAGCAGGCTTAAAAGCAGAACGCAGGAATTCCTGCTTTGTTGTAATAAGGTAGAATTTCCCAGAGGCTGAGCTTTTAATGCCTTCTGAATTTTCTGTGCCAATAGTATTACATCTCTCCTCACACATTTTTAATAGAAAATATTTGAGTTTGGATCTTTTTCCTTGCCACCTTTAATTGTTGACCAGCATCTCTGACACCCTGTGCACACTGAAAGGTTTCTGCCCTCTGCAGAACTGCTGCAATGGGGAGCCACTTTTCATGGGCTGGGCTTGGGGCTTCTTTTACCTGTTATTTCTAACCTAGATGAAAGTTTGTGTGGTACACATGCTTGATTGATTGAGGTCAAGAACAAGCCAGCTTGATTCATTACCGGAACAGTATGTGTGCATGTCTGATTGATAGGGGAGGGCTTGGAAATGAACCCAGGTCAACAGTTGAGCCCAGGGCCTATCTAGAAGATCAGGCATAAAGTAAAGACGGATAGATCATGTCCCTCCTCTGTACACTTTGGTGTGGATCCAGCCTCCTGATGCCGTGACCAGCTTCCCATGTGCACCAGTGCGAAGAAGCCAGCGCTGAATGAATGCCGTGGGAACGTTGCTATCGAGGTGGGTGAGTTTGCGCCCCAAGTTTCTCAGGCTGTTCATTGGAAAGGTGGACTGGGCTAAAGCTGGTAGGTGCTGGTGCTCAGTGTTCACAGTACAGATAGTCAGAAATTTTCTGGCATGCTTGTCTGGAATAGCAAAATCTAATACACCGGCATTGAAACACACTGAAAACATGTCAATTTTGATGAAATCCTCCCAGAAACCAGGCAGATGCAGGGTGACATCCTCCCCACCAGCAAGCTTTGAAAGCTTCCCTACTTCCTTCCCTCCCTGGCAGGCTGGTGGGGAGATGGCAGGCAGGGCATAGAGGCTGCCAAGCCCCCGTCTCCTGGCTCCCTGGCAGCAGGACTTCCCAGGGCTTCCCGGCTGCTGGGCTTCCTGGACAACAACTGAGCCCTGGGAGCTCACTGGAGAGAGCACATGGATGGCCAGCCTACTCTGTGAAGTCTCAGGGGCTTCCTACTTCAGCCCTGCAGAAGACACAGATTCCTATTTTCATGCATTTTCCTTCTCTTTTGGAATCAGATTTGATTGAGGCTTGATTCCTTGGCTGGGTTTTTTGCTTTCTTGCCTCCTTTGGTTTTAAATTCAGAATTTCCCAGGGCATAGGAAGAGTAGTTTCTAGTCATTCCTTTAGCAGTAACTTTTTGTAAGAGGAGACTGAACATCTTACAGGGCTTTTTTACCTCCTGTGATGCTTCTCCTCGTGGCAAGCAGAGGAGAGAGCTGGAATCAAAGATGTAAGGTGGCTGTGGCTGCAACGTGTGCTTTGCTGTTTCTTGCCCAGTAGCCTCCAAGCTTTCAGAAAATCAGTTGGTAAGGTACACATCACTGAAGTGATGTGGCTGTCCTTGTGCTGCCCATCTCAGCTTGGCAGACCCACCCTCAGCCTGACACTGCCTCGGGCAAGGTCACACTTGTGTGACCATCATGTCCTGGTCAGAACAAGACACTTCTCACAGGCGGTGCTCCAAAATGCTGCTCACCGGTGCTTTCCAGGCTATTTGTTACACATCGATTGATGGATTTTGAGGATTTTAGATCTGGGGAAACATTCAAAGGCATTTTTGAGGCACTTCGGTGTCAGATGCATGCATGGTTCAAGGGTCTGACGTATGCGTCAGTATCTCCTGGCTGCTTTGCTCCAAGGGATGGAAAGGGAGGCCGAAGGGGGGAATGAAAGGCCAGCTTCCTGAGGCTAAGCTGTCCTGGAACAGTGTCAAGACCTGCTGGAGATGTCAGCGGGATCTCCCCATCAGTAAACCCTTAGGGGTCATTAGGTGATGTTTCTTTCTTGGCACAGCTGCAGTTATGCTCCACTGCCTCTGGTTTGCTCTGCTAGCGCTGTTTTCCCACTGACTTTGGTGTTGATCTAACATAACCGTTGCATCTCATTCCCATCCTAAGATGAGCTATATTCTGAGGGAGGCCTGTTTGTCATTAGCATTGAACTTGCGGCACAGGAACTTTCTCTGACGCAGTTCACAAGCGGGTGAGGAGGTGGGAGGGAGGGAGGGAGGGCTAGTTATTACCTCTGTTTCCTCTGCTGGAGCGTGGGCTTCTCTACCAAGCTCTGCCATCTCTCCCAGGGGCCAGCAACTAATTCCTCCATACCCCTGCATGCTGGAGCCTCTCTTTAGAAGAGACTTCCAATCATGACAAATTATCTGTGCTGATTTTGTGACATGAACTGTTACCCATTAGGGAATGAACTGACACCAATAAATTCATTTCACTTACAACCTCACACTGTGCACGAATTGAAGTTCTAGAGGTGAAAGACATAAATTTACCAGGTGGGCAGACACACAGCTTCCCCCTAAGACTGTGCACTTCACCTCTGCTACGTGTGCTGCTTCTGCTGGGCCAGCCCAACATTAATTTTGCATAGAGTAGATTTCTCCTGTACCACACACAGTCCACATGATTTATACTTGCCTCAAGTAGCTGTGTGAATAGCCTTATCACAGAATAGACTATTGGTTGTGCCTGCACCAAAAAAACCCCAAACAACCTCAAACCCAAATGCAGCCTTTTGCTTTACAAGATAAGAAGTTGGTATTTGCATAGCATCTTCTGACTTCCAGGCTATGCAGAGTCAGTAATTAATGAGTCTTCCCTATGCCTTAGTGGGGCAAGTGAACCAGCATTATTTATTAGGTGGAAAGGAGCTCCCATATGTGCAGATCTACATCATAGTCATTCCGATAGTAAATTCATTAAATCATTCCAGCAGATAAGACTCTCCTTCTCCCCAAACACTCTGCCAGTCAAGTGGCTGAAAGTTTAACTCATTTACCCAAATGAACATCTCACAGTCCCCTGGCCAAACAGAAGCTTCCAAGCATTTAGTTAAAAAGCCTCTTATCATGTAATTCTGCAGAGGACTGACTGGGAGAAAAAAAAAGAAAAGGCTTTCTCAAAAGGGGCAGACACAAGTAGGAGCAGAGTCAGAGAGGAATGTAGTTGTCTTTGTGCCTCCACCTACCTGAGAGCTCCTGATCAAGACAGGGATCCCGTTAGGTTGCGTGGACACCAGGTGAAGGCAATCCTCAGCCTGGAGCACTTGCTGACCTTGTACCCCCTTCCTGCATGTTTTGAATAGCTGTTTATGAATACAGCTTACTGGACATAATATGAAACAAGGGGTCTCGAGGATGAGGTCTCTCCTTTTCTTACAAACAGCTATAGGAAGGATTAAGCATGGTCATGGGTGACAGGTCTCTAAACAGGTATTAAAGGAAAAGAACAGACGGGGATGTGCCCTTCAGCATCCTTAACACACAGCCAGGTGTGGGTGCTGCGGGATAGATGAAGGGGACGGGGTCACAGAGAGTGGCTGGGCTAATGTGCTCTCCTTAAATTGCTTCTTTTAAATCAGAGCATTGGGCACGAAGGACTGCTCATCTGACCCAGCAGGGCATTTTCTGTGTTCTTGTGTTAAAAGGGAAGGCTGGAAGCAGCCTTCAGAAGCCATAGGAGGGAAGACATGGGTTTGCTGGATCTTCCAAGTACAGTAGGCACTGGAAACACCTCCAGGGTTGCTGCTGGCTGAGACACTTCCTTTTTACTTTCATCCAGCAATCAAATATTTTCCCATCCCTCTGAGGAGACAGGCCTACCCCCAGCAGCAGCATTCAAAGGTCACATTTCTTGCGAATGTGCAGGAGAACCTGAAAAGAGCCAATGGTTGGGCAATGAGTTTGGTCAGGAAATGGTCCTTTTTTTGTGCTTTCTTGGTTTTATTTGGTTTGCTTTTTTACCTTTTGGCAAAAGCATCAAGTATCATGATTTGGGAATACTGTCTAAATGCATCACAGTGGTTGTTGCTTAGAAGCTTTATTCCTCTCTTCACTTGTATATTCCGTGCTCTCTTCTTGAACTTCATTAATTCAATGAACTGAACCTTATTTTTGGTAAGCATCCTGTTGACCTCTCTGTAACTGCAGGAAGCTCTTCACCGTAAACATTGTCTCTCTCTCCAGTCATAGCTTGTCAGCTCCACAGAAGAGAGATTGTGGTCACCTCTCTGCCTGGAAAGTGTTTATCCTACTGTCATAAATAAAGAGGACAGACTGGGAATGGATAAGATGCCCAGGAGGATCTCTGGGGGAGAGATCAAACCCCAGACACGCCTCTGAATACAAATTTCCCCAGAGCCTCTCCATTGCACATGAGAGGAGAACCACATTTCAGCTCCTTCCATGCTTGCTCCTCATGCAGAGCAGCAGAACCCCACCCCTCGGTTTGGGTTGCTGTGATGCTCTCCCCTCCAGGCACCCCTAATGCAGTTGTATGTGAAGGCAAAGGTGACAGCAGGATGATGGCAGGGAGTTTGCATGCCCTCATCCATTATAGCATGGCAAAACTTGTCCTGGGCTGACCTGTCCCACCTAAGCAGCAACAGCAGCCCTGCGAGGCTCCTTGGCCACTGCGGCACTGGCATCAAAAGCACAGCTTTACAGAGAGCTTCATGCCTGTTAAAAACAAAGGCAAGCCAGGAGGAAAATCCCTTCTTGACCTTCCCTAGCACTCAGACTTGGAGGGCAGGGCTACTGGTAAAGGCAGGGACCTTTCCTTGGTGCTTTGAACAGAGGCCGTGTGGGGTGGCCAAGCAGTCACAGCCGGGGCACCATACCATGGCCAGCCATGCTGCTGCTTCCCCTCCATCCTCCCACCTGCATCGCTCTTCCTCACGCTGACTATCCCTTCCCCAGCCCATCTCCCATGGCTAAAGGGGTCAGGAAGCACTCTTGTGCCTTTGGCATCAGACACAGGCACCCTGGACATGAGAGGGGTCACTCAGGGAGGAGAAGGCAGGGAAACCTATGTTCCTTCACAGCGTCAGTGGCGGGCAGGACCCGTTCATATCAAAGCTCCGGTGCACAAAGAATTACACTCCAGTCTGGTTGTTTTATAAAAGTCTGTTCCAGTACCTGTCCAGAGCTAGGATCACATCTTCAGTCATGTGGCCAAATGCCTTTTAGTTTTAATCATTTGATCAAATGCCCTAGTGAAACAGCCATTTGTTCAAATGATTGAAAGTTTGTCATTTGACCAAATTGCTAGTCTGGCAGAATGACTAACGGGTTATGCCACAATGTCAAATTCTATTATTGTCACCTGAAAGAGACAGGTGAGGAAATTAAGGGTTAAGGAAGGAAGTTTGTAGAACTGTTTATTCCCTCATCATGTACACCCTCACCTCGTGCACAAGTGTGGTCCCAAGAAACAGAGTATGAAATCACTAGGATGGCTCCATACCACCTGAGCATGTAGGCGGCTGAAGGGGCTTCACATGGACATCCCTCAAAACTTGGGGAGAACAATTTATATCACTGAAGGAGCACAAAGCTCTTGGATCAGAGGAGAAAACTGTAGCTGAAGTGTCTGCTTGGACTTCAGGTGAGGGCTGCCACTGCTGGGACTAGATGGAGAAGAAGACCTGGCCAAATCATGAGCCAGGATTGGTGGCTCAGTGAGAGCAGTCCTGGGCACTTCTAGTGCTGCTGGCGTTAGCACGCTTTCAGTGCCTGGATCAGCTGGGAACACTGCCATCATTTCCTCCCTCCTTCCCTCTCATGTTTCCGGAGCTGCATTTCTTAGGTAGAAGGAAAGGAGGGGGTAGAGGAAGACAGACGAAAACGTAGCTGCTGGAAGAAGTGAGAACTGACAGCAGCCATATAAGGGGGTATTAACCTTTCATAAATCTGCTCTCTGGCCTGTGACTGGAACCGGGGAATAAATATCACTCTCGTAGTAGGTCTCCTGCGTGCAGCACGGCTGTTCTGGCACACGCTTCCTGTGAATTGCAGTTGCATTTACAAGGTGTTAGTATAGAGGTGAGATGGATCTTGCTAACATTAAAGAGGCAGCAGACCTCAAGCAAAAGTCCAGCGTGGAGGAACCAACTTCCTTCATGTTTCAGGAAGGGTTCGCCATGGACATTCTTGGTGAGCGATGCCCTTATGAAACACACACCCCCTCTACAGCTCTGTCCCCATATGGGCATGTGGGTGCTGTGGTTTGACTGACAGTCCCAGACCTCTAAGGATCCCAGCAGGAGGGGGGGCTGGATCTGATTTCTGCCCCTTCCCTCTCAGCTGCCCATGTTTTGCTTCAAGCAAGATATACAGGCGGATGGTGTGCCACCGCTTCTCATCCAGACATACAGTTAGGAGCTTGTTTATCCTGATACCAAAGCCCTGCCACGTGGAGACAGACAATGAACCCTACACTATTCAAACACAATAATAACAGTCTGATTATCTGACTTGAACTCTTGACCTGCAGATGTGACATACACCAGGCCAGGAAAAGCATGAGCAAACGCATGCGTGTGCGTGTGCATGTGCATGGGCATGGGCATTTGCACGCACATGAACATGACCTCTGCCTCTTCAGGCCAGCTCCCTGCAGCCTCTGGCCCAGGCAGAGCCCTCTCCACAGCAGAATGAACCATCTCGCTGCAAAGGCAAATCATGACATGGGTGATTGCTGCTGTCACTTCCCAAACAGCTTCTTTCTCTTTGTGCTTTGGACTGGATCAGCACATCTGATCAGCGTATCAATGCAACCCTTCCCAGAGCCCACTGCCCAACTGGCGGACGTGCCGGCTTGAAGTACGTGGTTCAGCACTGTGCCAGGCCAGGGGCATGGTCTTATAGCACACACAAAGACAGGGCAGTGACTTGGCTTTATATGTGCCTCCTGCGGCCACAGCCTCTTTCCTCACCCTGTGGTATGAGCTGGAGTGCTTTAGAATCATCAGGTCAGTGTGGTTCTTGCTGCTGTCTCTCATTCCTGCCCAAAGCCATCAGACAAAGGTGATCTGGGAGCAGATTTACATTAGATATTAGGAGGAAGTTCCTTACTGTGAGGGTGGTGAGGCACTGTACAGGTTGCCCAGAGAAGCTGTGGCTGCCCCATCCCTGGAAGTGTTCAAGGCCAGGTTGGATGGGGCTTTGAGCAACCTGGTCTAGTGGAAGGTGTCCCTGCCCATGGCTGGGGGGTTGGAACTAGGCGAGCTTTAAGGTCCCTTCCAACCCAAGCCATTCTATGATTCTATGATTCTATGATTCTATGATCTGAGCTCCAGCCTATTCCCCGTGTTACTTTTCCTCTTCTTCCACTTGGAATATATGCCTCTTCATTTAATACGCTGCTTTCTGCCTACAGGTTCTGTCCTCTCAGGCTACAAGAGCCAGCTTCACCAGCTGACTCCAGAGCTTATAATATTAGGGAGGTGTTATATATCCTTTGCAAACCTACACGTACTTGAGGACTGTCTGTATTGGGCCTGCAAAATTGTATATACACAAGCGTGGAGAAAGCTGGTGTTGCAAAGACCCATATTGGTCATAAAAATATTGCCGGTTTAGCCTCAGCTTGAGGTAAGTGTCTCAAGCAAACCCATTACGTATTCTATGTATACACAATGGGTTTGATTTGAGATGTATTTATGCTCAAGAATATTATGTATTCTCTTTATACACCATGCAAGGTTACTTTTTTTTTTAAATTTATATTTGCTTTTTATCATACAGACATACAAACGATTTATGGCCAGACCTGCTGAATCTATTTGAAAAAGTCAATTTATTCTTGATTAACTCCAGAAGTGCTGGAAATCACAAATTCACTCCCTGCTGCTTATGTATTTAGGAGCTGGACCAGAAAAGTTTAGTTAAACTGTTTTGGAGGAGACTGAGAATCCAGATTTGGCCTATTATAGATAGAGTCGATGTTAAAATCCAACTTTATATTGCAACTCCTGATTGGGGGCATTTAGATTTATAGTTGTGATTTGGACCGCTCCCTAATCAATTCCTAGATAGTACTTTTTCATCAGCTCATCTGACAGCAGGAAGAAGGTCAGGATCATAAATTCCCCCCTCCTGAGTGCAGGGAGTGGAGCTGGGAAGTGAGCAGCAGAGCTGGGACTCGGGCTGCCTCGGCACCAAGTCCAGCCCCCCATCCAGCCCCCCAGCAGCACTGGGTGCCTGCCACCCCCCTCTCAGGAGCCCAGCTTGCCTGCAGGCGCTCGGAAAGGCTGACCTCATACTTTCCAGAGCTGGATGGATCAGCCTGGGACATCAGCACAATTCTTCACCCAATATACATCTCCTGAGTTTATCCCTTCCCATATTCCTTACCACAGCCTCTCATGCTCCCAAAACATCTGAGATATTCCGTGCAAGCCAGGTCAAGTTATTCTTGGAGGGAGAGCAGAGCACGAGCAGAGAGAATGCCCCTGGCGTGCAAGGCGTGAGGTCCTCAGCGAGGTGGCCTGAAGTTAGACACTCACTGCTATATTTAGCTGTCTGCATAAGCGCTCTGATTTTCAGCGCTGTGGATTTTTGTTTCTAACTTTATACACAGGCTTAGCTAACATTGTGTAGGTGGGTTTGAGCTGCAAAGTGCTCAGGTTTAGATTCAGTCCAAACAAGACACTGAGCAGAGAACAGGAGACTGCCTTTTGCTCCTGGACCACCTCTGTGGCTCTTTCTCTTCCACCAGGAGCTGTGTAGCCTCCAGAGCTAAGGCCTTTTCCTTACACCTTCCTCTAGCTCCTGAAGCTAAAGTCCTCCTGGTCCTTCCCATCTCCTTCAGCTGCTCAGAACCACCTTCTCCTCCCCACATCCTCATTCTTGTACCCACCATGGTCCTGCAGCCCACTTGTATGCTGCACCATCAGCCCTCGCTCACCCCACAAATGGGCAACAAAGGCATTGAGGGTATTGGTTTGTTTACCCACTCAGGAGGGGTGCCCGCACACTCCCTTTCCACCATTTTGAAGCCCTTGCTGGAGAGAAACATCAGAAAGGTGTCACATCAGAAATACCTGAAGCACTTGTGGCCAGCATTAGCTGGCAATGACTTTGGTTTGACTTGGTTGGTGCAGGTTGCCACCTCTGTAGGAAGAGCTCACACAATGGCCTCTGCTCTGCCTCCGTTCTCCCACTAAGAGTAGGAAGTGCAGTAAGAAACCCAATCCACTCGTCCCCCAGGGGCTGGAATGGACATGAAATGATATATGCATCCCCATTTAGGTTACGATATTGCAAGCCTTTATGCACTAGCACCCAAATGACTATGGGACAAAACCATCTGGCTCAGATAGGGTCTGTTCCAAATAAAGTACAATTGGCACTCTCAAATTAAGTGCTGACGTGCAGTCTGTTGCTACCAGAGGTAACAAACCAGACAGTTTGGACTTTGTAACATCCTCATGGCAGCATGGTACAATTCTGCCCATCTTATCAAAAATGAAACTAGCATTTGCTGTAACAATAGTATTTATCTACCACACACAGATTAGTGAAATATATCAGTCAAGGAGAGCTCCCACAGAACAGCTCAGCTCTTAGCTCCTTGCAAAAGCTGCGGGAGGGTATGAATTATTTTGAGTAGTTTTAGTCAAGTAACAGATACGGTTGGTACAGTCAGGGTTTTCAGAGGAGCTCAAGCTCCTGATAAATATGTCACAATCTATGATAACTTTGCCAAGTCCTTTAATATCCTACAGCTCCAGTTGCTGCTGTCTGACTCCTGCAAAATGTGGGAAGGAAGAGCAAATGTCAGTAAAATCATTTTGTTTCAGACCAGCATATCATCTGCCTTAAGGGTAAAGCCATGCCATCTCCTTCCCCTCTGGTAGATGCAGAAAAGGCTCTTTGTTTACCTTGTTCTTATCAGAAAGTTTTACCCAAGAAAAAAAGCCTTTCCAATCTGATTTTGGGAAATGATTTAGAACCCACCCACCCCAAGTGGCAAGGGCCCCATATCCATTGGTGATAAAGCTTGCATCTTTGCAGCTTCACTGGTGTGACCTTTTGCCACTTTGGTGGATCTGCATTGCATCTTGAACGCTTAGCTCCAAAAACAACAGTCCAGCATTCCATTTCTTCACATTCTGCTGACAAGGACAAAGGAAAGAACCGGAGCACCGCTGAGCCCCGCAGCACTGGGAGGTGACCAGCCCACACTGGGAAAGCAGAGAGGGCAGGTTGTGGGGAGGAAAGAGCGGTGCCCACATGGACGAGAGCTGAAGAAGAGGACCCCCTGTGCTGGAGGGTCTGTGCGGTAAAGTGGGGTGAGGGTTTGTAGCTGTTTCCTTGCTTGTGCAGAAGCATGGAAGGAGAAGGCCCCATTCATCGCTGTGTGCATATGGGGGCACGATTCTGCCCAAGCTTTGTAGAGGCACTTTGCATGGCACTGCTGCTTGGCTCAGGGATGGGGCACAGCCAGTCCCCTGCCAGGAGGATTAGGGTTGGCTCAGCCTGTCAAAGAGCAAAGCAAGAACTGCAAGGCTGGATCTTGACCTCCTTGGACACTGAAATACTTAGAAAGGGATTTTGTTGACAGGTAGGAATCAAGACCTTTTCTTCAATGCAAAATCTGAAATTGCCAAGAGGGATTTTAAATGAATCTTAGCTCGGGGTGGCTTTTCAGATCAGCATTCTCTGGGAAGTGTTGCAACACATGGCTTTTATCTGGCAATGACTACTGCTTGGTCTCTGAAGGCACGGGGAAGGGCTCACGGTTTTAATTTTTGCAATTTTCTCTCTTCTCTCTTCTCTCTTGGTTCCTCTCTTTCCAGACATCTGCTATCACAATACAGATGAGCAGCAGTCTGCATGGCCTGTGGAATAATGCAGGGCTTGGGGAAGGAGAATAAGGCATGAGAAGTCATGCAATCTCTGGGATGTTAACTGGGGAATGCACAAAAATCAGCTTCGTTTTATCAAATATGACTTTTAAATGACATGGAGGAGAGGGGAGACTGAGGAAATCTCCTCCAAGGCATTACAAATCTGTGCTAGAGAATGGCTGTTCAATGAAACGCATAGTAAATAAAAATGCAAATCCTAAAACACAATATAAAACACTGTACAGCCCCAAGACTGAGAAAGGTCACCATTTCAGAAACAGCAGAATCTTCCAAGTAATCAGGGCAAGGTGGAGCCCCATCATGGGGGTAAGCACTTACTGCATTCCCTGCAAGAATCTTGTCAGGATGGGAACCCCAAAGGCACTTCTGGGGAGAAAGGCTAGGACTGGCAGAGAACTGCATGGTAAATATTAGCCTAAACAAATATAATAATGGGACCAGAATCAACGCAGAAACCGCCCACATCCTTTGATGGAGAAAAGAGATCCAAAAAGCTAATACAAGGCCCCCTCTCCATATAATCTGTCTAAACACTGTCTCACTGTCCCTGTTTTTTTCCCTTCAGCGCACATCCTGAAGATGCCCAATGCTCCCTCAAGCCTTCCCACGTGCAGGTAGTAAAATGGCTTGCCCCAGGCTTCCCCTTGAATCCCAACGTGAAGGGCAGGGTGGGAAGCGTGGCACCCATGCTGCCTACAGCACAGCGAGGCACGGCGGAGCACGTACCTGACTAGAGCTCCAGACCTGTCCTGCCCATCATCCACACAGCGAGCCCTCTGACACCGAGTGCTGGTGGGCAGGAGCATGCGCCCAGCCTCATCCATGAGCATGCTCAGGTTAGATGGGGCCCAGGTGGGAGGGTGCTGCAACCCCTTCCACCAGCTGCCTGCTCTCCTGAAGCCTGACCTGCTTTCACAGTAATCTTACAATTCTCTCTTTTCACCTTTTTGTCTGCAGCTCTGATGAGCAATCCCAAAATGACCAAGCTTTCTGCTCACCTTCCATTTGTTCAGTGCGCTGACCTAATCCTCTTTCAGGGAATCCTGAGGCACTGCAGCCCGGACCACTCAGCCACTGTGCCAATGACCATCCTCCACCATGGGCCACAGGATTTGACCAGAAACATGAGACCTGCCAGAGCCCTCCACCCCGCATGCTCCCGGTTGATTTTCCATGGCTGACAACCTCGTCAAGGGGAATTTCCTGCGACATTTCCACTAGGGGAGAAAGCGTTGTCAAGAGGGCTTTGAAAGCAAAGCTGCTGCTGGCTGATTCATTTGCAGTAATCCAAGCCAGTGGAGGAGCTCATGACCACAGCAGCAAATAGGCTGATGCTCGTATGGCAGGGGATAAGCAGGCAGTCAGCAGAATAGATAGAAATGTATAATAGATGAACTTGCTCAGCGCTTGGGAATGGATATTCCCTGGTCTTCTCAGGAAGCAACATGTTTGATGCTCACAGGGCACAGGCAGTGGGTACGGGACCACGGGATGCACATCCAGGATGGGGCTCAGCAGCCTGGCAGTGCAGGGCTCAGGGCCTGAAATTAGACAAGAGGTGTCTAATGGGAGTGAGTGTGAACTGTCCCAGGGTTTCGCAAGCATTATCTAGTGCCTGGGAGGGAGACTATAGAGGACAGTCTGAAACAACCCCCAGGCTGGCAGGTGGGGAGTATGCACCTTACACCCCAGGCTTGAAGGGTCAGCACGGCGGCTATGTGGGGCCAGGGGGAGACAGGTTGCTGGGAAGAAGTTGTGACAGGAGAGGAGAGAAGAACCTTGTGGGCAAAACAGGAGCTCAAAGTGCAAAAGTAAGACTGGGAAATATTCTACCTCTTTTATTAACCCACCTGAAACAGCAGGACAGAGGACAGTATTGAGAAATAGTTGCGCTGGGAAAATTTGCAGACCTTTCCTTCTGGCACCACTCCACCAGTGGCAGCCATACAGATGAATTAAGAGCTCCAGTATCTAACCCCAGATATTGCTATAGCAATTCAGAAAACAAAGCTCCAGGTGTACTGGCTGCCTTGTCTCACTTTATCCCAGACCTGGCACCTACACCTTCAGCTCACCTTTAGAAGGAAAAAGGGTCAGGCACTGCCTGGCCTTTGCAGTGCTTTCCCCACCACTCACACAGCCACAGTGGCTCTCTGGAGAGCTTACCAGGCACAGGAGTGGTGAAGGTGGGTTTGGGAGACAAGCTCAGATGCTCTCGTGCCTGATTTTCCCTTTCCTGCCTGTTCCCACCAAGGGTGCCGCAGCAGAGTGCAGGAGCAGCTCACACATACAGGGCAGCTTTTCAGAGTAAAAGGGTTTTTGGATGAACAAAAGCGGTGGGTAAGCCCACCTCTTGGGGATTGAATGCAGTGTATGGCCGCGAGGTCACTGCTCTGCTTGTCAGGGCTGGGCTGGTTTCGGTGACCGTTCCCCTCGATGGCCGGCACCCTCCCTGTGTCACGCAGCGCCTATAACTCACGGAAATAAAGCACATCCGACACCCCTCTGAGACATGTATTCTATATGAAAATTTGGTTTATTACTGTCAGACCCACAAATCTGGATCCGCTGTGTAATTCTAACGGCGTCCATCAGTCAGACAGACACATTTAATGAGAAGGAGAATTTATATCGCTACTTCCTATATTGGCTGCTGCCGAAGTGCAAGCGACAGTCAAGATCTTCCCTTGTGTCGTGGTTTAAGCCCAGCCAGTAACTCAGAACCACGCAGCCACTCATTCATCCACCCCTTTCCTTCCCGCTCCAGGTGGGATGGGGAGGAGAAGAGAAAGAATGTAAACCCCACGGGTTGAGATAAGAACAGTCCAATGACTAAAGTATAATACAAAACTACTATCACCAATAATGATAAGGGAAATAACAAGGGGAGAGAATATAAAACTAAAAGGGGAAAAGGAAAAGAAAACAATAAGCATGTGACGCACAATACAATTGCTCACCACCCGCCAACCGATACCCAGTCTAACCCAAGCAGCGATCTGGGCAACTCCCTGCAGTTTATACACTGGGCATGACGTGCTGTGGTATGGAATACCCCTTTGGCTAGTTTGGGTCAGGTGTCCTGCCTCTGCTTCTTCCCAGCTTCTCGTGCCCCTCCTCACTGGCAGAGCATGAGACTGAAAAGTCCTTGTTTGGAGTAAGCACTACCTAGCAACAACTAAAACATCAGCACTGTTCGCAGACTAAAGCCAAAACACAGCACTGCACTAGCTACTAGGAAGGAGAAAAATAACTGTTACAGCCAAACCCAGGACACATTGCCGATAAAATTGTCCCTGAAAGAGTGCTGACATCTCAATGTTTTGGGAGAGCAAACCCATGGATATAGAGGTGACCCTTTGGTGGATGCAGTTCTATGCTGGACACAGAACCGGGGTGTCTGTCCTGCATAGCTAGGCAAGGGATAAGCAGCCAGTCAGCAGAATAGATAGAAATGTATAATAGATGAACTTGCTCAGCACTTGGGAATGGATATTGCCTGGTCTTCTCAGGAAGCAACATGTTTGATTTCCTCCAGCTATTTTTTTCTGAAGTGCTGTGTTGTGAATATTGACACATTTAGGTGTATTTGCATCAGCTGTAGCAGTGGGGGCAGGGGAGACTTCTCTGGATGCATGTGGCAAGTCAGGCACTTGGTTCTCATAGAGCAACACTGCTGAAAATCCCCTTTTCCCTCCATCGTGCCTGCCCTTTCTTCAGAAACCTTTGCTGCTATTCTGGCTGCTGCAGAGAAGTCAATGAGGGTTAGAAGGAAAGGTGCCATGGTGTTTCAACCCTTGCAAAGGTTTCCTGTTTGTCAGAGAGGCAGCCATATCCCAGCTCTCCCCCTGCACAGGGTGCCCCTGTTGTACCTTGCATTACGCTTGTCCCCCGGGATTGCCCTGCTGTTGAACTAAAGCCTCCAGCTCCCTCTGACTGCACATTCACGTGTTCGACTTTCGGCAGTGACCAGGATAACCGCCCTCATGCTTTGGATACATGGCATACACCAGCAGCAGGGAGCATCTTTCCTGAATAAGGAGGGGGTTTGTGTTTCAGGAGGCATGTGCTTGGGCATGATTTTGCTTCTCTATTAAATACTTCTATTAAAACCAGGCATCTTGCAATTTGAACCCTTCAAAAATCAAAAATAGGAAAGAGGCTGAGAGCCTTCTTTTTGAAATCATCCCAGTTTTGCTCATTGACTGGATTTAGTAATCGTTTCTCTGGAGTAAAGATATTTTGGCTGCCTGGATTTTGAGCCAGATGAGAGATGGAGAAAACAACCTCTCCTTCCAAAGTCAATTTGGACCAAGATCATTTTCCTTCTGCTGACAGACAGGTTTGCTGGCTTAGAGCAAGGTACTTGGCATGCACTCTTCGTGCTTTACCAAGGAGCAGAGATCACAGGGAACCAAAAGACCAAAACTGCATTGGATAAGACCTGTCAGCACCTACTGTTGAATCTGACACTCAGCCACTACCCTGCTCACAACGTTACTGGCAAAACTCACACATATATGGCCCCTGCAAAGAAAATGGTGTTTTTGCAACTCAAATGCAGTTTTTGCAACTCAAAAAGTGTGCCTTGTGTGTGGTACCCAGCCTGAGCCATCTCCTGCACAGCACCAGATCCTCACCATGGGACACCACAGTCAACTGACTCTGACAACTCTGTGTCGGCAGTTCTCAGGCAACGTTACTGGTAAAATGCTGAAATGCCAAAACCTCAGCCTTGAAAGTGCTGAGCATCCTTATTTCCCTTTGATTTAAATGGGACACAGCACCTTGCAGGATTTGGCCCTGTGTCAGCAGATAGTGCCTGGTCTGCTCTGACTGGCTGTCAAAACTGTCTTTTTTTCCATCTTTTTTTTTTTTCTAAGGAAGAGATTTGTCTATGATTTCAACTTTGCAAAGGCAAACTAAGGCAAAAGCTAGTCTTCCAGAGGCAGAGAAGAGAAACTGCAGTTCCCTTTCTGTCTGTGTTTTCAGTGTTTGCAGCTGTAAGGGTCCATATTAAGTGACTAGGAAAAAAAATCGGGATGCTATTCCAACAGTTGAGCAAATTATTCTCCACAAACACAGCTAATCGAGGCTGCGGGGTTGAAATCATTCATTATAGATGGGCATCCGAGGATAATAAAATATGTCTTCTAGCCAGCTGCTAACCTCAAAATTAGAGGAGCTAGGCAAGTACAAGAACTTGAAGCTGCCTGTTTCCTGAAAAAGGTTCTAGTTCAGTGGGAGGGGAAGATTCCTGCCCTCCAAGTCCCTTTTACACCTCAGCCACCCTCCTGCCGAGTTCTCACTATCAATACTTGCACTGCTTAGCACCACGATCCTGGTCAGGTTTTGTCTGCTGGCAAACAGAAATCAGATGTGCGCAAATCAGAGGTGGGCATGAGGTCAGCAATGCTATGGTGCCCCTAAGTTGCTAAAGCTCCAAAATGCAAAGCTGCCAGGGGTACACCAGCACTTTTCAAACCTGTGAGTTGATCTCACCAGGGGATAGAGCCTGGTTACATTGCTTTCTCCTGGGAAATCCCCTGAGGCAGGAAGGCAGTCGAACTACCATGGTTATAACTTTGATATCTGAATGAGTACCTGCTAGCCTCAGGCAACCGGGCTTTTGTTAATTTTGACCAGGGAGCATGATACACTGTGGCAAGCCGTGTCACTCAGGATTGTGTCTGCTTAGACACGATGCCTCTGAGTAATGTAATTTATATTTCATGCACAATTGAAGCAGCTAATGGTATAATTCTCCAAGGGGGAAACAAGTTGTTACAGCATTAATTACATTGCAGTTGCCTTCTATTTTAATTTTTCTTCTTCTGCCCTGCGCCGAGCACTTTGGAGCCATCAGCTCCAGCACAGCCATCGCCGGTGCCGCAGAAGGGCCTCTCCGCCGGTACCCGACGGGAGTCCCGGGTGCCCTAACCGCCGGGCCGGTCTGCGGCTGCAGGCTGCGGAGGCAGGCTGCCTCTTGTGTGTGCGGCCCGAAACTGCAGCCTGCCGCTGGGAGACGGCGTCTGGAGCCGCAGCCAGATTGGAAGAAACAGCGCCCGAGCGGTCGGGAGAGGGTCTCGAGTCTGGACGTCCCAAGAGGTGGTGAATAGCCAGGCATTGGAACAGGCTGCCCAAGGAAGCGGTGGAATCACCGTCCCTGGAAGTGTTCACAAACCATGTAGATGAGGCCCTCAGTGACATGGTTTAGTGGTGGTCTTGATGGCCCTGGAGTAATGGTTGTACCTGATGACCTTAAAGGTCTTTTCCAACCTAGCTGATTTTGTTATGCTTTGATTCTATGGATACTGAAGTATACCCTGGGATTTGGAGGAGGGAAAGCTGTGTGCCTGTGTGTCTGCGCCCTTGGTGACTCTCTGCAGTGCCTGTGACCACTAGGGACCGAGGATAATTCAAGAAGCATCGGAAGAGTGGACAGAAGTGATAAAAAACCCTCTGATGTCTCTCTACTAGCTTAGCTTTACCCTCTGTGCAGCAACCACAGAGAAGGTGCCCTACCTTCCACCCCTCAGCCCCTGCTGCAATGAGAAAGCATCAGCAGAGGAGATGAGCACAACCCAACCAAAGCAAAGCAGCCCCCAGGTGTCACAAGAAACCTCTGTCACATCTGCTTCTGGAGAAGAGCAAGTGGCAGTTCATAGGTAGGAGCCTCAGGGTCTCACCCAGTCTCGGAGGCTGGGCAGCAAAGGGAGCTGGGGGTTCCCAGGCTCTGGAGGCAGAGCCAGAGAAACAGCGCTGAAAGGGCTGACCCAGCCCGAGGCCAGCAGTGCTGTGCAGAGGAAAGCCCTCATGCACAGAGCTTGCAGGCAGAGCAGCCAAGGCAGCCTCAGGCAGGGGTTTGAGAGCTGCTGGTTGTGTGCGGCTTTGGGCTACAACGGGTGTTTCTTTTTCCAGTTTGCCTACGGCATCAAAAACCACGGAGCTAGCAGCTGAGCTAGGAGGAGGTGTAAAAATAGAGTCACAGCTCCACAGCACAATGTGCCCAGGCTGGATGTAACCTGAGTGTGCACTGCCATCAAAAGAAGAGGAGAAAAGGGGAAAGGAAAGGGCAGGAATTACACAACTTAGGCTGCTATGAGAAGGGCTGAATTAAAAATAAACCCCTGTGTGTGTGTTTTGGCTCAGTGGCATGTCTGGGAGGGAGCACAGCACGCTGTGCTGCCAAGGGTGAGGCTGGGATCAAGAGGAACAGCTGTGTTCGGGCTTCCCACACTGTCAGAAGCCTGGCAGGGTGGTACAGACGACATCTCTAATCAGGAGGAGGAGGAGGGCAGTGTGATGGGGTGGACAACGAAGGTGGCCTTTGCCTGTGCTGAGAGCACAGCCTGTAGCAGCAAGCATCATACGCAATGAGAGCCAGCGACTGTCTTCATGGTGAGAAGCTGGTGGCCCAGATCACAGTGCTGCAGAGCTCCAGGGAGGATGCTAGGGAACATTTGTGCTCCCCGTACTCAGGCACTAATTTTGTGCAATCATTTATGTCAAACTATAAAGGAACTGAGTGCAGATCCATATGGAAAATGATGCCGTGCATCTATGCAGAGATATTCCAAGCATACCATGGGACATAAGATCTGAAGGAGGGAGAACTGGAAAATTATTTATTCACGGAGAAATGCAGCTTGTAGGAAGCCAAGATTATGCGGTTCAGTTGAAGTTTAAACTGGAAAACAGCTTTGGCAGAAAAAAAAAGTATGAAGAAATTGTTTCTAAAAATTCATTAATATCTGCTTCATATCATCACTTCCAAAAGGAAATATTTCTATGGGGAAGGCAAATTCAAGTATCGTTCACTAGGGGACTCAAGGACCATTCTGCACAGGGAGGAGCACAAATGCATATATATTATATGCCCTCAAAGTGGTTAAATATAAATCAGTGATTAAATAATATTAGCATATTAACTATTCATTGATGCGGGGACTCCACCTTCCCAAGTGGATGTTCTCCCCCCAAGACTATTGTGTCCCTCACGCTGTGTTCCTGACCCTCTGGGGATGCTGCTATTTACACAGGAGCCAGCGAGGAGCCACAGTAACCTCCATCACTCTGGGATGTGCTGCGGGCTAGTAGCTGGACACTGTCCAGCAGGATGAAATACTGTGTTTTAGTGTCTTTCTGCAGCAAAACCACAACTGAACTCCACTCTAATATTTTAGCTGGGAACTTTAATCGACCAATTTTAGCTCCTGAGGTATTTGAGGTATTTGGGATGTCTTCGCATCATGCTGGTGACAGCAGCAGAGGTGTATCTTTAGTTCCTTATGAACCCAGCTCTGGATCCCTTATCTGAGGAGCAGGACCCTTTTTCCTTGGCCTCCATATAAAATCTGAAAACCACAGTGATCCAGGGGGAGATCTGAAATAGATGTGCTCCTGTGGGGTAAATCCTTTTAGCCTCCATGGCACAGCCAGGAGAATAGGCACAGACAGACTCGTGCTTGCTCTGGCCGCACTCGGGGCTGGCTAGGCACAAGCCACCTCCAGCCTGGGATCCGGACTGGGTCAGCTCAGGCCCTGCTCCAGGCTCACGGGAGATCTGGCTGCTACAGCAGTGTCTGAGCCAGCTCCCGGCATCCACCCAGCAAGCCTGGGTCTGGCTGCAGTCCTCTCAGCTCCAACACTCACCCAATGTGCTGGTCACCCACTGAGATCTGCTGGACTCGTTGCTGAGGAAAGTTGCAGCAGAAGCCAAGGTTTGGGGTCCTGTCTCTGCACAGCTTTTTTTCCCCTCTTTTTTTACCAATATAGATAATTCATGCCGGAGTTAGGAGCCGTCTGCAGCTCGTCACCTTGGGAAATCAGGCTAGTGATGTGGGGAACCTCCACATGGTCCGAAGTTGCTGGCTTTAGGCATTAGGGATTTCTTTAGCTGTTTGCTTAAATCGGAGCTGGAAGCTATGCAGTTTAGAGCTGGAGCTGAATTTCTGCTTAATCTCCACTTGCAAGAAAAGTGTGTCAAATTTTTTTTTTTTTTTTTTCCATAAGCAGTGAGGTAATTAAAGGAAGAACAAGGCAGATTTGCCGTTCTGGGAGATGCTGCTGTATATCTGGGCTTCCACAGAGAAGGCTGGGTATTGCTATGAAGCTGTTCCAGAAGGAATGTCAGAAATATGCTTTTACTGATGAATAGGCAGAAGCCACGCTTTCAGATAGGAATATTTACCTGCCCTGCCATACACCCCAGCTGCTGCTATGTCCAATATATAATAATCCAATCCATTTTAATATCCTTCTGCTCTGCAATAGCCAGGAATACCTCCATTTGGAAGAAAGGGGCCGCATTAGCATTCAGATTGTAATCCACACATCCTAAGCACGTTTGTAGCTGCTGCCATATACCCATGGACCTGGATCAGTGCTAGACTCCAGGTTCCCTCGAGCTCCTCCAGCATTCAGAGGTGTTTGGTTCCAGGGTCTTCCAGGGCTCCATTTTTCAAACTCCACATGTGAATCTCAGCCAAACCTCTGTAACGTGCTTTCTGAGCCCCACGCTGCAGCCAGCCTCCTGTGCTGCAAGCATCCTGTGAGCCACAGCCACACAGCACCCAGCTGTGACCACTCAACAAGCTGAGCAAGTTGTGCTTGTGGGAAATGGTCCAGGAGGAGGGGACAGGGCTGTGGCACTGCCCTCGGGGCACGAGCAGCAGGAGAGACCGCTCACAGAAATGAGACCCACTGAAGCTGCTAGCGATGGGCACTACTGCATGGCCTGGCATCCCCTCCCATCCTGCCCATCCAACCCATGGAAGGTTGGTCCATTCCTGAGAGGTTCAGAGGCATGCGCTTATGTTAGTCTGCAGCCTTACATCTTTGCCCTTTACAGTCCTCGGTCAGGTGAGGTGCACCCTGGTCTGTGTGCATAAGCACCTTTGCAACTTCCGTGCCTGGTTAAGGCATCATAGGCACTTAAATTCAGTCCCAAGGGCAAGTGGGTCCCCTTGTCCCTTGCCCCACCTCGCGGTGATGCTCCATCTTCAGGCAGCACGGCAGTGCCAGTGTCCAGCTGGAGAGGTGCCAGGAGCATGCAGAGAGCTTTGCTCACATCTGGGAAGGCTGGAAAGAAGAGCCAGAAATGGCCAGCATTTCATAAGGAGCCTCACGAGGGCTGGCGCCACGGCCCTGCTCTGCAAACCAGTGGGGTTCAGACAAGCTTTGACGAAGCATCCAAATTCTCTTCTGATTTCAGCCTTTTCTTGCTTCTGGCTCAGCACCAGCCTGGCAAAAGACACCACACAGGGAATGGAAAAGGAGGAGAGAGTGTGCCTGTCGATGAGAAACCCTACACCTTTACACATGCTGAAATGATTTTTGCCCCAGCCTTGGGCCCTGTTGTGAAGCTCTCCACAGCTGCAAATGCTCCCTAGAAAGTAAATGGTGACAGATTTGTGTTTAACCAGGAAATACTTTCATTCAAAATGAAGCAGATTTTGTTTTGCTCACAAGTGTGAGGAATGGGGACTGACCCAATTTGTCTGTAGGCTGGTCCTACCACCCTCAGTGATGACCCAGTCCTGCAACAACCCATCTTCCCTTGACCCAATGGCCTCAGTTTCTTTCAGTTAGAAGGTATGGTGTGGAAAGGGAAGGAGTTAATAAATATTTGCTCCATATCCCATTGCAAGGATGGGATTGAGCCAAAATACGCAGGCAAATCAAGTAGTGCACCAGCTTAGCCATCACAAAACAGAGTGAAGGCCAGGGGCAAACAGCCTTCAGCAGCTATTGGACGTGAATTCATCTGGCACGTAGGAGAAGTGCTCAGCCTGCATGTCCGTTTGGTGCCTATCAAGCCTGTCCACAATGGTGCTAAATGTGCAGCGGGCTTGCAAGTAAAAGCTATTCACCAACAAGTACCCTAAAACCACACAGTCATTTCAACAAGAAACACCACAGCTTTTGGATGGTCTTTTAATCCTTGTTAGATATATGAGCATACTTTCTTGTGGCTGAAATGGAAGTTACATAGCCCTACCACTGACATATGATCTGCTGCTAGGGTAAAGACCTCAGCAGAGACAGAAAAGCGAGACTCCAGCAGTGGGTTCCTGCAGTTCTGGCCAAGCATCCATCAGTGTTGAGCTAGGTGGACGCATGCATGTATGGGGCACCTCTGCAGACCTGGGAGAGATGTGATACCTGACAGCCAGTGCAGACCAGCAATTCACAGGACTCTTTGGAAAGGAAAATGGGCAAGTGGCAAAAAAAGAAAAACCCAAAACCTGATCCCAGATGAGTCTGCTTTATGCAGGAATCACCTTGTGTTGTATCATCAAAGCAGCAGCCCTTGCTGCTGCACAAACAGACGGCAATCCTCCCAGATTTAATGCAACAGCCATGTGTAATGACACACACAGTTCATCACAGAGGCAGGTAGCAGGGCCCTTCACTCTCATTCATATGAATATAATGCCCACAGCAACACAACACATCAACATTTTTAGAGCCAACAGTTTGGCTTTCATTGCTCTGTTACTTTTAATCATTTTAATCTGCTTTTTTAGCATACCACTTCTTCTCCATTTTACTTCAAAACAAGACAAAAAGTATTCAGCAGCAAATACCTCTGTTTTTAATGGCTTGAAAAATAATGAAGGAACATTAAGCAGCTCCCGAGCCTTCCAGAGCATTGGTATTTTTGAAGATGAGATTGATCAAAGAGGCTGTGAACTCTAATGGAGATGGATTGGCTCAGCGTGGTAATGCCAGCACGGAGGCCAGTTCAGCGTGGATCCCAGCTTCTTCCTTTCATCTGCTATGCACTCCAGTGGCCAAAACCTCTTCGCTGAAGCAAGACCTTGCCAAGTAAGAAAAGCCTCATGTTTTTTAAAAAGGTCCAGGGATGGGGAATTCATTTTCATACCAGCTGATTATTTGTGCCACTGCTTCGCTGCAAGCAGGGGACAGAAAAATCCCCTCCCTGAGGCTGCTCTCATGTGTCTGAGCTATGCCAGCCAACACCGCACTGTGCCTGCATTGCAATGCAGGCAGTGGGGAAGGCAGGGGAGGAGATTTTACTCCACTTCAGTCAAGAGGTAGAACTTCTGCTGTGAATCTGCCCACTCTCCCCATGAAGAAGGGCTCAGCAGCTGGTGCCATGCGGATGGCAAAGACCCATACAGGAGGCAGCATGGCTCCCAATCCCACCTCTGTGTTGCTGTGAGGTGAGGCCAGCAAGGACTCTGACTTGCCACCAGCACTGGGGAGCCCTCCCTTCACACCTCATTGCTGCTGCTGCCTCCTCACTCAGCCAGGGACCGCGCACACAGCTGGTTATGGAGTAATGCCTTGGCTTGCCTTGCTTTCTGGATGCTCGCTGGGTCCCTGAGAGGAGAACAAGCATCCTGCTGGGATTTTTTGTTTGTTTTCCTTTCTTTTTTTTTTTTTTTTTGTGGGAGGGACCCACCATTTTATAACAACCTATAAATCCAGTGGTTCAGGAGGGACCTGATCTCAGACACCCTTTGTTTGCCAGAACTGAAGTCATGAGCCCTGGGTGTTAAATAAGATGAAAGCCACTCGTTCCCTATTTCCAGGCAGTGCTGGGGCTTTGACAGGGACAATTGCTTTGGCAGGGGACCCAGGTCTGCATCTGTTGCCTCTTTAAAACCCACTCTGCTACCTTTTTGTGTGGCAGTGCTGTTGCTTTCTCCTCCCTGGGTGAATCCAGCTGAGTTTTTGGATGCAGAGCAGAATGACAAGGTGTGACACAGTGAGGCAGGGAAGTGACAGGGAGAAAGATCTTATTTTGGTGGGAGAGTAACCAAAGAAATGGCTCATGGAGTATGCGTAGCACCTTGCATGCAGTTTGCACATGCTTTCTGTAGTAGAAGCCTGGACCTATGTCTTAAAGCTTAAAGTGCTGGGGGGTAGGCCCAGAGGTAGGCTGAAGCACAGCATGCTGAGGGCAGCCAGCAGCCCCAGCTCAGGTTCAGGCAGCTCTGCAGCATATTGTCACCAAGCCCTGATGTCCAAGGGCTTTGCCATCTACCAAGGGGACTCTCTAGGAAACCTCTCTCCAGATCTTTCCCTCTGGCAAAGTGTCAGCACCAAAGCAGAGCAGCAAAGCCTCCACACCCCATCCCCTGGAAATGCACTGCTGCTTCTTTATATTCCCCGAGTCTGTAAACCTTGTCAGGGGATAGCCTTTACACCCTAGATTTAAGACGATGTAGTGACTATAAATATTGTGCTTTGAATAAAAGAGTTGTGAATACTAGATGAGTCCATTTATTGTTAAATGTCATATTTAAACACTTTAACACTCGGTGTCCCAGTTGCTGCACCAGCCAATGAGACCACACAACCCCCACAGCACACAGTGGTTTCATTGTCAGCAAGCAGACTGTGTTGCTCAGGTAGGATGAGGACGCCACAGAGTGAGTGACTGTGCTTTAAAGTCTGCCGGCATAGCCATATTGCACATGAATGTAAAGAAAACACCTCTGACTCAGCACAGTGCCAGCACGGTCCCCCGCACAGGTCCACATCCTTCCAGCAGACCAAACCTTGTGCCAGCATAGCCTGGTTCAAAGCCCTGGCTGGCCCAAGGTCTGGTCACACTGATGCTTGCTCTTCACCAATACCCACTAATTATGGTGGCGGATGGGGAAGCCATAGCTGCCTGCCTAATTACGCCACAGTGGAGAACTCTTGAGCTATGCAGACCCTGCTCCTTCATTTTGCCTTAGTACATTGTTGTCACAATGGTAGCACTTTATAAATAACCAAGGTACGCACAGATTAGTGTGCCTTTTATTCGTGCCATTCATTTTTCATTTTGGAAGCTGGTATTTATTTGTGCTCTTTTTTTATAACTCTAGCTCTTATGTTCCCTGACTGCTTGAAGAGTGTGGAAAGCAAGATTTAATGCACCTGAAACATCACAATTAGCCCCGTCATGCTAATAACTTAGAGGAAACAAATAAATACTAGAAACTGTGGCACTTTGGAAATCCCCTGTGCTGCAGGAAGCAGGACTGCTGGTCAGGGCACATTGATTTTTTTTTTCTGAATCCATCCATGCAGGATTCAAGGACAGGACAAAACACTATTAAGTCAGCAAGCAGAATGCAGTAAATAATGAGCAAGCTGGAGAGGGCTGAGGCTCTGTGCTGACCGTGTTCAGATATAAATTGTGGTGAGATATCCGTCTTGGCATCACAGTGACACTGTCTCTGGAGTGCAAGGGAAACCCAGACTGGTAACAGGAGCTGGAAAAGCCACTTGGGACTCCAGAAGTTCTGCATGTTGTTTTCATTGTGGATGCAGAAATAAACTCCTTCCCTTCCTCCACAAGAAGCACTGCTGCTCTGGAAATCTACGTGCATAAATGTCACTGATACCACTGGAGCACAATATGTCTGTGCCAGACGAAGGCTTTAGCCACAACAGGGAAAGTTGTGCTGGGGAAGCAGGGCTTCTACCAGCAGGGTTTAACTGGTATAGCTGTCTCAAGGCACTTTGCCATTGTAGTATTGCTGCTATACCTACGCTGGGGAAGCGCTTTTCCTCTTGCAGAGATGCTCTCTGGCCTAGGCCTTGTTTGTGAAGGAAGGAGAGGGGAAGAGTCCAACAGATAAAAGCTTTCCACAGAGCAGCAGGAGGGAGAAGGCAACCCATTAGCTTTTCTGCTCCTTTGTTTGCCTCTGTCATTTCCAACCCTCCATGTACTTCAGCACATGAGCTTCCCCCAGAGCACAGGGGAACTAATCAAGTATGTAGAACACTTTGTATGATCAAGTATTTGCAGGGCCAAGGTCCTGCTTAAGTGACACAGGGAAACTGGAGAAGAGATCCCTGCTTGAAGAGTCACCCCTGGCCTGATGACTTGGCTGTGTCTTGTGCTTTGGCCGACACAGGGCTGCAATGCTGGCATCCCTTTAGGAGGGTGATTCAGAGCATCCCTGCAAAGCACCAAGCACTGCTTGTGACTCCCAGTTCCCAATTTTTGTGGTTTAATCACCAGCCTTATGCTTCACCATGGTTTTCCTCCAGAAAGTAATCATGTGCAGCAAGAATCTCAGTGTTCCTTTTCTGGAAGAGAAATCCTTTTTGCCTTCATGTTACAAAGAAAACCACGAAAGAGTTGAACTATCCTAGACCAGAAACCTTAAGGTGCCAAAGAATTGGTGATTACAGAAAACACCTTACTGAAAAACTCTTGTGATGTGTTAACTGATTTGATGATTTGGGACACTGATGTGAGACATGGGCTCTGGGGTGGATTGGCGGCATTGAAAGGTTGTAGTGTCTAATACATTTGAAAGAAAGCTGTGTTTATTCACAGTGGAATCATAAAAAGGGGAGAGTCTGAAAGTAAATTAGAAAAATGTGATCTCAATTTACATGCGCTCTGGGAAACGGTGGCAGTTACGGGCCTTGTAGATAGGCAAAAGGCTCTTTAGTGTTACACTGAGATTGCATCAGTGCTAGTGTGACAGGGCAGCTCAAGATGAGCTTTTCCTCTGAGCTACTCCTACAGCAACTGGTCTCAGCATTCAGCTCTGCTCCTGCCACTTTTTGGCACTTCCTTTCTTCCCCCCTGCTCCCATCCCCTTCAGCACCCGTAGCAACACATGCAGTCTTCCCCCAGGGTTATTGTCAGCCCAGCGCGTGGTGGGGAGCAAAAGTTTGATTTAATGAGACCCCTCTGAGAGCTGGATCACCTCCAACAGCCATCGACCCTTTAGCCCTCCCTGCCTCTGCCCTCTGCACTCATTAGGGGAGGGTGATATTTTGGTCAAGGGAGAACAGGGCAGACTCCCCCTGAACTGCACCCAGGGCCCATCTTCTTCCTTGCAGTGGGGCACCACAGGTGCAGGATGGCCTGAGCCCAACGGTGCCTTGAGGTGGTTTAAGCCCCTTTTCTCCCATGGTGGGGACAGAAAAAGGCATCGACAGGGACTGGCAGATGCCATTTGGTCCATCTCTCATTGAGGGCAAGAAGCCACACTTTCCTGTGACAACAACGTCTTGAGTCAGTCCTGAGAATGTTGTCAAGCAGTGCCCAGTAATTTCACTTCCTCTCATTTTGGGGAATTCTCTCTAAAACTTCCTGCTTAATGCTTGACATGTTTGCAAGCTGGTCGCTGTCTCAGTACCTGGCACGAGAGAGACACACTCCATACGTCCTGTACTTTGAAAATCAAGGACCGGGCAAGGGGGAGTGGCTTTAAATTGACAGACGATAGATTTAGATGAGATATTGGGAAGAAGTTCTTCCCTATGAGAGTGGCGAAACACTGGCACAGGTTGCCCACAGAAGCTGTGGCTGCCCCATCCCTGGCAGTGTTCAAGGCCAGGTTGGATGGGGCTTTGAGCAACCTGGTCTAGTGGAAGGTGTCCCTGCCCATGGCAGGGGGTTGGAACTAGATGAGCTTTAAGGTCCCTTCCAACCCAAACCATTTATGGTTCTATGGTTCTATGTCGAGAGGCTGCCACCTCACCCATGGAGGGGGATGAAGTCACCATGATAAAAGAAGGGCCAGTCTTGGACTTCAGAGCTGCAAATATCCCTGTTTCACAGGAAGCTGTGGAAACAGCCCCTCTTACCTCAGCCTTACTGCTGCTATTTCCAGATGCTACTGCTTGAGACTTCTGCATGTCAGTGTTTCCATCTGCCTGGCCCCTAGCCAGGCTTCACTCCCTACCTAGTCTCTAGCCCTAGTCTCTAGTCCTTGCTTCCTGAGTATTTCTGAGTAAAAGTGGTCAGTTCTTACCCCGTGGACCACAGCAGTGTGACATCAGGCATTTGGGCTCAGAGGAAGTGATGTGGTGCCCTATTCTAATGCCAAACCCAGGTGACCTGCGGCTGGGCTTTCCTGGTGATAACCAGCAGCAGCACTAACAGCAAGCCCTGGAGCTTGCAAAACTGGCTTCTGCCACATGAAGAGGAATACATGGCCCACATCTCCTACATGTCAGGAATGTTCTGAACCTGGAAATTTCCCCACCAAAAAACCAAGGCAGTGTTTCCAGGCATCTGTTGCAACGCTGTTACTCTCTTGTGCATGCAGCCGTCTCTGCTTGCACAGAGATGGAGTTTCCCCAGTGCTGGCTCGCAAGAGGCTTGCCTTTTTCCACTTAATCTTCAGAAATGCAAATGATTGCCAAAATGATTGCCAAAACCCTTCTGCACCCAGATTTTTAGGTGGATAATTATTAAACTGCATTTGGGAAAAGCAGGGTGACAATCCTCCTGACCTGGAGATATTTTGCGTTAACGACAGGGGCACGTTGTGGGGCTGTCACCTAGAAAGGAATGCATTAAGAGACTCCTTGTTTATCCAATTAGAAATCCCCCTACGAAAGAGAGCAGGTAGGAAAGCTGAGGGAGTCTGGTGCAGCCTCCAAGCAGGAGCAGTGGAGGGATGAACAAACGGGCTACTTTCAAACGGTGGTTGAGCTGTACATGAAATGGTTTACACGTTCTGCAAGAGAAGGATGCCGCAGCCCGTGCACCAGGAAAGCCCCTTCTCCCCTGCGCAGGTGGTGTCTGTCAGGAGACGTGAGGCACTAACATCTGAAAAATCCCCAGGGGCTTTTCCAGCTCAAGATGAATTTTTGTGTCAGAAAAGTCTTGTGGGTCTAGGCTACATGAGAGCGTCCTGCCTCAAACTGACAGGCAGGGCCATCCCCTCATGGGTTTGAGCCTTGGTGTGAACTGGGAAAAACAGATTTCAAGCCGTTTTCTTAATCCTAGCTGGGTCTGCAGTTCTCCTCGAGAGCTTTTTCCTTTTTCCTTGCTGAAAGGGAGAAGAGGAAAGGTACAAGATATCTATGTTTTCCGGCCCAAAATAACCCCATCCTGTTCAGTGGCTGGCTCTGAATCCTGACTGTGAGATTGGGTAGCACTCTACCTTCAAAACAGTCCCTGATTTTGGATGTTGTGTGGGCTGCGTGTGTGGAAGGTGCTGACTGTGCACCTCCTGTCACACACTGCGCACTTCCAGGCAATTCCCACGTAACCCCAGCTAGCACCTCCCCTCTCTTCAGCCACCCTTTTCCTACAGCTAACCAGCACAGAGCTGTGCACAGAAAGCCATGGCTGGCTTTGTCCCTCCTGGAGGCACAACCCCTTAATCCCTGCTCCTGGCTTTACCTGGGCAGGCGGAATCCTGGACAGGTTAAATATGTCCTTGTAGAGGTGTTTAACCTGGCAGTAAAACACTTCCTTGTCCGTGTTCTCTCTGCAGGGAAGCAAAGCTCTCCTGCACTGGGAGAAGGCATACCATGGCTCTATGTCCCTGCTCAGATGTGTCAGCTACACAGAGCATCAGTCTCTTGCTGTGCTTGTCCCAGTCCTGTGACTACAAGCCCTAACCTCTAGCTGGTCTCTTACATCCCCTCCTGTCCCCCTATCCCAGTTGGCTGCCCTTGGCATCCCTTTGGGGTCTACCACCTCATCATGACAGCTAATGCTCCCAGGCAGTGCAAAGTGAGGAAGGAGCTGAGCTCAATTCAAACCTCGCTGGGAATGCAGGGACACCAGAGGGGGTCTCCTGGTGCAGACCCAACAGCACAGTGCCAGGCCCTGCACACTGGCAGCCTAGGGCATATTGTGTGGCCAGCACAACCCTTCTCCTCCACTGCTGCCTGGCGGGGAAGCCCTCTGCCTGGCTGCTAATGCCGCTGCACATGCATTTAGTTTTTTAAGCTGTTGCTCACAAACAAAAGTGTTCAGATGAAAAATAAACCTCTTAAAAATCCCAGCCTATTCACTCCTGGCAGTCTGGTATTCCTTCAAACTGTCAGACTTAGCAGATTGTTTACTGGAAACGGTTCAATTGGCAGGACCTTCTGCTGTGCAGATGAAATTTTAAAATCCTGTTTCTTGTTGCGCTCAAAGTCTCTCCTTCCAGTACATGGCTCCACAGAATTATTATTCCCTTGTTTCCCATTGAGTCGAAAAACACCCTCTTTTACATTTCCGTGGTAAAAATGTGCAAGGGATATTAGCCCTCATGCTCCAGGACACAAGCCAACAGCTAAGTGCTTGGGTTGGAAAGAAAACTTTCCCTAAAGGGTACAGTAATGCAGAATGGTCAATTATCCCCCAAGTGTCCCACCTGGCCAAGATGTTCGGCTGGACGGAAAAGTGATGCACAGCATGGCATTCTCTGTGGGCCACCCACAGGTCTCCTCATCTGGGGAGCTGTTGCTCTAATAAAGAAAAGCTCCTGCAACTCCTCATCTTGCAGACTTGGGCATTTCCCTTCCTGTGTACCAGTGCAGCAGGAGAAAGAGTTTTAACCTGCTTTGTCAGGGTCCCATTGCTGCCTTTGCAGCATGTCCTGTGAGCAGCTAAACCTGTGGGGCCGGGGCCTCCTGCCTTTTTGGGTCAAATGCCCCGCTCCCTTTTCTGTTTGGTTAGATGAATGCCTGATGGTCACCAGGAGGAAGGGCTACTGCAGTAAAATTCATAAAGTCTGTTGGGGCTTAAGGCAGAAGAACCTGCCATGGATCTGGGGTCTTCCCTGTCTCACCTCCCCATGACCCATGTCTGGAGTTATGTCCCAAATCCTACCATTTGTTTTGTGCACCTTTGGCTGCTTTGTCCTCTAGGGAAAATGCTTTTAGCATTTGCATTTGTGCCTTTGTTAGCTGCCTTCTAGGTAGCTCAGGGCTACATATGCCTTCTGGGCAGGATTTCTTCCTCTTGGGCCTCACATTCCACACTGCTTCCTCCAGGCAATGTTGATGCCCAGCAAGGCTTGGAGATGTGGGGGACTTTCACCCTGAGTGATGTGCGGTAGCTGACAACTGACCCAAAAGACACTGCTGTGGCCACTCTGACCTGATGTGCTACTTTTAAGGATGTCAGGATGTTTAGGAAGGTGCCAAAGCACTTCTGCAACAGTTTTTTTTGCTCATCCCTGTTTCTCAGCCTGCTGCTGGCAACTTCCCTTACCGTGATACTGAACTTCAAATAAGCCCATTTCTGAACAGGACTTTCTCTGCAACAGTCCCAGAGGACCCATACTGGTGCACAGCTCTCATTGCCACGTGCAGGAGGAGGTGCAGGATTTCCATCAACACCCACTGGTCTCATGTCACTGACCTGAATGTTGTCTTCTCCTGTGCTGGTGTCAAAACAAGTTGTCCCAGGAAACAGCTTCTCACGCATTCAGTGAAACAACCTCCAGAGATGGACCTGATGTGCCATTCCCAGTCATTGGGGGATGTTATGATAGCCCATAATCACTCTGTCAGCAGGTGGAGCAACTTTCTTTAACCTTGTCTCCCCCCTGCTAACCCAACCAGAGATCCTCGTTCCCCTTGCTCCTGGCTGCACTTCATAACTGAATAGATTGCACCCTGCAGCCTCACTCTCACTATGGTGGTCCTTCATGGGCACCCATGGTCCCTGGGCACTGCATGATCCACAGTGCTCTTGTCCCAGCCTCGTGGGAAATCTGTCCCAAAGCCAGCCTCTCGATTTGATGAGTGCTTTTTCATGTTAACAAAAAAAAAGAGCAGTAGCACAAACGTGGAGAATTAACAGGACAAAACCACCCACAAAACAACTAGCACATACAGCCCCCAGCCCCTGACTTGACTTCTTCCTCCTGTCACATTCCTGCTCCCTGTGCTGCCCCAGGGGACACTGAGGTTCACTGAGAGAGCATTTGGGTTGCAGGGAAAATACCATGTCCCCCAGTACAGGAAGAGAGTGCTTAAAACGAAGATGGGGAATGAGAAGCACAAAACACCAAGTTTTGCAGCTTCTATCCTCTGCATGTTGATGGGATGGAGAGGGGAGCTTGGATATGTGCCACTGAACCAGCGATGTCAGGGATGGAGCTGAAATGCTCTGTGGCAGTTCATTTCTCGCACTGCCGAGCGGAAGGTGATCCTCTCTGCAGTGGGGGACAGATAAAAAAAGGTTGGGAGGGCATCACCAGCAAAACTGCCTGCTGCCAGGAGGAGATGCAGGGCAGGGGGGGCACTGGGGAGACACCTGCTTAGTTCTGGGTCTGAGGATGGCTGGGCTTGCTCCAAGGGAGGCTCTGCCAGAACCGTGCAGGCATGCCTCTTATGCTTGCTAAAGTAGCACAGATACTCTTTTAAGCTGTGCTTTGGGATAGGAATGATCTGTTAACTGGCAATTTGTATTTCTTCTTGGATACAGGCAGTTCTTATTTTAGCTCCCACACAAAGAGCTCCCCACTGCTTGAGCATCCTTCCGCATTCGGGCTTCCCTGAACACCACTGGGGCAGGAAATGAGTCCTGGCACCAGGTCCTTGCCTTTGGCTCTCTCTGGATGCAGGCAGGAGGGACACACTGAGCCTGCACCTCACCCCTCTGCTGCATTTACAAGTTCACGATCTTCTCTCTTCCAGAAAATCAAGTTGTTTGGTAACGATATTCCTCAGTGCTGGTGTCACAGTCAGATAGATGTAGCTGTGTCTAGAGGTCACTGCCATGGGCTTTTTCCTTTGCGGCATAGGTGGTCCTGCCCCCATCCTGCCTCCCGGTACCAGCAGGGTAAGGCAGACCCCGGGCGTCATGCATGGTGTACATCACAACTGCTTGTAGGATGGCTGTCTTGCTCTGAAATAACAGCTGATTCCCGGCTAATAGATTCAGTAATCTGACACGCGGGCTGTAATAATTGTATCTGAACAAGGCAGGCTCCAGCCTCTGCCAGCCTTATTAGAATGAATGATTGTTTCCATCAGGGATGTAGCTCTAGTGCATTCACCTTTCCTGGGCTCTGAAATACAAATTGAGCTTCTGACCTTGGCGGATACAACAGCTGACCTATTTCCTCCTTTTTAAATAAGGGGAAAACAGACCTTTGGGGGAAAGTGCCTGCTTTCTGCAGCCTCCTTTTGCTCAGCTCCTGGCTATAGTGAGATCTTAGTTAAATATTTGGCCTGCCATTATTAGCCAGGAAGACGGACTGCCTAAGCTGCCAAGCTCCTTGTGTGAGGCACAGAGACGCAATCCTCTCTTCCTGCTGGGTTTGGGTTTATTCCTAATGTCTCTGCTCCCCAGCACAGCGCAGGGATCAAAGGCAGTCCGTTTGTGCTGTGCCTGTGCAGACCGCTTGGTCCCAGCAGCTGTGTCCCAGGGTGTTTGTACAGCAGTAACCAGGGCACTGCACTGGGAACAGGGATCAAAGCTGCACTGCTGCTGCACAGTGCCCCTAACACCACTTCCCTGCTCCCGGTCTCAGGTGGCACAGGAGGGTCTCTTCTGGGGGGGGGGAGGCTATAAACCCTTCTGGCACCAACTGGGGGGCACTAGGGCTGATGCATTTGCAGCAGTGCCCAGGCTTGCCCTGCCTGGGGAAGGAAACGCTGCCTGCCTCACTTGCAGCAATGCATGGGAAATGCAGGACCAGGGAGGGGATGACCCTCAGGAGACTTCCCCCGGGAGCCACAGAGCCATCTGCTGAAATAAAACCACCTCCTGCCCTCAGCCAGGAGCCCTCCTGCTGCCTCCTTCAGCCAGCGAGTCAACAGGCCTTGGTCACTAATCCTAAATGTCCCTGGTGATGTGCCAGGCGAGGCAGATCTTCCAGCAGGCTGCAAGCTCCATCCCATGCTGTGGCTGCAAATACAGCTGGGAGGGAGGGTTAGCCACAGTCTCCCCCTTTTGCCACATATTGCTTTTCCTGAGGTTAAACATCAAACACCTCTACAATATCACTGGGGTCTGCAACCCGCACATGCTTCGGGAAGGGGCCAGCCAGGCTCCCCCAGGGCTTTGCCCTGATTTATGGAGGTGTTCAGCACAGCGCCATAAATTGGGGCTTACATCAGATAACGTCATGGGAGGACGGCATGCATTTTGTCAGCGCTGGGATGCTAGCACACGGAGGGTAGGTGCACGGACAGCCCTGGGGCGTGCAGCTTGCTTTCCTTTCTCTATCAAAGATGGTAAGAAAAAGCTGTCCTGCCTTGGTGGCTGCACAGGAAATTGTGCCTGAGCTCAGCACTCGAGGCACCAGCAATGTCATGCGAGATTCCTGCTGCTTCGCCTTGCTGCTCCTCTTTAACTGAAGAAGAGGGCTGGCTTATGGACCACGGGCAAGTCCTGTAGGGCTGGTGGTTCTGCACAAAAGAGGGAGCTGGGCAGGGTGTTAGAGCAGCAGGAAGATTTATGTCTTTTACTGTCCATCTGCAAAGCAAAACAAAAATAGCTGTAACACTGGTTTTCTGCTTTATCGGCTCTGTGAATAAGCATATAAATTTCTACAACATTTCTGGAGGCTTGCTGAAGGGGAAAAAAATGCATCCCTTAGGACCTGGCCAGCAGCAGTGGCAGCATATGGTCTGCTGAAATCAGTGGCTGAGTGTATTTTGTGTATGTTAGCATTAAAAAGGTGACTTTGCAAGTAATTTCAGAAGCAGGGAGGGGTTTTATCTTTTTTCATATTTCTACTTTTTCTTCCTTTTTTAATCCTGTGTAAGCTGATGCAGCTGTCACAGCCAGTAACTCTTGAGTAAGCGAGCTGGGCTATGGTGTTTTAACTGTGAAGCATGAAGGGGTGCTGGCTTTTGGCCACCTTGAGAGCAGGTTCAGCCTCTTCCTGCGAGGCAGAAGAGAGAAAGGCAAAGGCCCCGGTGCAGGCGAAGAGAGGAGTCAGGGATGTTTTATTTTTCCCAGCAGCTGCAGCTCCCTCGGAGAAGGAATTGGGGCCCTGTGAGTCCGTGGGAAAGCGGCTTCAGTCTCCTGGCTGCAAAAGGATGGGAGGGGAGGGTCGGTTCAAAGATGGAACTCACTGGGGGAAAAACAAATACAAATAGGCAACTGTTTATGGTAGATAAAGTGTGGCTTTCTCTCTTTCATCGTTGACTAAAACCTCATGTTCTTTCCGGTGAGAGAGGCAGGAGCCGTAATGTGCTGTCAGAAAGACGTCTTTCAGCAGGCAGCACCTCTGGATGTTCATCTCCCTGCCATTGTGCTCCAGTGCTTTGAAATGTAAAGGGAGGACGATGCTAATCACACTGTTGCTTAAAGATCAACAGCCAGGCGAGATGTACTTTGTCACATTTTCTCTTTGGTCTCTCTTCTTCCGTAATGAAAACGGTGACATTCATTCAGGCTTGCACGCCAGTGCATGGCGGTGGGGTTTTAATGAATCACTTGTGGCCTTTCCCTGGGCTCTGAGTGAGGAGCACAGCCGGAGCTATCCCCGGAGCACACTGATTGCCACTGGAGATGCAGATCAACCCACTGGGGGAGCACACCTTGGTGTCACGTCTGGTTTCCTCTGGCCCCGACCGAATCCATACTGAATTACGTTTGAATCACATTGCTGAAGTCAGGGAGGATGCAAGATGTAACCAAAGGCTGAAAGACAAAAGTCTGATGTGGGATTTCTTATTAGTGAGAGAAAGGAAGCTTTAGGGGTATAAAAACGGAGTGTAGAATAAAGGAAAGAAATGCTTATCTGTGCAAAGAAATTAACCTCAATATATAAGACATCTCTTCCTCCCTTTCTGGTCTAGGGTAGTAAATTACAGAGCAGAAACGAAGTAGGCACAGAAAGCTGGAGCAGTAGTTAATGGAAATGATGTGGCTGGAGAGGGATATTTTCATTTTAAGACACGAATTTCTTGTGCTCCTGTCTTCTTCACTGTGAGATTAGCATAGAGATCTTCACTTCTACTTTCCACTGTATCCTGAACGTGAGGAAAATGCAGCAACTCAAAGTCGCACAAGGAGCGTAGGGAGAGGGAGGGAAATTTAGCTCCTCTCCTAATGTCGATTAAGTAGAGCAAACAAAGAAGAGAGCAGAAATGTGAACCACCAGTTCTTCTCCAGCAAAGGCTCCACTCAATCCTATTACAGGGTTATATCAAAAGCAATAAGACAATTTTCATCTTTTGCCTGCCTGATGGCCAAGGGAGGTATCATCAGTTGGCAGAGAGAAGGCTGGGATGCACTGCAGATAATGCCGAGTAACTGAAGAAATTCAGCAGCAGCATATGTGTCAGGCACCAAAATACCACCCTGACACACCAGTTGTAGTGGCTTTCCCCAAGCCTTTTTTGCGCCATTCCCATTCTCCTCCGGGAGCAGCTCCCGGCCTCGGAGACTAAAGGCGATTAAGTGCTTCCTTGGAGCACAGTCAGGGGGAAGCAACGGCTCATGCACAAGCCACGGTCCCTGTGCAGCCTAGGAAACGCCATGCATTTCTGAGCAGCATCAGCCGGCTTTTCCGCTGTGGACAGTTTCTGTCACTGCCACAGATATGGGGTGCCTGGTGCTGGGCAGGATCAGGTCTGCAGATGGCTTCAGGTTCCCGCTAAGCCTTGGTTACCTCAAGGCACGGCGCTCGCAGAGAGAGCAGCACACCGGCTGCTGAATTGATGGATGTGCATCCCTGGCAAAGACCGCTCACCAGCCTGTCTGTAGCAATGTGAAATTGAGGGGTGAGCTCTCCCTGTGACAGCCAGGCTGCCTGTGTGCAGCAGACTTAAGGACGAGGGGCTACACAGTGCTAAGCACACTGCTTACCTTCCGGCCCCCTTCTAACATGACAAATACTTATTTAGACGGTGCCCTGCAATGTGTGATTGGATACGACCCATAAATCCTGGTGTTAAATCGGTAAAATAAAAATCCAGTGCTGCATCAGCTCGGCCTTTGAGAAGGCAAAGCTGATAAATAGGGTTTGATTGGCTCTTTCTACACCGATGCCCCAGAGCAACACCCTCTGCACGAGTGTGATATTGCTGCAAGCTGACAGTACAAAGGACAGAAGTGTACCCATGCCAGCTATTGAGCCGGCTGCCTGGATTAACCCTGATTTCCTTCCTGACACTCCTTTCTTCTGCCGAGGAGGGAAACCAGGCATAAGAGCGAGTCCCTTTGCCTGTGCATGGCGCTGGCAGCATGGCGCTGGCAGCATAATTCAGCGTGCTAAGCCCAGTTCTCCCATCCCTGGTCCCCGCTCTGCGATGGTCCAACTCCACGAGAGCAGAGGATTTACACCACCTTACACAAGCAGCATGAGAAGGATCAGGCTGTAACAATCCCAACTCCCAGCTTCCTGGGAAAGGCAGAGATCAGCTGCCTCCCAGCTCTCCTTGCATCCCCTGGGCTCTTTGTATCAACAGGGATTTCCTAGGAGGTGGGCACAGGGAGGGCATGTGAGACAGCATCCTGCACACACCTTTTCAGCTTTAGCCTAAATGCCTACGGGCGGAGTGCCACCGCCTCCGAGAACAGAGCAGCCAGCTCCTGCCACCCTGCACTGCTGTTGAGATGACAAAGTGACAATAAATACAAATCTTATCTGTCTAATAAGGCGAGTTCCCTGTGCAGCAGGAAGGAGCCTCTCCATCAAGATGGTATCTATGCCAGCTGAGAAGACACCCTGAGCGCAACCTTATCAGGGATGGAAAGAGCAAGAGGCAACCGCACTTTTCCCACTGCCTTTTGGCATGCCCCCAAGCAAGCCTGGCTCGTGGCAGTGCCATGAGTGGTACCTGCCCAAAAGGAGCCTTAGTTCCCAGAGGATGCTCCGCTCCTCCCTGCCGTCTGTGTGCTTGCTAGTGGCCAAGCTGAGGAGATGCCAGGAATATGGTGCCAACACACAGAGCCAGTACGCTGCTTTTCTGCTGATCCCTGCTCCCCACCAGCTGGCCTTGCAAAAAATCAGCCCTGGAGGGAGGCCAACTGCCCAGAGCTGAGCAGGAGCAAGGGAGAAGATGCTGGCTGCTGGAGGGAGGCACCTTCAAGCCTCTCAATTCCTCTGGATGTCCCCATGAGCAGGCAGCCCCTATACCAGAGGGCAGCAACACCACATGCTGCAGCTCAGGGCTGCATCCCCCAACTCGCTGGCGTGGAGCTGCTTTCCACCATCTTCACTTGTCTTGAGGACACTGCAGGGGATGACCTGTGTCATGTCTTATCAGCCTGAAGTGACAAAGATGTGATTTTCCTGGGTGTGAATTCATTGGAATGTTGGGTAGGCCAGAAATAGCCAGTCCCAAACCTGTCTTCTGGTCCTGGTGTCAGCATCCTGAAACACATCTAATGCCGACCAACCATGGTTATACCCACTGCAGACGGGAGATAGGATGGGAAATGACATACAACCACTCACATCAATTGTGGGAGCACAGTGCAGAGCTATAGCACAGGCCAGGCATCTGTAATTCAACGTATACTGCTTGGAAACAAAGATTAGAGCTGTAGGAACATTTCAGTTTTCACTATCCTCAACGAAAAACTGAAGGTGAGAGAAGGGATGTCCTTCAGGCTCAGCCCAGCAAGCAGGGCTTTTTACTCAACTCCTTCAGTGGGGGAGGAAATACAAGCAAGTTTGGAAGCAAGACAACATTTAAAATGAAGAGGCAAAATGTTTGTAATCACAAAATGTTTCGTAGGTTTTTTTAAACTGTCTCCTCTTGGCTGACCGTTGGTTAAAGTCAGCACAAGCGGGAAAACTTCAGCAAAAACTGCAGCCAGTGCTAAGATGCTGTGTAATAGGTTGGAGCTGAGCAGGTGTGGGACCAAATGACTCTGCTAAATGAGAGTGCTGAGCAGGTGACGCTCTTGTTAAAGCCTCAGTAAATAGGCTCTGTCTTGCTATTTGTCCATCCAAGACAATATTGTAGAAAAACTGTTCAGATAACCCTCAAATAAGTAATTCTCTGTATGCCTGTATGCCTATTATTTAAATAAAGAAAATGACCTGCATCTCAAATCCAAACTTTCCTGACTGCTCAGTAAGAGCAGCATATTGTAGTTTTCCAATACATTTTCTCCCTTATTGCTTAAATTTCAGCTGAGGAAAAAAAAGCATCTTGTGCTCCTTTCTCACACATCTAAATTCTGAAGCATCAGCTGTTTTGTGGGGGAGGGATAATAACTCCCTGTTTTTAACATCCAACTCAATATGTTTGTGAAAGGGATTATACGGCACCTCGTCCACCCACAGCAAGGGATTGAACGTGATGACCGGGGAGGGCACCTCCACTCTCATGTTTAATTCAGGTGCTGTTTTCTGTCTCAAAGGCAGGGAAGCCAACCAAGGCATTTGCTTCAGAATGGGAGGTCAAATATAAGTTTGAGTTAGTTCTATCTTTTCCAATCTGCTTGATGCCATGACTCCATGACTTGGCCACCTGCAGTGTCACCCCAGTCACCACTACAGAAGAGCTTGGGATCTGCGCTCTGCCCTCAGGATTTCTTCCTACCCTCAAGCGCTGAGCACAAGCAGTCAGTAGCCCTGTCCCCATTTTACAGAAAGCAAGAAGAAGGTACTGGGGGCAAGGACACTTGTCAAAAGCCACCAGCACGATAAGAGCAGGCCAGGGGCGCAAACAGCCTTCTGCTTCCTAATCATGGTCTGCTCCTGAGATGGTGGGTAGAACCTCATGTCTGTGACTACAGCTTTGCTTCCATATGCCTTTAGTTTGAACTGGTGTATGAATGGCACTGACTGAAGGAAGAAGTCCCAGGTGCTGGTGGGACCTAGCAGGCTGCAAGGTTTCTCCTACCAGCACAACACAACGTGGGGTAGAGGTGGAGGCCAGCTGTCCTAATACTGGACACAAGGAAGATGGAGGGGTAAGGGGTGGTAGGGCGGTGGGAAGAGGAAGGCGGTCATGGGGGGAAACGGAAGAAAGATTAAAGGGAACAAGGAATGGGATAAGGAAAGAGATGAGGTATTTGCTGGGAACATGAAGACAAAGACAAATAATGCTAGTGGTGGTGGTGAGCAGGAAGAAAACAAAAGAGAATTAAAAGCAATGGGAGAAAATCAGAATAAAGCTAGCAAAGGAGAAGCGGAGGAGTGAGTATCCATCCTGCAGCCCCTGTGATGGCTGTTATTTGCAGATAGGAAGTGCTGCCTGCAGAAAAGCTGATTGAGGCTGATTGAGGCAAAGAATGAGCCACATGTGACAGATGTTAGTCACTTTGCGTAATGCCCTACTGGAAGGCACTCGGATGCTGTGGGGATGACAGCACTCGAAGAAACTGCATGGAACACAGCAGCCCTGGGAGCAGGCAGGAGGGAAGATGAATGGCAGGAGCACTCCAGTGCCCTGATCTCAAAATGGGAAGAAAAGAAGAGCGCACCGAGCGGTGACTCTGCCTTTCACACAGTTCCTGCCTCCCTCTGTGCTTGATCGCTCGCTCATCTGAAATCAGGCGAAGGCCCGAAGCAGCTGGGAACTCCTACTCATTCCTGCAGGGAGCCGGGCTGCCTCCATGCCCTCAGCATGTCCCTGCTCAGAGCAGCGTGCCTGCTGCACCCCAGTGCCCCTGTGACCTGTGCCTGGGGCTTGCCTGTGGCTGGGGATGGGACCAAAGGGGGCTGTCCTCTGACCTCGGACACAGAGACCACCGGTATGGGTGTGCAGCCCCTGTGAGTGCTGGGGGGGACCCTCTTGCCAGCATAACCCTACTGCCTGCAAGAGGATGATCAGGGGCTGGAGCACCTCCCTTATGAAGACAGGCTGAGAAAGTTGGGGCTGTTCAGCCTGGAGAAGAGAAGACTGTGTGGAAACCTCATAGCAGCCTTCCAGTATCTGAAGGGGGGCTACAGGGGTGCCAGAGAGGGTTTCTTCATCAGTGACTGTAGTGATAGGACACGGGGTAATGGGTTTCAAGTGAAAGAAGGTAGATTTAGATTCAATATTAGGAAGAAGTTCTTCACTGTGAAGGTGGTGAGGCATTGGAAGAGGTTGTCCAGAGAAGTGGTGAATGCTCCATCCCTGGCAGTGTTCAAGGCCAGGCTGGATGTGGCTTTGAGCAACCTTGTCTAGTGTGAGGCGTCCCTGCCCATGGCAGCGAGGTTGGAACTAGGTGCTCTTAAGGTCCTTTCCAATCCTAACCATCCTATGACTCTATGCCCCGGGCAGATGCAGCAATGCCATGGCACGGCCTCTGAGCTACAGCAGTGGCCCTGCAGCGTCTGCCAGCCAGGGAGACGCATTCAGCTCCCGATCCCAATTTGCAGCCCTTGCTGAAAGAGCTGGCTGATGAAGGAGTACTTGCAGGTAGGTTTCAGTTCATGCTGTGCACTCAGCTCTATTCCAATGGTGGAAGTGAGAGCAGCTCCAGCCCAGAAGGTAGCAGCTCAAAGGGAGGGATGTATTGAGCACCACTGCTATCAGTATCCTTGCTAATTGTTTCTAAAACAATGTCTCAAGCACATCAATTACTTGGGTGTTTTGGAAACCAAGCTTCAGGAAAGAAAAAGAGCCGAGAAAGCTTAATTGAGCTTTTGTACCTTTATGTCTAACGTAGGCTAGTTTCCCTTACTTTCAATATTTAGAAAAAGAAATCATTAATAGCAAATGGCACATAGGCCTTTGTGTGTGAGGCCCTCATGGTTACAAGTCTTTGTTTTTTACTTTTCTGCCCCACCTTTTAAAAAAGCAAGAGAAAAGCAAAACTTCTCTAGGACTACTTTACTTTCAGCATTTCCAGTGAAGCAGCTGCCATATTAGATCATATTCAAATACAGCCCCGAAGAGGTCGGGAGCAGCATATTAGCTGAACTGTTTATCTGCAGCCAGCCAAGGGGGGATGGTGCTGCTCAAATCAATTTTCTATGCTCTGACTGGCCCATCTTCTTGACACTTAGATGTCACTGTAGTACTGGTGATAAAAAGGCCTGCCAAAAAAAGGGTGGATTTGGATTCACGCAGGGTCCTACAGATCCAAATGAGAATTGACAATATTAGTCTTCAGGACAATTTTACAGATAAAATTAACCAGAAGAATACATTTTCAAGTTTGCTTAATCTAATCTGCTTTCTATTGCATTGAATCTTGCTCCCATCTACCGTTGCCATTTTAATATTTGCAACCAATACCAGCTTCTTTTTCCTTTTTTTTTCCTGGAATAAAGATCAGGCACATAAACCAGGATACACGTTGCCATGAAATGCCAGCCAAGAAAGAATCCACACACCTGGTTTCTGTAAAGAGGAGGAGGAAGTCCCTCGCATAGATTAAAAGCAAGGAGAAAAAGTATCAGCATGTTAAATTTGGGCCTGAGGTATAGTCTTTGATATGATCTGAACCTTAACTTTCCCTAAGTTCATCTGGCTTTGGTCTTAATCTTGTTATTTGGATAACTAAATAGCAAAGGCTGAACCTCAGTTCCAGATCTGGTTTTGAATTTAAAATAGCTGACAGAAAGTTCAAGACCATCCTTATTCTAGCCTACCTCTGTTACAAACTATGCAGGCCCTTGTACATCTGTGACTATCATTCATGGTAGTAGAAATCAGAAACTTTCCAAGTTAATAATAATACATAACACATGTGTAACACTTTCCATCCTTCAATGCTACACAAATGACTGAGTGTCACAACAAGCCTGTGAAGTGTTTTCTCCCTGGCAAAGATAACAATTTCATCTGGAAGCTGACTGTACTGGTCAAGGACACCCAGACTATGCAAAAACAGAGGTTAGGGCTGTGTGGTAGAGCCAGAGCAGGTGGGGATAGCTGCACCTAACCTTCTCTAATACACTGCACTACACATGAGACAACTCACATGCTTTTCTTTGACATATTTGTACAGAAGTTTTCCCCATTTCTAGCTGAATATTTAGGGAAGCATTTCAAAAAATTATTCAGCTGGATCTCTGAATGGAGCTGGAAGAAAATACTTGGGTATTGTCTATGCTAAAACCATTCTGCCAGCACCTCCTTTGAGCGTTTTCAGGGCTTGGATCAGTGATCTTACCTCTTGCCAGGGAAAAAGGAATAATTTTTTGCTGGCCCCATACACATTTACCCCAACATTGGCCTGCTCTAACTCTCTGAAGGACAACCTCCATTCCTGCCTTAGCACAGCCCAGGGCAAGCGGAAGTCACAGTCACTGCAGGTCCAAACCTGCTCTGCCAGGGCTGTCACCGGGGCAGCAGATGCAGAGCCAGATTTTCCCTGCACTTGCTCCTCTGGGGTCTCAAACACAGCAAAGGAGCTAGATGCTGGAGATGTAAACATGGACAGGGTGACCTGGGTTTTCAGTGTTCCTTCTGGCACTGCCTGGATACAAATGGGAAGTGTCCAGCATTAGCACAAACAAGAGGCAAAGGGAGCCCCAAGCTGGGATGGATGAAGAAGGTCATTAACACAGGGAGAAGGAGCAGATGGGGATGAAAGCTACACAAGTCACCCCAGGGGGCAGAGGCTGGTCATCTTCAGACCCTGGCAATTCGCTTATCTCCCATCCCTCTGGATGCTAGGTGAAGAATGGTTTACTACAGCTACCAGCCAGCCACACCATTAGCTCAGCTGTGGGAGATCACTGCCAAAAGCCCGGCTGGGCCAAAGCACCATTTAGAGGTTGGCAGTCTTCCTTCTGGTTGTATCCTTGCTTGCAGAGGGGTTTCTCCCTTTTGCTTTTCAAAAGCTGCTGACAGTACAGTTGGAAAAGAAGCAACTTGGACCGTGTTGAGGATGCAAAAGGGAGCACTGCCATCGAATGACCTGTACAGCTGTGTTCGGTGCCTCTGGGTACAAGCACATCACTAAACAAACAGCCAGGGAGTGAGGTGGAGCATGGAGCATGGGGGTCACATTCACTGCTGAATTTTACCTCTGCTCTTTGGCTCTGACCCAGAGCAGATGACAAACGCTACACCAGCCCGCGCTCCTCCTGCTACTCCCACTATCTATCTCTACTGCTGCCCCAGCAAACCTTACACCTTCAGCTACCCCGTAAGCCTTTAAGCTGTACCTCAGGCTATGCCATAAATTTTCATACCATAAAAGTCACTTCTGGTGGGCTACAACACAGCCCTCCTTTTACTTCAGTTGCCTTAAACTGGAAAAAGAATGTGCAAGGGGTCATAGTCACATTTTCAGACCACAGGCGCTGGTTCCTCCAGGCCCAGAGAAGACCCAAAGCTGTATTATTTAGGCACAGCTACTCTGCTTTACAGGAAATACCAACATACAAGCTATCCAGTGTTCCTTCTCCTGGGGACATGAATCAAGCCCTGCACTCCTTTATTTAGCAATACTGATGTAGGTTTTATTTTTGGGTTACAATACTGGGACAGCAGGAAAGGCAGAGCCAGACCTCCTCACTCCCCATGGCTGGGCATAACACCCTGGCTGGGGGCTGGACTGAGTTTGTGTCCTTCCTCAGCATCATGCAGCAAGGCAGCAGGCAGGGAAACCAAGGGAGGTTGGACTCTGCTATCTGAATCCCCTTTACTGGGCAAGCAGTCAAATCACAGGCACTTCTAAAAATCAAAAGCTCAAGTTTTGTTCCAGAACTGGACACGTCCATTACTGCACTCATAAAAAAAAAATGTTGCTGTCATTCCACAACAGAGGGAAAAACTTAAAAGCTTCTGGCAAACAGATGCCATCCCCTGGTACCCAAATGGACACTGCTGGGGAGGCAGGAAGGTTTGCACAGAGAATTCAGCTGTTGCAGTCAGGACTGCTGCATTCTTCAGTGCCCAAAATGGCCATTGGTAGTGAGGACAACAGAAGGAGATGTCACAGTCATGAGATTAAGGCAAAAGGCTTGACACACTGATTTGTATCCCTCACCACTACCACAGAGCTCAGATTCAATGCTAAGAAAGTGGCTTAACCCAAAATTTGTACAGATTGCCAGGACCTGAGTCTCCATTTGTGGAGTATCCAGTTTGCAAGATGAAGAGTCAGCTCTGCATTCTGTGCTGTGGCAGGAAGCAGAGGAGCCATAATCTGGACATACAATGGGTGAAATACAAGGGAAAACCAAATGTTCAAATTGGCCAGCTGAAATAAGAGACAAAATTTGCCATGGTTTTGCCTCTTCTCTCACTGCTGTTCTTAGCCCTTTCCAAAGATAGGTGATTATCCCTGTGCCGCTCAGCTTCTGTCTGTTGGTAAGATGTTTGGGAGGTAATATTCAGCAAGGATAGAGAAATGTTCAGCAGCTGCCCACTGAGCGACCAGTCCCATGGCCATTCCCAGCAGCAGGAGTGGCATCACCCACTGAACATAGGCACCTTCACATCATGCAAAGACACATGGTAAGGAATCAAACCACAAAGCAAGGGAAAACAGAAATCAAGAGACACACTGAACAACGTGGCAGGAAAAGGAGGAAAATACCCTTGGCAGTAGATGGAAGGAATTGCAGTGCCGGGCCGGGACAGGCTTGTGCTCACTGCCGGCTCCAGCCAAATTGATTTCCCTGCCTTCACTCCGCCAAGCGCCGGCACAGCACTGAGCTCCCAGGCTGCTGAAGTGGGAAGTGTGTTTGACAGGGATTGCTTTCTCTGGTGCTCTCTCCTCTCTCCTCTTCCAGCATGCTTTCCCCCTAAGCTGGAGTTCCTCCAAGGTTTTGGCAGCCCAGATTGCCCCCACAGGGCTTCACCTCTCTTGGCAGGGGCAGCCAGAGGCTCCTTGGGGTGGCAGCTGTCTCTGGGCACCAACACTTTCAGAGGAGGCTCAGCTGGCAGCCAGCACCTCTCTTCCCCTTATTGCACTTCCAGCTTTCAGCTCCCGATGCAATTTCCACCCTTGCCTCCACAAAGCTGGAGCCAGGATGGACAAAAATCAAGCCTGTGAACATCCTCTTGCTTTAGCAACTCGCTAAATCTGTAGCCCCCAGCTTGGGAATAGAGGCAGGACCCCATTGCAGGCATCCCAGTGCTGGATCACTTGTTTGCTTTGGTTGCCAGCTCCCCAGTGTTGCTTTCTGAAAGGCACCTGCACATCCAAGGTGCCAATAGGCAACGTCTGCACATAGTCTGGGTTTGGAATAAAATGCAATAGAAATGCATTCTGGCTGGAACAGGTCCCTTACACTTTGACAAGGCCAGCTGGGGACTCGGCCTCTTTATTTTGCTTTCCTGCAGCCCAATGTAATGCTCAGGTAAAGTCAGAGCCTGCCCTCAGATAAATCCCTGCATAGCGCATTGATTTGAAAGACATCAGCATTTCCTCGGGGACAGGAGGGAAGAGCTGCCACCCAGCTGTAATTTTTTTAGTGCAATTTTCTATTCTCTTCCTCTTGAAAGAGATTTTCTGTTCCCCAGAATAACCCCAAAGTGCTTAAATTCAGCAGTCCTGATAGGGGAATTAATCAGAATTGTTTCCCCCATGCTTTGCCATGCTTTCTGTTTTCCATGCAGTCTCCAGGCTCAGTTGGTGCCCTGTGACACTGCTGCAGCAGTGGTAACTGCGCGGGAAGGAGATGGGGACAGGCTCTGTGCCCAGAGTGTGAACCACAGAGACAACAAGGACATGAAGGTGTCCACAAATGGAAATCAAGGGGGTGGCACATCTGTTTTCGGAGGGAGACCTCAGTATTTTCATAGGGAAGCAGACATTTCTGGTGAAAAATGTTCAGCCAGAAACCCAAGCATCCACGGATGTCCATGTCTGCCAACTGACTCCCATCATTCTTGACCCAATGTTGGTTGGTTTAGTGAGTTTTCAGGAAATATCCATCCTAATTTTATCATGTCACATAAGCTTGGCAGCTCAGGCTACGCTAAGCTCTTCTCAGACCTTCCTGCATGCATTCCTCTGTAGGGCTAGCTCATGAAGAAGCCAGAGACATTGCACCCCTGGAGGTGGCTAAGCCTTTGTTTTAAACCAGGGAAATGTGCATTGTGGTAGGTGCCCTTGGAGGCTCAAATCTTTGCCACGATTATTGATGAGGTGGGGGTGTTAAGATGAAGGAGTCTTCTGCCTCTTTTCATGAAAAATGTGGTGTTAAATAAGACACGCTGTGTTTCCAACATGAAAGATTAACAGCAGCAATGCAGCATATTTTTAAAAATATGCTTTTTTTCCTCTTCTTTGTTCTTAATTATAGGAATGCTGTTAAAAGCATAGGTAGAAGCTATTAGAGAGTGACCTGGAAAGAAAAATCTTTAGGCAAGGCAGTGGAAGGAGTGTTACATACCCTCTTAAAGGTGAAAAAGAAGACAAAATAAAGCTATGACCACAGAAGGGAGGAAAAGGCAGGAAAGAGGAATGATGCGGGGTGAATAAAGAAGGCTAGGCAGTGTTGCAAGGCTGGAAGCTGGTTTGGAGGCACCGCAGTCACAACCTGATTTACGCTGGGTTTTTGACAGGGCACCACCAGGTAATGGCTCACCTTCGAAGCTTGGCTTGACCCATCACTGTCATAGGCAGTGGCAGAATTACAATCAAAACCTAGATCCGATCCCCAATTTTGGAGGTGTTCAAATGTGAGAGTTTTATTTAAGGCTCCCTTTTAATAAAAAAGTGGGCAAACTGTGATCAAGGGGAAGGAATTGTCTCCATTTTCATGATTCACATCTCCTGGCACCCACAAGATATGCATTTCCATGCTCTGATCTGCGCCGCTCTGAAGGACACAGCTGAGAACAGAGCAGGAAGCTGCCGACTAAACGGCAAAAGAAAGAAAGAAAAATGCAGTTACATTTTATTCTTCCTAACATTTTGCTAAATTGGTTCAGCGAGCATTCCTGAGTCTGGGGAGACGGGAAGGGGAGGGGGAGAAACTTCATTAAGTGAAAGATTCTCAGAGATAATTGGGAGGCCAGGGATAATAGCAGCAGCTTGCATTGTGCTGGAAAAGGAGGGCGCTTGCTTCGTATTTGTTAATTGAAGAAGCTGAGAGCGGCTTTGCGAGGGGCCGGGGCTGTGGCTGGGAGGCTGAAGGGGATGGATATTTCTGCTGGTTTAAATAGACATTAGGGGGCTCCATTTTTTAAAAAATAAGTCTCCGAGTCACATTGGCAGCCTGTGCAAACAAGCTCAAACAGCTCGGTCTGCAGCCTCCCCCACCCTCCTCGCTCCCATCGCATCCAGGGCTTGCTCTGCCAAATATTCCAGCCAGGGGAGGTGCCGCTGGCCGAGGCCAGGGGACAGAGCCAGGGCCCAGCGGCCCTGGGGAACAACAGACGGAGGGAAGGAGGGATGGAGAGGGGACTATATGGCTGGGCAGAGGTACATGGAGTCTTAGAGATTGACGCTGGTCACTGCTTGCGGACTTCGAGAATTAAATTCTCCCCACAGTGCAAGTTTGCAGCTCTATCGTGCAGACATTGGGGTTTGTTAAATAAGATTACAGTTCTGCTCACTGTGGAATAGATGGAGATCAGTCATCTTCCTAAAGACTGTCTTTTTTGATAAATACCTCCAAAGTGCTGTGCATGGTGATATTATTTGCACATCTATCTGTTTGTGCCCTAGAAGTATCCAGATAAAAAGAATCTATATCTAATTAAAAATCATTAACATCATAATGTCTTATTAGTTGCATGAATTCTGCCTTGTCTTTCTTGACTCTTCTGTGCAAATCAGAACCATTTTGAGTCTGATTCTCATTCACCCTGAAGCCCATTTACTCCATGCAGGCAAAGTCAATCAGCCTCAAAAGGAAAGCAAGCGAGCGCTGCACCCGCTGCAAGCCTCTTCTGCTCCCAGCATGGCATAGAGAGATTTCAGCATAAAAGAGAGCCCAATTCTTGAACGTGCAATGCTGTGCAATAGGCTGGGTCCTGCAAACTGCCCAGGAAAGTGTTTTTGCCGACGTCAGTTATTGTTTCTCCTGCAAACCGCTTGTGGCTGTAGGTTCGTTGCGACAATTAGTGATAAATCACTGCTGGGAGTTTGGGCCATCCATTGGAAAAGCTCCCAATAGCCAGTTACCAGGAGGGCACCAGGGCACACAGCAACGTCATGCTTCATATTCTCTCTGTTTTTAATGGCGAGGGGAGGAGGGCTACAGTTTAGTTCTGCATATACTGTGTCAGGGTAAAATAATGTTCTTTTCTGGCAGCACTGAATCAGCACACATCCCAAATTTGCCTTCTTCCGATGCACGTGCTGCCCCCATGGAAATCGGTGAAAGCTACATGCAGGCAGACGAAGGCAGGATTTAGCCTGTAAATCACAACCCAGATCATAAATACATGCTTGAACCCTCTCTTAATATGATTCATTAAGAGGGAGCTTTTACGGTTGGGGTGGTTTTAATTATCGTTGTGTAATTTTATTGTTATTGTTTCCATTAAACATTAACAAACGTTCCTTATTTTTGGTTAAAAAAGATCTTTCTTAGATTGCACAGTAGTTAATGAAAACCACATAAACACATGCAGAAAGATACCAGGACTCTCATTCAATTAAATATAAAAGTTAAAGTAGAAGATCTATAAAAAACCCAGATTGTAATGAATCATAAATAAATATGGAAAGCTAACAACTGCCTTGGGTAGAGTAGTAAATTTATAGCCCAAAGATTTGCATTTTTAAGATCTGCATCATTGTCTGCGCTGCGTTCGCTCTTGCCCACAGAAGATGCACATCCTCAGCGCCAGAGCCCCTGGGCTCACCTCGTTTTCCCAGCTTCTCCAGATGAGCCCTGCAACTGCCACCATGGCCTGAGTTAAATCTGCCTTTGCCCAGCGTGACCTCCAACTCTTTGAAGCTGGGATTGAAGCCACTTTCTAATGGAGGAGCAAGAAGTCACGGGCACACTGGGTTTCCCAAGTGTTTGGCTGCTGGAAGGCTGGAGATGTGCCCAGAGCTGTCCCCGTGCTCACTGTGGAGGATGCAGCTGGGACCCACAGGCAAGACCTGTCCCCCAGACATGTTGGAGGATGAGCAGGAGAAATACAAGGAGAGCAGCTGGTCCCTCACCCTTGGTTTCCTCCATGCCAAGAGGGGGGGTCTGCAGCCATTTGTTAGGATGAGGTTGCTCTGTTTTCCCAAATCAGTCCAGAAACCAATTGGCTGCATCTTCTAGGCAGTCATTGGCACCGGTGTGAAAGGACATGGATAAAAGGCTGCTTCAACAGGGACACAGTCCCTGAGCTCATCGTAAATTAATTTTTTTTGAGAGGTATGAAGTAAGAAGGGTTTAGTTATGTAAAAATAACCCCACTTGGATGCAATAGTTCAACAATCCCATAAGGACCAGCTAACATGCTCTGGGGATAGCTATCAAAGGCATGGTTAGCACATGCATGGACTCCTGCCCATTGAATGGTGTCAAGCCACTACTCACCAGCCTCAGAACTCATGTTCCATCCTCCTTCAAGATTAACCCTGACATTTTAGCTTCCCAAATGTGATAAAGAATTTGGAAACTCTTCTAGCACTTCTCCCAGTGAAAGCAAAGCAAACTGGTCTCCAGACCAGAGGCCTCACTGGAAACACAGGAATGTCAGCATCGAAAGTGTTAATGGGTGAGAGAAATGGAAGGATTTGATAATGGCAAAAACTCTGAGGCATCTGCTCCAGAGTTATGGGTGTGTGTCAGTCTGCCTGACACAGCTGTTGCCATGGTGGCAGAGTTCTCCCAAAAATCACAAAAAGCGGACAAGATGGATGAGTGCCTTAGCAAGACACAGGAGAGGGGAGATGGCTGCACGTGGGGATGACCTGGCTTTTGTAGGTGGGGCTTGGTGCTGGTACTGGGACCAGTGAATGTGAAAATGAGTCTTGTGAGCTCCGTGGTCTTTTCCAGCTGGACAGATGTTCCAGGGCCTGGAGCCAGCTGCTGAAAGACATGGAAATCCCTGGAAGTTTCACCCAACCTAACCTCATCTCCATTGCTCCAAGGAATGCGGCATGGTGTGGAGAGCTGCTGCCTGCAGTATTCACAGGAATGGCTGCAGAAAGCCTTGAGAATCAAGGCTTTCCCAGGCAGCCCAAGAGTTTGAATAATGTGTCCATGTGTTTGCTGCAGCTGTTTGGACAGGCAGAAGTCTAGATGGGACTATTAAAGAGAGGAAGCCCCTCAGCTGCTGGCAGCCAGCAGCCCTGGGAGGGAAGGGCTGGGAGCCCTAGGCATGCCGGGAGCTGGGGCTGGATGGAGCTTGCAAAGCACAAGGCGGACTGAGGCTGGACATGCTGGGCAAGCAGGGAGGGGTGTACACACCTTCAGGCTTGGAGGGGCTTGGAGGGATGGGGGAGGATTGGGGCAAGAGAAGTTGGGATGGAAGCACTGAGAGCCTGGTGGAGAGAATTTGGAGTATCTGGACTCTGGAGCAGGAAAGAGAAGGACTGGAGGGGTGTGGGTCACGGGTTGCTGGAGTTCCTAAGGACAGTGCCCTTCTTACCATGTCCTGTGCAAGCATGCAAGGAAGTCCTAAGCTGGGGCTACTTCAGCTCCTACGCAGCACTGATCGCCCAAGATGCCCTGCTTGACCAGGAGCTGATGCTGGCATGGGGAGGCTGTATAGTCCAACCAGGGATTTGTGGCCCCACAGCCAGAGACCTGCCTGTCGACGCACCAAATCACCAACAGTGTGCCAAGCCATGGAGTTTTAAGTGGGGGTCAGCTCCTACGAGCAAGGCAACAACCAAAGCAGTAGGGCTGGCTGATCTGGGGCTCACACATCTTGTAGCATGCAGTTTTCAGCACATTTGTCTTTCCCTCCGTCGTGCCCCTCTGATAAGAGGAACTCGTGGTTCAGTGCTCCCTAAGGAGCAGGCTGCCGCAAACAGGGAATGCGAGCTGCCCGTGCTACCAAAGAGGTTATCTTTCATCTCACCAGCGGGAGCACGGCTCTGACGGCCTGAGCCACGTGAACCTCTGTGGCTGAAGCTGGCCGGGATGCAGTAACTGGCGCCAGCACAGAGGTTGCATCGTTCCAGCGCGGCTAGCGAGTATTACAGAACAAGTCAGAAGTATGCTCAACAAACCACAGGCTTAAAAATAAAGGAAAACACATTTCCTCTCCTCGCCAAGGTGGGAGAAGATAGCGCTTTCTCAAGCGTTGCTTTGCTAGCACAGTAAGGGTGGGTCTTTAAAAGCTGTTTGAAAGTGAAGCCAAAACCAAACAGCTGTTTGGGAGCATGGGCTGGGGGGACTCACACAGAGCCACCTCTGTTCATACACAGTAGGAGCAGCAACTCATGGCCAGGCTGGAGATACCACTGAGTGTTTCCACAGGTCTGATGCACACCTGTGTGCCACATCATGACAATTAACACTTCTGCACCACTCTTTTTTAAGGGGAAGGAAATACTTTCCATTCTTCTAACCTTTGATCAGATGAAATAATTTCCTATTATTCATGGAGTTAATGAAAGTTTCTTTGGCTATTATAGTAGGCATGTTTTAACTCTATGTTTTCCATTTTTAACCAATCCAGAGCTCCAGCACCAAAGGAGGACAACATTAAATAGATAAGTGGTTTATATGCCAAGAGTCTTTCTTTTTTTTTTTTTTAATTGATAGAGTATTCAGTTTTGAAGGATCGTTTACAGATTATTTATCGTGGTCTCTAGTGTCCAACTCCAATATCAAGAAGATGGACTGCAAACCCTTAATTATACTTGCATGTCCTGCATGTGTTAAGAACCCATAAAACAAAGCACATGCACGCTTCGGGCTTGTAGCAGTTTGATGAAGATTTCTAAATTTTTCAAGCTGCCAGTTCACTTCAAAAGATGGATTACTTCTCTCAGGATTTCATCTACCTAAGTATTTCTGTCCTGATTACCTAACTGCCCCATATTTCTCTGGCCCCTGAGCAGCACCCAGAGTTCAAGTGAAATGGTGTTACTGCTTAGCATATAGGTGACAGGCACTAACGGCTGGGCTGTATTTGGGAGAAGATTCTGTTAGGCAGGTATGTGGTACACAGAGTGCAGGGACACCATCTTAGCCCTGTTGCTTCTGCAGGTGACAGACAGATAAGAGCGCAGAAGGAGCCTATGTCCAGTCAAGCGGGTTGCACCTAAGATCTTTGCAACCCAAAGGTATCATGTGGAAGCAGACACAAAACCATAATGTGATGGTGGGTATCACTGTGGTTAGGTGTCTACACAAGGAGACCCATGTTGGAAGAGTCGGCTGTTGACTGACGACATGCTGCAGTCCTGCTGCCCTCACTTCCCAGCTGGATTCTGCTGGAATGACAGGCAGCATTTCAAATGAGACTTAGGAGCATAAAGCCGCGTAACAGTTTCAAACCAGCCGAGCAGGCTGTGGGACTGTCCAAGGGAGACCTGCTCCACAGCACAGCACAGATAGGGTTCAAACAAAGCAGCAGTGTGATGTGAGCAGGTCTTGCAGCTGGCAGCCTCCTGCTCAAGGCTTGAGGACGCACGTGTATATGTATCTACAAGGGAGGTTTTGTCTGAGCAGAGGAGAGGACGAGTGCTTTCTCCGCTGGAGCCTCAGAGGTCTGCATGGCCGAGGAGCAGGAATGTCTGCCCTCGGGCTCCAGCCACCAGCTAAGTCCCCCAGATACAGAGTTCCACATCACCTCCAACATTTCCATGTCATAAAGTAAAATATGACAGCAAGCAAGCTTTTTTAATAACATGGCACTGCAACTGACATTCCAACCGCTGGTAAACATAGGCAGGGCTCTTTGCAGGAAGAAAAAATTACCCCTAGGTGCAGTGCTTTCATTCTGAAGCTGGCGATGACAAGGATTGAACAATCCAAGAAGATGGTATTTTAAGTTTCTCCTCTCCTCTTTTCCCCTCCCTGACAGTGTATGGCCTTTATTAGCATTATGGCTGTGTAATTCCTCTGTAGCCATCACAGTTCAATAAAAACCCGACCTTCATTTTCAGTGGAAGGAGGAGGTACAGCATAGGATTGAAGCCCCCTAGCCTGGAATGTGCTGCCTGCTGCTCTTCCCCCCTGACTTCATGGCAACGGGGCTAGAGGGTCCCCACTGCACCAGCATCAGTGCAAAATTCCCATGGGAGGGAAGCCAAGGTGCCCATGGTTAGGAGAGGGGCCGATGGATGCTTCTCCCAGCCATTGCAGCACAGTGGGATGCAGCAAGCAAGGGGAGCATCTTGGGGACCGGGGCACACAGGTACATCCTGGCATGGGTTTGATCTGTCAAGATCCAGCCCAATCCCAACATCAGCACAAAAGTGGGCAACAAGCAAGCTCAGACAGGCACACATGCCCCAGCTGGTGTTTGGTGCTAGTGCAGGCAGAAGCAGGGCAGCTCGGGGGGGCTGGTGGATGGGGATATCCATCTCGACCCAACACCCACCCTGCCCAGGCACCCCTGAGCCTATGTGCTGCCCTTTGGCTGATCCTGCAGCCTGGAGGAGAGCCAGGACCTCCTCTGTGGGGCCTTTGAACCGCTCTCCTGCCTTTTTTAAGTGGGGTCTGCAAGCAGGGCAGGAGGGGAGCAAGAGGGGAGCAGGAGGGGAGCAGTCCCTGCTCACCGTGCTGCAGGGTGCCCCCTCTCCTAGAGAGGGGAGAAAAGAGGCATTAGTTTCCAGTGGATGAATTGCAGCCCCTGCACCTGTGGTTATCAGCTCGATGCATTTTAAATTTAACCTGCATCATCTGTTTATACATTCAGCGCCAAAATGTTTTTCTCCAGGCTCGGGGCAGGTAGCAGCCCAGGAGAGGGGAGCAGGGCTGGCTGGGGAAGCTTTACAGCCACGCTGATGATCCAATTAAGTCAACAAAGAGCTCCAGTGATGTGATCTAAAGGTTCAGGAGCTGGGAGTAAACAGGGAACCGCGGCAGAAGGCGAAGCCAAGCAAACATATGGAATAAGTTACAGGGGAGACGGTTGAGGCAAAGTGCAGAAATGAGTTCAAGAGATGCCTGGGCTTTTCTCAAGAGAAGGAAAAGGACTCGAGGGGGTCTGCTTGAAAAAGCAGGAAGGGGAGATTAAGATAAAGCCAAAAGATGGAGGCCTGCTGTGCCGACTGGCCTTTGCTTGTTCCTGGAGCTTTCCTTTTTTCCCCCTTTTTTTTTCCATTAGACTGTAACAGATATTAATGTAATTAAAAGATGTGGGAACTACTGGAGAGATCAGCGGTAAGTTAAGGGCAAGCAGAAGGGAGTAGGAGTGGGAGCTACCTAGCAACCAATGCACAAGAGCCAATAAAACATACAGATAGGCAAAATACAGGGGAAAAAAACAATAATAAAGCCCAGGACCATGACAGACAAGCTCAGACATAGTGGCATAAGCAGGAGAGTTGATGGTTATGCAGTGAGCTGGGGGATATGACACCAGCCCCAGGGTTCTGGGGCAAATTCCCACCTGCGCCCAACTCTCTATTGCTGTGGCTTTATGCCATGGCTTGGTTGTGCCCGAGCCCTAGGCAGCATTGCAGGATCACCCAGGTGAGGGCTCGGCTGGGTTTATGGCTGGGGTGGTGTTGGCAGGCAAGTGAAGAAGGTGAGAAGCACAGGTCCCCATGCCAGGCAGCCGAGGGTGGTGGAGGCAGCAGGAGTGAGACCTGGAGACCCAGAAGGGCATGTCTACAAGTAGTGGGGCCATAACCCCCCAGGATGGCAGCATCCCAGAGCAGCCCACCCAGTGGCTCCAAAACCCCACCTCATTGAGGGTTAGCCGTGCTCCTTACCCAAGGAGGAGGATGCGCACTCCACAAAGAGTGTCCCCGATATACTTTGACCTGCTTAAGAGCTTTCTATAAAACTTATTTGCAGTTAAAGCCATGCGACTTTTTATGTGAGGCAAGACCTCACGTTCGATCCTGTAATTGTGGCATGATTTATTTTTTTAAGGAATACAGCTTTATGGAAAATGACACCCAAGAAGAGCTCATCCTTGGGCTCACTGTTCTTTCGGGAAAGACTGTAGTGTACCCTTTCTCCAACAAGCAAACCCACGGTTTCCATTTTGAACCTTACCTCCACATCATTTTCTGATGTAAAACTTGCCTGGCTTCAAAGTGTGGGGAATTTTCCCAAATGTTTGAGCAAAATCATACAAGTTTTCTTTTAAATTACCAGGCTTTTAAAAAATTTCATTCATCCCCATTTGAAAATTTGCCTGGTGTATCCTTTCTTTAATGAGGGACTTTATCTACTAAACTGTTGTTACTATATCATAGAGGTTTTCACCCAGGTGAAAAGTGTCGATGGGCCTTTTCTCAGAAAATATGACATAATTAAGGAGTTGAGGGGTAAGGAGGGTGAAACAAGATTTTTCCCTCCTGTGGCTGCTTGCAGCTGATGTCTCCACTGGTGTCACACACATCACCTTGCCATAGGCTTTCTCCCAGGCTTTGGGCAGGAGCAGCCATGGGACTGAAGAAGAGGGCTAGAGCACTGCACGCTTCATGGCAGGGGGGTTGGAACTAGATTTTAAAGTCTTTTCCAACCCTGCCATTCTATGATTCTATGATTCTATGATTCTATGATTCTATGCTTCAGGGCTCGACTCCACCCTTATTTTCACTTGGGCCCCACTCTTGCGTGCTGCTCTGTATTAATGCCGGTAGCTTCTGCTGTGGCTTCCCTTGGTACACTTGCGTCATGAAAAGTAAGCACATTCATGCTTGCAGGATCAGGGACTTGTTTTGCAGTAATGGATTTGTTGCAGAATTATAGCTAACTAGCTGTGTCTTCTGCAAAAAAGAAAAAAATTGGTTATGCTGGTTTTTGAGTTTCAGGCCATTAAAAATTACCCAGAATGTACAGTCACTCAGTAGCAGCTTCGTAGATAAGGATTTAATTATAAGCCCTGCACTCACTTATACTCTTTGAATACCAAATGTATTTTGTGATTGCTTTCAGAGCACACTATTTTTTTTTCCCCAGAAATTTGAAGGCAATTGAGCAATTTTACAGTCTGGAGTCCTGATTCAGCAGCCTTTCCTGTTCAGCAAAGAAATGATGTGCTTAATTCCAATGGGACTTGGGCATATGCCTAATTGGGACCAATGTTTAAGATCACATTAAAATTAAAATCTTAATTTTTGTACCATTTCTGCGCTTCTATGCAGAACACAATTTGGTTCCATGACTCAAACTTTTATACAGGGAGGCCTTTGTGAAATCTCCACTTTGCTGTGGATGCTCTTGCGTGTAATGCACAAAGCCCAGGAGACTTAATGGAAACTTCACTATTTGTACGAAAAACACTTTGAATACGTTCTATGTATTACAGTGTATGTATATATGTATGTCATTTGAATACAATGTATGTATTCAAAGAAGGAGGAAGAGAAAAGAAGACTGTGCAGATGCCCCTGGGGAGTTAGCTGAGCAGTTCAGCATGAGGATAGCTGAAAGGAGGCTTGTAGCTGGAAATTTTCCCTGGCCAATGGCGGCTTCCAGCTTCTCTCTGTTGCAGGGGGTTTTTTTGCACTTGCCTTTGCAGCATCTCTTGCTTTCTTTTGCCTTCCCTATCCCACATCCTGATTGTTGGAGAATTAGGTGCTTCAGGACAGCTTTGCAGTGCTGAGCTGGCCCAAGGTACCCACTGGCTATGCTGGATACCCAGGTTCAAGTGCAAGCTCTGCTCAGCTAAAAGATTTGTATTCAGCCTTTCCTTGTCCTAATCATTTGGCTACTGGCCAGGCAGGCCTGATATTATATCTTCCTCCGAACTCTGGCTTTAAGGAGAAATTCCATCCATTTCTCCGTGAAAGTTTATAGCAGCTGCAGTGTTCCTGGGGAACAAATCAGCTCTGATGAGCTAGCATTGTCTCATGGAAAAGCCATTTTATTAAAAAATTTCTGAGCAAGCCATAGCCAGCACACCAGGCTTTGTCCCTGTGCTCTGAATGATGTGTGATCTGCAGGCACTGGGGACCATGCTGGGCTGCCAACACCCAGTGACCTGGGCGTGACTGGAGAGCAGGAGACCTGTTCCTGAGATCCATCTTCTCTCGTGCCTTCTCATCCAGTGGGTTAGGGAGAGGGTATTTGTAAGTGGTCCCTGGAGAGCATGTGGGGAGCATCATGATCACTTAGCCAGGTGAGTTAAAGCAATAGACGTGCGCTGAGCCCCGAGGGCCACTGGCGTGAGTTTAAAGGCCCTAATGGAAATGTGTGGGGTTATGTGGAAAGTGCACATGGGAAATGGTGGTTAAGCGAATTTGTCCTGCTTCCATCAGAACCTTGGCTTCACCAGAGAAAGGGATGACCCAGCCAGGGGATGGGACCCTGGTTACATGTACATTCAAGAGGGAGAGTGCATCATGTCAGAGGACCTCCGGTTTGGACTGGAACTGTGATCTTTCACCCCTGCATGTTAAAAGGGCAGATAAACTTCATCTGAATTTTCCCCAGAAGAGTTTTTTATGATCTCTAACACCAGCATGAAAAATAATTCCCCCCAACAGTTGGTATCACTACACCAAAATACTTATGGCTGTTCCAAACTGCAGTGCCCTTTGTGCCTCTGTTGTCTGCTACAGACTTGCCAAGGAGAGGAAGAGGAGGAGGTAAGGACTCTGGGAGGGCTGTATCCCTCCAACCCTGAAGTGCCCCCCAGCTACACAGCTTTGCTCTGCTCATGATCATCCTCCCTCTTCCCTCGCTGTTTGAGACACCAGCAAACCAAGCTCAAGTACTGTGAGCCTTCCCATATGGGAACCACAGCACTGAACCCGCACATCATGCCAGAGCCTCGGCATCCTCATCCAGCAGCCTTTGTGCCGTGAGTTATTGACAATATACAGCCTGGCACATCTCACATGGAAGTATGCCATGAGCTGAGTCTTCAGGCCTTTCAGAGAACCCTGCTCACCAAAGGCCATGCCATTGGGACCCTACAACACAGAGGGTCTTCCCAGTATCTGCTTAAATCAGAAGAGTGCACTGCTTTTTTAATGTCCCTTTCCCCGGAGAATAAGCTTTGAGGAGTTGGACCAGCCTATAGGGCAGGTGGCAGGCCCCATGGAGGTGTCCAAGGGAAGCACATCTCCCTTCCGCTCCCTTCATGAACAGCAGGGTTGGGGACAGCAACAGGTCTCAGGGCAGTTCTGCTTTAGGAAAGTTCCTGCCAGCACATTGTACTCTGCTGTACTGCAGGGTAGTATCTGGATATTAAATAAGGAGCGTGGAGGTTCTTCTCACCATTATAATAGCACTGCAAACTGCTATGTTATTTATTGTCATATCATTTTTGCCGAAGGCTTTAGCTTGTCTATTGGTCGTTAGAAGCAGAAGCGTTTGCAAAACAGCTTAAAAAAAATCTTGCATTGTTATTCCTCAGCTTCCGTTCCCAAGCGTTTCACCTCAGGAAAACGGTGAAACTGCCCGCACACAAAGTGCCGCCAGATGTAGAAAGTAAACGAGCTGAGAAAACTAAATGCTTTTTATCATTTCTTTCAGCTGGAGTAATCGTACGTGCTGCTCAGAAAAATTGCGGGGAGGAAATTTTCAGAGGGAAGTGTGATTTAGCTGAACTTCAAATCCCTTTTGACTGTTGGTCTTTTCACACCAGCTGGAACTTGTGCCTATGGCCAAGTCCTGGAGGGTCTGTTGGGCTTTCCATGCCATTTCCATGAACAACCCCGAAATACAGGTTCTGCCCATCACCCATCCTCTTCCTCAGCAGCAGCCCCTGTACCGCACACCACTGCCGAGAGCAAACAGCCGCAGCGCACTGGCATTGGCAATGTGTTTGCTTTTCTGCCCCTCCAAGCAATCGATGTGTAATTGCAGCGCATTTGGAGGAAGGGCAGAAACGAAGGTCAGGACCCCGCAGCCCACGCTGCTGCCTGCACTCTGACCAGCCGTACCTGCCCGCTTTACGTGACGTGAATCGGCAGCAAGCCTGGCCTCACCCTGGCTGCCGATTGCGTGGGATAAGGAGCATAAAGTGCAGGAGCGATCTCCCAGGACAGTGTTTTATGGAGAGGCATGGTGCTTGCAAGGCAGTGTTCCTGGATCCAGCAGTGGCAGGGATGTCTGCCACTGAACAAGGCAAGCAGAAGAAGACTGCCCATCCCTCCATCAGTAACCACTGGCTGCTGGCTTTTGTCATTCAGATGATGATGTCCCTGTGTCTGAACCGTTCTTGGGCTCTTAATATTTAGCAGCCTGTCGGGCAGCTTTAATTAGTTTCTCTCTAGAGCAGGCTGTGGTTTGGAGGGGCTGCAAAAGGCATTTGCAGAGGTTCAAATGCAAGGCAGCTCCGGCTTAAATGTGCAGGATCGTGGGATTAAAAAGAGTGTTAAAAATGTGCCCTTTGTGATATGCCTTCAGCTCCGGGGCTGGTGTGCGCAGCACTCATGAATATACGCAGCTGGTGCAGCGCTGCAGCCTGCCAGCAGAGCCGCTGCAGCCCACACAGCTGAGCAGAGGACAGCCCCCATGGGCCCTGTGTCCCCATGCCAGTGGGAGACCTAGGCACCCCTCCGCTCCCCAAAACACCCTCCAGCCCCAGGAGCAGCTTGAGCCCCACAGCACTCCTCCGCAGAGGATACTCAGACCCCAGACCCACACCCTGGCATTGATGTACCCCTTTGTTTGCTCCCCGGCGCTCACCCACCAGCTTTCCCACCTCATCCCCTGGGCCCTCCTCTCCCAAGTCATAAGGTCCCCTGGCCCAGCACCTCTTTTAGTGGCACCAGGAATGGCCAGGATAGCATCTTATGGTCTGTTTGCCTTAATTTTGACTTTCGCCAGTCAAGCAAAAAGTTTGCACTCTCCCTGCCACCCCACCCCTGATATGCCCATGGCAGGAGGCATGGAACTAGATAATCTTAAGGTCCTTTTCAACCCTAACTATTCCATGATTCTATGTCCTGTCTGTTCCAGGCCACCAGCACTGGGGAGGGCGGCCATGTGCTTGTGTGAAACCTGGGAATAATCTCACCATGACCCAGGGTGGACTCACGAGCCAGAAATAATAATTCCAAGTATTTTAAACAGCCAGAGTTATACTCTGGCTGAGTTATACTCCCCGCCAGCACAAACAATATGACTTACAGAATTAGTAACACAAAGTATTGTTAACTGTCCTGGCTCCGCAAAAACAGGCTGCACAGGGCGGTTTGAGAGGGGCAAGACTGGTGGCACAGCGATACGGCTGAAAAGAAACCAATTAGTGGTTTTGTTCATGGCTTTTATGGTGTTTCATGGCCTCTCTGGTTGTGCAGATTCTGCACAGGTCGGTCTGACCTGACGTCCTGGGTTCAGCTGTAGCAGTTATTATTTTCTCCTTCGTAGTAGCCAGTGCAGTTCTGAGAACAATCAGCAGCAAAGAACAGTGCTAATAACACACCGATGTTTTCAGTTGTTGCTAAGTAATGCTTACTCCGATCAAGGACTTTTCAGTCTCATGCTCTGCCAGTGAGGAGGGGCACAAGAAGCCGGGAGGAAGCAGAGACAGGACACCTGACCCAAACTAGCCAAAGGGGTATTCCATACCACAGCACATCATGCCCAGTATATAAACTAGGGAGGATATAAACTGAGGCAAAAGGCGGATCACTGCTCAGGTTGGGCTGGGTATCAGCTGGCGGCTGGTGAGCAACTGTATTGTGCACCACCTGTGCTTATCGGTTTTTTTCCCTTTCTCCTTAAAAGGGTTTTACATTCTCTCCCCTTGTTATTTCCCTTATCATTAGTAGTCGTAGTAGTAGTAGTAGTTTTATACTATACTTTAGTAATTGGACTGCTCTTATCTCAACCCATGGGGTTTACATTCTTTCGATTCTCCTCCCCATCCTGCCCAGAGTGTGGGGGAAAAGTGGCAGGGTAAGTGAGCGGCTGCGTGGTTCTGAGTTATCAGCTGGGCTTAAACCATGACACCAGTGTTGCTGGGATCCATATATTAGTTTTTTCCATGTGATTGATAGTAGTAAAAGTGGCCAGCCTGCCATTTGGGACATACTCATTTCTCCATAGCAGGTCGGAAAGGTAGCTTGGCGTTCAAGGTAGCACGCGGCCTGGCTCAGCTATTTCTAAAATGAAGGCAAATCTGTAGTGGCCAGAGCAGGTCGTTACATCAGATTTTGAATATTTGGGAAAAAAAAATCCCAGTATGGAGCAGCTCCGGCCTTCCTCGTGTTTCTCAGTCCATGTTCCCTCCTGCACCATGAGATTCCCACTCTGCTTGACAGCGTGTTGCAGGGATCATTTGTACCAGCTTGCTTCTCAGTGCAGCAGAGGTGAAAGCTGCACAGATATTTAACAGTAATAACCCTCACAGCCCAGCACTTTGCAGACATTTACTGCAGGCAGCAATATCTCTGTTCTACAGATAGGGATTTTAAGAGAGACAGGAATAACCTGAATTGCCCAAGGTCCCAAAGGAGAAGCACGGTATGATATCAGAGCTGCAAGTCTAGTATCCTTACCTTACAGACCCGTGCAAAGCCTGTTAGACAAAACCTTTCTGTATTAGAAGTAGTCTCTCTTTGGGAAAACCAGTGATCCAACTTCCATCCCGTGTCCATTTGGCAAATTGCTTCTCACAGCCCGTGAGCTGCTTTTGAAGCCTGTTCTGAATCTCCACGGTTCCAAACGCTTCTTGTCAGCTCCGGCTGACCGCCAAACCTCTTCTTTACAATCAAAAGCATTTTTAAAACTAGCTAGAAATTAGTAGTTTATTTCTAAAATGCTGGAATACTCAACGAGATAAAACACATTTGCTTAGAGAGACTTCTTGTGCAGCTAATCAGCTCAGCAATGCACCGTTTCGACAAAAAGCTCTCCCCTCTTCGCTTAATAAACACAGCATATATTATTCCTCTCTGCATGATGACATTAAATAAGGGAAACATGCTGCGGATGGGGTGGTTTCCTGTGCTTCTGGTTTGATTCAGGCTGTTACCAGACAACAAGATCTCAGATCCAGGAGAGACACAGTGACTGCCTGCATGAGTTAAAAGCAGCTTTGCCACTGACTGCCTTTATGTCCTTGGGTTTATGACTTAGCCGGAAATATTCTCAAGTTCATTAATTTCAGGCTTCAGGGAGGGCTGTGGGGTTTACTGAGCTTTCCCAAGGCTTTACATGTGACTCCCTGTAACTCCTTTCCATGGGAAATAGCCAACAGCAATTCCTGGGTGAGCCCACCAGATTCCCTGGACCCCTAAGCAGAGGGGACCCAAGCAGGCAGGATTAGCTGGGAAACAGACCCGGCCATGGTGCGGGCAGAGCCAGCGGCCAGGAGTTGTGGGTGAACATGCTGGCACCGCTTAATCGGATGTTAATTCCAGGGAGGCAAGGAGCTGTCTGGAGCCTGCAAAGGGTGCTGGCAGCAAGGAAAGGCACGGATCCACTCCCTAATCTGCTCTGCAGAGAGCCGGGATGTGATTTGGGGTGTAAAGCTGTATTAATGTCCAAAGTGCTGCTTGGCTCACACAGGAATCCTTTGTATCCTTAATGAAGGGAAAAAACAGGGCTTTATTCTGAAGCTTTGTGTATAATCAGATGCCGTGTTGTAAGGCTCTGGAAAACACACCAGAAATAATAATTGGGAGGAAATAAAAGGTTTAGTTCAAAACAGTGTGTGATTTAAATAAGAACTGAAAAAGAAAGTGCGCAGGATTTGAGCATCGGAAGAATGAACTTTTAATTCATTTGCATTGAGATTACAGGGGGAGGGGCAGCATTTAAACTGGTATAAAAAACTAGTTTAGATGTAAATGAGAGATAATGGTCTTTGGTAAGGAAATAAGCAGGGGGATGAACTTTGGCCATCAGGAGCCCGCCACAAGTCCTGGCATTGTCGCTGGAGCTGGAAGCCCCAGATGCAGTAATTAGCAATGAGTTTGCAGATCTCAGCATCAGCGGAACAAAAGGGCATCACCGCGGAGCCGGGCTGCCAGCTGGGAGAAGGGGAGGTGAACTGGCACCCACAAGGGATCATTACCCAGCAGTTTGCAGAGGGGAAAAGAAAAGATCCGAGGTTGCAGCCTGGGGCAGGCATAAAAGCAATCGAGGGTTTGCAGGGTTTAATAGTTCCCAGAGCCCTGGCATTTTCAGCAGAAAAATTCCCTTGGCAACTGAGCCAAAGGGGTCGAAGTTTTTAAATAGGTCCTGCAATGCCCATGGAGACAAGCGCTGCTTTTCTTTAACCCTTGAAGGCTCAGCTGATTAGTTCGGATCAGGGAGGCACGCTGCTGGAGAGACGCGATTTGGTTTATCCCATACGCCTGTGCGCACCTCCTTGAGAAGGAAGGGGGAGTGGGAAGCAGATCACAAGCCCCTGCCTGCTGCAGCCACACTGCTGCTCTCCCCCCTCACCCCCCCGCCTGGCATGGTGTCCACTGCACAGGCAAGTTAAAGCCCACATGCATCCCGCATCCTGCAAGGGCATCATTTGCCAAAGTTTGGCCAGAGATCTGAGGTTTGTTACTGGTGTTATTTGTATTTATTGGTGAGCCAGTCCCAGTTTGCTCTGTGAAAAGCCCAGTTCTGCCCCCAGGGTCCCTCAGCTCGTGGAGGGATTGACTGATCTGCTTATTGCTATCATGTTATTATTTTTTAACAGCTCGCACGGAATGGCCTCCCTGGAATGCAGCGTTTGTTTCTGCTGAGCCTGTCATGGCCCAAACCCTCCAACCCAGGATGGCAGTTCCTGGCATAGCAACCCCCCTGCTCATGAAAGAATGTGCCTCCGCTCCCTTCCCCGTGTGTGGTGCGGAGCCGCTCGCTATGGGCACATCTGATGAATACCGCCTGTTGCCACCTCTCAGCAGCCTGCCTAATCCCAGGCAGATTTGTTACAGATTTACATGTGGAGTGACCTGGCTTCTGGGTCCTGTCAGGAAAAAAATAACCCTGCTGTCATCCGAGTGATGCATGAGGCAGGCAGCCCCCAGGTCAGGACCAGGCTTTACGTTCCCAGGACTGGCGGAGGAATGCGATTTGGCCTCCTGCTCCTGTGCCACCGAGCTTAACGCTCCATACAGCACCTAAATACTGCTGGGGGTGCTGCCAGCCAAGGGTCCCAACCCCTCGCACATCACTGAGCAGATCTTCATCCCGGCTTTCACTCACACTTTGCAGGTGCCAGCTTTACACGCCATGAGATGGGGTCCCAGGAAGGAGCCCCCAAACCCCTCCCCAGAGGTTCCCATGCTGCATTTGATGCAGAAGAGGTTGAACAGCCTGAGAGCTGGGAGAAAGAGAGGTTTCCACTGCAGGGCAGTGGAGAGGGAGGCAAGGAGCACTGTTTCAGTTCCTCACTGAACTCCATGTTCACGGCTAACTCCCTCGTGCCGGGGCTCCAGAGAGGAGGACAGGACGTGCAGCGCCATCCCTGTCCCTGTGCAGGCACATCAGAGGAGCACCGCTGTTCTACCTAGGTCTCCCACACAGAGACAGGAGGACCTGCAAAGGATGCACAGGGTAGAAAGCACCCAGCCTCCCATAGCCCTCACCCTGCCGGGGATGCAATGATTTGCAAAGCAAGTAGCAAGTCTGTTTGTGCTGTGCTCAGGCCCCATTTTTGTTAGTTTCTTACTAGCGTGCGTCAGGGAAAGTCCTGAACCTCACCACAAGGATCATTTTTTTTCTCTCCTCCCCTAAACTAATCCCATCTCTCTACAGCGCTGCCCGGCAACTCCCCTGCCTGCGTGCCGCCTGCTGTGCTCTCACTCACTGCCATGCTGTTCTGAGGCCACTGCTCCTGCCCCCCGGAGTGTCCATGTGCTTGTGTGTGCATGTGCAAGCACAGACACGCATGTGTGTGGGAAAAGCAGGGAGGGAAGGGAAATAGCCCTGGGCTTTCTGCGGTCTTCTGCGGCTGCCCGGCAATGCAAGCAGCTGTAGCTTTGCAGTGTGAGTGCCAGGATCGCACCTCTCCCTGCAGACTCTAGCAAGCATTTCTGTGTCACTGTGAAAGGCACAGAGTGTCCTGGCATGGGTGCCCTGGAGGAGAGGAGCAGCAAAGAGGACACGGTCTCTCCTCCCTCTTGTATGCCTTCCTAAACCTAGGCTGTGCCACCGCTCTCTGTGAGCAGGGGCTGGAGCCTGAGCCCTCACAGTCATGTCCTGCAGAAGGGAGCTCCGTGCTGATGGCTTCAGGAGAGTGCAGTCGGGGGAGCCATGGGCTGCACCGCTGTGTTTTCAGTGGGGTGAGCAAAGGAGATGTGGTTATAACCCTTTGACAGCAGAGCTGGGTGCTGCTCCTCCAGATAAGTCAGTCCCTGCCCTGACACCCAGCACATCCCTGAGGTCTCTGAGGCTGGAAGTGTGCCATAACATACCCCTCGCCTTTAGGGGGAAAGATGTCTCTGGTTCAATCCAAGGCTTCCTAGCAAGCAGAAGTGGATGGAAGATTGGTATTTGAAATGCAGAAGTGGTGGAGGAAAAACATGAGTCCCTCCTTGAAATAGCAATGTGCTACCATGGGCAGCAACCATCTGTCCATCGCACTGGCTGGCCTGCTCCAGGCAGCACACAGCTGGCATTGCCAGGGGGGCATGGCTCCACTGTGCCGGGCTGGGATGTTGGGATGTTGGGGGCTTTTAACTTCCCTGTTACTGAAGAAACAGCAGGCATTCCCAGCCAGATCCACCACTGGCACCGCCCCAGCCACATGGCTAGAGGGATGCCAGGAGCAGATTCTGCTCCGGGGCTTGATTGTCATCCAAAATGTGTCCCGCACCGGGAGAAGCTGCTAAGGTCAGGATCCTCCCGGTGCGGAGCAGTGCAGGCTGCTGTGCCAGAGTTGCCCACAGCCGGGAGAAGCCAAAGGCCAAGAAGGGGGAGGAAAGAGAAGCACAGGCAGGGAAGAGCTGTGCATCCTGTGGAGCTGTTTGTAATAACTGCTCTTAACATGCTGTGCTGCACAGATTGGGATTGCAGGCATTCCCCATACCTGTCGTGCAAACCTCTGCTAATCTGGCAGCATCGTGGATGGCTTTTTCTCCCCCCATCCACACCTCTTCCCCGCAAGAGAAGCCTGGATCAGCAGGCCCTGTTTACATGACACTTCACACGCCTTCCTGTGTGCATTTGGGAAGAGCAGGCAAGCTTTGGTCTGGGAACCAGAGCACGCTTGGGAGGCACCTCACTAACTCCCAGAGCTGAGCACCCACCCAAGCTCAGGTGAAGCCAAACCAAGATGGGACATAACTGTGTTTGGTGACCTCCATCCCCTCCTGATCCTCTCTCTCACTTACTTTATTTTTTTACACCATTGAGAGAAATGAATGCTTTGCCAGCCAGCAGGTCAGAGGAGCCCTGTCCTTTGCAGACAGGAAATCTCAAATCCATTGTTACTCTGGAACAAGTTTCCCCCTTCACTCCAGTACAGCTTTTGTCCCTCATTGCTGAGGGGGGGACAGCGAGTCACAGAGATTTGGCCAGCTCTGGTGCAGGGGCAGCCCCTGCCTCCCCCTACCCTTGTTGTCCATCACTGATTTCTATTTCCAAGCTGGCTCTTGATCTCCAGTTTAAAAAGTCCCCATGACCATTCTCATGTGCCTCAGGTATAATATCCCCAGGGAGGCTGCGTCCCCTCTCCGCGTGCTCCCCGCGCTCCTGGAAAGGCTGGGCTGATTGCATTCATGCATCACTGTGCAAATGTCAGGCTGCTTCCCTACCCAGAGGATTTCTCTGTCTGCAGGAGGATCCCTGAAGAGAGGGGAGGGATGCGCGGGAGAACAGCAGTGGCACCCCTGGCCCTGGCTGCTGGGGACACATGTGGGGCTGGTGTAGCAGGGGCAGAGAACAGGCAGAGGGGAAAAAACAGGTAAAGAGGAAACAGCTCAGGCTGTTTCTCCATGTCCCAAGTCAGCTGTGTCGCTTCTGTGCACCCTGGACAAGCGCACACCTAGCCCCACCAGCTTTGCTATTGAGGCACATTACGGCAAATCTCTTGCACACCCCTACCCTGCCTGGAGGTGAGAGCACATGCGCCAACACACACCATTTCCAGAGATCTTGGGGCAGAAAGGGAGCCTGTGGTGATCCTTGGGTGTAGGCACAGCAGGGCAGTGAGGCTCTGCATAACCTTCTGATCGTGGGGGCTCACAGCAAGCCCCCCTCCTGCCCCACCACCAGTAGTGCTGGCTCCAAGAGCAGCACCCAAGGGCACAGGTTGGAGACTGCCCAGCAACCCCCAGCATAACTACAAGGCAGCACACCCATCCCCACCACCAGCACAGGAGCACACCCTGGCTGCTCCTATTCTGCTCCTCAGTTTTTATCCGGAGTCAACATCTGCTGCGCCACACAGGAGCAAGCCGGAGGAGCTGCCGGCTTTAAACCAGCTCCTGGGGAGACCTCCTGAATAGTAAATTTTCCAGTTAATCATGTCCCAGTAGAGGGGACACTCACAAATCAGCAGCGCCCAGCACTCCGGAGCAGCACTCCCTCCTATGGGTACAAGCAATCCTTCAAAAGAGCGGCCAGGGGAGAGGGGGTGTTTTTCCCTGTGTTCTCAGTTTGCAAGCCTGTGATGGCTCTTCCAGCGTAGCTGTTATCACTGCTCCTCTTCCAGAGGCAATTAGCCCGCTTCCCCCGCTGTTTGCACAGGCCTCACAGGCAGCAATGGGAGAGATGGGAAGATGTGAAGTTAAACCTCATTGCAGAGCCACAAAATCAACAGGACGACAGCAAGGGCTGGGTATTGCCTGAAATGGGATGTAAAGCTCATTTCCATTCATTTGGCGGTGGATGCATTCCCAGCTCAGGGAGAGCTGCTGGCTGTAGGTCAGACAGCACGTTGTCTTTTCACCATCGAGCTTTTGCTCTGCCAAAACCAGACCAGCTGAGTGCTTTTACATGAGTGATAACTGCTCTCTTGTGTCTGGAAAGCAACAGTCCTGGGATGCTGTCCCCCTCCAGGATGTAGGTGACGGTACCCCACACCTCTGCAGAGCATGGGGCAGTAGTGGCTGTCCCCTGCCAATGGGCACAGGGCTGTGCCATCACACTGCGGCACAAGGCTTCCTGCAGGCAGTTCGCACCTTCTCATTCAAAACTTCCCCACAGTCCCTCTGTCTTTCCTCTCTGCCTATGGCGGGGCTCGGGTAGGTTTGGGGTGTGCGGTGCTGGACCAGCATGAGAGGGCAGGTACAGTGCTGAGGTGACTCTTTGCACTTTTTTCTGTTGCAGCCAGGATGCATTATCTGAACCCATACAATGCATGAAATAACCTGGATTCAAGCTGACTCCATCCCAGTCCCACTCCCACTGTAAGCAGCAACGACATGTAAGAAAGAAATAAAGGCCAGAAGAGAAGCTACATGGCAGCCTCAGCATTAACCTGGCACAAATCCACCACAGCTGGCTGAGAAAGCCCAGCCTGACACACACCACCCATCATCCAAAAGGGGCCCTGACTCCATATGCTGGCCTGGGAGGGACACAGTCCTCAGCACCTCCCCTAGGTGCACCTGCAGGCAAGTGAGTGCCTCAGGCTTAGTCCTTGCTGTAATCCAGCCTTGGTCTCTATGCCTGCCTTCCCTGCTGAGACCTCGGACACTGCTTGTCCTTGCTTGACCCCCTTTAGGGATCAAGCCCTTATGCCAGGATGCTGGTGCCTCCCCCCATAGAAGAACTTAATCTTTTCTTCCAATGCAGAGGCTGAGGAGCATTTAATCCCAGAGATCCAGCAGGCCACTGCAGAGAGGGCACCTCTCCTCCACTGGCCTCTTGCTCTGTCCATCCAGGCAGGAGATGTGCCGGAGGCCCTTCTCGTCTGCTGTCTGTGGGAAACATCGCCTGGCAGGGGGAGGCAAGCCTCCTCCCGCTCTGCGAGGTTAGAGCTGCTGGGACATTCCTGCCAAAAGCACTGCTGCTGAAATCGCTCTGCTGCAAATAAACCGTCTCCTGGCTAATTACTAGGGAATGGTTCACCTTCTATTTATAGACAAGCCTGCAAGCTTGCATTGAAGATTATCCTGCGCCTGCTTCTCTCCATCTCTGTGCCGTGTGTGTTTCTCTTCCTTTCTCTGCCTCGCTGTGAGTCACGCTGAACCAAGCTCAGGATCCCGTGGGGCCAGGGAGCAGAGAACAGCCACGCTTGTGTGCCAAAACCAATGATTCTAAAGCCATCGAGAGCAATTGCTTTTGCATTGGGTGGAGAGGGAGCAGTGTTTTTCAGAGCCAGGAGCCGCTTCTCGGCTTGCCATGCCCAGACTCTGCCTGCTGAGTGCTCCCTCCACCTGGCCACAGCCAGGGACCTGCTTCCATCTGCTCAACATGCTGTTCGAATCACCCTTTCCAAGTTCTACACTCTTCCAAGACAAGGGGGAGTAATAAAGATAGAAGGAAAAAGAGGAGGCCCTTTCAATGCCTCGGCCTGTGGAGCGGTCAGTGTGTAGCATGGAATCGGGGGGCAGCTGGGCAGGGGAGAGGGACAGGCAGGGATGGCAGCATGCGTTGTAAACGCTGCTCGGACCCGTGCAGCAGCCACGGGAAGGCACACCACGGCACTGCTGCCTGGCACAGAGCTGCATGCTGTGCCTGCCCTGCCGAGCCCGTGGCCACAGCAAAGAGCAGAGGCTGATCCATCTGCCTGCCGGGCAGGAGCAGCCGGTGTCACGGCAGTTCTGGTGCCGCCTCGGGATGGCAGTGCTCGCTGCCAGCAGATCGCATGGCCTCAAAAGAGCATGGGTAACACACCGAGAGCAGCTCTGGAGCCCGCGGGCATCCCCCCTGCGTGCACGGATTCAGGAGGCAGAGCCCCAGCCAGAAGGAGTGCATCCAAGCCTGCTTGGCAGGGTTAACTTCTGTCCCAAAAGCCGGTTAGGCAAATTAGCACGGCGTTTTCCCCGAGCTAATTAACTTCCCTCACAGCAGGGCTAATGAGCTCCAGCACAGCACTTGGCTGTGGCAGCTAGCCGGCCCCGAGGCGAAGGGCTGGCCTCCAGGGCTCGCTGCAGCCTGCGGCAGGGCAAGCACCAGCTCCCTGCGGAATACTCCTTATCCCGAGTGCTCACTGCGCAGCACCTCCGGCCTGGGGGTGCTCAGCCTTTCCAGCGGTCCTGGAGGCCACTTGCAGTTTGGGGAATGTGGGGGGGGGGTCCCCATCTTGTTCCAGGCAGTTCCAGGATGCTCCTTGGAGCAAGGCAGTATCGATCACAACCCTCAGCACCCTCAGGCACTCCGGATCCCCTCCACCAAGGGATGACAGTGTTGGGGAGCTGCCTTTCAGCACATTTTCCATTTCTTGGGGAGCACAGGCGCAGTCCAGCCCTGTGTCCACTGAAGTCAGTGGCTGGTTTCCTGATGATTTCAGTAGCTGGTGAAACAAAGTGTCTTCAGTATTCTCCTCCTTTCCTCCCGTCCCAGCAAACCACATTTATTTCACCCTCCACTCGACTCTTCCGGGGATCGATGGGTCGTCAAGATGATGAGTTAGTGCCTGTAGTGACAGTGGCACTTTCCATTACTAGTGATATACCTGGGGGACATGTGTCTCCCAAAGACTCATCAAGGCTGGGAAATTCAACAGAGGCTAAAACTGACACTTGCAATGAAGCCACCCCAAAGCCCCAGTCCTGCTGCTCAGGCAGGACCTTCCCAGACCTGCAAAGACCTCCCATGGGGAGCTCCAGGGACATCAGCACGGGTGCTGCAAACATGGAGCAGGGTGCAGGCCCGTACTAGCATATGGCTGCTCTGAGGGTCTTTCCCTCTCCCCTTTCAACAACTGGCTTTCTCACGGAGAGCCATTCGGCTAAACACTTCTAGCTGGCGAATGATTTCCTTGCCTGCATATCTTGCATAACTAGCAGGCGCTGGGCTTTTTTGAGGTTGGATTATTATGACATTTTAATTGGCTCAGGACGACATGAGTCTCAAAGCCAATTTGGCCGCAGCGCTTTCAGGCAGGACTGTTTTCTGTCTCCATTTTGATAGATACTTTACACTGGTCAAAATGGCCTCGTGCTAAATAAAACAAAACCTCCTCTTATTTTACAGCTCATGGGCAATCCGTTTCCTTCCCTCCCTGCTTTAATTCCAGCTTGAAACGTGAACCATACCTGTTCTCCCTGCCGCACGCCCCGGGCTGGCTGCCGGGTGGGCCCCAGCTGGGATCTGCCTGTTCCCACTCGCCTTTGTTTCTCCACCGTGTGGGAGCCGGGGCCGAGCCAGCGCGCTCTGTAGTTCCAGGATTTCAGGCAACGAGGATGCTGCAAGCCACCATCCGCTCAAGCCGGGAGGGATGCTCTCAGCTGGCGGGATAACAGCGGAGCATCCCCATGCGCAGCAGTGCTGATCTTTAATTTGTCACACCAGCGCGGCTCCCCAGCCTCCTACCTCCTTGCCTTGGTTTGTTTTATCTTTTCCCGATGCATCCTGACAGCCCAGTGTTCCCACTCCACCACTCTCCTGCTCTCACTGAGCTGCCTTTTCCTTCCTTAGAGCAGAGTCCCACAGATCCCGCTGCCCCCTGGGAGCCACCCCGCTGCCCTCTGCTCCCCTCCCTCCCACCCTTTCCTGACGGGATTTCCCTTTGTAGCAATGCTGATAATTGCTGGGTTTTCTCAGCAGCACCTGGGAGGGGTCCAGCGAAGCTGGAGGAGACCATCCAAAAGCTGGGGATGGGGCTCCCCGCCTCCCCGTCCTGCCCTCTACAACTACCTGAAAGGAGGATGGAGCGAGGAGGTGGCTGGTCACTTCTCCCGTGTAACAAGTGATGGGACAAGCGGAAATGGCATCAAGCTGCGCCAGGGGAGGTTTAGACTGAATATTAGGAACAATTCCTTCACTTAAAGGGTGATCATGTATTAGAACAGGCTGCTTAGGGAAGCAGTGGAATCACCATCCCTGGAAGTGTTCACGAGCCATATAGATGAGGCCCTTAGTGACATGGTTTAGTGGTGGACTTGGGGGTAACTTCATGATCTTAATCAAGGGTTGGACTTGATGATCTTAAAGGTCTTTTACAAGCCTAAATGATTCTACGGTTCTGTGAGAGCCGCAGGGTCACCACCAGAGAGCTTTAAATTAGCAACGGCCAAAACCAGTGCAATGGCCCAAATCAAATCCTGGCTGTAATCCAGTGACACAGCACGCACAGGCACCAGCCTAGGGACACACATGATTTATCTGCTTCCCTGCTCAGCACCTTACTCACTCGCAAGAGCGAGGTTGCAGAGGCTCCCTGAGCATTGAAGGCAAAAGGAGCAGAGCTGCCAACTACCCATACGGATCCTGTCTGCACCAGCATCCTTAGGACTGGTAAATCTTTCTGGTCAAAAATACTTCCAGTTTGTGCCACATCTCAAAACCTTTTGTGTTTTGGCCTATTCTGAGAGACTCTTGGAAAGGAAAGGTGCAGGATTGGGTGTGATGCAGCTGCAATGGATGTCAGCCCTGCAGCTGGAGGGCTGGGTAAGCCCTGCCCAGGGCTTGGGTGTGACATGCGTGTCAATGTCTGTAATGTGTCACCCCAGGATCTTGTGTCAACAACTTCCCTAGCATTTCTTTCCCTTTTTTTAACGAACTTGCCAGGTGTTGCTGCAGTTCATGGCCTCAGATCCATTTTTTTTTTTATCTTCTGATTTCATGCTTTCAATATGATTTAGAAAAATTGCTTGTAATACGGCTCATTCAGCAGCTGGATAATGGTTGTCAGGAGTTAAGGGGCACTGTGGCATGTTTAGCACAGAAGGATATTGTGTATCTGGGTCCCAGAGCTCTGTGGGGTTTAGGTAGTTCATGTTAAGGATAGGATGTGCAGGGGTGGTGTTACCAAGCAGGACATTTCTTACAAGGGACATGAGTGTTGCAAGACAGAGGAAGATTAATTAATGGCCTCAGCAGTGAATTCACATCTGTAAATCCAGATTAAGAGAAGAGTTCAAGGTCTTGGAAAGGCCATGTTAATCCCTTCCTAACCTTGGCCTTAAATACTTGATTGAATGACTGCCACGCCACGTCCTTGTTTGGCAGCTGTGACCTGCCTGCTTGGTGCTGGGGTGCACATGGGCTGCTGCTGCCTGTGGGACCTGACACAGCAGGTCCCCATCCCTCGCAAATGTCTTCTGGTCATCAGAGCACAGTGCTTGCAAAGCCACCCCTCTGCAGCAGGACCTGCCTTTCTGCTCCCCCTTTCTTCCTGGCACCACCTCAACCACCGCTGCTAGTGCTGGGATTTTTGTATTTTATCTTTTTTAGAGCAGGAAGGAGTGATGCTTTTGTGGTTGGCAGCTCTTGGGTTTGCCCTTCCTTCCGCCAGGCTCGCTTCACATAAGCCAGCGCTAAATCTCTGGGCTAATTGGCTTTATTTATTGTGCAGGGGGTTATTTGCTGTCGCTGCTGCTTTGGTTATTTGTTTGGGGCAGGGGTTTTGTTTTTCTTTCTGCCTTCCTCTCAAGGGCCTCTGTAATTGTCACCTCAGGCATCAATTACAGCTCAGCAGTGCTTTTGGGCACTGTCCGAGTATGGGAATTGCACTACCCTGGGGAGGGGGAGCCTGCATGCGGGGATGCCATGGAGCAATGCTGCGGGGAGGGGATGGGGGCACTGCAGGGATGAGCTCTGGGGTTTCATAACCAGGGTTGTTGTGAGGTTTGCTGTCCTAAAGGTCTCCCTGCTGATGCTGAGCTGCATAAACTGCTGGATAATCAGTGTTAGAGGCTTTTCCTCCCTGGCAGGAGAGCTGCTGGATACCAGCCACATGAGTGCTTCATACTTGCAAACCTCCACTTTGGTTTCAGCTGCTCAAAATTCTGCCAATTTTGCAAACAAAAACTGGAGAGCTTATTGCATGGTTTATTACTAGCAAAATCCTCTTGCCTTTTTCTTTTTCCTTTTTTTTTTTTTTTAAATTGCCAAAAAGTGCAAAGAATGTTTCATTTCTCCTGAATCAAGCAGAAAACATCCTTTCTGGTTTTGGTTTTGGGTTGGTTTTGGTTTTTGTTTTCCCCGAAATGAGTGATTTCCATTGCAGCTGTCCCATGACTTATTTTTCCCTCCAAAAGACAGAGGCTGGGACGGAGTTACCTTCCCAGAAGGTTGCCTGAGGATCAGTGCACCCAACTCATTACACTCGCACAGAGGTACCACTGGAGACTGTCTGAAAGCATCACTTGGCAGGAAGTAAGAAAAGAGCTCGTGTCAGCTGTCTTCCTTTTCATCTGCCACCGCAGCATCTCTTCAGAAAATCAGAGTAATTAACACAGCTCTGTCTTGTCCTGCCTAACACTTTGCATCGCGCTTGCCACATGCTAAGATCCTGATTTCTGGTTAGTGTAGGAGGAGGGGAACGAGGGAAGCAAGCAAGACCAAAAGCAGAGTGATGCTGTGCAGAAGACCTGAAGATGCTCTGATGGGGATCCAGGCTCCCCACCATAGTCCCACAGAGAGGCACAGCCCCATATATGTGGGGCCAGCCGCAGGGATGCTTGGGGCCCAACGGCCTTGGAAGCCAAGTCGTGGAAGTCAAGCAATGGGATTAAGAAGTCAACCAGACATGCTGTCCACTGGGTAAGATTAGTCCCTGCTAAAGTGTTTCTTAATCCTAGGCGCAATTGAGATAATCTAAGTGAAGATTAACCAGGTCCAGCTGGAGCTAAGTTCCCTGCTCCCCATTTATTTTTGGCAGGAAGAGATTAATACTGCTCTGGTGCATCTTCAGACATTTGCACACAGGACCCTGCTCAGGAGAATGGGATATGGAAACTCAGTGTAGTAGATTTGCTTTGCAACAGAGGTCCCAAAACCTATGGGTTTATCAGAAGTTTTGTGATATAGGGTGGCAAGCTTTTCCTAGGGCTCTGTGTCTCAGGTTTCTCTGATTGTGGAATAATCCATCTTTTCACTTCCAGAAAAAATAAAAATAAAAATTGGCCCTCAAAATGCAAAGAAAACGATGTCACTGTAAAACTATTTTCCAGAAAGCCTTTCCTTAGGGCTTTTCTATGGGGTAAACCAGTGACTAGCTCAGGGAGCGATCTCCATCAGCCTTCCATGCAGCAATATTTGAGAAGCTGCAGGGTTTGGGGAGAAAAAACACTACTTCATTTCACAAGTCTCCTTTTTACTTTCCTAGCTGAAGGCTCACGTCTGGCTGGGGCTGGACACAGGAGCTGAAGGCAATTCTGCTTTTAGGATCTCCCTGCTGTAGAGTCTGGATTTCTTTGAGTTAAACTATCAGTGAAGGCCCGTTGGGTTTGTAAAGCTTTGAGAATGTTCCTATTATTCTGAGATATTACAGAAGGTTGTTTTGCAAAATAAAATAAACTCTTTGCCAAAATATCATAGTCTGCCTTTAAGGAAGAAAGGAAAGGAAGAGCATAGGGAATGGTAAAAGTTTAAACTTTTAAGACCCTTAAAGCAGCTCTGTTTCTTTTTTTAAAAAACATCTAATTTTCAGACTCTCATACATTTCTGGTTCATTTTAAGGTAGCGAGAGCACCATGGAAATGCCTCACATTACTGCATTTCAATACATCCAATATAAGACGCTTTGCCTTTTGGCTGAAATGCAACTTTCTCACAGGCACATGTACACACAGAGATATCTGTATCTCCACACAGAAATCATATACTGTGAGACAAAGCTGGGTGCCGGGCTGTCTTGGAGCTGGCAGCTCCTACGTGCTGTGTCAGGGGCACCCTGGGAAGCCAAAAGGGCCATGGTAAGGGTGGTACTGGGTGCTGGGAGCACTCCTTGGATGCTGCAGGAAGCCCCCTGCAGCCTCACTGTGTATAGGGTTACTCTGCAAGAAACCATCAGCTTCGAGAGGGGACTTTCCTGGGACATATGGGGCAGCGTGGTCCTCTCTTTGAAGGAGGACCTTGCCTGGGGAGGGCAACAGGCCGGTTGGGTGAGTGGGCACCTCACTGTTTAACCAAGAGCCATGTCTCTGCGCGGCGTCCCGGAAACCACTGCGTAGGTTTTAAAAATAGGCACGGTCTGAGAGGATTGATTTATTTTTCCCTACAAAGGCCACCACACCACCAGACTGCAAGATGATTGATCAAGTGACCTTTCTCCCCATTTACTGCCCTTCACAGAAACTTGTCGTATCCGGGCACTGCAACCACCTCCGATGGGATCAAACAGCCATGCGACTCACGCAGTGCAAATGCTGCACGCCTCACATTTGTGATGCCTTTAACAAGCCCTCTTAAGCGAAGGGCTACAATTAGACACAGGCTGTCACCACAGCTTTTTGCAGCCTCTTGTGCGCCAGCAACCCTCTGCAGCATCCCAAGTGCGGAGCTGCCAGTCCCGTGTCGGCTACGGAGGAGAAACAGGATTGCTGCCGCTCCATCCTCCTCCCGCCATCCTGCTTCCTTATGCTCCCCTTCCTGTCTCCAGTGGGATGAAGCAGAGGGCATCCGATTTAAGGAAAAAAAACCATGAGTTTCCCAGGCGGCGCCTTCCTCCCCTTGAGGAGCGCAGTGCTGTGGAGCATAGTTATTAAGCAGACAGTCCTGAAGGACACTTTAAAACAAATTAAGAGGGCTGTTCCGCTCCTGCAGCTGATTACAGGCATGCCTGCTTCTTCTTTTTTTTTATCTCAGAGAGTGGAAAAGAACACTTGGAAAAAATTCTCAAATTTTCCCTTTTTGCCAGATCAGGCCTCTGTGTAATAACAAACCGCAGTGCTCACTGCTCGCTGCTCTCTTTGGGACACGCAGGCTAAGCGAAAGCGTGCAATCTGTGGGAGGCCTGGGGCCAGAGCGCAGCTGTCCTGACGTGGTATCCACCCCTCACCTCCCCGCTACAGCTTTAGCATCTGAAATGCAGGAGACATGCAGATCTGGAGGCAAGCCCTGGTGGGAAGGAGCACAGCGCCAAGTCCTGCAGGTCACCAGTTAAGCATTTCAGCCCAGAGCAGGTCTCTCGTAAGCCACTTTTTGGAGATAAGCTTATCTGGACCCGACAGCTGAATTTAACCCTGAACTTTTGATCTTGATTTTTCGCCTCAGCAAGCCTATACGTTTCCTTGAAATTATGCACACTAGGTTTCAGCTCCCCCTCTGCAACAGCTCCACTGCTCCCTTAAAAGGGACCTGCACGGCTGTGCATGACAGCATCATCCAGTAATGCCCTTGGTTTCACAGCCAGCCCTGCAAGTTAGACAGGCCCCCAGCTGGGGAAAGCCTTCGATTAATGACAGTGGGGCTCCAGCGGGAGAGGAGCCGGGATTTTACACTTACAGTGATAACGCATTCGAAGGTGATATTGCACAGGGAGTGGATTATAACCCTGGTGCTTTGCTATATGGGCTCTTAGAAATTTGTTTTCAGTGCATAGAAGCAGCTAGAAATGCTCTTTCTCGCTGCATGAAAAATGCACTTGGTAATAGTCTTTCTATTGCTGGACAAGCTGACTGCATTGGGGCTGTCAGCACCGTGACAGACTAGCCAGGAAGGGGTTTGCTAATCAGTTTTCCTAGCATCAAATCAGCATCTGCTATATATGATCAAGGAAATTGAGGAATCTCAATGTTTTTGCAATATTGCTTAGTTGGCCATGAAATATGGGTGGTTCTGAGAGGAATGGCTTATTTTGCCTTCACAGAGATAAAGCAACTTTGGCTAACAATGAAGCATTGCTGCATGATGAAGCCAGCTAATAGCGGCACTCTGATGAGGGCAGACACACAGCAGCACCCCAGCAGAAGGGAAGGGAGGCGTAAACAGCTTTGCAAATAAGACATTATTAATATGGTTGAACTACAGAGGGCAGAAGGGATTTCTTTTCTCCTCTTTCACTCCAAAAGCAATATTCAGAAAATGTCTAGGTTCCCACGTTTAGCCAAGAAATTAAATTCTTAGAAATTTAACTGGATGTATTCTAGCTTCGTTTTTGTTCGCTAGCACACAAGAGCAGTCTTCCTGGGCAAGGCGGTTGTCTGGAATCAGGCTGAGGAAACCACTCTCCCAGCCAAAGGGCAGATACACAGTGTTTAAACAGAGACAAAGTCCCACTTTTGGAAATTATTTGGGGCTTTACTTGCCCACACTACCCCTGACACTAGGGTCTGAGCTCTGCAGGCTATCGCTTCTGAAAATGTACCTTCTTCATGTGCCTAAACAGGTCCGTAGCACTCCCCCATTAAAACCTATAAGGCTCCCGGAGTCAGTGTGAAGTGGCATGACTTTGTGGGGTTCATAGAGACCAAGAGGCTCATAGCAACCAAGGGGCAGGCCCTTCACTCTCAAGACATGGAAGATATTCACACTGCCGTGCATTCACCAGCCGACCTCTGCAATGGGAGCACCTAGCTCACACGTGGCTCCTCCTGGCCCAAGTGCTGTCTCAGGTTCTGCTTTGGCAAGGCAGCTGTGGTAGCAAAGAGAGAGGAATTTGCTTCCTTCCTCCCCCTTCCTCCCCAGCACCAGCATTTTTCCTAAGGGTAAAAAAAAATAATCCCAGAGCAAGCCCGCTGCATGCATGCCCTCCCTCTCCACCCAGCCTGGGGCTGGGGAAGCCACCACTGTGCGATGGGTCTGGATGCGGGGAGTGCGCTCCCAGCATGGCAGAGCTCGGCACTTGGATGGCTCAGAAGGGCAGGAACAGCCTAGTTTTTGTGGCCTTCTAAGATTTTTAGGCCACTGCAGGGCAGTCAGTTGAGATCCATGCTGAAAAGTGCAAACCTGTTCCTGGGACCAAAGCACATAAACCCTTTTCATGTAACAGCCCTGTGATATAAGCGGCAGCCAGGGATTTATGCTGTCTTTGAAGTAAATTGCATCCCGGTGCACTATAGCATGAAAGTTAAGATTTAGCATTGCCAGGACACTGAAGACCTCGATGGAAGCAAGGGAATAAATAGCGCGGCGCTTTTCTCGCTGCCTTCTGCTGCGCGACTCAGCTTCACAGACCTGCCTCCCCTCTCTACCCCTGCTTCCACTTGCATTGTGTCGAGGAAGCAAATTGGTCACATCTGCATCCGGCCAGAGAGGAACAAATGTGCTGGCTAGGCAGCAAGGAGCTTTCTGAGGGGGGATACCTCAAAGTAAAATGAAAGGCTGGCCATCAAAGGTAGAAAACAGACCAGCGGATGAAAGGGATTCTTTGCTTAGCTTTGGTAAGGCTACAAGCTATTAATAAAATAAAATAAAAAAAAAAAAAAAAAGGCACAAGAAAACTGGGCCATCCAGAGCAGCACGGTTTTTTCCCCCTCCCCTTTTCCTTTGCTCATCCTCTGTCATCAGCGGAGGGGAGGGATCGGCGTCCCCCCATGCTGCGGCAAGCACTGTTTATCTTCACTCCTCAGGACGCTGCCATTAGCAGGGCTTCAGTGTGCCGTGATGCTTCATCATTAGCTGGAGGTGCTTGATCTGGCTGGAGAATAAATGAGCCATTCCCCCCAAAGAAACAGTCACGTTTTGTGGCCAGCTGAGCAAATATTTTGAAATATTCCAGCTCTGCAATTTCGGCGGTCAGATAAAACAAAGGGGGATCTCATACAAAAGGGCTGAATTCTTCTGCTCGCTCTCCAGCAACCCCACCAAAGGTGGTAGCGGTAACGGGGAACCGAGTTCAGCACAGCAGGGAAGCACATGCTCCAGTCCCATGGAAAATCCCTGTGGTCTTTACAGTTAATCATGTCCAGTTAATCATGTCCAGAGGTGGACGAGCGCTCAGCTGATGCGCTGAATCATGACATACAGGCAATTGCCCTAAATCAGAGCGGTATCTTCCAGTCCCAAAAGGCTCCATTATGCTTCACCAGCTCCTGAAGGGAAGGCAAAAACCCCAACCGGCAGCTCCGCAGTGTGGGGAGGATGAAACAGCCAGGTGCTCCTCTGCCGCCGCCCCAGCACTTTTCTAACCTCATGAAAAGTTCTGGCAGCTCTTTAAATCCAGGCTGCTGAGATTTATAGCTCCAGACTCTCCGGGCAGCTTGCTGAGTTTACTCTGGGTTTCTCCCAGGCAGCTGCATCAAGCCCACAGGCAAAGTTTCGCAGGGGCTGAGACTTACGCGCTGGGCAGTGTCTGGCCTCCTTCTTCACTCTGACTGCAAATATGTGTCTTCCCCCCCTCTTCTGAGCATCCTGGCCCCCTTCTCAGGCACTCTGCTGAAGGAAAGCCCTCTTGCCACCCTTTCCTTGCCTGGACTCAGTGTGACACAGAGATGCCCTCCCATGCGCACTGACGGAGATGCAGAGGAAGTTGCTGCCTGCTGGGAATAGCCCTACGCTTGCCCTGTGCCACTGCCAGCAGCTCAGACAGCCGCTGGGATTTAGCTGCCAGGGCATCCCAGCCCGTGCTCATTCGGCATCAGTGAGGAAAGGGCCCCTGAGGAAGGATGCTCATTAGCTGCAGCATCTCTCCTGCTGGCCAGGCTCCTGTGGCTGTGCAGCCGAGACCTGGGAAAGCTGGGTTCGCCTGCCCAGGGATGGCAGTGCTTCGATCGCCTCCGGGGGCTTGGCTCAGCAGGATCCCTTGCTGCACCACTCTGTGATTTGAAGCATTTTCCAGCCCACTGCTTGCTAGGAAAAGAGAAATATCCCAAAATGAGAGGTTTTGTGGGGAGGGAATGTGATCCTGGTGTGGATGGATCTATGTCTGGGCAAAGGAAAAGGAGAGCCCTACCCATCCTGTGCCTCTGAAACAGGCACTCCTATCCCGGGAACAGCTTTGGCTTTCATTTATAGGATTACAATATTATCACACATTAAGACACAAGCTAAGCCCTATTTTTCATGTGTGCACAGGGAAAAAGGCCAGGCAGGAGGAGGGCCTGCGTATTCTTGTTTAGGCTCAAAGACTAATGTGCCCAGCAAAGCAAAATTAACCCAAATACCACGATTATGCAGAAAAAAAAGATCTGCCAGAGAATGTCATTTCACCAGCGATATCCTGCAGTTTTCCGCCAGCGAGAGTTCGAAAGGTGGCATAGTAACAGAGTACATCAGGGCAGGCATTTGACTGGAAGCATTAAATACCTCGGAAAGGTGAATGGCCAAGGTCTTCCCGATAATTAAAATGTGTGCAGTCTTCATAGACCAAGGAAGGGACAGAGCTATTGTTTAAACAGGTAATTAGAGCTGTATTTTAAGCAAACTCAGGCTGTAACGAGCTTTCTCAGACAGGGAGAGCACCTCTCCTGCTCCTGGTTCCAGCATGAATAACTATAGCCCCCCGACCTGCTGCTGGGGGATGGACACGGAGCTCCCAGCCCCAGGGGATGGACGTGGAGACCCCAGCCCCGCTCCCCAGGAACTGCGTCTGGTTGGGAGGGGGGAATTCCTCTTTGATTTCACATTTTTCACTCCCTGTCTCCTTCCTTCTGCGTTCAGGTTCATGAGAATTGGCTGAGCCACTTTTTTTTATTAGAGAGGCAGCAGAAAAAAAACCGGGACCCAGTCAAGCCCCAAGGGAAGGGAGGAAATAGCATGAGCCAGCGCTGGCTAGCTCAATCACACACATACACACACACTCGCCATCCACACAGGAACAGAGAAAGTGCAGCCATCTGGTAGAGCTGGTGTAGAAGCAAAACCAGCCATCCCCCACCCCACAACCCAATCCCAGGAGACTATAAAGTCTCCTTGCCAGCCAAAACCAATGCGGAGGAGCCCTGGGGATGTGCCAGAATCTCATCTGGACAGTCAGGGATGCACATTCTTCTGCTGGGGGATCCGCATTGGAGCAAGGCAGGGAGAGACCCAAACCCTCTTCAGTGTTGAGGACGGGGTGAGAGAGCTGTGCTGCCCCTGCTCTGCCTCCTGCAAAGGGCTAATCCCTTCCTCACCTGCCTCTCGCTGCTGAGTCCTCATCAGGTTTCCACATTAGCTGGGGGGGAAATGCCAACTTCTAATTAACCCCCCTGTACTCAAAACCAGAGAAAACAACCAGACCCGGGGAAAGGCAAGGAGGTGTCTTTCACCGTCAATGCAGTCTTCCATGAAAAATATATAATGGCAAGACATCAGCAATGAGGGAACAGGAGACTACAAAGAACTGCACTTGGCTGCCCAGCTTTGCAGCCCATGATAGCCAGGTTACTCTGACAGGCAAAAAAAAAAGCCTAAAACAAAACACTACAAACTGCAGAGGGCTTTGGGAGCAGCCTGAAAACCAGGCTTGTGGGGAGCAGCGGGGTAAGGACACACTGCTCTGATACACTGCAGGGTGAGACAGAAGCCACTGGAAAGCAAAGGCAACAGCCCACAGTTGTGTGCTGGCCATAGGGATAGTCTTACACCCCAGTTTGTTTGCAGCCTGGCTTCTGAAGCAAGGGCCACAGTTTTGTATGGAAAACTCGGGATTAATTTTTGCTCCGTATGTTGCTCTGGAGTATTGCTCCAGAGAAGAAGACTGATGCCAGTGAGTACAGAAGGGACAGCCTCTTTTGAACCTGGCATCTTTCTTTGGGAGTAGAGCTGGAAGACAAGGCACGACACAGTGGCAAAGGACATCTTTACCTCTTCAACAAATCACCACACTCAGAGTCACATCTTTGACAATCAAGGAGGGCTTTGGCACACACCCTGAAGTGGATTTACTTGCTTACAATTTTTCTTAAACACCAGGTTAACTTACAGTTATAGCAATACCTGTATATAGCAATACCCACAACACGCAGAAATCTTCTTTCTCCTTTCCACTGGAAAGGGTGGGAAAGAAGATGAGTGAGAGTATTGTATTGCTGGTTTCGACTGCCCACACAGTGCTGCATAAGCTTCAGAAATAATTTCTATTTCTTGTGAGTCTCAGGATATCAGGAGGTTTTGTTGCAGCCCCAGGTCCCGGGATCCTGCGGCAGTGTGAAGCTGTCACTGCTCTCTTGTCTTCTCTAGCCCTGCTTCCTGCAAGAAAGCTGTTAAAATGTTAATGATGGAGGGAAAACAGAGGGAAAAATTCATCCATATGGTCTTTTAAGAGCAATTAAGGTCAGATTTCCTGTCCTCCAAGGCTGGAGGTGCTGAGCACTACTCCCCACCGGGACTGTTGTTCAGGTGCTGGTAGGACCCACTGTGCTGGTGGGAGCCCACAATGCTCTGATTGCTTCCACAGCAAGCAGCAGAAGAGCACATGAGGTTAGTCCAGGTCTGGAGGAAAGCACCCCTCTGTACTTCTTGACTAGAACATCCCTTCAGGAGCTGTCTCGTAGCTGCCAGTGTGTCGGGAGCTGTGAGTGTCTGCAGCGGCTGCCGGAGCTCTCACCCCAGCCTATGGGAACCAGGGCCTAAGTGCATGGCCAGAGGGGTCCCAAGTTTCATGGGGTGGGTTGCACCATTGGAGCATCTCGCAGCTCTGCCCTGGCATAGCCTGGCAAACCCTGGGCTTCTCCCAGGAGTCGGGGCAGCACAGAGCAGCACAGCTCCATCCCCTGCCCTCTACCATGGGCTGATTTGAGACAGCTCAGAGCACAGACGCCCCAGTGACTCATACTGCGAAACTGTGGGGGTTTTTAATTTTTCCCTTTTTTAAGAGTAGGAGCACTGCTCCATCAGTCAATTACTTGAAGAGCCGCTCTAATTTGGCACCCAATTGTTTCCCCAGCTGCCGCTGCGTCTGATCTCTGCTGTGGGAGGCAGGAGCCGGCTGCCTGCAGAAGGGAAGGAGCACAGGCGCCCAAGGGAGGAGGAGGAGACAGCCGGGCCTGGCTGAACAGCAGCACTTAGAATGCAGCAGCGCTCAAAAATCAAGGTTACAGGTGACCGATGGATAATAAAAACGACTTCAGGAGGTGGTAATGGGAGGCACAGGTCCTGGCAGCAGGGGCTGGTCCAGCCACAGTGGCTCTCTGTGAGCCACAGCCACTGCTGCTCAGTAATGAATGTGATGAGACATTTATGGCTTTTTCCACTGTGGATTTTTAAATCTCTTCACAAAGGTTGCTTAACAGCACTGTCCCCTTCCTCTCTTCTGCTCTTTCTCCCCCTCTTATTTATATATTTTATATTAATAAAAAACAAGTGAGTTGCCTCCCATCACGCGAGAAGTCGGCGGCTGAGCCAGCAGCAGAGCGCAAGTCCCCGACCTCCGTCTCCTGCCCTCTCACCCCTACGAGCACTCCCTTTTTTCCAAGAAATCCAAGCATAGGCGCTGTACCACGACAGCTGTTTTTCAGTCAGCGATGATTTTTGACTGAAAAACAGGAGGTTGCTTTCAGCGAGGAGCCTTGATTAAAACTGCACTGCCTCCCAGGCACAGCGAGGGGCTGCGGGTGTTGTGGTGAGGGAAGCGGGTGCGATACTCCCTGCTCCAGGATAGAAGTACCCCAAAGCATGAAGAGGCTTTGGTGTAGCTCCAGCAAAATACATGTCTCCAGGCTGTAGCTCGTCTTTCACTCTTTAACACAGGCATTTCCATATTCTGTCACACAAATGCATGCATGCATTCACACACACGCATGTAAATGCCTGCCTCAGCCTGCACTGCTGCCACCAACCCGCTCCTCCAGCTGCACCCACAGGCAGACAGGCTCCCTGCATACCCCAGCAGAGAGCAGCCCCTGCCTGCACGGCCCCTCTGTTTTACCTCCTGAGGCCTGTTCAAGTTGGGACATACACTGCAGCAGTTCCAGCCAAGGGAAAAGAAGCAGCACACTCATTTTGGAGAAAGCCCATCCATGCTGCTTGTAGTGCAGAAAGGGATGCTTGTGATCTAGACTCTGCAACCTCGTTTCAGTGTGTCCTCACAGTGCATAAACTGACTTATGGCACATGGCACTCTTTTTCTTCTCGGTGGGAAAAGTAGGATTAGTCAAGGCACTCACATGCACGTATGTACTCACACATGCGTATATACACGCGTGTATGCACTGGTGCTACCTGTAGCAATATATCAGACTGCGAAAAGTCATTCCCACTAGTTTGCTCCACCAGGCTGGACCTTTCCACCTTTACTCTGCCAGGACATTGTCTGCTAAAACAGCCTGCACCCCCAGACAGCAGACAAGCCATTGCGACCCAGCAACAGAGCTCTCCAGGTGAACCTCTTGCAGTTCTGGATTCAGACCAGTGCATCTGCAGGTGATGAGGGCTGAGACCCAGGACTTGCTTTGATGTGCTCATGGCAGCTCCTGCTCAAAGGCACTTGTGCTCCCCCTCAGCTGGCATCTCCTGAAGGCTCCCTGCCAGAGGGAAGGAGACACAGACCCATGCCAATGGTGCTGGGTCACTCTCCACCAGTCCAGGAGAGAGTCCCAGCCAGATGGAGCCAGGAGAAAGCACTACCAAGTTGTTGGCCAACTTAGGATGTGATGTTGGCTTCACAGGAAGCTACTTGGCTGCCTCTCCCTGAATCAAGATTCAGTGATGCCAGGAGACAGGCACAGCGGGGAAACTGAAAGCAGAAAATGGCAGAGTGGATGGCAACTCGGCATTAATTCATTTTTACCATATGTCTGACTATTCATTACACTCTACCATTCTGTTCTACAAGACTCCTGGGGGTCTTCTGTGCCATTTTATGGCTAGCAGGGTTCCTTTTTGCTTGCGGCACCACGTTACCATGCACCCAGGCTAACAGCTCCCAAGGTCCTGCGGCAGGAGCAGCCCCGTCCCATGTGCAAGACCAACGTGGTCCAGCACTCAGAGCCTGTCCGCACCACACCACGGGCCTGCAGGGTGACCTGGCGCAGGGATCTATCCCTGGGGAGCACACAGGGATGGGTGACACCTGCAACAAACACGCTCTGGCACCTGCCGAGAGACCCCCGCTGAGAAGCAATGGGGGCTTTTTATGGATTTGCAAATTATTCCATATTTCTCTGCGGTCTCCCTCCAGAGCACGTTCCTGGCACGGGACCAAGCCCCAGCTCCAGCAGCAAGCATGATTCATCCTGGCAGGCAGCGGTCCAGGAGGGGGAGCATGGCCCAGGCTGGGAAGCGAACGCCACGGCTTTTTCTGTGTGCGCTATCTGCAGTGGCAGCAGCAGATGTTTCTCCTTGTAGGTGGGAGGGTTGAGTTATCCGTCCCCTTGCCTGGATCCAGCTGCCCAGCCCTCCATATGCCACCATGGCTTCTCACCCTCGCTCCCAGCACATGTACACGAAGAAGCAGTGAGTTGCCGGCATGGCTGCCTGCTCTCTGCCCTCTGCGCCTTCCGGGCTGAGCTCCGGTCTGGAGTCTGAGTAGAACCCTTTCTTCTTTAGGCTGCAAGACCCTGGACCAGCTCCTCATGAGGGACTTTGAGGGGAATCAAGGGCATTCTGCACAGGGAGGTGCAGGGGTCTCTCTAGATGCCAATAAGAAAGGCACAAGCAGATAGCGTAATAATAAAATTGTTTTGTTAATCAGAGGAATATAAAGTAATTCTTCTGTCCCTTCAGATGCCGGGAACCCCACTTACATGCAGCTCCAGATGAATAACCACAGCACAGAGCACAGACCCCATCACTGAGGGGTTGGGTCTCCGTCCCATACCATGGTGCCTTTAATCTCATGCGACAAACAAAATCATATATCTTCTTCTGACAGGCAGGGACGTTCTCTCTTTCAGGATGTCTGCCAGAGCGCAACACCGATGGCATGAGGCATCTCAGCATGTTTCCTTATGCTGCTGTGTACACAGGTCTGCAGCCCACCCAGTACAGGGACTGGAAGAGCAGACATGTCTTGCCCAGCATCACTAGCTCCTCAAATATAATGTCTTCCACAAGGTTCCCAATAGGGAGAAGACCCTTATTTTTCTTTCTGTCAGACATGTCCTTTTCCTTTAAGTTTTTGTGCCTGCCAGTGACCACAGACTGAAGATCAATCCATGGAGCTGCTGTCATTGCTTCCCCCAAGGGGCCACGCAATTAAAATCATCAATGTTGCTCTGCCTAAAATGCAGGGGCACACTTTGCCTTCACAAACAGTTTTACTTTGTCCCTTAAATCAGAGCATCACAATGCTCTTACAGGAGGGCTTTAGTTTTTCCTGTGTAATACTGACAATAAAAAAATGCTTCAATGTGCTATTTTTCTTTCAAGGGGTGCCAGGTGGGTATACCTGCAGAAGGACTACATGGACTCAGTACAGCAGTGACCTGTGTCTGCACAGGTACACACATTTCCTGGGGATACTAAGATTGCGTCTGTCATGAACAACCATTCGCTGACAACTGTATCAAGACAATCAAGGATCCCTGTGTCTGCTTCCTTTGCTATCAGCGTCAAAATACAGCTCCCCCCAGTCTGACACCCGTCAGACCTGGAGAAAAAGCACCTGAACAGCAGTGTGGGAGAAGTCCCCGAGGCTGCATGGGGAAATCTGACTCCCAGTCCTATGGCTGCAGCCATTCAAAGCCCAAAACACGTGGGCTCAAGTGAATAATTGATGCTTTTTGTGTTTGTCCATCCCTATGGCCACTTGGTAATCCACTCCTGGAAGACTTCTCATATCCTGCTTCCACTCTGCTGAAGCGTCTGGTCCTGTATAGCTGCACTCCTTCACGGCCAGTTTTCCAAATAGTCGGTGTTTTCCTGCAGTCTGCTTTCATTTGAGATCCCCATTCTGTGCCAAACCAGGAACTGGGACAGGGCTGAGGGGAGAAAAGTATTTTAAAAGCAGTATTTATGTCATGCACTCAGATGCAGTCTTCCGTAGCACTAGGACGATCTCCAGAAAAGGGTAAAAGGCTGTAGATATTCCCCCTAGTTTACCTGGGAACCCAGAGGCACATTTCCCCTTGTGCTGCATGTTTGATTTTTGCCATGTTGCCTCCATGCAGGAATGGCTTTTTCTTCCATGGGAAAGGAAGTGTCCCTGGTGATCGCTTCAGGAACCTGACTATTTTTAACTTCTTTTCTGCATTCACCTCCTGCACAGTTCCATGTTTCACGACGGCTAGCAAACCTTTCGGCATCACGCCAGTGGTATGAACCAGCAGCGCTTCCTGACAGAGCCAGGAAATCACCGCTGCAGCTTGCGGAGCCAGGAAGCCGGCTGCTACCTGCAGCGAGGCAGGGCTCTCCCCACTGTTCCTGACAGCCGGATCGGTGCTCTTGGTGTGCCTGGGCAGGGATTTACTGACCCAGCATTCTCCTTTTTCCTATTTCCGAAGTGTTCATCAGCAGCCTGCAGCCATCTCACGTTTATTTAATCTAATGAATGAGTTCCACTGAGAGGCACTGTGAAAATTCCACATCTAAATCGGTATTTGCATTCGTATTGGCACATTTCCTAAGGAACCTGAAACCATTTATATTGGTTTATTGGCTGCCTGCTATAGCTAATTAACGTCATGAATTAGCATGGAACAGTCCCAGATTCAGGTTTTGTCCCTGAGATTGGAAGATATCAAATCACATACACAGCACAATGTGTATGATACATATGTGCATGTGATGCGCATATACAAAGTACAAACCTAAGCAATCAGAGATAAGAGCTTACTGACATTAATCCACTTCAAATCATGGTGCAAACTACTTGAGAGACTAACATGCATTCAGTGACCTTGCACAGCATGTGGTTCCTTGGCTGATGCAACACAGAAAGGTCCTGAAATAAATTATTACTAAATTCTTACCAAAGAGACACTCAAAAAGGGCAGGTTAAAGAGGTACCCAGATGAACCCCAATAGTCATCAAGAATATCAGAAAGGATCACATCACTCACTTCTTCCAGTGGAGTAATGGTAGTAAGACTAATTACCAAATATCTGAGCAAGGCTTTCACGAAAGGACTGTTCCTGAGGAAGACTCCTGCTCCTGGAGGAGCCCTGAAGCCAGATGAGGGACTTGGATGGTGACATCGCAGATACCTGCAGATGAAGCTCATGCCAACACAAGGGAGACCTGCAGCTCCTGCAGGAGACCTCACCAGCAGGAAGCAGAGCACCTAAGGGAGAGCCAGGAGGGTGAACACGGTGACCAGTGTGATACAATACTGGGACAGGCTCTGTATTAAAAGTGTCTCTCCCAGTTCCTTGGAAACGACTGAGCACTGAAAGCATCAAAGAAATAAAGCTGTTGCCAGCTGGAGGAACAATAGGCGAGCCAGAGCTATCTTTAGCTCACAGGATTAAATTCAAATTGCAAACGCAAAGGCCTGGAAGAAAAGGCCTTCCTGCACTACCGAGCACCAGCATAAGTGCACAGCAGAGCCCGGCACCATCAAGCATCCGCAGCTCTTTTGTCATCCCCTGCCATACCCTTACCCAAAGGAAGGGTGAAAGCAGAGCCAGAGGGGAGGGGCAACCCATCCTTGCCCAACTGGAGTACTCCCAAAAGACCATATTTTCCCCTGGGAGCGATGCTCCCATGAGGGTGCCGTGCCTCGGCAGCAGCCCCACACACTTGAGCATCGGTAGCTATCCAGCTGCAGCCACAGAGACCACAGCACAGCAGGGCCAATTTTCCCTGCTTCTCGCTCAGGGAGCAGGGAGCAGGCGGCAGCTGGATGTACGAGCAGTCAGCACAGCCTCCTGCAGAGTCACCAAGGGACTTGTCGTGGCTCCAGGACAGCAGCACGGGGTCTGGTTCAGAGCCAGGTCTGAGTCTGATAAAAACTGACCTGGTGTACCACATTCCTCTGACACCTTTAGGCTGCGTGGTAGCTCGTGCCTCTTCAGCCTACAGGCAGTGGCTTTGAATCCCTGTCCCACCAATGGCTCCGGAGGGTCCCTCACAGCACAGCATGAGGAAAGCAAGTCCTTAACAGCAGTTTTCAGGCTCTATCCCTTCACCAGGAAATCTGTACAGACTGAACATTAAAAAACAGCCCAGCATGGCTCTCTGGCAACCAGGACATAGAGGAGGATGGCTGGGAACACATCCTTGCTGCCACCCGCTGAAAGGGGGCGTTGATGTGGGTGGTGTAGGTTGCATTAAGGGACACATCGTGTTGCCTTTAAGACACTTTAAGATGTTGGTTTACAGCATTGTCTTGCTTTAAGATGTTAGCTCGAGTGTGCTAGCTAAGGGGCTGACAGCTTACTTAGGTCTGACAGCACACATCAGGCTGCCTGGCCACAAGTTAGGTCTGCACCATGCCCTCCAGATAGCTAAGCTTGCTCTCAGCCAGCTCCCACTGCTCCCGGCTGCCAGCATGGCCAATAACCCCACCACGGAGCTCAGGACACAGTCCCAGCAGAGCTCTGGGCCAGCACGGCTATGCTGCTACCTGACTTCATTCATTGACAGCCAGCCCGGGTGGCTGCAGGGGCTGAATCCACAGGACTGCGGGTGGCACGGCTGGTCCCCGCTCACACAGCGGCTCGCACTCTACTAAACAAAGTGCCAGGTCACTGTGGCCCCAAATAAAGAGACTTTGAAACGGGCTCCTGCGGTACCAAATTGGAGAAACAACAAGCTGTGAGTTAGGGATCGCAGGCACAGCAAAGGGGAGGCTGTTGCCTGATAACTCGCTTAATGAATTGCAGGCTCTCGAGCCAGTTCATTCAGCTGGGGAAATCCAACAAACACCTCACAGCCCAGTGCTAGGAAATTGGTTTAATAGTCTCAGGGTCCGTAATGAAACACCGCGGGGGAGCAGAGGTCCCAGCTCTCACCTCCGTGCGCAGTTTTCATGTTATAAAAAAACCTTCTCTCTGATTCCACCAAGTGTTTCGAGGTGTTGCTTTAGAGTCACAACAACGGTTTTTAATGACAGTGTAAATGACAGTCACAGAAGATCAAGCGCGCAGCCGTCCAGCTAGAGCTACGTGCGCAGCCTGCCAGCAGTGCAGCGCATTTTAACTCCGTGCTGCAGTCATCCGTGGTTTTATGTTTGTTAGTTTGCTTTTAAGCAGCCGCTTAGTGGTATCTGGAGGGCATTTGCTACTCTAATGCTCAGCCTGAATGTGCGTGGAAGGAAGGGCTTGAACAAGTGGCTGAGCTGTTTTAGGAGAAAAAGTAAGGAATTCCTGCTGGCTGCTACAGCACTGCCAAAGCTGGGGGAGAAGGCAGGGAATGATGCACCTCCATCCCATCTCTGCTCACCAAGGCACGGAAGTGATGCTAGGAAAGCCTCTCTGCGGCCAAGCAAGCTGCAGCCACATTGATGTGCTGACACAGCCTCCATCCTTGTAGTGCCAAGGCAGGCGTGTAGTGCCAAGGCAGGCGTGCAGCGCACAGGGGGTTAACAGCAAAGTTATAACTTCAGCTGTTAAAATTCATGAGGTGTAAAATACAAATTGCACGTGGTGGATGAGCTGTCTTTAAAGTTTATATATTGCTTTCCCCCCACCCAGCTCTGGCGCAAACCTCTGTTGGCACAAGCTAATTAGAGCTCACCAAAGGAGGAAGCGCAGCCTTGGTGGGGTGGCACAGGTTAGGCGGGGGGTCAGCCAGGGCCCATCCAGGCCGTTTCTATAGGTGTTTGGCTACAGAAAGCTGGGGGAAACCCACATCCCACGCACGCATGAACAGTCACTGGTCGGAATTAATCGTTCACTCTCATTTCTTCCTCTTTTCAAACTTCTCAATTTGAGAGATTTGAAGTTTATGCTCTTCTGTTTGATTACTCCCAAAGCTCAATTTAGGTATTTTTCCTATTAAAAAAACCCAACAACAACAAAACATTTAAAAATAGTTCCCAGAGCAGTAAAGGTTTTGCATGGGTTTTGCAGTAGAGGTTTTTGCATTTTTTACACCAAACTCCAGTCTCATTTTTTATGTGCAGCATACAACTTAGCACACATACACCTTCCAGAACCAAGCTTTTTGCATGTTTGCTCATACGGCTCCCTTCTCCTCAGCACCACTGCTTTCACCATCCTAAGGAAGGGGGAAGTAAGTTAAAAAAGGGCAGGTACTGACATGCATATGGGAGCACCATCCCTGTCTGTAAGGATTTCTCCATGCCCTTGGTGACCCTATTACCTATATACGTATTGTCACCAGAATTGAGTCACCAAGGACATTTTACTTACATAATTCTTTCCCCACCCAAGGAAGACTTAGGGATCAGAGATTCAGTACAGAAAAAAATATGTAAATATCCAGAGCACAGAGAATGAGCAGCAGCTTATGCATAGCTGACTGAACCGAACACAAACAATGATTGAGAATAGGATGGGCTGGAAGAGGAAATTTAAATATTTATCCTAAACGCTCTTTCTTTGCATTTCTCAAAATAAATTACTCCCAGCAATTGCAGGCAGAGATTGTTGATTAATTCCAGCAAAGGCAGAGAGACAGGGAAAATTACTGTACATCGTCTATTTCTGAGTTTCAGACGGCTCTTTTCATTCTTCTTTGTAGTCTTTGTGATTGGGCTTTTTGACTCCAGGGTGATTTGTGGGCGGTTTGCAGAGGAGTTTGCTGCTCACGTCATATGTACAGATATAGATAGCAAAACACCGTCACACGTACCATATGAGTGGGAAGCGCTTTTCATCCAGGGAGGTGGAAAACAGGCTGTAACCTGGCCAGAAGATACTGGAGTGAGCAGCACAGATGCCCTGAAGATCTGTCTGCTGAGAGTGACCTATGACGGGGCCGCTTGCACCCCGATCCCTCTCAGCCACTGGCAAAAGCAGTGAGGACCAGGAGGAGAAGCTGAAACCAAGGTGCTGTTACAGCTGGTTGAGCCTCAACTGACAGAAATGCCCTGGGGCTGCTGGCAATCGGACATAAATCAGAGCAGTTGTGAAGCTGCTTTAGTTTATACCCGGGCATCGGTCCAGCCCCAGCTGCCTCAGCAGCGGAGGAAGGTCTTAAAGCAGCCTGTCCTTCCTCGCACGCCTGGCCCTGTGCTGCGTGCAGGCTGCCTGTGCAAAGCGGCCTCCCTGTCCCCTGTGAGCGTTTCTTCTCCCTCAGCCAAAATGGGTCTACTTGTGTTACGGTAGCAAACCACAGACTGGTTGTGCTGGTGTCTCAGTGGCTTCAGGGAGGCTGCAGCGGTGAGCCTTGTCTGAGGTACAGGGGATGTCCAAAGTAAGGCACTGTGATTCACTCAGGGTCAATTTGGTGAGGAGAACTGTCCACACAGCTGGAGAAAAAAGGTGCTTTGGAATTTTCTTCCAGCCACAGGAGCTCAACTCTGAAACTCCATGAGCAGCTGCGCTGCGATGCACATAATGGAAGACTGGAACAGCTTAAAAACCACTGCCTCGCAGATTAATCCCCCTGAAACGTGGAGACAGTCTGAGCTGAGGTCTTACTTGGCCGCTCCCTCCATGCTCCATGCCCTGTGCCCAGAGCACACATCAGTCCAGCTGCGGAGCGGTAGCTGCGCTGCAGCACGCGCGGCAGAGGCAGGCACTGCTGCCAGCACTGCCTCTGAGAGCCAGCGTGTACAGTCCCTCTCCCTCTGCAAGGGATTTCCTCATATGCCAGCTCAAGCTGGGTGCTGAACCACCCCTTGTTATGACCTGCAGCAGGACCTCCCTGAACACCAAGCGACACCACAAAAGCAGCCAAAAGCCATGGCAGAAATCAGTCCCTGTTCCCGAAGCCCCAGAGCGCTGCGGGGGGACCTTGTTTCACAGCTGCAGTAACAGTGCTCTGGGGCTCGCCATGGGCAGGCACAGGCTGGGTGGCTCTCCCTGTTGCTGCCAGTGGCCCAGAGGACAGACAGGACAGTGGCCACACCAAGGGTGCTACAGGGTCTTGCTTCTGCCTCCCTCCTCAGGGCTCAGTCAGAGACCCACAGGTTTGTGTATTGCCTGCAAGGGAGCCAAGCCAGAGGCTGAATTTCTCTGTTGTGATATCTGCAGAGGACATGTGAGGAAGAAATTCTTTACAATGAGGGTGGTAAAATACTGGCACATTGCCAAGTTGCCCAGAGAGGTGGTGGATGCGCCATCCCTGGAGACATTCAAGGCCAGGTTGGATGTGGTTCTGAGCAACCTGATCTAGTTGAAGATGTCCCTGCTCATTGCAGGATGTTGGAGTAGATGACCTTTGAAGGTCCATTCCAAGCCAGACTATTCTATGATTCCATGACATCAGAGGGGCTTTGCAAATTTGGAAAACCAGTTCAAACCAACAGCACATCCAACAGAGCAGGTACTGCTTGCTGGCAGCTCTGCTAGCCAGATTGTAGGTTAGCGGTGGCACACACCATAACCAATGGCTGGAAGGGAAACGGAGCACCTTCCTTTTCTCCGTTGTCACTGGGATTCAGCAAAAGCCACACTGCCATTTGCAGCGAAGCCTTTGCAGGCAGTGCCGCTGCACACAGGGGGTCTGCAGGCAGTAACACAGCACACAGCGACACAGATAAAATCGCATCCTGATAGCTGAGACTTTGCAGTGTGAAACAGATTCCCCATGCTCCTACGAAACATTATTGCTTCTTCAGTGAATGTGGTTGTCTCCCTGGTTTCTCTGTTTAAAGGCATTTCTAATGTTTCCCTCTGATCTCCTTTTCTTTCCTGCAATCAGTGAGAGTGAGACCCTGGGGTTTTCTGGAAATCCAGTTGAAGGCTTCTCTGCATCTGTGGATAGATACCCTGTGAGGTGTGGAAGCCCACCCTGCCTGCTTGCATACAACATTGTCGGGGGACAGTGATGCCTTGCAAAGTTGCCTACAGCACCTGGCAGAAGGAAGGTCTTCTTGTTTTGGCCGGAGCTTTGAACCGCTGCGGTTACATTAGCAGCACGTTAGGGTCGGAGTGTTATTTTCTTCATTCTTCAGTCACTGTCTTGGTGCTTCTAATAAACAGACAGATAGAGCGGAGAGGTGATCAAAATGTCCCCACACTGGATACTGGCACCATCATTTGACATCAGACAGTGCTAACATATAATAAGCCAATCTCCCTGGCCTCTGCCTCCATTCAGAAACCTAGGACTGCTTTTCCATGCCAGCCATGCTAGATGTTGAGTTAGCCAACACGGCCAGCCTGCTGTCAGCACAGGCTGAGCTCTTTCACCTTCCTCACGGCCCGCTGCGTCTCAGCCCAGACTGCCAGTGATGAAGGTGCCCAGCATGGTTGGGGTCGCTGCCTTCCCACCAGCACTCTTCACACATCCAGCACTGGTAAGGCTGAGCACTGTTAGCACCGGGACTTAAGAGAAACAGGAGGCTATTAAACCACTAGCAGAGCCTGTGGGGAAAGAGTCTTGCTGGTTCAAGATACACAGAGGGATTTTAAAACGCAGGCTTAGGAATAAAAAGCGCAAAGAGTTTGCTCAGAGGCAGCGCTTTTCAAGAAACCTGCACTGTAGTGACCACCTGAGGTTAATCCAGGCAGAGTGGGTGGCAGGCATAAGAAATTACTTGATTGTGGGGGACGGACCAGCTGAATAAGGGATTTACTCGTGAGAAGGGCAGCAAAGGAGGTCTGGAGGAGTAAGCAAAGTGGTGGTGAGCCTTTTCACAGCAAATGATTAACCACCGTTTCTAATGAGCAGAGGGAGACTAAAGCTGACTGCTTCTTTAAAGCCATTTCGATAACATTGGCCCTGATGTAATAAGCTATTTGTTTGTGCCTACTGGCAGGGACAGCAAGTTGCTACTGAACATAATCCTCTAGACCGGGCGTCGTCAGCTCGCTTAGAAGTGTCAGCAGCAACATCCAAAAGGGCCCAGGCCCCATCACAACAACCATCCCAAGCGCTATTTAAATGCCTCATGCTCTTTTGTGCTCTTTCTCTCTCTTTCTGCCCTCTCTTTGCCCTATTCTTCTCCCTCCCAAAGTGGCGGTGGGGCTGCTCCCCAGCCCTGTGCCCCAGGGGCTGACTGGGAGGCTCAGGGTGGGCTGAGCCTGAGGCCAGGGATCCCCGGGTGACCTTCCCATCACGTCCCTGCCAGTTCACTGAGCTGCCCTTTCTGATAAGCATCACTGCTGGCGAAAGCAGGCAGATTATTGATGGGGGGGCCCAGGGAGGGAGAGGCTGGTGGGAGGGGGAGGCGGATCAGGCCTGGGCATTTGAGGAGGCTTGCGCGCTCCTTTGCGATGAGGGCTGCTTCTGGGAATCTGTGTTTCTCTGATAATTTTGATGAGTACACACGCTTCCGCAAAATAGCTTGAAAACATTACGCAACAGCGCAATTAAATGCAGCCCAAAGAACGGGCTGAAAACAACGCTGAACTCGCGGCCCCAGCTGAGCTCTTTCGAGCAGGAACACAGTGCTCCTTTAAAGCCGCAGAGTCATAAATAGACACAGCTTTTTCATAAAGAAAACTGCTCCGCTTGCTGCTATGACGCCTAATCATTCTTTTTACAAAGGTACTCAAGATCACCCTCAAACTCAAAAATCCAAGCATGCCAGAGCCATTACCATCACAGCTCATACAAGGAGCCCAGCATCACAGAGTTGCTGGAGGGACAGGGGTGCCTGGGCCAAATCACTGGCAAGCAGAAGGACCACTTTTATCCTTCTTTTAGGGGCACTGATGACAAGACTGCTTGTATTTTGCCTGAAACACTGATGCTGAGTCTTGCCAGAGGCTGAGTAGCTCTGGAGTGGGTAGACACTGGGAGTGCCAGTAGATTATTAATTATTATTTGTATTACTGTAATTCCTTCTTCCTGCAGTTTCTGCAGCCCTTGCCTTTGGATATGTGCCATCCTTCGCAGGCAAGTGTGACAAAACTCACACGAGATGGAGGTCTTTGTGTGAGAAGGGGCACACTCAATTTTCGTCTCTGAATTTGCTACCTGGTTTTCCCTGTTGGAAAACAGAAAGTCAATTGGTTGTGTGCCTCTCAGTTCAAAATCTGCTAAAGTCATGCAAAATACACCATCCTGCTATCTGTACACTTGAATACACAGTGCCTGATTTGCCTGGAGACTTCACACATATACTCACACATAATCTCTGCCTCTGTAAAGGATTGCTCATAGGTCCCACTCTTGCTCTTGCTCTCTGACAGTTCCTGATATATCCTTCCCTTCTCCAAGGGCTGTCCTTTTTTTGTCTGAGTTCTCCTACACTTCATTCCCTGTCCTGTTGGGATGAAGGATCACTTCACTTTAGAGTGCTTCCAGTTTCCCAGCACTGGTAGATCCACGCTCTGCAGGACCTCCATGAAAACGGGTGATTGCCAAACAACATGCAGAGTGTCACCTTCTCAGCGCAAGTTGACCAAACCTGCCCCCAGGCTCAAGTCAGGGCGGTAGGCAGGAGACTGTGTGCTTTTAAAGGCAGTTTTGTCCAAAAGGTTGATTCTGATTTAGTGCCATTTAATCCCATGGCCATGGCAGGAGAGAACGGCGCAGCCGACGCCGTGCCAGGCGAGGGACCTTGTGGGGGAATCATGGACGTCACTCCGTGCTGGCAGCCTGGATATAAATAGTCCTGCCCGACAGCTGCCTGGTCCCCACCCTTTTTTCCTTGCATGAACTTGTGGTTCCTGTTAGCCTTGCAGGATTCTTTGAGGTCTGGCTGGAAAGGAGCAGATGTTTCGCAAACGACACCGAAAGCCCTGCGCTGTATGGTGGCTCGGACCTCCCAGGGCTCCCCGCTCGCACGTGCCGGCTAGCAGGGAGGGTTTGCAACGCAGACAGGCTTACCTCTCCTGAAAAAACACGTTCCCCCACAATAAACTCTCATTAACAAAGTCCCGCTCCTATGGTTATTTTTAAAACGAGGCAGGAAAAGCAGGCTGAAGCTACGTGTTTATCCATACAGCTGTGGAGAATAACGCTGTAAAATAACAAGCTAGCTGGTTTCTTTGGCTACGCCTCCCTCCCTCTCAGCAAAAGATCCTCACTTCAAAGGAAAAAAAATGTAAGCCTCCCCCCACCTTCCTGCATTATTTTTTTCCCCCTGAAAATCTTTTTCCTCCACGTTTCCAAAGCGTTGCTCAATTAATTACTTCAAGACGGCATCTCACAGCACGGCTGAGCAATAATGAACGAATCCTTGCGGCTCACATGCTGGTGGCCTGAAAAAAAAATGACTTTTAATCAGCTGAATGAGCAGAGGAGCAAAGCCTATTGAACTTGAGCATAAGCAGAGAGCCCAGAGCAGCACAAAGAGCAGAGTGTGGCTGCGGTCTCCTCAGTCTGGCCTGCATCAGGAGGCTTCTCCAGAGCAGGTCCCTGGAGAAGAGCAGGCAGGGCACTACCTTGTGCACACTGGAGCTGATCAGAGGCTGCTCATCAGGCAGGTGAAATGGTTTGTAAAACATGACGGTTTTCTCTCTCTCCCACTCTCTCCTTTTTAAAGCCCCATTTTTCAAGCTCAGTGATTCCAATGAAAGTAATTTTCATATGTTCCCCCTCCTCCGCCAGCGCAAGGAAAGGCGCAACAAAACTTCAGCCCTACCTTGGTAGAAGAACATGAAGCAAAAGTTGTGCTTTCCCTCCAATGGCATTATTCCTTTTTCATTACAAATATTTTGGGACCAGCACTTTTACTGTCCGTACAGCATTACGCACAGAGATCACCAGCGTGCTCTCTATCATCTACTGCGGTCTGAATAACAAGTAGTAGTAACAATTCCTATTCCATTTTCTGGTCCTGTTTCCAAGCAGGATGGATGCAGACTTCTTTGAAGCACACAGCTCTTTGTTCCTACCTTCCCTCAAGGTCTCTAACAATAAGATCCTTTAACATCACCTTGCTGCACACTTCAAGCACCTTTTCTTTTAACTAGAACCTGCCATCAGGAACCACCTCCCATGTCTGTGTACCTATCTTGCTCCTGTTACAGACTTTTGGGGTTTTTTAATTACTTAACTGTATATTGCTAAGGCTAAATTTATTAATATTTTGACAGTTAGCAACATGCCTCTCACCCAGAAAATGCCTCAAAGCCCCATATAATTCCACTTACAGATTGCATCTTCCTTAATCTGATCAGTGAAATGATATTTACTTACTACACCGGGCTAGTAGGAATTCTGTACTTGGGGTGAATACTGTGAATTCTTTAGCAAAGAAATTGCCCATTCCTTGCTAAAATTGCAACATCCTGCAAATGTTGACAGGTGTATGGGTTGGAGTCGCCCAGCTTGTGACAACCCTGTCACTTTTTCCTCCTCTCAGAATTCCAGCAGACTTTTCTGTCAGCTCCAGAAAAGAACTGCAGCCGGCTCCTCTGATCACCGGTGAATCACCTGGCCCACACATCAAGCATTGCCTCCTCCAGGGTGGAATGCAGCATGAGACGTTATGCAAAAATTAATTAGTATTGCACAGGCTGATTAAAAGCACTTCCTAGGGCAACAGGCTGCTTCTGCCTTCCCCTTTTTTAACAGGAAAGAAAGGACAAGTTTCTCCCCAAAATGACCAATACAAAGCAAAACTGTTAAAGTTGATCTCCACCAAACAAATAATAGCTCTCCTGAAAGCCCTGGCCATTTTACTCCAAGAACTAGCTGTGATCTTTCCAGTGTTTCTTGCACTAACTGGGCGTGATAATGCCAAGCCTTGGACCCCCAGTTTGAGAAATTGCTCGTATTGTCTGCAAGTGTCACAATCACATTATCATCCATAATTGGCGGTGCACGGAGGAACTTCTTGGGGCCCTTCTAGCTCGCCACGGTCTGTCCCTTCTGCTTTGGCCATGCTTGATGCTGTACAGGGAGTACAAATGTGGCTTGATTGGATTAAGGCCTTTATTTCTGTGAGGTCTGCTACTATTCACTGAGGTTTAATTACATTTGTGACCTCCAAGTGGTCCGGGAATGTGTGTCAAGTCAGGCACATAGGAAAACTGATTCATTCTGCAAAAGCTTTGGAGGTGGACAATGCCATTTGAATCTTTCATGACACCGATACCAAGAGAAGGGCCACAGCAATGCTTTGCTGAGCCTCCGGGACAAAGGTTTGAGCTGGGAAGGTTCAGGAGTCCACGTGAAGGCAAGATTCTCTTTTTATCCTTTTCTAGTTCCTACTGCTTAGTCAGTCCAGCTACACTGAGGCACTGAAATCCCTTTTGAGACACTGCATCCCCTGGCACAACCTGTAGAGCATTTGGCACTGGAGGACTTGGTACAGCCTCTCCCTTCCCTCACACGGCAACACTGAGATGGTGGCAACTCCCTTCCTCAGGGCAATCCCCTCCCTCATCGACTCTCCTCTCCATCTCCTGCCTGCCCATGGGCTCTGCCCTTCTCCAGTGCTTTGTGGAGAAAAAAGGAGCAGCATAGGCCATGCTCCATGCCATTAAGGTCTCCCTATAGCTGAAGACGAGAGGCATAAGAGACTCTGCAGTGGAGAGACACAAAGCAGAGCACAAAATCAGTCTTGTGGACTTTGTGGCCTCAGCACCTAGTAATTTTGGTAGATTGGGTAGGGTACACTTTTCAGATTGTAACCCCACCGTGGTCTAATTGCATTGACCATCACTACTTCAGACCCTGTGGGAGCACTGGGATGAGTTTGGCAGTAATATTCCAGTCAACTACTCTGGAAGTAGTCTCCCACTTTGGCAGCAGGTGGTTCCCATATCTCAGCTGGAAGGACATTCTTTGCTTGGTTTTCTAGGGAGCTGGTGGGTGACCTGTGCTGTTCCACACAGCGTGGTAGGGACTTTTCCAGCAACATAAATTTCAATAGCGGCAGAGGCAGAACATGGATGTTGCTTCCAGGAAGATGGCAAGAAGCCTGTCTTTTCCAAGGAGGCATCTCTTTGAATGCAAGAGAGGACATAAAGCAGATGTGTCTCAGGGAGGAAGGGAGGAAAATTGTACCGCAGCATGTCTTCGCCTGAAAGGGTGGAAGGCTTATAGGCAGAGGTAGCATCTTTCATTAAATGAAATAGTATATCTGAGAAAAACAACCCAGCTTTTGGGAATGTAAGCACTCTGTCAGGGTTGAAATAGAAGCAACAGTCTCACCAAGGTAAATATGGATGAGGGCAATTGGGTTTATGCTAATTCTCTGGAGAATCTGAGAGAAATGATAGCTGGCATCTGCAGGGCAGGCTGGAGGAGGCAAGGAAGGAGGTAACAATAACAAGGTGGAGATGACAAGCCTGAAAGGAGGTAGCTCATCTTTCATTCCTCTCCCTCTCCTCAGGATCCAAGGCCAGGAAGGTCTTTCCTTGTGCTGAGGAGGGATGGGGCTATGTCCTCCCAACCAGCCTGCAGCTTTCTCCCAGGGCAGCTCACACATGGAGAGGACTAGGGGATGATGGGGTGGCTTTGCCTTTGATCCAAAGAAACAATAGGTGTTATTTCAGACAAGGGCCAAGTGAAGACAAGAAGACCTGTCTTGGCATACAGTAGCAAGTCATTTAGTACTGGGACATAGTCACAGTGCAGAGGGTAAAGGAGGGAATACAAGAGGGATGCCATGATGGTGAAGGAGGGAAGCAGAAGATAAAGAAATAAAAGAACAGAGCTGGGGAAGACAAGGAATGACTGGCAAAAGCACAGTGGAGGGGGATGAGAGAGAACAGAGGGAGCTGTAAATGGCTGACAGATTGGGGAACACACTGTAGGTGGCAAAAGGAAATTATAGAAAAGAGGACACACTTTTCTAGGAGAGGGGGAAAGATAATTCAGCTATAAACTCATAAATACTGAAAGGGGTAAGGGGAAGACACCTAAGCAATGATCCCACCAAAGCAAGGCTCCTGTCTGGTCTGCCACAGCGGAAGTGGGGTTTTTTGACAATACTGGTTCAAGGACCCAGAGGAGCAGCCTAATCACCAAGAAACATCTAAAATTGTATAGACATTTTTTAGTCTATAATGAAAGGCAAGAGAACCCTGAAAATAAGCCCTCAGAAGGTTCCAACTGAAGTATTTCCAAATGGGGTAGGATAGGACCATCAAGAGGACTTTTTCCCAAATGTAAATAAATATGCTGAAAATACACCACCCAGAGCAATAACGCAGCCTGCAAAACAGCAAAGGACACTGTACAGTTTCAAAACATGGTCTTATATCTGCAGGAAGCCCCTGGGCAGATTTCTTGTTCCAGCTTCTTTGAACATTCCTTGAATTACAGGAAGAGAACCTGGGCAAATATCATCTCATTAGAAGACATTTAGGATGTGCGTCTGTCATTTAGGATGAATTAAAGCCTTGGATATTAAATTGCCTGCTATCCCCAGGCACACACTGAAGAACATCTCAACTGAGTTTTCACCTTGATAAGCCATTTACTTGTTCAGAGAGTCAACAAAAAAAAAAACAGTCTAAAAAATAGAAAAAAAAGTAAGATAGCCATATTTTGAGTATTTGTTGTAGTATGTGTTCCTCTTCTCAAGCTTTGGCTTTGTGTCTTTATTGGGTTGGAGTTCTTTTAACTATGACCCTAAATCTTACTGTCCTTACTCCTGAAATACAATAATCACACTTAATGTGGAGAAGGACACTCAGCAAATGGTCCTAGAGCTTTAAGATTTCTTTTCAAAGGCGTTATCAATAGTCTCTTGGCAAAAGAGCTCATGGCTTTCTATCCGTCTGATGGTGCCCAAGTGACTCTGTAGTTTAAGCAAATAGCTTAGCAAATGTATTTCTAGGCAATCATCCTCTACACCATTCTCTGAGCACCAATGTCAGAGAAACAAAGTGCCCCGCTGCTCAAAGGATCCAATATATCCTCCTTCATCCTCCAAAGCCTGCAGTTTGTAGTAAATGGCCAGTGCTATCGAATCAGTACCTGCCCTTTTCGCCTCTCTGCGTTGCGGAGGTCTTCACAAGGAACCTTGAAGGACAGTGGTCAAGGCTTTGCAGCTAAGTATATTTGTATATACCAGTGAGCTGAGCATTGCCTGCTCCCAGTTAAGCAGGGGAAGCAATTCCATGACTCATGGCAGTCAGGCAGTGAGGTCTGTAGTTCACATTAGCAGCCAGCTTGGCTTTAGGTCATAAAGAGAAGAAGGGCCAAGATGGTGCTTGGTCCTCTGATGTAGCATTCTGCCCGATTTGCAAAGCACCTTGCCGAGGTTGCCCGTGAGCTTGGTCTCTATCCCGCCCTGGGATCACAGACAAAACTCTGTGCCCGAGCAATGCCACGGTCTCCTGGGTCCATCTGTGCTGACCCTGCGGACACTGCTCGCTCTCTGAGGGCCAGCCACCAGCCTGTTTGCCAGCTGGGCCTCCACACAGCTACCCTGCGTCTGCAGCAGATGGCCGGATCCACAGCCTGGAGGGTAGCTGCCAGCACCTTCCCCGGGAGCGGGAGATCAGATGGACTCTTGCACGTTGTCCTTCCTGGCTCTGATTCACACATCAAGGTCAGGCACGGCTGAATAGAAACAACAGAGGCGCCTGTCATTTGATCTGGTTGCCGTGGTCTTCCCTTTTCCAGCATCCCTGGAGCAGGGGCTCTCCCCAGCCAGCCAAAAGGAAGGAAGGGAGAATGTCTGTGCCTTTTGGCAGCACACTGGGGGGAAGGAGCATGGAATCTTGGAATGGTTTGGGTTGGAAGGGACCTTAAAGATCATGAGAAGGTATCAGAGGGTCTTGTGATGAAGGCAACATCCTCTTCTTCCCAATGCCTCGCATGTGTTGATCTTGTTGCATTTTACCGAGACGTGCCCTTTTGCCTGGCTGGGAATTAATTCTTTAATAAACTTTAACATTAAAAGCCACTTAGTGGCAGGTGTGATGGGGTCATCAGGACAGAGTATGAGAGTCACCTCTGGTTGCTGACCTTACAGGGGTACAACCCCGCTGTGTGACCCATTAGCCTCTGCGAAAGTTGGGGTACATGAGGGGCAGACACAGGCTGCAAAATCATTTTGCATGTGGCTTGTAGCCACCTGTGTATTTTCATCGTTGTTGCTGGATACCATTAAGATGGATATTAATACGTTGCTTATCTGTGGTTTTCAAAGGCCTATTTGGCCTTCAGCAAGGAAAGGGCTCCCTGTGTCTGTCCTATGCTGTGTAACATGGCAGAGAGAGTAACCTCTCCCTCAGTGCCCTTCTCGTATTTCATACACAGAGCAGGAAGACTATTCTCCCCACCAAATAATCTTTAATGTCTTCCTTTTTCTGTTTTTATTTCTGAGAAAGTTTGGATGTCACATTTTCCTTAACAAGCAGGTGAAGTCTGAGACCTGCGCTCCGTACTTCATAAAACTGGCTGAACTGAAAAATACCTCCTGGGAGTAAAACCAAAATAAAAACTGAGTAGACTCTTTGGGATTTACTTTATTTTTCCTAATTTTCCTATGATTGTCTGTGCCATTTCCCCTTTAATGTATTTTTCCATTTGCTGGGTGTCGTAGGAACTTTTGTATTATTCCTACAACACATGCATGCGAAACAGACCAAGAAGTCCAAGCAAAAGCCTAAGTCTCATGCTGTTCATACTTGATTGCTACTGAGACCTCTCATAGCTATGATGCTCATGGCTAATGTCTTGACCCCACACATGCTGAGGTTAGCTACCGAGATATGGTGACCCAGCTTCTTCACCCCCTGCAAGATCAGCCTGCAACCTTGAACTGAGGCAGGCACTGGGAGCTTGTCTTCTCCTTGCATTAGCAATCCTCCCCTCCAGGCAGGCTGATGCTGTGCGAGCTGGCCCTGGCAGGATCAGCTCCTCTAGAGGGTACTAAAAAGGAAACAGCAAAGTTTCTCTTTCAGCTGTCCCTTATCCTGATGACATCTGTCAGACGCACGGTTGCTGGTGGTGTGGAAGGTACTCCTCTGCTAGGAGGTGCAGTGTTGAACACCAGCATGACTGACAGCAGTCTCCAGGCTCTCGCTGCTGATGAACACTGTCGGTGCCCCTCACATAATGATGACTTACCTCTTCTCGGATTGGAGAAGAGGAGGCCTGTAAAAAGCACCGTTGCTTATAAGCAACTGCTCCTTTCAACTTCAATGACATGTCACATCCATCCTTGAGCTCTTCCAAAAATTCCCTCCTGGGACTTTGCTTTTCCTGTAACTTGGAGTGACACGCATCGGCAAAGAGGTAGACAAGGGTCTTGCTCAGCCTCAGTCCTGCCGTGTGTAAATGAAAAGGCTGGGTGGCAGGGGGAAGGAGAGGGCTGTGGCAGAGTAAATAAATTGCACCCTGCATGTGTTGTGCCAGCGGGGCTCCAGAATGGTTCTACAGGCTTTTGTAAATGGGAATTCGCCTCCTCAATCGCTCAGGGCAGTGCTGTCAAACAGTGTTGCCAGGCTTGCGCCTCATCCAGAGGTCTCGAATATTTCCCAAGCCACCCCACTTCAATTTGCTTTCACAAAATGATGTTTCCCATTTGGGGAGGGGGGAGAAAGCAGAAAAGCAAGCCCAGAAAGCCCACCGAGAGGCCATGGGAGGAGGGACAGGGAGGCAGCAGGTGAGTGGGAAGGGACGGGAAGCTGAGCACAAGGGCTTTCACAACACAGGAATCCAGGCTCTTCCCCCCGCGCTCCCCCCTCGCACCCTTGTTTGAATTTAGCATGCGTCCTCCTATGGCGTCGTAATTACTAAGATTACCGAATGAATCTTTTGCTTCTGTACACACCGGGCATTCAGCGGAGCTCTAATAGTTGTCATTAAGTTTTCAGGGAGGTGGGAGAAGATAGATTGAATGCATGCGCTCCAGCGCTGTGCAGAGCCCATTGATGGCTGCTGAGTAATGATTTTTTTCTAATTGGTGGAGAGCAGCGGCCCTAATGGATGGAGCCTCTCTGTGCATTTACACTGTCTCCTCAATCAATAACCCTCGCTGTGCCTGGCACAGAGGAGTTCCTGAAAGCCCCTTTGTAGTAATGGATTGCTGGAGGTTACACAAACCGCTGCCTCCCGCTGAGTCAGCCCTCTGTCAGGCACCTCGCGCTTCCCCGGGGCCCCGGCTTTCCAGACGGGACACCCGCAGCGGGGCCCTCGCCTCGGGTCTCTGCCCCGTCCTGCGGCCACTGGCACCCCGCGGCTCCCCGGCTGCCGGGGGATTTTGTTGCCTGCAGAGCCCACGCCAGCTCGGGGGAGCAGGAACAGCTGGGGAGCTCTTTATAGGCTTTGGCTGGGGAAGTTTGGCTTTTTAGAGGGGGCTTTGTGCGTTTTGTTCCCCCTCTCATCTTCTTAAAGAGAAATCCACAGGTCAGACGTAGAGTCTTTACTGAGGCCAAAATCACTGAGAAGTCAGGCCGTGCCGAGCAGGGCTCTTGACTTGGACAGGCTGTACAGAGCTTGAGCCCAGCTCAGGGAGGACAAGCTTCAGCCACCTATGAACCATGTCCCTGCACCACATACACACGGGCCGCTTGTGTCTTAGCCCTCAGCATCCTCCTGTGTTCTGCTTTCCTTTTGGAGGATGACACGCAAGCAACAGTTGCAAGATGGCACTTGAAATTCAGCCTTGCCCATGTGTTTCCAGGAGGCAGGCAGGTCTGACAGATGGGGGGAGACATGAGAAAAGGGGTGTTATAGAGTATCTTAAAAGGGATGCTTCAACAGTGTGCCAGTTCAGCCTTCCTCTTCCCCACACAACAGAGCCTTTTAATGGGGAAAAAGAAGAGGAGATTTCCATGGTTTGCTGAGATTACAGATGGCTGAGGCTTGGTTTCTTCACTGTTACTCGTTTGTGGGGAAATCATGTCCTCACAGCCCACTGCAGAGCATTTCCAAGTGCCAGCATCTTGCCACTGTTAACTCTAAGGCCCCCAGGAAAGGTGCCCATTGCTGGGACCTTTTAGAAGTGAACCTGCCCTAGCTGTGTGGTGCAGACCCCCATAACTCCGGGGTCCCAAGTGCCCCGTACTGTGTCTGCTCTTGTTGGCTTGCTAACGAGGTTTTTACATCTCGTTGTGTACCTGCGCTTTTCCCAGCTGCATAACCCCATGCAATGGGCCATAGTCCACCCCACTCTCTGGAAGGGACATTACTGTGGGAAGGGGAGGGAGGGCTTGGGATTGCCCTGCTGGCATGACCGGCTGCGATCAGTCCCTCCATGTATGCAGATGGTCCGGACCTCCTCCAGCATTGAGGCAATTGGCATTTTCTGTTGTCCTCTCCAATGCCTGGGGTCCTCAGGGCTTGTAATGAGCTCTGATCCTTCTCCCTGAGACTGAATGCAAGTTTAAGGTCTGCCCCAGCTTGCCATGGTTAAAAGCTGAAAACACTGAAGGGTAAGGCACAAGAGTTGATTTTGCTGGTGAGGGAACTGGTAGAGAGGATCTGGCTTCAAAACTTCACACTGAGACCCAGGTCTAGACCCTAGCAAGTGTCTGTTTGGGGCTGGGTGGCAGAAGGTATCTCAGTATGCAAACAGCACAATCTGCTGATTCCTCCAGGGCTAAGGGCTTAGCGAAGAGTGGGTCCCAACATCTCTGCATCATTCCCACTAGCCTGGGAGCATGGCTGGGGACAGGAGGGCAATCATTGACTCTGCAGTGACACGCATGTCCTTGCTTGGCATGTTACCACTGGAACGCATCCCCCAGGATGGACTTCAGCAGAGGCTATTTCTACATTGTCAGGCACACTCCTTAGTTTCAGCTGAAGAAGTGTCAAGTAAAAGGGTTGTAAAAGAAGAAATATTTTTTTCTTGGTTCATGCCACAGCGAGGGAAAGACTACTGAATTGTTTTAGGAGGTGGAAGTCTGATTGATCCCCATTGTCACTCCTGACACTCCATCCGATTGTGCTGAGTGATTTTGTCTCCTTTTCACAAGGGGAATCAATCATACACAAGCTGCTTTCTCACTGAGCAAGGAATGTCAGAGGGAGAGGGAAGCAGTTGGCCTTGATCCTGCCTTTTTCAGCAGCGTCTATCTCCAGGATGGGCAGAGGTCCAGGCAAGAGGAAAGCGCATTCTTTTAGGCTCTGTGTCCACCCGGATGTGCCATGGCCCATGAGTCCCACCCTCTGTGAGATCATCCCTCAGATCCTCCTGATGCCTGATGCCTGAGATCATCCCCGAGACCATTATGCCACAGGATGAACCAGCCCACTTTAGGGGCCTGGGGCTGCTCTTTGCCGGTGTCCATGTGCCTGGGGTGACAAGAGTGTGCACTGGGAGGACAGGGTGGCAGAAACCCCAGCCTGGTGGCAGAGGTATAGGAAGCATGCCAGAAGGCAGGAAGGGGATGTTAAGAAAGAAGAGGCCACGGATGCCCTTTTGTAGAACCAGGACAGAGGGTTTGGGAGGGGAACCAGAATGATAGTGAGGCAGATGAGCAGTAGATGGGGCATTCCCAAACAGAGACCCACAGCAGAGGATAGCATGCTTCCCTGCCACTGCAGCCTTGTGAATGTGGTAAGTTCCCCAGCCATCAGCAAGGAGGGACTGGCTGACCAGAGACGAGGGACGGGAACAGACCGAGGCAGGCTTACGGAAAATCTGGGTGGAAAGTTCAGAGGAAAAAGCAGGGCAAGATGACTTTTTTTATATCTTTTATGAAGATGTTTTAGAACCCTTTTGTGAGGAGCATTATCACTTAAGCCAAGAGGCAGGCCACTTCAGCAGTGTAATGTGTGCTGGAGAAGGGAGCTGTGCCTGGCAAGGGGAGACTGGAGCCACAGATGAGCCTGAAGCCAAACCAGGGAAGACCTGGAGATGCCGGGTACTGTAAGGGACTGCTGCAGGCTGCCCTGCTGCAGGATGGAAACGCAGAGGCCAAATCCCATGGGTCCCCCAGCACAGGCAGCAGCAGCTTGCCCGTGCGCAGGGAGACATGGGGCAACCACTCAGGATTGCTGCTAAACAGGGGTCCCTAAAGGGGAAGGCTATTAGGAAAATACCTAGATCAGTAAAAGCTCCTTTGCCTTCAGAGAGGAGGAGCCAAAGCAATGGCAAAGGACAGACATTCAGGAGCTGTCAGTCCTGACTTACCAGTCCAGGTGGTGGCAAAGGGAAAGGATCTGCCTCATTCACTCCCGCTGTCATAGCTGTGTTAAGTCATCAGTGTTGCAGGAGTTAAATATATAGGTTTTCAGAGCAGAAGCATGCTTTACCTATTGTACAGCCATTGTGTAGGTTAGAGCACATCTGGCCCCATGTCCCATCACAGCAACAGAGATCCTTGCAGTGGGACTTGCTGATAGTCTTGCAGCACGACTTTGGGAAAACAGAGCACAAGATCACGAGAACCTGAAGGCATCCAGCCATTCATTTATGCTACTGCTCCTTCACAATCCACTTACTAATGTGTGGCTTAGATACATCAAACTGGAACTACTTCCATAAACTGTACTTTCTACATAGTTTGTGGAACCAGAGAAAACCTGTGGACTCCATCCCAGAGCTCAGGTGAGGGGGATTATGATAGCTCAGGCAGAAGTGTTCACACCTCTCTTCTCCTGCCTCTGTTTTCCTGCAGTGCACCCTTTCAATGCAAGCAGCCTGCCTGCCTATCTGAGAGGCAAGTCAGCACTGTGAAGCAATGCAAGATGTCCTCTCTTGCTTGTGGCAGTAAACTTTTATTCTTTGCTTATTTGCAACCCTTTTTAATCTAGAGGAAATCGTCTCCACTTGGGAGGCATAGCTTGCTCTTTGCTTATAAAAAGCACAGCCTTCTCACCTGCATTTGTAATTTCTCCACTGCCCTGACAGCTCCTCAAGGTCTTCAGACCTGTCCTCTGCAGCTTCTTTTCCTTACTTGCCTCCATGCTTTAAGAAAACAGTGTCCGCTTTGGACTTTATTATCAGGTAAATCAAACAAACGAGGATCTTTCCAAACTGCTCCTCAAAACAAGCCCATATTCCCATGATTTTTAGAAAAGAGCTTACAATGAGTGATGTGAGGATACCTATTTCTATAATGAAAAAAAATTAATAAATAAATAAACAAAACACACCAAAACCAAACAGGAGCTGTCTGAAAGAAAATTGCCACAAAGGAAAGGAGTGGGGGCTCAGTTTCTCTGACAATCAGCGTGATACAGCTTGCATGAGAATTTGGTTCAGTGCGCTTCTTCAGCACACACCAGACTCCCAGGAGGGTGTTTCAGATCTCATTTCCTAACTTCCCTATTGGAACTGAGGCTTGCATTTACATGGCTTTTTCATTTTACACTGTCGTTCAGGGTCCCGATTGACTTCTTACAACCTTCCTGCCCTATGAGCGTCACCTCTTCCCCAGTCCCCTTACCACAGTCCAGAGAGATAAGGAAAAACTGAGGATGTGCCAATGACCACAGCCCCAGCAAACTTGAGTTAATTTCTGTCCCTCCTCAGCAGGAAGCACTCCCTTCTCAGAGGCATTACCCAGCCCATGGCTATTTACAGCAGTAAAGAGTTCAACATGTTTTCCCAAAGCAAGTTCTCATTATAGCTCAGGGTAAAGGCTCCCCAAGAAAAGCAGAAGCATCTCTTCCATACTTTCCATCTCTGGAAAAAACAGCTGAACTGACCCCTCTGATGGTCTCCAGAGTCTCCCAGAACATGGAGTGAGCCAGTCTTAAAAGCAGCCAAGGGATAAATATCCTGGGTGAGTTTGGGATGCGCTGCCTCAACATGTGCAGTAGCTTGCACTCTGCACAGTCCCACTTGCCAAAGAACAGCACCATCCAAGGCTCACATCTGGCTTGAGGGCCTAGGTCCTGGCATCTCACACTGCTTTCCCCTCATGGTACTTCAATTTGACACAAGAAAGTCTTTTATTCCAAGTGCCATTCAGTTCAATCTTGCTGCTTTCAGGCTTTTTTTCAGCTGATGTGGGAATACCACCTGTTTGGAGGAGGAGAGCCCTGTGTTTGACTCTTGGGGCAGAAGACCAAAGTAGTACTTAATAAATCATCACCTTTGCCAAAAGCAGCAACACCAAACCCTGTGAAATGGGCAATCACTGCAGCAGAGATAGCTTGAGCTGGTGTGCTGGCAGGGTGACAGCAGAGTGTCTCTTGGCTGCTGCTGAGCCGGGTTCAAGAGCTTGAACACGGCTTCGAGCTCTGGCAGTGAATCTCAGAGGCACCGCATGCCCGAGCATCCCAAGGGCAGTAAGCCCCCCTTGCATCAGTGTCTGCCACCCAGCCTATGAAGTGGTGTTGCATCAGCTCCAAGAGCAAGAGGGGAAAGAGTGAGCGAGAGAGAGAGATGTTCACTCAAACTGGCAGCTGCCTTTTGTTTCGCGATGGCAGCTGCCAGCAAGAGACAGGCAGGGCAAGGGAAAAACACACAAGAGCAACACACTAGATGCAAAGCATATTACACGCTAGATTTAAAATCAAATAGCATGCATGAGGGGTAAATATTCAGCATAATGCATGACGACTCAGCCCCTCCATTCTCCTTCCAGTTCCTAGGAGCTGTGGGACTGGATGTCCCCAGGCTGCACTGGCCATCTTAGAAGAAAAGACAGGGGCAACACTCTGATTTTATAAGTAAAGGAAGCAAGTGCCTAAGCATCAATTTTCTTCCCCCACTTGAGTCAGGTGAAAGGAAAAGGGTGGTCTGGGGATGATGCTGTACAGTGGGCCCGTTGTTTCTCTCTCACTTCTGACAGCTTGCTTGCTTCCTTTCCTCACAGGACTGTATTTCAGACAGTTTAGTGCTTTTGGCACAGCAACGGCTCTGGAGCCTGACCCTCCTGCCTCTGCAGAAGCAGTGCTGGCGGCAGTGCTGCGCATCCCTCTCCTCCTCCATCTCAGCCTCCCTGCCAGCCTGGCCCCAGCACAGCACCCCCAGCACTACCTCCTGCCCCAGGGGAAGCCCTTTGCCAGGGCACGATCTGCTTTGCAGTACCTGCTGTCACTTGGGCAATGCTGGACAAGGTCCGTACCTTCAATGCTGAACATCCCTGGCGCCTCACTTCCCTATCTGCCCTGGTGCTGTTCATCAGAGAGGCATGCCAGCAAGGGTGGGCACACATTTCCAACCCAGTTCCCAAGTGGAGGGTTTGACAGCATAGTAAACCTGGCTCTGAGCTCCCTTGCACCGCAGCAAAAACATTTTGGCCACGTGGCGCTCACTCTGCTGGTTTTAATTTATTTTAATGGTTCTGACAGGCCAACTTCGTACCAGCAGCTTCTTCTGCCAGATCAGATATTGTTTACCCGTCCCACTTTAACTTTATGCCATGTTCAATATCTTCTTTCCGCACTGAGCTCACTTGATGCCAGATCAGGTATCGCCTGTCCTCCCTCAGCCAGCACAGAGCATAAAGCTGGCATATGTTCCCCACTGTGCGCTCTGGCTAATTCGGCAGAAACACAAGCACATGCTCACACCTGATCCGGACCATATTCCTCCTGCTGAGCGGTCTGGTGGCGCAGGGATCTGGCATTCGCTGCCAGGAGCACCAGGCACTCCATGAAAGCAAGCCTCCCGCTGCCCCCAGCCCTGGCCAGAGCAGCAGGAGTACCTGGCACTTGTAAAGATGATGCTGGGACACTGGCAAGCCATGCAGGAGCCGTGAAAATTACCGTGTGTCAATGCAGGGGCAGGAAGAGGAGAGGAAAAGTTGTGCTTTTCATACTTCGGGTTAAGAGACCAGTAAGGTAAGCTAAGTTTTACCTGAGGCTGAATTCAATCTGCAAGCTCCCTTTATTTTATTTATTTACAAGAATTAAAATAAAATAAAACCAGGTTATTGTGTTTTTCCTGCTGCCTCTGCCTGCCAGAATGAACTCAAGTAACACAAGCCACACTGAAAAAAACCACCTTTCCTTTATTTACTTGTTCTGATCAGGGAGCGTAAACATACCTGAAGCAGGTCTGAGCTCCTTTTTATGCAAGGAAATATTTCAGAGGAATCCAAGGAACCAGGACTCTTTTGCATGTGAGTTAGAGAAAGAAACATACTGTCTGAAAGCAAAGTGACTCTGAATGCGGCCATGGAGATAAAATGGGGTTTTCAGCTCCTGCATGCAAGAGCAGCATTTCTCAAAGACAGCTTTTTTCTATTTCATCTTCTTTCTGTTTATTTTAAGCGAAGCCCTTTTTTATCTCCTTTTTTTAGGTTTTAATCTTTGTATAGAGCATACCATGACCCTGACAGAGGAAAACCAGCAAAGTCCTACCTCCTCCATGAATACGTTTAGAAACACCAACTGATCAAAGTTAACACCGTGTGAGGAGCAACTGAGTTACTCCTATCGCCACACGTTCCTCGGTTTGACAGACTGCATCATTTGGTGTGTTGATGTGTCAGGATTTCATACACTATGAATATTCACCGCGCATATTAAATTAACCAGGTGAGAAAACACAGGTTTGTTTTGCATGTTAACTCTGTGTTAACGCTGCCCCTAAGTGGTTAAGTTGGTTTATTGCAAGTTAATTAGCCCTCATTTCAGGCAGTTATTTATTTATTTGTGGAAGGCTGTCGTGGTTTTTTTCTCTTCCGGCTTCGTAACTAGGCCTTGCCTCTCTTTCTAGCTTGTGTTCTCATCCTACTCTGTGTGGGTTTCACATAACCGCAACATTTACAGTCAGCTCAGCTTGGAAAGCTCACATACAGGAAAACATGGATGCCTACTACATGTTTATTACTCAATCCAAGTGTGGCTGTGATCCTGTTAGCAGGCTTCTCTCCCTCAGCTTGTTTTAATTAGCATTTCAAGGGATGCTTGGTACCGCAAGCCGGTGAAGTTTGAAGTCACGATGCACTGCTTTTTTTCCTCCTGAATCGATGTGTCACTTCACAATCATTTCATCGCCCAAGCAAGCCTTTTCCCAGGTGCCTTGGTATTTACCCTTGTGCTCCCATCCTTCTGCATGGATGCATGCAATGAGCCGAGATCACACCTTCTCCTCTCAGGGCAGCTGGTTGCTGTTGGAGGTGTGGAGAGGCCAAGCAGAGCAGCTCAACCTTGCTGTGGGGTCTCGAGCTTCCCTTCTTCTCAGTGTGTGCCCCAGGGGCAGGTGAGGAAGGAGGGCAGCCACACACAGCCTGCTGGCTCTGAAGGGCCTCAGGCTGATGGAGGGCACTCGATGAAACCTCTAACCAAGTACCTGTAGAGTTTACTGACACTCTGGGCTCCGAGGTGCCTTTTAAAATCATCCACCATAGACCTCCTTGTTTTAGTAGCTTCCAGGCTGCACCTGGGGAGCCTGGAACTGCTCCCCAGTTCGGTTTTCAGTGTCTAAACTGCCTCCCAGAGTGCATGAAGTAGGTGACCATCGTGACCCCTTCAAAGTCCAAACTTCTTTTGCTCCTCTTTTTATTAGAGAGTCCCTCCGGTCAAAGCAGGTTTTAATTTCTGAAGCGCTGCAGCTCCCTGTGGGATGGTGTGTAGCAGTGCACCTTGGTGCTGATCCTTGTCTTCCTCAGGGGACTAGGTTCTAAAGAGGCAGGGTTAAGCCAGCAGCAGGCAGAGTGCTTGCACACTGGGCTTGCACCTCCAGAGACCTGGATTCAAATTCGCAGTCAAGTCTCTAGCTGAGGAAAGCAAACCTGGTCAATACTGCAGTAGCAGATGCCTGCGCGCCTGCACTGCACCAGGCAGCATAGCTATCCATCCCTGCTCAGGCTGTGTCAGCAGCACGGGGAGACGAAGGTGAGGTAGAGCAGGGGCAGTTCCTCAGGACACCTGGATATATTGGCAGAATCTCTCTTGATTATCAGCCTCTTCTTTCCACAAGCTTTAAAATTCAAATCTAAGACACCTTAAAAACTGCATCTTCAGGAAGGTCTCCAGACTTCAGCACAGAGCACAGGCTGCTTTTCGTTCATGCCACCGCTGCCCTTCACCTGGAATAAGCAACATTTGTCTCCTGTCCCCTTCGCTTGTGACGGTGCAGACCGGAGTCCGGGGAGGCGTCTCGCTGCTGCCTTGAGCTCCGTGCAGCCACACGCCACCTCCTTGCAGTGCACCCCGGCGCCGGGGCTCTGAGGGAGGCGTCTGGCCTTGCAAAGCAGGGGCTGGGGAGCGCGATGGGGGTGAGCAGGCACCCGTCCTTGTCCTTTCCCCAATGCCCTGCTCAGCAGTGGAGGAGGGCTGCCTACATCCTGGCCTTGCGCAGCATGGTTGGACACGGAGTTAAGGAGTCCAGACACAGGGAAGCAAAAGGAGCCACAACGGTGTGAGAGGAGCTTGCTCATATGAAAGGGGCTTTGGGAGAATATCAGCAGTGGCACACTTAGAGGGTCCCTGCTTCTCTGCTTCTGAAAAATCTGGTGCTGCATCTCTTCAGTGCTGTGCTTTTAATCAGGGCTGAGAAAGTCTGTGTAAAACCTCAGGGACTACCTTAAATACCCCTAGCCAAGCCTTCTTAAAACTCCTATTAAAATACAAACAACGCAGTCAAGACAGCAGGCTGGAGGTCTGCCCAGTGCCCAAATAAATCAAGATATTCCAGAGATCCTGTTTGCAAGCACCCATTAAAGTCTGACAACTGGCTAATACCAAAGACAGCATGGATCTGAAAAATAGAAACAACGTGCAGGAAGGCAAAGCAGCCCGGGTTTATTTCTCGCCCTTTCTAAGCAGGGCTCCACTGCTTAATGCTGTCCTCTTCCCAGGGGCTGTAGAAAAGGGTTGGCGGTGGCAAGATGACCCTCTCAGGGCAGCCGGGCCACAGGGGCTGGGGCTGCACAGCCATGGGCCCCTGCACCCCCAGCCCCACAGCCAGAATCAGCCACCCACCAGCTGCACAAGGGACCTCCCAACCCAGGACTGGGAGTCAAAGCTCAGTGCCAACGTGAAAAACAACCATTTATCTGCATTTGCTGCCTCGATGATGTCTGCAGGCACTTTCTGTGCTCTTCATCTGTTTTCTCAAATAAATTAATAAATAAAAGACAGAGAGGCTGGAAGAAAGGACAGAGAAAATGAGCAGATTTTGATCTAGTAAGCAATTTAAATCTGTGCTGGCAAGCTGCATTCGTTCATTCATTAATTCAGTCGTGTGCTCAGAAAACCCCAGCAGGACTCCCTTCCAGCGCAAGAACTTCCGACTGTGAAATAAACCCCGCGTAACCAGATTAACTATGAGGTATGTATCAGCCAGGTCTTAGGCATTAATTCAAGCATACTTTGCCTGTGCTGTACATCGCCAGAGCCTGGTTTCTGGATCAGGTGTTGCTCACTGTCAGGCATAAACTCTCTGAAGTTTCCTGCCTTCCACCTCCCCCTGTATTGCTGTTCCTTGCTCAATAAATAAAAAAAAAAATATTATTATATGTGCTGTCAGGTAGTCTTGATTCAGCTGTTAATAGCAACGTTATCAATACCTTGTCTTTCAGTCTCACATAATTCAAAAGGGGCTGAATGGTTTTGTTCTGGCATTACGAAAATTAATCACTTCTGGGTTTAGCCCAAGCATAGAAAATCTCACCTTAAAACTTCAACATTCGTAAATTCAGAACACATTCAGCATACAGAAACTGATGGGCAAGATAGAAATCTCTGCATAAGCTTAGTGCAGTCTTCCACCTAACAAGTCTGCGCTATACTGAATCACCAGATAATTACTGTCTGTGTGAGTGACTTCAATTATAGTATTATTATGTTATCATTTGATAAATGAAGCAGGACAGCGGACCATTTGCATCAGGTGCTGTACAAACATTCAGATGTACTCAGACAAGATCCCGAGGACTATCCATAAAGTCAATGGGACATGAATGGGAATCTTCAGGCAAGGATCCCTGTCCATGAGCAGGTTGATCTAATACTGTCATAGCAAATGCTGTGGTCTGGCTTGCCAGTGAACTCCTATTTTCTCTATGTGCTCCCCCGAACATAGAGCATAGAGACTGAACATAGAGAGATAAAGTCAATGTTAAGCCTGTGCAGACTTGTTTTAAAAGTGGGCAGTAAAAGGGCTTCGGTTGTTTGGGATTTTGTGGTTTTTTTGGAAAGATCAAAATCTTCAGCTGTTCTGGCTTTCCAACATTTTTTATTATTATAGCCATCTGAAGTATGGTTTATGACACAGTTAAATTTCACATGTAGCCTTTACTGCAATTTCAATACTTTATTTCAATTTCAATTCTTTATTTGCTATGGCAAATCTAATACACAATAATGGTAAAACTTCAGTCATGAAGTGAGCTGGGATCATCCACTTGGTACCAAGTTGTCCCTTCTCTCCTCACAGACACAGATGCTAAAACAAAACTCAGTCACTGAGTTCTCTGCTATGCGGAGAAGTTAGGGATGCCAGGACCTTTGGAATGCCTGCTCTGCAGATGAAAGTCTTGTCTTCTCATTTTTATTAGTCTGGTACCCTTCAGAGATACTAGGTCAATATTATTTTTTTCAGCAAGTGCCTTTGCACACAGCATGTATGTGTTCCTGCTATCACTCTGAAGTACGGCGAGGTCGCTTACTACCTGGCCCAACTAATTCCCGAGCTTTCACTGGACTGGAATTTGGAAACATGATGTATTTTTCCTGTGCGGCCTGCAAATCCCACTTTTTAAATTGGATCTTTCCACACAAAATCCTCACTAAGTCATTGTTTTTCTGATGACATTCGGCCATTCAAAAGCCACATCATAGACAGCAGGGATGAAAACATGCAAAAATCACTTTTTTCTTTTCTCTCATCTGTCCCAGCCAGAGAAGAAGGTTCACACACAATTTATGTTCTTCAGAGTCCTCCAGTGCTATTTATGAGGTTTTAGTCCAAATAATATCTGTGAATACGTTTAGCTTGTTAGCAATGAAAATGCTTAGCTGACACTGATTTTGAAGCTACACATTGCTGAATAAAAGCTGGTGCTTTTGCTCCTGAGCCGTCGGATGAAATGCAAGAGCATGCTCAGACACTGGCTGAGATGAGAGTCTCCAAGGTGCATGTGTTAACATTGCAGTGAGAAAAGCAGCCTCATCCCACAGACTTTAAAGAATATATGTGGCTTTTTGGTTCTTAGACAACTCTGGGCACCATCTTTTCTTGTACTAATATAATCTACTTTCTGTTTTCATGAGACTTCAAGGGACAGTGAAATTGCTTCAAACCAATTTCATCATGTGAAAAAGTGATTAACAGTGTTTCCAGGAGAGGAACATTCTAGGTATTCATCTTGGATTCTGCAGTCACTAACAAACCACAGGCACTTTTCCCTCTGACAACAGTCTTTAGCATTGTATATATTCTGTAATTGTAACTTTAATTTATAAATCTTTGTAAATTCCATGGGCAAGGGACACATAGTGACTTTTTGTTCTGGGATATATACTCACTTGGTAGGTAAAAGACAAAGGACCTTCTAGCATCAGAAATACTTCCCCTCTGCCTGCACTGAAGTCAAGTCATATTTGAAGATTTTTTTCTTAAGCTTGATAGAATAAGTTTCTTCAGCTTCCCCTTTCGAGCAGGTTTGACAGATTGCAAATTGTTCTCCCAGACATTTTTAAACCATTTCTGCTTTCACAACAGCCTTTGCAAAGCAGACCGAGGGGAGAAGGAACTAAACCCTTCGTTGTCTACCTTATCTCCTCCCATGAGCACTGCCCAGCGTGGCACAGGAGCTCCCATTTGCATGATTCTCAAGAGCCTCATACAACTCCCTGCACCAATGGTGCTTATCTTGGGAGTGGACATTTGCTCTCATTCACAGCAGAATAACTCTTATGGTACTAGTGGTTAGTTACAAAACCTTTTTTGAAGTCATAGCCCATGTGTCTCTCTCAGAGCTTCTGCTTTCAAACACACAATCTCCTTATGCTAGAAATATGACTAAATGCTTTCTTTCTCCCCTTGCTGTTTCAGATCTACCCAGGCTCTGTAGGCTCACTTCATCAAGGGATCCAGATGCTCTGTAGACCTTGCTGATATCTCTATTCACTGTGACAGCTGCAAACTGTGTCATGGTGATTTTCTTCCCAGACACACAAGTCAAAGTTCACAGACTTCTGTAGTCAGATTGGTGCAAAGAAGAGCAGAACATGGCTTTGTCCTTCTAGGCAGGTGAAAACAGCAAGGCTTCTTGATTCCTTTGCTGCAAGGCTCTAAGACTTCTGCTGCTGCAAGGGTAATGTGTTTCATGCAGTCCAAATCCAGCGCTTCAGCTCTGTAGCCACATGGATTTCAATCCTCAGATGCAAACACAGCAATGAAGGTCCAGGTTGCAACTTTCTTTATGACTCTTCTTCAGAATAGAGCTTAAAATGTGGGGACCAATTCAATGTAGTTTTCGTTATTCAGGCTGATTTCTTGAGTTCTCTGCCGACAGCGGAGACCTTGAGTGTAAAGGCTAAGATTTCTGGCAGAGCATGATGCAAAACCAAACTCTCATTTCAGCTCATATCTGAGGACCAGATTGACTCAAATCTGTGTCTCAACACCACTAACATATCCCACACGGACAGCAGCCCTCAACCACACACCCAGCCTCAATAAAGACTCTGTGTGTCATTTCCTTGAAGGGTAGATGGGGACAAAGTGTATGCGGTGCATCTGCACAGTACCAGGTTTACTGTGATGGTGCAATGGCAGGAAATGCCACAGAGACATTGGTGTATTTCAAAATACATTCTAAGCCACAGAAGGGACAGGTTTTTTTAATTTCTGCATCAGAACAAAGGAAAATGGGTATTTCAGTTGCTTATACAAACTGAAACCACAAAAGTATGCACCAGAACTGTTAGCCTAAGTTTATAGTTTACCATGCTTTATCTATAAGGCATTACAACATTTCAAGTTCTGAAGAACTCCAGAGAATCCAGATAGACCTCATTTCTTGATGTATGGGTTTGCTTGTGAAAACATCATTTTGGAGACTAGAGAGATAGCCAGACATGTCCTGCATCCTAGGCTAATTGTACGAGACTATTATTTATTCCATTCAGTAGGTGTGCATCTGGTAGTGATGATTGCAAAGCCTATAAGAAGGCTGATACTTCCTAGCAAGTGACATTTTTATGGTTAATAGAAACTGTCATAGTAACCACTTGGAGGGGGATATGTACAGGCTTGATTTTCAACTTAACAGTAAATCACTTCAGATTAGAATTAGATATCATGACAAAATCCTTCATCCTGTAAATTTCCAGAATGCAAGTAGCAGTGGCTCTGGGAGAAACTGTGATAAAACTAGAAGAAAAGTTTCTCATTTGGTTTTGACATCTGGTGTGCCAGAAGATCGTGTCTTTTCTGTAAACAATACCACACTAAAATGTGCCTGCTCTTTCATTTCTTGCTATTGTATTAATAATAGAAAGTAGTCCTTCTCATAGGTCACGACTCCTAGGGCAAGAGGTAGTTCAAAGGTGGAAGAGAAAGACAGGCATCATGCCAGAGACATCATGTGCAGCATCAGACTTACAGGGCTGTGAGAGTCTGCATCATCCCAAGTCTCTGCAAATACAAATGAGTCATGAGCACCTAGTGGGGCTCATACCATCAGCCTGTTGAAAGCAGGACACAAAGCCTGATGCCATAGGTGAGGTGAAGGTGTCAGGGTGTCTCTACCTAGTGAGGTGAAGGTGTCAGGGTGTCTCTACCTAAACATTCTTATTACTGGTTTGGTTTGGGGCAGCTGTAGACTTCTGTAGTGTTCATGCCACTGATCTCCTGCCACATGCCCTGGCAACCTCAAAGTAGTTTTGTGGTGACTAATAGTCAAAGGGCATAGGTAAAGCAAAGTCTGTGTGTAGAGACAGTATCTTTCGTTAGACAAACTGATTATAGATGAGAAAATGAGACAAGTTTCTGGTCACAGGAGTCCTTCTTCGGGATTCTAAAAGCCACTTTTTGAAGTGCTTCCAAAGAAAACACAATCATTACAACTGATCAATATTCTCCTGAACATTAGAGCTCAGGTTTGCTTTTCTGGCAAGGGATTGAATCAGAGTCGGTTTTGCACCATCCACCCTTCAAAAGAGCCCATTGCTCCCCAGCAACCACTGGGTCACTCCCAGAGCCCTGGAGCAGTTGTGTCTCTGAACCATTCCTCCCCATGTTACGCAGGTACGCCTGGCCTGCCTGACATTGCCCTGCTGCCTGGCTGGCTGTAAAGTCTTATTCCATTTGGGCTTCCCCTTGCATGACATGAAGATAAGGCCTTCTTTCTGCCCGGCTTTGCCTTTTCATGGAGCTGGAAAAGCTCCATAGAGCCATGGGTCAGCTCCTCAGGAGACTGCTCAGTGTGGGACAGAGGGACCACCATCTTCAGTCCGTGCTTCTGCAATAGTAGTAATAACATTCCTGCATCCAAGAACTTCTCCAGGGAAACCCAAATTCTCCACAGTCAGGAGAAAGCCCCGTGAGAAAATAGGGTATGAAACCAATGGAAGATAGAAACCTAGGCGTGAAAATGTTTGGGATGGAGCATAGCCATGGAGCCAGATTATATTCCAACTTGCAAGGGTCCCAGTACCCTCCTCCCACGGCAGAGGGATGTTCACCGGCTGCTCTCTTTCAGCTGGGCTCTGCTTCCAGCAGGGAGAACAAATAACCATTTCAACAGAAGTGACACTGTACTGTACAACATCTCTCTGCAACCCTCGCCAAAGCACCAGTCACACGCTATTTACCACAAGCTGGAGAATTCACTAAATCTGGCCTATTTTGAGTCAAACGGGGGCACTTCCAGCCCTCATGAGGACAGCCCTGCCAGCTGCCCTCCCTCTTGGACAATAGGGTGAGGAAGGGGACATCCATCTCCGGTACCCAGGCTGCGTGCGCGCAAGGAGACAGGTGGCTGGTGGGGAACCACAATGGAAAGGCAATTGCACGGCACCTCTCATGGAGTACAGCCGCGTGTAAAAGGCTGCAAGCAGCCTGAGCCAATTAATTTCCATATTCCCTTTCAGTCAGATGTGGAAACGAAGCGTGTTGCATTCAGCACAGGACACACAGTTCAGGGGGAATCAAAAAAGAAGGGGGGGGAGTGGGAAATGATTCAGCAATCAGCAAATTCAGAGGAGGGGCAGCAGGAATGGGTCTGGAGAGATGAATCAGCATTGGCTTCAGGTGATGGAGGAAAGGAGGCATTTCTGCTCCGCTGATTTGTGCAGCCTGATTGAAGTCAGCCTGGGCACTGGCATTGCATCGGAACAGAAACTGCCTGATAGGCTGTGAATGCTATGAGGGGAAAAATCCAGCAGTCATGCAGGCAATGTCTTTATTAAGTACATTTTGTGACCTCCTAGCTGATTGGACATTTTTTTACCGACTTATAGTAGATTTATAGTAGATGCTATAGATGGGAGGGGGAAGGGGCTGTTGTGTGGGGGTTTTTATGCATATGGTGACAGTGTGTGGGGTAGTGAATTTTAAGCAAGACTGCATGAAATTCAATCACTTAATCTTAAATTACAAGCCACTGGCTGCCAAAGCAATTTTTGAGATGGAAATTCTTCTGATTCACAGATTCCTTTGCCTCTTTTAAGGAACAAATGAGTAAACAAACGATGAAAATGTTATTTGGTTTTTCAGAATTTGCTAACAGGGAAAGATTAAAATTTTTTTCTGGGGCGTTTGGCAGGGCCTCCTTTCCCCACTGTAGCAGGTAGCTAGGAGAATATGATTCAGGATTGAATAGGTATCATTTTCAACATTTCTCTATTGTATAGCCAAGAGCTGAGACTGTTGTTTAAAATGTCGCAGGGATGTTAATTAAGGTATACCCAAGATTACAAAACCTATTCCATTTGCCTTGAAAACCCTAGAGGAAGCAATGGGCCAAAAATATCTCTAGAAGATATATATCCAAGGGTTTGGTGATATTGTGAGAATCCTTAGTCAGCCAGGTAAAACCTCTCGGGATTACCCAAGGATTCCTCACACAAGTAATTGTTGCAGACTCAAACTGTTCTGTGCTCACTCTCTGGCAATCAAGTTGTTGTAGGAAGAGCACTCTTCAAAGGAGATAAATAGCAAGGCATGAATGCTTGAGCGGGTGCTAAGAGGAATTAGACCTTCTGAAAACCCAGCCCTAAGTCTCATGCCAGCATAAGGCATGCAAAATGAGTAGATGGGTTTGGAGATACTGTCTCTCTGACTCTGGGTCCGGCCTCACTGCAGTACAAATTGTGAGCCTATGGTTGTAGTTTCATACATGTGCAAATGACAGGTAATTCAGACCTGAATCCTGCCTGCAACCCTCCCTCCTGCCACACACAGCAGCTCTCTGAGGGAACGGCAGGGCTCATCGTCGTGCAGAGCAAGAGGATTGGTTGGGAAGTGTTGCTCTTGCAGTGCCACCTCTTTTGTGGTGTTCCCTGTGCCTCGCTCTGGCAGGATGAGTTTGGGAGAGGAAGAACAAGCCTGAAGTGATGGTGCTGACCACAGGTGGGGTTTCAGGTCTCAGACCCTGGAGGCCTGGCCTCAACCCCAGCCTTACAGCACCGGCAGTCAAGGCGGTGTAGGGCCAGCTGCCAGACTACGAGCAAGATTACAGGGATATAGACACCGAAACAGGGAAAAGACACCAGCTCTTTTCTGGGATTTGTGCCCCTGGGAGTAGCACACTTTCCTGCTTCACTTCATGGGGCTGCAATGAGGCCCCAATGCACCAATATCTGTGGGACGCTCAGGTGCTACCAGGACTGCATAAGTGCCGCTGGACCAGGCAACCCTTCACATCAGCATTTGCAGAGGAGAAGAGAAAAGGTAATAACCATCAGCGCACTCATTCCCTCACATTAAGTCCCAGCTGCTACCCAGTTTCTGACTTTCTTCATTGAAAGAAAGAAAACCAACAACAACAGTGTTCTGAGGAATAAACATCATGAACCGAGTCATTACAGGAGATTTTTGTTCATTTGTTTATTTTCTAAATACATCAGACCTGCCTGAGACAGTCGTACATGGTCATTGTAGTGTAAAATTATTCTCCCAAAGAAATAATTACCAAGCAGGTAATCTGCTCTTAATAAATAGTATGTACATGATCGCTCACTTTCCTAAATTTTATTCAGCGTAGAAAAAAGGCTGCAGAACAAATGTGGCTTTCCCATTTCCTCCTCCCCTTTACTTTGTGAATCAGGACATCCATGCATTATTGAGGCCTGCTCAAAATGGAGCCGCCTTTAAAGCAGACTCTCTGTATTGAGGATTACATGTGGATTATCGCTGAGAGATCATTCAGAATCGGAGTTAAGCATTTACCAAGAAATCATTTGTAATTCCAGTTGCCCCTTATTTTGGCTAATAGCAGCTGTGAGGACATTTGGATCAGCGCTGTGTACCTGTCAGCCATGCCAAAATTCCCCATACAGTCCCCGATTCCGTGCTGCACGATTACCAAGGGAAGCTCAGCGCTGTGCCTTCTCTCTTTTATAAATCCTCTTAACGCCGCGGCTGCTGGATCCCTCACACACCATTGAGTCAGCACCTCCCGTCAGTCACCCGGAGCGGGGCTGTGCCTTCAGGTGAACTGATTCAGCAGGGCTGGGGACCACCGTGCCGGCAGCCTCCTCGGGAAGGAGGATCCGCACATGGGTGAATAGGGATGCTCATGCAGGAACAACAATGCAGAGGAGCAAGGGAGGAGGGAAAAAGCCGAAGGCAATAGAAAGGCTGCCCAGCATCGATTGGTCCCTAACCATGCTGCTCCCAAGAGGGGTTTGCTGTACCCCCAGGGCACATGTCCTCCCTACAAGCAACAGAAGTGCATCCGCTCCACATCTTCTCCTAGCTCTGGGTGAAGGGAACAGGCTTCCTAAATGGCGCAGGGGGGCCCGGCTCACCCACCCACACCGGGATCCCCTCACCGTGAGCAGGCCACACGCCAAGCCTACTCTTTGAGAAAATACAACCTTTCCCAGCCACAAAAGAAGGATCGCTAAAAACCTCAAGCCACTGCATCTCCCACCACAGCAGCGGTTGCTTTTTTTAAACAAATCCCTGCCTGACTGAGAGAAGGAAAACAACACACAAAAAAAGAACCGTTCCTTGGGTTTTATCCATTTTGCATGCACATAAAAGATGAACTTCCCTTTGGAAACAAAACGCACAGAGTTGCGGTTTGAAAGGGGCCTCAATTTGGCTTCGACCGGGTGCAACTAATTGCAGTTGCGAGCTCCGGCAGGTGCGAGCAGGCAGCTGAGGAGCCCTCCCCCCGGCGCGGCCGGCTCCCGGCGCAGGGCATGTCCCAGCCTCGACAGAGATGCAGCCGGGAGACATGGGTCTCTCATACTTCATTTCTGAGGGGGGCTATGCTCGACATGGGCAGGGTGGAGAAGGTGCTGGAAGGTTCTAGAAGGCTTCAGAAGGCTGGCGGGGCCACCGTGGTCCAGGGCAACACTGTGTCTTGCCTGGGAGAGCCTCCCCCCCCCAGTCTCTCTGTCCCCCAGCTGTGGTTGCATGATGCCCAGGTCCTGCCATGGGGTCAACACTGCCACCATGTAGGGAGGGAGAACTGTTGTAACAGGAAAACCACAAACACCTCCGGTCTTCTGTTGATTTCACAGCCAGGGAGGCACTGTCTGTACCCTGTCTTATGTGCTGGCCTGCCCCTCTGTCTCTCCTGAGCTCAGCTGAGGGGCCAGTGTAGCCTCCCAGCAGCCACCAAGTGGGAGCTGGGGCACAGCATGGGTCCCACCAGGGTCTTCACTGATGCTGGACTGTTTGTTTTCTTAGATCGAATGCCCACATGAATCTGACCACAGATTGTGGCAGTTCCGCTGTCTGTAACTGGCAGACCAGGAACCACGCATTGGTTTCCTGCTGCTCCACAAGACAACTTCGCTCCAGACAGGGACTGCTTCTTCCTCTGCTGGTTTTTAGGGTACTTCTTGTCCTGGCCAAAGTCAGTACGGCCACAGCAAGAGGAACACAAAGGGCGCTTTATCAGAATCTTTCCTGAAAGCTCATTTTGTCTGCAGTGCTTTTAGCAGGGCAGACAATTACATTTACCATCTTAATTCTTACATTCTTTTTATATCTTTTAAGAAGTAACTGAATCACCAAGATAATGCACGGGCTTTCACGAAGGGGATCTATGATCCTATCGCCCACAGCCTTCTCCTCCCACTCTTACCCATTTGTCCCCTTACTTAGCAGCCTGGGGCACAAAATGAAGAGCATGAGCCAGTTTGGGCAGGCACTGCAGCTTTTCTGCATGGTGTCTGGGTACTCTGAGGGCCAGTGAATCATAGGGATGCAGACTGCAAAGGTAGAGCAAGCCGGCTTGATTACCTATAACATGTGCGATGAAGGACATCTATGAATTCATTACTGAATGAACTAGAGCACATGTTTGGCAGGAGAGGGGGGAAATCTAATCCTGATTTCAAGTTGTTGGTGATAGTCACCACAGTCCTTGGTAATTAGTTCCACTGGTTAATTACCCTCACTGTTAAACATCTGCACCTTATTTGTAGTCAAAATTTGTCTGGCTTCCAACTTCCAGTTGGATCATATTATGGTTGCATCAGCTAGATTGAAAAGCCTTCTATTATCACATTTCTGTTCCCCATGTCAGAACTTAGAGACTATGATCAAGTCATTCTCTCAACTTTGTCTTCGTTAAGCTAAACAGATGGAGTGTCTTCTCCAGTCTGTCACTTCAAGCCACATTTTCCAGTAGTCATTTTGTTCCGTGGCCTTTCTTGGATTCATCCCTACCCCATCCACAACCTCCTTGAACTGTTAGACACACTTATCTTTTTCAAAGTCAATCCTCTATAGATATGGAGTTCCCTGCAGTCCTAGGACTGTAGCCTGTATTTTGTTTCTGGATGTATGTCCTAGTGTTTGACTACATAAAAAGAGACATTTTTGGGTTTATACCCATCTCATTAAGCAATACAGATGATGACTGCTTTAGTGATCTGTCTCACCCTTCAGCTGGTGTTCCCACTGTTAAGGTGTTTTCCTCATACACAATGGGACTGGACATTCCACCTTCCCTTCCCTCTGACGAACTTTCCCACTCCAGCACTTTGGAAGGACTGAGGTGGGGGATAGGAACTGGTGCGAGGATGGGACAGTCTAGCACTCAGCTTTTGCCTCTGCTGAAAACAGAGGCCCAGTCTTTGCCACTGCAGTCCACAGTGCTAACTCATTTATTTTAATGGTAAAAGAAGTTAGCCTTAGGGATCGGTAGGTTCTGACTTCACCACTGTCTATGGCAGAGACATCCTGCCTAGCTTTGAAGAAAGCGGATATCAAAAGCATCACAAAGCCAAGCCAGATCTCATGATGCTGTTTCTGAGCGGATTAGCCCATACAGAGGTGGATGCTATTTCTTCTTAATCAGTGCTCGCTGAGGAATCAACATCTCCCACGGATTTCCAGACAGCGGTAAGCATGCTGCTTATGGCACATAAACTGCTTCAAGGAGGGACACAAAAAGAAGTCCAGACTGTTGTTTTTTCCCTAAGGGACATATGGAGCAGCTTTTCTTGTTCCTGCTCAGAGCTGGGACTGCGTCTCCACAGCACAGGCAGCTTCTGTTTGCATAAGCACTCACAGGACACAAGAGGCACGCACAGCTCCAGCCAAAGCACAGAAAAATGGGGCAATGCAGGTGGCCCATGGGCATCCTGTGCCCGTTTCCTGGCCCAGGGAATGTGACTGCAGGGTGATTTCCCCGTGATTCCCAGAGGCAATTCACTGAATCCCAGGCCTGCATCACCAATAAAACTGCACACAGAGGATCAAGGTTTCCACCTGATAGGCAGCCAGTGGAAAGCTGGAAGTTAATGCAGTACCAGCTCTTCGTCTTTTCCTTTTGATACTAAGTTGCCCCAAAACTAGCTAAAGCTTTGCTTGCCCACTACAGTGGCTTCTGTAGGTGTCATGTGGATGTAGAGAAGTGGTGGACAGAAGTGTTACTGTGGCAGTTGCCCCCAACAGATTTGCCCACCCTGTGCAAATGTCTGAGGATACTGCCACTTTCTGATCATCTTGCTCCTGAGTTGGGGAAACTGCCATGTTGTAACTGGGGGTGACCTGTGTTTTGGGTATTGCCCGTAGAGCCTAAATTGTGCAGAGCAAAGCCTTGGGGCTATTTAAACTAATGGGAATTTTACCAGTGACTTCAATAGGTCTATGATTTCACCATGACATCTGTCATGCATTAGCTACATCAGTGTTGATGTAACAGGCTGAAAACCAAGACCTGGCCTATGCCAGTTTAGAGTCAGTGGAAAAGGGGTAATACCGGTATTTGGGGGGCAGTCAGACCCAGATACAGTACTTTAATTTTTGGTATAACTGCAACCAGGATTGGGGGTTGTGGAGCTTTTATCATCCCAGTAAAAATGATCCTCCTCTCATCAAAATAGTTATACCAGTGCAAAATCATTTGGAAGTCATGTCACGTGTCACTGTGATTGGGATGTACTGCCTAATTCACAAGTGCAACCCTAACATTCACTTCACCAATGCTTACAGAGCCCTCTGAACAAAGCAAAAGTACTGTATTGTTTCACTACCACATGGATCAGAACATTATTTTTATACCATGAATTATTATTTTCAGACCATAAAATCATGTTAAAAAAAACTAATGTAAATAATTCATCACAGAGACCTAAGTAAAATAACCACACACAAAAATCTAGACCAGTCTCAGCACAATTCATAAATACCCAAAATATCTGGACTTAGCAGAAGAAATCTGGTAAAACATTTCAGTTTTGAAATAGGGAAAAAGAAAAAACAAAAAAATAAAAAAACAACAAAAGTCCTGGCTTGAAAATAGCTTCTCCTTTCTGCGATTTTTTTTCTTACAGTCCAAACAACAGAGTGAAAAAGAACCCAATCCAATTCCCATAGGTCTCATTAATGAACCGGCAAAGGGAATGTGTTGGAATAGCTGAGGGCTCTCGCTCCATTTAAAACGTGTAACAAACCCAGAAATTACTTATCTTCACTGTTTTGAGGATATACTAAGTTTGTGTTCAGAACTGTGCAGCTGGAGATCTCTGGCACAGACAATATGCTAAATCTTCTGGGCATCCCACTGCACCCCTTGCCAAGCTGTTGATGCAAAGACAGAGCCAGGTCCTGCCTGCACGCAGAAAGTGGGGGACCTCCTCTACAATTAGCCCCACTCCCTCCAGCAAGCCCACTCATAGCCAGGCCATGTTTGAAGGCTGGTACCCACTGCCCAAGGGGCTGAACTTCCCAGCTGGGAAGTTAATTGTGCATCCTCACCCCTGGGCTTGCTTTTCTGAAGCATAGTGAGGAGGGCTCCACATCCCTGTTTAGTTTAGATGTGGGGCCAAGAACTGAAGGATGTGATGCCCTGGTTGCTCTCCCCCAGTGACTGGCAGGAGGTGCTGGGCCTGAGGCACGCCTTGGTTTTCCCCTTGCTGTGGAGGGAGTGGGAAGCAGTTGCTGGATGCGGCAGTGTTGCTCAGTGCTTTGGGAACTGCAGTAATTTATTCACAGGTGTGTGAATTCAAGATAAAGTTAATCCACCTGAACGTGAGCCTCACCTTTCCTTGCAGTGCTGTGAAAAGGTGCAGCCTAAGCTACAGCCTAGCTCTCCAAGATATTTCATTTTTCTGTCCACACCAATTTAGCTCTTACATCCTATGCAACACCAACATGGCTGATCCAAAATGAGTTATCTGGGTTGGGGATCCTGGCTCAGCACAGTACAAATAGAGGACCAGATGCAAACCTTTACTTTGGGTTCCTGCCATCTCAAATATACATGATGGAGTCAATTTTGTTCCAAAGAAAATGAAAATTGTCTGGTTTTTTTTCCTACCATGTCCTTCGCATAGTCTGCATTTGTTTACTGAGATGGGGGTTACTCAGGCTTTTCTAGGTCTTATTTAGGAAGACAGAATTGCTAGGTCCCTCCTGCTTCATCAAATCCAGTCCCCTGCTCTGGTAGGCAATCACGTCTTATAATGCCATTCATAAACTGATAAAGTGCTATCTAAAAGCTGGTTGGGTTTACTGGGGTCTTCTTTGTTCCCGCTGCTCGGGCTGAAAAGGTGCTCCAGAACCTCCTATTTCAGTCACGCTTTTTTGCTCAGCACGATGGCAACTCCAAATAAGGGAAGGCAGTCCAAAAGGAATAAATAATATTGTGTGGGGAAGAAAAGCAACTAACCTACACATTATCATTAAACAACAGGACGTGACAGGCAGTGTAATGTTTCTGGTTTTGTTGTGAGTCAGGAAGATGAAGGTCATGTGATATCAGCTCTCTCTGCAGCACAATAAACCTTATTAACATTATAAGATAAAAATAAATATTCAACAATTAAGGGGAAAAAGGGTCACACGTTTGCATCTGCTGGGGATTATTGACAGCAATCTGACATTACCGTCAGCTAAACCCGCTGCTCTATTTTGTCCAGAGTTTCTAAAGCCATTATATAATGATCAGTCTAATAAAGTCTAGATTAGAGGCATTTCTCTTGTGTACAAAGAGATTGGCTTTTGGATTGTCTTGTGGAAAAGCAACATCATTCTTAGGGAGGGAGAGAAAGGGTTAGTTGTCTCTAACAGCGATCCTGATGAAAAATGTAAACTGTCTGAGGCCATTTTAGACCTCCGGCAATATTTCATTCTACCAGGTTTATGTCTGAATTAGCAGAGTTCTCTAACCACTTAGTCTGTTAAAATGCAGTTGTTTTTAGTCCCCTTGCTAGAAAAGCATGTGCCAACCTAAATTTGGATTGTATTTATTACCATTTGCAATCACCTGGTGTCAGAGGCCACGTGAATCCTGTGAGTTTATCTGATTTGAGTCTGGAGCATCCAAATGTACCTTTCAACTTGTTTCTTCATGCTGTGCATGTCTAGAGTGTTTTGCAGTAATACCATAAGCCCCTACAAGTGCACAGAGTGATAGGAAGGAGCAGAGTAAGATACTGTCCCTTGGGTACCACATAGCTTGGAGGAAGGTGCTGAATTTGAATTATCCTATATCCACTGACCCAGCATCAGAATGCAAGCTTCCTTTCTTCTTTTTCCCCTTAAAAAGGATGAGGAGGGAGTGTGGGGTTAGGGGAGGAATGTTAGTTAACTCAAAGATGATATCAAGCCAGGTAGCGCCGAGGTATGACTTCTCTCATACACCATTTTATGGCACACATGAAGCTTAGCAACACAGCACTGGCATCTACCAGCTACCACCTGCCACAGACCTTCTGCTGCTCCAAGGTCTGGGACCACAGACTGAGGGATGAAGGACCTCAAGCCAGCTCCGAGCGTGCTGTTTGAGGACCATGGTGGGTGGGTGGCCCAGTACCTGGGCTGCAAGTGCTTTGTGATGTCCTCAAAGGCAGGAGCTTCTAGCAGACGCGGGGCCCTGCGCTGATGCAGCTGCATCGCTTCCTCAAACTGAGCCGGCCCAGCACGATGCTTTGCATTTCACTATTGTTCATTCTTAGCTAATTAAAATCTCCTAAAAACTTCAGTCAGCTGCAACACCCATCCTATTTCTGCTGATTTCAACCCTGGAGGACTGTCTACACTGGCCTGCAAAATCACGTTAACACCGTTCAAAAATTTTGCCTATAAACACTTTTTTTGCCTGAGAAGCAGTAACAGTTTTGCTTGGCTACCAGAGGTAGGGCTCAACTGTTCTTTAATACTGGTTTGCATAAGGCAGTTTTACAAACCATGTTAAAGAGCAGCTCATACCAATTTGTGTTATCACCTTTGTCAAAGAGATTGTGGTTAGCTCCAGATCATTCTAGAGATGATGTTTTTCCTCTTGTCAGCTCAAGCTAGGCCTGAGATTTGCACCACAGATTTTGGGTGAAAAGCTAATACTGGAAAACTTCAGTCCTGAAAGCAGCTTCCTCAGCTGCATAAGGTGCCTGTCCGCAACAAGCTGGCCCTTGCAAGGGGTGTGGAAAGCCAGTTTGGCTGGCAAAGGCTTCCACATAGAAACATATCCTGCTCCATTCCAGGCACGGGGTGAAACACAGTTCCTGTCCCATTTTCTCCAAACGTTCTGTCTACACTCATGTCATAGTTTAACCTCAACCAGCAACTCAGCCCCATGCAGCCACTCGCTCACTCTCCCCTGGTGTGACGGGGGACAGAATCGGAAGGGTAAAAGTGAGAAAACTCATGGGTTGAGATAAAGACTCTTTAATAGGTAAAGCAAAAGTTCCACATGCAAACAAAGCAAAAGAAGGAATTTGTTCACTACTTCCTATGGGCAAGTTGGTGTTTGGGACTATCTCCAGGAAAGCAGGGCTCCATCGTGCATACTGGAGACTTGAGACAAATGCCATCACTCCAAATGTCCCCCCCTTTCCTTCCTCTTCCCCCAGCTTTCTATGCTGAGCATCACCCCATATGGTATGGGGTATCACTGGGGTCAGTTGGGGTCAGCTGTGCCGGCTGTGTCCCCTCCCAGCTTCCTCTGCACCCCGAGCCTGCTCCCTGGTGGGGTGTTGTGAGGAGCAGAAAAGGCCTTGGCTCTGTGTAAGCACTGCTCAGCAATAACAAAAACATCCCTGTGTTATCAATGCCATTTCCAGCAAAAACCCAAAACATGGCTTCATACCAGCTACCATGAAGAAAATTAACTCTATCACAGCAAAAACCAGCATAACTTGGGACATTTTGCAGACAATGTTCCTGACCACAAGTGGCACAGTCACAGCCCCAGGAATGATATGAGCCCTACTGCAACATCCAAGATGCTCAGACGCTCTCCCGGTGGCAACTGTCTGCACCCAGGACCACTTACCATCAAAGGCCAGATGGGGTTGGGTGACTTTGATCAGCCATGGTTGTGAGCACCTGGTGCTGTTTTAAGATGTTTGCCAACCAGATGAGAACACAGGCAGGCCAGTGTGTTCCAGCATTTAGAACAGCCCCTGCTGCTTCTCCACCTTACAGCTTCTGCTTTTGCTAAGATGAATGTTACTTGGAAGGCAGAGAATAGAATAAAAGCAAATTTTGTAACGTTCTGCAGAGTAGCCAAAGTTCAAATAAGCTTTGTCCTATCTACATTAGCAATGAAGTGGCTAACTGGCCACCCTTGTGTGAGCCATTTCTGCAGCTCTGCCCACCAAGGCCTCACTATTACTGCTTTTAAGAGCTGTGGCACTGGTTTCCAGGAGTAACTCACCACAACAGGGGCACAACAAGAAAGATGTCCAGGTAGGAGCACAAATCCTGCCCAAATTTAAGTGCAAAATGTATGTCTGTAGGCTTCTGTATCATATGGAATTTGAGAGACAGACATGTGGAAACACATGGACCTTAGTTTGGGTCATTAGCGATTGCTGGATATGCCTTTTAAACCCTAGCAGAATATGATGTGGCATGAAATACCTGATTACATACCCTGTTTCATTTTACTTTCTGTCTCCTATACAAATGTACACATGTAGTGTAAGGTTCAGAGTTTGCTGCAGTGCAGAATTCATGAGGACTCCATGACAATAGTCTAACACACTGTGGATGAGAGCCTGGAGTCCTGAGGCTGAGCACTGCTCTCTCCGCATGGCAGCACAGAGACCTAAAAGACTGAGCTGGGATCCAACTGTGCTGCTGTCATGTGCTGTATGGGTGACTTTTTGATTGCTTTTGATTCCATCCCTTATGGAAGGAGACAACATTTGTTTTATTTTCCTTGGAGGAAGGGTACATATTTGCCTTGATATTTCAAAAGAATTAGTTCTCCTTCGTGTCACAATTAGCTTTTAGCCCATTTAGACTTTTCTACAGTTCTTTTAAATCCAGGAACAGATAGAGGCTGAGCTTGTGTCTGGGGACTGGACATGCCCAGGGATTTTTCCACATAGCCCTGGCAGGTTTCCTCTCTCCTTTGCCTGACACAATGCAGCCCCTGTGCAAGGTACCAGCAACCAGCAATTAGCACTGCAGTCCCAAAGGACTTCAAAGCGAGGAGTGGTGTACTTAAATGGTGTACTTACAGGCAAAAGTTGGCTTTTCTTTTTCTTTATGCAAAATTCATTCAGGACTTAAGCATTCAAGCATGTCCTGTATGCCAGAGAGGTCTCCTAGTCAGTGGAAAAGACATCTTCCTCTCCTATCTTTCTGATACTTGCTCTCAACCTGAGCTGCCCTGCTTTAGATGGAAGCATTCTTTTAATTTTAGATCAATGATGTTTTGCTGTTAGCCAGGTACCTTGAAATCGCTCTTACATCAGGTGAAAGTAGAATGCAAATGTTAAGTATTTATTTACAAATCCCAAAACAGACCACATAGTTTAAAAAGATGCATGCATAGAAATGCTGAAGTCTTTCTGTAGCCATTCTGGTTGGTCCAGAGAGATTCAAAGCTTCCCATCAAAATACATTCACTTCTTTTCCTCCAAAAGCTTTATTACCTTTAAATGTTTCAAAAGGCAGTCTTGCTGCTCTTCTAGTGAAAACAAGCACTCTCACTCAGAGATGCAAATGTCAATGCACTAGACCAATGTGTTGCAACCTGTTCTCAACTTGACTAAATCAGCTATTCCTTCACTCGATGAGGGTTAAATCCTTTCCCCCTCCATTCCCCTCACAGAAACAAAATGATGCAGTGTGACTCATCTTCACTGCAAGTGTGTCTGTCTGTTAAATGGTGTACTTTATTTCACGCCAAACCATAGCCAACACGCTTACAAGCATCTGCTAGGGACAAACATGGGTAGTTCATTAATCACTGTTGATTGAGACCAGACACTGCAGTCATTGACTAGTGTATGGTGACAAAGGGATGCAGGAGTTCCACCCTGAAATCTTCTGTTTTCAGAACTACAGGAACAGTCTTATATCCTACTTGCTCCAGGCTCAGACTCCTGGGTTTCTGCCCACTTCCCACTCCCTGCCAGCAAGAAAAGAGTGAGCAAGTGATTAGTGCATGGGAGAGCTGCACTGAGAGACTGTTGTCCACTTGCATGGTCGGTGCTTGGCTACCAGAAAGGTAGCCAAAGCATATAGGAAGGAAAAACAGGATAGTAATAAATACTGAAGGGGATGGTGCTTATTCCTCAGGCTGCCTTTGAGCTGCCTCTTCTAGCTAAGACTGCATCTCCTTGGTTTGTGGGGATCTGTGAGCTCTGAACACCACTGCAACTCAGTTACTTGTGGGACTTTCTGTCCTTGGGAGAAGCAGATACTCCCAAGCCCTGTCTTAGAGGGCTGATTGATTAACTTATTTTCATGCAAAGGGAAAACACTTGATATTAAACAAAGTGCTCTCAAATGTGATGTTTAGGAGGGAGCCTGGCAGAAGAAGGGCTGGAAAAAAGTTACTTGGTCACCTTCACAAGGTGACTAAGTCGCCTCCACACGTTTTTAACTGGCCAACCTCTGTCCTTTACAGACTCACCCTACACCCTTTCTATAGACCTGTGTTAGGCATGAAAGTACTCCAGCCGCTAATCTCCTCCCCAGCATCCCGAAGGACTTTCGCCAAATTTTATTCCTTTTAGTGAAGACACATATCCTAATCTGACCATCCACGAAGGCCTCTTCTTTCGTTCCACCTACAACTGCCAGTCACAAGCATAATAGAGATACCTTGCCAGATCTTCTCACAATATATTCAGTCATTCAAGAAGTGCATCTTTTTTTGAAAAGCCCCTCTCGAGTCCAATGGAAGAATCAGCAGCTATCTGCGTCCCTGGAACAGGCAAGGGTGCTTGCCAGGACAAGGCTGTCTAGCCAACATACATAAAATTGCAAGAGACTCTCCAAAACCTCTCATCAGAGACAAATTAATTTGCTGTATTCTTCTCCAAGGTCATTTTTAAATTGCCTGCTGGAGGGAGACCGCGCTCCAAGTTACTCTCATCTCCTGTCTGAACCAAAGCTTTGTGTTTTTCTTTAGCAGTCCCTCACCGATTGCTCTCCCTGTAGAAATTATTCTCCTTCATTCGAGGCTGCCATGCTCAGCTTTCTCCAGCCTGAGACAACTAGGCTTTTGGGGCCTGAGTAGAACCCCTGTGGAATCGGGAGGGCTGAATGCAGGTGCAGGAGTTCCTCTCTTGTGCAGCACAGCTCAGGCTTAGCATTCCCATCTTTTCCCTAGTCAGACAGACGAAACAAGGACCATTCATGAGCCACCCCTTACAATTCTGCAATGAGGGGAAGGTCAGGGTTACTTTCTTGTTTTGGATGAAATTCACATCTCCTCTGAGCTTTGCCTATATAAAAGCTGTTTTGAAAGACAACTGCATGATTTGGAATGATGAGGTGGCATCAGACAGCACATTCATATACTGCTGAATGATTTTTCAATGGAAGATACACCTTCATCAGGACTATCAGCCCCATGGCACAATCCAAGTAACTCAGTCTGTTGTCCTGAATCTCTTCACTCTTACACTCCTCCAACTGTGTTCCAGGAACAGTTCTCCCTTGTTTGTACCAGGAAGAGAAAGGCACACAGACTTACTGTTTTCAAAAAGAAAGGAACAGCATTTCTAGCAAAACGTAGCACAACATGATCTTCATCCCGCAGGGACAACTTTAAGGGAGCCCTCCTATGTGCTTGTGGTGCTTTTCACACCACAGCTTCTCTCTTCACCTAGGGCCATGAGGGAATGATGTTCTTAAGAGCTAAATACTATGTTTCCAGGTGCTACCTCTGGCTATCTGGCCTCTCTGTAAAGGAAGGACAGTGTGTTAGCAACTGAGTAAGAGGAAGGGAGCTAGTTTAGCAAGCCACAGTCAATTTTCCCTTCTTCTGGTGTAGTACAAAGTGGAGTTTGATCCAGTCTGTGCACTAAGTTCTATGCCCATGACCTCTTTGCTTTTCCTTTATGCTTGTCACATTTAGCTAGATATCAATGGATAGGCCAGAAGTGAGCAATTCCCCTGTGCATGCGCTTCAGGAATAGTCTAATCCCTGCTCTAGCCAGTAAAACATCCGAAAACAGGGAAAAAAAAAAAACCCCAACTCTTAGCATGAGAAAAAAGCTGAGACAAAATTCCCCATCTAGTGCTTACACCCACTGCTCCTTAGACAGGAAACCTCTTAAAAGACCTCTGCCTACTCTGGCTCTTTGAGGCTCTGTAGATGTACATGTATGCGTGTGAAGCAGAGATAGAGGCATGTCAAAGTGTTGCTTTCTCTCTGCTGATGGTTGCGAACAGACACGACACTTAGAGCATGAGATAGCATCATGCTCGATTTACATCAAAGCTACTGCTACCTCTTCTTCACAAAGGAAAAACAGCCAGAATCCATTTCAGTTACTTAATTCTTGGCTGTAGGTACAGTGGAAAGCAGCATTCAAACCAAGGATAATTGTGTCCAGAGAACACCTATAGAGTGATCTGCAAGTACTTACTCTCCAATATAACACTCCATTTTATGATCTCCTGTTACCCACAAGGCTGTCTGTTCTATTGGTGGTAGCAGGTGTATTCACAGCCTTCTGCACCTTCCTTCTACATTTTGATTATGTTACTGCACTATTCCTAAACTTCCCTGAGATGCTCGAGCACTAGCAAAGACCTAGTTTCATCCAGGGGAAGAAGACAGTGAACATCTCACCTCTGCTTATGTTACAGCAGTGATGCTACTTCACCAATACTAAGCCTCAAGTAGAGGAAGGATGCAGGGCCACTGCACTATACATGTTTCCCCTCACAAGTGATGTCTTCTAAGTTCATACTAAGTTAACCTGTACATCCCTGTGCTTTTACAGTTATTGTAACATTGACACTAATTTTTCTAGCCCATAAAGGGAGAGTACAACTTTCTCCTTTTAAAAAAAAAAAAAACAGGTTTTCTTGGTTCATTTCCATAAGGCCCAATGCATTATGCATTATCTCATTCAAAGGTAAATAGTGGATACACACATGGATGAAAGATTAAATCCTGAAAATTCTAAACAATTGGCAGGAGGCATAACCATGGCAAATTGATTCTGTTCTCCCTCTGCAAAAAAGAAAGGAAAGAATATTTGTGCATTTTTTACATTACATGTAAGAATTGAAGACATTTGGGGATTTGTTTCTTTGATTCTTTTTAATTTTTTAATGAAAGTACGTAGTGATTACTAGAAAGTTCCTTGAGTTCAAAAGATCATTTTAAAACAAAACCTCTGGCAACCTTGCTCGCTGCTCACCTACAGTATTATGGGCTGAAGTACCTGAATAACAACGCCTGCATCTATTACAGCAATGACGTGCAGAGGCAAACAGAGCCACACAGAGCTCCACACAGAAAAGAAAAAATCCTTAAAGAAAATTGTATTGCCCCAAAGAAAAAAGGTTAATTTAAATATGTGGGTGATCTTGGTTGATTGGTTGGGTTTATGTCAACCCTGACCCTACAGTAACCCCAGTCTTGATGATCAAAGGCATTATGCCACAGGCTCCAGGGCTGAGTTTGTAATCTATCAGACTTCACCATATCTGTGTATTGCGCCTCAGACAGCTGTAGTTTGCCATCCAAGGGCGTCAGCAAGCAGTCTTGCTATCCTTACTGGCCTTTATTTGGATTCAAAGTGGTTTAAGGTGTTGAATCACAGCTTGATCACAGAAGTCTTTGTTTTCTGTCCTATGTCCCAGCCTGGCAGCAGGAAAACCAGTGACAGCACTAACTACAGAGAAGGTACAGGGTTCTGAACATACCAGCTATTACTACTGCTGTACCTGCACAGATTTGGTGCCAAGCTGACCAAGCACACAGTTTCAGCAAGTCTCTGCTCCTTCTCTACCCAGAATGTTTAGTGTACCCAGTGCACAGAACTGTAAGAAGACACGATAAAGAAAGCCTCGCTGCTACAGCCGCGTTGGCCAGTATCGTAGCAATTCTATTTTATGGCCACTGGGGCCAGACAAGCGTCTCTTTTCTGTCCCTGTTCGTTCCTTACTATACCTGATAGTGAATGAGCACGCATGTGTGTACAGATGTATCCATGAGCTCATGTTGGCTGGAAAGGAGTGAGGAAGGTGCCTGTCAGAACAAACATGCAGCCTCCATGCTAGCCTTTACATCCATTACCCTTTTCTAAAGACTACCCTGCTTCCCCACAGGCAGATGCGTGCTTTTGCACAGTGGCCTGGCCATCTGCAGTCTCTGCATATCACTCGATGAAGTCCTTCCCTTCCCTAAAATAAAGGAGCTATGAAGCAGTGTGGCATTTGGAACAAGTTCTAGGTAATGGGTCAGAAGAGCTTATGTTCATATGGTCATATTAGACGAGCTTGCTATGTAGACTAAGACTAATAAAAACTGTCCCATTCTCCCCTCCACTTCCAGCCACGCGTTTTCTTTGCTCTTCATACTGGCAGTACCATCTGGGTAGCCTAGCAGAAAGGTGGAACAGGGGACTCATCTGACTGAAACCAAATATTTTTTACTGAGATGTAACCCATTTCCAGACAACCATTGATGCTTATTCTCCCCCACGGTCTCCTGTGCTGTCCCATCTCCATAGCCTGGCACCTGTGCTCTTTTCTTCTGTGTATCACACCTTAGTGACACCACCGATGCATTTCACAACCAGCCATGGCTCTGTACATCTCCAAACAGTGCATACACTATTTCAGTGGTGTTATCCTGGAAGGAATACTCAGGCCCTGTCCGGACAAGGGAGGCAGACACGCTCACATCACTATAATGACACTGCTAATAAAACATTAAGTCTACTGAGGATGGATTCATGGTCTAACTGTACCCCAAGGCCTTTAGAAGTGCTTGAAGAGGATGTGTAGTTCCTCTATCCCTATTTAACAACACAGAAGACTGGCCAGTTGCATGACCGGATGCTGCAGGATTTGAGCAACATCTCTATTGCTTCATCCCACCTCTGTAAAGCAGACAACAAACACAAACCCACAACCTCAGTTTTCCCCCTTGCCAAAGTTACCAATCCATCCTCCGCAGCTCTGAGCTCCAAGCAGGAAGGAATGTGTCCACACACAGGAAGTGTAGGGTGGAGCAACAGCCACCAGCTGACACTGCTTGCCATCACAGGCATACTTGCTCACGACAAGGCTCAGGATGCTGTCTGTTCCTTGAACGTTTCCTTGTTTACTTATTCCCAGGCCCATCCTCAGCCCCACATATATGCACACACATGCACATATGCACACACAAACACACACAGTGACCTACTCTCCTCTCAAGAGAAGACTGGAAAGACAGACTGCCAGGGCAACAACCCCCAAATGTTTGACATTTAGTTTTATTTCTACAGGTGGGCTTTCTATAGCAGCAGAGCATCTCACTATACAGATTTTGACTTCTGTCGGTTCTTCCTCTCCGTGTCGGACATGGCCATCAGTACACAATTCCGAGTTCACTAAAGGTCGGAGAAGTAAAGAACCCTTTTTCCTCTGCTTCCTTTTTCAATCTTACAGTTGAATCTTACAAGTTGAATCTTACAGTTGAATCTTACAAGTTTCAATCTTACAGTTACAAGGCCTCATGCAGCCCCTCTTTGAACTCTCACAAACACTGAGTGTAAACCTTCTTAGGCCTTTAGTACCTAATTAGAGCAGGGACATTAGTCATATCTCAGCAAATAGAGTGGATCTGTTCCTCACAGGTTTTTCTGTGCACCACTGCAGTTGTGTCAGGACCCAAAGCAGTCCCACCAGTGTTCGGGTTTCATCTGCTATTCCTAGAGGATTTCATTACTCCCTCAAATTGTTTTTTTCCTACCAAGATTTCACATTGCCAGATAAGTTCCATCATTGCCTGCAAGCAATAGAGGCTCCCTGTCCCCCAGCTATTGGATATAAAATGGCAGAGCAGTGGGGTCTGTCTGGTTGTTTTATTGTCACTATGGTCAGGAGAATTTATTTTTAGTCAGTATTCTTCTCATTGAAAAATGCTTTTTCCATTGTCCTGAAATGATTGTCGAATTCAGTGTGGACTTACCAAATTGCTTTCCTGGAAAAAATGTCAGGATTATATTCACAAAGCTGAGAGGAAGACAGCCACTTTTTATTCACTCATAAAGGATGTGGGAGTCCTGGGTTTAATTTCCTCCTCTGCCTGGGGGAACTTGAACCAGCATCACTTATCTCTCAGGAGAATACCATAAGGTTGTGCTGTGCTGCATACTAAGGTGGGTTGTTCTTACTCCCCGCCACTGATCTGTGTCCTGGTCTGTGCAGGTCTTTCTAGACCCTTAGCTGAAACCCTCACATGGAAATTATTCACCTGGCTTCTCCAATCTGTGCTAATGAGTATTAGACTATTAAGGAACATGAAAGTGCTGTCGACAGAGTGCGTCCATCAGGATCCCCCTGCTCTCACGGCTGTGGCACTCTCCTGGGAAATCAGAAAGGCAGATACAGCAGCAAAAGAGGGCACTGCACATCCTGCACAAGCACTACGTCAGCCAGACTCATACACTAAAGCTCATAAGGCAAAAAAGTACAGCTAAGTCTCCTAAAGAAAATTACTTGTACAGTCAGCACAAGTTAAAGACAGGAAGACCAAACTAGTTCAAACAGAAAGCCTTTCTGATATCACCCAAAAGCCGTGCTGAGCTCAGGGCTGATATACAACATGAATACCAAAATCAATGGACCAAAACTGGTGTGCTCACTGGTGGCTGCTGGCATAAGACAGGCTGATGGAAAGTAGAAATCTTGACAGTTGTCACTGCCAACTTGGAGACCTAGGTTAACACTGTGACACTGTCAGCACTTAGCTACCTGATCTGATCAGACCTTCTGGCCAGCTTCTGGCCAGGAGACATGCAGATGTCATTGCTAGCTCCACCAACTTCAACTCGGACCTGGAAACCCACTTGGAAGGTGACATTTGGGATCCTAATACCACCCCTTTCTTAGTTGCTTTGTCATTTCCTCACATGCTTCTCTTGTTCTCTCTCCCTTACCTTCTGTTTAATCAAACTAGCCTAGACAGGAGGGATACAGGCTGTGCAATACAGCTGTGAACTGCAGCCAGGGAGACACCTAAAAGCAACATCTGAAAGAAGCAGACAGTGGTACAAATTTCCTAGATCTCAGAGGGGCTAAGACCATGTATTGTGCTTGTCTTTTTCTAGCAGAGAGGCTGCAAGTAAAAGTCAGCACCAGAAAAGGAAGTCATATTTTTTGTCTTTGCTGTCCTTTTCTCTCCCCTTGCACATACATGTGTCTTCAAATGATCAGAGCTGAGTCAAGAAATGAGTAGTAACAACAGATCCAGTCTGTCTTGTTGAGTGTCTCTCTTTCCCCAAAAACAGCTACCGCTGCTATGAACTTAAATAAAGTGAGGGAAGCATTGCTATAAAAACTGTCAATAGCTAAAGGAAGAGGAATAATGGATGCTTTTAAAAAAGAAAGCCTTACTTAATACTTTATTTTTCAAGTGCTTAAACTGGTTTTCCTCCTTTTTGTGTATCTTTAATTAAAGGTTAAAAGACTTCTACCGGTGATTGTTTGCCATGGTAACCAAGTAGACCGAGGTCTCTGAATTCAGAACCCAAAACCTTTTTAAGTCTTTAATGTTGCACAGTGTCGGGGTCACGTTAGCATTTTTGACTCGCTGAGCCTACTCCTTCCCCTGAAATGAAGATGGCTGTGCTCTAACAGCCAGGCCACTAGACTAGAGAGGGACAGCCCTCTCACCTCCACACTCCCCCTTTGAATCTAACCTTTTCCTCTCACTTCTCCTTTGGATGCTTGAATGTTTCATTTTGAATTAAATGCAGTTTTCATTATGAAACAAAGCTATTTCTTTGCAGTTTGTCAGTGAGAGAAACAAAACCTAACCAAACTCCTGTGTTCCTACTGAAGCGATGTTTTCTTCTTTTCCTGCTGAAACAACCCGTACTTATTCATACCTTGCTGCTATTTTTAAGAGTGAGGCCCAGCTGTCTGCTATTCAGAGGCACCACTAAGACTTCAGCAGCAGGATACACGTCATAGTATTTTCTAGTTAGTTAAGAGAAATGACTGGCAAAGTCATTTTTGCAATGCGTGCTGTTTGTATCAATGCCTGTGTGTGTCTTTATTACATTAGTCACCCCAGCTACTAGAATGACTTGCAATTAAGATTGCAGTAGCACCTGAAATGTCACATTGCTTGTCTCCATTCTGAAAGGGGCACTGTCTAACCAGATAAGGCAAAGACAGACATATGAGGGCATGACCAGACTTATCCTTATAACCACGTTGGAATGGCTAAAAATGCTACCACACCTAGTAGAGAAATATCTTTTAGCTGAGGCAGAGCCACTGGCCATGTGCAAGCTCTCAGTCTGTTGCACTGCAAAGTAAGATGAGATTCAGACAGGGAGGAAACTAGCCCATTTCACTTTGCATTTTCAATAGACCAGAAGTACATGTCCATACAGTTCTCCTTCCTGTGAGACAGCCATCTCCAGCCACAGTGGCACACATTTCTTAAATTACTGTAGCATTACACAGAGCATCACCTGAACGTAGGCTGACTTTGAATGAGATGCAAGCAAATCAATTAGCATAGGAGTACCCACATGGCTGATGTGTTGCATCAGTTTTGTAACCTCAGCCTCTGTAGATAGAGGTTGGTGTGAGTTGACACTTACCTCACGTGAAACGCAGAGCCAGGACCTGCCCCTCCAGCAGGATGTGTCTGGGTGGCCCCTGCTTCAGGACCCTGGAATTCCATGCTGTCCTTGGAGCAGGTCTTTATGGATCACAGCCCAAAGCACCACTGCCCCCCCTCTCTTTGCCTCTGCTGTGCATCCTCCATTGCATTTTCACCAGGGGAACACTCTTTATTTCCAGGGCCCTTTCTTTCATGCTGTGTAGATGAACAATTCAATTTGTTACTGTAAGCAGATAAATCAATCAAATTAGGAAAGAACAATAGCACCAATAACTGAATGTTGGGATGGATATAGAGTATAGGCAAGCCATCCAACTTTCCCCTCATGCTCTTTTAAATTAACTAACATAGGTGGTCGAACCGTGTCACTAAAACCCAGTCACATGTGCTTTTTCATAAGACTCACTCACTTAAATCAGCAGCTTAAAACAAAATTAAAACCAAGTTTCTCCAGCAGAAAAGGCAGTGAGCTTATGTTTGCTCCCATCCTTCCTTCTTCAAAGTTCTTCTGTTTCATAAATTACTCTCACCACGAATGTTTTCTTAGTAAATGTAGGGAAAAGAACAAGATTATCTGCTTTTATTATCAGTGGACATACTAATTTGGACAGATGATCATCTGCCAGATGCTGGAAGAGCTTCTTTCTGTGGAGCCATGTTGAACTACCCAAGCCAAAGGTTTGGACATTTTATTAAAGAAGTACTTGCGGTGACTTATGTGCTAGTTCAGGCTGCTGTGTTAGTTTTGGATGAGGCGCAAACCTCTTTTAAATGTTTTTTCCAAAAAGAAAACCTGTTTTGTCAGTTCCCTGAAGGCTGCTCTGCACAGATCTATGGCCAGCTTCTTTCTTTCTTTATTTTTCCTTTTATAGAATTCTCTAATTGCTGTCTTTCCTAATCCTTTTAATTTGTATGGTTGTATGTCATAGCATAAAGTTTTCTGTGACTGCAGAAGTCCTTACTGAATGTCAGCGGTACTCCATGAAAACACCTGACTAAGTAGTAACCATCTAACCCTTGGGAGTTATTGACTGCTGCCTCCAAGGGCGTAATTAACAAGCGGCAGAACTTGCCATGTGGGTCATGTTCTACAAGATCCCACAGTATCGGTATTGATTATGATTTGATTAGATTAGGTTGATGGTAAATGCTTATTTAAGTTATGAGATTTTCAGGCAAATAGGGAATATCCTGTCATGAGGATGATGTGCACCACCAAGCACATTTTGAACCCAAAGGCACTTTAAAATGACAGTTGTCATCACCATATATGCAACACCTTGAGGCATGTACATATGCAAGAGACCGAGCAGCCCAGAGAAAAGCCAGATTCCTGTATTTAACAGCTTACAAGCTAAAAGCACAAATGAATTCAACACACTAAGAGGTAATTTTACATTAAAAAGAACAGCTTATGGAAACCTCTGTTCTGTGCATGCCTGCCAGCTAATGGCACATATATAGAAGATAGCAGCAAATACAGCTGGGCTGGCACACCATGTGTTATTACCTTGACACTGATTCTAAGGAGACTTCTATGAACTCGTACAGAGGAGAATGTTATTTTTCAGTCCCTCAAAACATGCAGGTGGGGGTTTTTTAGATCCTGAAAATTCCATGCATGTCAGAAAATTCCTGGTTTGTCCAACAGAGATAGAAGAAATCAAGATGATTTTGCTGCCCAAGCCAGGGTGCCTGTTACCATTTAGATGTGCTAGAGCATCCAAGACACCTGCACACAGCTGCAGACATGACAGAGGACCTAACAGCAACCATGCCTTTGCAAAGCCACAGCTGAAGGGAATCCTGAAGTATCTCATATATCTCTTGTTGCCTAAGGTTAGTCAGCTGAATCTCACCCATTTTTTATTTTCATGTGTGGCTTGAATTTTCTAATGTCTTCTGACCCTTTTTTTCCTCCTCCTCTGTCTTACTTCCTTAGTAACAAAGTGGGGAAAATCTAGCAGGAGGAGAGATAAAGAAGAAAATGGGGGAGAAGGGGGAGGGGAGAAAGCGGGAACAACCAAACTAACAAGAAGGAACATTTCCTACTTTTAAAAGGTCCAAACAAAAGGAATCAGAACTGTTAAAATCTTTACAACAAAACATTTTCCTTGGTTTAAAGTGACTTTGCAGTTTTGTCTAATCTAGTTTACTTACTGATGCCTGGAAAACCCTCCACATCACCTGTGAATGCTCTTTTCCCAAGTACAAATAACTGGCAGATTGATTCGAAAGCCTTATTGTGCCACAAGCAATTGCATGATGGAAACAGTGCAGTGAAGCTTCTCACAATGTCAACCCAGGTTAGAGCCTCCTGCATGGCCCTGCACGGAAGACAAGTTAGAGAGCCATAAATGGTGAACCTGTTGCCGACCTCGTGGATGGCCTCAGTTGCCCCACTTCATTTTCACTAGGATAGCAGGAAAGAGTAATGAACCCCAGTGCAGTGTCATGAAGATTCATGTCAAGTATTATAACTGCAAGTCCTCTTAGCTGCCTGCAAGAATTATTTCAAACCTTCATCTGAGTGAAGAGCTGGTTTTACTGGCAAATGAGCATAGAAAATGAGAGTACAAATTGCCCTCCTAGCAGGAAAGACAGCAGATCTTCAGACTGTGAAGTCTGTGGGTGTTTGTGTGTGTATGTGTGCAGCAGGGGAAGAAGCAGTAATTTACTGCTTTCCAAAAAGCAGCAGATGGATCTAACTCCCTTGATATTGGAAGCGCTTGGTCCTAGAGTTGTTGGTTCAACTCAGCTCTCTTTTCAGCCAAGGCTCAATGAGATGCTGTGGCCCCAGCCAGAACTACCCCAAGACATAGCTCTGGAGAAGCAGTGGGGCTCTGTGGCAGAGGATCTGGGGCTTGCCACTGGCCAAAGCCTGTGTGCCTCTTCCTAGGAAGGCTCAAAGAGAAGTTACCATAGTGCCTTAGGAAATTAGGCTATAGGAAAAGAAGCTGGGCTCCCACCAGCCTTTCAAACTCAGGCACATCCTGAAACATGACAAGTTCCAGAAAGCAGATATATGTGGTTCACTCAGGTACAGAAAGCTGCATTACTTAACTCCTATTGCTGCTTTCATATTACAATGCCTTTATTTTTTTTTCCTTTGAGGTTTTATCTTCTCCTGGGCACAAGGTACTGCCAAGTCTGAGGTGCTCTGCCATTAGGGTTGCCTAGTTTTGATGGCAACACCATCACACTGATCAACCCGACACTGAGGGCCCTCCTCCGCCCTTCAGGCAAACATGTAATAGCCCTCTGTTTGCTGCATAGTTGGCAACTGAAATGTGGTGGGAGAGTCTGACAAAGAAAGGCTCTGTGGCCCTGGTGCAGATGACAGGCCAACTGTCAAGGGCAACATGGTGACCTCACCAGCTCTGAAGACCTTGGCAGGTGGAAAAGAGCAGGGAGTTTTGCATTCATCTCTGTGACATCAACCCTCCTGTTGCCTTGCCCAGCTCTCACAGACATATGGATCCAGGCAGAGCAGAGCAGGCAGCCATTATTTCTTCCACAGTACTGAAATTTTCAGCCAGTGCGTCCTGTCGGGTCAGCAGTAATTCCACCTCTGCCAGTGCCCTCTCATGCTGTGTGCAGCCTAGGATGAAGCAGGGGAAACCCAGACTCAGCTGTGCCATGATCTGTACAGCTGCAGCCAGCTATGGACGGCTACTGCTGCTCAGGAGCAAGGGAAAATGGCACAGCCACTCTTCATCAGCATCTTTGTGGTGTAGCCCATAATCCTCTACACATGTTCTACCACGCAAATTATCAAAGCAGAGCTGTGAGTGTCAGCAAAGATGCTCCAGTATCCTTGGGTGATAATGTTCAGTTGTTTTCACAGACTTTACTTGAGCCAAGTTTGCAAAGGCAGGCAGAAAGCAGTCCAAAATTTAGCACAAGAGAAGCACATAAATCAGAGGCTACAGGCAGATTCTCTCTTGCCCAATTCTACTGCAACCAGCAGACTACAGTGAAGGCAGTGTACCTTCAATCCTGCCATTCCACAAAAAGTCTTTCTACTTCCAATCCTCCCAGCACTGCTTTTTCTTCCTGGCAGCAGCAGGATCCTCTTTATCTTCCATTCAGTCTCTTCATGCCACCCATGTACTGCCACCTAAAGACCTGGACCTAGCCTGACCACTGAGACCTGCTCAGGCTGGGGCAAGGCATCCAAGCACCAACCCTGCAAGTTCATGCTGGGGCAATTCAAGAGGTTTTATCAAAGCAGGCCACTGCACACTGTCTACAGGCCTTCTCCTCTGATGGTCACTAACTCCGTTGTGACAGAGGCCAAAAAGGAAGATGTGCCTTGTCTTTGCTGTAGCAGCTCACAGCCAAGGTGCTAATCTGTGCCAGAGAGAAAGCACCAGCCACATCTCCCTTGTGGCTGCTCACCTGCAGAGGCGATACCCTCCAGCAACGCATCAAGGTGTGTACTCTTAGGAATCATCCTAGTGCACTTGGCAGGAGTCTGAGAGCTAAGGTGGCCCTTGGAGCAAGCCTGAACAGCCCCACCATGGGCTGGCTGGTGGTGAGAGGGTCACCAGCAGAGCTTCCACAGCCTTCCTGCCACGGAGGTGATCTGGAAGGAAGGGTTGTCACCGTGCGAATGTGAACTCCTCAAGGCAGGGCGCATCTTTCATCCCTCTGACAGCACCCAGCATGACAGGGGGAAGCAGGAGGACAGTGCCTCGCTGACCCCTTTTGGCACTCCCCAAACATAAATGTTTATTAATGATAATAACACAATAAAGAGAGCCAAAAAAAGAGCAGACCCTGAGAAACAGTGCAACAGTTACCTGCCAACTGAACCCTAGCAGCAGCAACAATAAACACAGTACAAGTAGAAATTATCAAAGACAACTTGGGAGGAAACCACAAGAAATGGCAGTTGAGCCTTATTAGTGCTATAAATCATAGAACTGGTTTCAGTTCCTGCAGCTCCTCACAAGCCGTATGACGCTGTCTCTCTCACAGCAAGCAATAGGGGTCTGCACAGCCTGGAGGCACAAAACAAAGCAGGCGGGGAAAAGCACCGCTTTTTACCAAAGTAATTCTTAATTTAATTGTAAATCAAAGGCAGGGGGGTTCTGGTGCTCTCTGTGAGCGATGAAGAGCAGAGTGAGACGTGTGAGGTGGGAGAAATGTTGACTTTCTGGGGTTTGGAAACTTCTTTCAGTGCATGTTCCAGGCAGACATTCTCACAAAGCTATCTGCTAGCTTCTTTGTTAATTTATTTATTTATGTGAAGATTTACCACCTCTGCACTCTGCATTTGCCTGCTTATCCTTAAGCTCATTGTACATCTTCAGGTTTTATTCTCCAGGGGTGATTGTGACAACGGGAGCTACTGTTTGACTCCTCCTCTGGATCTCCTCTGAAGTGGAGGGGGCAGAGGGAAGGATTGGTCCACCCCACTTCTAATATTAATAGTATTTGAAGCTTCTTGAAACACAGCATCATTTTTTACCTGGGACCCTCCCATCCCCAGCCACTGATGTGCATCACTGATTACCCTTTTCCTGCATAGAAAAATCACTCTATACTGAATTCTCTCAGCAGGACTTCAGACTCACCAATAACCACTGTTATCTACCTTGTTTGGGGAAGCAATGAACCTAGGAATTGATAATAATCATTATTTATTTTTAGTATTATTTAAGAGCCAGCAATGTGCTCAGCATGGTAAAAGACCAAAGACAGAGACAGCCATGGCCTTAAGACAAATGCTTTTACATTAGGGAAAATTCTGGCTCCCAGGAGTAGCTCCAGAGACTTCAAAGGGAGTCCCCAACCCAGGGATAAATCCCAAGCATTAAACTGTGTTTTTAAAGCACGCCTAAACAATGGCACCTTGATCATTATGTGATGCCCTATGCACTGCTGCATCGCAAGGAATACCTGGTAAAGACATAACCTCTGCAGGTAGCACACTGTGGAGCAGCAAAACAAACGACAAAGACTCAGGATGGAGTGCTCTAAGAAGTTCAGAAGAGGAACAGGTGAAGTTGTGTGTCTTACTGGGTTTGCTTTAAATTTGAATTATTTATTATCTTCTCCTGGCCAGTAAGAAGACAAGAGTCATAGAATCATAGAATCATAGAATCGTAAGGGTTGGAAAGGACCTTAAGATCATCTAGTTCCAACCCCCTTGCCATGGGCAGGGACACCTCGCACTAAACCATGTGGCTCAAGGCTCTGTCCAACCTGGCCTTGAACACCGCCAGGGATGGAGCATCCACAACCTCCCTGGGCAACCATTCCAGTGCTTCACCACCCTCACTGTAAAGAACTTCTTCCTTATATCTAATCTAAACTTCCCCTGTTTAAGTTTGAACCCATTACCCCTTGTCCTACCACTACAGTCCCTAAGGAAGAGTCCCTCCCCAGCATCCTTGTAGACCCACTTCAGATACTGGAAGGCTGCTATGAGGTCTCCACGCAGCCTTCTCTTCTCCAGGCTGAACAGCCCCAACTCTCTCAGCCTGTCTTCATACGGGAGGTGCTCCAGCCCTCTTATCATCCTCGTGGCCCTCCTCTGGACTCGTTCCAACAGCTCCATGTCCTTTTTATGTTGAGGACACCAGAACTGTACACAGTACTCCAAGTGAGGTCTCACGAGAGCAGAGTAGAGGGGCAGGATCACCTCCTTCGACCTGCTGGTCACGCTTCTTTTGATGCAGCCCAGGATACGGTTGGCTTTCTGGGCTGCGAGCACACACTGCCGGCTCATGTTAAGCTTCTCGTCAACCAACACCCCCAAGTCCTTTTCTGTAGGGCTGCTCTGAATCTCTTCTCTGCCCAACCTGTAGCTGTGCCTGGGATTGCCCCGACCCAGGTGTAGGACCTTACACTTGGCTTGGTTAAACTTCATAAGGTTGGCATCGGCCCACCTCACAAGCGTGTCAAGGTCCCTCTGGATGGCATCCCTTCCCTCCAGCATATCAACCGAACCACACAGCTTGGTGTCATCGGCAAACTTGCTGAGGGCGCACTCAATCCCACTGTCCATGTCGCCGACAAAGATGTTGAACAGGACCGGTCCCAACACCAATACCTGAGGGACACCACTCGTTACAGGTTTCCAACTGGACATCGAGCCATTTACCACAACTCTTTGCGTGCGGCTATCGAGCCAGTTCTTTATCCACCGAGTGGTCCATCTATCAAATTGATGTCTCTCCAATTTAGAGACAAGGATGTCATGCGGGACAGTGTCGAACGCTTTGCACAAGTCCAGGTAGATGACATCAACTGCTCTGCCGCTGTCCATCAGTTCCGTGGCTCCATCATAGAAGGCCAGCAAATTGGTCAGGCAGGATTTCCCCTTAGTGAAGCCATGTTGGCTGTCACCAACCACCTCGTTGTTTTTCATGTGCCTTAGCATGTTTTCCAGGAGAAACTGTTCCATGATTTTGCCAGGCACAGAGGTGAGACTGACTGGTCTGTAGTTCCCCGGGTCTTCCACCTTCCCCTTCTTGAAAATGGGGGTTATATTACCCTTCTTCCAGTCATCGGGAACTTCACCTGACTGCCAGGATTTTTCGAATATGATGGACAGTGGTTTAGCAACTTCATTCGCCAGCTCCTTCAGGACCCGTGCATGGATTTCATCAGGTCCCATGGACTTGTGCACGTTCAGGTTCTTAAGATGGTCTCGAACCTGATCCTCTCCTACAGTGGGCCTTAGGTCTTCATTCTCACAGTCCCTGCATTTGCTTTCCAAGACTTTCGTGGTGTGGTCAGAGCATTTGCTGGTGAAGACTGAGGCAAAGAAGTCATTAAGAGCCTCAGTCTTCTCCAAATCCATGGTAGCCAGTTCTCCTGATAGCTTCTGGAGAGGGCCTACATTGTCCCTAGTCTGTCTTATTTGCTACGTATCTATAGAATCCTTCCCTGTTATCTTTTACATCCCTTGCCAAACTTAATTCTAGCTGGGCCTTAGCTTTCCTAACCTGGTCCCTAGCTTCTCGGGCAATGCTCCTATATTCTTCCCAGGCCGCCTGTCCTCGCTTCCACCTTCTATACGCTTCTTTCTTCCCTCTAAGTTTCCTCAGCAGCTCCTTGTCCATCCATGGAGGTCTCCTGGCCCTCCTGCTGCACTTTCTTCTAGTCGGGATGCAACACTCTTGAGCACGTAGCAGGTGATCCTTGAATATCGACCAGCAGTCTTGGGCCCCCCTGCCCTCTAGGACTGTATCCCATGAAACCTTACTAAGGAGGTTCCTGAAGAGGCCAAAGTCTGCTTTCTTGAAGTCCAGGGCAGTGAGCTTGCTGCATGCTCTTCTCACTGTCCTGAGGATCTCAAACTCAACCATCTTGTGATCACTAGAGCCAAGGCTGCCCTGGAGCATCACATTTCCAACCAGTCCCTCCCTGTTGGTGAGCACAAGGTCCAGCATGGCACCTCTCCTCGTCGGCTCCTCTACTGCTTGAAAGAGGAAGTTGTCTTCCACCCAATCAAGGAACCTCCTGGATTGCTTGTGCCAGGCCGTACCGTCCCTCCAACAGATGTCAGGATGGTTGAAGTCCCCCACGAGGACCAGGGCCTGCGAGCATGAGGCTGTTCCTATCTGTCTGTAGAGCGCTTCATCCACACAGTCCTCTTGATCAGGCGGCCTGTAACAGATCCCCACTGTAATGTCCCCCATTGCTGTTTTCCCTTTGATCCTGACCCACAAACACTCTGTTACCTCATCACCCGTCCCCAGACAGAGTTCCATACTCTCTAGCCTATCACTGACATAGATAGCAACGCCCCCTCCCCATCTGCCTGGCCTATCTTTTCTAAACAGCCTGTAACCTTCCATTCCGACACTCCAGTCACAGGAGCCATCCCACCAATGGCTTTCTGTGATACCAATGACATCATATTCCCGTAGCCTTGCACACATCTCTAATTCCTCTTGCTTGTTCCCCATACTACGGGCGTTTGTGTAGAGGCACCTTAGCCGAGCTCCAAATGCAGCGACTCAATGGCTGGGGCAGCTGGAACATCTCTACATTGCTCCAAGCACTTATTACAGGTGCTGACAACTGACCAGGAGTGTTGGGATGGATCAATGCTCCCCTCCCCCAACACATCTAGTTTAAAGCTTTCTGAACCAGCCTGGCAAGCCTCCTACCAAAACAGCTCTTCCCCTTCTTTGTCAGACCAGCTCCACCAGCCTCCGGTAGATCTGGCCTCCCAAATGGAGCCCCATGTTCTAAATAGCCAAACCCCTGACTATGGCACCACCATTCTAACCATTTATTAACCTGCCAAACGCACCTAGCTTTTTTAAGGTCCTCCCCTTTGTCCTGGAGAATCGATGAAAAAACTATCTGAGCTCCAGAGCCCCTAACCACCTCTCCCAGGGCTCTGTAGCCCTTCTTCATGTTCTCCAGGCTACTGCTATCTATATCTCTAGCACCCACATGGACCACTAGAAGGGGGTAATAGTCAGCAGGACTTACTAGAGCAGGCAGCCTCTCAGCAACATTCCCGATCTGAGCCCCTGGCAGGCAACACACCTCCCTCGAGACTGGATCAGGCCAGCAGATGAGTGCCTCTGTGCCTTTCAAAGTAGAGTCCCCTACTACTATGACCCTCCGCTTTTTCCTGGAGGCACCAGTAGTGATCCTCTTTACTGGTGCATCAGCAGGATGCTCATTAGGTGTGGTGGGTGCTTTCTCATTAGCCCCCTGCAGAACTGCGAAGCGGTCCTGGGTGGGGACATCAGATTTAGGAGGAAGCCCCTTGTCGTTAATTGTCCTCTTCCTCCTTTTTTTGTTCGTTTTTCTCGTGACTAATTCCCAGCTTTCTGGGTTGCTGCCCTCCTTCTTTCCTCTATGAGCAGTGCTGGACGTTTGCAGCCCCTGCGCAGTTTGGGCCTGGAGCAAGCAGCCCAGCTTCCTCTCAGCTTCCCTGGCATCTTTTAGCTCTCCAACAGCCTCCCGCAGCTCAGCCACCTGCTGCAGGAGGACCTCCCGCAGGGCGCACCGAGTGCAGCCCTGCTCATTGTGCACCCTCGCCTCAAGAGACCAGTCGAGGCACTTTCTACGCTCCGAGGTCTGCGCCGCAGCCTCCCCTCTCATCGGCTCTGTCTGGGTGCCTACGCTGGCCACCGCCGGGGCAGAGCTCCCAGAGCGGTCCCTGGTCCTGAGGCGAGTGCTCACCATCCCGCTCACTGCCCGCTCGCCCTGCCTGCGCCAACTGCCGCGCCACGCCCTGTTTGCCCGCCCTGTTCGCCGCGCTCCCTGGGATGGGATTTTCCCCACTGAGGGCTGGTGCCGTCACTCCTGGCGCCGCCCCCTGTGAGTCAGCTGCTCGCGTCAGCTGAGCTGCCGGCTCCTGGGCAAGTCCTGTCGAGGGCTTGAGGCTCCCTCGGTGGCTCTTGCCGCTCCGAACTGAGGCTCCTGGACGCTGTGCTTCCCCCCGCTCCGGTGTTAAAGGCGTCCTCTCTGGAGATACTCACCTCGGCAATTCAAGCCCAGTTGCTTTTGTTCTCAGAAACTCGTCCTTGGCCATCTCACCAGAAATACAGTAAAAGCTTTCACGTCCTTAGGCTAGATGAAGGGATTATATCTGGGACTGCGCTTTAGGAGAGGAAGCACCACGAGGATAGTGAAGTCTGATTACAAGGCACCCATGCAGACATTGCGATACACTCCAGCTTGCTTGTGTCCCCCGCATGTCTGAAACGCCTGATAAATGAAGGACCATTTGTGGAAAAATGATAAATACAAGGCAGTATTTTTGCCCTGTCTTCTGTTATTTCTCTGCAGCAGCACTGAGCTTTCGGGGCAGATTCTCTGAACCAACTGAGCTCTGCTTTGCAATAGCACAGCCTCAGAGGAGAATGCCACTGTGGCTTCAACCTGCTGTGCAACCCCTGTTTGGTCCTTGATGCAAGCACTTCAGCTAGAGACATCTAAGGAAGGCTGAAGTAACCCACTCTTCCAGTCGGACGGGGAAACTGTAGGTTCTGCACTGCCAGCAGCTACCCAGAGGGAAAGGCACGGCTCAGGTGGACCATTTCCAGGCCACAGGTACTGCACGTGGCTGGGGCAGAAGCAGAAGATGGGTTGTTCATGCTTCTGAGTGCTAAGCGATCAGCAGCAAACGGTTCATGTAAAGACACTTCTCTGCATTCACTGAGCTGCAGGGGCCAATTCGGTCTGCAGGCTTGTGTGAGATTACGGAGAGAAAGATTTGCAGCCTGGCCCTGGCAGGGGACAGCAGATGACACCATGGTTTGGTGATCACGGACTAAGCCACCACCACCACCCCCCCCCCGCCAGACAAAGCTGTCCCAGACTCCCCTGCCTCCTGCCACTAATTCTCACCCTAAGGTCATCTTCGTCTTTGGCATCATGAGAACTGATCCCTCACGCATACTTTTTTCCCTTGGTTAATTTTAATCCAGATTAATTCTCTCATTCAGGTCACTGTGTGGCCTCACATGCTCTTGCATCCAGCAAGTGAAGGAGTGCTGGGAAGCAGGATGGGGCGGCTAGCAGGAGAGCTTTCTTCCTCTTACTACAGCAACTGCTTATTGCTTATTATGGCTTTTGCATTTTGTTTGGGTTTTCAAAGGGGAACTCTCAGTTATGGGGTGGAACATTCAAGCTCTGGCTCTCTGCTTATGGCTCCAACATGTTCACAGTGGTCTTGTGCTCCTAAATCAGAAAATCTCATGTGAACTTTTCTCAGATATGGACCGGCTGCAGGCTCTGCTAACACACTTCCATGTTATGGGCAACCTCATAAAACTTCTAGGGTATATGGTATGAACTCTACAGTCCTGCTGGGCACACACTTCATGCTGACTCTGGTGCCTTGCCAGATTTCTGGGTGGAAAGATCATCTATCCCGTTGTCTGAAGTCCAAGATAACCTGGACTTCTTGCAGTCATACTGTAGGACAGCCTAGAGCAATACATCAGGTATGGAAATGTTTTATGTGCGGCTGCTGCTGCTGGTGACTGGCAAAGCAAAGAGTAACAGGATATGTGGCTTTGTTCTGACTCAGTCTGGTTGATCTTTTGTGTGTGCGACCATTGCTTTCAGTAGCAGTGAGCATCCAGGGGTCCTAAGTGGTTTTGCAGGGGCCAGGGAAGAGGTGACACAGGAAGCCATCGCAAGAAGCTGCTGCTCCTGACCTGTTCTGCTGCACAGCATGGGAAGTCTCCCTACAGAATGGAAGAAGCTGCCCCTTTCCCTCCCACACAGGACTTGCTATGTTTCTGATGGGGGGGAAGGGGGTTGGTATGTCACCTCATCACACAACTATTTTAATCTGCTAAAACTGGCATCACTTGTCTGAAGATGAGTCAGACCACAGGAAGTGCGGAGAGGCATATGCAGCTGAAAGAGGAGGGGTTTGACCCTCTCAGTTAGGGTAGCTGCTGGAAAGGAAGAGTTGAGATGGAATATCCAGTAGCCCTGGACCAAGCAGACTTTTGATCCATAATTCAGCATCCCTTCCATTCTCCAGGCAGTACAATGAAAATATCCACTGCACTGACTTTTAAACGATTTTTAAACAATCTGAAGGAGTCTTCAGCAACTTTGAACTTTCAGGTCTTTCAGCACTGAAAAACAAAAGAAAAGAACAGGATTTTTACTTAATAGAGAACAAACACACAAACTAAGCTAAAGGTCTGGGATACTGGGTTTGTAGCAGTGATGTTGGCTAGGGCTTTAGCGTATCACTGACACGTCCAGGACTCCATTTCCCAACTCATAATGTGTAGTGTTTGTCTAAGGATGTGAAATGCCTGAGACAGATCCAATTTGTGTATGACACCAGTCATCTTGCCAGATCCAAACAAAACTGATTCCAGCATCAGGCTGAGATACTGGAAACAGAAATGGCCTTGACACATGATGGTGTGCATCTGCCTTGTCTTGATAATGCTTGTCTCTGCTAGCTGCCTTCACTGTCCACAGCCTTTGCCTTCTGTTGGAAGTGTCCTCCACCCAGGCCCCTCTGTGCCATACCGACTCAGCTTCCTACTTAAAATCAACTCCCAAACCCCATTGCTGCTATCCAGCCTCCCTCCACCACTGCATTCCCTTCTACAGTGTAACCAGGATACAGTTCTGTTGCAGGGAACCAGTGTCTGATTAGACCCTCCAAACAGCATTATCTTCCCATCCCTCTCATTACTTAGAGCTATTCTGTAGACAATAGATGATCAGATGTGCCCAGGGAAACAGCTGGGGTAAGCACAGGGATAGAAAAGCTAACCGGGAGAAAAGGCACCAAGAGAAAAACAGTGAACTGCACTTTCAAGTTTTGCCAGCATAGCAAAGAGTGTGGGAACAAATTACAATGTCAGTGAGACACCTCTGGCAATGAAAGCCCCAGTTTCTTCAGGAAACTGGTGTAAGTTATACTGGCAAAAGCCGAGTCTCTAGCAGGAGTTTGTCAGAAAACCCTTCCCAGGGTAGGCAGAGCCAGCAATATTAAAAGGCAATAATATAGCCCAGCTGTAGGAAGCCTCTTTTCATGGGGAGAAATATTTTCCTGTGACAAGTCTCAAGCAGTTAAGCTCCAGAGAGCTTCACAGTACAGGCAGAAGCTTTGTACATTTTCTATATGAATATGTATTTAATTATGGCTCCAATGCAGAACACATTAACATAAGTAAAGAGGAGAAATAGAAAGCAGGAAAGGAGGGAGGGGAAAGGTCTGGTTTTCACCTGTCTCCATTAGCAGCAGTCCTGACACCTCATCATTCTAGGGAGGACATGGAGCTGTGCTTGGACGTCACACGTCTGTTCCTAGCAGCCAGGATCAGCCTCGTCAGCCCTGCTGGTCTCGTTTAGGGATTAGTACAGGTAGGGCCATGGTCAGATAACCATGAACCAGCACTATAAAGATACATAGTATGTTGAGGAGCAGAGGAGGAAGAGGGTGGTTGTTGGGGCTTTTTTTTGAGGCCACCTGCAGACCCACAGACCCTGAGGAGAAGAAGAGAAGTTAGCCACAGGAAACCCTCTGTCCCCACATTTTCCAGAGCATGCACACTGGGGGAGGCAACCCTCCAGGCCAGCAGAGCTTTCTTCTGGCTGGAGGCATCAGCCTCAGGCTCAGTGTCTGAGGACAAAGCAGGGCGCTCTCCGTGAGCCCAGCCCTCCAGCACTGTGACTCCAGTACAGCCCTGAGGCCTTCCTTTACCTGCTGCCTTTCAGGGACCTGCCGTCATATGGTAGCTTCCCACTGCTGACTTAACCCTCCACCTCTTTTGCTACCCATGGGCAAGGGAGACTGTATGCACCTCCGTGCCTCCGCTCTCCTATTCCCATTCCTCCTTGCCCTGGAAAATGGTCCTTCCCACATCAAGAGCGTTTTACGTTGCCAAATGATGGGCAAAAGATCAGATGAACAAGAATGGTGGTGCAGGAGAAGGAAAGCTTTGCCTGAAGACGAAGGCAGAAACCTCCCTCTTCTTCTGCCCCAAAGTCCTGCAGGACTATCCCCTCAGATGTTGCATTAACATCCAGCTCCCCTGCCTGGTACATCGTGATGGCTTGTAGTCCATGAGTGTTCCGAAGTAAATAAATCATGTCCTTTGCAGAGGACAGCAGAGGGTTCCTTCTACCACGACTCTGCCCTGACTGCTCTGGACCAAAAAAAAAAGACCTGGCAGGGGCCTTTGCCAGAGGCCAAATATTCTCTTGTTTCTGTACCAACACTCTCACATGCCCATCTTCAACTGCAGTTCACAGCAACGTCCTCAAGGATATGATGAACTTCCAAAATGTGTGGTACTGTTTGATCTTTCATTACTGTGCTTCAAAAATGCACTCCTAGGGAAATAGAAATCTGAACCACTGACAGAAATCCCTCCTCTTTGTTTGCACTACGGGTGTTTTGCAATACAGTCCCAGCATCGCTAGCAGCAGTAGAATTCTACCTCAATGCTAAAAGGCAAGCAGAAACCAGCTGTACCCAGTTTGTTTCTAGGAAGCACCCTCCTGGGAAACTCTGCTCAAAGCGGGCCAAACCCAAACAACTCTTTCAATGCACATGGCTATTGGCACCCCATCTGCTGTAAAGGTCTGCTGTTGACACTGGAGTTGACAGGGTTAATACTAAAAAGACTTTTTTGGTTTGGGAAAAAAAATAAAATCCATACTGTAGACAGGGTAGAAAGTTTTAGCCCTTTGTGGTCAAGGCTGGCTGATCCTGGTGCCTACATTCAGGGCTGCCTCAACAAGTGCAGAGCTGTTTAATTATTGACAAAGAAGAAAGTCCTCAAACCAGGCTATGCTTCATTTTAGGAAGAAAAAACAACTCTATCCAAACTGGCAGCACTTGAAAGTTTTGCTTCTTTGTATTTTTAACATCAGTGCACATAAAGAAAACACAAGGCCCAGCCTGAACAGTAGCAACGAGTGCTTAATATTCTCTTTGCATAACCCTAACAAATCAGTGCATGATTTAAAAATGTCACTGCACATCTGTGGTGTGGGTTGCAGCAAAGTGGGGCAGGAGGAGGAGTATGTGAAGAAGGAAAGCAATAGAAATCCTGCAATCTATTCACCTCCCTACTGAATAATTTCCCTGGGACTTGCTGCAAAGCAGGGATGAGCACTGAACTCCTGCATGCCCAGGAGGGTGCCTCTGCAGGAAGGCTCCAGGTCCCACTGCAGCACATGGCCTCTGAATGAGAACTGCCATCAGGGATGGATGGGGGCTGCCCATAACCTCTGCTGCGTCATGTGCAGATAATATCCATGAGATCCTGCTTTTCTGTGGGTTTACAACAGTAAAGGCTAAGGTTTGCAATGAAGGGTGCTCAAAATTAATCTTCTCATTCTACGTTTGGTGGTGAAAGAGAAGCTCCAGGGGTTTTTTTGCAGCAAATCTACTGCATTTATTACTTTAATGAGGAAGAATGGGCACTGCTTTCTCCCTACACCCCAAGATGACTATTTATAGTCATCTGACATTGGATGAGACCTGGCTTGACAGAAAAGACAGGTGGACACAGCTTCCCACACCAAATCACCTCTGGGAGAGCAGTTGTTTTCGTGGTGGGGGCTTCCCCAGTGGCTCCCAGGAGCAACGTGACGTACTTGATGTGTGTCCCAGGCACTGAACAAATACTCGGTGGGTTGAACAGAAAGTACCATCATCTCATGGTGATAGGCCACCATGTGCCTTTCAAAATGTGAGCTCAGTGAGGGGATGGTGGTGGAAGGAGAGAAGGTGCTAAGAATGGACAGAGCGAGTAGTGTTGAGGAAATAGATCTGTGAGTTGTCAGCACAGAAACAACCACTGAAGTGTGTGGCAGGATAAAGTTATCTAGGGACAAAGTGAGGAGCAAGGAGAGGGACTTAGGCTATGTCCTAAGGAAGGGTGATAGTAGGGAGGAGAAAAGAAATACAGAGAGAGGTAGGATGAAAACCAGGAGTGTGAAAGATTCTGGAGCACCTCAGGAAGAAAGCTTTTCAATAAAGGAGGAATGATCCACATTAAAGGCAGGCAACAGACTGGGAAGGAGGCTTCAGAGTGTGCCAGGAATAACAACTGTGCCTCGGCTCACGTTGTGTTCCGTCTCCTGCTGCAGCACCGTCCTCTTTATATTTCATCTGTAAACTCTTCAGGGCAGAGACCTGGTCCTCCTCCCCATCTAGCAGTTCAAGCAGTCGTTTGCCATTCGTACCAAGAATATTAATTGGATGAATGTGCATGTGTGCTTTTAAATACAAAGGGTGATACATCCCCGAAACCACACTGTCATTGATTTACTGACTATACTGCCACCCCAAGAGTACAAAACCCTGCACAGGGTCCTTCCCCTTCTTCCCCTCTATGGAAATTAGAAGGCTGTATCAGAGAAGAAAAGAATACATCATAGGAGAAAAGAGGGGATTGTTTTGGCTTCTGCTTTTTCAGTTTTCCATAGCTGCAACAATCTCAGTACAAACATTCAACCTTAAATGCACATAAAATGCACTTGTAATACTGCAGATCCTGGCTACCTTCTCTTCACTCACTTTTGCTGTCCTGCTGCCCTTTCCATACTGGCTGTCTGCCTCCAGCACCTACCATGCACCTCATCTTGCAGTGGCAACTTGCAGTATCCAAATCTTTCCAGCTCCTGTCTATGCAGTAAGAGCTGTGTTCAGACCAGAGAGTCTTTAAATATATTCCTAAATATTTATACTGTAGTTAGCAGTGATCCAGGAAGGAATTTAAGTGTTTCTTTGTGTGTCTCTAGCTCCAGTGGCACTTAAAGCATGTACATAAGGGCTTTGCTGGACGGGAGTGGGCCTTAATGCACACTTAATTACTTTGCAGTCTAGGGCCCAAATGTTTGCCTATATTGCAGTGATCAAGCTCTGTCTCTTGATTTCCTGTCTGGAGCACAGGTATAAAGAGAACAGATGATGATGTGTGATGGAGACTCCATTGGCCTAACCTTGGGATTTCTGAATAACTCACGACTGGCAAAATTCTGGATTGATTTCAGTTGGATTTTATGAGGCATGGAGCTGGAAAGACTGATTTTTTCCTTCCTCATTGCATGGCAATGACTGGCCTAGCCATGGCTCCTCATCCCACATTCAGTATTTCCCATGTCTGCTGGATTCCAAGTACTTTCTTTCTTCTGTTCCTAGTGCCCTGGGTTTAAACCTTTTTTGATTTGTAGATCCTGCACATTTTCTAAGGTGGAGATGTCCCCAGTTAGAAATTCAGAAGACAGGGGGCTGTCCACACGGGACAGAACTTACGGCAACGCTAAACCTAGTTTTCCTTGCTGCTTTCCACAGAACCTCACAGGTCCGTGGAAAGCAGACTGCCAGACACTGCCCTGCCCCAAGGGCTTTTGTCTGTTCCCAGTTTCAAGTGCCACCAATGACCACCAGTATCTGAAAAGCATTGTTGCGATTTACACTGGGACAAAGTCCCTGTAAACCAAAACTCTGTATCATTTTGCCTTGCCTGTTCAAGTGAACCTACTCTCTACTCTCAGTAAATTCAAATTTTAACACTGAAGATTTTCCGCCACAGAACACTGCCTTGATAACCATTTAGTATGTAGACTAGGAAGCCATTGATAGGGAGCAACAAAGAGGAAAGAAGATTACTGCCTTTTAATCTTTCATTTATTCTGTGGGTAGCTAATAATTACTTAGATGTTATAGCCAGTTACTATTACTTGCTAAGTTCCACAAAGCCCTGTTTCTATAGTTGTCTCTGAAAACAATAAAGGAAGCTACGTATCTAATAGAAAAGAAGTGTTTTCTGAGGGTATAGTAGCAGAAATCCTAGACCAGATAGTGCAGGTTTTTATGCACCTGCCACTCACTAAAACCAACGAAAATTAGACACTGTTAATGCCTTCCCAAATCTGGGTCCTCGTAACTATAGCACTTGCTGTCAAGTGTTATGATGGTAGAAACCCGAGATGAAATTAAAGCCTACATACACGCACCAGGGGCACAAGCTGTTTCTCTGTAGTTGTTTTTGGTTTTATTTTTAAACCAGAACGGCAGGACAAGCCTTTTCTCCCCATTGCTGCAGTGTTAACAGAAGCTGTATTTTCAGCTCAGGTAACAGTTCTAAAAAGAAAAGAAAAAGTGTGGCAAGCCAGTTGTGACTTATTTGCTTAGTATCAAAAGCCACGGAATAAAACACGCAACATCTGTGTCTCCAGCTGCCATTTTGGGGAGCAGACTTCTCCTTACACCAGCCAGCAAGAGAGGCCATGGCAGCAAACTAGTGCGTACAGTCAGAGCTGGAGAGTGGGCAGCGACCAGAGGCGAAAGCTGGGTGCTGGACCCCAGCAGCCCCGGCTATTTCTGGCTTTGGTACCAGCCGGGTGAGCATGAGCGAGCTGCTCACAGCAGTGAGGATGAATGTCTGCTGGCACACATCACCTGCTTTGCATTCTGCGAGGAGTTTGCTGTGGGTTCCCATGACAGGTTGTACCTGATCACCCTAAGAGCTCTGTGGGCTCAGCTGGAGCAGCCTGGGCATGCACGTTGGTCCAGAAGAGCCCAAACCTGATGGTCTTCCAGGTAAACTGCAAAATCTGCCCCTTTTCCTTGGATTTTGACAAGGGAGGGAAAATACAAGAGTAGTGATTGGCAGGAGACAAACTGCTGCTGGGTAAGAGTTTTAGGTCATTGTCTCTTTTAATTTCACAATCACTAGCTATGTCAGTGAGTTTAAATATGAGCAATGGTGTTGCTCAGTATTGTCAAGGGCATGCAGAGCCCCAGCCTGATATCTAAATGAAATCCACTGAAAAATGACTAAACAGGATTAGCACAACCTGAGTGCAGATACAACACATGCACTCAGGAATCATCCTACACCTATGTGCAGAGGGGCAACAGCCCCCATCAGAGACAGCAAAAGAAACTGATGTCAGTGTAACAGGATTAAACCCTTCCTCCAGGCAGGGTATCTACTGTAGCCCTCTGTGAAAGCAAACACAGCCCTGTAAGGATGCTCCCACCCAGGCAGCCACATCCAGACAAGTGAGCAACCTGGGGTTCATGGCAGGGCTGACATGGTGCAGGGGGCTGACCCTCCATCCGCTCTCCGCTGTTGTAGCCCCTCTGCTGTGGCTGGCTGCAGATGCTCAGCAGGCTCCTGCACCTCAAAGCAATCATGCACGTGTGGGTGAAATCCCTCCCTGTGACAATGCCTGGAAGCCAAGGAGGGAGGAAGGAAACTCTCAGCGTCCTGCTGCAGGCAGCTGCCCGCGATGTGGTCCCCTCAGGCTGCAGGCAGGGAGCTGGTGCCACAGGCAGAGCCGTTCACACTGGAGCAAGGCTTCCTCTGGGAAGGCCCCGAGTTCTGCCATTTGTTTCCCTTTTCGATCTGACAGGGCAGTGACAGATTTTATTGAGCTGCTGAGCAGCTCGTGAGGCCTGTCTGCTCACCGAGGCTTTTCTGAGAGCGTGGGTTGAGAGCTTTATTGGATCAGGGGATAATTCAGTATCCATTTCTCACAGCATGTCCGTTCGCATTAACCTGCCCTCACAGCCTGTTTCCTGCCCTGCCACCCCTGGGTACTGGAGGGAGCGCCTTGTCCGGCTGTTGCTTGCAGTGGGACCCCAAGGAGCACAGTGCTCATGGGGCATGGGGCAGAAGCGGGTGGCTGGATCACCTTAGTGGCAACAGAGCTCTTTTTTTCCAGGGTGGGAGGAAGGGGCCCCAATGGGATCTGTCAGCCCAGCCCCCAAATGCCTCTCTGCTACCCTGTGCCAGCTGCTGCCCGCAGACGTGAGGGTATTTCCACAAGACACATTAACTGTACGAGAACCTGTGACTCCTGGACAAACCCACCAGTCAGGAGGCACAAGAACATTCCTCTCCTCCTGCCTGGCTGCTGGGGACGATCCACGAGGAGACAGGCATGTCCCTGGCAGAGCTGCTCTGAGTGCACCAGGTTTCCCTTGCATGAAAGCTTTCACCACTGCCTACCCGCTGCCTTAGACAACGGCACAAATTCTTCCCATGAGTGATTTGAAGCAGCACCCTATTGCATCAGTCCACTTCAGGCTGGTATTGGAAGCCCAGCTCTTTGACTGTGATGACCTGGTTGCCTTTTGGAGGGTCCCCCATAGCTACCTTCGACCCAAATCTCAGCTAGTGTTGCCACATGGAGGGAATATCAAAGATGACAAGAAGAGCTTCTACCACTACATTAGCAGTAAAGGTGAAACTGAGAAAATAGGCCCATTGCTGAATAGTGAACATGATTCAGTGACACAGGGCACAGGTAATGCCTGTACTCAAGGTACTCGATGTCTTCTCTATCTCAGTAGTCATCAAAAAGGTCTCCCACGTCTCCCAGACCTCTGGGCTCAAAGGAAAACTACCAGCAAGCAGACAGACACTGACTCAGGGATTGCCTGAGAGATCTTGGTCTCCGATGACCCAACAGTTGCATCCCAGAGTGCCAACAGACCTGGCCCATGTCCTTGCAAGGCCATGCTCTAACATCTTCAAAAGACTGTTGAGGCCCAGGTATTTCCCTGACAACTAAAGAAAGGCAAATGTGAGGCCTGCCCATACCCATAGGAAGGTCATCAAGAAAAGGGAACTGGGAACTGCACTAATTTGTGTGGTAGGAAGAGAAGAGACAACAGGCTTAAACTGAAACAAGAGAGATTCAGACTAGATGCAAGGGAAAAATATCCCTATGAGGACAGCCTAGCAATAGAGCAGACAGCTCCTGAGGCTGCGTAGGCTCCACCGGGAGAGGTTTCAGCCCTGAGCAGCCTCATCTGGCCTGTGGCTGACCCTGCTCTGAGCCTCCCAGGGTCCTGTCCAGCCTGAATTATGCTGCCATCCCATGCTGAGTTGAATTGGACAGCAACAGTAGGAAATTAAAAATACAGAAATAGAATCCTACTGTTGACACAAATAGCCCCAATTCTCCAGACTGTTTTCACTCTCAGTCTGCTCTGACTTATGCAGAAAGCCAGACTAGCTCTCAGCCAGGGCAGCAGTACGGATCTGTCCTCAATACTCCTTTGCCAGTCTGAAGGCTTGAGGCTGTTACTGCTAAGAAAAAAGTCAGATGTGTACAAAGCAACTGCAGAAGCTGGCTGCTTCTGTGAGGATCCAGTCACCATCACCTCCACTCCTTTTCCCAGCTCCCTTTCTCTCTCTTCCTTTTCCCATTGCTCCTTCAGGAAAAACCTAATCAAGAAAGCAAGCCCCCAGGACTCACCTTATAGTGTCCCACCTCTCCCTGTGCCCCTCCATTCCCTAAACCTAGAGGGACTCCTATCAGATCACAGTTCCTCTCCTGGAGAGGCAGGGGTAACAGCAGTGCCCTCCAGCAACCGCAGTTGAGCAGCCTGAAGATATGAAAGCTGCTTTCACCCTCCATCCTAGCTGTGGCTGAGGCTAAGCACGGCTCAGCAAGCCATCAGGAACAGGAACCTCATCACGAGCAGCCCTGGCCAGGGAGACGTTTTGGAGGGAAAGCTACAGCCACATCATGTTTAGAAAAGATGCTTGAACTCCCCACCTAAGAGTCATGGAAGCTATTTTCATCTTCAGCTGCTGCAGATTTGTTCCTGGGATGGTGGCTGCACCAAGCGGCTGACACAGACCTGAGAATCAATCAAAAGTGATTGAAACAGAAGAGGCTCAGCAATCAACCTATTAGGTTGCTGGAGCCAGAAAAATACCGCTATGAGAAGCCACAGAAAGGGGAACCTGCTTCCCTTCTGAAAACTTAATGTGAGGAAGAAGCTTCGGCTGTGCTGTCGTTTCTTACAAGAACGAAAATCTGTGGGATTCTTTCTGTGTATTTTCATCCCCTTTAACAGGAAGGGGAGAAAGAAAAGAAACCATTAAACCCCTTAGCTGTAAAAAATGCCATAGAATCATAGAATCATAGAATGGTTAATCTCATACTCTTTGCTTTCCCTCATTCTCCCCTTCTATATGCAATAAAATGATTCTTTGCTCTTCATTGTTGTCTGCTGTGGCAGCAGTTGGAATGGGCTTTGTTTTTCTTCACTTCACTGCTCCTCACCAGAGGACTTAGCTGGCTGCAGCAACCTATTAATCTGGTTTCTGGCTCTCTTCTGTCAGAGTGGGAGTTGCTGCCAGAGTCCGGTTATTTCCAAATGCCGGCATGAATCGGTTCCTGCAAAGCCAGACCTCAGAGCCATCCACAAGAGCATGAGCTGAAGTGTGAGGGGCTTGCCAGCCTCCATTAATTAACAGTGTGTGTCCCTCTAGCATCCCTCACCCAGGTCTCACAACCTTCTGGCAGGTGCCCCAAGGGGATTTACAGCAGTGAGCTTAAATATTTCATCTAAATCATTAGAACAAAAAAGAGAAATTAAACTTGATCTTTAAAAAGGAGGAGGAAAGCTTTAACCACTTGCATTCATGATAAGGCAAAGAGAAAACGTAGCACTGAGAATTCAGATTTGGAAAGGACTGCTCTGCATGCCAGTAGGGACCAGCCTTCCCAGAGAGCTGAAGTATGAAGGGCCACCCAGCTCTCTCCTACACAGATAGCGTGCTGAGCTGATTTACTTTGGTTAGAGAGGATGTACTGACTTGACCCTGATACCAGAGACTCTTGTTGACTCTGAATTCTGCGCAGCACATCCTTCGTTAGATGCGGTTACGAAACATAATAACCCCTGTTATTTTCTGGATGAGCCCTTCCTGCACATCAATTTCTAATTAATTTGAAGCGAATGAGAGCAGTTTCCCCTTTGCTCCTCACCTAGACAATATAGCATGGCAGGCAGAGGGGGTAGATTTAATATTATGATTGAGGCTTGTATCTTGACCTGTACAGTGGGAACAAACTAGCTGACCGAGGGGATTTGACTGCAGTTCTGGGGTGATTAGAGCAGTTCTGCCTGGTTTGCACTGTCTATGAAGAGCCTGGATATGCAATGTTGTACGTGCTCCTGGCAGCCCCCTACACCGGGGGCTTTTCCATGGGCTGGACAGGCTGTGAGAGGGCGCTTACAACAGTGGGGTTTACCTGGGGAGATTCTACCTGACAGTGGTTGTATAGAGTCAGAGGGAAATATTCCCTGGGCTCTACAAAGCAGTGCTCCAATTTTTATGAGTACTTACTGCCTTTTGAGACTACCACTGGGCAATCTGCAGGTGTGGGGACTTTAGCAATTCACACCTGGTTCTAGCCAGTGTCTGTGCACAAGCACTGTCCTGATTCATCATCAACCATGATCTGTGTGAAAGATGTGCTCTCCCTCTGGGCTTAAGCAGTAACACTCTGCACATGCCTTAAGAAAGACTGATGCTTTCATGAGAGGTTTACATGGAATAGCAGGCGGAGGGAAGGGTGTGTGAGAAATTAGAGGCCAAAACTGTGTCCTAGCACTGCTAAGAGAAAAACATCGATTTTTCCCCATTAATCCCCTATACTAGTGCTTGATGCAGTACTACCCTCCTCCTAGGGAGCAAAGATGATGATGCCGTGCACTGCTCAGGAGTAATGCTGGAGTAATACAGGAGCTCAGAATTGCAGAAGAGCTGCGTCCTAAAGCAAGCCTCTCCTGCAAATACTGAGTCGTCAGAAATGTGAAGCTCTTCTGCCATCACCTGCAAACAGTGTCTGAAAGAGGGGTGATTAGACCATGGTCTAGAGTTGGCACCATCGGAATCTGGTTCTGTTATGTCCCTCACATGCACTGGGGAGTGTTTAATAGGGCTCGTGTTCAGAGGTTCTTAACAGCTGCCACTCAAGGACCTTCAAATGCACCCTGAGTACTTAAATCCTCTGAAAAATGATATTTAACCTCCTGAAAACAGGAAGAAGAGGAATCAAGGTTAGTATTTGTAATGTGCTTTTAAAAAGGACTGAGTATTACTTTGAGTTCTTCATTATTTCATGCAGTAGAAAGCTGGAAGATATAAAGATGAACAGCAGGATAGAACTAATATTAGTACTGGGAGTGTTGTCGGGTCATTTCTGGTTTTTTATGGGTACCTTTATCAAATAAATGGATGGATTATATGCACCATGAAGGAATAATTCTGGGCAGGTGATGTTTATTCCATCAAAGGGACACTTGCAAAGGACATGCGAAGTCCCCTAAACTTTCCAGGATTAGCAATGAGTGACCTAATATCTCCTCCCACCACTGGTGCCTAACACTTTACAGAAATTTATGCACAGAATGTGACAACTTGTCATGAAATGCTCAACTTCGTGTATCCCATTTTCCTGTAGAATTTTCCGCATAATATATAAACAGAGGGGGGTGGGGGAAATCTCTCTGAAAGCTCCTGCCAACTCACATCTATTTCATTCTTTCCTTTTGAAAAGAAACCTATTCCAGATGATTTATCATTAGAACTTTTTACATCTCTGACGTTATGAAAAACTGAGGGGAAAAAAACATGTAAGGTCAGTTCCAGCACAGCCTGGATGTCATCCTGGGAACGTTTCATACTGAACCTGGGCCTGTAGATGCATGCCCACCACAGGAACCAGTGGATTGCCCCAGGTCAACACAGCCAGCCTTCAGATATCGCTGATGAGGCAGGATTTGGGCCAGCCTGTGACTGGGAGATCTGTTTCCTTGTCCTCAAAGGTCTTACTCTTCCCAGTGCTTGGGCACCCACTGTACTACAGGAGCAAATACGCTCAGACCGGTGCCAGCAAGGTCATTCTTGCTGCGACCTGGGCAAGCTGTCCACGTTTCTATCAAGGCTCCCATGACACTCCACAAACAATATAGGGAACAGGAGCTGCAGTGTGTCCCCCTGAACTGCATGCCCTCCTAGGTGTCGGGACTGCAGCCAGGAAGACAGCCAGCACACTGAGGGATGTTTTAAGCACGGCCTCTGAGACAAACCTCTGCTTTCAATAAAGTGCCACAGGATTTTTAATGCCCATGCAGAGCAGGCAGCTGTTACCCAGAGGACATCCTCCACCCTAAAATTACATGGAAATTATTTGCCTCTGAAGCTATGTTTAGCCTACAGAGATTCAAACATATAATTCTAGGATATCTAGTTATTTGATTAAAATGCTAATATAGCCACCTAACTGCTAATGCTGCCAATGAACCGGGTTCCCTAGGGCAGCACTGCATGTTTGCTTTTCGTGGTTCACTCTAAGCCAAAGTCTCACCCTGAATTGGGGGATCGTGATCACTGCTTTAAGCCCAGGGGTTCAACCTCCCCAGCACAGTGACTTGGGAGAGCAGCTAGCTCACAGGCTAGAGAGGATGCATGGAAATTTGCCCACTGCTTCATTCCAGGCAATCTCCCCCTCCCGCTATGGGCTTCTGAGGGGCAGCAGTTGTGGTGGGCTCCTGAGGAAGGGATGCCTGCTGAGGCATACTCTTGCTACTGGGAAATGTAAGTTTTTCAAAAGGAGCAGCTGAGCATGAGGATGGATGCCACGAGCTTTCCCCAGAACTTTTCTTAATCGCCTTTTGCTCACTGTCACTACAAGGACTGGGAATTGTGCCTTCAGCATTTTCCCTGTGAAGAATAGCTCTGATTTGATCCAAAACTAGCTCTGTCCAACTTGATTTAAAATTCTTAGTTTGTCATAGTTAATTACTTCCACTGAAAATCCAGGTACCAAGATGCTTAAAACCAGAACACACTGCACATCATTTTAAGATCCTGCTATGAAGAAACATCCCTTCATTCTACATCCTTTTGCTGCCTCAGGGTCCCAGCAAAGAACTACGCCCCAGCAGTAGTACATGATTTTATAATAAATAGATCTAAGTTCTTCTTCTAGCAATTCTTGGGGTTTGTCACAGATGCTATTCATTTTTTAATAGCCTTGATGCTGAGAGAGTGCAGAGATGATGACCATCCTGATGGTCCCAATCCTAGTGCTGACAGGGACTGAGCATGATGCCAGTGATGCTTTGTGCTTCACTGTGTCCGTGTCCATGTCTGTATAAGACGCCTCATCGCTGGCTCCACAGGAATCAGGAGTGTCTGAGGATACTTCTTCAGAAGAACAGGGAGGGGAAGGATGAGTGTACATGCCTGATTAGTTACAGGCAATTAAACAAGTCTAGCTCCCCCTTGCCTCTCATCCCTAACCTCCAGCCAGTGGAACAGCGTGCCTAGCAGAAATCCAGAACAGCCATCTCCCGATTCACAAGCGCTATATCCCCTCGCCTTTATAACACGGTGCCTGAACTCCTTCAGCCCCTGGGCATTGAGGCATTTACACCCACTGTGTACAGGAGAATGAAACATATCTGGACTGTAAGGACGGAGACCATCCCTTCCCTGCCAACTGGTCCTGCCTCCGATCGTAGGGAACAGCCGCTAACCTGCTCCCTGAGGGCTGCTGTGGCTCATCTCAAACCAGAGCAGAGGCGGCTTTCAGAGATACAGGGTAGCAGGAAACTTCTGTCACCCCTGGGCTTCCCTGCCTTCACACCGATTTGACCCAGGGCATTTCCCTTACAGAACTGTCTTGACCTAATTTTGAAACTGCTTTTACTCCAGCACCCTTCCTCCCTGACAGTTTTCTTGACGAAGAGCAGCACAACCTCAGGGGTTCTCCCATAAGCTGTCCTGAGTTGGAAAGGATCAGGTTGCTTGTCCCCTTCCTCCTGTCCCCTGTGCGGGACTGCCGTGTCACCTCCCAGGACCCTGCCATCCCCTCTGTGCCAGGGTTTCTAGTGCTGCGGCCAAGCTCTCCAGCAGAAGTCTCACCAGGGCTGGGTATCATCCTCACCCACGCTCCCCATCCTGCTGCTTCTGCCACTTCCACCTCCAACGAACAGGCTCTAGACTGCTCCTGCCAGCAAGGAACGCAGCCTCTTGCTGTTTAAGGAAAGAGGTGGGTGGGGAGAGAGTCCCTCGAGCTAAGAAGAGAGGAAGAATCTGCAGCAAGAACTGCAAAAGCAGTTCCTCCCCAGTATGCTTATCCCTTCCCAGCCACAGCCATGGCCTTCTCCTCAGTATACTTTTGACCCTGCTGTGTTAGACCCTTCCCATTTGAGACTCCCAGACCACCTGGTCCATTAACACTGACAGAAGAAAAGGAAAGGAGTCCAGTACTCCACTGGCATTCCCCAGCGCCTGCTCTGTCCACTGAGCATCTGGGCATGCTTTCACATCACAGCGGAAGATCTGGAGCAGATCTGAAGATCTGGAGAACAGGGTAATGGATCAGCCTCCCCCTGCCACTCCCTAGGCTACTTTCTGAATCAGGAGCCCTCCCTAGTCTGACAGACATTCCCATGTACTGCAGATGATCTTTGTCCTTTTCCAGCTGCCAATGTTCCTACTACTGCTGAAGCTGCAGTGAGAGCTGGTGAGGACAGTGCTTATTTCATTACGCCCTGTACCTCTTTTGAGCAGGGTACAGGACGGAAAAGGCAAAAGAAAAACTTCCATAGGATTAGTCTTACTACAGCACGTAACTGTGTTTGAACATGGTCACCACCAAAAAATCATTACAACTGAACACATTTTAGCTTGAAGTGCAGGCAAGAGCAGATCAGGGTCAATTTTAACCCCTGTGTTGCCAAGCGTCATCATTTTACCAAAGACCTTGTGATACACAATACTTTTTAAATCCTGTGTTCCAAGATTCGGGTTACAGGAGAATCTCACCTTGGTCTCTTCTCCAAATATACTTCTTTGTGCCTTCCTTTTGTCTCCCTCATATAGCTTCCTGACTTTGTGAACCTCAAACTTTCAAAAAATAGACTGACACCCTCTTCCTCACTGAGATTTTTTATCTTATGACCAAGGCAGCAGCTGGTTTTACAACAGTTGGACTCGGCAGTACTACAAGCACAGCGACTCAAATACAGACAATAGGTAAACTTTCAAAATGCCTTTTCCTTGCTGGCTCTGACCCAAAAGCCGTGTCTAATGTTGTGTCAAACAACACAGCAAACACAATGGTGTTCAGATGTGAGAAATATTGAACTGAAGGCTTTTAGCACACAGAAGAGGGTTAAAAAGGAGAGTTAAGGAGCTGAAAGCATCCTTACCTTTTTCTGAGGTCTCTCTTCATGCCCAGCATCTCACGTCATGGCCCAGATCTACCTCACGCAGCCCAAACCTTCTGTCCTGCTCTCCCTGCATGTCTTTTTAGCCATCTGCTGTAAGTTACTTTTGCTCAGAATAAAACCGAGTTTTACTCCAAGTTGTGTGCTGTCAATCCAAAGCATCGGCTCACTCTGTTTAACTACGGGCATGGGGAACATTAGAAACTATTTCCATAAAAGGGTACTAGGCTGTTATTTGATACAGGGTCAGACTAGAGGATATGGTCTAGATTTGACCAAGACAGAGCTTAAACGTGGTCTGGATAAATGGAGTTTCACTGTGGAGTAGACAAGGTGAGAGGTCAGCCTTTGCAGAAAAATCAGAAAAGAGAGTACTGATCCAACTAGGTAATTCCTGCAAAAAGCAGACTTATTTGTCAAAAACTGACTTGATCTGGCTTGCACAACATTAAAGCCAAAGAATAAATAATAAACAGCACCTCCATTTGTCACATAGTAAAAAGAACAAAAGTGAACGACTGGGAAAATGTAATTTGGAGAAAAGTCCAATATGGAAAAAAATAAGGCAGAGTTGCACTAGCGAAATAAAACCAACCTGTGATTTATTAGTGACTATTGTGTGCTCTGTGCTGTATTTCTTTATTCAAATAAAGCCCTGCTCAAATTCCTCTGAGATGACTTTTCAGCAACATTTAGCACATTGCAAGGCAGGGCTTGAGGGTCACAAGTTCAAGAAAGGACTTGTGTTCCTCTGCCCTCCAGCCACCTGATCTGAGCTACAGACATGACTTATTCAGCTGTGGTGATGCTGGTGGTGGGAGGGAATAGTCTGCCTTGTGCATTAGTGTCTCCTGTAAATTATCTTAGGAACAAGACTGATACAGCTACAGACTGAAGCTGGGTTTCAGCTGTCCTAGGCTGGAGGGAAGCTGTAGCTGAAGACAAGAAAGGGAAAAAAGCAAGGAAGAGAGGAAAAGGTAATTTTGGAGGGCGTGGTATGATAATCTTAACTGCACTATTTGCACAGGCCAAACAGCAATAAAACACAAACGTCTTGGTATAGCTTTATCTCCTCTGGCTTCAAGCAAGGCAGGAAGATCTGTTAGGTTTCCCAATGCCACTTTTTCTCCCCATTTTATTATTAGCCTCCTACATTTTCTCTGCCTTTAATGGTGAATTGCTTTCCAATCAGCATGCTGTGACAAGGCTAACCAGAGGCAGCAGAGCCCGCACAGTGCAGGGCCCAGGCAGAGAGCAGGGGCTCCCGCTCACAGCAGTGACACCTCCATGTTATTTTCCTTACCTTCCCTGACCCTTTGAGATCAGGGGGCCCTGAGCACAATGCTCAGGCTGCGAAAAAAACACAAATCCTGCTGGACTTGCAGCTTGGGGAGAAACAAGCTCAAGAGCTGGGAAAGGAGCTGTCAGCCTTCATTATTAATATCCAGCTGTTAATATTTAATGTCATAAAACCGCGGCTCCCTCCACAGCCTAGTCATCAGACATGCAGGGGTCACACCAGCCAAAATCCTTTAGACAGACAATTCAGTGTCCCTGGGCTTTAGCTTCATGCTAGGACTGCTAAAGGTGTTCTGGATGTATTTGAGATGAAATGCTAGAAGCTTTAATAAAGCCTGAGATTAAAAAAAAAAAAAGAAAGAAAGAAAAAAGGGGAAAAAGAAGTGGTTATATTCCTGCCTTCCCAGCCAGCTCTGCTCTTCAGTGCTGACCCTGTCCACTAAGCCGAAGGGCACCTGCAGCTGGCAAAAAATAAACAGCACTGGCCAAAGCAAGTGTAAGTGTTAGCATAGCACAGACGTCACCCAACGCTGCAGCCGAATCTGTAGGACCAAATCACTGCCCTAGGCTTGGTGTCCTGGCACAGAACAAAGGTTTGAACATGAGGTAAAGAGAGAGCCAAGATTTAAATCCTTTAGACTGATAAAGCCAGATGATGCTACATTGGGAAAAAGACCATCCAGTCCACCCCAGACTGTGTTCCCGAGCACCGTGGCACACACTGAAGAGCGCAAGGCAAAGCACGCCAGGAAATGCTATTGAATGTCTGATCTCTGAGCAGATGAAGGGATGGAGAGAGGGCCTCTATCACAGAGGGCAGGCAAGGGACGTCTGGTGGCTATTTTCAGAGCCTCCATCCTCACAGCTCCACAGAAGGGTCAAACACCAGTGCTGCTAGCAGGCGGCTTGCTCTCAGCGGGAGCGGGAGCACGTCACCTCTGCTGGCACGGAGCCGCAGCTCCTGCTCCCCCTGCAATCGCGGGCTCTCCCTGCTAGCGGTTCCGCCTGCTCTGCCAGCACTGCCACTAAAGCTGCCTTGCAGTATTAATTTTTAAAGACTCCTTCCTCCTCCCGGGCATAGATTCAGAGACAGCTCCAGAAGCCCACACGCACATACCAGCGCAACGCAGCAGCCAAACATGTCAAGCAAGATTTTAAGGGAAAATGGGGGAATAAAAAGCACAGCCAGAATGTTTTGGCACACAGTGCAAAGTTAAGCGTGGCACCCTATGGTACATCTGCTATTCCTTGGCCTGCCCTGGTTCTTCTGTTTCCACCTGTAAGCCCAAGATTGATTTCTTAATTTTCCTTTTTCGCAGAGCGGTGTAGTCAGAGGGGCTGGAGCACCCCAGGCAACAAAGAAACATAAGTAATGAGAATCCTTCAAGTATGTTAGTCCACATGACATGAAGACAGCTGAGACGGTCCACAAAGAATCGGTCAGATCCAGCAGAGCTCATTAGCTCTGGCTTGGGGCTACTTCTGCCAAACCTGGGGTAGCACGAGGTCCCAGGTGTCTCTGAGCTGCAATCTGGGCTCCAGGCCACTGCATCGGCCCAGCATCAGCCTTCGCTGGCACTGTGGGTCAATATAGCACAGCCCCTCAGCTAGGTGAAGTGCTGCAGAGCACTGCAGAGCACGATGCAGAGATGCGTAAGTGGCTCTTCAGGAAACAACCTGGATGCAGCAGTGCCCATACTGAGATGGAGCTATTAAACCTAGCTGGGCTTGAGCTGGCTTTATGCAGTGCCCTCAGGTGCCTCTATCCTCCAGCCCCAACTCGTGTTTTCAGGAACACGGTGCAGAGACACCCCAATAGCCTTCCCATCTCAGGTTTGCAGGGATTTAGTGCCAGCTCAGCACTCTGGGGACACACGGGATCCAGGCCATTTTGACCTGGAAGCATATAACTGTGTCCTCACAGCACTCTGCCAGAGTCCAGCTCAGGCTGTTAGGCACAAGGGCAGTTCCAGCTTTGTACCATTGTTATGAATAATCTACAACCCAGTTAAACGTGCCTACAGACAGTGAGCAACTGACTGCAAGCAGATACGAAAACAGGGTGACAGTGACTGTAGTGGCCAGATGTGACAAGCAGGACCAGGCAAACCTCCCCTTCCACCACGCTCGGTCATGGTAAAAGCGACTATTTACAGATAGCGTCTCCCTGTCTATGGAGAACAGTAACTTCGGGCAACTCTTGCAAACTAGGACAACAAGTGAGCTCCAGCAGTTAATTATAGTAAATATTTACATAACGGCTGGGCCCTTCAAATTTAGAAGGAATAGTCAATGCAAGGACATGCCCTTTAACCATCCCATTTTATTACACAAACCACAAGGGAGCCCAGCACACTAAGATTTGCAAATGAAGTGTTTGATATTGGCTGAGACGTTAAACTACTTACCCAGTGCTATAAAATGCATAGGTACAGTACATCATTCTTTTTGCAGAAATTTAAACCCCATTTACTTTAGTTAACTCTTCCTCTGCACTTAATGTTGTGTGTGCTGCAAAGAAACACAGTACTTAACACTGAATAGACCTGGAGCCACTTCTCAGCAGTCTGACTGAAAATAAAACTGTTTTCCCCTTTGCTGTTACTAAATTTGGCATCACTTATGTAGATTCTATTGATGTGTCTAATCTACTTAACATCCTCGATGTTCTCCTATTAGCTGGTTGCTTGGGAATTTGCCTTACACAAAGGATTCTGCTTCTGTGCCCTGTCCCCTGCTCACTCCACAGAGGCACTGCGTAATTAAACCAGGTTCTGCAAGTGGGGTAATATTTTATCATCCAAAATGGCCTGCTTCTCATGAGCACTGCAGTGACTCCTGTAATAGCAAATGCTGTGGATGCTGTGACTGAAGGTGCCGCATGGTTTCCAGCCAGGACACAGTTTTAAAAGGATCCTTGTCTAAGTTTGGGAATCCAATTGAGTCACAAGCACCCTCGAACAGTAGGGTTCAGATGTGCCTTGGGTAAGGTCATCTGCAACAGGAGCAAGATGAGACACTGGCGACTCTTAGTTGTGAGGAGACACTAGTTGTGGCCAGTGGCTGGAGTGACTCCAGAAATACATGAAGACAAAGCACAGTGAGTTGGCCATCAGTGTGGAAGAAAAAGGAGCGGAATGAAACACAAAAAATCCCAGAAGACATTTCCTTTTCTCAGCTACAAAAAAAAATTGCATTCCCAGCTGCACAAATCAAACATGGGGAGGGGCTGCCCATGGTTGCATTAGACATAGTTTTAGGTGGTCCATAAAAGAGCTCTTCTTACTGAAATGTTATACCAGGTAGTATTTACTGCTCTACAACTTCCTTTCTAGAGGATTTTTGTGTTACCTTGGGGAGGAAAATGCTGAAAGGTATCATAAGTCAAGGTGCCAAAGTGTGCAGTGTAAAATTAGCTAAGAAGAGAGCATGAAGCGGCCCAAGAAATGGTGAAGTTTAGCCAAGGACAACAACTGCAAAATCAGGAACCCAAAGCATTTACTGAATGGGGGTTTCGCATGCATCAGAAACCTTCTGCCAGGCTGGCTGATTTATGTGACTGAGAAGGAGCAGATGAACCCTCCCTCCTGAGCTTGCTCATAACATTATGGGTTAATAATGTTACTCAACATTAAGAGTAACTAAGAGGGTTAGTCAATGTTATTACTGCTGTTGCTGTTGTTTATTTATTAATGCATCTGTATCAGAGACCGTGGCTGATCCTGGGAGTCTCACTGTGCTACGTGCACAGGATGCAGAGCAAGAGCAGCCCCTGTCCGAGAGCACTCCAGGTGCTGCCTTTCCCCGGAACCAGAGTAAGCTCCGGAAGCTGTCCCCAGGGACACAGATCCCCCTTTGCACTGCCATGTTAGCCACTTATTATTTCCCAGCATAAATATGTTTTATAGAGAAATAAAGTCTGCAATTCTGAAAAGGGAGTACTTTCCCACACCCGCTTCTCATCTGTAAAGGCCCATGATTTGGCATCTCCGGTTAGAGTATGAAATTATGACACCAGAATTGACTTTAGGAGTTTCTGATGCTTCCTTGGATGATTGCTTCTATAACTTATAGAGACAGGGGAGCGTTTGTATTCTACTGAACACATAAATTAATATCCATACATGAAAACGATGTGGAAAGAGCAGGACTGGGACAGGGATGAGTTTCCTGCAGTGTGTAACACCAAAGGAGGGCTTGCCAGCAGCAGTTTCTGTTGTATTTGGAATTGTTGTATTCTGTTGTTGTGTTCTGTTGTATCTGTTGTGTTGTGGTGAGAGTCTGCAAGTGTAATGAAGTAAAATAAAAACATTTTGTACTTGACTTTTTAAAGCAGCTGAGAAATTTACTGTCTTTCCCATCATCACACCATTTTGCAAGGGGAGGAAAGTACTACAAAATAAATATAGATTTTGATTCTTGCTGGTAGATACAAACCAGATTTTCATATTTTCACATGTGCTCTCTATACTTTATGCCATGAGCAGGGCAGGTTATTTTGCAGACTAAAGAACAGGTGTAAAGGTATCAGAGTCTGGCTTTATAATGCATAAGATATTAGGTTCTACTCTTCATGCTTGCTAAAAGCTTTATTTTAGTCTGTCATGGCAGAGATGAAATCATTTGGTTTTGCTCCTTCCCTATATTTCTAACAGCATATTCTCTCTGTGGAAAATAAATTAGAGCAAAATAGGCCACAGGATACCCCATCCCCTGCACAACCCATGAACCTAAAAGCTTGTTAAATCCATGTCAGCAAAGCTTTAAAAGCAGAGGGAGTGAAAACCCTAGCTCCACTGAAGTCAATGGGAAGCTCTCAGTGAGCGTCAGGCAACAGGGGAGACAGATTTCACCACATCCCCGGGCACTGTCTTACATCAGAAACAGCAAACAGGATGTTTCTGTGTCTCTCACCTCTAACCCAAATCTTTTTAGAGTTTAGAATAAAATGTTACAGGTGCAACATCAAAGAGTTGGAGACACAAAAGAAACCTTGGCCTGGTCCTGGCCCTATGCACTGGTGAAATTGTAATGCTACATGAGCAGGGACAGCAGGAAAGGTGCTTCCATCAGTGTGGGATGGGAGCCTGCCGGATGCCACTGCCATTAGGAGCAAGGGTAAAGCTATGTGACATGCACTGGTAGCTGGACCAGATGGAGGCTTTGGACTCCACTGCAGCATTCGAGTTCTCCCCAGATCTGATGGCAAAGTCATGTGCCAGTTTGTTAGTCTGGAGAGCTCAAAGCGATCCTGGGAGAAGCCATTATTCCACATAAATCGTCTGGAGCTGATGGATGGCAGGAGCCTCAACTATAAAAATCTCAGCCAGAAACATGATAAATAGTTGCATCCTGTTAAAAATAGGCAGCAGAACAGCAGTCACATACATTGGCTGAGTAGGAATGCCAGTCAATGACTGAACTGCCAAGGCATTTTGGCGCTCAGCTTCAGAACAAGATTTCAGGCTATTCTTGAAAGTGAACAACCTCTGTAGTAACCTGGTTTTCAGTCCACATTGAATTTCCTCTGGATACCTTAGCAGCTGGCAGAAGCAAGCCCAGAGGAATGTTTTGGTTGACTCCGGTTCTTATATATAGCAAATACTGAAGCCAACTTCTCCTGGCCAAACCCAAGCTTTTCCCTGTGGGCATCATTTCAATTTGTTTGCTTTACCACCAAATCCTTATTTTGTATGAAGTACTCAAGGGGAAAAGTTGCCTCCCTGCCTCCTCCACCAGCGTTTCTGTGTTTACTGTAGCAGTAGCACATTTGCATGGCGCCTACTGCATTGGAGGCTCAGACTCCCATAGTGCAGCTAATAAACAAATATTACTGTGAGCTTTCTGGAGCAATTCTCTCCCTCATAAGAACTTGTATAAAGCAACAGTCACTAAGATTACAGATAGAACATCAAAACTTTTTTTAAAAGATCTATCAACGTTTAAAACTACAAACTAAGTACATTGGTCACATGTGGTTTGCTCTATATACAGTGGAACTAGTGAAACTTTACTAAATTTGGGATGTATACCCCAAAGCTTCCTCCCTATGACATTTAAAACTTTATCTCACTATGAAATTTCCACTGTAGCACCCCAAATCCCTCCCAAGCCCACGGTCTACAGCCTACTATAGCTTCAGGTCTCTTCCATGTTCCTTAAATATCCAAACTAGGTCATCTTTTCATCTATGCAGTGCCCTCCTCCTGTCCTCTGTGACTCCTACCATGCCCACATATGCCCTCGCACCACTCTTCCAGCCTTTCAGCTTGGCAAGAGACAGCACATGCTGTGAATCAACCAGAAATATGTAGATTTGGACTGGGGAGCTGTCAGATGCCAAAGAGCATGGGTAACATCTCTCCAGCTTTTCTTTGGTGGGAGTTCTAATTGGTGTCTTTCTCCTCTAAGTACTGCCATCAGCACTGCCCTCTGCCAAATTTGATTCCATGCTGACCAGTGGAGCTCAAAAGCTCTGGGAACTAACAGAAGAACAGTGTGCCCGTGTAACTTTTGTGTCCCTAGGAAACGAGCCCGAAAACAAGAATATTAACTATGTGCTGTTAGCATGTTTACAGATAACTTTCTTGCTAATATTCCTATTGAACTTGCCCCTGAGACTCTGAGCAACTCAGTGCTGAGCACTGTATAAACAGAAGGCATGGTCTGTACTCCAATTAAAGAAGACAAGTAAAGTATAAAAAGCTATACTGTTGAGCTATTAAAAATAATGGCTCTTGTAAATATGCAGTGAGGAATAAATTGCACAGAAGCATGGCACACAAACACAGGGACAGCTTCAGGCTGGGGTCATCCGTAGCTGATCAGCTGAAAACAAAGGTATATCCAAACTTGTCCTATCTGAACCCAACTTTGAAAACATTCATGGCTTGAAAAAGGCATTCACAGTAGGTCAAATGCTAAATACAAAGCCCCATCCACTAGTCAGGAGGAAATGCTAACGAAAGGGATACTACTTAAACCACATTCTTTGTACGGCATCAACCTCCCAACTTCAGACTGGCGACAGAAGCATATCTGCTCTAGAGACTCACCACTCCATGGGTTCAGGACACTCGTTGTCAGGGGGGACACTTGTCTCAAAACTCCACTTGGCCTAGACTTGAACTTCAATGGGTGCAGCCTCTCCTCATGCTGCTGTTTCATGTTTCCTTGGAGCAGAGGCTGGCATCTTACTCAGCTGTGTCTCAGGGAGATGCCCTAGCCACAGGATCTGAGAGTTAGCAACCATCTTAGCTCTAATAGTTCATCAGTCTGTTCAGTCATGATGGGCTTTGATTGGAATAGTCAACAGCTTGATGGTCAGGCCACTTTGCTGGGAGAAGCACTTAGATCTGCCCAAATTAGGCAGGGTGAGGCTCTGAAAACAGGTTTTCCATCTGTTAAGAGATTGCTCTAACCAATGGATGATGGGTGGAACTCGCCCACAAGCTCAGGAAGTAGCTAAGTGGGGAACATGGGCCTCTCAGCATACCTAACCTGGACGCCTTAGATGGTTTGGGCCTTATTTTAAAACTTTGCTACATACGTGAACCAAATCAGACTAGAGTTGTTCCTCATGAAGGCTCTGCAGGTAAGGGAGACACTCAACCATTGTCTTTTTTTTCTTTCCGTGTCGAGAAGGAGTTATGCAACTTTAAACTGCGCTGATGAGGGTGAATAAAACAGATCAAGCCCTTCTCACAGAGTGTCACTTTGCCATCTCATGAGGCTCTAGCATGAATGCTTGGCTCAGTGTCAAGCCCCTAAAGGAGCTCGGGTCAGTTACAAACATCAGCAAAACGTGACTTGAGAACTAGGATTCCTGGTTTGCAAAATACTGCCATGATGCCATCCAACAAGTAGCTAGAATTTAGCTACATGCATTGCAACGAAAATGGACATGTAAAGGTGCTCCTCACTGATTAATATGGTTTGGGGTTTGGTTTGGGGGTTTTTTTAAAGGGTAGAGGATTTGGCTGGGTGTAGAAGACTTGGCAGTGAAGTATCAGGAGAGCAAGTCAAATAAAGAAGCAGTAAGGACTTCAGCTTTTACACCTCTTGTCTCGAATCTCACCTTTCCTGCAATTAAATTTATGGGTAGGAAAATCTGCACTTATTTATTTATGGAAGTTAAGACGAAGTCATTATGGCTTGCATGGTATGTTCGCTATTATGAAGCTGCAAACAGAGCTACAGAAAGGGCATTTAGTGGGAAATATTGTCAGCTGGCAGTCTCGGGCACTTGAGTACCCTCCATAACATGCATAACGGAATCAATTTAAACCTACTGAAAGGGACATTGTCTGATAAAGTAATTCCTCTTTGAACACAAGATGGCAGCCTTAAATAAATGCAACCCCGCACAGCTTTTAATCTTACACATCATTAAATTCCTAATTTACACATTATGTTTTCATGGGCCAACCCATAACTCATTAGTGTTGAACTCATGAGTTGTAAAGACCAACATACTAGACAAATGCTGGTCTCTTTATCCGCTTTTCTTTGGGTGGCAGTTGTCTTTTAATTTACCACAGAGCCAAACTTCAAATTCAACGTTAAGAAAGCTTTCTGATCTTGTGTGCTTTGTGCACCCTCTACCCCAAAGAAAAAATCTCTGTGATTACTGCTCTGTACCCACAGATTTTGCTGACAAAGGGTGGAGTAAGGAATGGGGAATACCAAGGTTTTTCTCCTCGTTCAAGTTACTGGAGTTCCTTGGAAGATGTATCTTTCTGAGGGAGGATTTCAAACAGGCCTTGAAGTCAAAAGAAAACGGACTACAAAAAGCACAGGGGTTTGAGCTGGTCTTCCCACTTTTCCACAAAACTTAACACACAAAATGATGTTTTGATCTCTTGTCTTTCCATTCTCTTGTCTGGGTGTTGCCTGAAAGAAGACAAGTCACAAGCGCCATCTGAAGAGGAGGGGCTCCATAGTGCTTCAGTACCACGACACTAGAAATAGCTGTACCAGAACGAGTAGTAATGGCAAGAGAAAGGCTACAATCACTTTCTCTGCCTTGGAAATGATGGATCAAAAAATGTCAGGCATAGAAGTCTTTGCAAGAAACCTGGGGCCACTGCTTTAATATTGCTCCAATATATTGCATAACTGGCTATTGGAGCAGGTCAGGCCAAGGACCCTTTGAAGCCAGCTCCTGGTTTCGATTTCCCTGTTCAGGCAGTGGCAGTGGGGAAGTGTGAGTCACTATGTGGGGTCACGGAACGCAGAGCAGCAAGGCAAGGCTTGAGGCTAAGCTTGTTCTTCCAGGGCTGGCTTCAAGTTTATCATGGCCACAGGGTCATCAGTCTGCAAGAGCTGCTACTTTGAGCAAGATAACATCCACCAGTCAAGAGGTCTGTGTGCCCTGCTGGGACTGTGTTGAGGTTCACAGATGGCCAGGAACGCTGCTCATGACAAGAAGTTCAGGGTCATCCCTTTCCACCACAGTTGAGAAAATGCTGGAGAAAGTCAGTACTCCTCAGGGGAATGTTCTGCTGTGCTATTGCCTGAGAAAAGCACAAACTGAAGAGCCTGAGAAAAGCACAAACTTAAGAGCAAGTAACATTGATGAGGAGAGAGGAGTAATATTCCCACCTCAAGTGTAAACAGTTGCAGGATCTCCTCCCCATCCTCCAGTAAGCCAAGTGGATGCCATCTACAACACTAGCAGAATAAATCTTGGTGAAAGTCCTCATCTATTTTCTTGCTAGTCATGTCTCCAGCAGCTCGCAGTGTTTGCACCACTGGACACCTTACAGACCCTTTGACCCTTTTGGAGAATGACAGTGCTGACACAAATCATCTGCTCAGTATCCCCCTATAGCTAACTTCTTATTCTTATAGGATGGATGTCTTCACCCTCATCCCGTCCCTTTTTCTATTTGTTTTATTTCACAGGTATTTATTTTTCTCCAGGTTTCTGCATCCCTCCTTTCTCTTATCTTTTGGTGGAGGAGAACATCAAGTTTTGTTCATGAGGAGCTAATGACCATCCAAAGGAGGAAAATCAGTAGAGAAAGACATAACAACCAGGAAAAGTATCTTTCTACTGATACCACTTTCCCAGTGGAACCTCCTAATGAGCTTGTGGATGATGAGGGACAGTCAGTGTGTAGCAATGGTGGGTGCTCCTGTGTGGCAGATAAGGGGGCTGTGTGTCTTCACAGAGAGTAAACAACCTGGGGAAGAAGGTGGTCTTGTGATGTACAACTGAACGTCAGCATCAGTAGGCTTTGATTTAATACTGGCACAGATTTTCAGTATGACCCTTAAAATCACACTGGGCTTCTCTATGCCTTTAGTTTACTCCTAGGGAAAAAGGGTCTAGCACTCGGAGCATTTATATGATGATTCCATTCCATGCTCCTGCAAACACATTGAGACTTGGAGAGACTTGGAGACCGAAGCTGCACTCTGTCCTTCCTCCACATCTTCCTCTCTAGAGGTCTAGCGCAACCCCCAGCAACATCTATGCAGCCTCGTAAGGACGTAATTTTAAAACAATGGATTGCACAAGCATACCGGGAAGGGATGGATTCCTTTCGTGGTTAAAGCACAGCAGGAGGCCCTCGAAGATTTAGGTTCCATTCTAAGCTCTGCCCATTAGTTTGAACAAATCATTCAATCTTTCCAAGTTTCCAGTTTCCCTTTATAAACAGGGAACAGCATTTAATGGGGATGAAACTAATTCATGCAGCATGAAGGAGGTGAGGGTTGTATTCCTAGATGCATAACAGCAAGCACTCCCCTTGGCTTGCCAACTCCCCTAGGCTCCTGCCAGCAATGGGACATGGCCTCCAGAGGTGGCAATTACAGCACCGCCAAGTATTGCAGTGATGCGTGGCGCAGGGCACGGCCACCCCTCCTTGGCCCAGCGCCTCTACAAACAGGGCTGAGCCGCACAGCAACTGCTCCGGGGCAAGGCAGTGCCCGTGCAGGCAGCCCAACCCTGCCCGGGCAGCTCTGGGCGGCCGGCAGGCTCAGTGCCCGCTGCCTCTGCTGCCCTAAGCATGGTGGTGGGGCTCGGTGCAGCCCGGACCAGCCCGTGCCCTGACTGTTCTGCCCCAATACTTGGCCTGCCTGCACCCTGCCTCTGCCTCACACACCCTGCCTGCCCTGCCCATGCTGTCCCGCTGCCTGCTCACACTGTCCTGCTGCCCGTGCCCTGCCTGCGGCACTGCTTACACTGGCAGTGATGCTCCTCTGCCTCCCCAGATGCTCAGAGAGCTCCCCCATAGCCTTCTGTTCCCCCATAGCCCCTAGTTCTGCACAGCCACTCTCCAGCCAGCCCACACCAACCCCTCCAGGGTCAGCACTTCACAAGTGCCTGCTCCTGCTGCTGATATACACACACACAGAGTCAGGGCTACACACCTTTCCAAGAAACCTGTCATGGATCGGTGCCAGGGGCAAACCCCACCTGGCCATGCAGCCCCATTGCCCCCACTTCTGCATCCCTTTTCCATTACCTACCACCACTCTGCAGCCTCCTGTGTGCCTCCTTTCCCTCACATGCAGCCTCTATCACACACAGGGCTCAGGTATTCCTTTACAGAAGGGCCAGCCTCTGCAAGCCTCATGAGAGTATAAACGAGACATACCCTTCAGCCACACACTGCCAAAGACAGCACCTCACACTGTGCAAAGGGTTCCCTCTCTTTTGGCCTCCTTTGCATACCAGGCTTACTCCACACCCTACATATACCCCTTTGCTGAAGAGTATAGCCACAGACAGCTGAAGCGTTGCGCACACCTGTAGATTCACAAGCACAAACAGAGGTACATATAATCCATCTCTTACAGGCAGGAGACTGAGTGGGAAAACAGCAAGGCGTTGGAATCAGACCATTAGTGGAGGGAGGTCTAAAAACCCAGCCAGGAGCCAGCATGCTACCTTTTAGGAAATTTTATTGCCACTCTTGCAACTGCATTCACCTCAGCCACAGGCCAGCTCTTTCATACACAGTGTCACAAGGTCTTCAGCTGCACTCACCGCTTGTCCATACCCTGCTGACATTTACCATCCAGGCTGTTCTCAAACACTGCTATAATGGACAAATGCTCTGGCAGAAACAAATGCTCTGAATCAAATGTATCTCTCCACCAGTCATGCTCCACATATGCAAACACACAAGGCCTGGCTCCAGGGCTGTGCTGCGTATCTCCCAAGCACTCCCTACCTAATTCTACACCCATGCACTTTATAGACAGTACATACTTCTATAAGTAAATCAAATATAGCCCCTACACTTCCACAGGAGTGACTTCCTAAACTCTCTGCAACTCGGGTACAATGAGTACACCTGCACATCCCATATGGATTTCCACTCTATTCAAGTCAATAGTGTTCTACTGGCAGGGCAAGTTACCTTGTGGTTGCCAAACCAAGAAACAGATCCCTTAGATCTTCATTAAAGGTAGATGCAGCCTGCTCAGTATGAAGACTCAGACTGCTTAGGGCTTTATTCAGCTTATTCATTTGTCCTCTTGTGTTTAGCGAATTAACAACAAAAAAAAGAAGATTGCAATGTTTACTTCTACTTTTGCAGCAAAACATGCATCAGGAGCCCATTGTGTCTGATTCTGTATGAAAACAGATCAAGAGCTGATCCTCACACCAGACATAATATATCCTAAGTAAGCAAGAAGACACAACAACCAGTAAGTACTAGACATGATGGCATTACGTTATGCAGAGCTGTTCTGTCCTCTCCTCCTGCATTACCACATGCATCTACTTTCAAAATCTCTTATCATTCTTAAGAGTGCAGTAGGCTGCTGTATGCCTTTATGCACTTTGGACACTAGAAAAAACAGGGGGTTTTGTCTTTGCCACATCGGTGGCATAATCAGCTCTGCCTTGGTTTTCTCTGGCTTCCATCTCCAGTTTCTGGCCATGGGTAGTGCCTTTGGTGTGATTTCACCTCACTTTATGCCCTTTCCATTGTCACAAGGTCAGGTCCTTGTGACAAGGTCTCTGCTTCCTTACAAGTAACCTGCTGTGGTCAAGGTTGTTTTCCTTGACTTGGTTTATTGCTTTTTAAATGTTTTAGTGTTTCGACTGTTTCTCAGGTTGAGCACAGGATGTTTGTTGCGCTGGTAAGAGGTTAGTACTGTGAAGCCTAGGGAGTGATATATGGATGGTTCATGCTTTCTTTTGGATTTAATTTTTCATCCTCTAGTGCTCCGTGGTGAAGGGAGTGTTTGCTGCTTGCCTAGGGAGACACCTGACATTTAGACTTTATCTTCTTTAAGAGCTTGGGCCAAAATTCTTTTCTCTGACTTTGGGAGTGGCAGAAAAGGACACACAATGGAAGTGAAGGAGGGGACATGGAGGGGTTTGCGCCCTTCACATCCCAGGCTGCAGTAAGGAACCGCACAGCCCTCTGACAAAAATCAATTGCTCCAATATAAAGGGGGCTTTTGTTCCCCAGACACCTTGCAGTTTGCCCAGCAGAAACTCCTCATTCCCACAGTACTCCTGGGCCTTGTGGTGGAGGAGAAGAAGAGTAACTTGGGCTATAGTGTTCTCGTATAATGTCCTAACCAGGGGAGCGCCCAGTGTCTGGGTTTGAAGCTTTCACTCAAGTAGAATACAAGGGCTGAAGAAAAGGGAAAGAATCTTCCCCTCGAATACTTCGTGCTCAGGCTCAAAGCACTGAAATGGAAACACACAGGGCTTCCTTTATTCCTTTCTCCCTCTCTCTCTCTCTCTCTCTTGCTGTTTTTTGGCTGAGACCTAATTTTGCATTGTCCTAACCTGATTTGGCTGCCCCTGCCTCTGGCTGTAGCTCATGTCCTGAGCCAGTAATGGTCATTTAACAGAGACAGATCTGACAGGAGCAGAAAGAACTGGGAAAGGAGACCTTTCTGAAGATAACACTCCAGTGTAAAACAGATAGGTGTGTGAATCTTCCCATCTCCAGGGGCACCAGTGAGCAATGATCACTCCTTCCAGAGCACTTGCTTTCCAAGAACTAAGCTCACTTGGCTTTCAGAAACTCCTTAGCTACTTACAGCTGGTTTGCTAGATGGGGCTAATACCAAGAGATGCTATAGGTACAGCTGGTCTTCCCACAGCAATTCATTCCCGACTTTCTCTAACCTGACCAGCCACAGCAGCAGAAGACAGTTCTGAAGGGGAGGGCAGCTGTGTGTGGCATATGAATGATCGACCATGGGTCAGAGATGCCAGAAGAGGTTTCTTCTGTGAAGGAAAGGTTGAAAGCTTGTGTTTCCTGCTTGTAAGAAACAACCATCATGTGAGGTTAGTTTGTACTGCCTGTGCCCACATCTGCACCTTCCCAATATTCAGATATCTTAGCTGCAATGACTGATGGTCCATTAATACCTAGAGTGCTGCATTCACCTCTGGGGCTCCCAACACAAGAGGGACGTGGACCTGCTCGAGAGGGTCCAGAGGAGGGCAATGAAGACGCTCCGAGGGCTGGAGCACCTCTCCTATGAAGACAAGCTGAAAGTTGGGCTTGTTCAGCCTGGAGAAGAGAAGGCTCAGGGGAGACCTTAGAGCAGCTTCCAGTACCTAAAGGAGGCCTACAAGAAATCTGGAGAAGGACTTTTTACAAGGACAAGTAGTGATGGGACAAGGTGAGAATGGCTTTAAGCTGTCAGAGGATAGATTTAGATTATATGTCAGGAAGAAATTCTTCACTGTGAGAGTGGTGAGGTGCTGGCACAGGTTGCCCAGAGAAGTTGTGGCTGCCCCATCCCTGGCAGCGTTCAAGGCCAGGTTGGATGGAGCTTTGAGCAATCCAGTCTAGTGGAAGGTGTCCCTGCCCATGGCAGGGGGGTTGGAACTAGATGATCTTTAAGGTCTCTTCCAACCCAAACTACTCTATGATTCTATGATTGATAGCTAAAAAGCCCCCTTGGCACAGTTGCTAAAAGAGGTATGAACTTTCTGTAAGTGGCACTGCTATATAGTTGTTAGAATAAATGATACTTCGCTCTTTTCCCGATTTTAGATAAGGATTTTATGTCTTCATTGATGTGCTCAGTGTGAGAAAGGATCAGTATGATTGTGTTCCGTGGTTGCTACTGCTGGCCTCCCTGTGAGTAATAGTAGCTGCTTGCAGAACAGTAGGTGAAGATCTTCTGCATAAATCTTTTACTTCATCAAGTGTGATAGGCTGCAAAAGTCAGACCTGCAACTTTTACTCCTATGCAAGAAGAACAGAGTTATGCTCTGTCCAATTCTCTTTACCAGAAATTTCACAGTCAGGTTGTGTCTATGAGGTGGATTCTTCATAGTACGGAAAGGCCGGTGAGCTTTCTTTGTCATGCTTTGAAAGGAGGCCTGAATGTCCTTGGTCTGATAGAATTTAGAGTGTGTTTAATTTCCATGTCACTGAAATAAAATAGTATTTGTTTTAGAGATTTTGTGAAATACTGTTGTTGTTTTCTAGGCTGACCTTTAGAGGCTCTGTATTGCCGTGGCAGTATGTTGCTATGGGGATCACCTCACATGGGTGAGAGCACAAACCAGTACATAAAGATACACTGGGCGCTTTATGCTGCACCTATTCAGTGGTGCTGTACAATTGGAAATTGCTCCCAGAAATCTAGTAGGCTGACTCATAAACACATACGGAGAGCTCGCTTCAACTTACATCCTTTTTCCCTATGTTTTCCTGTATTGTTTGGTGAGGGTAACTTTTTTGTAAGTTACTTATTTTCAGTGGGGCCATATGTTTTGTTTTCTCCTATATACAACTTTCATCAAATTGAAGATCAGTCCTGGAGGAGTCAGATTAAGTCAAGAGTTTAAGGTGTACATATCTATAATGTAATTAAATACTTTCTTCTTTTTTTTCTTGTGTTTTGTATTTTTACATCACCCATAAGGTAAAAGCATATTGGTGGTTAATTCCTCCTGGAGAAATCCAAATTCAGAAATATTTCGCTGTTGGACAGATGGTTGAAAGGCAATGATTAATCTACTAACCTTGGATTTAGGAGATATGGATTTGACTCCCTGCTTGCTGCAGATTTTCCATGTGACACTGATGCATAAATATCCCAGAATATGGCCACTAGCCTCTGTGCTTGAGTTCACAGACTGTAAAATAGCATCACCCTGTCTCTCAGGGCAAGGTGAGAAGAATGAAGGCACATGTCCTCAGCTGGGTAATCCCAGATTCTTTACAAGTGAGGATGCAGGCCCACGGCAGCAGGCTGAGCAGAAGATGGCTGGGACAGAGTGTGTAGGAGAGAAGATGATGGCAAAATATTCTGTTACAGTTCTGGGGTGCTGTAGGTATATATTAGAAGCCAAGGCTGTTGGATACTGTGGGGATGAGTACCATACAAGCACCTGGAAAAAGCAAGGCTATTTTCAGGAACCAAGACCACAATTTGCAACTGCTCATGCTGACACAGATTTTTCTATAGTTTCATGTCTTGAGGACACTTCCATTCTGTATGGGCATAATTAGTGCCAGTGACCATCTCCCAAGGACTGTCTGAACTGGAATGCAGCCATCCCGAAGACACAATATCTTGAGAAGGTTGTCTGAAGATAATGGGCACATCCTCCTAATCCCTGCTCTTTTTCTCCATCCCCATATCCCATATGCAACCTCTTTTTATACAGACCCAAGTACTTATTAGTTCCTCAGCTATTCTGAAGGGCAGACCTGATACTTGCCAAAAACCTCTCTCCTTCTTTGGCACCCTACATGAAACATGAGACACACTATAAGCTAGCTATAGGCACCACATCCACTCTTCCAGTACCACCATACAACTCAAATATACAAGTCCTAGAAAAGGAGTCTTTGCATGCAGAGCGTACTTGTTAAACATGTGTGATGGCCCCTCTAGTGACTAATCTATAGGGGAGAATGGTTCATGTTTGTTGCTACACAAGCTATCTTCAGACCTTCCTAAAAAGCAGACACGAAGGCACACAAACCCAGTGTTCCACATAGTGCTTCACACATCTTCCTCAAAAGCATTCTCCCTCCGAAACAGGGCTTCTCTCTGCCTTTTTGATTAAATGGCCATTATCAAAAGTATTCATTAAAAGTTATTTATTTGCTGAATCCAGGACATAAGTGAATCCAGAAACCAAGTCTTCGAGCTGCTGTCTTCTGCAATTTCCTGAGCCAACACTACTTCTCTACACAATACATCACTGCTTTCTTTGTACTCTCTCTATCCCCAAGAAACATTCAAAGACATTAAGAACATGCCTTAGAAGCACACAGCCCTGTACATGGCTGTCTCTACACATCCTGAGGCTGCATAGGCTGAATTCTCTAGGATTTGGAGCTTGGTGGAGGAACGCATCCAGCAGGCGTGTCACCAGCAGGGACTGGAAGAGGTATTGCCAGGTTTGAGTGTAAAGGTTGATCGTTGAAGAGAAAAATCACAAACATTCCCCAGCAACTGGTTTCATGGTCCATCTCCAAGAAGGGCTTCACATCTGGGAAGAAACTGCCTGTGGGTAATTGGGTTTGCTAGAGTTGCCTCTCTAATTAATAAGTGATTTGACTTGGAGATTGGAAATAATAGTTGAAATGATGGCATAAGCACAGGGGCATTTGGGCTGCTGCTGCTGTACTATTAAAGGAGTTTCCTGCACAGTCTAAAGACACTATATGGCAGTTTGAAGAATGTGAAGTTGTTTGCCCAAGAGACCAACAATGTGATAATATTGGCATATAACCTTCTAGTATTTGAGTAATTAGTTGCTTAGCTACTTTGGATAGGTCATTATTTTGCAAACTGGAAACATTTGCAAGTGGTGATATTTTCCTCGGTATGGTAAAAGAGCTAAACCTATTCTGGCAGTGTTCAACTCCTAGAAATATATATGCATAAATTGTTTCTAATGAGACCATCTGCCTTTTATAGCCCCTTTGGAACTAAATAGTACCCAAAGACCACTCTGTCTTTTGGATATCTGTGGTCAGAAAGGCTGCTCCTGGCAATAACAGTATATAGTTTTTTGCAGACAGAGAAGCATTTTGATTCCTACATTTCAAGATGTGTGTGTGCATGCACACATGACACTGTTTATATTTGTTACAACTATTAGAAATCACTGGCCCAAATCTCTTCAGAGATAGCATCTGGTAACTCATCTGCTAAATTAGTATTTTCAAAGATAACAGAAAGTCCGATATTTCACTTATAGGGCTGGGGGGAGCTTTGTGAAGCTTCTTCACCATGTCAGTAGCTTACTGTATTTGCAAACGAACAGCGTTATTTTAGAGGATTTACCTTGATTTAAAACCACAGCTGAGTTGCTCTCTCTGGCAACTCACATATTGAGTCTGGTATAAAAAGCGCGACGTGCAGTGCGTTGTGCACTCACAGCTCCCGCTGAGCTCGACCTGTCACCCTGCAGGCAGGGGATGGGCAGGAGCTCAGCACCTCAGTCTCCAAGCAGCTGCCATCCCGGTGCTAGGGAACAAGTTTCTTCCTTTAATTGTGTTTATAACCATACATCAATTACTGCAAAAATAATACGGTAACCTGTAATTCAGCACTTGCCTCCTCCTTGGTTTTTCTTGGCTGCAGCCGACATAGAGTGAGAATAGAGGAGTCAGGTGCTTTTCTTCACAGCTAGAAACCCCTTTCAAGTCCTTCTATGGCAACACAGACCTTTAAAAAGCCTCCACTGAATGTTTGTTTGTTTGTTGTTTTTACTCTTCAACCACGTGGATGTGTTGGCATTAGTCTGAAGCTTCCTAAAGTCATACTCCATGTGGTTTTCTCTTTAAGTACTCCCTGAGGTTTCTGTCTGAGGAGACAGCCTCAGGTATGTGCTGACTGTCTTGGAGGGAAGGTCTCTGCAGGGCAAAGCAAACTGGTCCCACAGTGTTACAGGCAGCATGGAAGGATGCTAATGTGAGTGTGACAGGGCTGCACACAGCATTGTCACCTGGGTACATAAAACCACATGTTTATATCCTGGTGAATTGAACGTGTACAGCACCAGCTCTGCTTGCCCTGGAGGAGGTGTGTCCCCATGCCCACAGCATGCAGCCTGTGCTGCCATCCCTCACACCATTCCCATCATCTCTGGCCCAGAGCTGACTGCAGCTGGGCACACTGGGTGTTCTGGGTGTGCTGGGAAGGGCCAGGGAGATAACCCACACCCTGCCCCAGAGAGAGTAGCAGCGAGGGCAAAAAGAGCCAGGAAACCTCACATAGCCACAGCCTTGAGCTTGTTTCTGGATTAGCTCAACTAAAAGCCATCAGTGCCCCTGGGATAGATCAGAGGAGGGGTTTTTGGGGACGTACCTGGTAGGTGACCAGTCCTGAGGCAGTCAGATGTTTCCATGATACTCTGTCTTGAATTAAATATTATCTGCCAGGTCATGTTAATTAACATTCCATCTGTCATAACCCAGCAGGGTAGTGAGCTGAAGGGGGGAGGATAAACACTTTCCTATTCACTACCTGCTGTTAATTAGCGGAGGAATTAAATAATAAAAAATAAAAAAAGGCTCCACTCTTTTTGAGGGTTGGTGAATCAGTGCTTTGTGGTAACTCAGCTGCTCTGGGTCAATCTAGTGTCTCAACTATACCAAAGATTGATCCAGAACTTTAGCCAGTGAACCTAGTGCATATTCTTGTCTTAATTACAGCCTGACGTTAGCCATGCTACGCACCGCACAGGACAAATGCACATTCAGGAGGCTTAGGGCTGGAGTTTTTTCAGCCATCATCTCTGATGTCTTTCTTTCAAATCTCACTTGCCCTATTTCCTCTCAGTGGAAAGTTTTTCTGTAAGTTTGATGAAACTGCTTTGGTGTTTTTAGAGATGGAGTGCTTTGAAATGTTTCTGAACTTTCCTTTGGAGAACCTTTTCCTTTTTTTCCCTTTTCCTTTCTGAGCTCAAACACACTCCACGATTGCTTGGCCTTGTTGTGTACCTGTCTGAGGTAGGTTAACTAAAATAATAAGAATATCCACGAGTTAGTGGCTTATTCTATTTTTTTTTAAATGCAGTGAAATCCCATTTTCTCTTCTCACATCAGTTGTCCAGTACAACTACAGAATTCGTTATTTAAACTTACATTACAGATAAGAATTTGTATGCACCATTGCAAGGGATAACATAACACATGGGATTTCTTATAAGGTAGATAGCTCTGCTCTGAGTGTGTCCATCATCACAGCCATGCCAGATGTGAAAGCACGTTGGTGTGATCCTGCCTTATGCGGGCACGTTCACATCAAGCTAACCAGTCATGCTGCTGAAACTACTTGTTTTGTTCTTTGGCAGTGCTGTTTCTGCAGTTTCATCTATCCAGCTTTACTGCTACATCTGCATTCACAGTAGAAGCACTCTGCCAGTACAGAACAGGGTATTCCCCTACCTGCAAAGCATCCTGATGCAGATACTGTGTGACCTAGCGCTAAGAGGACAGCTCTGACAAAGAGCTTGGTCCCTGTTAGTCTTGGTTCCTGAGAGAATGGGATTCTCAAGATATGGGGAGTGGGGAGAGAGTTTACTTGTTTTTTGAATATAATGGCTGGGCTTTGTTTTGGTATTGTTTCCAGTGAAACACACTTTAAAGTGGAACTTTGTTTTTTTCTTGAGGAGCTTGTTTGTTTGCAAATACAGAGTCTCTATCAGCAGGCCAGGTCTTCTGCAAACATGCTCTTAGTGTGGTTAAAGGCCATCATACACAAAAGTTACCATCTGGTTTGTAAACCACAGCCCCTGGGATCAGAGGGGGACTTCCCTTGCTGCTTTTGTCAGAGCTCCAAGACGCCTTCCTCTGGACTGGGTCACAGCTCTGAGCTGCACTAACGTCATTGTGCCTGTTTGTGTGTTTCAGTAAAAATGAGCAAAAGTTCACATCTTGGTCAAGAAAAGAAATGTGAAGTGCATGAAAGAACATTCAATCACAGGCAGGAAAAATAGCAGTTCAATATAAAATTCAAGACATCAGCAGAGCAGGGTCCATGGAAGTGGACGATCAGAGGTGGACAGCAGGTGAGGAGCAGGGAGGAATCTGTGGGAAGTCTAAGAGTGTGCTGGCTTTAGTCCCTTTCATCGCAATTGTAATCTGCTCGTATGACAGAGCTCCTGGAGAAGGAGGGGAAGTGACAAGACAAATGGCTACATTCATTTTCACAGGTTTGGGCACTGAAGGAAGGAATCCAGATTTGCAGAGAAGTTGCTGTCTTGTGGTATTTCACAGGGTAGAAGAGCCAGTGGGTATTTTAACTCTTTACCATCTCCAACATGAGGTGGACTCACCAGAAAATAATTACCAGAGTGAGACTGGTATCAGAGGTGGACAAAGTGGTTACGTTTTAGAGAATATGTCTTCTTTGTACCATGTCAGTAATCAACCTGAGAGTCTGACAGGGAAAGATGTACACAAATGCCCTTGACTTGGCTAGTGGGCTGGTTTCTGGACATACACTTGTGGCTGTGCTTGTGACCCATGCCCACGACTCCACCTGCAAGCAAGCACTATGTGCATCCTTGCCTCACACTGAGCAACTGAACATGGACAGGTGATTTTGGTCATCAGACAAGGCAAGATCATAAACCACTGGGCTGTCTTCAACACACCTCCTTAGCAAGATCTCCAGTTCAGGCATTGAGAGAAGCAAAACATTACACAGAGTGCACACAGAGTTCAGCTTTGCTTGTCGGCTGAGTGTGGCTATCTTAAACAATGCAATCATAGTCCCACTATCAGCATTAATGGGAAAATGCTCTTGCAGTCAGCTTTCTGAAGGTTACACTGGTAATTTTCCATCTTCCACCCAGCCACAGGTAAGCTGTGAGAGGGTGGGTGTCTATGTGGACTGTCTGCATCAACACAAGGGGACAGAACTTTCCTGTAGCTTTTCTTCCTCAAGTACCCCCTTTTGGACATGAAGAATGTAACTGGAAGCTTTTCCAAAGAAAAAGTGTATTTATTCCTGGCATCATACTGAAGTCATGAAGGAAAGTATCTTCACCCTCACCTGCCAGTGCAGACAACACTCACAGGTTGCTAGAAATAGCAATCCTTCCAATAAGCCCTGGTGCTAAAATATTACATAAAGCACAATGATTGGCAGGATCCTCTCTTTGTGTTCCCCTTCTGCCTTTTCTTCCTGGTCTTCAGTTTCAACTCTATCTCCGTAGTGCTGCTCCAGCCCTTTCTGATTTTATTTTATCCTCTTTACACAAAGGCTGTTTTCTTTTCAGACTTGTCCCTATTCCCTGAACTATTTTTACCAGTTCCACCTCAGTCTCTTCCCCCTCTGACTCACTGCTGGGAATCCTCTCTTGGATCATTCCTCCTTCCCTCATCCCCACAGCGTCATTCCACCTCTGCTAGAGGTCAGAGCACGCTTCTCAATTCCTGGCTATAAGAAAAGGGATATCTTGGAAATCCAGTGCCTGGGGGAGGATTGGCAGTTGCTCCTTCCAAAAGCAGAGCAGACAGGCTTCCCTGGTCTTTGCAGGGCTCAGCCAAATTTCCCATCACTCAGGAGGTTTCTACACTGAAAAGGGAAGTGTCCCTAGTGTTTCCACTGGGTCCCTCTGTATTGTCCTTCAGATGCTAGGCATCTGCCAAAGGACCTGAGCACTGGGTGGGAGCTGGTGGGCTTTTAACCCCTACATGGTTGGAGACAGGCTACCAGCTTCAACCCTGAGCTAACCACCTTCAAAGGCAAAACTCCTTCTATTGTCCCTGCCTCCCAACATCACTCCTGCAGAAAGTCGTTCTCCTTGTCCTGTTAATAATTTTTCTAAAGGCAATAGATCTCCACTCCTTTTAATAATTCATTTTCATCTGACCAGATCCCAGGTAGGTGTTTAGGCTCTCGCTTTCTCCTGGGACTTTGTGGATGACAAGGAGCCTGTAAGTTGTGCCATTTCAAAACACCTGTGCTCACAGACCTGCCCTCAGCCTCCTTCATTGCCTGGGAATTGCTCTGGAATTGCTGGCTGGCTCTAGCTGCCTGTCAGCAGAGGCACTCGCTGAAGCTGCATCTTTAAGAGCTGCATCCTTTCCCAATTCTGTGCCTTTGGGGTTGTGCTTTCCTCCCCCAGACCTTAGATTCCCTCTCTGCAGGATGTCAGCTGTCCTTCTTGTCTCCTCCCTTCTGTGGGATGGCTTCCTCTGCTCTTACTATGATAAGAGTTTGTTTTCTTCTCCAACATACCCTGGGCTAATTGCACTCTCTGCATTTTTCTGCTTTGATACCTGCACTTACGTTCTGATTTCTCTCTCTCTCTCTCTCCAGGGGCCACACTGCTTTGCTTTTCTCACCCAAAGCAGCTCTGCCATAAAGACAGGTATAACTAATAGCACTGGGCTTTGTCGATGAAGGAGAGTTCAATTTACCCTTTGCAGAGATTGTGCAGAATCGGGCACAGGCAAGAAATGTCGGGTTAAGATTTATGTGGGACTGTTTTTCTAAATGGGTTCCTTACTTCCTTATTTCCATAGAGCGAGGAAGCTGACAGCATCTGCTCTGTGCCTGATACCACCTCGCTTCCACCAGTAGGAACTTTTCCCAAGAGACAGGAGCAGGGAACTTCCCAGGCCTGCAGGGTTTTTGTGTCAAGGGCTCCATTTCCACCAGGGACATAGAAAGGTGCAGGGTGTGGGTTTGCTCTGCAGCTCCTGGCCATGCGCAGCCTACGTGAGTGGTGGAAATCCTTTGCTCCAGCCCTCTTGTACACCACTTGTTCTCAGAAGGAAAGGGGAGACGCACATTGTGAGGTCAGCCCTCTCAGAGGCTATCTGCAGTGAGCATGGGGGCAGAGGAGCTCTTGCTTTGCTCAGGCACGGTGCATCTCAGCATACTCCATCCGCTCTGGAGAGAAATTGCACTGTTGTTTCCATTGCTACTGTTGTGCAGGTCCTATGCGAGATCTGATGCTTCTCTTGCCCAAGCTGTGCCCACTGTCTCCTGCGGGACAAGCAGCATGTCTAGGGTAGGATGCCCACTCACAGATGCTCCCCAGGTTTGGGGCTGAAGGAAGACGCCAGCAAGCTCCACAGAGACTCTTCTACACCCAGGCTTCAACTAGAGAGAAATGTGGGGTTATGCCTAGAAGTTATGTGTTTTACAGCGTTTGAAATGTGTGCTAAAGCTCTTCTGTGTCACATGTGCGCCCACACCCCCCCCCACCCAGCATGGCTGTGCTTCATCCTGGGATTTTACTGTGCAGATACTCCTGCCTTCAGATGGAAGGGGACATGGAAAAATAGGCTGACTCTGTACTAGCCCTGTAACAAAATATATTGAGGGGAATGTGTTAACTTTTGTTTTATTTAACTTTGCCAACTTTCAAGTCAGCTCTCAAGCACCCAGAAGGTTTTAGAAAATGTTTAATCTAACTCAGACAATTTCCTGAACTCCCTAACTGGACCACCCCATTTTCTGACACACTGCCAAAAGGCCTTAGCTACTCGTGGGCCCTGGCATGCTGCTCTTTCACAACTCATTGCTGTCCTCTCACCCCCACCTCCAGCCGTTGTGCACGCCTCAATATAGTCCAGAAAGAGGAACCTCCTTGACCTCGATGTTGGTGCCTGATGAAGCAAGCCCTGCCGACAGCCACCGATATGCCTGGTGAATGACTGCCCCAGCACACTTTGAGACTGCATGCAGCACAAGCATGAGTACACAGCCTGCCTGCTCCAGGTGTGCCTTGTCCACCCTCCCAGATCCCCCTGCCTGTGGTGTGAGCCTCTGAGCTCCACAACTGTCCCTAAAGAGCCCAGGGACACCTCCTGTCCTGGGCGTACAGACAACAGTGTAGTCTTCCTTCACACTGGCTCATATGCCAGGTTTGCTGTCCCGATGCCCTGCCGAGCAGCCACTGTCTGTGTTTGGCAAAAAGCAAACCCTGTATCCCAGAATCACAGGACAGATACGATGGTGAGCATCGCCTCTCTTCTCTCGCCTCCCTCACCACTGCGCTGTTGAGTCTATGCAGGGCAGGAAGCAAGGAGGGACACACACGGCACACAAGGATGCTGTGTTGCTGACAGAGCCCTCAAAGACACAGCTTTCAGACCTTAAAAATGATTTATTTTCCCAGCAGAGCCAGAGCATAGCACAGTTTTAACAGAACTGCAGCTCACTGGGGTTTTAGTCACTCTCCCGCTGAGCGATGCTTGCTGTTTGGGGACTTACTTATCACCATGTTTCCTCCTGAAACTTCGTGTCCTGCTCCTTTCCTATTGTCCTGCTTCCCTCTGTTGTCCTCCTGTGCCACGAGCTCCAAATAATGCCAGTGAGCTCCCTAGAGCTCTCCACTACCTACTTGTCACCCTGCTGTCCTTCCTCCCCTGTCTGATTGCTTGCCCTGTCCCACCTGGTCATAGAGGAGGCAGGATGACATAAAAAACCGGCTCGGCTTTTCCAGGGATTTCTGGAGGGATTTGCTCTGTTTCTCTCCCTGGACCTGGACCTGGCTGACTAATCTTCAGGATTTTTATTGGAAGAGATGTCATTCATCCACAAACCCAAATGAAATAAGAAGTTGGGGGGAAGAGGATGGACAGCTGTAAGAAAAGTGATGAATTAAATTACTAGGGTCACACGTCTATCTGCAGCTTCTTGATGGCACAGAGCTTATCAGAAGCCATCTGAAGCCCATGGGGTCAGAGCTAGCCCCGCAGCACAGCCCTGCCATTGGATGCTCCACCCCAGCATGTGCAGGAAGGGGGGTGACATTCCCAGCTCCCCGGGCAGGGCTGGGGGAACAGTGAAGCCTCCAGAGTGCAGGGCTTTCCTCCCCTGTTCCCTGGGAAGCAGCTTTGCTGCAGGGAACACACTGCGGGCACGGAACAGCAATTTTCTCGAGGCAAACCTCTGCCAAAGGCAAGGGCTTTCCTGGGGGCAGAGCCATCTGGGACCAGCAGGGTTTCGTTTACTCAAGATGGCTGGCTTTCCCTGGGGCTTGTAGGTGGCATGCAGCTCTAAGCAGGTTAAACCTCCTGCTTCCACTTGCTGGAAGTCTCTGCTCTGAGCATGATGGCACTCAGGGTCTTCCACAGCTTGTGAGTCAAGGAGTTATTGCTCAGATATTATTTCCCTATCCTTCACAGAATTATTGCAGGAGGGAGAGGATTAACAGGTATGCAAATCACAATGGATGGGGGAGGGAGAGCTATACTAAAAAATTAATAAATGCCACAGTGGTATTGCTGTTCAGGCTCTCCGGTGCCTTTTTAGGAAAAATAATGTGTTTGCAGGGTGATTGCAGGCCTGGTGGGAAGAGGGAGCCAACCTTCCCCCTCCTGGCTCCTGGTCAGGTAACAGGATCTCCTGCACAGCTGGGGCTAGGAACAAGCAGCCCGCACCCCCCTGCACATGCACACACACACCACATGCACATGCACACACTGTGCAGAACTGCAGCATCTCCCCACATCAGATGCTCAGGGCTGCTGCATGCTGAGGAGGGGAGGCGCGGATGATGACAGGAGCATAGCAAAGGCTCCCTGTTCAGAGCGAGGGGACTCCCCAGCATGTCCATTGCTGCTGGGGCTGACCGTGTTCCCTGACACACTGGGCTGTGTTGAGACCTCATGTCATGCTGCAGCCACACTGTGTGCCTGCTCCTGCCGTCTGGCTGTCATCTGCGGTGGCCAGCGCCAGGCACCTGAGTCCCTCCCTCACCCTGGCTACCACCCCAGCCACCATGTCCCTACTGCCAGGTCTGATTGAAACGGGAGGCAGCACATCTGCACCCCTACCTCACCTAACCAAGACAGTATGCACTGTTGGGGGGGGGCTGATGGCAAGCTAGAGCGATTTGACAAGTCCCTTAGTGCCCAATCTCAATTTCTAAATAAATCTGCTTTAAATTACATTGATTTATGATTCACGTATTTTTATTTGATCAGCCAGCAGTGCTGCAAAACCTTCAGGCGCTTAAGGTGTTTCTAATCTCCCCATCCTGTCTGATGGAGGCACCGCTTGCAGAAGGCTTGGGTTTAACCCCTGTATCTACCAACCACTCAGCCAGAAGCCTGTCTCCAGTCCTCATACTGGAGCCATCTCTTTTCCTGGCTCTTGTACCTCATAGTGGCCCAGTGCGATCATTGCATAGATTATCTATCTAGCATCTCTGAGGTCGCCTGCTGCCACCCCGGGACACTTAACACGAAACTGGGGAGAGGATATTTTGGACACTGACGGTGTCAGTACACATCTCCAGGAGTTTACATTTTAACGTTTGTACCAGGGAATCACCTCGCTCCATGTCACAGGGATAGAAAAACACCTGATAAAGAAATAAACCTGCTGAACCAATTCGCTTTACAAAAAGACTGAGCTCTGCAGAAGTCTCCGTTGTGTGTTTTAGAAAATGCCTTACACCTTCATAAACAGGCTGCCTGGGATACCGCATTCCTCTGCGCTCGGGAGCTGCCGGCAGCAGAAGAGGGACTGTCCTTGGGGCTGTTTTGCTGTGATTTGGCACCAGCTGCCAAGCAGACCTGCTCTCTTCCTCCTCCAGCGCTGGCGGGGTGTGGGACTCAGGGCTGGCTCACCTTGCGCTGACTCCAAAACAACACCAAGGGCCCCACCGAGCACTGAGAGTTACTACAAAATCTAGTTAACGGCAAACACTGAGCAGGAAAGACTATAATGTGTTAGAAACTTAGCAGGATGTTTGAAGCCCTAGCAAGTCAAACATGGGCTGAGCACAAGATGACCTGTACCTGTAGAAATAAGGCTGGGAAGGGGCTTTCTGGATTTCTCCAGTCTGTGCTGCCCATGCCATGGCTCCTGCTGTCCTCACAAAATAGCCCAAGCTCATGTGCTTGGGCAGCAGTGCGTTGCTTTCCTCCTGACAGCACTTGTTTACTGTTAAATAACCTTGAAGACAGAGACGCTGTTTTGTGTCCATGGAGCCATGAGCTGGTCTGAGCCACTGGTTCCTCCAGAATGATACCCTCCCTTCACTAATGTTTCCCAACAACACTGATAGCACTACCCAGGGCCTTGAATCCCAGACTTACAAGGCACCTTTTTGCTGCAGCGTATTTGCATCTCTTTGTTGACTTTGCTAATCAAGCTCACTCCTAAGCCTTTGAAAACTATAGTATTCAAAGGCACCTCTTCAGGCATGGCAGCCATTTCAGGAGAGATAACCCCTTGGGGACCAGGCACTTTTGGTCACTAGACTGTTAATGGTTGCTCCGGGAGCTGGTGGATGGGCTGAGCATCCAGGCTCTGGGGAAGGCACGCTCACCCATCTTTCTGAGCCAAGATAATGCCACAACACTGCCATCAAAAGGGCAACACTTCATTACGCATCCCTGACCCCTTGCACTGCTCCTACAGCAAGGCAGGACTGCCTCCTCCCCTAGCAGGGGACTGGGATGGCTCCCATCCTGTACCCCCCAACCCAAGGGTCTTCTGGCCTGACTTCTGCTCATTTAGTGAGTTCAACCAGCCCATGGAAGAGTCCAGAGTGGACTACCCCATCCAGCAGCAGTGATCGCTGGGATGGGCCCTGCTTTATCACATAGTTGTTGCAATCGCTGCCTTGAGCGGGGTGCCCCAAATCCCGGGTGCTCGCAGCAGCAGGTAGCGTATGTAGGGTCTCTGGGCTGGGGAAGCTGAGTCGGCCAGGGCAGCTACAAAGCCATCCTTGGGACATGGTGCTGGGGGTCAAAGGATGAGTTCCACAGCTTCCAACTCCTATCCCATGCTTAACTTTGCCCAAGGGTTGACCAAGTTCAGAAAAGAGATTTCTTTTGTGTAGACTGGCATAACACACAAACACTTAAAGCTGGTATTTCCCCCAAGATGTCACGGAGTCTGGAGATAAGGCATCCAGCCTCAAACTATTTGTTATAGTTCCCTCGGCGCCTTATGCCACCAAGGTTCAGCATCTCAGCAAGGGAGCCCGAGCACAGCCCCACTGTGCGGTCAGAAACCAAACGCCCATGAGATTCCCGTGATGGTGGAGGAACTTCTCCCAGAGAAGCACCCGCAGACCAGGGATGTACCACGTGGCAGTTGCAGCCCTGGTCTCGCCACTCCCAGTGCTGGGCGCTGTGATTAACAGCGGTGGTTTGAGAGCAGCCAGGCCTGGCTGTTAGAGAAGAGTCCCTTCGGCGAGTGTTGGCTCCGGTGCTAAATTTGCATACTGTATTTGCCAAGGGTTATTAGTGTTGATCAGCTGTTAAATAATCTGCCCTTTTCATTTCAGGAGGCCTGTCAGGACTTGCCTTTGCGTAGGCTTTGCTTAAACAGGAGTTTTATGGCATATTGGAAAAAGGTTTTCATGAGGGAACCTTTTCCTTGAAATTTCAACAGCTACAAATACTTAACACTTGTCTCTGACATCACAAGCATCTGCCACATGTGTTGCCTAACCCTTACACACTGCGTGGCAAAGGCTGCAGCCACGGAGCAGTGGAAATCAAGATACAACCCCTCTGGCACCTCTCACTGTGCCAGGGAAGGACCTGAGAGAGAAGATGAAGATAAGGACAGATCCCACATCAGAAAATGTAATTATCCCCTGCTGGAGAAGGGCACTGCAAGGTTGCTGTATACAGGTTTTAAAAACAGCCTCACCCTGCTTTGCACATGCAGGGCTATAGTCTTTGGGGTGACTTAGGGCTGCGTTTCACCATCCTCAGTTTTAGCTGTGTCTCTGCAGGGCCATGCACGGGGACTAGCCGTTCAGAAGAGGTGTCTTGTGACTCAGGAGGAAACAGCAGGATGGGTGAAGAACTGCATTTGGCCTCATTGTTAGGCCACACCATCAAAGGCCTCTGGAAAGTCCAGCCAAGAAATAAAATAACCTGAGGACTGAGGGGAACTTTGCAATAACCCCCTGGTTCCCACACGTGTAATTATGCCCAGTACCCTACACGTTTTTAAAAGAGCCAGAAAGGAATAAAAAATGCAGCAGGGAGCTGAAGAGGGTTTTGATACGCATACTGGCTAGTCATGAATAGCCCCATAGAAAAAAGTTGTGCTACTTTATGGGCAAAGGACCTTCACTGTTACCAGGAAGTGAACTAAAATACCTGCCTGCATGACATCTCCCGTCCCTCCTGCCTGCAGATTTCGAGTGGCTGTTGAACTCTAAGGCTTTTCCCCTGGCTTCCTCAGCATGGGGATGCATCTTACCCACTGCTCCAGGGAGAGCACACTGCTGGAGCACTCCCCTCCTACTCCTCTCCAGGGCTGAGCCATAGGTGGTGTCAAGGCAGTACCCACAGGGAGTGCCTGCCTGCCGGCAGAGATAAGGGGGAGAGCTGGGGCCCTGCAGAGCTGCGATGGCCACGTTTCCCTCAGCCATATCAGAGAGACAAGAGTAAGATGGGAGGGCAGCAGCAGGTACCACACCATGCGGTCTTCACGTTCTTTCCCACCACTCTTCTGGGGTGAAGAAACAAAAGCAGCTAAGAAAACCAAACAACTTGACTGTAATGAACCATAAGACATGGGATCAGCTGTCTGCTCCTCGCTCACCGCACTGGTACAGTGACTTGGCTGCGCCTTACTGGTACCGCCTGCGTTACGGTCATCAGGCGACAAAAGCCAGCAGTTAGAATTGATTAATTGATCTGTACATTAAGTAGGTACTCCTGATCAATTATTGGCAGCTTTGTTAATGGATTACTATTTAAATGGTTCTGATATTTTAAATTACATGGGTTTTTATAGATGCACATTTACTTAAAAAAAAGAGCACCCTTTGCATCTATTAACATACTAAAGAGAAAATAAAACATCCAGGCTGATATAATGCACAATATGGCATTACTCTGGGTGCTTCCTAAGCTAGGGAAATCTTATTTGTTTAATAATAAGTTAGTCATGAATATGCAAATCAGCATCAGTGCAGTACCTCACTGCTGTCACTATTAATGAGTTGCAAATTAATGTGACAACAAAAGGAAAATCTATTTACTGGCAGATTTGTGGTTCATACCTGGCTCAAGAGAGCAACCATCTACAGTCGCATCGGTCCGCTGGAGCAATATGTGCACATGATGTGGACAAGGTTTGTTTCGGGGCTGGCAAACGAGAAGCAAGCAATACGCTGCCTTCACCCCCCCGAGGATAGAAGGCAGCATTGCTCCTAACGATCCATCACACTGAACTTGCAGGAAAACACAATCTCTTCACATTGCAATCATGGTGAACCCATGCAAAGCACAGTAGCAGGTGAAATGAAGAAGTAGCAATACAGATGTCAGTGGGAAGACAGTGGGGACATCTAGACGCAGTTCTTAAAGAGAACTTCATCTTCTTCAGATCTGATTGAGGATGTTTTCCCCCTGACAACACTACAAGCTCACAGAGTGAAATTTGTTGGATTCCAGTCATTTTCTTCTCCTGTCCCTCCTCCTAGCAGAAATGAAATGGTGAATAAGCACATTGAGAAAAGACCCAATACCTGTTTTCATGATTGTGGCATTCAACTCTTCTGTCTTGTGTAGTCGTGCCAAGCCCTCTCCTACCAACAATGGACTCATACTGAATTGAAAATATGGTGTTCTGCAAACCATTTTAAATAGACATACTATTTTTCTGTTAGCTTGTGTCTGTACAAGTTTAAAGTAGCAACATGTGCCTTTTTCTTGTATGAACTGAAGAAATGCTGAATGTTTACCAGCAGCCCTGCAGAGCCTGGGAATGGCAGCTGCTTGCTTTTACCAGTCCCTGACACCTTGTTCATATTAATGCACAAACGATGGGTTTCATCTATAGTTTCATTATTTAGCACAGAAATGAAGGGAGGAGTCAGCTTCAAACTCCTTGGTTCATGCAGTGAGCTTGCCCCTGGGAGCAGTTTTTAAGACAATTTCCATTTTGCTCCTATGATCCTGCAAACTAGAAGATGGGTCGGGCTTCCAGCAGGCATCTGGGCTCTCCCTTTAGGAGATTGCTCCCCAAAGAGCACAAACAAGGATCAAATGTCTCTGGCTCTTGCTTGCCACTCACTGTTGCAATGTCTTTGGCCCAAGTCTCCAACTAGGCCACCAGAGCAAAAGGGGGACACAACAGCGAAGCAGAAGAAACAAGAAGAATGTCTGACTGGAGAAACGACCCAAATGGGAAACTCCGAGGACTGACTCCTCTGTGCAGAACTCAGAACTTTTTGGGTACAACAAGGCAGCGAAGGAGGAGTTCAGTATTTTGTGGTCCTCAGCACCATCACTTATCTCAGGGGAAACCTACCAGCACTGCCTGTGCTGTGGCTCCCTCCCCCTGCCAGGCTTGGAGCTGGGTATTTCCTGGGATTTCCCAGCCAGCACCAAGTCAAAGTTTGACAAAGGAAACTCTCTCCAGTGAGGCTCACCTGCCTGCTCCAGCTGGAGATCAGGTTTTTCCCTATTGCATCGGCAGTTCTTCAACACCTCCATGGAGCACACGACCTCCCAGCCAGGCAAATCTAAGTGATAAGCAGGGGAAATTCAAGGAGACAGCTAGGCTTGGGTCCCAACAGCATCAGCGCTGCACTTTCACCTTACAGAAAGCAGGACACAGGATTGGCAGGGTTTTACCATCCCCAAAGGCTGAGTTTCTGTTTCCTTAAGTTTTATGAACCTGGAGCAATGCCAGTGGTGTGAAGCGAGTATCTTTGGCCCAAGGAGGATGCACAGGAAAGTGCTTTACAGGAGAGCAGCATGAGTCCAGAAGCTGAAATGCTGAACATCAGCCCAGTTCCTGCCCTGCTGGTTGGAGCTAGCTCAGTCTCCAGCTCCGCACCACACAGGATCCAGCCAGCTTTCCGACTTCCCTGCCTGCACTCACTGTCACCAAGTCGCTGTCATCTCTCCTCTCCCCAGGGTAGCTATCCCCTGGACTTGCCTACTACCCATGCAGCCAGCCTCTCCCATGACAGTTTCTGAAACCACCTAGAATAGGGTCAGCCAAGCCAGCCTCGTGCTCCCCGCAGCACAGGATGCTGCCCTCCTTCGCTGAACCCTCCATGTGCTCTCAAGCATGCTCACACAGCAAAGTCTCTTTAAAAAAGTACATCCTAGAAGATAAAATGGTTGTGTTATGTCAAGGGACAGCACCGCGATCAGGTGCTCCCCGCCACGGCCCTATTTTTAGAGCGCAGATGAGCCGCAGGGCAGGCACACGTTTGCATTGTGACAGCATGAGGCTGTTGCTGTGTTTGAGCATGGATGCAAGCGCCAGCATGGAGAAGGCCCAACTGTACTCGGTCGAGATAGTGGAAAGCTGACTAAGCGGAGAGGTTTGGGGAGCACGTGCTCAAGATCACTGGAGGAGGAGCTGGCCTGAAGAGGAAGACATGTCAATCTTCTCTTTGCCTGTGGGCATGGTGAGAAGTGAGGTGTCTGCCATGCACCCATGGAAGTGGTGTGAAGCTGATTTATGCTCAGCTCAAACCATCCAGGCATTACGTGGCTCATCAGATAAAGGTGTCTGTAACAATAGCTTTTCATGTTCTCCCTTGCCTCAAGTTTATCTGGCCCACCTCTGCTTCCTGGGAAAATCAGGGGGTAAAAGCAGCCCGCACTGGAGAGTAGGGAGGTCTGGGTTTCAGTTCCTTGCTAAACTGGACGATGGCTTAGAAGGAAACCCAGGGTGTGCGTGTAAAGCAGTACAGGAGAAACCATCATCCTCTTTATCTGGGCCCTGGAGAAAGATGTCAGTGATTGTGCTGTCCTGTGTGGAAATGGGCCTTCAGCTGCCAGCAGCAGACAGCTGCCAGACCCCTCTCTCGCCTCCTGGCTCAGCTACAAGACTACCTTACCTCCAGAAGCAGTCACACTGTTAGCCACGCAGTACAAACATTCAGCAGAAGACTCAATTCCATGGCAACGCACCACAAGAGGCATCAGTTCTGCATCGTTCCCTGTGGGGCACTTTCAGGAATAAGGTGTCATTCTCCCTTTCCTTCAGGATGAGGGTGATTGACACCCTTTCTTCAACTCCCCCAAGAGCAAAGATTTAACTTGCAGTACAGAGTCCATGAGATCACAACTCTGAGCCTCACTGCTCTGGAGAGAGAAACTTTTTTCCAGATGCTTTTCTGAAATGGACCAGGTCCATGCTCTGCTCAAGACCCTTTCGGTGGGTGTCCTGGCCCTCATCAGGAGAAAGCGTGATTTAAACATTTCAGCTGAAGCGTTTGGCTATCACAGGGCATACTACTGATAAAAACAGCCCCAAAACGAAACTCAGGAGTTTGGGTTCGCAGCAAGAACTTCTTTCTACAAGGGGAAGGGCAGATCCAGACCCTGAAGAGAGGATCTGCCCAAACCCAGGGAGCCCAGCCTCTTAGACAGACGAAGTTCCCGAGCCACGTAAAAGTGACATTCTGTCCCTTCAGATTCCCGCAAAGTGTTCTCATAGTTTTAATGCTCCACATTCAAACTGAAGCATTTACCCTAGTACTATTTTCCACCCCTCTGCAGACACCAGTGAAAGGAGAATTCAGTCAATTCAACTTCAAACGATGACAAAGGAGGGAAAATAATTGAATCTATTCACAATTCTTTAACTAGAAGGCGATGCAGAAAGTGTTGTGAATACCGCTTTCAAACCTCTGCCCCAGAAAGGGCGCCCACCCAATGTTTTCTTGCAACCTTGAATTTAGAAAGCCGATGCAGATTCTACATCAGATTTCATCAGCCGCTCGCCGGCACCTGTGCCAGCCCTGCTCCGCTTCGGGAACTGCTCGCAGAGCCTCCTTTCATGAACATTAATGAGTCGGAGCTCGTTTCGCACCCAGGCACGGAATTAATGGGAGTCAGTTTAGCCTCTTCGTTTCTCAACAGTTTTATTGCCTTTAAGAAAATTTTTGTAAAATATAAATACAAAGGCAGGAGATTTACTTACAAAGTTAAAACACAGATCTCAAACATAAACACACAATTCAGAAAATTTAGTTTATGTACAGTTTCAAGCAACTTCAACATATGTTAGTTTTTCAATATTTTACAAGGTACAGAAAAAATAGTTCAAAGTCTTCTTTAAATAAAGAGCATAAAATGTTTAAACATATATAAACAATCCGGTTTGATGTGTGAAAACTAAATTTCACAGCTTTTAAATTAGGATATAAAAGTTCTTACAATTAGTTGATGCGTATGGATATGGTTTAATTTATATTACAAACTATTGAATTATATTCAATAGTGGCTTACCTGGCCAAAGCAGGTAATTCTGTAAACAAAAAAACAAAAATCATATCACCAAGTGCCTTACCGAATTCTACCTCCCAAACGAGCCACACGACTTTGATCACATCACCTAGAAAAAGTCTGTTCTGTGTAATCAGTGCTTTGTATGAAACAAAGTCAATGTGTGGGTGTGTTCTTTAAAAAAAAGGAAAAAAATGTGTTCCGAGTAATAACAAACTTATCCCAAAGCCTGTGTGCATTTTAAAGAAACATTATATAACAATTTTGTAAAAACTGATTGAAGTTAAAAAAAAATTCTTCCAAAATCCATCCAACTGGAATTCAGATCTCTTATATAAAGGAAAGATATTTTCATATTTAATAGTGTCCTTTCTTTACAGAAACAATTGCATCTGAACACATATACATAAAGAAGTAACTGTATAGAGCACTGTACATTAAATGGCCTGATGGTTCACCAGAGGATGTCGAAGGGAGGGTCCTCGTGCGGATGCAACCAGTGAAGCGAGGAGCCGAGCAAAGTCTTGAGTTCACTTGTAAACTCAACCAAGTCCAACAGCTCTTTGCTCTCTGGGTTAAAAGCTTCAAGGTCCGTAGCGCAAGAGAACAACTGGCTGAGAGAAGTCTGTTTGTAAAACTCTGCCTCCGTGATGGTGACGACTTCCAGATTGGGGAAGTTGCAGCGGAAGATGCGAGATGACATTTTTAGCCTCTTCACCACGTCCGAGAGCAAAAGCCAGTTTCGTGGTCTGTGGGGGTGAAGGAGAAAGAGGCTCCAGTAACTGACATTAAGTCACAGGCTTGTTGACTCCATCATATCGCTCTGTGACAAGCTCTCCCCAAACATACCTGCACAAGAAACCTCCCTGAAATCAAGACCATTGTCCAGAGGGGTGCAGGCATGTGCTTATTTACTCATAGTACTGCTGCCCACAGCTTTGGGGCAGGAGGAGGACCAGGCATGAAAGGCACTGAAGCCTATAAACCCAGGGCTTGTGAGCATGCACGTGGGTCAGCAGCCATCCCAACGGCTGCTCATACGGTTAAAGGTTCACCCGGCTGAGCCTGACCCTCATTTAGCAAGTTAGGAGATGGCTGACACTTATAACCAGAAATTTCAGCACCTCTGACTTGCAGAGATGCCAATACTAGATACAAGTCAACAGAGGGCTGTTTTTCTCAGATTAAGAATACATTTTTTTAATTCAATCATTGTACTTGTCCATTTCAGACAACTGAAGTTATATCCATCACCCAAATAATAAAAACATGCTAAAACCCACACTCCTGCATGATTAATATCTGAAACTAATTTTCCCACAGCTGTCATCACAATTGGTGCAAATGACAAATGGTAGCTGTTTACAAAGCTAATTTAGATCTTGAATACAATAGATAATAAAACTTCCAGGTCTTTGCTTATTATTAAGTATCATAGCATCTTCTGTAAGATGTATATTTGTTTGATCTAATTCAGATCTTTAAACCAGTTTTGATGCAAAGTCTGGAATAGCAGTAACGGTGTTCTTTCATTATCCACGAAGTGTGTCCACTCAGCAAAACAGAAAAGCCCATTAAATAAAATTAAGAACACCTTACGAACACGATATCCAAATTTAAGTGCTAGAAGCACTTGTATTCTGGGATGCTATACCAAGATGCCTGCCTGGGATGAGGGAAGGAATTTGTGTTCAAACGTCACTCATTCCATTCAGGAGTATGACACTCAAAACACAGCTCTGACAAGATAGCCTTTCCCCCTTTCACCTCCTATTAGCCTATTTCTAAAAAAGCATGGCAGTTAGAGTATTGCTCTCTCATTTACGTTACATAAATGCAAACGCTGTTCCCCACGGACAGAAACTGCCGCCATCCCAAGCAGATTGTCTCGTCTATTTTTACCCCAAAACCTGTATTTGTTCTTACCCCTGAGAGAGACACACTTGAATGTTGTAACATGGCAAGGGAGGCTCATCTGAAAATTCAAATTCAAACACATCGCTAAAACCATCTTCATCTTCATCACCTGGGCCAGGAGGATTTGCCAAGATGTCAAAGCCAGATTCATCTTTTGGATCTAAACAAAATTGAATAAAGGTGCCAAGTCAGCATTGAAGAGACTGTTGCACGTCTTTGCTTTTTCTTCCAATAACGTGATCTGTAAATAAAATCAGTTTGCTTCCTTCCTAGCTTCCTCCACCACAAAAACAGAACAGCCCCCACCCCCACATGCCACATGTTTTGAAAGTCTCCGCATACAAAGAAATAAAGGGTAACATTTGCTCACCGCACACAGAGCTGCCATAGAAATCCCAGTACAAACCAGGGTCATCAACGCTTCGACCTTGCAGGTCAGTTAAATACTCTGGAGAGGAAAAAAAAACAACAAAAACATAGTGATGAGAACAAAAAGCTGGCAAGTTTAGCAGACCATGTGTCATACAGTCTCACTATGCATCCTCCATACCCTCCATCAAAGAAACCCACACCGTATATCCTGACACACATGCTACAAACAACAGCATATACACACTGTTCTCACAAATAGTCCTGGAATTTGCTTTTCTCCTGCATGCTTTCTCCCAGAACATCACATAATGACCCACCACATCAAATGATCACTCACGATGTAACAGGGACAGACCCAACCTCAAGCTTCAGAAACCAAGAGTGGCATTTTATTTTTGTGACACATAGGATGTATCACATTTTTTAGCCTGCACAGCTATTCTGGACACCAACTTGGGGCTGAAACAGTGGCCCCAAAGAAACTGCTGGGAAAGGCTTTTCCACACATTTATGTCCAGAAGATGTCATTCTTTTCTGCAGACATAATTTGGGAGATTTGCTAGTTGAGCTGATGAAACGATACTGGGACTCAAGATGCTAAGAAGTCCGAGATACTGGACTTTACTGGAGTCCTGATAGACCGATGCACTTTCTACATGGCACCATTTAAACAGGTAAGTGGATAAGTACTTAAACTCATTGACTGTGAACATTGCAAATATTTTCAGAAGTGAGTTATTAGGGAATGCAAGTGTCTTTATCCAAGACTAACAGGAAAAAAACCTAAAACCATGTTAGAACATGGACACGTTTAAAGACAAGAGCCTTTAATACAGTTTTACAGCATTCTGGATACAAAATGAGGCAGAACTTGCAAAAAGACAAGTGCTAGAAGGATAAAAAGCGAGACCATGGGAATACATGATTATGTTTAACAAACAGCTATTTGATTTGGCAAGTTTCTTATTTTCATTTCAAGGAGAAAACTGAAGGCACTGAAGCAGCCCGCTGACCACCTACCTACCTATCAAATCTGACAGTGGCATAATCCTTACGACTTACTGAGAGTTTCAATTAGAAGGAGCCCCCATGCATGGCTATGCCTCCCACCTGCAGCCACTGGGTTTAGGCAGGCAGAGAGGGAGCTTCTGCAGCCTACCCTAACTAATGCTCCTTGGCGTGGAGCCATCCCCACCAGGCAGCAGGGACTTTGAGGGGCCAGGGAACATCCCCCCGCTTGCCACAACCAGCAAAGCCCCACACATCATGGCCACGAACCTGTGAGGAAGGTCTCCATGAGCTTACTGTGGGTCATTTTCACGATGGTCCTCCCAGAGTAGGTCGCAAGTGTTGGATCAGCACCATAAGACAGTAACAAGCGGACAATCTCCAAGTGATCGTTTTCGACCGCGTCATGGATTGGTCTAGGGGGAAATGAGAAAGATCACGGCGTTACATTTTGACTCAACAGTATTACTCAAACGTGTTTGACAAGAAACTTCTGACTTCATATCAGAGTTATTTATAGCAAATAACACTATTACTACAGCTGCCAATTATCTTATTGTCAGTTTCACTTGCACATCATCCCCTCCCCTCTTGTCTTTTCACAGTCAGACTGCTCTGGGCAGATATTTCTTTTAAGTCTATTCATCGCTCCACACATTTTGAGGGCCAGTAAAATAATTACACCACTGTAACAGAAAACAGGAGTTTGTGTGTAGCCTCACAAACATCATTTTGGTGCAAGCCACTCTACTGTTCCAAACCTCTGACAATTTAACAGCATGTTGTGGAGTAAGGGCTAATTCAGCCTGCCCCTGGGCAAGCACGGAAATCAGTTACCCAAAGCTCTTAAATTATGTACACAGAAATAAGTTAGGAAAATTTGCTAGGAATTAAACTTCCACACTATATCCTCTTTAAACAGTACTTGTGAATAGATTTGCAGCACAATTCAACCCTTCTACTCAGAGAATAGAAAAACATGTTATTTTAAGTTTAGTCCATCCAGACATTAACGCATTTTACATGGCACAAGCAATCTATACAGGCTCAGACATAGATTTTGTGAGCCTACAGAAGGATTATTCATTAATACACATGCCTGCAATTCCAGGTTTAGAATTCCTTATCGCTAATTATAAATCGCATTAACTTTCGCCTTTAAAATTGATTATATGGAACGGGGAGTTGTCTGGAAGTAGGACATATTACCCTTCAGACTAATGAAGATGTGTTAAAATCCCATCTTTTCCTTAAGACAGCAATGAATAGGGAACTGAAAAGGGAGTCAAAGGCATGACCAGTAATCATGGCAGTTCAACTCAACTCTACACTCCTCCTCCTTGATGCTGTCAACACCACTGCCCCACAACAAGGCTTTCAAGCTCTCAAACAGATGTGTTAAAGGGAAGGGAAGGAAGGACTTTAACCAGGATCACATACAGCCTTCCTAGAAAGCTTTCAGAATGATGTTACAAGGAGAAGTCATCAGGAAGCACAGAGAAGCAAATCCCTTGGCTCCATCTACCAAACCACGCTTGGCTATCAACCAGGGCCCAAACTCCCTCCTGCAAAGAGGCCATGTCCGACCACTCCTTCTACCACAGCTGGTATGTCCCCTCTATGTCACCACTGTCGTCCCGTCTATCACACAGCACTGCTGGTAGGAGAGAGACTCTAATCCACCTCAAAAGGAAGCATGTTCCAGGTGTGTTTACTCCAAGTACCTTCTAGTAGGCTGTGACTTAGGGTGATTAACATCTGTCACACATGAAGCACTCTTGCTTGCCCCTGTCTTGCTCGAAAGCTGTATGCAGTTTTGGTTTTGACATATGTACACCATATACTGACATGAGGAAGTGCACTTGGAGAGTTTGTGGCTCATTCCCTATGAAGAGACGGCTTATCCCAAGCTGCCTGCCTCCTGCACACCTCCTGCACACTCCTGCACACACCAACACAGCGAACAACCAGGTCATCCTTGAGCTGCTGAGCTTAGTCCTCAATCCAGCTCGTGCCGCTCTCAGACCCCTGGCACCAGAGAGTGCAGCACGTGCATGCCTTCAAAGCCCAACATGCTGCTCTTTGGAAAGTCACTTTCAAATTTTAAGATTAAAGAGGTCCGTGAGGATCATCTGCAAAGCGTCAGGATATCCCTTCTCCATTCCTCAGGGAAGTCTCTAACATTACACTCATACTATGTGATGCTCTTGAGACAGACGGTGCTGGAGAAGCCAGAATCCCTGGGGTCCCCCGCAAGCCTCACTCTCCCATCTCCTCCTACTGACTCAGTGCTTCCACACAGGGACAACTGCAGCATCATGTGCCTGCACAGCACCCAGCACATCCAGGATCTGGCCAGTGCTAAACATCCCAGGCGATACAACCCAAGAGGTAACAAATAATAGGGGTGCTGACACGGAGGCTCAAGAAGTATCAGGTGTTTCTGGCTGTCAGCAAGCATCTGAGGCCTGAGCTGTCAGGTCACGACACGCCGAGCATCTATAGCGGGAAAGGTCAGCCTTGCTGCAAACCCTCCTGTCCCCCACTGGGCTTGAAGCATCCCTGGCTGACAGTCTGGCAACAGGCACAGGGAACAGATGAGAGTTACGGCTGCTGCCAAATGCTGGGGACGTTTTTTCTCCCCCACACCCTCACTTTAGTGGAGTCTTTAATTTTGAACTGTTTTCCACTTTATTTTAGAATTAGGATTTTCTGGTTTGGGGGAGGGTGGGGGGTGGAGAGCGCTGTGGATTTATTGGTTTGTGGGTTTTCTTGTTTGGCTTTTTCTTAAACTGACTTACCTAAGTGGCTTTTGAAGCAGTAATGAATTCAAGATGATCCCTTAACTTATTAAAAACAGCATCTAAATCACCGCCCAGTGTTTCAATCGATTTAACGACACCCGGATGAGTTTATTAAAGGGCACCTGGGCATTCCCCAGGAAGGAAAAATCACAGCGCATGGGCTGTAACTCCAGGGTGGGACCCCCTCTCCCTTTCTGTAGGTCACCCAACCCAGCACGGTGGTGCAGACAGGAGCAGGCAGCAGGGCAGGCAGCAGGGCAGGCAGCAGGGCAGGCAGACCCACCTTTGTTGCCTGCCAGAGCACAGGGAGGCTGCCCCAGGCACGAGAGGGAACTTCACAGAGGCAAGGGGAAGGAAAGGTGCAGTAAAGCCGTGCGGAAGGAGGAAGAACAATAAATAGAAGGAAGTGAAGGAAGGAAAGGAAACACTGGCAGGGAGGGGGGGTGAAAGGGAGATTCCCCATAGATAAGGCAAGGGGAAAAAAGGCAGTAACAGAGCATTGACAGACTCTTTTACTGGCTAGCACAGCTTCTTGGCATGCTCAAGAGCAAGACCATGCAAAGGCACAGCTACTTGTTTGCTTCTCCCACCAGGGCCAGCAGAGGAGGGAGTATTTTTCAGTCTTGGCAGAGTTTAACCATCCTCTTTGTAGGATGCAAAAGTGACTACTGGAGACAGCAACTCTTTCAGATGTGAAAAAAAGATTCCTGGGAGTCCTCTCCTGGGCTGCTTTGCCCGTATCATCTTTTCCACCCTGAGCATCGTGGAAATAAACACTCTCTATCCCTAATGGTACAGTTAATGGTAGTACATCTCGTTTCTAAAACAAACCCTTCAAAAGGCCCCAGAAGGATCTGAGGACATTCGAGAGCTGCAATATCCTACAGGAGACGCTCATCTCAACCCTCTCGTGTGTACTGTCGAATGCTTTCTACTATTTTTACCACTACTGGAGTTAGGAAAACATTTCACCGGGGATTTATCCTTTCACCACCAAAATTATAAACTATTTAGACCAGTCAGGGTTTGCTCTCAGCCTTTCAGGCACCACCAGAATTTTCCTTGCTGCAATAAGAGGTCTTCTAACTCGCCAACCAATACCATATCTTGCATCTTATTTTTACTTCCATCTACCCCGTTATGCAATGCTGCCCCACAGAAAAGGCAAAGGCACAAGTTGCAGGAGGGCATCTACGCAGGATGCCTCTTCTTTAACGCAATTAGCTGCTGGAGGGTATGGCTCTGCCAAGACCAGCTGAAAGGACACAGGAAGAGAGCCATCTTGGCATGGTTCTCCCAGGGAAAAAATAAAAAAGGCTGAGCTCATCAGCCGCCAGCGAGAAGGATAAAGCAGAACTGGCTGCGGAGAGCCAGTCTAGCGAGGGAACTCTGAAGCAACAGAGAGGCCTCGCTAACAGGCAAGAGATGCCTCTAGTTCTGGCTCACAGCTTTGTTTTTAAAGCAATGCTGGTTCAGCTGCGGAGGTAAGAGAAGAATAATATGGAGATAAGGGCAAATACACCGGCAACCATCCTTGCTAATGTCAGGCACTGGCCAGTGTCGAGCTACTTGCACTTACTGGGGTCCTGTCAGGGAAGGAAAGTGCTCACCTCTTAAGCATGGTCTATTATTATTTATAGGTAAGACGATTAAGAGCCCTTAGTGACTGTGGCACCTCTGAGGCAGGTCTTAAAGATCTTGCCCGGTTCTACAATAATCTTTGATTAGCCACTAATTCAGTGGCAGAGCGCATGTGTATTCAGGGTCTGCAGGCGCTGCATTTGGAGAGCCACTATCAGCATAGAGTTTAAGGGGGAAAGCATAGAAGACCACAGTATTTAGCCCGGCCAGATGTGCTGTGAATAGGGCAGACAGAGGGATACCCTGCGCCACAGGCAGCAGTAGGTGTGCAGGCAGAGCCCCAGCTGCGAGTGAAGGGAAGGACTGCACCATACCTACACCCCCCAGATGCCGTGACCTCCTTGCCCTGCCACTACAGTCTGGCGCTTCCTTTGTTTTTGGCTTCACAGAGATTTCTGATAGTATTAGGAACCAGGGGCTGAAAGCCTATCTTATCTACTGAACTCAGACATTCTGGCTGCATAGGCGCATAAAAGGCAACACCGAAGCAAGAGGCTCAGGTCTTTGCTTCACTTTCACGCATGCAAAAGCACCACATCGATCAGAGCACCTGCAGCACTTCAGACAGGACTGAAAGGAGATGCATGGACTTTGCAGAACTTCGCTACGTCCTTCACGACCAGATGGACATTTTGCTCAGAATGAAACCACATCCTCACTTGTCACAACTTTGCACAGAGTGTCCTCCAAAAAGTTAACCACAGAGGTGGCAGGCAGCGAGTAACGCAGACCGAAGCTTCAGGCAGCCTGGATCCAAGTGACACCCCAGGCTGCCATGCCAACAAACCCAGCGTGTGCAGTTACATCGCAGCTCGTGCAGTTACAGCATTCCTCTATGCACACTGACCTTAACTGAACAGAATGAAACACATCCGCTGCCACTATCTGGAGACACGAGAGCTTCCAGCACGACCCAAAATATCTTTGGCTAGTGGGCTTGTGAGGGTGGGAGAGGCGGCAATAAGGCATGTTCTGTGTAGTTAAAAAAGCAGGGAAGGGGGGGAATTCTTTGATGGTGGGTTTGCCTGGGGTTTTTTGGTTCTAAGATCTTACTATCTTTCCAAAGGGTGAACATGTTGAGGAATTTGAATTTTAAAAGCAACGCAGTTGAGGAAGACTGACACTTTTTTCCACCTAAAAGTTCAGGGAGAACACCTTACTGAGGCTTCATAAGAGAAATGGGATTTGTCTTATGAATGTCATGATTTACTCTATGGAGACAGAGAAGTCCGGCCCTACCTAAAAGGAGAGGATAAAAAAGTTCCTTACAGAAGCTTCTGCTCTCTGTCCTGCCCAACTCGGGGCAGCTAGACCATCCTTCATCTGTGTATTAGATGTGTTTTGGATTCACACTGCCTGCTGGGCAGCTTTTCAAACAAAAAGTAAGGCTGCCATCAGAAAAGACAGGGAACTGCAAGACGAGTTATGACATTACCGTCTATGATCAGATCATTATTACGTTAATTTCCAAAATGCATTTTCCCCAAAACAACTTTTCAGGGTATACAAGCCAAGTTTCCTTCTTGAAAATCAGCTCCATCTGTGAACTGAAATCAAAGGTGGACTCTGAACTGGTGGGAAATTAAAACTGGTCCAAAACTTCCTGGGGTTAATTTTCTATACAGGTTATTCCAGCAAGTGAGGCAAAAATAAATTGGGATTCTTTTTATGGCAACTCGCTGTTGCTGCATAGGTCACATATTAAAATTGGATACGGCAGAAAACGCGGGGCTGTTTTTCAGCCTAGAGAGCTGAGACTTCTTACAAAGAACTGGGAGATGAAGAAGGAATCAGACAAGCCAGTCAGAGTTCCCATGTTTATCCAGAAACACCTCTTTTGGGCCGTGATGGGCCGGTAACGACTGACCATCATGAACTTCTAATGGACCATCCTAACGGGCCCACTTGGGACTTTTGTTTTCCTGGCTCCTCCCTTCCCAAGTTAATAAATAAAGAGCTTAAAAACAAAAGAGGCAGACTCTTAGTTATGCTGATTTTCCCTCCCTGGCTATTTGGATGGTGATAGTGAATGCGATAAACCATTTAAGATAACAAGCTGCGGGAGCAGGAGCTTCATAGAATACAAAGGGACCTGTCCCCAAAATGCATAGAATGGATAATGTTCTGCATATGCTGAGGACAAATAACCCCAAGGTCAGGCCCGCAGAGGTGGTTAAAGAGGTACTTTAGGAGATGCACAAGACGTTTAAAAACGGTGAGGGAGCAGCATTTCACAGAGCAAAAAGGAAAAGCTCCCTATGCTGTGAGCACAGAAGCATAGGGATAGTTAGTGCTTAGTGAGAACTAAGCACTCCTGATATTCTGTGAAGGAAACGAAAAAAGGCTAATTCGAGATAAAAAAGGAAAAAAAAAATAAAAAATATTTAATGACCAGATAGTTTAACAGTCCAGGAAAACAACTTTTTTATATAGCATATATAGGACTCGCACACCCAATCGCCACAAAAGCCTCAAGTGCTCTTCAAAGTAACCCTGCTAACAAGGCAAAGCCTGCTCTTTTGGCACAACTCAAAGGACCTGGAGCGCATACATAAGAGCAGGGCTGCAGCTCAAGTATCACTCCTTCTTGCCCTGCAGCTGGCAATTTCACAAAAAAGCACAACTTATTAAAATTCCCCGAAGAAAACATATTACACTGAAGTCGAGTCACAACAAACGCGTACCCCCACCTCTCTACTAACCAAAGAGCACATCCTGCCCCAAGACCAGCAGCAAAGAGGACACTGTGCAGGGGGGATACCGTGGCAGTATTACCTGCTTTGGGGGTTTCATGCAGGATGGGGAGGTGGGACAAGGGGAGTATAAAGGAGAGGCATAAAGAGAGAGGGAAGGGGCGCTTCCTCCCAGCATCGTGGCCGGTGGTGCTGCTAACCTGGTTCCATCCTGAGCGCTGCAGTTGACGTCAGCCCCGTACTCAAGGAGATGCCGCACGATGCTCAGCCAGCCTTTGGCACAGGCCTCATGCAGGGCACAGTAACCCGCGTTGTCACGATGATTCACATCACACACCTTGTTTTCCAAACAATATAGAACCACTTCCTGGAAATAGGAGGGAAAATAGATACATCGAGTTATTTCTTGATGTCGAGATGCAGAGATTTCTCTTCCTGAAGGAAAGGGGGGTGGAAAGGACAAAACACCAAATCCCTATGATGCCTAAATTACCCTCTTTGAGAAGGGTCAATCAAAAGGAAAACAAGAGGTGGAGCCGTTGTGTTTATTCAGGAGGCATAGCAGAGACCGCTTGGTCAAAGCAGCACCGAGAGCTCTGTGCCCCACAGCCACTTTTCCGTAGCCCCCAGTGTCAGGAATCGTTGCAGAGGGGGGACAAATTTTGCAGACAAAACTCACAGCGTTTTGCTTCTCAAAACTTCCATACGTAAAGCTAGCAGGGAGGTTTTTACTCTTACATCTGCATTTTTTAGTAGAAAATTCTGCAAGCACAACAGCAGCACAGCCGACGTCAGTTTGATTTTAAAAAGAAAAAAGTGCATGACCCGAAACAAAACACATTTAAGACACACAAAGGACAGTTTGCTATCGGCAAACAAGAAAAAAAGCCCAGCTCTATCAAGATCAGGGAAATCCCATTTTCACCCACCGTGGTTTTCTGCATGCAGAACTAAAGCCAGGCGCCAGGTTCCAATAACGAGCCCAGCGCCGTGGGAAGCCATGTGAATTTAACACAATTCATCTTGCAGTCAAATGTACCATGGTTGAGAGCCTAAGCCAGACTCAGCTCTACGCTGCCGTGCGGCCTTGAAACAATGACTGCTCCATCACTCAACCAAAAATTTAGGATGTGCAAGTCTTCCTCGATTTGTGTCAGATGCAAAAGAAAAGACCACCACGTTTCTAAGTGATGCTGTATGTAGGAAATAGCCCCCGTGTTCCCAGATTAGCAGCAAGCCATTAATTTTGCATTTGCTCCTCTCGAAGGCTGAGCGACATCCTCGCAAAGCCAGATATGGCATGGAGAGGGTGAGTGTTTGCTTTGCCAAAATGAGAGAATAAAACAATCATCGTGTGCAATGCATTTATTATTCTTCCCGTTTCAAAATCTACCGGAAAGCCCGCAATAATCTGTGCTCTGGGTATACCTGACTTGAGAGCCGGTATCCAGGATACAGCATGAAACTGCTCTTTTAGCAGGCCCTCACTAACCAGGCTAAAGCTAATGAGCTGCCCGTCCCAGGCACCAGAGCATCTCCCTCACCTGCCACCGGGACCGAGCAGTCCACCACCTACACCTGATGCACCCACCGGCTCTCAATGTTCCTGCTAATCAGCCCAAAGGCCAAAAACTGGTCCAGAACGGATGCTGTTTACCCTGTGCTCGCTCGAGCCCGTAAGAAAGGGCTGTGCAAAATTATACCCTGGAGGTATGAATTTTCCTTCAACACCAGACCACCCCGCCAGGCAAATTAGCAGATGGATATAGGTAGCAGAAGCAGCTGCCATATTCGGCTCCGCTCTTAGCATGCATTTACTATTTAAAATAGATGCTGCAACTCAAAATAAGAGACCTTTCATCTATTTTTGTAGAAAGGAAAGGCTCATCCTAGGGTGGAATACCTACTACTGGACGAAAAAGGCTAATTTTGTTGGGCAATTCTGTGTTAAGAGGCTATAAGAAGAATGTCATTAACCACAAAATGTAACCATAAAGACCATAAAACTCTACATTGTTAATTAATTAAATGCCTCATTAACTTTTTTTTTAGCATGATTTATTCAATTTACAAAAAAAAATTAGCCATCGCTGCCGAATACAGGAACATGTGGTGCCACAAACACACTTTTGGTTTCGTTACAGAAAGGCTGTGAAAGTGCCACAAGGCAATTTAATGTCTGTTCAGGTGCTCTATTTAAACCAGCAATCTGAAAATCAGTTGCAGTTAATCCAGACAGTCAAGCTAGCACGTCTCGAGCCAAGATATGTGCCACCACTGCTTCCGCTGCCTGCACTTTGTTAGCCAAATTGCAAGCAGCAACATTAAAAGGTGCATGCAAATATGCACGCTCCATCCTCATCTACAAAGAGGTGCTCTTCGCTTTAGTCTCTTCCCCCACACGCCCTCAGCATCTCCTGCCCCTTTTCCAAGCGAAGGGGTCAGCACCCCTCTGCTCATCCCCCATGCCCTGGGCACATATGCTCCCACCAAGAAGCATTCTTCCCTTCCACCCAACCTCGAAACATGGCTCTTGTGTGAGGCACTGCAAGCCCCAAATCCCAGAAATGATGCTCGTACTCAGGCAGGGTGCAGGAGCCCTCAGGGAGCTGTGCAAGAGCATGAGCTCCTGCAACAGTGCCACCAGGGAACCAGGCCAAGACCCTCATGTGAGACAGCCCCAGGGCAAACCCTGTCCCCCTGCCTTTTTAAGTGTTTAAACCCTCTGGAAATAATCACCATCTTTCCCCTACCCCTGTCACACATTCCTCTAATTTCACTGCCTTCCCAGGCAGGATTTAATCCCAAATTCACCAGAGAACTTTCCAAGTCCAGACACACACCAAAAAGCAATACGCGGCACAAATACAGCCAGTGTTTCCTCTCCTGTCAAATTCATTACACAAGCCTTTTGTGATTTTTTTCCCAAAAAGACTCTACACTCCCTGTAATTCCCCCTTCACAAAAAGTAAATTACAGTTTTAAGACTACTATTATCTGAACTCATTTGTTTCAAATGGGGAAAACAGAATGGATTTGAGAGCACCCATACACTGGGATGGGTTGCTAACACTCTGATGAAGCAAGGTCCAGCACAGAAGCCTAGCGAAGAAAAGGCAAAGCTTCCCGCCAGCTTCAGCAGGGTTCTGCTCAGACCAAATCTGCTCTGGATTTCCAGAGCTGAAGACCATTTGCTGCACCACCTTTAAGTAGCCTTGTTGGCCACAGCTCTGCAATTTATCTGACCAGACACAAGCCACATTTGTCCTTCAACATTTCGCTCTCATGTCAGCTTTTACAAGCAAAATCGTAACCACTTGTGTCCTCCTTCCTGCAACTAGCCATGGCACATCTGTACTGTGAGACTCAAGAGCGGGGCAGAGGCACCTGAGCTAGCAGCATTTGGGTCTCCCTGTGGGTCCCAGAGTAATACACACAGCCCACCAGCACCTCTGCATGCCAAAGGTGCCAGCGCTGCCTCTGGGTTTGGGGTGGGATCTCTGCACAGCCGCAAGGCATCCCTGCTGCAAAGGCAGGCAGGCTGCCAAGGGCAGGCACAAGCTCACCCGGTCTCAGGGCAGAGCTGTTAGTGCTGCTCTGCCCTATACAGCACTCCTGCTGCCAACAGGGCTCAGCAGTGCCCTGCGGTGCCAGTCGCTTCCAGCTCTGAGTCCTGCATCAGCACTCAGCATCCCTTCGCAAGCTGTGGCCCTGGTGATGCAAACTCATCTTCCTCGCCTGCCACCAAGCTGGCAAGAGGCTGCAGGCCTGCCTGCTGCCATTGCAGCAGCCATGAGAAGACCCCATGTGCCTATGAGCACCCAGTGTTCTGCTTCAGCATCAGCTCCTGACCATCACACTGCAGCCACCAAAAGCTGCTGCCCTGCTGACAGGGACGGCAGAAACAGATGTGTGCAGCTGCCACAGGTCACAGACCAGCAAATTACCTCGACCCATCGAGATTTATTTATTTATTTTTAAATAAAAGCATTTGTAACTTCTTGACCGTTCTAATTTTTCTGAGACCGAGGAAATTGAGCTTTCTACTAACTGCGGTAGTCTGGTTGCTAGCAAGAAAACCACCACAGCTACAGCGGTTCCACGGCTGACCAAACTACAACAGCTCACCAGACGCCTCATGAAGCTCCAAACAGTCAGTCAGCACAGCCACACACTGTTCCGGACCTTGAATGACACAGACCGTGCCAGATCCCAGCAGCAGCTCAGGCACATCGACCGGGATCTTCCCCCTGCCCCACACTCCAACAACAACGGGACCCGCTGCTGTGCTGTCAACACCAACCAGCCGGTCCGGTCAAACAATCGGAATATTTAAGCCTATTAAAAATGTGGTATTCACTTGAACTTTTGGGTGAATTCGAGTCAGAAAATCCAAATCCCCCACCAGCTGATGATGGGAAGGCATGGTGAGCACATAAGGTTAGGCCAGGGCCCAAGGATCTCCATCTTGGTGAGCCCAGGCATCCTCAGCTTACTGCAAGCAGCCCACTAATGGCCAATGCTGCAGAGAGCTCTCGCTACCAGCAAAGCAAACAGGGAGCCCTTGGCCTCTGCTTGAGCAAGACCTCGGCCCACTACTACATTTTGGAGCTGCTTGCATTTTGTGACGCTCAGCGGAGTGCACCAGGCACAGAAAGCAAAGTGCCCAAGCGTACTCATCCCGACATACACCGCGTAGGAAGACAGCTTGGAGCACATGCTACAACTTATTCTGACTTTGGATACATAGAAGATTTTATGTCTGTAGGAAATGAAATCATTTAAATTACGGAGCAATGTCGTAACAACCACTTCTCCCCTCCTAGCTAGAGCTGAAGTGCCCTGGGTTAGAAGAAGCCTTTGTCTAGGGTAAACAAAACCTTTCCAACAAGCCCTGCCTTCCAGAGCTGGAGGAGGCCTCTCCACACAAAGCTCTCCAGCTGCACAAAGGCCATTCTGAGGTTTCAACAAACCCCCGAGGCTGGGCAGGCCCACCTGGGCCCGGGCTGATGCCATCTTCCAGCACGGGGCTCAAGCCCAGCTCCGAGGTCCAAGCAGCCCTCTCACCGCCGGGGTAACCCTCACAGTCACACCAAAGGCAGCAATCGCCCTCTGCAATGAAACACCTCTTCACCGGATCTGAAGTTGAGCAACAGCGACGCTCATACCTACATGCCCATATTTCCCCAATAAAAGCGTGCTTCAAAACAGCAGAGCTAGGCGATTCATCGGTTTCTGATTTTTGTAGCAACAGGGGGGCCGTTTCATTAGACAACATTGTTCCAGCTACGCCAAGCAGCTCCAGACTCTGAGCATAAAGCATGCAGAGTGCTCCTGCGATGCATCTGATCATGCAAGAGGACACTCCAAGCGCTACATCCTGTGTCACATACCAGATACTCCTTGGAGAAAAGAACAAAAATAAAACCCTTCTCCTAAACTACACACTCTTCACAAATAACAAAAGCAGAAAAACGTACAGCTCATTAAAGATCACCATAAAGACTACTTAAAAAAAAGGGGGGAAAAAAAGACATTCATTCTGTTTGCAGATGGTTTATATTTAAAGGGAAGCGAGGGTTAGCAATAAAGCTTTACCCTTTGCTCATTCACACAGGATGCTGCTGGGTCCCTGCCAGCTGACCCAGCAGCGGTGGGGACTCTTTCCCATAGTGACCTGCCTCCAAACCCCACATGCCAGGGAAGGGAATGCAGCAGGGGAAGGGAACCCTGCAAATTTCAACCACCAACCTCGAAGCTGCTGCTTCGCAAAATTCCTGGGAAAAAAATGGAAATCTGGGTTTAACTCTTGAAACGAAAATAAAAGCCATCAGTCCGGCCGGGCTTACCTCGTACCCCAGGCGTGCCGCCCGCTGCAGTAGTGTTTCCCCTGCGTTCTTATTGACAATAAGCCTCCGCGCTTCGGGCGGCATGGGCCGGCTCGGGGTGGTCTCCTGAGGGGGGCTCGCGATCGGCAGCTGCGAGGGCTGTGAGACGGGTAGTAATGAGGGAGTCTGCTGCAGGCGATCATACAGCTTCTGCTCGTACGACTTGGCTGGTGAGGAGTCACAGTCTGAAGTAGGCTCTGGTCGCTTCCTGACTTTCCTCGTTACCGTGACCTGTCAAAACCATCATTGAGGATTTTTTTTATCCTTTTTTTTTTCACAATACAGTGATGGGATTTTATTTTGCCAGCAAAGAATTACACTTTTCTACTCATACTTCATTTTTTAAGAAAGACCTGCTACAACTTTCAAATGCAAGATGCCTCACCCCCCAACAGTGCCTTTAAGTCGGGTTAAGAAAAGCAAAAACAAAACGTGCAAAGCACGCACAGAAGAATTTGAATGCAATCCCCACTACCCTGCATGTATGACAGCGCGCTAGTTTTAAGCAGGTTGGCTCTGCCTTCCGAGAGGCTGGTGGACAATTAAGTCTAAATAAAGATACCTTATCTTCAGCATTTTCGATATCTGTGGTGTCATCCCCTGTCAGAGATGACCTCCTTCTCCTCTCCTGCAGTGCCAAGTGTTTTGTTTTACACTGACGTTTCCCTGATGGCTTCTCACACTCGCTGTATTTCTGCAGCAGAGATGTATGTTGGAAATCCTCCTCTTCGTCTGTGTACAGCCCATCTGTCTTCCGGCTTTCTTTAATTTTCTGCTGTTTGGCAGCCAACCTCGAGGCTGGAGTACAGCTTGGCTGAGCCTGCCTTTTGCCGTTTGCATTGGTGGATGAAAGGCTCTTCATGTGTGGAGACACTGGGAATACGGGCAAGCCTAAATGGGAAGGAAAGGCATTACACATCGCATGGTGTGTTAAAAGGAAAACGCATCGCTAGCACTTAACACAAGCTCCTCAACTGCTTAAGAGATCTACCAATTACATTTTCGAATCATTAATATTTTAAGCATTCCACATTCAAATTGTAAATAGCATCCTGCCAGTTAACGTTACGTTAACAGTTGTAATGCTCTGATAAAAATCGCTAAATGAAACGCCCCGTGCCGGGGCACTGCGAAGGCCATGCCATCACAGCCCAGCCGCTACAGGCAGAGCGGAAAGCCGCCGCCTCGCTGGGGGAAAAACTCTCTTCCTTACCTGGAACTGCTTTATCTGAAGGGGAACCAACTCCTCCAGCAGCCTGGGCCTGGCCGGGCTTGCCCACCTTTGGCTAGGTGTGGTGGCAGGGCAGATACATGGATGTCGGTGGAGGAGGGGAAGCAAGAGAGACAGGAAGCATGGGACAGCATGGGAGGAAAGTTGAACTTAGCCTGAAGATGGCAATAAGATGGGGAACATCTCCTTGGCAGCATTTTTACTCAAGAAACGAGCAAAGAGAAGAAAGGCTACTCAAAGAAACACCCCTACAGAAGCCCTGTGCAAACTCTACCAAAAAGCTCATGGATTTCCCAGGAAAAGCAACCAGCTGTGTTTTCCCAATGACTCCATCCAGAAGAGAGTCTTTCTATGAGACCAGACAGCCCTGGGACATAAAGGAGCTAAACCGCTGCTGCCCGCAGCAGGGCTGGGTTCTTCCCAGGGGTTAGCTCTTACAAGCTGGATCCCACTATCTGGGCCACATGCAAAAAGCATGGTTACGTTTTTTCTCCCCTCAGAGTGCAAGCAGGTTTGCAACAAAACAAGGACAGGAAAGTTGACTTTTTATAGTCTGAATTTCCCTTGGGAAGAGAACTGAGGTGACCTCAGAACCAACTCCTCTGCAGAAAAATTAAAGGTTGCTGGAAAGGAAGGGACACTTTAGCCAAACAATACCACACCACTGAGGGAAGGTGCAGAAAAAACCCTGAGCACTTGAAAGAGGCTTCTTTGCTCTCAGAAGTCTCTGAAGTGATGCTACTCTCAGAACAGAAGAGATGGCAGGAGCAAATAAGGCAGCTGCTCAGAAAGGAGAGATCTTTTTGAAAGAGACTCGATCCAGAGCCAGTCGATAGAAAATAAAATCTAGAATCCGCTTGGCGGTCAGCTTCACACTTTTGTCTTCCCTTAAATAGATCTGTGAAAGCAACCTGCAGAAGGCTTTCTAGATTAAAAGATGAAAACAGAAATCCCTTGGATCTTTCAAGCCACTTTCTAGCAAAAGATGCATACCGCGGCTTGCCAAGTAGATGTCAGGGAATTTACAGGACACACGATGTGCAGATTGTTCAGCAAAAACCCACTAAGTTTTTAAGGCTTTGCAATACTGAAGGAATGTGCCCAGTCGTAGGCTGAGCCTATGGATGCAAGGCTGTCTTTCCAACTCTGCAGACAGCATGAAGAAATGAATGTTTAATTCTCCTGTTCCAAAATAACCTCATTGGAGTAGCACGTGAAGAGCCGAATTCCAATACCAAAGTATCATCATTATCTACTTAATCACTTACTGAAAGAATTCCCAAGATGGAAAGCAGAAGCGGTGAGGTCTGGTGAGTGAAAAGGGAAGTAAGGAACTGCTGCATATAGAAAAAGTAGTACAGAAAGAGAAAAACCTCACAGGTTCTGGAGAAGGACAGAAACAGCAAAAGGATGGAGGAAAAAAAAACCGGAGGAAGAGAAGCCTATCACAAAAAAATGCAGGCTTGCCCATGCAGGGATGCTGAGGCATCAGAAGCAGAAGTTTAATCACCACAAAAAGTGTGTGCTCTAGCCTGCAAGCTCCACATAAACTCTGTGCTCCACTTTGACCCTCCACAGTGGTGACAGCAGGCACCAGGCTAAGTGTGTGCTGCAGCAAAGAGATGGAGAGTAGCCATGCTATGCCCAGGAGCTTCGGGATCAATAAGGCTCAAGAGGCCAGTGCTATCCAGAAAAAGGCAAGCATCAGCCTGGGAAAATGGACAGAGAAAAGGCAAGTGCTTAATCCTGGAATCCCACCCCATCCTTCTGACCACTATATATGTGAAGGGAGAAGAAAAACAAGAATGAGCAGGAATATCCCTGAATACCCATGGAAAAAAACCAACCTAATCCAAACCCCAAAACACCCAGACCTCTGACTGATGTGGGTTGTGGTCAGCCTGACTCAGAGCAGGACCTGCTTGCTTTCCCACAGGAGTGGGATGCAGAGAGGTCCACGTGGAAAAGCAGCTGCTGCCGCTGCATCACCTGAATGCTCGCTTGTTCAGCTCCCACCCTGGCAGCTGCCTCCTCCTGCTTGCTAAGCCAGCGGCTGCCACGCTGCCTGCAACCAGAGGCAGCTCCAAGGGGCTGGCAGCGGCTTTCCCGGTGCGCTACATCCTCCCAGTTCCTCTCCTCGGGGCTTTTGTTTCTGCGCTACCCAGGTTTTCTCCTTGTGCTGGGCGAGTGGTTGCAGCTTCCATGGAGGCTGTTGGAGAGCTGGCTACCACACCACTGGCAGCAATGGGAGGTTATTGCTCAGCTAGGACCCCAGCAGAGACCATAGCTCCCACCTCAGCCACAGGTGCAGGCAAGCAGCACGATGCCCTGAGGTCTGATGCCCCAACAGACCTTATGCCCCTGATGCCCCAGCAGACCTGCTGCACCCTGGAGAGCCAGCACGGCCAATGTCACCTCACAAGTGAGATCACAGACTCATAGAATGTTTTGGGTTGGAAGGGACCTTAGAGACCACCTAGTTGCAACGCCCGTGCCATGGGCAGGGACACCTTCCACTAGAGTAGGTTGCTCAAAGCCCCGTCCAACCTGGCCTTGAACGCTGCCAGGGATGGGGCAGCCACAGCTTCTCTGGGCAGCCTGTGCCAGCGCCTTACCACTCGCACAGCGAAGAATTTCTTCCTGACATATAATCTACATCTATCCTCTGACAGCTTAAAGCCATTCCCACCTTGTCCCATCACTACTTGTCCTTGTAAAAAGTCCTTCTCCAGATTTCTTGTAGGCCTCCTTTAGGTACTGGAAGCTGCTCTAAGGTCTCCCCTGAGCCTTCTCTTCTCCAGGCTGAACAAGCCCAACTTTCAGCTTGTCTTCATAGGAGAGGTGCTCCAGCCCTCAGAGCATCTTTGTGGCCTCCTCTGGACTTGCTCAAGCAGGTCCACAACCCTCTTGTGTTGGGGGCCCCAGAGCTGGATGCAATACCCCAAGTGGGGTCTCAACAGAGTGGAGTAGAGGGGGAGAATCACCTCCCTCGACCTGCTAGTCGTGCTGCTTGTTATGCAGCCCAGATTATGGTTGGCTTTCTGGGCTGAAAGCGCACATTGCAAGGTCACCTTATCACCATGTTCCAGTATTTAAAGAAGGATGGCCATAAAGAAGATGGAGACTCACTTTTTACAAGGAGCCACATAGAAAAGAGGAGGGGTAATGGGCACTACTTACTCCTTAGGAGACTCCAGTTGAACATTAGAGGAAAATTTTTCCCCATGAGAACTATCAGCCATTGGAATAATCTCCCCAGGGAAGTGGTGGATCCCCCAACACTGGACACTTCCATGATTGGGCTGGACAGGGTGCTGGGACATCTTGTCTAGATCATGCTTTGCCAAGAAAGGTTGAACCAGATGATCCCTGAGGTCCCTTCCAACCCGGTATCATGTGATTCTATGGTTCTTGTCAACCAACATCTCCAAGTCTTTCTCCTCAGGGCTGCTCTCAATCCATTCTCTGCTCTGAAATTATTTTGGGCAAACCACATCCCAGCTTTCATGATTCTAACCTGCAAGTGAGGCTGCAAGGAGGCAACAGCCAGAAGTGTCATTGAGGGAACACTTCCAGAGGCCACCACTTGGTCACCCAGCCAGCAGGCAGTGACCGGGCAACAGAGGGGTGGCAGCCCAGTTGTGGCTTGCAATACAATGCATGACTCGTCCCACCTAAAATCCTGTGTTGAACACAACAGGAGCAACAAGTCCAGAAGTCAGTCCCCTCTTTCCTCCTGGAGATTTGCAGCCACAGGCAGCAAATCGTCCTGCTGTTGGACTAATGCTTCACCAGCACAGGGGCGGACTTGGATGCCTTGTTACAGCCCACTTCTTGGGGTACAAGCAGTTTCCCAGCAGCAAAGACTGCCACATTCGCATGCAATGCTTGGGCACCAGGAACAGCTGTTCTCAGCCCCAGAGCACAAAAAGCTGCAAGAGACAGGGTATATTCTTGTATTCACGATATCTGCTTATTTAAGAGAAGTTTGAGAAGTCGTCCTGGGCAACAAAGACACGCTGGAAGTCTCCATCCCCATGTAACTGTCATGCAGGATGCTCTGTTGCACAATGGGGAAAAATGTCCTCATCCTAATGAACTAAGAAAAAGGAGATCCAAAGGGGATGGAGGAGCATCAGCAAAGTGACCTCAACAATCTCCAGTGCCTCTGCGCCATGAATGGCAAGGCATAACTTGGTCACGTTTATGGTTTTATAGTGGCTTTCAAACCCAAGAGGTTTTTCATAGCCATGGGGAAACTGCATCTGAATGCCCCTGGGAAGGGTGCAGAAGTGCACAAATCGCAAGCCTCTTTTTCTTTCCCGAGGTCAGGTGTCAGAGAAGCCTGTCGCTGCCACAGGAGGCACCGCAGGGCAAAGCTAGAGCATCCTTAGACAATGTGGCTTCTTGTTAGCATCCCTCATTTAACCTCTACAAGGTGTCTCTTTCTGAAAGCACAAAGGTGATGGGTAGGGGTGTTTGAGCCAATACCACGCTCGCCAAGGCAGCACATAAAGCAAGGGAGTAAGAGTCTAAGCTCCTTTTAAAGTAAGTTTTGATCTCCTGCTCCACGAATCCTTTTGGAGAACCTTCCCCATTAATAAGCATCAAAGTTTGGGGATTTCTGCCCTCAGATAACCCCACCAAGGGGAAAAATGGGTGAGGAGCTTTAGAATAGAAGGGAAGCCAATGCACTTGCCTATGACCGTTTCGGAGATGCTACCCAAGAAAACTCTCACTAGCACAGGACGACCTGGATCTGGTCCTTTCCATGGCATGGGACAAAAGGATCTACTCTCCTCATGCTTCTCTCTTTTGAGGGGATCTCAGCTAAACTACATGTGGAGATGAATGTCTACCAGTTTGATGAAGCTCTCAAGTCTGTGAAGGAGAAAGGAGCCCAAACGTCCAATTCAGAGCTCTCAAAAACAGCCTTTCCTCAAAAGCAGGCAGAGGACTTGGAGGGATAAGAGCAGGAGAGGAAGAAAAGTATTTGCAACCTGAAAAGCTGAAAGAGGAGACAAGGGCTCCCTGCTCTGCACAGAGGATATGGGGATTCACGATGAGGTGTAGGGGACACATTAAGAGGTATCAGCTACTTGAGCTGCACGCTGCCATTCCCCACCAGTTCTCCAGACAAGCTACAGCAGTATGTCACAGGGAAGGGGAAAAGCAGCAGAGCAGACAATGTGCCTGGGGGCAGAGCACAGCAGGGACAGGAGAGTGACCTGTCTGTCCAAAGATAAAATCTGGCAGATTGCCTCCATGGGCTCTCCCCCAGGATAGGGAACGAGCAGAAAGGAGAGAGAGGATGAGGAAAAGGAGGAAGCAGAGTGAGGGGGAAAGAAGCAGCTGGAAACAAGTCAAAGAAAGATGTGCTTTGAGGAAGTGACCCTTAGCAGAGAGCTGCTGGGAAGATCTCTGCCTGGGGGCCAGGGAGTGGGGCCACAGGGGTTTACAGGACATGCTCACGTGAACAAGCAAAGCATCCTCTTTGGGAGGAGGATGAGCTTTGCTCTAGAGCAATATGCCCTGCGAAAGGCAGGGAAACCCAGCAGTGCTGAGGGTGCTGGAGGCGTTGGGTTCCCGAGATCAAGAGCTGCTAACTGTGTTTCAGAGGGTCATAGCCCCTCGAATCCTACATCTGGTTAAACGCTCTTAAACCAACTAGCAGCCTGTTCACTCCCTCCCTCACCCAGAAATATGCCCGCATTGCATGCCCCCCCACCCAGCTCTCCTCTAGAGACATAAACTTCATCTTCACGTTATCTATGAAAGAGTATTTAAAGCCAAAACGCACACACACACACACACACATGCACAAACACAGTTACACACACATACACAAACACATGTTCTGGTCTACCAAATATCAGCTACAATGCAATACTTAAAGAGGAGGTGTCAGTCCTTATACAAATGGACATCTACAGAAATATATATATAATGTTTTAATAATAATAAAAAAAAAGCTCTCGACAATTCCTTAACATCGGTGGCAGCATGCGTCACTGTAAATGCTAAAGCCAGCTGGTTTCCCTAGTAGTCTCTGCATACCTTGTTCATTGTCACTTGTTTTGAGGGACTCTTCAGACCAACTTCTATTGCTTTTGGCCTCTGACCTTTTCTTGGTGTGCCTTTCTTCTGTGAAGTCTTTGACCTTTGCAGTGGCCTCTGGCTGAACAGCCTCAGCTAAATCTTTCCTGCTTTGCCGGCCCAACTTGCCGGACGGGGATCTCTCTGGTGACACCTGCTGCTCCCATAGTTCCCTAAGATGCTGCAGGTGACGCTGCTTTTTGGGATGGAGCCCTGTTAATTCAATGCACACCTTCAGGTTGGTCACCTCATTACAATTGGGCTCTTCTAAGTGGTTAGAGGAATTGTTTGTCATTTCCCTCTCAGGCCAGTCATCTAATGGAAAAATAACTAAAAATTAATCAAAAAGCCCCCTCAACTTAAAACAAAAGCTACATTTCACTTTCGGGGCATATAGTCTCAGCTTTACCACCACACTATGCATTTTAAAGGTTTGCTCATTAAGGGTTACATGCACTACAGTAACTTGCACTGCTGTGGCTACAGTGTCCAATGACTAGTGCTTTACCCTTATATACCAAGATTTTTATATATATACATATATATACACACATATATATACATACATATATAAATATATATATATAATTTAAAGTGAAATGACAGTGCTCACATTAGTAACTATCAAGTTCAAAAATGGAAACACATTAAGCCAAAGGGACGTTCCTTTCACAAGACATTCCTTAAGAGAGACCAAAGCAAAATGCTGTCTTACCTTTGGAGTTCTTCTTCTTTTTTGCTTTTGATATAAGTTCATCCTGCAGTTCATCCACAAAGCTTTCATTTTGGCTGCCATCATTTTGCACTCTCTCACCAGAGTGTTTACGCTTCCTGTCCAGACGTGGACATGGATGTTGGCCAATATCTGCTGTTGACTGGTCTTCCGCTTTTTCATATATAGAATGTCTCTCTAAATAACATTTCTCATTTGAGAGATCTTTTTCCTCTGGAGTTTCAAGAAAGTGACCTTGGTTGTTTTCTGTACTAGTAAAGTTGCCTAAAAACAAAAAAACAAACACCACGACCTAATAAATACAAAACAATTCATTGTGAGCAAGCTATGCTCTCTGATCTCTTCAGAGTCATCTCCATCGTGACTTATGTATGCCTCATGAGGCATGCAAATAAACACAAAATTGTACTTTGGAACAAGCCTCCTCTGGTCAGCCTAAGGCAGCAGTTTTCTCACCAGTTAAGTACAAAACCCCCATAAGCACGACACTTTCTGTTGTTTTTACATCCATTTAAGAAGTACAATATTCAAAATACCTATATCCATAGAAACATCACAATACGCTATTTCAAATAAAGAAACATCTTTGGATATCAAAAGCACAGACCCTTTTCAGAAAGCAGCCTCACCCCACAAAAACATGGTAAATAATGCAAACTCCACTTTGCAATGACTTTGTTTTCAAAAATACTGTTTGATGATACTAAAGTATTAAGTCTTTCGCTAATTCCTACTTCTTCCCTAACTTCTTGCATTAAACTGCTGAGTCTGACTTAAAAGCATTTGTCCCTTCTTCTGGAGATATAAATGGGATATGGAGCACGCACACACGTACACGGGAATACCACCAAGAATAGCTGTGATATTTTGCAAAAAGCACTACTTGAGTCCAAGGTTATAAAAAGGTTCACTCACTTCAAGTAATCAGCCAGTCACTGTACATCACATGATCTCGGTCACCTCCTCTTAAAAAAGACCTCACTTTTTTCAGGGAATATTTCCAGCAGCAGCGAGCTATGAAAAGCTTACTAGAAACCAGTCTGACAAATTAGCCACAAAAACACTCCATGTTGCCATGCCTGCCCTAACTTCTGCTTCCCCTCTCCGATAGTGTTGCCCCAAATTTAGCGATACCTTAAGCAATTTTAAATGTGACACATAATCATCACCTTGAATAGGTATTATTTTCTTGGGTTTAACCCAAACTAGCTGAGGCACGGTTAGGCAGACACATGGTACAGACTGAAACCTGAACTGTTAATCAGCTTCCTATTTACAAGTCTCACAAACAAGTTGGTTTTCCCACGTGTTTTAGCCCTCCTGGCTGACCAGTACTCTTTCTGCACATCTGCCGCTGTTAGGCAAACTGTATGCTCTGTCCTCCTTCTGCATGGCTCACTGTCTCTTTTCCTCTTCCTCCTCCTTGCTCTTCCTCCTTCTCCCATCTCCCTTCTTGCAAACTCATCTGCTAGTTTCCTACCCGTACTCCTGACAGCTCAGTTTCCCTTCCCTGCCCATCCTTACTCAGCCTCCTCCCCTGTGCAGCCTGGCCCTCAGCTTCTGCTCTTCCCCCTCACCAAGGCAGATGTTGATCCCCTGCAGCCCACTTTCCCCTCCTGTCCACTCAAGACCCACCACACCATCATCCAAGCACTGACAGCCCCTGGATGCAGCCCAACTCTATCCCACCTAACCTTGAGAGCACCTTCCTACAGCTCTGCCAACACTTTCTGGTTTTGCAACTGTCCTTGAAGTATCTCTTGTCACCAATGGAAGGCTAGGAGCGGGAGAACTCTCATGAGATCATTCGTCACCACAACTTGGAAATGGCTCCAAGTAGTACCTAGGGTTCTGGACATGTTTGCAGGCACCCCACCATCATTTTTACGCTGCTTGGGAAGCTGCCTGCAGGGCTGCTTTATGAAACAGCAGAAGATATCTGGCCAAGAAAAATCAAAACAGAAGTAGACTTTTTCCAGGCAAGCGGGACGCTCGGGCCATTCTGCTGTTTGGCAATGCTCCTCTCCACAAGGCCGTCTGGCCAACACCTGCTCCCTTCAAGACTTTAAAACGCAGTTTGTCACACTTCCAGCCAGCAATGCAGACATGTTGCAGAAAACAGGTATCTCAGCTTATTGTGATTATGCCTATAAATCGCCAGTGTCCTCCTGAACCAGAATGAATCTGGCAACACCCCATGCTTGCACATCTGGCATGAAGATGCTGCCCAACAGCTGTATCCTATAACCACACCAAGAGCACCGGCAGTCCCGTTTCACACAGCATAAAAGAAGCTAGACCAGCCACGTTTTAAGTATCACTTTAGAAATTACTGTCTCCAATTCCATTTTACATTTTTTATGCTGTCTGCTATTTTCCCCCCTTTCATAAGGGAATAATACTTATATGGTCAGTTTCCCTAAATAGATGAGGTAAGGGCACTCTCTGCCACACTCCCACTGTTTACAGCCTTTGCGTCTCCAGCAGTACCAACAGCTACACGCCATGGTTCATGTTAAGAGTCACTAGATCAGGACAGCTTTCCTGCTCCTAACCCTATCTAGCCTGAGAAAAGGCAGGCACATCCTGACCAATTCCCAGAGAAGCTTTTGCAGGGTCAGAGGAAGTAGCAGGCTGGGGGGGTGGAAGGGTTGACAGTCTTAATCTTTGGGGCTCGCAGGAAACAGCAAGCTAATTCCAGCCTGCCACCACCGAAAGCAACCCGCTGCAGATTAATTCCTTCTCTATCTGCAAGAGACCTCGGCACAAGGATGCCAAGCGCTGCTCACTCAGACTGTCCGTGCTAACGAATCAAAAGGAGGGGAGAGACATTTGCTGTAGCCTCGCTAACAGTTTGTCACTATCAGTATTTCTCCGGGGCTCCACGTGCTGGGGAGAGCAGCACACACCTATTGAAGTTTATCCAGAAAGCCCTCGCTGCCAGCAGCTCTGCAACACATTTGCCTCTGCTCTCTGGTCACATCTGAGGGGGACCCCTGAGGCAACCAGAGCTACATCTCTTTGGCTGCTGAGCCAGAAACCCCTCTCGAGGACTGCCCGCTGCACACGCGCCTCTAAAATCCATCCCCCTAGATGCAGTTAAGGCCATTAGAGCAGTGACATCTCCACATGTTAATCCGGGTTGTGTAATCATCCTGCATCGACACAGGAGGACAGCGAAGCCATGGAGCCATGCAGGACGCGTCCTTGCCTGGCTGCTCCGCTGCCGATGCTCCCCGCCTCTTCCACAGCCGGATTTTCACCACGGAAGAACAAAGGTCAGTCGCTGCTTGGGACACAGCATAACCCACAGGCTGTCAGGCTCCGTACGCAGCTTGTACGGACACACTGCATGTCCAGAGGTTTTTCCCCTTGGCAGAGCAGTGGCTGCCTACGGGGTGCAGGCTCTATTAATATTTTACCACCAGATTCCACCCTGTCCTCAAACTGTTTTGCAAGCAACCCAGATCAGATGCAATGTCTCCCCAAATTAAGATATAAATGTCAACACGAGGCACAGCAACATAAGCATATCGTGCGAGCCCAACAAGGGCATTGAGAATTTATTTGTTTTTGTTCCCCCCTGCCATGTATCTACAACATCCTTTTCTCCATGCTAGGAAGAAAACAACAACAAAATACTTGGGAGTTTTCATATCATCATTATTCAAGCAGTGACGAGGTAGCCAGAAACACAGGATAAATGCTGAGTTCTCATAGCAACACACCTCGATGAGTAAGGAGATTAAACCCTTAAATGTGTTCCTTCCTCAAGCCTCCAGCATTTCCCAGTGTCACACCAGCTGTGAGAACCAGCACCAACAACTCAAACCATTTCTCACTGTCCTACCAGTCTAGAAACAAGGAAGAATTAAAGAAGATGCTTCTTCACATATGGTTTCTGCCTGAAGCAGTATCTCCTCCCTAGTGCATGGGCTACAATCTCACGAGAAACAGTTACACACACGCACAAACACGCTACGCACAAAAAAAACTTTCCTTCGTTTTTCCATCTTCCTGTTGCTGTCAGCTGCTTGAGACCAGGCCCTCCCATGCGATGCAAACAAGGAAACACATCTTAGTGTTTAGGCTGCAATTCTTTTGTTCAAATAACATGGCAGCTAAAAACAGCCTTTCCTCTTCCCTGGAGCAACCTCTCATTGCGCTCACTTATAGAGGCACCCTTTATTCATCCAAGGATGGTAATGACTATCCAAATGCTAAAACCCAGTATTCAGCATGAAGATCACAACAGTAAGAAATTCCATGAAGTCACCTTCAGCATCCAATTCTGAGTACCCCATGGGGCAGAGGGAACCCAGACGAGTTCATTTTTCCCTCCACGTACCTCTGCTTGGGAGCTTTCCACATTTCTTTCCTGCTGCCTAAGCCTAGCACGCTGCACAAACAAGCAACCGCCATTCTCCCTGCACTGGCTTTTGTTTCCTCCCCTTTTTCTTTTTGCACTATGTCCTGTTGCAGGAAGGTAATAACTGACCAGGGCAAAGGACATGTTTACTGTCTCCATCTTTCATTTGTTCAGGTATACACACAGCCTGGATTGAAAAGCAGGGGATTACCATGCAAAGGGACACCAGCGCCCTGCTCTGACGCTGAACACCAGCTCTAAAGGCTTTGGCACATTACACCATTTACTTTCACACATAGAAACTGGTTTAACTTTTTCCTCATGACCTCACGCCTTAAGATCAGGCTTTTAACAGATCAGGTTTTATTTTTCCCAGCTCAGATTTAAACGGGCAGTGTCTTCCTCTTAGAAAATTAGATAAACAGGTAAAATCACGCTTCCCAATCAAGAAATTCAGAGCTTGTAGAATTTACACAATCTTCCACACTCGGGTATGATTTTCAATACCGCTACAAGAGCTTGGTTATGAACCGACATGCGATCATCACATGCCCGTATTGACGCGAGTGTCCATGCCAATAGCTTAAATCACTTGATCTCTGAACAATCCTATGACTCATGACATATGCATCCCATAATTTATCATGTTTGTGCTATGGAAATGCATCAGAGCAGCATCGCCTCAGCAACATTTACGAGTCACCTTGGCAACAAAGCAGCTTCACGGCTGCTCTCAGAACACCCGGCAAAACCCAAACGAGGTGGGAAAGAATTAAAGCACTTCTACTCTACTCCTTGGCTTTAATTGCTCATTAATTAGCTAACACGGCTACCTCCCTTAAATTGGGCCTTTTTTAAAAAACAGAAAATGGAAAAAATAAAAACAAAGAACAAAACCCCATCTTTTTACTCTTCTCCAGAAGGCACGATGGAGCTTAAGAAGACTCTTGGTATGGCAAAGCCACGCACCGCCAAGTCAGAGGAAAAGTTTAAGGAATTTGATAGGGTGCCTTCATTTACTTCCAAAAAAAGTCCATCCACACATAAGCCGTACAGCTAGGAAAATGAGCAGGTCCCAGAGCAAGCTAAATAAAGGAGTTTCCATGCCATCAGATGCCTCTGTAAGCATCACCTGCCTGTTATTTAGCCTTTTGTTGTTGTTGTTGTCATTGCAATGGTAGATTTAGAGGAGCCCAGGGGGTGAGCAGCTGCTAGGGCCCAATGGGCTCCTGCACTCCACGCCAATGCAGCAGCACAGAACCCCACGAGCCGGCTCCGTGCTAAAATCACAGTTTCGGTTGTGGTTTTCCTCTTCCCCACCAACACCAGGCAGGTGAAGTGCTCATGCCCAACAGCTCGCCGGTTTTGCTCCTAGATCTCCCGCGCGCATACGTAAAGGCACACTGCTTTGATTTTAGACAGCACTGGATAAACAATACATAAAACAAGGTGAAACATCTTTTCAGCAGCTAGATCACTTGCAGGAGGCAAAAAGGAAAACGGAAGAGGTTGCAAACAGTCAGCTAGTTCCCGTTCAAGAGCTTTAAAGCCAAATGCACCAACAGCGTGATGAGAAATTGGAGGAAAAGGGAAAGCAAGAGGTAAATAGCCCTGGCTCTCGCTAGCGAAGAACGAAGGGAAGAGCAGGCAGAACACATCACCCCTTTGCTAGTTGCATAGTGAGAGATGCATCACGACCACTGACGGCTCAAGCCCCACCAGAGCCCAAGCCACTACACTAGCGGCATTCAAGAAGTGTGAAACTCGGCTTCCTGATTTATCAGCTGCTGTCCCAAGGGGCAGGAGGTGAACCACCACAACAAAAAACTTACTGAGACCTGAGTCTGTACTGGTAAGTATTTGCTGCTGTACAGGCAGGCATACAGAAGAGGAGCTCCCTCAGCAGAACACATCTGCACCTTTAGGAGTTCAGACCTTCCACTCAACTCTGAAAGAGCTTGTTAAGTTAGAGCTAATTAGTAGAGGAGAGAAACGTACTAATGTAAGACTGAACATACTTTCCCTGCTTCCAACAGTTATTTAATAGTCTCAAACACACTTTAGCCAGCAGATTCAAGTGCTGCAGACCTCACTAAATGATGAATTTAATGATGCACCGTATTCAGCCTTTTGCAAGGATGGCAAGGGGCTGTTTCAGCAAACAACGATGCTCTAGTGCTCTTCCTCCCAACAGCCCCGCTAAGCAGACTCTCCCTCCCTGCCCTGTGCCGACCCCTACCCCACAGACCACCGTCCCCCTCTCATCCCCTGGGACCCCTCTTGCCCAGCAGCCAGAAAAAGCTGGCAGGACCCCACCGCTCTGCTGTTCTTTATGCTTTCCAGCATACCCAGGGTGAGATTTAACAGAGGACATCACCAGGGCACCCTGAGCCCTCTGAGGAGCAAGAGAGAACCAGGGCAGCATCCTGGCGAGCTCTTGCCTTTAGCACAGGGACAGCAAAGGCACCTGTGTCTTCCTCCCAAAATCTGCCTCAGTATCGCTTAGAGAAGGGAAAGCCTGCCTGGCTGCCAGGAGCTCAGCCTGCCTCTCCCCACCCTAGTACTTTCTCTACTTCCACGGTTAAAACTTGCCCTTGCTATTTTGCCAGGCTTATTTTTGTTGAGGCTGTTATTTCAGTGACAGCAATACCACAGTAACTTGATTTAGGTGAATAACCGAGCAAGTACGACTGACCAGCATGCTCTCTGCCAAAAGCATTAACCAAAGACCAGAACGATAATTCAAAGTTATTAAATTGCCTGAACAAAATTTTCTACTAGCCCTAGTCATGAATCTCCACCTACAGAAGAGCACACTCAACCACTGCTTTACACGTGCACATACACACACACAATGCAGCCTGCAGTGTTTCCTCTTGTTTTGCAATACTTTCAGCATAGTTGGGTTTTTTTTCCCCAAGTTGTTCAAAACAAAGTAGCGGCAGGAGGAACTGATCCATTCCTTAGTCATATAGGTAAAAGAAAAAAAAATGGGAAATTGATGGAAGCCACATGCTCACTAAAAGTTTTAAAAAAAAGTTATTTTTCTTGCACACAGTATAAAAAAAAAATAAAAATCCCTTAATACCATTTATTTCCTGAAATTTCTCTTACTTTTAGGACAATGTCACTAGCATGCGTTTTCCATAGTCCTCCAACACCTTGCCCCAGCCTGCAGGGAGCAGCCAGTCCCATGTGAATTTTGCAGCCCCCCGCCAGCCCATGAGGACCTGCTGCACACCCCCATAGCCACTGCAGCAAGAAGTCACCCAGGCAAAACAGATTCTAATCGTCTGGAGTTTTACAGCCAGCTTTTATGGATAAGCCAGCCTGGCAGATCACATCCTTTCCCACTCTCCACCACCCTTCTGTCCCCCATCCTTGCTTTACCTGAATGCTACAATACTGGCATCTCCCAGCACTACAGCAACTTCAGGAAGCTGAACTCTTCTTTGCCTCTCTCTCTCCCCCACTTCCTTTTTGCATTTAAAATACAACCTTGGACCTTTGCCTTCCCTTGTTGCTGTGGTATCCCATCCACAATTAAGGACAATCTCCTTAAGGCTGTCATTTCACTGACAGTTAACTGTCTGCTGAAAAGCAGGTACAACTGTAACCAGTAACTTGCAGACCCCAAAACAAGCACAGAGAGCCCCCAGCCATGGCAGCTCCCTACCTGCAGAGCCTGAGGTCAGTGACTTTAACAAGCAACACCCCAAGAACACAAAGATTACGCTGCCCACGCGGCTTTGCCGCAAGCTGCCGCAGCATAAAGACACACGTACGCGCTTCAGAAAGCCATCTAAATTCGCTTACATCTGTCATTGTCATTTTGGTCAGCAATGGCATCTTCCAGAGAGACAGGCTTTGGCTTCTTTTCACTGTTTCCTTTCAAGTTTTCCCAGTCTGCCTGGCTGAATCTGCAGACCTCTGAGTCTTTGGTAGCTGTTTGGCCTTCTCTCTCTTTCATCTCCAACTCTGAGAAGCGCATCATTGCACGCTAGAAAGAGAATTGATATGAAAAAAAAGTCTTGCCATAAAAGCGACTTCATTTGCCTTACCTTATATGAAAGCATTTCCAAAGAATAATCGGCTCAAAACCAAGCTTTCAGATAGATAGCTAGGGTAGGAGCTTAACACACCTGAGTTGTAAAACAATGTTCTAGCATCTAATGCAAATAACCACACAATTCTTTCATATATAAGTATATATATAAAAGATATATATAAATGTATACTGTATATAAAACAAAAAACATTCCATTTTGGAGGTAAAAAGAGACAAAAACAAAAAGAAAAGAAAAAGAAAATAAAAACAACACAAAACCGTATAATGAATAAAGACGACCATGGCCCACAAACTTCCCTTTGTGTATTTGGAAATGAAATTTAACTCAAAGGTTTATGTAAGAGTCTAGTAATAAAAATTTGAAGAACTGACCTCACAGTAAGCAGCAGGTAGACATAAAATACTGTCCTCTTGTAATCCTTCCATCTATGTAATTAAAATGGGCACTCAATGGATCATTTAGATAATTTCATCCATTTTTATAAGCATAAACCAATTCTTTTCTTAACAATGCAAAACAATTTGGCTTAACTCATCCCTTCATTTAAAGTAAAATACCTTAAGGATATTCCTATACAGTATCTGTCATCCCTCAGCATCAACCTCAGTACCGCTCCTACTCTTCCCTACGCGTTTGCTTGGCGCAAACATTGCCTGAGTCCCGCTAATACATGGCTGCAACTCCTCTCCGTCAAGCGGCACATTTGGCATGCTAATCACAACTTCTGGGTACGCTTTGCTAGCTGGCACTACAGGCCAGCTGAGAAATTACAGCCATCGCAAGCGCCAAGGTAACATGCACACCTGTCCGACTCCCCTCCGTAATTGCACAAACATTTCACACGCACATTAACATTTTCACCAGATCTTAGTAAAAGCCCTTTAAAGCTTACTAGCGCGTACATAGGTAAAAACCATACATACTATTCTTTATATCGCCTCACTCTCATTAACAAGCTTACTCTGCTATTTCAACACGTTTTTCTGGCGAGTACACCCTGACAAAAACACCTCCTGATCTCCCCACCTGCGTCGCTTCTCTCAACTTTAAAACTTGACTGCGACTTGCCATACAGAAATAACGACACAAAGCGCGGCGGCCGTTGGACCGCGCGGACTCACCTGCAACGCCCGCTGCTCCCGGCTGAGCTGGCTGGAGTCCGCATACAGCTCGGTCGTCACACACTTGAATCGATCACCTACGTAACCGGCAGAGTTCGCGATCCTCTTGGCCAACTTTGACGGCTTGGGTTTCAGTATTTTGCCATCGGCAGATTCTGCATCGTCAGCTCCGTCTTTGGTATAGGTCTGGCTGGTGTCAATACTCGGCGGTGCTGTTCCCATGCAGAACGGCTTCGCGTCCTCCTGCACCTTGCCAAAAGCCAGAGCTGGAGCATCACTCTCGTGAGCGCCTTCCAAGTAAGTGGGCGAAGGCTGGACCGCCACTCTCTCTTTAGGCTGGCTCACAGATAAATCTTCTTTCCTTAAGCTGAACACCGACGAACTCTGGGCTTGCTTGAAATTATAGGTTTCGTGAAGATCATTATTTCTTCCAAACTCCTCTCTCATTACAATAAAATCTCTGTGCTGCGACGTCTGCTCTACCTTGTGCTTTGTAGGGTCATTAGCCTGATTACTGCTTTCTGCAGCAAAGCTGGCTTTCGTTACGTTTGGTTCGCTTTTAGCCTCTTGCTCGTCTCGCAGAAGATCTGGGAAGAGGTGTTTGTCACTTTTGGATGAGTTTTTACTGTGGCTGGAGCTCTGGTGCAATTTCACACTCTTGTCACTGGGTACTTCAAAATGCATCTTCCCGCTGCTCTCCAGGAGCTCTGGCAGCCGGCCCCGCAGAGCCGGGTCCTCGTAGCGGACTCTCTCATGAGACCGTGACCTCCTTTCCACCTTCTCCTCTTTATTGATCTCCAAAGCTGAATGCTGCAGCAGCATGGGGTGCACCATGCCCATCCCCAGCGCATCTTGGTAGGTCATGAACTCCCCTCGACCCGCCGGCAGGCTGTAGGGAAGGCCGGGTTTGGGAGCCAGGTGGCCGGGGTAGAGGCTGCCATTGGGCAGCAAGACAGGGTGCGGATACACGTGTCCTTTCCCATGGAGGGACAGAGGGCTGATGGCTATTCCCTCCGGCACCGGGTATGGGAGGTAACTCCTGGGGTAGGGCAGAGGTGGGGAGCGAAATGCTTCATTAGGAGGCAGGAAGATGGGGCTGGAAGCCAGGGCAGTCTCGCTTGCCTTGAAGTTGGCTTCCTGGCTGCAGGATTTGGCCACCTTACTGCTGTGTTTCGCAGGGGTGGCGACAGGCTGCCCGACATGCTGTATAACTGACGCGGTGCTCTCCGCAGAGCTCCTGGCTGTCTTGGCGCAATCCATGTTGGCGTTGGGAGCTGGTGACGCCGACGCCGGCCGCCCCCCTGCCGACACCGTTGCCGAAATGCTGCCAACGACCGCCTCCGTGCCACCCATCCTGGGGCAGGAGGAGCTCCGCTGCTGTGGGATCACCCAGTCCAAAGCCTTGTTTTTCAGCTGGACACTCTTCCCGCTCTCCTCGTTGGGACTGGGACCAGGAACAATCCAGGAGGATGGCGCCGTGCTGATAATTTCAGGCCTGTAGATGGGGCAGCCATTCCCGGGAGAAACAGTTTCTTTCTGTATGATTTCACTGCCGGGCAAGTGCGTCCCCCCTCCCGCTCTGCCATGCACCAGCACCGTCGGCGTCATTTTCTTACTGTGGTCCAACTTGCCAGTGGTTTCCGCATCGACGACTTTTGCCGACAAGTCCAGTGGTTTGTCGGCAACGTCTTTAGTCGGGGTCTGCTTTTCCAGGAGCGGAGGGGACCTGCCGTCTTTCCGGTCATGGCCAGCTTTCCGCACATGGGGGGCAGCCGGCGGGGGTGCCTCCCCGGCATCGCTGCCTTTGGGAAGCTTCCCGTTGGACAGGCGGGAGGGTGGAAATTCGCCTCCGACATTCACGTAGGGCTTTGGGAGGGTAACGGCAGAGGAGGGAGAAGTGGTAATCCTGGGGAAGTGTTTGTGGAAATCGGCGTACGCATCCCCAACCTGGGCGGGCAGGGGGAGGCGCGGGGACGGCCGGGGCGAGTGTGGCAGCAGGAGCGTGGGATCTGCCGGGATGTTGGTGGGGGCCGGCTTGGCGGTAGGGACCCGGGGCTGCTTGCTGCTCTGGATGTGGGGGTAGGCATGTGTGTCGACGGGGTTGCCAGGGCTGACACCCATCTTCCACGACAAGCTCTTATCCGGACAGTGCACCAACGGCGGGATCGCCGGTGAAGCCGAAGCGGTCGAGAGCCTCATGGGCGACGCCAGCGACGAAGGGATGTGAGGGGCAACGTAGTGGGAGGGCGGCAGGTATAAAAAACGCTCACCGTTCGTACACACGGGTGAGTAAGCCAGGTGCTGTGGCAAGCTGTAGGTGGACTGCTGAGGTAGCAATGCCTTGTACATGTTCAACGAATACTTATTTGGTGAGTCAAGGAAAGGGTATATGGTGGGCGTTGCGCTCTCCATATAGGGGTTTACCCAGGGCAGCCTTAGGTAACTAGCACCATTGACACCGAGGGGACTCTGCCTGTCACCCGCAGCTCGGTCCAAACCCAGTGTCTCCCCTGTCGGAACAGCAGAGGTTTTTTGTATTCCAGGAGGTGTTTTGTATATAGCGCTGAAGCCGTTCGGGGCTTTTCCAGAGACAGCTGCGCTTTCTACCGCTTCGGGGGGGTTAGATTTAAACTGTATCTCTGGATTTCTTTCAGGAGTAAATCCGAGCCCAGCTATTGAACTCGTAGCATCCCGTGATTTTTCCGAGCCGAGTCCACACAAGCTGGAATAGACAATACTACTGGGGACTCTGAGTCCTTCTCGCATGAGTCCAGACCTGTCCATACTCAGAGCTGCGAGACTGTCAATGCGATGTGCTGTAGCCGCATCCACCTTTACAGAACAAGAAGTATGTTACTTTCACATTTCACTAACAAGATTCCACTCAAGCAGATACATCAGCATTTTGGAAGAGAAACAATACCAATGCAAACACACTGCTCATCATGAAAACGTACAAAGGCTGATCACACTGGAAAATGGGAGAACAGGAACCTATGGAGCAATATATATCACCACAAATACCAACACAAATGTCTCCACATCCAAAACTCACAGGCTAGAAACAAAGGCATGAGGACCCACAGCCCAAGCAGCCAGAAGTGGCCCAGAGATGATGCTCAGTAGCACCACTCCTGTGCAGCAACTGGCTCCTCAGCCCCAGCCCTGCCAGCACAAGAGGATGTGGGCTGTGGCACGGAAGGCAGGAAGAGAAGGATAGAGAGCCTCCTCTCCTCTTCATCCAGGACCTCTCCTCCCGCCACAGCTTGCCACCACCACACGATTCATGGGGCAAGGTGTCTGAGGGTGCACAAGAAGAAAGGTCTGCCATAGAGTTTCTTCCCCACTTGCCACTCTCAGTGTATGCACAAAGGAGAAAACCACCAACTTTGTTGAAACATTGATGTACGTAATGCTTACATGAACTATTTTCGTTACACATTCAGGTATGCTGCAGAACATAATTCATAGCAGAGCGGAAGTAAGAACATGACATCATACAACAAAACACACCACAAAGTCAGCGTCAAGAGATTAACAAGATAAATAAGGCTCCATTTCACTGTTTCACAGAAACCGCTTGCATGTGCCCAAGCCCAGCTAGAGCTGCAAGAGAAAGGTGTTTTAATCATTTCCCCAAGTGGATCACGTAATAACCCCCAGGGACACCCAGGAGTAGGAGGCAGGATGGGGAGGACAGGCACAGATTCAGCCGCACCATGAACCTATTAACTTCTTACCACACTGTGATTCAGGTGATTTTCTTCCCTCAACTCCAGTCTGCTTTTCGGTGCATCGCCATCATTAACGGGAATTTTCCTATTAAAAAATAGAAGCTTACTACTTGAAAGCATCCTGTGCATCTCAGATCAGTATGAGATGTATCACCTCCATATTTTGATTCCCCTAGAGAAGTCCCGTATGATACCATATTTATCTTTCTTTAGAAAAGCACTGAGTATTTGAAAATAAGCATAAGGGGTTTTAACACCAAGAGCACACCCAAGCACATCTCAGAGCAGCCTCTTCCAACACAAGTGATTTTTGTCAGCATCTTCTCTTTTGCCTGTTGCCCTTCTCTTTTTCCAAGGAGAGAAAATGCCATTTTAGACATACCCTCCTCATGTACCATCCATAAACACTGCTGAGGAAAAAATTAAAACACACATGCTAATATCATATGAATGTCAGCTGTTCCATGCTAAAGAGGGAGCTGCACATCTGTGCCATACTAGTGTTGCAGCACTGGGACTTGTTACCACAGAAAGCACCGATAAAGAATATACCTTAGTGCCAAATTTCAAATCCCAGGGATAAAAATCGCTGACATGTAGCAGAAGGAAAGTTTCGGCATTACCCAGAAGAACTTTCAATCAAAGTGCTTAAAGGCACATCATCACCTTTAAGCAGAAATGTGATTTTAATGGATCTGTTTTTAAAAAGATTCACCTTTCCTGCAAGCAACACATAAAATTATTATCCCTAAATAACCGGGAGACAAGTGGGGAGGGAGGGTGTGGAAGTAAAGTGAGACATTTGGCCATTTTCCTTCAGTGCATGTTTGCAAATAGTATTCTCTACAAGACCAAAAACTTCCCCCAGCTTCTCAGAGCCTTTTCACAAAAGAGCGAGAACGCAGGCTCAAAGAGAAGACAGAAAAACACTGAAACCATACAAAACTGGCACAGAGAACCACAGGTGTACCTGCAGCTCCTGCTCAGTGTCATAAAGACTGTAATTTTAATCATCAAATGAATGATATTCAGCAGGGAAAAAAAAAGGTGGAGAGGAAGAGAGATTTGCTTGTGGGGGATGGGAAGGCCGCTGTTCCTATTTCACAGGACAAGCTGTTGGTCCAAAGGCAGGGAACACCAAGTCACTTGCAGAAGCCCCTCTTCCGCAGAGTCATCGCAAGAACACGTGCGCTATTTGGTTTAATTCCCCTTCACAAATATGAATTAATAAATTAATTGTAAAAGCGCATTTAAAGGCTGCTTCGGGGAGTAATCTCTTTAAAGGGCGTCCCTGCTTCACTGACCCAGGTTGCCTGTTAAATAGTAAATCAGCGGCTACTCTACTGTTCTCAGGCACGTCTTGTTTCTCCCCCCTGCCCTCCCTCCAAGCTGGGCTGATCTCAATGCAAGGCAGCAAGCTATCTGCTCCAGTATTAGAGGAGCGAGCAAACTCCGAGACCTCACGCTGCAGAATTACAGTGTGGTTTAACTTGCCAGAAGCTTAAATATTTACCTGTCTTCATTAATTCCACACATGCGGACCCTTTCATTGCTCATCCAGCTATGAACGTTGCCATACAGGGGAGTTGCAGAAAGCATGACGTCTTCTTAAAAATCACCGCTTTTCTTCACGGTTTTTATATTCTACTAAAAAAATAAAAAGGAAAAAGAGGAAAAAAAAAGTTGAGCAGATTTGTCTAGGAGGTAGTGCAAACATCGCGACAGAGCAGCCAGCCTCCCTCCGGGTAATTAATAATGAATGCAGGATTGGTGCGGGGAGCGAGCTGCCTACGTTAACCGCTAAGGGAGATACCCTGCAATAAAGGAGCAAATTGAGGGCATTTATAGGTCAGAGGAGATGGATCTTTTCCCCAGCGCACATCCAGAAAATTAAGAATCATTCCAAGCTATCGACAAACAAAAGTTTCTCCGCTGCATTTCATTTCCACAAGAAATGACTCAGCTGGCCAAGTACATGCTGGTCTCCAAACATTCATTTCACACAGGCTGAAGCAGGGAGGGAGACCCCACAGGCTGAGGGAACATGCCAAACTACCCACATGCGCTCACAAAAGCCCTGCATTAGGAAGGCGCAGGAGCGCGGAGCAAGAACAGCCACATCCCATGTGTACTAGCTGTGCTGATTGTTGATAAAGCTTTCACGCGGGGACTTAAAACTGAAGAGACACCGCTACAGAAGGGATCTAAATAAAAAAACTCTCCTTTAGTGTCTGCACATGACTAACTTGGAGAAAGGGGTTAAAAATAGTAAGTGGGTTGGCGAGCTCCCCACCCCTTGATTTGATTAAGCACGGAGCCCTGGCGGGTTCTGCATCGGAGCTGCTGCTGCCGCTGCCGCTGCTGCTGCTGCTACGAGTGCTTTCAGTAATTCAATGATGCCTGCTCACTCCAGGGAAAGAAATCATTAGCGGGCTCGCTGGAGAAGTATTAGCAGTCCGAGAGGATCGGCGCCGTGCGCAGCCAGAGAGGCAGGTGAAAGGTAACTGCATTTCGCATCCAGCAGTGGAGAGGGAAAGGCTTTTCCTCCCCTGTACCTTGCCTAACGCCACCTCCGCTCGCATTAAATCCTAGTTTGCTGCATGAGCGAAGTGTCAGGACAAGCTGCGTTTTATTAACAGGATTATCGCGGCGCATGATTTATTCCAGTGCAAGATTTTAATTGCTCTTCGGAGGTTGAGTCGTTTCTTTTGACTGAGCTTCAGCCTGCATCCTGCTGCTAAATGCTGGGTTAATAAGTAGGGGGAGCCTTTAATGCACAGGATATCCCTCAGCTCTTCCTCTCTCACAAAAATAGAAACCTTTAAGCGGGAGGCATGATACTCCTCTTACACACACACACACACACAAGCCAGTAACGGGCGATTGACCACTGGGAGTTTAATGCCTAGCGTCTCCCAACGCATCCATGCTTCCCCAGCAAACTCATTTCCTTTGTCAGGCTACAAAATATGCAAATGATCACTTTGGCATTTAATGGGGAAGAAGCCCAGATTGGGCCTTTAACACAATACTTCACACACGTTCAGAGAGGTTTAAGAGCTGAAACGGCAGGAAAGCCTTGTTCCCCAACACTTTTTTCTCCCCTCAGAGAGGCCTTTTGTGCAGAACTCCACGTCTGGAACAAATGTATATTAATGAAACGGCATGTTGATCCTCCTGCCTCCACAACGGTTAGCTTTCCCTAATGAAGTCCACAAAAATCGCTGTGAGGAAACAAAAATCCACTGAGATTAGATACTGTGCTATCATTCAAAAGGAATTATTTCACTGGAAAGACGGTTTCTGGACAGATTTACTGGTTTCCAGATGCGCCGCTCGTAATGTTTTCAATAGAGGCAGCAGCAGCATGGCGAGAGTGATTTAGGGGTTTACGTAAGGTTAGTAGCCGCCCCGTGCGCTGCCTCATCCATGAGAGACGGACACCGGCTCAGAGGACACGGGCCTCAGCGGCACACGAGACCAACCCCCCGCTGCTCCTTGGAGGGGCCGCCTGCGCCTGCCTGGTTTCCTTGGTGGAAGTGTATCATTAAGATAAGGAGCAGTGCCTGAATTAGAGCCCGTCAATCCCCTGACGTGCAGATAGCGAAATGCTGAAGTTGCAAAGGGGGCCGAGAGCTTCCCCAGCCACAGCAGTGGGTGATCCGGAGGCCCCACATCCCACCACCACCCCTGGAGCAGGGCAAAGCCCACCATGAGGAAGGGCACGGAGAGGTGGTAGGATGTCGTGGGGCCCATCCAGGCGGGTCAGAGCCCGCGCCCCGACAGCTGCCAGCCCCTTCCCCAAAGCCGCCCTTGGCGCTCACCGCCCCGGGTGCACGTGTGTGCAGCTATAATCACCGCCCTGATGAACTTCTTGTGAACTGTTTAAAAGTGGAGGTCTGCTGAACGAGCAGCGGCGCCACTGCCAGCCATAATTTCATTGCAAGGAGCAGCAGACTTTTAACTCTTCGCACGCCCCTTCCCTCTTCCTCCTATCTCCCTGCAAGCGGATGACCGTCGAGGCCGGCAGCTCGCATGAGGCTCAGCCGGCTCAGCCAAACGCCAGCAGCTCCACAAGCCCTCCGCAATGCGGGGACGGGATGGGGGGGGGGGGGCCGGGGGAGCACTGCTCCTATTTATACCTAGCTTCCGCGGGAGTGGCCGCAACCGGCCCCGTTATGCAACCCCGACGGCAGGCTGAGCGTCCCGGTGCACGGAGGAAACCGAGGACACGTCTCTCCCCCTCTCCTTTCCTGCTCCTCCTCCCCTCCCGTCGCGCCACCCCCCAGCCCCGCCGCTGTCAGCGTACCCCAGGGTGCCGCAGCTCCCCCTCCCCCCAGGCCCCCTGCGCTGAGCTGCGCGGCAGGGTGCGGAACGGAGCGGGGCTCGGCCGCCGGAGAGCGAACGGCATTTCCTCCGGGAGGTGTCTGGCCGATAAAGCCATTTGCAGCTAAATATAGACGGTGATGCACGGAGGAGGGAAGGAGGGAGGGAGAGAAGGAGGGAGGCGGGGAGGGAGGGGGAGAGACGCGCAACACACACGCGGTTCCGCAGCGATGCCGCCGTGTGAAACCAGTTGTGAAAAGCGCCTGCAAGCACTAACCTGCCTCCCGGCGTGGTGCCGAGCGGGGCCCCGGCGTGCCGCGCTGTGCCGAGCCGTGCCGTGCCGGGAGCACCCACGGCCCCGCGCCGCAGCGGCAGGCAGAGACACACACCGCGCTGTTTGGGCAGCTGATTAAAAAGGGAAACGTTTGGGTCTCCCTCGCAACGTCAACAGACTTTTGGCAGCCATTGACGCCAGCAGCAGCAGCAGCAGCAAAGTTTTGTTAACACACTCCTGGCGTGGAAACGAGAAAAACCCTATGCCCGCGGGGGGGAAGAGGAGGAAGACGCCGCTTCTCCGTGGCTCCGGGGAAAAGAGATGGGGAGGGCAGCACCGCCCGGCCCGGGGCAGCCTCTTTCGCCCTCCACATCCCCTGCTCGGCCTCGGGGTGCCCGGCGGCGAGTGAGGTGAAAGTCGGCGGGGGGGTATAGAGGAAGCCCTGCGGGCCCGGCGGCTGTAGCGAGCCAGGAAGCGGGGTGGGAGGAGAACTGCAGCGGCGCACGAGTTCCCTTTTGGCGCCTTTACTCTTTTCCACCTCCGAGCTCTGCCTGGCAGCCCGCCAGTTTCCACTGCGCAAGCCACAGAGCCAGCAGCAGCGGCGGCGGCGGCAGCAGCAGCGCAACGGCAGCCGGCGGGGAGGGCTGCGAGGGTGAAAAAACAGGGAAAAAACCCCACCCCTAAGTCTATGAGCGCCCGTGGAACCGACGGAGCGGCGGGCGCTTGGGCAAACAACCCGGCCCTTCGGAAATTAAACCCGAGGCAATAAATTGCCCAGCTCTGATCACCCCCCCACACACACACCCCCCGTCGCCACCCGCTTCCAGGCCACTGAAAGGATCATTTCTAGATATGTGAAAATCCCTGCGAGAGGAGTGAAAAGCAATCAGGGACTCGTAGTGATCTACTTCGATTAGCCCTCAACCTGTTCATCTGGAGCTTGATTTAAAGGACAGTGCTCGTAGGGTATTTATAAGCTTAAATACGGGCAGCTGCTTATGAATGTGTTCAGGCACCTCGTTCATCTTGTACCTCCGACTTAACATATTTTCAAGTTCTAAAAAACAACGCGCAATGCCGCCGAGAGAAAGGAGACTTCAGAGGCACCGTATTGCTGCACCGTTTACAATGCGCCGTATAAAGCTCTGGCAGCAGCCAGCGATCTAATATTAGACAAGTGCTTAAAGAACAGGGGTGGCTGCGCTTTAAAAAACACACATACATCTATCTACAGCGTGAGTTATTTTTTGCCATCTCCACACGGCATCACCACTAGTGCCACGTCCTGTAACCCAGAGGAGGAAACTGCAGACTAAGTAGCCGCCGCACGGATCCGCGGATTAGAGAAGAAGTTTGACCTTTACCCGGGACGTGTGGCATTTCATTTAACCATAAAGCTAAAGCACAATGCACCAGCGAGATCGCTAAACCGATTTAAAATACATATTGAGTCATGCACGACAGTAGTGCATTTCGGTGCAGGCAGCGTAAGGGGGGACGGCGTCTATTTTAAGGCTCCTGCCGCAGCCACCCCCGTCATGTCCCCGTCGTGTGTCCCCGTTGTCCCACCGGGGCTCCCACACCGTCACGCGTCGGACGGCGACCGGGACTTTGTGCCGTGTAAACACTACGCGGCAGAGCCGTCCGAGGGCAGCCGGGGCCGCCGAGCCAGCGCGAGCACCGGCGGGGCATCCACCCGCCACCGCCGCCCCGGGCCTGGCTCCGGCCCGGCGGAGACTCCCCTCCCCTCCTCCTCCTCCTCCGCCCGCAGCGGGGCTCGGAGGCGGGGGGAGTTCCCCCCGCACCGCCTGTCACGCCTTGGACCCTGCACACAGACAGTCGCTGAGTCGCAGCGGCAGCGGCGCTTTCCCCCTTTCCCATATGCTGCGAGGCGAATCATCGCATCGCTCTCAGCGCCGGCGGCAGCCAAGAAGGGAAAGAAGGGGGAAAAAAAAAGGGGGGAGGAAAAAAAAAGTTTTCAATTAATGATAAGCCCTAGGAACTGGGGAAGGGGGCGGGGGAGGAGGCCAATAAGGGAAAGTTAAAATGGCTGGCGATCCTTCAAATAACCCTGGCCGCTTTCCCCCGGGGCTCCCTCCGCGGCAGGCAGTGCCGTGTGGGCTCCGGGGAAAGACCCGCACCCCTAGACACACGCCTCCTTGGGGCGGCCCGGGAGAAGCGGGGACGCACAAGGCTGCCCCGGTACACGGCGATGCCCACCACACCTGAAGGGTACGGGGCACTGCAGGGTGGGCGCCCTCGCCCCCATTCCCCGCCCCCCCCCCCAATTAAAACGCATCGGCGGGGCACGATAGGAAGGCGCGCACACACACCGGAAGGCAGGGGGGGACGAGGCGGCTGGTACCCAACTTCGAGGCATCGCTGCATGAAGGATTTCCCGGGGATTCGCGGGAAACACCGATCCCGTCCGCCGCAACGGCAGCCCCGCACTGCCACTACGGCTCCCGCCCCCCCCCACCGCTCCACACACACACACCCCCCCCGCTACGACACAGGCGATGCCTCCGTCCTCAGCGCTCGCCGTGGGCTGCGCTCCGCGGGCTGCCCTCGCCGGGGGGGGACCCAGAGGGAGCGGGGGTTTCCTCCCCTGCACGCCCGGCCGCTCAGCCCGCCGTCGAGCCGTGAAGAAGGCTGCCGGAGGAGGCGGTGGCGGCGGAGGGAGCCGCAAACCGGCTCTGCCGCAGAAACCCCCGGGCCCCCGCGCAGACGGGGCCCCCCGGCGAGAGCCCGGCCTCCCTCCCTCGCCCACCCGCCGCGGCATCTCCCTACCCAGGGCGTCCGCGCCATTTTAGAGGCACACACACACTCACACCACCCCCCTACACACACACACACGCACGGGAGCGAGGTTTCCGCTGCTGCTGCCAGAGACAACAGGCAGCAGCCGAGCCCGGGCTGCGAAAGAGGAGCAGCGGCAGCAGCGGGAGAAGGACACACACACACGCACGCACACACACACGCAGAAATGTGCATTTCAGGTAATTTAAGGCCGCATTCCCGGCGCGGGGAAGGGCGAGCGCAGCCCTGCGCGCCCCCACCCCATTAACCCGCCGCGCACTCGGCAGCCCGGGAGCCCTTCATTGTTGCCTTTATTCCATATGGCTTTTGCTTTTCAGGAGAGGGATAGAAAGAAAAGACAGAGGGGACGGGGGGTAAAAAGAAGAAGAAGGAGAATTAAAAAAAAAGACAAATACCACCAAGCCAGCCCCTTCCCCCCGCCCGTCCCCCATTGTTCGGCCGCGGGAGGCTGGGCGAGCGCAGCGCCACGGGCTCGCCATTCACCGGGCTCGCGGAGACCTGCCGTGTCCCCCTCTTTCACCCCCGGATAGCTCGGCAAACTTATGGAGCTGGGGGGGAGACACACCTCCCCCACTCCCCGAATATGAAACTCCCAGCGCTCCAGCGAGAGTTGGGTGAAAGCCTGCGCTCACTTCCGCAACGTTATCCTTGCAGAAATACCGGAGCACGGCCCCCGTTTCCTTCCACCAGCCCCCGCCGCACCCTCGGGGGGGTGTGGAGTGATTAACGGGACGTACGCCCTTGGTTTCCCTCCGGCCACCCCGGCGCAGCGCTTTGCGCCGCGGTACGCCGGGCGGGAGCTCCCCCCCCGCTCCCTCCCCGCATCCGTCGGGGACGTTGGGAGATATTGATCACGGACGACTTCATTTTGCATAATTGCGGCTGACAGGGCCTGTGGTTCCCTCATTTACGGAGCAACAGCTTCGAGGGGCTGATGGATGGGGAGCGGCTCCCACCGCTCCCCCCAACCACCCCTCCCGCGGCAGCCACACCGGGGACGGCGGCTCCGCGCCTCATGCAGCAAATGGCCGGCGCACAACAGCGAAATATTAAACTTGGGTGCCTCCCAAGTTTACCGTCTCCCGTTTACAAGGTCTCCCGTTTTACCTAGCGCGGCCGGCCCGAAAGCCTCCGGCTCCCCATTAGGCTTTGTCTGCGGGGCCGGTCCCCGATGCGGTGGAACCTTCGTCGGCCGCACGTAAGAAAAAGTGCTTGGGAAGTTGGGGCTTCTCCCTCCCCCGTTTTTTTCTTTCTTCCCTCCTCCTCCCAACAACAAACAAACAGCTCGGTTTCTGCTAAACAATGCATAAAAATTAGCCTCGCCCCAAAGTTTATGTCGGCTTTACGGCGCTAACGTCTCTCCTTGACGGAAAACGCTTTGCTTGAGCGCTTCAGAAAAGCGGTGGCGAGCCCCCAGTTAGGAAAGCAGCACGACGAACCCCCCCCCATGAAACGTCTCCGCAGCTGAGTGTCCCACATCACATCCTCACGTCTCCGCAACTCCGTCTCCCAGCACCGATCTCCCCAAACCAGAGCTCACGCACGTCCAGGGCCGGCAGCACCGGCGCCGCGCACCACCCGCCTCGGCGAACGGAAAACACCGGGGGGAAAAAAGGAAACTCAACGACAAGGCTCAGTTTTCCCGTGGAAAAATAATGAAATAAAGAAAAGGAAGGAAAAGGAAGGGGAAAAGAAAAAGAAATCCAGATGCCCCTCCGGAGAGGAGGCCGCCGCCGGCCCTGCCTTCCCATCCCAGCGCTCCGCACCGAAACAAAGCAGCGACTCAACTGCGATGCAGATGGGCGGCTATGAATTTTTTGCTGCTGCTTAAAGCTTTAATTACTCGTTCTTGATCCGTGGGACTACGACACGACACCGCCAAGGTTAAAATGCCCTGAACAGCTCTGAGCAGATGTGAACGAGTTGGCAGACGCGCAAATGAGGTCTGCCTCTAAGCATGATAACAAGTGACTAATACATTGCATATCGCTGAAAGAAAATTATTTTTCTCTAATTTGCATTAGCTTTTTTTTCTTCTCCCCCCCCCCTTTTTTTTTTAACGCCAGCGACATTCCCTCCTCAGAAGCAGCAGCATAATCCTCAAAATATTGCTCCGTGACTTTAAAAGATTTGGAAGGAGGCAGAGATTGCCAGTGTTTTGGCTATGCAGGCTTGTTTATCTTTCCGCCTTTGCTCCAAGGCGAAACTAGTTTCGCAAGCAGTATTCTTGCAGAAAAAATGGCATATGTCATATAAAACACCAGTTTATAGGAATTGATGCGAAAATTGTTACGCTGCTAATAGCACAGCGTAATCCATAAAGGACCAAAAGGACAGTCAAGGCCAAAAGAGGGGGGAAAAAAAAGAAATAGATTGACTGGAGAGAAATAGAGGCAACCCATTGACAACCAAAATTACAAAAAAGGGGGTGGGGGAGGAAATAAGCATCTCCTCTTCCCACCTGCTTTCCACCCCAGAGCTGCCTCATTAAAAAGACAATAGTACGTGGAGGTCACTTACTATATAAAACACAGCGATTCTCGTAGGTAGCAAAACTATGTCAGGTACAAATATAGGCCGGAACCCAGTTCTCCAAGTTCCCTCGACTTTCCAGAGGCTCTTCTGAAAGGGCTGGGAGAACGCTTTGGGTACCGGAGCAAACTTCAAGAACAGGCAATATATTTTCTATCCTATGCTCAAAAGGCAAGCCGCAGGGCTTAGATGCAGATGCTCTGAGGAGAAAAAAAGCTGCCTGCGGTATTTACGCAGGAGTTTTTCACCAGGGACTTATTCTTGGGGTCCCTGCACGTCCAGGTTACCAGGGGTGCACGCTGCCAGCTCAAGAGATAACTTCTCCTCTGCCAACACGTGTTCGGGAGGCAAACACACACCCCCAGCCTCAGGCACCACAGCACTATGCCGTGCCGTGCCATGCCATGTCCTGCCCAAGGCCGCAGCAGGGCCGCCCGCTCCGGCCCCGGGGCTCTCGGAACGCCTCGCTCCCTGCTCCCACCAAGTCACCGCAAACCCGCCGCCGGGAGGGATTTCCCAGCGCCGAAGCCGGTCGGGGTCGGGCGCGGAGCCCGCCGCTTCCCCCAACGCTTGTAAATCAACCGGGAAACGGGGGGGAGGGTGAGAAAGGAGAAGGGGGTGGCTCCTCCGCGCCCGGCGGCGTTTGCTCCGGAGGCGGCAGGATAGTGAGGATCGGCGCCCCGCCGCCGCCGCCCGGCATGCCCGCCGAGCCCCGGGGGCGTCCGTCCGGGCCCCGAGAGCGGCCCCGGGGGCTGCTCTGGCCGCAGCGAGAGCTATTGTGTGCGGGTGCCGGCGAGGCGCGGGCTCTTCGCGCTCCAACAGCTGTCACATTATTTGCACTGGCTGTAAACAGCCTTCGCTCTCCCCCCGCCACAGAGTTAAATCCCGACTAACAATCCTCAGTTAGAGATCAAACCAACAACAGCAGCATTGTGTCTGCCTTCGCTGCTTTACCATCAACTACCGCAGCTGGTTTACTCGAAACAAGGAACACCCTCTACCCACCTCCCCCGCCCCGGGGCCAGAAACGTGCTTGTTCCCGGCGGTGGGTCAGGCGGAGCTCCGGGGAGCTTCCGCGGCCAGGCGGGAGCCTGGAGCGCGGGGAAGTTGTTCTGCCAGCCCGATGCCAGTGGAAGTCCCGAGCGCTGCGGGGCTCTCCCCGACAGCGGAGCGGACTTTCCAACCCGCCCGACGGAAAGCCTTATCAGAAACCGAGCTCCGCTCTCGATCTGGCTTTTGGGAAGGGCGAGGAGGAGCCCCGCAGCAGCGGGGAAAGCCGCGCCTGCAGCTGCGCAGCGGCACACAGCGAGCTCGCCCCCGCGGCGGGGCGCGCCCCCGAGCAGCCCTTCCGCGGAAACGCCGGGCTCACCGGGGACAGCGGCACCGACACCCGACCTGTTACCGCAGCAAACCTCCCGCCGAGGGGCCCCTCCGCCCCGGCGGGCCGTGCCCGGGGCCATGACCCCGGCAGGGATGCGTTTCCACCGTCAGCCCTTTCCCTCGTAAGGGAAAATAGCGAGAAAAAAAACCCCAAACGTAAAACACGAGTCCGACTTCACGGGCGGTACAACCACCTGCACACTCTCAGCAGGCCTTTTGTTGGGCACAGCTGGAATTTGAGTGTCAATGCCCTTACCTTCTTCCCTGACCTTACTTATTTCTGCATTAGCAGCAAAGTTAGAGCAGAAGTGGAATTTACTGAACAGAAGCAAGAGGAAAATAATCCACTAGAGGAAACCTTCCTTTGCCCCCAGTTTGACTCCTAGCATTCCCCAAATCATGCGTCTCGAAGGGAAAAACCACGGTATGGCAACTTTCTCTGGTACCACGTGAGCTCTTGAAGAGGCCACAAGATCTGGAAGTGCACTTTCTAGGTGCTTATATACAGTTTGGTTGCCAGCACCAGCAAGGGAAAACAGCTGATGTTATTGGAAGCACACCTCTGTCTTGGCCTGGCCTCTACCAAAGGGCAGCGCTCCGCAGGCAGGTAAGGTGCTTCGCACCAACGTGATACATCTCCAATCAACTTCCGAATCGGATTCTCTGACAAATGATGCCAGTATGTACTCACAGGTCAGTATCATCGACTATTCATTGCCTATATGTAGCTAGAAATCTGCTGGCCTGGTAAAAACCACTGCTAACAAAACAATGTCAGCAAAGGCTGCAACACACTCTTGTGAGAGACCGGCGATTCGTGCCTACTGAGGCTCTTTCAGCACAAAGGCTTTTAGAGGAAGAAGAGAGAGAAGGGGCGGAGGGGGGGAAAGGAGGGAGGGCTCTCGTGTTTCAGGGCTGCTGTCCCCTGGGAACCAAGAACCAAGTGTAGCTTCAATCAAATGCTGACTTCTCCTCCGGGAGCTCAGTCAGAAACCTGATCTCACTAGCTCATGCCTGCCTCCATGCATATAGGCTAGGTTTTCTTTCATACCAGCAATTTGTATAAAGACGAGAGCCAATACAGTTTATTGCGAGCAAGATCTCGCAGTAATGGATCTAGAGAGGTATTTCTGTAGCTAAAATAAGACAACCTTCAGCCACCTGCTCAGGGCAGGCTGCGCCGCAGCCACCCCCAGCTCCGCTGTGGGTGCCCCGGCACAGCACGGCACGGCGCGGCACAGCATGGCCTCCCACACATCTCCTGCATCCTCCCAGCTGGCAGCAGCCGCCCTGGGTTGGGTTTTTCTGCAATGCCAGGTTACACTTCCATTAAAACGTTTACCCTGGGAGATCACTTCCTGCTCACAACTATTGTTCCGGCTTCCCCTGCTGCTCGCAACTTTAGCCAGAGCTATTTCTCTCCTCACCCACTGCGGCGTGGAGACCCTGGGAAGCATCCACTCCTGCCCACTGGCCCTGGCACGGCATAGCACGGCACGGCACGGCACGGGAGGTCTGCACGGCAGAAGCAGACAAGTTTTCCAGGTGAAGCTCGGCATAACTTTGGACTAGGCTGCTTAATTCTGCACGGGGCTTTGCTAACCCACTTTGTGCCCAACTACTGAAACGGGAGGAAAGGAAAACACTGCACGGGGAGCAAGGCCAGGCCACAGCAAGGTGAGCCAGGGGGACCGCGGAATGTGGAAGGGCTTCCCCCAGTCCCCAGCTCAGACTGCTGCTGCTGTAGGCAAGGTGCAGAGGCTTAGAGCACAACCCAGCATGCCGGGGCGTGGGAGCAGAGGGGATTGCCTGGGGATCAGGGATCCCCGTAGGATCTCTTCATAGCCAGAGGCTTTCACATGGATAAAGTTTGGCTCAGGGAGGGAATTCACACTTAGAAGAGGAGCTCAGCCCATCCCTTCTTTTGCCATTAGCGAGTTCTCTGCGAATTTCAAGGAGAGTTGAGAATACGCCCCTCCAGCTTTGATTTCACTTCTCCGTCCCTACCTGCCACCACACGAAAATGACATCCATCCTCAAGCCATGGCTAAATGAGCCTCCCAAAGCCCTCGCAACCCCCAGGAGCCCCCCATCTGCAGTGCTGCCCCACTCCTGGGGGAAACGCAACAGTGAGTGAGGGACAGGCGGGTCCATGGCACTTGTTCCATACAAGCACAAGGACAGCCATCGGGCTGCCCCAGGCACTGGGTCTGTCCCCTGTGCAAATACAGGCGTACTTCTCTCTGCTACGAACTGTGCCAGGCACCAGCCACTTCGATACTCCATGGAGGAAAAAACCTGACTGAGAATACAGGCCCAAATGTTTTGTAATATGCAAATACTGAAAGATGTACAAGGCCCCTAGGAAAGGTATTCCCAAGCCTTAAATGAACACCTGGGGTAAGATCAAGAGCTCATCCAGCTGAAAGCAAAAAGCAAAACACACTCCGAGAGAGAACAGGCTGGGTGGCAGCACTGGCAGACCACAGCACACCATGGGCCATCTGGAGGTGTGTGGGGAACAACTGACCCCGCTGAAGAGCTGCGCGGGTGCAGCTCCCAGCCTCAGGAGATTGCCCCGAGGGCAGCAGGAGCCACAGACAGGAGAGTGGGTTTGGCTCGGAGTGCTCTCGCCCCTCCTGGCCAAGAAGCAAGCAGAGGAAGCACAATGCCAGGCTTTCCCGGTGCAGGCTCGGCCGCAGAGCGCAGCCCCAAGCCTCCCCCTTTCCCCAGCGCTCCACTGAACACACTCGGCTCTTTATATGAGCCATTCCCAGTGTGGCTGGTGGATTCTGCACTTTCCACTTTAATTGTCTTATCCAAATAAAGCTTTGTTTTCCTTAGCACGACAATCCCAACATTCAGGCCAAGATTTTCATTGGACAGAGGAGATATTTTATTCTCCGATTGTTTAGAGAGTCGGGGCTTACACTGAACAGCCCCAGCTTGTGTGCCTCCACTCACAATGGGGTCTTTGCAGCCCCAGACTCCGTCATGTAGATTCAATTTCTGGAGCAATTGGGACGAGAATCATTTTCTCTGGATTTCATAGCTTTCTAAGTCTACCCCAGACTTGTGACAAGTCTTTTAGTTTTCACCTAGACAATATATTTCGTTTAATTTAGCTTCCGGTCTTTAATTTTAGCAGGTCTTCTTTTTGCATGCAAATCAATATGGCAATTACCATCTAAAAGCTCGCCCAGCCCTAGGTCAATGTAAATTGATCATTGTCCGCCTTCTACAAAATAACACCGGGAGTCTGTGGTGCATAATGAGATTATACTGGAAACTGTCTTTCAGATCACAAATTATATTTCATGCTGTCAGGATCTTCTCCAAGCGAACTTCCTTGCATGTCTAATCACACAGCACCAAATCTACCAGCTCATGAGGTAGGACTGAGGTGAGAGGAATGCTTGCATGCGTAGGGAGAGTCCCAGATAATTCAAACAACAGTTTAGGCAAACAGGCAAGCAGGTACTTAAGTGTGCTCTTGCTTGCTAACTTTTCCAGTGGCGGACGAGAAGAGGGGGAAAAATCTCCACTCAGCCAAGAACTGCTGTCCAGCAAACAAGGAAGAATGAATTCTCTGCTGGAAAGCAGCAGAATTTTCCTAAATCCACATTTGCAACGAGTTCTCAGCCTCCTCCTTTCCATCCCCACCTCATCTGCTCATCCATTCAAAGGAGCGCTGGCTGCCTGCTCTGAAGACATTCCCCCCAGGAAAGGATGGAGACACCCCTGCCTGCCACAGCCTCTGTACCGGAGTGGGTCAGGTTGGAGGGAAAGGCTGCTCCGGAGCAGCGGCTGCTGTAAACTGGTTCCCTGAAAGGACACGAGGATTAACGGGAGCTGCTCAGGGCCAGGGGAACTCCCCCTGCCTGCAGCCCGGGCCTCGCACTGCCTCCTGCACGCAGGCACACACACGCATGCAGGCAGCCAGAGCTGCTCAGCATGGGTGACAGGGCTCAGCGCGGCTCACCTCCGCCGCTCAGGGGACGGCAGAACCAAGAAAGAGGGGAGCGGGCCCGCTCTGGCCATCAATTATTTCTAAACCAACACCAGCCTAAGGAGGAAGTATTAAACTCGGCTTCATGCTGCTCTTCCAGAGCCTACACTAAAGTGTGATGTATTGCAGCATTCGGGGGAAAGACAGCATACCGCATATCACCTGTGCAACCCAACTGCGCCGCAGAATCCCAGCCAGAGCCCACACCTTCATCAAGACACACAGAAATCAGAGCCCACTTCTCCTCCATACCGAGCACCAGTTTACTCCGAGCCACACTTACTCCGAGGGCAACATGGCTGCTTAAAGCTGCGACCCGAGCTGGAGCAGGCCTTTTGCCCCTCTTTGCAGGGGCCACTCACCGGTCAAAGTTGAGAGACCTTTTAAACAACAGCTACAGATTGCTAAGACTACTTTGGTATGCGCAGCACTCATTATTTTGGGCTGTGGTGGCCAGGGTGCATTTTCTCCCCAAGCAAAGACCCAAAAGCATGTCAACAACTTTGCGTGGTCGCGCAGCTGCACAGATCCACAGAATCTGCTTGCGCAGAGGATAGGGGAGTCCCTGGAGCTCTGTGGCCTTGCCTTTGGCATCCCCGTTAGGGGACCTTGGCTTCTTTATCAACCTTATAAAAAGTGGATTATCACAGGGTGGGGGTAGAACAGGGAAAAGGGAGAATTCTGAACCGCCCGAGAGGCTGCAGCTCTCAGCACATTCTGGTAAAGGCAAATACGGTGTGTGACATGGCGCCTGGATTGTCCACCAGTGCAAGAATAAAGCCAAAGCACCAGTATTGTTTCAAGACCCAGTCCATATTTGGGCATTCAGTTCACACATCCTAAGTATTGCTTTAAATATTAGAATAGACACACTCGCCAATGTGGTTCCTAACGCACTCAAATGAGAGAAGTAATTTCTGTTTGGTCTCGGATTACTGGCTTGGTCTTGCTGGTCTTTTTTTTTTTGGGGAGGGGGGGAAGAAAGGGAAACCCTGCTGAGTCTGTTTGCACTGGTCTCTATTAGATATGCAACAAATCTGCCATTTCCGGCATTGCTTCTATCTAATTAGAGATGTATTTAGATGTGACGTGTAAATAAGCGCTGAGCTGCCTGCTGCCCTGGCTGCGCGGGCTGCTCGGGAGCATTTCCAATAAGGCTGTAGCGCCCGGAACCGGGGCTCAGACAAAGAGGAATGGGAATGGTCTGCGCTGCAGGCGAATCCAACAAAACCAGCTTTTATCCATCGCTCTAAAGCCTTAACTGCTTTTAATCTGTACCGCCCAGGCCTGCACGCCACGATCTCATCTCATCTCATCCACCACGGAAGACGCCTTGGTACAAAAGGAAGCACACACGCATGCAGGGACTGCACACAGCCCCTGACCCACCCAAACCCCCACAAAGACCCTGCTCCCCGCCTGCCCTTGCCCCCAAGGGGCATGCACGGCCCCATGGGCTTCCACATGGCCCGAGGCAGGTACGCCCAGCCTCGGCATGGACGGATACAGGCCGAGGGCTGCCCCACGCCGTGAGCACACCCCTGGTGGCCCCGTGGGGCCAAGGGCGCCGTCGGTGAAGTTGATGGGACCTGAAGGCAGCCGCGGAAAGGTGCTCCTCCCGCGGGGACGGGAACCTCTGCCGCCGGTTTCCCCTGCATCGCCGGGGAAGGGGGGGGCACGGTGGGGTCGGGGGAGGTGGAGAGCTGCTGGGGACCCTCCCGCCGCTGGGGGCCACCCCCAGCCCCCTCACCCCCCAGCCACCTGACCCTGGCTCCAAGCACTCCTCGGAGTTTCCAACGAGAGAAGACTCCCAGGAACGAAATAATCTGGCGCTCGCCTCGTGAACTCTTTTCCTGTTGTGGGAAACAGCTCGTAGGAAGCCAAAGGATGGACAGGGCAGCGACAGGAGCCAGAGGCGCACTGCCTCGTGTGTCCCCCCCTCCCGCCCCTCTCCGGCAGCATCCCTGCGACTGCTGATGCTCCCGCATCCTTCCAGGCCGGAGCAGTTGGCCCCGATCCCCTCTCGGCTTTAAGGGTTAACAACCATCGCCGCCAAAGGGGGGGGGGGGAAAAAGGAGAATAAAAAAAAAGAGAGAAAAAAAGAAAAAATATCGCGGTGACCTTTTCCTCTCTGACTCCCCCACTCTCTCTTTCAGGCTCCGGTTCCTGAGCTCGCAGGGAGCCTGAGCGGCTGTCTAGACCGATCTATCACAGACGGACAAACAATACCAGGAGAAGCCCCTGCCCGGTCCCTCAGCCTCTGCCACTCACCTTAGAAATGGCGAAGAACAGAAAAGTGACCGCGATATAATCCTCCTCGGTATATTTATAGCCTTCCACACAGCCCACCTTCATGCCTGACAAATGAGATTTTGTCTGCTCTCTCCGCGTACGCTCCAATAAACACACACACTTTTTTTTTTTTTTTTTTTTGGGTGCCTGTTTGGTTTTGGTAACATTCCGGGCTCGTCCCTCCGGCCCTGGGGCAACGAGGGCTCCCTCGAGGGAGAGGTTTGATAGCCGGGGCCGGAGGGGCTTGGGAGAGGAGAGAAGGGGTGGAGTAAGAGGGGACGCGGCCACTCGTCCACACACAACCTCCCAACCTGGAAACTCTTCAATGTCCGTATTCATCGCGCCGCTTCGCACCCAGGCCCCCCCCCTCACCCCAAGTGCTCCCTGGTCCCTGCCAGCCCTCCGGGGTGCGTATTTAAAGAGGTCTACGGGGCGAGGAGCCGGAGGTCCATCGCTGCAAAAGGCTGGGGAATAACTAATGAGCTGTGCAGCCCATTGATCCGGTGCATACTTCCTAATTAACTCTGAGTCACCTATTTGTGACAGCAATTCAAAGAACTGCACCAGGGATAAACTGCAACCCCGGCGCGCGAAGGCAGCGCGGGGGGGGGGAGGTGGTGAAGAAGGGGGGGGGAGAGGAATTTGCTCCTAATCCTCCTAAAAGCAATTAGGGTGAGCGCTGCGCTGGCTACCGCTCGGGAATAAAAAAAAGGAGGGAGGGAACCCACCCAGCGGCTCCGACAGCAGAACCGAAAGGAAATGAACCGGTGTGTCGCAAGCGCGGCAGCACCGGGCTCCAGGCAGGCAGGGACCCGCGGCTCGGGGGCGAAAGTAGCCGAGAGCGGCGGCCGGAGGGAGCGGTGCGCCCGGGCTCGGCGGGCACCGGCGCGCACAAAGCTGGGGGGGGGGGGGAGCGGAGGGAAGCGCGGGCGGCGGCGGAACCAGCGGCGGGGGGAGCGGGAGCTATCACCCCCCCCGCCGGGACCGAGACCCCGCACCGCCCGCCCGCCCTCTTCCAGCTTTGTTCCCAAGTGGCCCCGGCGGGGCACGGCTCTGCCCCGGCCGCCCCCCGCGGAAGGGACGCGGGGAGGAGGGAGGGAAAATGGGAAATATAATAATAATTGAAAGGAAAAGTTAATAGAAAACCTTTAGAAAATCCGGGCTCGGGTACGTGGTGCGGGCTGGGCTCCCCCCGCTCTCCCCCCCCCCCAACCTTTTAATACAAACACGAATACAAAAGCTGCGGGCTCCAAAGAGCAGATGAAAGCAATGAACGGAGTTTCTGGAAAAGATTCATTAGTGGGAATTAATGCTGCGAGGATCTCCGAGGCAATACCATTAAAGCCAGTCCCCACACTCTGGCAGTTTTACACTGCTCGCTACGGTCGAGGCGCTTTTTTTTTTTTTGTGGTCGGAGTAAATGGGGAGGTGCTTTTCCCCCCCCCCATCTCCAAACCCGGGATCCTACAGACATCGCGGAAACGACAGAGAGGGAGGAAAGGGGGGGGGAACCACACAACACACACACATCGAGCAAGAAAGAGGAACGTGAACGCTCCGCAGCCCTCGCCCCCGGACTCGCTCCGCAAACATCAAATGCATGCCTCATATGCTGCGCAGAGCCGCCCCACTTGGCCCCGGCTTCACAAAGCTGCCTCCCCTGCCCGACCGGCCCCCTCCGGCCGGCCCTTTGATGGCAACCCCGAGCCTCCCTCCGGCTCGCTCTCCTAACTCCAAACTACGTTTTAGGGCTGACTAAACTTCCGTGTCACGCCGGACCTCACGCCAGCCACAGCTCCGCGCACGGGAAAGCCCCGGGCCGCCCTGCCCCACGTGCGCGGCGGCGCCCGCCCCGCCGGGGCGGAGAGAACCGAAGGGGGGGGAAGCGGCGCCCCGGGATCTCCCGGTGAGGGGAAGGCAGCCCGCAGCGGGCTCTCCCCACCGCTCACCTGCCCGCTGCTCTCCGCGGGCACGGAGCGCCAAGCCCGGCTCGCACGCCGCAGGAACCGTCTCTGCTCCGCGGGTCCTCAGGGCCCGTCCCCCGGGAGCCTCGCACCGCCGCTTCCCCGGGCGCCTTCCCGATCGCGAAGTGCGAGGCGACGGGAACACCAAAGCCATCCCCCCTCACACGGGCGCACCGTAGCCGACAGCGCGACCGGCAGCTCCCCCCGCCGCCCCGAACAGGCATCTTTACAAGCAACTGCTTCCGAACTTCCCCTCCGCCACCGCAGCCCCGGAGCCGCACAGGGAAACCCACACACACCTCCGTCCCTTCGCCGCCTGCCCGCACTCCCGCCCGAGCCCCGCTGCCCCGCGCCGCAACTTTCGGCCGCGCCGCCGCCGCCGACCCGCGGCGGGGCGAGAGGAGCCCCGTGGCTGCGCCGTCACCGTGGGACCCGCCGGCGGCGGCGGCGGCGCTTCCGCACGGGAGCTGTTCGCGGAGCGGAGCACTGACCTTCCTGCCGCGCCGCGGGGCTGCGGCGAGCGCCGTCGGCGCCGCGGGTCCCCGCACCGTCGCCTCGCCCTGCCGCTCTCCCGGGAAGGGCAGCCCCGTCGGGGGTCAGAGGTGGAGAGAGGCGAGAAAAGTTTCCCGATCGCCCTCCCCGTCTCCGTGGGTGCGTGTACCGCGGCGTGCCCCGGCGCGGGCGGGCCGGGGAAGGGGTGCAGGCAGGCACGGAGCTGCGGGGGTCAGGAGCGCGGCCGCCGCCTGCGCCGACGGGGCAGGTGCCCGCGGGAAGGGCTTTGCTTCCCGGCTCAGCTGGGCTCAGCAACGGGAGTGGGAGCGGCAGCCCGCGATGCTCATTCCGGCTGCCGGCTCTGGTTTGGCAGCGCCATGTTGCTGGGTTGCTCCGGGCGAAGTTCCTGCGCTGGCGAGCGCGGCGCTCCCCACATCTCGCCCGCGCCGCCGTCTCCCGTGCCCTGGCCGCCGCGGCTTTGTGTGTGTGTGGCTGGGGATTTAATTCTCCTCCTCCTCTTCTCCTCTCTCTCTCTTTTTCTTCCTCTCTCTCTCTCCCCCCCCCCTCCCCCTTTAGTCCGCCGGGAAAGCCGCTCTTCCTCACCTTGCCGCTGGGAGACCGGGCTCCGTCTGCTGCACGCTGCGCTCCCCTCGCATCCCCCCTCCCTCTCTCCCTCCTCCTCCTCCTCCTCCTCCAGCCGCCGCCTCCCCTCCCTTCCCCTCCCCCCGGGCAGGCGCTGCACCGAGGGAGCCGCCGCCAGCAGCAGCAGCAGCAGCAGCAGCAGCAGCAGCAGCAGCAGCGCCGCCACTGCTTTTTCCCTCTGCAACTTTCCCCCTCCCCTGGCTGCGTTTCCCTACCCAGGCAGGGCTCGCCCGGCCGCTCACCCGCTCCCCCCTCTTGCCCTGACTAATTGATTTGCCCCCCCGTTCCCCGGCCAGCACCCCGCCTCGCCGCGCCCGCTTCTCGCCCCCCCCCTCGGGTTGGCACAGGTCGCTGCCAAGCTGCGGCTCCCCGGGGGGACCCCGCGCTCCCCGGCCGGCAGGGAGAGGAAAGCCACCCCCCCCGCCCCGCAGATACCCCCCTCGCTCGCTACCCAGAAGGCCAGTGGAGAACCGCAATTACCATAAAGCTCCGCTCACTCCGCTCCGCCAAGCTGTCAAAACCCCGGCGGCGGCGGCGCTGCCAGACATCGCTGCGCGGCTCCGCGGCCGGTCGCGCCGCGCTGAAACCCTGTCTTCGCCCCGGTCTCCCCCGGTCCTCCAGCCCGGCGCCCCCGGGACACCCCCGGAGGTGCAGTCCGTGCCCCCCCCTCCAGACCCGCGGGCTCCGGGTTCCCCCTGTCGCGCCAGGGCATCCCTGCCACCCCAGGACCTGCCGAGTGCTTGCAGCCGTCCTACCCTCCCGCAGGGATCACAGCGCGCACCGACCCTTTCGCCCGCAGCCTCCCACCCGCGATTGGGTGTCCCCGGGTGTCCCCCCGGGCCCCGTTTCCCCTCTCCGATCCCATCCGCCGCCCCCAACTTCGCGTGGTCCGCGACTCGACCGCGCTGATTTCCGCGCTTCCCTCCCGGGGCAGCTTCTGCGAGCTCTGAATCGGGATGAGGGGAAAAAAAAAAGCCACTCGTCCATCAGCGGCTGCATTGCGGGGGGAGCTCATTACAGCGCGTTTTTGGCTGATCCGGCTTTGGCAGCCCGTAGCGCGCTTTTGACCGCGTGTGAGCGGTGTGGCCACCCCGGAGGCGGGGGGGGTGAGCGGGGGGGGCGGCTGAAGCACCGTTTCCCTCCGCTGGCATTTCTACGGCTGCTTTAAGATTTCTGCCCGGGTTGTGGAGCCCTTTAATCTCCGGGTTGGTAGTTATCGGCTTCATCTATTTACTTTGGCAAGGCAACTTTTGGCTCTGCGAGCTCCACTTGTAAATTTCTCGTTCATAACGCCCATCCCTGCCGATACTCCCAGGTTTGGTCCCGCCGAGCCCTCCGGGGCGCAGAGGCAACCGGAGGATATGGGGGGGAGAGGCCTCCGGGCCAGGCGTGCCCTGAGCCCCGCAGCTCCCCCGCACCGCCCGGCGCCTGCCCGGGGAAGCGGGAGATTCGCCACCTCAGCGCCGCCGCATCGAGCCCCCCCCCCCCCGCCCGCCGCCGCCGCCGCCGCCGCTCCGTGTGGGAGCGAGCGCCAGCCAAACGCCAAGAGATTAACGCGGACAGTTCGCCCGGGAAGGGGGGGGGGGGGGAGGATTCTTAATCGCCACGTTCAGGACACTGAGCGAAAAGGCTGCGGAGCCGCTGCGAGCTGCAAAAGCTTCGCTCGCCGAGAGAGCACAGGCAGCGATCGGGGCGGTGAGGATTCAGCGCCGGAGCAGGACTGCTGGGACTGCCTGCTGTTGTTGCCGCTTAGCTCTGAAGATGGGAAACCAGGAGTTCCCGAAAGTTGTCCCTACCAAAGCACACACACAAAAAAAAAAAAGGCCAGATTTTTTTTTGCCAGAGCCTAAGGCACGTCTGGAAAAAACGCAGGGGTCGTCAGATGCTTGGGGAGGGGGACACTGTGCACACAGACACGCACACCACCCAGAGGGGTGGCATTTCGTGAAAGTTCCATCACGGGGCTTTGGGTTTTCGCTACGGCTCTCTTAAATGAAAAAACAAAACTAAAACCCTCGGCCATCACAAAGCAGAAGTGAAATCCCCACCGCCTGAAACCCGAAACTCCAGCCGCACCGCTCTGCTTCCTCGCGGGGAGCCCAGGGAGCCGCCGAGCGCGGTGGCTGGGCTGCGGTGCCGCCGTACGGGCCTGCGGGGTGCACAGCCCAGGGCAGCGGCCCGGTTTGATCGCGGCGCGGCGGGCCGCGCATCTGAAAAGGCTTCCACACGTTTTTTTAATCTCCGATAACAAGCAGAAAGACACCTGGCCTATTACGCTGTAAAGCTATTTTTTTATAAAGATGTTTTAGGGCTAGACATTAAAAGTTATTAGACTGAACACACGTGAGTTACAGGCACACAGCTGGAGGAAAGGCCTGTGTTGGGTTGGGTTTTGTTGGGGTTTTGTTTCCCCTTTTCTAGGGAACAACTCATTAAAATTGCTTCTTTCGGTAGGAAAGCAGAACTAGTGCGTCTTCCAGGTTCCCGGACGCATTTGTCTGGGCTTCGTCTCTCGCCGCAGGTCTGGACCCGCGGTGCCACCAGCCGGCACTTGCATCTCAAAAGTCGCCCGCTTCCCTTCCCCCGGGCTCCAAACTCCGGATTACATGCGTGCGCCGACAGCGTGGGGCTGCCTGGTAGGGGATGCTTTTATTTTATCCCCCGTTAACTAATGATTTCAAGTTATCTCGGGGTAAACTCGCCCCACTTTTATTTTTAACCGTAGTTAAACTTTCTTTGTGCACGCAGTTTTCTCCGTGGTGGGGAGGAACAGACCCGCGCTTGTTCGTCTCTATGCCTTTTTTGTTCCCCGGGTCCCCGAGCTTTGCAGCGGGAGGCCGGCGGCTCCCGGCGAAGACATTGGGGCTTCAGTTTGCTCCCCTCGCGGCCTGGCTCGGCCCGGCTCCGCGCTTCCCCCTGCTGCGGGTGCGGCGGGCACCGCCGAGCTAACGCCGGAAAATTCGGAGCATGCGGATTACCGGGCCGCCTCCCCCCGCTCCCCCTGACCCCGGAGGGAGCTGACCCCCGGGTCAGGCCGCTGCACGCTGCTCCCTCCCCGGGAGCGGAGGGGGGGAAGCTCCGCGCACAGATGCTCGGGGCTCCGCGCTGCTGTCGCCGCGGAGCAGGGCGAGGATGCGCTCGCTAAAAAACGGCTGCTTCGATAATGCGAAGTACTTAACCTCCTCGTAAAGACAAATCCACTGTTAATGGCAGAATGGGCTTCTCGCAGGAGGCTTCCAAGTGGGATGGCTTGACGGCGGCTCTCATTTACCTCCAGCGCCGCCTCTAACTGGAAGCCTCCCCCTTTTTCCCGCACACCTCAGAAAGTTGGGGGTCCAACCGTGGGAGCAGAGAGGCCCGGCCCCCTCCGCGCCAACGGCAACCGGACCACACGGGTCTCCCGGGCGCGGGGAAGGAGATTGGAGATGGGCGCTGCGAAGGTAAAATGAATTAATGCGACCGAGGTGCTCAGACAGCCTGCTGATGAGTGCTAAGAAAAGCCTATAAATAACAGATCACTGTCCTAAGCTCTGAATTGCCCTGCTTGAGTGTGTCTTAAATCAGACCTTTATCATTGGTTATTGTAAGGCTGTTTTTAATGGAAGTGTAGAAATCTGAATAACAAAACAAGACAAGCCTCAATTGGCATTATACGGGGTCTGCGGCGCTTCCAGCCCTGACGCGGTGCCAGCACATTGTTACACCGCCGTACAACACACACACACACCACCCTCCCGCAATCAAGGGGGTTTTGCATAGCAGAAGTACTATAATTTTACTTCGTAGTTCAGGGCTACTCAGTTGACAGGAGATCCATTATTTTCTCTCCCTCACCCCAGAAGAGCCCGAGACGCGCTCGGTTCACGGACTAAGCCCCGCTATCTTTCTCACAGAGGAGAATGACAAATTTCTCTGGTTGCGCTTGCTTTGCTCCGCACCCTCTCCCCACACCACGAAAGAGCGGAGATACCCACCGCCCCCCGGGCCCGGTTCGCCGCTCGGAGCGGGCAGCCCGGCAGGGACAGGCAGGCAAACACAGACGCACGTCTCCAGCCAGGGGACAAGCTCGACGCGGGGCCGGCTGTCGCTGCGGCCGGGGGATGCGCTCGCCGGGCCTGGGCTGGGGACAGGGGGACAGCAGTTCCCCGAGGGGAGGGCAGGCTGGCTGCCAGCTGCCCCCTCCACCTCTCCTCTTGCATATCTCGGCCATTTTGTCTGCTTATGGCGCGCCTGTGTCCCGTGTGTGTGCGTGTGTCCCCAGAGTCCCGGCAGTGTCCCCTCGGGCAGGCGGCTGCTGCCCCGGCCGCAGCGGCCGGCGCCTGGCGCTGGTGGGGCGGGCAGGAGAAGGTGAAGGCAGAGCCGCCGGCAGCCGCGGCTCTCTCCTGCCAGCGGGGAGATACAGCCGCCAGGCAAGGCCCTGCAGGGGAGGGGGCGTGCGCCGCACAAGTCTGGAGAGGAGTAAAAATAGCGCCGGCGAGGTTGTCGTTCTCCTCCTCGCCTCCCCCCCAGCCCGGCGGGGGGCAGCGGGCGGAGCGGGGGGGGGGGGGGGGGCGCGGCGGGGAGGGCGCAGGAGCCGAAGCCAAACAAAACCCCGGCCCCGGCCGGAGAGCGATGCGGTGAAAGGTTCAGCCTTCGCCTTTTGAAGGCGATGCGCCGTAGCAGGGGGTCTCCCCCTCCTTTTCCCGCTGAGGTCCCTCAGCCCCGGGGGTCGCGGGCTGCGCCCCGGCACCGTTCCTGGGCGGCCCAGGAGCAGCGGCAGCGAGCGGCGGCTCGGCGGAGGCACCACAGCTTCTACGCTCCCGTATTCTATAATACGGAGGCCGGGGGAAGCGCCATGGTTTGAAGGTGTGTTTGTGCAGACTACAGCTTGTATGTTAATAATTGGATACAGTCGATGAATCACCTCCATCCTCCTTCTGGTTTTGTTTTTGTGTTGTGTTTTGTTTCGGAGGGGGTGGGGAGAGAAAGCGAGGAGACGATGCCGTGGCTCGGCGCTGAATACCAATTCCTCGCTCGGGTTCATAAACACTGGGGTTATTCACTCTGCCCCAGAGGTGACAGCGGAGGCCTCCGCCGCCCTCCGCGCCCCGCGGCGCGGCCCCCGGCCTCGCCGGCGTGCGGAGCGGGATCTGCGCCCCGGCTGGAAGCCCGGTAGCGGCGGGTGGCTCGCCGGGGTGCATCCATACGAAATGAGAGCCTGCAACATCAAAGCGGCAGCGGAGCGGGGGCAGGGAGGGGCTCTCGGTGTGTGCACGTGCGTACTTTTCCAGAGAAAAGCCCTTAATATTTCAAATCGTATCCTCTTTTTTTTTCCCTCCTCCCCCCCCTCGCATGGCAGACACGCGGAGAGATTCTTTAGTCCTGTACTTAACACTTCACAATGTTTTTAGCAATTAAGGCGAGAGGGGGGTGGGTATAAAGATAAGCCACTTTTTCGCCCTGCAAGTGTGAAAGATAGATAACAGTAAGCTGGGGCAAAACGTCTGCTTACAACCTCCCCCCAGCGATTCTGATCGGTCACCTCTTATCGCAGAAAATGTTCATTTCGAAAGCAGCTTCAAACAAACAAGAGAAAATAAAAGTATTTTCCGCTCAGAAATGCCATTTAAAACCCCCTCCACACTTCGTCTCGCTATGCTGTCCCCCCCCCCCGCCGCGGTACCCAAACCCGGGCAGCAGCCGCTTCCTAGCGCGCCTCTCGGAAACCAAATCACGCAGGTAATCAGAGGACCGAAACCTGCCAGGCACCGAGATTAGCAGCGCACCCCGGCGCTCCCCAGCCGTGCCCGCCGCCCCGCCGCAGGCAAGGGACGGGGCCGGCCTTAAAGGCCCCTCGCTGCCGGTATAAAGCGGGCAGGGAGCTGAGCTGGGGAGAACCCCATGCCAGCACCACACGCGGTGGCGGGTGAGAGCGGGTGAGAGCGAGAGCCGGGCTGCCTTTTCCAGGTCGTTTCGCTGCACAGAAACCTGCGCAACCTCGACGGCACAGAGCGATGGTCCCCCAGGCTTGCCCCCAGCCAAGCTGAAGCATACTCCTTCGGCGGCCGCGCTCGGCGTCGAGTCCCTTCTGCTTCCCCCCCCCACCTCCCCGACCTGCCCCCGGCCGCTTCCTACTCTGTGCCCCGCCGCCCGGCAGGCACAGACGGACGCCGCGGTAGGGCACGGCCCCTGGCACACACGCCGGAAGCCCAGCCCTCCGCGGCACCGGGCAGGGACGGCCCCGCTGCTCCTGCCGCGGGCCCCGCGGGCAGGATGCGGGCGCCGCTTCTCCCCGTGCAGCGGGGCTTGGCGCGCCCGCGTCAGCCGCGGCCATGTCCGGGGCTATGCGCTGCTTCCCCGTCCCCCAAAGCCTACCCCCCCAGACTCGCAGTTTCCCCCTCCCGTCCTTGAGCCGTCGCCACCTGCGATAAAGCGAGGTGCCGAGGGGAAAAGGCTGAGACCTCCCCGAGGGCCAGGCGCGGGCATGCCGTGCCCTCACTGCCCTGGGAAACCTCCCCATGGGCCTCCACGCGAGGCATCAGAGTGCGTGTGGTGTGAGTGTACGGGCGTCCCCTCGTCCCCCGGCAAAGCTACATCTAGAGCTCCGCAGGGGAACCTTGACAAGGGGGACCCCGCGCAGCCTCGACGTGCCCCGGGCCGGAGCGGAGCCGGTTGGCTTCGTGGAGAGCCGAGACGGTGGGGGGGTTCCCCCGGCCCGCCGCATTGCCCGTCTCCTCCCGCTGCCCTTCTCAGAAACCTGTCGGTGCCGTGTTCTCGAAGTGAGTGGGTCAGCAGCTGATGACAAGGGGAAAAAAGAAGAAAGCGAGCAAGCGAAAAGAAAAACACCCTCTCAAACCCCAGCCTGGCGCGATTACTCATCCCGAGTTCCCCTAAGTCAGAGTAACTTGGCGAAGTCCCAAGGCCGAGCCGTTAGCACGGTCGGAGGCTCCCTGGGCACCTTCCGCCGCGGGGCCGGGGCCGAAGGCAAGGGGCACAGCGGAGGCGAGAGCTGGGGACCGGGACCAGGGCCGGGGCCGGTGGGCAGTGTGCGTCCCCATCCTCGGCGCTCTTCGCGCTCGAGTTATTGCGGAGCGTTTTATCTTCAACAGTCACATCGGCAGCTAACGAAGCTCGGCGGCTGCAACCCACACGACTTTGGTTCTCTGCATTTATCCTTCAATAAAAGCCGATTCCTTTATTAGAAACAGGAGACGTGTCTCCTACCGCCCCTATCAAATCCCAACTGGCAAGGCGCAGCCGACACCTCCCCCTCAGCCCCCCCCCTGCCCGAGAGGGGCAGGCGGCACCACCCCACGGCCTACGCCCCCCCTTCCCCCAGACCCCCCACTGCGAGCATCACGCTCTCCCCCTCTCCAGCTTCCCAACGAACCGGGGCAGCCCTCGCCCCCTCCCCGAGACCACCCCTCCGGGCTGGAGCAGCCGAGGCCCGCGCCCCCCCGCCCCGAACACCCCACGCCGGCATGGGCAGCCGGCCCCCCTTCGCCAAATCAATCGCCGCCCCCCCCAGGCGCACCCATACGTCTTTCGTTCCCCTGCATTTATCGTTCAATAAAAGTCGTTTCCTTTATTAGAAACAGGAGACGCTTCTCCCACCGCCCTCACCTCATGCTCCCTCCGCGGGCGCAGCCGGCGGCCCCCCTTCCACACCGCTCCCCCGCTCCCCCCACCGCTGCCCCCTAAAAATAACAATAACAGTAATAACAATAATAACAGCCGCCGTCCCCAGCAGTCGCGGCAGCCAGCCCCCCCTCCTCTAAGCCCAGCCACCCCCTCCCCTTCCCTCTCAAATCCCCCATCGCCAGGCGCAGCCAACCCCCCCCCCCCCCCTGCCTTTCCCCAGGCGCAGCCAACGACCCAGCAAATCCCAGCGCCAGGCACGGCTCGGCCTCCGCCCGCCTCACAACTCCCCCTGGGCACCGAGCAGGTCTGCGCGGCGGCGGCTGCTTGTGCGACTCCGATCGGAGCTGCCGCCGCCGCCGCCGCCGCTACCGGGCGGGGAAGGGTTTCTCCGGGCGCCACCGGGAGAGCTGGTGCTCGGAGGATGCCAGCCCGCCTCGCCGTGCTGTGCCGCGCCCCGCCGTGCCCCTCCTCCGCGGCGCGGCTGCGGGGAGAGCACAGCGCCCGGCGGAGATCTCCCCGCCGAGGAGGGGTCGGGATGGAGCGCGCTCTATATCGCATTAAATTAATCGCCCGGCTCCGGAGGAGGCAGGTGATTCTGCCAAACACAATGAGGGGTTTGAACGCTGCGGAATAAAGCGCCCTTCATGGGGCTCTAGGCGGTGGCAGCGCTCAGCTCCGCTGCGGGACCGATGGGTCCCGGGGGGATCCCGGCGCTGATCCCCACCGCTGCCCTTCCCCCCCCCCCCCCAGCGCGGTGGAGCTCCGCCGCGGCGCCCCCCAACCTCGGGATGCAGGGAGGGAGGGAGGGTGAGGGGGGTGGAAGCAGCGAGCAGCAGTCTCCAGGGACAGGAGACCGGAGGGGGGGAAAGCGGCAGCCAGGCCCACCCCACCCTCCAGCCGTGCGGCCCCAGGGGGTGGCCCCTGGGGGTAGGGGGTGAGCATCAGCCTCCCGCGGGGAGGCAGGGGCCGGACGGCGGAAACCGGGCAGCCCTCAGGCGGCGCGGGGCGGGCGGCGCTGCCCCGGTTCAGGCGGTGGCAGGCGTTGTTTTCCTCGGAGAGCGGAGGAGGAGGAGGAAATCTCCGGGTTTTTAATGAGGAGGTGCAGCAGGGCTGAGCGCTGGGATTACACGGCGCGGAGACAGAGCTGCGGGCTGCGTGTGCGCGCAGGGCTGGTCGTCTCCGCCCGTCTGCTGCTAATCGCACGTTTTCCGCTGTTAAAAAGAAACCGAGAGGCTGTGGCAGAGCCCAGCGCTGTCTCTGTGACTGTGACATGAAAAGATGGCGCTCTCTCCCCTCCCCCAGCCTCCCTCTCGGCTTACACTTCCTCCCCAACAGCTTTTGCCTTCCAGTTTTTAAAGCCCTCTTTTCTCCTTTCCTTCCCCCCCTTTTTCCTGGCCGGATACCACCAGCTTCCCAGCCCATCGGTGGGTCCCTCGGTTGCGACGATTTCTTCTTTTCCTTTTTTTTTCTTTACCTCGCTATTTTCGCCTCTCCCTTTTCTCGGAAACCTCGATCTCCCTCTCTTTATGTCTCGCTCTTTTGTGAACTTCGGCGGGTAATGGGAGGCAGTTAACAGGAGGAAGGGGAATATGAGGAAAAGCGGGGAGGGGGCTCCCCCGCCGCTTCCCCCTCCACCCCCCCCCCCTTCCATCCATTTCCTCCCTCTCCCTCGAGGCAGGAAAACGAGCCGGACCACGGTGTGTGCCTATCGTGGGGGCAGGAAGGAGGCTCCGGGAAAGGAGGTTCCGGGAGGTGCCTGCCCGCGCCTCCGACCCGATCATGCCGCGACGGCCCCCGACGGGGGAGGGTTACGGGGGGAGGGTTCGGGGGGAGCCGTAGCAGGAGGGAGCCCCGTCGGGGGAGTTTACTTGTCTAGCAACGTTTTATGGTGCTGTGCGCACTAAGATCGTCTCGGCTCCCGGAGCGGGCCTGCGGGACCGGCCGCAGCCCCTGTGCGAGGCAGGACGGCTCCTTCCACCTCGCTCCCCGCGTTCATCACCAGACCGCTCCAACTGCTGGGTTGGGGGTTTTCCCTTTTCTTTTCTTTTTTTTTTTTTCTTTTTTTTTTTTTTTAAGCCTGCAAATTAAATTCAGCGCCGCTCTCTCCTATTTTAGTGTCTGTTATGTTAATTGCACTTAGCGCTGGGGCGCTGATCGCCAGGGATGCATGAAGGCCTCGGAGCTTAACCGCAGGCTCCTGCTCGGACTTTTGCCAGCTAGCAGCGAGTTTGAGAGGGGCTGCCGGGGCGTTTGCCCGATCCCGTTTGTGCTTTCGGGGTTTGTGGTGCTGCCCCCCGGGGCGGCTGAATCCCGGCCCAACGACTCTTGGCTGGGAGGTCAGGGTGGCCGCAGATCTATTTACATAAGGATTTGCATTGCGGGAGGACAGGTATTTTTCCTCCCCGTGGATGGTAAAAATGCAAAATTAGCGCGACTGTTTCTAGGCAGAGACGCCACGATTACGTGATGTTGCTGAACCTGTCGGTTTTGCTTTCGGGAGCGAGCAGGGAAACCGGACACCTTTATCAATGACTCCCGGGGCCGTTCTCCCAGACACTCGCCGTCCTTATCGCCATCTGACCCCAGGCAGCTTGCGAGTGCCGTGTCGCATCCCCTTGCCCTGCACTGGCCGGGGATGCCCGGCGGTGGATGTAGAATTAGCCGGCCTTGCCACGAAGGAGTGGGCATGTGGGGCCTTCCCGGATGCGTCCCTTCTCCAGCTCTTACTTCATCTATTAGTTATCAGGGGATGGCGTGTGGAGTGACTGAGCCTAATAAGTTGTCCACTTATTCATTTCAGGAGCATTGATTTCTGGTTCCAAGGCACTCTGTTCTAGCACTGGCTACAGCTGCGGGGCATTTCGCAGCTGGGCTTTCGCCTAGACAAATATCAGCGAGAATGTGAGCGTTATTAGCCACATAAATAAATCATTAACGTGCACACAAATGTTATTTTAGCATAACTTCCAAGGAGAAAATACTCCGGCGGGGTAAGATGGAGAAGCGCGTTGCGCTTAGACTGGCCTCTGCGCAGCCTTGGCCGGCACCGGCGGGCGCTGGTCGGCGCCCCCCGGCGCGGAGCCGGGAGGAGAAGCACAGCTCCGCCGGTCCCGGTTGAACATTAACAGGGCACGGCCGCGGGGCCTTGCCTCGCAGACCTTTGTCTGCTCTCCAGAGGCCGGGCGGGGACGACGGCCGCTTTTCTCCCCGAACGCGACGGCACTAATGAGATTACCGGCCGGCTGCCCGCAGCTGATAGTGCGAAGCGCCCGAGCTCGCGGGCAAGCCCAGCCGCTGCGCCTCGTTAACGGTGAGCCCGCGGCAGAAACATCGCTGCCGCGAAGGGCTGCGGGCTCCCCCCCTCTCCGCTGCCGTGCCCGGAGGAGCGGGGACCGGGAGCCGCCGCTCGGGCCGTGCTCGCTCTGCTCCCCGGAATCCCGTAGGTGCCAGTAAAGCCCAGCCCGGGAGCCCTGCCAAGGCGGTCTGGCTTTGATATTCCGCGCCACGGCCGCTCCACCGCTCGCTCCTAATCACGCAAAGGCCAGCTTGCTCCGGCACTTTCCGGGATAAACACGGAGCGCGTTTCGCCGGGCTCCCAAAGTAAATATCGTAGCGGGGAAGCGGGGCTGCGCCGTGAAGCTGAAATCTCCCACTTTCTGCGCTTAGCAACCGAGGGAAGCGTCGTGCACTCCCTCCCCCGAGCCAGGCTCGGGGTGATTTACTTGCTGGTTGCGATGCAGATATTCACTTGTCAGTTCAAGGGCAGGACAGAAACTGTGCAAGCGGAGTCTTGTGAACGGAAATCTCCCATTTACGAGGTTCTGCTCCACCACCAAAACCCACCCTCCAGCACCTTTGTTCTGCATGCAGCTGCTTTTATTCACCACCACCCCCCCTCCGCCGCCCCAGCCACATCTCCATCCCACCCTTCTTCCCACGTCTCCTCAGATGGATTCCCAGCCTTTTCCCGACTGACCCTGGGGGAGGCGGCGGGGGGCAAAGGCGCAGGGAGATCGGGAGAGGTTGATGATGAATGACAAGGCAAATGATAAGAGCCGAAGCGACAGCGAAAGCAAATAGACGCGGTCTCCGCTCTCTCGCAGGGCCCAGCCCCGTCCGCGGGAGTTGTGCGGTGCCGCGGAAGCCCGGCTGGCCTCCGCAGGCTTCTCCGGACAAGATAAACACATTTTGGTCACGTGGCAAGCTTGTACGGTGCCATCCGTGCTCCCGTTCGCCTTCCCCGCTCGCTTTCCACAGTAATACGCCATCCGCCAGCCACCTCCGAGCCCAACCTCACCTCCCTGGCGCCCGGCCAGCCCTCTCGGGGCCTGGCCAGGCGGGAAGAAGCCGCGGCTCCCCCGGGTAGGCTGCACCCCGGCTTGGGGTCAGCTGCATGCCGGTTTGCGGCTTGAGCGAGGACGGGCTGGACCGTGACTCGGGGACGGGTCAGGAGGTGACTGCGCTCCAGCGGGAGCAGGGGTCAGGGCTGGCCGCGTCCCCGGGACAGAGCGCGGTGTCCCGGCCCAGCGGCGGGCCGGGGTTTCGCCTGGGGGCCGCAGGTGCGGGGCGGGTGTGGGCTGTGTCGATTTAGGGGTGGGAGGGAGCTCCGCACCTCCGTGAGCCGCAGAGGGCTCGGAGTGGGTTCCATAGAAGGAGGGGAGGGCTCGGGCACCCGCGGCGAGACGCCAGGTTTACCGCTGTAAAATGGCTGAAAAGGGTGTCCCCGGGCATCCCCTCCCCAGTAGCAGCAGAGGAGAGCCCCGTCGCCCCGAGCATCACAGTCGCCTGCGGCAGCCCCGGCTGGTTACAGGAACAATAAGGCACTGCGGGCGCGCCCGGTGCCTTCCGCTGCCGGGGCTGGCCGGGGGCAGAGCCGCGGGGCTGGCCGAGAGTGCGGGCGCAGGGGGAGGCGACGGTGGGGGGAGCGGGAGGATGGAGCCGGCCAAGTGCTCCCCCTTTCTCCCTTCCCCCTTCCCCGCCGGCGGAGCGAGCGTGCCGGTTAATCCCTTTATCCCCGCTCGCTGGTGGCGGTGCGAGCCGCCGGGCCGGGAGCCACCCGCCAGCCGCCCGAGGAGGCGACGTGCTGGCTCCGCGGCGCAGATGTCGCCGGGTGGGAGCAGGGAGCCGATCCCCACTGGCACCACCTTCGTTCACAACGGCAGCGGCGGGGGACAGCAGGGCGGCCCCTGAGGACCCGGACACCGCTTGGGCGCACCGAGGGGTTCTCGCCCTTCTGAGCTCCCTGCCGTCGGGCACCGGAGCCGTGCCCCAGCACCCCGCCCGGGGCCCCGCGGCCTCCGTATCCCCGCTCCCTGGGCGGGTCTCGCTGTCTCCCCGCGGGGGCACGGTCTGCAGCCTCCTCCCCTCTCCGGGCCTCCCCGGGGCCCCCGGGCGGAGGAGCAGCCCCCGGTGCGGTGCCCAGGTTGGGCAGACGCCGCTCGGCTGCCCGTGCTCCGAAATCCGGCAATTATGCAAATGACTGGGATGCTCTCCCCTTTGATCTGAACTTCCTCGGAATGATCCCTTCTCATTACGGAGCATGAAAATGCCTCTCGGACGTGTAAAGCGAACGATAGAGCTCCTTTCATCCCCTTTTGTTACCCGCACCGAGCTTGTCCCTCCAGCCCCGCATTCCCCAAACGCCGAGAAAGGGGGCGGAAAGAGGCTCCCGGAGGGAGGCGGCGGGACGTGGGAGCCGCCCGGGCCGCCGGTTGTCATGGCGAGGCCAAGCGTCTTCCCAAGTTATGTGCGACTAATGGGTTTGTGCCCCGCTCGGCTCCGGGTTCACCTTCCCCCCCCCCCCCCCCCGCCCGGCTCCCCGCCGGCCCCCCCGCCTGCTCCCCGGGAGGCAGCGGAGCCCCGGAGAGCAGCGCGCCAAGCCCCGGGGCCTCGTCCCTCTGATTCACCCCCTGCCTGCCCGTCACACGCTGCGGGGTTGAGAGATGGAGGCGGGATGGGATGGGGGGAGGACTCCAGCCGACGGGAGCGCAGTCCCCGGGAGACTTTAAACTCCGTCTTTTGCTGCGCTCCTTCCCACCTCTTGTTTCAGTTTTGATGACTGAGACTAACGAGGCACTGAATGTAGCACAGGTTATGTGGATATGATTTTCAAAGCTCCCGAGAGCCATAGCTGGGAATTTTTGTTATCTTTTTTTCCTTCGAAGAGATATTAAGAAAGTTTGTGCTGTCTGGCAAACTACTCCTCCCGTGTAAGAAAAACATCCTGACCATTTGCTGGAGGCCATTTTATGAAACCTCAAGGAGGTTAATAGCTTGCATAATTTCAGGAATACCAGGTGTCTCCTTAATACCTTTTTTGCCTTCCTTGCCATTCATTCGGCCAAGCCAGGAGCTCCATGAGAGACAATGGATTCCGAGGGGCCTGTTTGAGAAAACGGACTTCTTCCCCGCTCTGCTCATGCACAGTGCAGAGAGAAAGCCTGCGACGTATCTGTGAGACGAAGGGATGCGTGTGAAGGAGGGCACTGAGTAAGGGGGCTGCTCTAAGTATGTAGGTTGTTTTTTTTTAATTTGGCTGGAATTCACAATTTTGCCTACAGAAGCACGGGCAGATGCAGCATTAATGAAATTGTGCCGCTGTGAAACCAAAGCTGAGCAAACGAGGGAAAGAGAATTAGCTGAGCCGCTTCTAAAATGTTGTCACGTTTGTTAAGAGCTGCTTAACTCTGGTGCCTTACAAGCACTTGGAAAAGTTGTTTTATTAATGAATAATAAAAAAAAGGCAATCCTCCTGCTTGCTTACAATTAAACAATGACAGCTTGTAATGCATTCCTTCGAGACTTCCGGTAATATTGGGGCTCAGGGGACTTGAAATACCTAATTCACACGGTTTTTTTAAAGCAAGAATGGACCTTTATGATCAGCTGGTCTGACCTGCTACATATCATGGGCCAGTGAGTTTCAGCCAGACGTTCTTGTATCAGACTCATAAATTCTGGCTGAGCTTTTAACCTGGCATCCAATCTTGCTCTGAAGACTTTTAAGTAACAGCAAACCCACCGCTTGCCTCAGTTGTTCCAGTGGTTATGTTCCCTCACTGTTAAAAAAAAAAAAAAGCACCTATTTCTGCTCAGAATTCATAGAGCTTCATTTCCAACATAGGATCTCATTATGCCTTTGTCTGCCACATTAAAGAGATCTCTACTATCAGAAATCTCCCCATAGAGACACTTAGGGCACTTAAAGACTATGATCAAACCAAGTCATAGCCTCCTCTTGGATAAATTAATAGATGGGATTTCTTTAGTCTTTTGCAATAAGATGTGATTCCCAGAGCTTGAATCACTCTTGTAACTCTTTTCTGATCCCATATTAATTCGCCAATGCACTTTTAACATGCAAACACCACAACAGAGCCGGACACAGTATTCTGGCAGTGGTCTCCATTCATGTCAAAAGCATTAATGGCGTCATTAAGTTTACTTGTTTAAAACCCTATGCAGATTACCTTTATAGATAGCCTTAGCAAAACTGACTTTATTAAAACCCCATTTAAAAAGTCAGCTGTCTTCATGCAGACTAGTGTTGTTCATCAAATTCACAGTGCTGAGCATCACTTGACCAAACTGCGAAGCTAGCCTCATTTTTCTAGCTGGGGCTTTTTCAGTGTCCATCAGCCCTAGCCTTCAGTAGGGCTTCATATGTTTTTTCTTTTGTCTGTAAGAAGCAACTGCTGCATATTCTCACAATGGCACTAGCCCTGGCTGTGCACTAACAGAGAAGAGCACTGACAGAGCTCCACTACACCATTCCCTCTCCTCCCTCTTCCTCTCTTGCAACGCCAAAGCCACAGTTAAGTTCAAGCGAGACTCAGGGCAGTTCAGTCCTTTCACTGGCCATGGTGTGGCTCAATTTTGAGATGCTACTTCCAGATACTTCACAGACAGCTTCCACAATGGCTTCTTCAACAGTCATGGCAAACAGTCCCTTTCACACCCGAGCCCATTCCCCATTCACCTTCACATGAATGTCTGCTCCAAAAGACAGACACTAAGCAGGGTAAAGCTGTCCCACTAGATAAGAGATTAAATATGTCCTCTGATAAAGAAATAGAAGCTGCCCTTCCTCTGCCCATGCTGGTGATGCCCATCCATTTTTCAGTGTATCCCAGCTTCTGAGATAGCCTTGCTGTGCAATGACAGTATGGAACAGACATGGAAGGTCCATGTACTGTAGAAGCATTAACTGCACTGCTCCTGTACCTTCCCAATCTCTGATCTACTCAAGCTACATCAGGAAACACCGCATGCACTGACAGCAATCACACTGGGTGCTGCAAGCCTGGACTCTCTTCTGCATGAGAGAGGGCCTGAGTTGTAGCCTAGATGCCCTGGAATATTTGGCTGAGACTGGCTTCTAAAAGCCTCAGCTGTAGCTAGGACTGTGTTGTGCTGGGCCTTGTATAATGAGGGTGAAACAGCCTGTGCCCCAGAGATCTCTTTCCATATTGTTTGTATCCTCAAAAGCAGAAAATCATACAGGACAGATACAGTCTTGGAAGCGGCTGAGCCTCAGCTTCATACACGAACCCTGTGCTTCCTAGAAGGACTCAGACCTGAGCAACACTCCTTCATTTATTTTCCTCTCAAATTATAGGTCATCCTCCGTAGTCTCAGTTGGAGATTCACATCAATCATTATATCACAGTCATGCATGAGACCAAAGGTGCTTTCCCCACGAAAAGCAATCAGACTGGCCTACGGCACCATGTCATTCGCTCAGTTCCCCAGGCTGTTCCCACGGACACCTCTGCCCTAACAGAGGTTGTGGCACATGCTGGAAACCAGGTGAGAGTAGTGGGCCTGCACCGTAGGCACCTTCTAGTTTGAAAGCAGCTACGACCTGCCCAGGAAAGCTGGTTCTCATATAGAAGTGATTCTCCATCTGCACAGAGCTGTTTAAGGAACTCATATACCACTTATTCTGCTACTGCCTCCAGAACATGGCACCAACACAGTGTAAAGCCTGTGCAGCTACGCTTTTTACCCTGGAGTGAACTCTGATGAGGCTCGTGTGATGTTAGAGGACCTTGAAGCTGCTGCTGCAAAATCCAGAGAGGCCCAGCTTGCATAAACCAACACCAAGACAAGGGCAGCACAGGATTAATGGTTAAGTTGCTTTTGTGCATATGCTCCACCTCACATTCTGTGCCATGCAGCTGCACCACAACTGCCCCTTTAAGCTTAAATTATCCACAATAAAATGATCTTTCCCATGACACATGTCACAGCCTTCATGTCCTACTAGTAGCAGCCCTCCCTTCGTTTATACTTTCCACATGTCCTCGTTTTACTATGAGTCAGACACGCTTGCCCTCTCTTCCTATGAGTTACACTTTCCTACCTCAGAGGACATGTATATCAGAAGACACATCTGATGGCCCAGTTTAAAGATACCTTCTTGTACAACTGGCATCTCTCCTTTCCAAAACCATTGTCAGAGAGTCATCCGGCTTAAATCAAATTCTCTGTTAGACTCGACCGTGAAAAAGCTAGCACAGAGAAGTCACCTTTGTTATAACAACACACCCTTCAGTTGCACTTAATTCTAGTAAGCAGCCCATTATCCTCACTCGCTGTACCAAAATGCAATTTATAATTTTAAAAAGCAATAATCATTCAAACTACCAGACCTGCAGCTTTGAGGCACTGTGAGCTGCAGGGTGGGATTGCTTCTCTTCTTTCTAATTTACCTGCAACTGCATATCGCCCAGCCGCTCATGACAACCCGCTCTTCCTTCCTTCCAGGCTGCTGTAACCAACAGTATTTGGGTCTGAGTGACTGTTTTGGGGTCTGCTCTAACCCTCCAAGGGGCTTGTCATTAGTTTTCACGGAGAGCAGAATGAGGCTGTATGTGGAAAACCAATATTGACACTTCCTTGTTTAAATATCATACATCAGAGAGGGGTCACGGGAGCCAAGGCCACCAGAAAGGGTTCCCCCACAAGCTATTATTTCCTTTTAAAAAGCACCAGGGATCCAGCAGCCTCCGCTGGGCCTCACACCCGCATGTCTGCTCTTCACTGCGAGCTGGCTGACTGCTGCCGGTGCCACTTAGCAAATACAGATGTTCAGGTCTTTTTCTTTCACCACGGGTCTCACTCATCCCTGCACAGAGGCCTGGTACTAAATGAATGCCTCGTTTAAGCCCTCTTTTCAAGGCTATGCAAAATACACACCCCATCCACACTCACCTCTGTCTTTGCTTGCAAAAATCTACAATGCTTTCCTATCAAATGCGAAACAAATGGCATTCAAACTTATTTTAAAAATTAATTGAACCAATACATCAACAACTTTCATGTTTTCAGAGCTGCATGGCCCTCGCCTGGGAAATTAGAACTGCGGGAGGGTAATTTTGCATTTAAATCAATGGAAGTCTCTTTCCCTACAAGATTGCCTCCACAGTTTGTAAAGCCAAGCAGTCCTACTGGGCTTCAGAATAAGGGAGCCCATGAGGTGTCCCACATCTATGGCACACCCTATCTCCCTGCTGGGGGGCTGTAGGGGTATGAGCCTCCCATTAGCACCACTCAATGCAATGCTGTTTTGGGGTACTTCTATGCTCCACACCCTGGTTCCCTTCTCCTCCCATTCGTCTGAGCAGTACCTTGGCTGCTCTGCCTTAATCCTTGTGTTTTCTCTGTGTTCCCCACGTGAGAGCGCTTCACTCTGAGAGCAGGCAGGCTCGCAAGGTGAGATCAGATGCTGAGCTAGGAAAAACGGTGTTTGGGGACCGCTCAGAAAAAGGAGCATAGAAAGCAATGGAAGACATGTCTTTTCCCAGGGAGGGAATGGCTGCAGGATTTCTCTTTTTATCTAAAGCCCTGAACGGATTTGCTGCTAAAAGAAAGGTAATCCACATTATGTAGAAAAAAAATTACATTCACATGAACACATGCATACAAACTCACAATGTTCTTTTCTAACTGCAGGACACGGGCTTTGGGAGCTGTGGCCTCGGAGAGCCACCGCAAAGGAGCCTGCAGCTGAAACCAGGAGCTTGGCTGCCTCCCTGTACCACCAGCATCACTCTTCTGGTCAGCTGCTGTTGTAGGTTTTACAGTTTTGCTTCTGTTTTATAGGCAAGCAGGAACAATCTGCCTTCTGCGCCTACAGAGTGCCCAGCATGCTAAAGCTTGTGGACCTGGAAAGGTAAAATACCATTGAAATTTAGCCCCTATTTATCTCTATGCATCCTGAGCCTGACCCGAGTCCAAAACTTCCTGACGCTGTATTGTGTTTAGGTGACAGCCACAATACACTAGATGTGATGTGATAGGACAGTCAAAGCCCAAAAAGCTTATAAATCTAAACAAAACCCCAGAGAGGTGGCATATCTAGAGGTCATAAGAACATGAAGACATCATTTAGGTGGTCATGTAGAGGTCTTTAAGGGGTTTTGGTGACAGGACTTTTTAAAACATTTTTCCCCTGCTCAGGAGCATTCTGGAGGCAGTGAGATGTTAGAAAGTGATGAAAAAGAGAGATGCTGTGACTTGACAGTCTGTCACTGGGCGAACGATGAAGGTGTAAGCCTGGCAGCAAGAAGGGCTGCAGGCTGGTGGGGATGGGGTGCCTGCAGCCTGTGAATGCTGGCAGGAAGGGACTGAGGCCAGGAGAGGAGCCTGGAATGCATCTGTGCTCCAAGATGAAGCAGCGTTCATACCTTTTGGTGTCCCTGCTGACCGCTGCAAGCCATAGGGGTTTGGTCATTCTCCATTATGGATGCCCAGTCCCTGGAAATGTTCAAGGCCAGGTTTGACAGGGCTTTGAGCAGCCTGGTCTAGTGGAAGGTGTCCCTGCCCATGGCAGGGGGGTTGGAACTAGGTAATCTTTAAGATTCCTTCCAAACCAAACCATTCTGTGATTCTTTGATTCTTTAGTAGTGTTCTCTACTGCTTTGTTTCTGAGACTTAGCCATGGCCACATAACAGCACTTCCGAGGAGATTTTAAAATGCCTTTGGGGCAGCGAGGGACAGCAGCACGACAGCTATCTGAACCACTTTGGTCTGAGATATTGGGACTTAGATCCATCCAGGCGTTAATTCAGTGAAAGCCAGACAGGATCAGGCTGAAACTGGCATTATGCGCTGTTGGAAGCAAATCCACATAGTTTTAAGCACACGCAAAACATTTTCTATGGGGACCCGGAGTGCTTTACAAGAGCGCTTGAGGGACCAGGTGACTTTTAGCATGGTGAATTTCAGCAGCGTAACCAAGGCTTAAGGTTGTGGCCATGGCCCTGCCTGAGGTAGGGATGACTGCAAAGGCCAAGTCAACAAATTGGAAAGGTTTTTTTTAACTTTTCCACTGCCACACTCTTTTTTTTTTTCTGGCTTCTTCTTATGTATACTGCTTGAAGAAAAAAGCGCCGTATTTTACCATCATGACACAAGCCTGTGTTTTTCTCTTCTTGCTAAAATGTTGGAGATACCTAGCGAGAGAGCAGCTCTGTGCAGAACCCACAGGGAGGCATGGAGACCCTGGGGCCATTTTTGCCTACTGCTCTTCAGGTTGCTCAAAAGTTTTAGTCCTACCTTCACTCAGTGAAGAACAAGGCCTGGGGCTAGAAACATCTGTGGTGTGCAATACCTATGCAATAGCTCTGCTATCACATCACAGGGCAGGGACCCGTCAGCTACACCCAAACCCCGTCAGGCCCCTGGGAAATGGGGTTCAGCATTGGTTTGCCACAAACCTTGCCCCAACTACGGAAGAAGGACCTTGTCTCAAGCCAACCTGAAACAGCTGCATAGATAGACACACATCCGCTGTTGTCTCGTTCTTGCACTCTTCATTCAGGTCTTCCCTTGCCATGGGACAGGGTGTCCCCAAGCCACCACTCACATTCACCTACAGCACTACTTCCCAACCGCAGCTTATATTCAGCTTTCCCCAGACAAGAGTTACTCTGACATCTCCAAACACACACAGGCACACACAGAGGAATCTTTCTGAAGGCTGTGTGCATGGTTTTTTGCTCTCCTGCTCCCCAGCAGACCAGGGCCCAGCCTGTCCAGACACGTGCCACCTCACACCTTGTCCCAATGCTCTGCCCAGAGCCTGTCCCCATCTTCTGCTCCTTCCACAGCTCCGACACCAGCCACATCTGCAGCACCAGAGCAACCACATGAGGTGCACCTAGGGCGCATGAGTCATTTACCTCCTACCCAGCTCTGTCTGCTGTGCTCCAGCACCAGCCACACAGTGCTCTTGCTCCCAGTTCTTACGCGGTACTCAGAGGTATAGGGCAGGTTATAGATTTTTGCCTCTCTCTGGCAGTGCTTTGTACTCAGCAGGCCTCACGGTCTGCTCGACTGCACAGGCTGCTGGCTTGATGGTTTCTCCCTTTGCTTCCTCCGCCGTCCCCAATGCATTAAAGCCTCCTCCAAGGCCAAGGAGAGAGGCGGGGGAAGGGGGTGCAGAGGGAGGAGGCAGGCTCTGTGGGGCATTGGGGCTGGGAATTGCTCCAGGGTGCTGTTGACAGGCATGAAAGTGCCTGGCCTGCTCTGCAAACGCAGGGCAGGTGGGAGCAGGGCTCATGGGCAGGGAGGTGTCTCTTGCATGAGCCGGGGTCGGGGGGCAAATCACCCCGAGGCCGGCTCCTGTCGGGCTCCCCGCGGAGCCGGGCATCACGTCCTACCCCACGACCTGCTGGGGACCCGGGCACGTCTCACCGGGATGTCTCTCGGCCACGCAGTCCACCCTCCCGGCGAACTGGCCCCGCGGGACACCCGGGACAGCCCTGCCCTGCTGCTGCTGCTCCCGACCCCGGCCCCGACGGCGCGGCCCGGCCTGCCTCCCCCGGTGCTGCGAGGTGGTGCTGGCCGCGGGCAGCGGGTGCTCCCCGGGCTTTGGGCGGGCCCTAAATCGGCCCGAGGCACAGCCCCGGAGGAGCACGTCAACCCTGTGGTGGGGGCAGCCCGCGATGTCCCGCCTGGCTGAGGTTGGGGGGGCTCCAGAAAATACTAAGTGCGTGCTTGGACTGCATCAAAGGTATTTATTTTGATTTTCCCTTGGCTCTAACTTCCACCGTTCCCCTTTGTTTTATAGCTGCTCAAGTTTACTTGCAGAATTAAGACAGATTTTGGGGGGAGGGGGAGGAAAGGGGGAGGAAGCCTTTGTTCTCTGGAGTGTGCTTGTCTTACTTTTTGCATCATGTGGCCTGAGGGGCACCCCCCCTCCGCCCCGACCGTATTTACTCTATCTCGAGTGAGTCCTTTGAAGGAGAGGGCAGAGTCGTCGTTAACCCTCTGCGTGCCTGCTGGGCCCGACGCCGGCAGAGCCGACCCAGCGGGTCCTGGATCCCAGTGTCACGGGTGTCGCTTCGACGGGCGGCGTCGGTGTCGTGTTGCCCCCCGCCCCAAAACCCACCCCAAAGGGCCCGTCCCGCGGCCGGTCTCCGCGCCAGCTGTGCGCCCGGGGAGCCAGCAGCGGTGGGCCTCTCGGAGAGAGCCAGGGATACCCCCTTGATCACTAGCAGTCTAGCCCGCTTAACACGAGGTTGGAGATGCCTACAAACTGGAAACAGCTGCCGGGCTTCGCTCTGGCCTGCCTGCTAAAATACGCCGATCTCCTTTTAATCTGTTTCATATTCACAAATTAAGCACTTAGCCTAGGTAATAAATCATGAGGCAGTTTACGAGGCTAGCAGGAGACAAACAAGTGGAAAGGGAAAACAATCGCCTAAAAGTGCATTCAATGGAAGTGGAAAGACGCGCTCGGAAAGCCCAGCCCGCGCTCCCCGGGGCGGCGGCAGCAGCCCGCGGCCCCGGCCGAGCCCCGCCGCTGGCGGGGGGAGGCCGAACCAAGCCAGGCGGGGCCAGCACCGCCCGCACTTGTCTGCACCGCGGGTCTCCGGGCGCAGCCCGGGCTCCCGCCTTTGTCTCCCCGGGTCCCGGCCGCCCGTACCGGCTCCACCTGGGAGAGACTCCCGCGGCAGCCGGCCTGGAAATGATGACTCGGGCTGCCGATAACCCTGTCTCGCACACACACACATACCGACTCGGCCTCAGCTGGGGCGGGGGGTGAGGAATGGGGTACTGGAAGAAATGAAATGCGGGCTTGCTTCACGCCTAGCCGCTCGCAAGCGCCCGCGGGGGACGTGGCGTTCCCCGGTGCCCCGGGGGAAGGCAGCCCGGAGAGGTGCCAAGGGGTCCGGAGCGCACATGCCCGGCCGCTTCGCCCCGGGGCTGCCGGGCGCGTGGGAGGGGCGGGAGGGGGCAGCTGGAAAGTAGTGCTTTGGCTACCGGAGTTGCCCCCCCGACCCCCTCTCCGGGATGTCCGGTGGAGGGGAGCAGCACGGCCGGCGAGGGACTCCCCTGGCCCCCCTCGGGCCACTGTCACGCTCACCACGCGAAGGGGCGGCGCGGGTAGGATGGGGCTCCGGCGGGCAGGGCTCAACCCCTCAGCTTCTGCGGCGGGAGAGGGGAACCGGGAGGCGGGCGAGCCTGCAGAAGTGCGGCCGGGTGCTGCTGGAGAGGGGGGCCGGGACGCCCCGACGCTTTCCCCGGAGGCTATTCCCGGGAGAGCCGCCAGCCGCCCCGAGGGACGCAGACGAAGGCCCCAAGACAAAAGACCCAGCGCTAAGACCCCTCCTGGCAAAGGCGAAGCCTGCCGAAAGTATTTCAGCAGAGACTTTTCTCGCCCCCTACTCCCCCGGCGGGGCTCCGCGCCGGGCCGGTGGCTCCACGTCGTGCCGAGCCGTAGCAGCGGGAGCGAGCAGGGGGGGGCGTGCGGGGTCGGGAGAGGAGTGGGGGAAGGTCGGCAGCATGCCCCGGGAGATGTTGGGGGGGGGAGCGGTGATTTAAAGGGACTCTCGCGAAAGGAAACGACACAGACCTGCGGCCGTTCGCCGAGTCCGATCTGCCGAGCTGTGGGTGCGAAGAGGCGCTGTCAGGGGCTATTTATCTCTCGCCGGAGCGGAGGCTCCGGTCCCCGCATCGCCCGCCGGTAACAATGGCAGCGACCGGCGGCTTTCCACGCGCCTGGGCGGCGGAACGGATGGCGGAAGATGCCGCCGCGCTCCGCTCAGGCGGGCTCGCTCATGCATCCCTCTTGGCCGGAGCCTCTCGCTACTGCCTCTCCGCCGAGAGCTCCAGCCCGCTCCCCCCCGCCCCCCCTCTCCACCCCACACCGCCCGCCCTTCCCCGATTTTCCATTTTCGGGACTTTGGCGCGGAGCCACAAATGTCAGGAGGGGATGAAACTTGACACAGAGATCTCAACCCAGAGCGATTTCCTCCCCCCACCCCCCCCACCCTCCCCCGCCTCCGTCCCCAGCCCCTAAGTTAACTTGAAGATAGTTTGGCCATATTTCAGTTTGAGAAGAAGGGGAAATTGCAGGTCACTGGTGCATGGTCGGGCCGGGTGCATTTTTTTAATTTTAAACGGTAGACATCGAGGCCTGAAAAGCATCTGCAGCTCGTGCACTTCAACTGCTCCTCCCGGCTGTGGCTCGGTTAACCCCTGTGTGCCCCGACCGGCCCCCCCTCAGCGCCGGCAGCACACCTTCCCCGGGGTGATCTCGGTTCTGTCCGGGCGGCCGCACCGGCTTGGCTGCCCCCCACTTCGGCACCAAGCTTCGGGGCTGAGTTGTACCCGCGGCTTGTTGCGGGGAGGGAAGTCCCCCCGCCGTTCCTCGGTCCCGCTGCTCCCCGACCCCGGACAGCCTGGGACAGCGCTCCCCGGGGAGCCCCGCAGCTCCGGCCGGAGACCCAGGCACCAGGAGGGATGCTTGGATGCTCTCTCCGCCCCCAGGATGCACCCCCCCCCATCTGGGACCCACACGGGGGCTGCCCTCGGCCCCGGCCAGCTGGGCGTGCTGATAAGGGCGGGGGGGCAGGGGACAGAGCCGGGGCGCGGGAGGGAAAGCTCCCGAAAGGAGGAGAGCAGAGAGCGGAGCCCGAGCTAACTCCGGGAGGGATGCCTCAGCACTTTCTCTATTATGCATTTCCAGCACAAGGAAAGCTAATTCCTCCGCTGAGGGCCTCAATCAGGCATTTATTTGACACTCATGATGCATGAACGGCTAAACACTAGTCTAAGCGGAGGATCAGCCGCTAGTTTATAGCTTGCGAGGTTTTTTTTTTTATGCAGGTGAATTATGTTGATCTCTGAATACCTCGTATTCCTGGGAGGGGGGGCGGGAGGGAGAAGGGGGGAGACAGAAAGAAAACAAGAAGGGGGAGAGCGAGGGGGAATGAACTTCTTCAGGCTCTTCTCCCGCACACCCGGGAAACTCTCTGGACAGGAGTTCTGGCTGGCACCACTCCCCACGGCCTTCTCTTTCCCATGCTGCCCCCCCTCGCCCTCTGCGCTGCGTGCTGGCCCGGCAGAGCCCCACGGGCATCCCTGTCGGTCCATGCCGAGCCGTGATACGTGGCCCGTGCGCGCCACGGCGGGGAAACGCTTCACCGGAGGCTCGAGGCGTAACATGGAGCGGGGAGAGTCACGGAGACAACATGGAGGGGGGGAGAAGAGGAGGAGGAGGAAGAGGAGGAGGGGAGAAACCATATGGAGCAGCAGGGAGGGAGGCGACGCAGAGCGAGCTGAGCCGGCAGAGCAGGGGAAGGACCGGGCAGCCGGGGGCCGCCGCGGCCTGGGGCGCTGGGGGGAACGGGGCCAGCCGCGGGTGGAAACCCCAGGACTGGGGGGTAGCGGGGCAGCCGGGCCCTGCTGCCTGCTCTCCCGAGGGACTGCGCCTTCTCACCATCTCCCCTGCGCTCTCCCGGGCACTGCCCTTTATCCTCCCCCCCCGGCCCCGTGGAGAATTTATTTTATTTTTTTCCCTCCTGCTGGCCTCTTTCCAGCTGTTGTTCCAGGACTGAAAAAAATAACAATTAAGTAGGAGTCATGTCTTGTGACTTGCACAATCTCTTCTAACGCCTGAGTTCAATTTTACACAACATTTAATACAAATATTAAAAATCAATATATCAAGGGGGTTGTTAATGAAATGTTACAGTGAGTGTGTGCCACCAGATAGGATTTCGGTGGGAAACATGTCTGATTTAGCAAAAGCTGAATGCGGTTGTATTCTTTATCCTCCTGCTCAAAAACAAAAGATAAAGGTGTTCATTAAATCATATAAAATCGAATTAAACTCTATTGGCGGGTCCCTCCAGCAGAACAGAAGTCTGAAAAGCAAGGGATATAAAATGAATCTCAATGCATCTCTTGACAACGGAACAGGAATCGGAACGCATTAAAAATAAATCAGAGCGCTGCTGTAGGTCACAACACAAGGATTAGACTGTAGCGGAATAATGGGACGGGAGACAGAAAGGCATCGACTACGCTGCAGGTACACCCGGGCACTGGAAGGGGAAGCCAGGTTTTTTAACCGATAGGTTCCACCAGGTCTTTAAGAGAGTCTTTGCCCCGTTCAGGCTGCTCCTTCATGCCACTTCTTGGCTCTCGGGACAGCAGAGCTCCCCAGCTTCTCGGCAAGCTGCCAGCTCGGCATTTTGCAGGCTGGTGGCCTTGCCTGTCCTCTGTGTGTGTGTGTCTCGGCTCTTTGCACCTCTCCCTTTCCCCCACGCTGGCCGGTCCTCGCTCTCCCTGCTCGGCCGAGCTGCCTGCCGTTCCGCGGCCTCTCGCACTGTTCCGCCATTCCCCGTGACCCCTCACAGCCCTCGCAGGAGTCCTTGGGAGACGTCTGCGGAGCGAGCTGCCAAAACCCTGGCAGCTGCCCGGGCGGCGCGGAGCGGGAACGGCGCTGACAGCCGCCGCCGCCCTGACCGGCGCCCGTCCCGGTCGCAGCACCCGTTGTCTCCGCGCCCAGCTGCAAGCCCTGCGGCGGGGGAAGGGGGAGAGAAAGACGGGACCGCGTGGGGATGTGCCCACTATCGCGGTGCGGCCGGAAGATTCTGGTGACGGGGGGAGCCCAGGCCGCAGCCCCGTGGGAACCTGGGGGGCACGGCTCGCCCCTGTACCTCCTCCCGGTATACCGGGCCCCAGCCCGGGCTGTGCTCCGGTGGGAGAGTAGGGCAGCGGCGAAAGCGTCGGGAAACGGCTGGGACCACCGGGGCGGGGATTGCTGGCCTCTCTCCGAGCTCTCGCCCAGCTTCCCCAGGCTTGGACTTCGCTCTTGGCTCTCCTGGCCCGGCTCCCTTTGCCCTCCTCTCCTGAGGGCACGTCGGGCCAGTCCCTCCCTCCCCACGGCTCCTCCGTCCCGGTTTGTCGGTGAGTGCTGAAAAGGTGTCTGAGCCCGCCAAGTCCTACCCGCGTAGAGGGGCTGCACAGCTCCTGCTCAGGTGGAGGTCGCCTCTCGCCCCGCGTGGGCCTGCAGCGGGCGGCGCTGCAAAGAGGCAGGAGAAGGCACCGAGGGGCTGGCGAGCGAAGAAACAGACACTCCCTTCCCCGGCCCCTCCACGGGCGGCCAGTGCCGCTGGGGAGACCGCGGGATCCGCGCTGCCCCGCCGCCTGCGGAGCCGGCAGCGAGCGGAGAGGCAACGGGGAGGCTGATGCGCGGCAGTCGGGAGGGCTCGGCACCGAGCCCGGAACGCGCGGCGAGAGCGGGAGCGGCCAACGGGGCAGGCACTGCCGAGCCCTGCCGACCCGGCGGGGGAGCGGGAGCCCCGCGGGCACCGCTGCAAGCCCTCCGGCAGACGCCATCCTGCCACTTCGCCATCGGGCGGCTCCGCTTCCCCCCCCCTTCTCCTCCTTCCGCTTCCCCGGGGCCGGTCGTGCCGCACGGCAGCGGTTAGGCGTGCAGCAGCGACGGAGCGCGATAAACAAGCGCGGCCGGCTGCCCCCCGCCCGCTGCCAGCCTGGGGGCACCGCGCCCAGCTCCGCAGGGCGGCACCTTACCCCCGCCCGCTCCGGTCCCGCGGTGGCGGGAAGCCGACGCGGAGCCCCGGCAGCGGCGGAGCGGGGCGAAGTGGAGGGCCGGGGCGGGAGGTCGGGGGGGTGTCGGGAGATGTTCGCTGCGGCGGCTCCGTGTGCGGCTGCATCTCGCCCTGCAGACCGTGCTGCGGGCTCCTCTCGCCGGGAGTGCAACTTCTGCCCCGACCTGAAGTCGCAGCTCCTCTGTTTGTTTATTTCCCCGGCCGCGGTGGCCGGCTGCCAAGCACGCCGACCTTGCCTATTAAAAACCCATTTTTCTTGCCCTGCGCGGAGCAGCAGTTTGCTCGCCGCGCTCCGTTGTTCCGTTAAAATAAAGCGCTGCAAAGTCTGCTCGGTGGTGCCGGGGGGAGGGTGAGGGGTGATGAGGGGTGGCGGTGGAGCTGTGCCCGCATCATGCGTCCCGCCCGGGGCCCTGCGGTCTCCCGGGACGCCCGCGGCGCAGCCCGCTCCTCGGCCGGCCGCCGCCGTGCCCCGGTATCGCGGCGGGGGCCGGCCCTGGCTCCCCAGCCATTTCCTGCCCTCCGGAGCCCCGGCCCTCGCTGGCGGCCAAGCGGTAGCCGGGTCTGGCTGGGGGACGGCGGGCAGCGGCGTTGGGCGGAGAGGAGGCAGCGGCGGGCTGGAAAAATCAACACGCAGCAGCGGTGGCAGAGGGCAGCGGCTGATCCCATTAGCCGGGCTGAGCCGGAACACAGCGGCCACCGATGCTCGGGGCGCCCGGAGCAGCGGGAGGGCGATGCTCTCCACCCCGGTGTCCGCCCCGGGGCCTCCTCGACCTTATCGGCCGCGTCAGCCGGTGCCCCCACCCCGGGGGGGCGGGCGCCCAACGTCTTTGTGCCGCTGGGCCCGGTGGCCGTTTCGCCTCGCTGCTTTGTTCGGCGGCAGCGCTGCCTGCCGGGACACGCTGCGGTGTGCCCGCCCTGGCCGGGCCCCGCTTCGCTGCTCCCTCACCGTTGGCACTGCTCCTCGGCTCATGAGCCCTCTCCGACGGCCGAGGACGGCCTCTCTCCCCTTCTCCTTCTCTAGGGTGATCTAAAAGTCGTCCGAAGCAAGCTGCTTTTAGAGCAGATACAACAATAAAGTATATTGAAATAAGTCTGCGGTTGGTGAGTTTCCAGCGATACTTAATGGCACTCGCGGTAAACAGTCCCTCTCTGTGCTAGCAGGGAAAATCATCCAGACACAAGCACATTCCACCCTCTTTAGGGCTCCCTGGCTGTTATTATAGTTATTGCATTACTCTGGTGTAAGCCTTTTGTAACTAAGCTTCTATAAAGCCCCGCTTACAAGCACCCTGATTAGAATTTTCCTTGCCAGTAACCAAAGGCCACCCGCTTTCCAGTGCTATACAGAGGGAGCCGTCAACAGCCACCCCTCTGAATGTACGCTTTGTTCCTGGCAACAAGGCAACGAGTGGGCTTCTATCGGGGAGAATGCAACCCTTCTTTTAAATATCGCACAGCCGGAGCACCGGGCTCCGGGAGGGGCCTCCACGGAGGGGGCGAGGCGCGGCGGGGTCACGGGAGCGCGGCGTGGCCGAGCCCTTACGCTACTCACGACGCGGCTCCCGCTCAGCCGACGGCCGGGGATCGGTTGCTGATCCCGGCTTAGAGGCGGGGGGAACGGGAACGGGGCCTGGGTGGAGGAGGAGGAAAGGAGGACGCTGGATAATGGTTTCCCTGCGGCGCACACCGCTGCGGTATCGCGGCTTCCAGTTCCCCTGGCGCAGGGTGGGAAGCAGGACCCGGGGCCGGGGAGGATCCGAGCGGAGGGAACAGACGCGACCCCCCGGGGGTACCGCCCGGCCACACCAGCATCCCCTCCCCTCAGGACGTGGTGCTCTGGGGAAGCAAACACCGGGCGGGTTGCGGGTTAGACATCGCCGTTTCTTGCAAACACGGCTTGGCTGCCGGGCATCCCCGTCCTCGGGGACGGGGAATCCCCCGGCGACAGGGAAGGAGCCCGGCGTCCCCGGGGCGCTCCCGTGGGCCGCTGCAGGCAGCGGGCGGGCAGCCGGCCGGCCTTCCCCCGGCGGGCTCCGCAGCCAGCCCGGCTATTGTGACCGCCCGAGAGCCCGTCTGGCAGGGTGTAAGTAATTACTGTGGTATGTCCAACATGTATGTTAGTGACATTACTAAGGAGGTGAGAGCTTGGCGCTCAGAAGGCCGAAACGCTGGGCTTTCGCTTTCATTCAGGATGTGTGTAACACAGAGTCTTTTCTCAGCTCGCCTGATTTTTAACTTCCTCTAAACCTCTCTCTCTCTCTGCTCCGAGAGCAGCAACGAGAGACCGAAAGGAAACACGCTGCTGCTGTGCAAAATGTGGACCATGTGTGGGAACTATTTACTCAGAGTGCAACTGCAGGCACCAGCCGAGGGGCTGGCAAGGGCAGGGGGGCGGTGGAGAGAAAGGCTACGTCTCTCTCGCTTTTTTTTTCCCCCTCCCCTTCGTCTTCCCTAAAGCCAAACCACGTCGCTGTGTGTAACGGTGCGTTTTACTGACTTCTCGCTGAGCGCATGTTTGTTGGTTTTTTTTTTTCCTTCTTTCCAGGCCAAGGTTTTCGCGATGTTTTTGTGCTCACCCACCTCAAGCCTCTGCGGGCAAAGGGTTAAATGTGCGGAGCCCTGCAAGGAAGCAGCCGTGTTTCAACAGAAGAAAAAAAAAAAAAGAAAAAAACCAGGAGGGGGGGAGAAAGGAGTGGGAGCGTGAAGAAGCAGGCAGAGAGGGCTGCACGGTTCCCTGATCGTCCCTTTGGCTGCTGTAGAATAATAAAAATAATTAATAACAATAATAATCCCCAGCCTTTCTTTTCTATTTGGCTGTATCAGGAAGTGCCTCTGGCCTTGAAGCTCCCTATTACCTCTTCCTTCACTCCCCCCCCCCCCCCGTCCTTTCCCTGGGAAGTGAGAAGAAAAAGGTCTGCAGCTGACAAATATTATCCATCCTTTTCATCGATCGGAGCATATACAGATGTGATAGCTTGATGTACACTGCAAACCGGCTGATCCATCGCTTTCTCCCTCTCTCGCTGGCTGTGGTTCGGCCCCCTCCTCCTCCTCCCCCTTTGTTCTCCCCCCCCCCCCGCCTTTCTCTCTCTTTAAATAGATTTCAAGGCGCTGCCTGTTGGAGAGCAGCTCTCCAGAGAGAGCGAGCTATTGCTTCCCTGCCGATAGCCTCCCCCCTTCTCCGGTTTCCAAACAGAAAACAATCCCCGGGCCGAGGAACCTGTGCTGGGGCTGCAGGAAGGAGTTAAACCGGCGAGCGAAGGACGCAGCTCCCTGCAGCATCTCTTTCGAGCTCTGTGTAAACATTAAAATAATAAATAAAGCCAGCAGTCCGCGTTGTGCACCATCACGTGGGGAAGGGGCAGCTTGTCTCGGGACAGTCCCGGGCCCGGCTCCTGGCCCCTGGCCGCGGCGGGGCTGCCCCGGCCCCGAGGTGGCCAGCGCAGCGCGGCTCGGCTCGGAGCGGGCGGCGGGGAGGTGGCTGGCGGCGCGGAGCGAAAGGGTTAAGCCTCCCCTCCACCGCCCTCCTCTCTCGCCAGAGAATAAGCGCTCGCACGAAGCGTTTCTGGGGAGGCAGGCTGCGAGCAGGCCTTTGGCCGTGGATCCATGGCTACCTTCGCTGCCTGTCACCGAACCGATGACCCTTCCGCGGTGCCCCGTGCGGTCGGGCCGGGCTGTTAACAGGCACTTGCAATCAGTTTTCCGAAAGGTTAGCCAAGGTCCCCGGTTCTTGCAGACGGGAGGCGTTACGAAACCGCCTTTGTATCTGCATGCACTTACATAAAAAAAGGCGAGGAGGCGGCGAGGGAGAGAGATCGGCCCTCCCCGGGTGGAGAGCCAGCCGGGCCGGGGGCTCTCCCCGGGCGGACGTGGGGACCCCCATGGGCATCTCCCTCCGTAGAGGCACCCGACCGCCTGGTCGGCAGCTTGCGCGCCGGAGAGCTGAGGTGACCCTCACCGCCGCCCCCCCCCCCCCCCAGTCCTGCCCGGTGCTGGAAAGAGTCAGCCGGCGGCGGGGCTGCCGAAGCGCAAATGGAGTGGGAGGAGGGAAAAGGGCTATCCGGAGAGCTGTTGTGACAGATGCTAAGCTTTGCCCTACGCGTGCTGGTGAGAGAAGGAGTTAAAAGCAAGCTGCTTTTTCGATCGAGCAGCTTCCCCGAGCGTCGGAAGGAGCGGCTTGCTAGAAAGCCGTCCATCAGCAACCAGTCCAACCTGCCCGTGATAATATGCGATCAACACCAAATCACCCCCGCTAGGCATGATCCATCATCGCTACGATGCAATGGGCCCTTGTATGGATGTGTCTACACGGGGGGCGGGCGGGGAGAAAAGAGGAGGGAGCGGAAAGGGGAGAGGGAAAGCTTGTGTGGATGTCTGTGCTGGGGGGGGGGGAGCATCCACCGGAATGGGAATCGCTGCCTCCCCCGGCTCTTGGCGCTGCCCGAGCCAGCGGAGCCGAAAGTTGCTGGGCCGAGGCTGAGCGGGGAGCCTGGCCCTCGGCCCCGCCGCCTCCGGCTGACATCAGCCTCCCCTCCCCCCCCCCCCCGCTCCTCCTGGGCGAGCTTGACTGGCGGAAAATTAATAATTAATAGGGTGAAATTGATTAAAGGGCTGGGCGCGCGATGGGGGCGCTCGGAGAGCTCTTCCCCTTCTTCCCGGCCGCGCCGCATCCGCCTCCCCGCCGGCAGCGGCCCGGCAGCGGGGACTTGCCGCCGCCGAGCCGGGGAAGCTCCGGGGCAGCCCAGCCCGAGCAGGAAGGAAAAGGGCGGCGGGGAACGGGGATGGGGAGGAAAGCGGCGGCTACAGCAGCAAACCCCGCTGGCTGGCTGATTGTAACCGAGACCGGCCGCGCTACCGGCGGCGGCGACAGCCGAGGGCTGGCTCCGAGGATAGCTCGGCGCAGCTGGGAGGGTGTGTGTGTACAAAGCAGGGTCCCGGGAGCTGCCCGAGGGCGGTGCTCGGCACCACAAGCCCAGCCTTTACTCCCCCTCTTCCTCCCCCCATTTTTCCCCTACCGCGATCGGTCTCTGCCACGCAGGGAGTGGGGAACCGCAGGGGACGCGGCCGGGCCAGCGCACGCCTCAGCCTCCAGCCCCGCGGAGATGGGAAAGGGTTAAATGTCGATGGGGACGAGGAGAGGAGGGCGGGGGATGGGGAGAGAGGGGAGGGGGCTGCCGAGCACAGCGCTGAGCGTAGGGAAACCACAGCGCACCTGGGCTCGGCTCGGGAGCCGGAACGAGCCGCCGCCTCCTCCCTCTTCCCTCCCTCCCTTCCTTCCTCCAGCTCGGTGCCTGCCTGGGCCGTATCGCGGCTCTATCTCTGCAGCAGCGGGAGCTCAGCTCCTCTGTTCCTATCAGCTGCTCCCTCTAACCCCAGTGACCCAGATAAGCGCGGCTGCCTCGCCCGCCAGCGCACTGGGGGCCCCGGCCCGGCCTCCCACCAGCCCTCTCTGCCCGCCGCGCCGCCTCCCGCCGCTTCACCGCGGGGCCGCCGCCGGGAGCCCCAGTGGACTCCTCCTGTCCCCGACCTCGGGCGAGGGGGGAGCAAAGCTGAACCCGCAAACCCCCCTTCCCGGTCGAGGAGGCGCTGCCTCCCCGGTGCCCCTCTCGTTTGCCTCGGGGTCATTGTTGGCCTGCGCTGCGCCATCCCGCCGTCAAAATAATAATTAAAAGCAAAACAAACACCCCGATCCGGTCTTTCCTAGCCACGCGGGTCGGAGCCACCGCAGCCCGAGTGGTGTTATTCCCGGGCTGGAAATTGTCCTGGCTCCACCCTGGACAATCGCCTGTCAGAGGCCTCTTCTCTCCCTTCCCCGGAGGCCCTGCCCTGCTTTATTTACTTTTGAAGTATCTGGATTGATGGAGAACTGCGGACGGCACTTTCTTTCCCCTGCTCCCTCCTGCACCGGGGCTCCGCCGGAGCCTCCGCTTACCGCACCCGGCGCCCCGCGCCAGCTCCGTATGACCCAAGATAACCCGGCCCGGGGGAGGCCATGTAGAGCGATGGGAGGGCGCTTCGCAAGCCAAATCAAACCGAACAGATCGATCTCTCTGTACCCAGCCGGGACCGCGGGAGCCCGGGGTGAAGGCGCCCCTCGCAGCGGCGCCTGGGCGGGAGAGTGGGGGCGAAGCTGCGGTCCCCCTACCCCCCGCTTGCCCGCCCCGAGGGGAAGGCGGAAGGGAGATCGCGCCTGGGCCCGTAATGACACAAGGGATAAACACCAAAGTTATCACCAGCCGTGACCAAAATAAATGCCTGTGATAAAAAAGCACTGACAGGATGATCCATTACGCGGGTGTCACTGCCTACAACGAGGTTCAATCAGATACGCCGGTTGCCGTGGACAACGGGGGAAGCGGCGGTACCGGGCTGACGACTTTTCTGGAGAGGCGGGTGGTGGCTGCCATCAGGGAGGTGACACGGCGCGATCTGCACAAGGGTGGCCCGGCGTCGCGGGAAGGGACGGATGGCGGCGGTCCCCACTGCCGCTCGCCCCGCGACCCCTCCGACCGGCCGCTCTCCCGGGAGGCGGCCCCGAGTCACCTGCACGTCTGTGGAGAGAGGAGTGTCCTCCCCACGGGCGGCCTCGGGGACGTGCCCAGGCTCTTACGCCTGGGGTGCTGTCGGGTATTTCCCCGGTTCGTGTGTTCATTCCCCCCCAACCCCCTAAGTGCCGGGAGCGCGGCTCGGCACGGCTCAGCCTGGCGCTCCGCTCCCCGGGCGCCCCGCGTTCCTCAGCAGCCCGGCGGTGGAAATCAATGAGCGTTTGTTCCCGTGCGGCGCGGCCGTCTTCTGAGCGATGCCCTGTTATTAGCGGGGGAAGGGGAAGGGGGAGGGAAGGCAGGCCCTCTGCGGGCTCGGTGCTGCACGTCCTCGCCTCCGGCGGAGCCGCCTGCAGGTGCCGGAGAGGGGATTGCGGAGGCCGGGGCTGGCTGGCAGCGCCGCCGGGGAGAGTCGTACCTCAGGGCGTGGGGCTAATCGCACGGCAGCTCAGCTCGGCGGGACGCCCGGGCCCCGGGCGGTGCAATTAATGAAGGCTTAGAGGCAGTAGGGACAGTCTGTGGGCCGGCCTCTCTTGTGCCACATTCCTCCGGATCGGGCCGGGCCGGGCCGGGCCGAGACTCGCTCCTCCCCGTGGAGGGGGTGAAGGCGGCGGGGGCAAGGTCCCCCGAGCCAGGCGGGGGACGGACCCCATCCCCCGGGAGTGAACAGCCTTTGGGGACGGCCGTGCCGGAGGTGGAGGACGACGAGGCAGAAGGGATGGTGCCCCCCCACCCGCGGGAGGAGCGATGTCGGGGCTGTCCCCGCCGGTGTCACCGTGCGTGACACGCCAGCTCTGTGTCTCTTCAGGGCGAGAAACTTCCCGGCTGCTAGCGACGGGTGGCTGCGCCGCCGCAACGCATCCTCCGGTCCCGAGCTCTTCCCCCCCCCTCCCGCCGCCGCCGCCCCCTTCCCGTCACGATTTAATGCTTTTCATGTTCTTCGGTAACTGCTTTTCCGCAGAGAAACCCCGGCGCGCTCCCAGCTCGGCTGCTCAGCTGTATTGTGGCGAGCTCAGGCGCAGCCGGAGTGAATCCATTACGCCTCGATCCTACAATACAGGTTTATGCGGATACCCTCTGATTTACATTTAAAACAGCGCACGGGCATTGTCTGCGAGCCTGAAAAGAAAACACAGCCCCGTAACTTCAAATGACCTTCAAAGCAATGCAATTAACTCTCGTAATTATCAGTATACGCCTTTTAGAAAAAGACACAGGTGCTCGCCTCGGTGCTGTTCCACCTGGTTAAGCAGCCTCGTCCTACCAGGGAACAATCCCCGATGTCACACCCCCCCCCTTTGCAGTGCCCAAATGTGGGACTCGCTCCACCGTTTCTACATTTCGCAATCTCCCTTCGTCCTCCCCTTCCCCCGCCCGCCGCCCGGGCGGAGGGACAGCTCGCTCAGCGCGGCGAGGCTTTGTCACGCCGCCACACACACGCCACCACCTCGCTGGCTGCTGCCGGCGACGGGTTTGCTTTTCCCGGCTCCTACAAAGCTCTCCTCTCCCGCCGTGTGTGTCCGTCCCCCCACCCCTTCCCGCACCTCAGGCTACGCGGAGCCGAAATTTAGGTTAATAGGATGGGCTTTGAGCCGTGGTCCCCTCCGCCCGCCCATCAACCCGAAGGACATCGAGCCGCTGCATTTACTCCCGCGCCGATCGGCCCCCGGCGCTCCCGCATAAATAAATGAATAGCCCCGAAACACCCAGCCGGTGCCGGCCGCCGGCCCCGGAGGTGCCCACGAGTACCCAGTCCCCGTTGGCGGAATGTGCGGTGTCACGATGGCTCCCGCGGGCAGCACCGGGGGGTGGCGGGGACGCAGGCAGCTGGGGGATTAGTGGGGGGCTGCAGGAACCCATGCACACCCCCGTTTCTCCCCGCTTTTGCACACACGCACACGCACGCACACACAAAATAAATAAATAACGAGGCGGCTGGAGCCATCTGGGGTTGGATGGCTTCTCATCTCATTACAGAGCATTAGGAGAAACAGGCAAATACACAGCTATTAAAATTAATCGCCTCGCGCTGTCAGCTGAACATAATGGAAATTATTTATAGGCTGCCTACGATGCCTTTCTCGTCACGGAGGCTCGGGGTGGAGAGAAGCACTCGCAGCTCTCAGCAGCGAGAGCCATGGGAGGGGGGCCGGTCTCGGCCCCCGAAGTTTGGGAGCCTGGGGCGGCGAAGGAGGGAGGGGGAAAGGCGTTTGGAGAGTCGGGGCGGCTTGTTTTCAGGTGGCTGGAGGGGAAGCAGCGGAGGCGCAAATAGGGCAAACCGCGGTGCTGGGGGGCCTCCCGGGCTGCTCTAGCGCAACGTCCCCGGGGCGGTGCAAGGCAGGGTCGGGGGCAGCGGGCGGGTTCCTCCGGAGAGAATCCGCCTCTGTAAACGGCGCTGAGCGCTTAGCAGCCGCCGTGCGATGCGGCGAGGGCACGCCGTGGGAGGGGGGCGATGCGCTTCCCCAGCGATCTGCCTGCAGATCTCTGCTGCCAGATAAAATGCTAATTGTGAGCCCTTCCGCTCCTGCCTCTGGAGCCGGCTTTTGGAGCCGTTTGCTCCTGCTCCGGGGGAGACGGGGGTCTCTTCCCCTGGGGATGGGGGGGTCACCACTAAACCCAAGCGGCTATGCGAAGCAGAGTTGGCCTGTTTTTCCGATCGTGAGAGTGCCTTCGGGAAGCGGGGAAACGCTGCCCGTGCATTTCCCTGCTCCGTCCGGGGCTGTTTTGGCCAAGAGAGCCCGCTGCCAGCAGCTGTGGGGCTCGCCGTCCTGCTCTGCCCTCCTGAGAGCCCCCTCCGCAGGGCCCGGCGGAGGCAAAGTACGGCTGCCAACGTGCGGCGGGAGTCGCCGGAGCAACCCGGGTGGCACCGACTGGGACGGGAGGAAGGTGCGAGAAAGCCCGAGCGACAGGCTGGAAGCGCAGCTCCGCCAAGGCTTGAGAGGTTAATAAATACACCCGTCCCCTCTCCCCAGCCCGCCTGAGGCTAAGACTCGCAGCTCAGCGGGTAACTGACAGTCTCAATCCAAAATTGAAACATGTGTTAACAACAACGCCACGCATCCTAGGAGCTACCCGGGAGATCGCCACCTCATGGTCTTTATATATTATTTGAATCCACCGGAGGAAAGTGTCACGAGGTTTTCAGCGCACGTTTCACCCCTACCTGTAAATCAGCTCTTATCACTGCTGGCTGCTCAGACAGAGCCAGCCTCTGCTTTATAGCGCAGGAGAAGGAGAGCCATTGCTCCCTCGCAGCGCTATTGCCGTGCCGCCTCCGGGCGAATCCCGCCGGCACCCCCCGCCCGATTCCCGACGGACCCCTCGTCCCCCCGGGGGTGAGCCTGGTGGCGGGGCAGCGCCGGCTGCCCTGTGTCCCGGGGATCCGCGGCATTCCCGCACGGCGCTGGGAGCGCAGCTGTGGGGACGTGGCTCTTGGGGAAAATGCTCTTGCATCCCACATCCTGCACCCACCCACCCAGACAGCTGTCCTCCCTGCTAGGACAACCGGGACCGGTATCCGTATCCGTTCCCCGTCCCTGTGTTTTTAGTGTTCCCTCGGGCGAGGGTCACACAGCCACAAGCAGGAACCGCAGCATCTCTCCCGTGGAGTTGCCCGTGTTTCTGGCATCTAGTGGAGCAGGAGCAGCCCCCTACACGGAGCTGAGAGCCTTTCTCCCGGCAGTGCTCCCACAGCCGCAGCGGCGTCTCGTACCGCCTGCGGAGCAAGGAAGCTGGGTACTCCTTCCCCCTCCCCCGAAACCCCTCTAAACATGCTGTCCAAGGCAAAAAGAGATCGGGCTAGGGCAAGGAAAGAGCAAACTTGTGCCGAAGTAGTTGAACGTGCAGAGGCAGGACAACACTGGCAAGGTTCCCCGTGAAGAGCAGATCTCCAGGGCCTCCCCCCGCCAGGTCCCTTCACCACCCCCATCCCCCTCCCGCCGCTGCCATCGTCCCTTTTACACACTGGCAGCCTGTGCGAGGAGCAGCCCCTTCCGCCGGGCAGGCGGCAACATCTCCCGCTGCTTCTGCAGCTCGGTCCCGCTCCGGAGGGCTGGTGCATGCGAGCCCTGCGCGGAGGTCACGACCAGCAGAGCAGGCAGATGGAAAATCCCAGTTCCTGCCGCACATAAACAAGGTGGGGACGGGCAGAGCGGCCCTCGGCGCTGCGCGGGAGGGGAAGGGCGTGGGGTCCCTCCTCCATGGCCCGCCGCCCGCCCAGCCACGGCTCTTGCCCCGGGAGCTCCCTCCTCCGGCGAGTGCCGGCCGCGCTGCCGTGCGCGGAGCCGGGTGGGCCCGGGGTGCTCCGTCCGGCGGAGGGACGGGGCAACCGGCGGGGAGCGGCCTCCGCGGGCGGCCCCGGGCAGCGGAGCAGCGGCGTTTCTGCCCGGCGCCCTCGGCCCCGCAGCGCGCCCGCCCGCCCGCCGCTCGGCAGCTCTCTCCCACGCGTGCACTCACACGCAGGCTGAGTCACACGGGCACGCCGCCTGTGTCACGCACACGCTACGTGTGGCACACGGGCTGCCTCTGCTCGGTCGCGCCGTGTCACGCACACGTCCCGTGTCACACACGCGTCGATTCCCACGCACACGCGCTGCCCCCCTCACACGGGCACTGCCTCCCCCCGTGGGGAAGCACACGCGAATTCTCGCACAGCGCCTTCCTCTCTCACCCGGGACACACGCCGAGGAGCTCGCAGACACATTCCTTCCCTCCCTCTCTCACACCCGTGTCACACGGCCACAGACACACACTCTGACCCGCACACGCTGTCACACACGCTCAGGATTTCCCACGCAGGCACACACACGCCCGCCGCCTCCTTCGCAGCACGCTCCCGGTGCCTCACGGGCACCGCTTCGCAGGCGCTCGCCGCCGCAGGCTCCCACACGCGGAGCCGCACTCCCGCTGCTCCCCGGGCACGCCACCACCCGCACGAACACGGGCTCGTACAGACAGACACACAAACACACGCAGAGCTTCTGCCGCTCGCACCCCGGGGCGGCCCCAGCGCCGTGCCCGCGCGGCCCCGTGTGTGCGCGCTTGCGGGAAACCCGAGGACCTTCCTTCCCCGCGGGCCCCTTGGCAGCGCTCCGCCGCCACCGCTGGGCCAGCTGCACGGCCCCGGGCCGGAACAGCGTGTGTTTGTTCCCACCAGACGCCCTGGCAGGCGGGAGGGGGGGGGAGGGAAGGGTCAGCCGGCCCCGCGCTGCGCAGCCCGGGGCAGCGGGCACGGCGGGGCGCGGAGCCCGAAGGGCGTGGGGCAGCGGCAAGCACTCCACCTGCCTCCGGGCATCCCCGTCCCGGGGACACCCGCCCCGCGGCCCCGTTTCTCCGCCGCTGCCAGACTTCAATCCCCCCCTCCCCTCTGTCCCAGGCTGATGCTGGGGCAGAGCTCCGGCCCCCAGGCGAGTGTCCCCGCGGAGTCCGCGCCGTGCGCTCGGCGGTGAGCGTGCTGCCAGAGCCAGCCGGGGAAAGGCCAACAGCGCCCGAGGCGCGGGCAGAGGTAGCGCGGCTGATCTCTTGGCAGATCTCAGAGCGATTTGGCCGCCACAGCCGGGAGGCCGGCCCGGATTATTCATCACGGGCGGACGAATACAATCCCTCCTCCCCCCCCTTCCCCTCCGCCAGCCCTGGATATTCTGTCCCGGCCGTGCAAACAATATTCAACTTGTATCCTCTTCCGTGGAGGCACCGGGAAGCCGGCGGCTGCCAGGAACAGGCTCCCGTGCAGCGCACGGCAGCGGGATCCTGTTTCCCTCGCCGCCGGCAGACCGTGGCCGCCGGGCGGGGAGCGGGCGTTTTCCGCCCCAACCCGGCGCACAGCGGCGGCCCCCGGGCACTGCCGAGCAAGCCCCCCGGCGGGGGTTGGCCGCCACCCGGCTCCCCGGCTCCCGCCCGCAGGCGAGAGCCCCCGGCGTGCCGCCGCCGCCGCTTTGCAAACCGCACGATGGCAGCTCTCGGAGGGCGGCGCGGCGCTGGCAGCCGGCGCTGCCTGCCCGTGCCAAGCCGCGGGCACAGCGGGGCTCGGCGGCCCCGGGCGCAGCGCTCCGCCCGCCAGCCAAAGCCGGAATAAAAGCCAGCTCCGCAAACGCCCCCGGGGTTTGCCTGGCGCCGGTTTCCCCTTTTCCTCCCCGCAGCCGCCGGGGAAGGGCGGGCCTGTCCCCAGCGGGAGCCGCCGCCGCGGGGGGAGGGGGGAGGGCGGTAGGCCGACCTCTCCCTGGACCCCTTCCCGACCTCACTCCCGGGGGGCTCCCAGCGCGGCCGCGGGCTCCCCGGGCTTCCCTCGCCCCCTGTTGGAAACCGCCGCGCAGTGCGGGGCCGCGGCGGCGGGGAGGTCCCCTACACCTCCCCCCTCCAACCGGGCCGCCGCCTCCGGGCTCAGGAAACGTCCCCGCCGCGCTCAGCGGCGAGCAGCGGGGGAGGCACAGCCCGAGCGGGGCCCGGGGGCCGCGGGCGTGCTTCCCCTTCCCTTCCTCTTCCTTCCCCCTTTCCATCCCGTCCCTTCACGTTTCTCCTTCCTTTCTCAGGCCTACCCCCCTCGGGGGCCACCCCAAGAGCGCTCCCACCCGAGTGCATCTCGCTCTTAAATCAAGCCTGGATATTTAAAGCTTAAATCCCGGTTTATTTTCGTCCTAGACCAAAAGCGCTCGCTGCTTACTCGAGAAGCTATTTAAATACCAAATACACACACATACCCCACCCCCCCACCCCCCCGCCCGCTTTTCCCTCGGGGTTCTGAACGTTTGCTGCTGGACAATCTCACCGAGGTGCTTGGTACCCTCGCATCGCGTCCCGGCGGGAGCCGGAGAGCATTGCCGAAGGCGGGGGGGGGGCTGTATTTTGGGGCGCAGAAGGGACAAGACCTCCTTTCAGCCAGGGAATCGCGGTACTTCACACTCACTTCGTGGTTTATTACTACGGGAGGAATCTGGTTATAGTCAAACCGTATTACACTGGGCCGTATCGATTTTCCAGCAGTACTCCCCACCGATTTAATTGTTTTTAGGAATGTCAATTGCAGCTCTCATGTTCCCTGAATTCATCAGTGTTCAAATGATAAACCTCATCACCGCTCTAAATCTTACGGCAATCTGCTCCTTGCTTGCTTCGTGTGTCCCCCTCTTCCCTCCTCCCGGGCTCTACGTGTCTCAGAGGGGATTAAACGTCATGCCCACTCCCTCTCCCCTCGCCCACATTCACAGCCCTTCCACTCCATCTTTTAACTTTTACTGTCTTAAAATGAACGCACTGAAGAAATACACCCCGAAATTAGTCACGGTTCCTGGTTTCGGGTTCTCCAGCTCAAAATCCCCATTGCAGCGCAGACAAAACTACAAGAAAACAAAAAAACAATCAACCAATAAATAAAACCACCACAAAACCCAACAAAGCCCAAAATCCCAACGCACACAGAGAAGTCGTCGAGTCTTTAAAAAAAAATAATTAGGAAGAAAAACAAGCTGAAACTGCGGACAAAGCGCTGGAAACTCCACGCTGCTGGTGGTGCTGCTGCTCGGGGCTGCGGTAATCCCCACGGGCGGGAGCACGTAACTGCCTCGTCCGCATTTGACGGCGCGAACACGCTTAGGCGGCCGCGGAGGATCCCGCCAGCCCCCGGCCAAGGTCACCGGGCTCCGAGCAGCGCTGCGGTGGCCCAAGGGACACCAGAGGGGGATGGTGGTGGTGGACACGGACACGGGGTGTGACCCTCCCGCTGCAGGGGCGGGCTCCCGAGGGCCATCGTGGGGACTTTCCCGGGAGGGAAGGGTCACGGCCAGCCCCCGTGGGCGGGGGGGGGGGAGGGGAGAAAAAGGGGGCGACAGGGCTGTCGCCGAGCTTCGCTTAGATCAGTTATTTCGGCGGCTTTTCCTCCCGCTGCTGCGGCTGCTCCGGAGCCCCTTTTGCCCGTCACAACATGCCCCGCGGGCAAGCTCAGCCCCCACGGTGGTTTCTCTCCGTGGCAACCTTTAAGCGGGCTCCTTCCCCAATGCACTCGCCGCGTTATGTCCCGGAAATACAGTGAAGCGCACTGATGGCGAGCAGTTTAATTTGTGCTGCGAAGTTAGCGGCTATCGCTTGGAGCGGCTGCGGGGGGGGGACCTGGGGAGGGTGTTGCGTGGGTAGGAAGTTGGGTGGGAGATGAGAGGCATCCTCCTCCGGGGGAAGGGCAGGGAAAGCCTTGCTACCGGTTCCGCACGGCTTCCGCCGGGAGGGCTGCGAAGCCGTGCGGAGCCAGGAGCAAGTTGCGCCCTCGCGGTGTGCCAGGCGCAGGGAAGCGGAGTACCGGGATGCCCAGGGGTATTTCGCACCGTGTGCCGTCCCCCCGCCCCCGCCCCCGCCCCGTCTCCGGGGCCGGAGGGGGGCAGGCGGGGATAGTCGGCATGGGCTGCGCGACGGGCATTCATCACCTTGCTCCGCTGTCTCCTGCGGGCAGCCTTTGACTGCTGTTTATTTTGTTATCAAATCAATTAAGCTGCCGCTCTCGTATAAAACGGAGGCGGGAGGGGAAGGAGGAGGAGGGGGTTTGGAGTAAAACTATGGCCACTCCTTTGACATGGTCTCACCAAAGCAAAGAGCTCCTCCTGTTGGAGAAATGTTTTCCTGCCGGATGGGAAACCTTCCCAGCACATAAGCGAATTCATTTTACTATTTTGTGTTGCGTGGCTTTATGTTATACTTTTTCTTTCCCCCCTTTTTTCCTTCCCCCATCTGATGGTGGTCCCTGCAGCAGCAGCCACACCAGGCACCTGGTTCAAATGCTCTCATGTGGTCTACTTCTCTGTCACCACCATGTCTGGTCACCAATGCAATTAGGAATCCTGGTCAAACACTGATCCCAGAATGGTGGACCCTTCCTGTGCTGTGTGTAGGGGCCCAGCCCTGGCCACACGAACAGTGCTCCGACAATACTTGGCGCTTTGTAAGTAACATTTAGCAGATGCAGGATTTCTTGGCTTCATCCAAAGTCTCCGTCAATCTGCAGAAATCACTGTCCTGGTTGCTGGAAAGATTTATGTGTAATCTCGGAGGCTACCAAATCAGCTCTTAGGGAGGGTAATTTCTCACCTCTGCACTATTAAGTCCATGTCCAGGATTACCTTAAAGCTTTTTTAAGCTTAGGGTTTCTGTTAAATGAGCTAGGCTGAACTGGGTAGCCAGTATAACCACAAGTGGTATTTTGGGGGAAACCTTGGCAGAAAAAGCCAAGTATTTGATGAGCAAGAGATTCTCTTGGAGCCTTGTGATTTCCTGGGAAGCAGTCCTCCGAGCACGCCGCCTGGCTGGAAGCATCGATCTGGCTGCCAGCGGAGAGCGCCTGGCCAGCCTGCCCTGCAAGGAGCTGCTGGATTTCAAGCAGGGGCTTTGGCTTTTCCTGTTTAAATGAGCTCTGCTCTTTATGTCTCTAGTTGCTGCCAGCGATTTAAGCTTGTACCCTACTACATAGCAATCTATCATATTTGATTCTTTTATAGTAGTGCAGAGAGGATCATGATCTTCTCAATCACAGAATGCTATGGGTAGAAAAGGAGGTACTTGCCCGTTTCACTCTCTTGTATGTCATATGATCTCACCAGGGGGACCAAGCCCTGTAACTGGGCTTAATCCCAAGGTATATTGCAAGATGGACCCTGGCTTCTCTTCCTTCCCTGCCTTTCCCCAAAGTATAGGACTGCTTACCCCAAAACCCCCCACCCTTCTTTCACTCATTCAGTTTCTGGCAGCCACAGACACTGAGTCTCTTGGGGATCCCTTCTGCTTTGGCATGCCACTGGGGGAAGGAAGAGTTGTTTGGAGGGTGCAGAGCTCCCTCCTGCAGCTCCCTGCTGCTCAGATAGGGAAGTTATCCTGCTGCTCTGAGGAAAAGAGTGGCTCAGTGGTGGTGGTAGCTTGGGGAAGACACAGGGGAGGCTGGGCATTGCAGAGCAAGGCAAGGTGATAGGGCAGCCCGCAGCATGTGTAAGACAAGTATTGCTCATGCCTATATTGCTCTAACTGGCACCTAGGAATCATGCACATTTTGAACTGCGACACCACTGGGATAGCAATGCTCATTGCAGATAGTGACATCAGGAGAAAAAAGGTGCTCTTGCTCCCTCCCCAAACTGTAAGTACTCTGAAGACAGAGTCCAGTGCACTGGATAGGTATCTTATGGGAGATGCTTTCAGAAATAGCCACGGATTATGAAAGCCTTAATTTCTGGGCACTCAGCTACACCTCGTAGGCAAAACTGCTAAGACATGAAGGTGCACTAGGGTTGGAGGATGGTGAAAACTGTGAATGGAGGGTGCACTTTAAGATATTTTCTACTGCTTCTGCACCATGAGTTTACCCATTTTAGAATAATTTACATTGCTACCTTTGCTAAGTACAGTTGATTTCTGTTGTTTAACCAATGACTGCACTTTCTCAGGCCATCTGCTCCTCCTACCCAATCCTGCAGCAGCCTGGAGCTTCGCGAGGTGCTAGGGCTATTTCCTAACCAGTGCACAGCATAATGGCAAAAAAGCACTCTGATATATTCACACCAACATGGGGATAGAAGTGGGATGGGGAAAAACTCGGTGAAGCCAATAGCTGTGACCTGAAGGTGTCAACAAAACAACCATTTGGAAAGAATGACAACTAAATATTATCTTATTATGTTTCATGGTCACTCCTTACCACCACACTTGTCTTTTATCGAAATTCACTGGGAAGAGAGAAAAAATGTGCCTCACCTGTACCACGCACTACCAGAGCCATAGAAATCATCAGTGAAGTTGCCAGTGTAGCCCTCATCCAGCTCTCGCGATCTGCAAGTGTGATTTCACCTTCTCCACATTATGTCAGCCCCATCACGTCAGCCACATCCACCACCCACAACCCACACACCTCCTCCCTCCATCCCCACACAAGCTGTGTAATGGTAAGCTCAAACCGTGCAAGAGGAGCAGCTGTGTGGATCCTGTGAAGCAGCTGGGGTTCAGGGTATATGGCCTTAGCAGCTGGTGGAAAGGTGCTATGTGAGAGGATTGTGGATGGTGCAAATCTTTGCTTTGCTTGTAAGTGGGTGACTTATGGGTTGTAAGAGAGTTTGTAGTTTTGGGTTCTCACCTGCTCCCTGTGCAAGTGTGTGAGTTAGATGGTGCACTGAGGAAGTAGGGTCTTGCATTCTGTTTTCCTGCTAGGAGAGGGTTGTGTGCAGGGTTCAGGTTAAAGGTTTCGAGTGGGAAGGGAGGGAGGAAACCTGTGGGTTCTAGAAGTCGACGGGGTGACATGCTGAAGGTGAAACTGCGGTTAAGAGCCACACAACCTGAGTGAAGGCTTGGCTAGAGACTTCATGGCTTTCTAATGTTTTAATTGGTGGGATGTGCCATGAGCAACTTCAACGTATTTTTAACAATATTTTTGGTTTGGTGGGATTTCTGTGCAAACATTGGCAGATGGCATGGGTAGCTCATGTATTTTCATCTCTGTTCCTCCTGTAGTGTCTTGGAAAGCCCTAAATCTTCACATAACACCTCGCTTTCTCTATGACCCCTTTACTTAAGTCCCCTTCTCTGTCTTTTTTTCAGACCATGTCGAGATTAATTCTATATTCTGTTGTTCCTAGAGCCCAGACTAACCTATTTCTCCCATTTTCTGTCTCTTCAGTCAGCTCTTTCACTGCTTGTTTGTACAGAATCACGGGAGATAGCCATATGAATTGATATATTATGGGCAATGAGAGAAAAATATAGGTGGCAAGGGAGCAAGAAAGGAGAAGGGGGATATGTATGGGATAGTAAGAAGGGCAGCATGAGGAGGGGTGGTAAAGATACTGAAGTGTAGGTGGAAGCTTGTCTGTAATGTGTTCTGTGAATTTGCAGTACTGACAAGCTCCAAGGGGGAGGGAGATGTGAGAAAACTGGCTCTGTAGCCAACCTGGACCTGAGCAGGGAGAAATAGAAGAACTGTGTGCTGACAAAGCCTGGGCAGCCCCTCTACCCTGAACACCTTTCATGTAAGCTCTCCCCCCTCTTCCATGCTGCCTCACATAACCCTACCGCTGCAGCTGCACTGTATCCCCTTAGCCAAGCAACAAGCATGCCTGTGGGAGAGACAGAGGGAGCAGAAACAGGGCTGGTTCCTGGGGGGCTAAAAGCCCAAGAGCTTGCACCCCTACGGGGGCAGCCTCAGAGGGAGCCCCTCACTCTTGCCTCAGCTTTGTGGTACAGTCAGGGCTGGCACGCACCAGCACAGAAGGACAGCTCGTTTGGCATGAGCTAGGTGCAGGGGGAGCAGAAGGTGACATGGGTGAGACATCTGCAAGGAGAGCTGCTCAAGTGCTGTCGATCTGGTGCAGTACCTCAGGGCCTGGGGCCAGGCTTAGTCCTTTCCTCCTGTACTGCAGAGATGCTGGAGCACTTGGGGCTTAGCAGGGCTTAACCACTTACACACATCCAGTGCTCAGCCACTTGCTCGTCACATCATGTGCGCACGCATGTGCGCATATCCCACTCATCTCACTCCCTTGTTACCTTGAAAATCCACATCCATGACTTCTATTATCAGGTGAGGAATGCAAGAGGCTTTTAAATTCACATTGCTGGCAAACCCGACCAGTCCCGTTGGCTAAACTCAGCATACCTCTGATCTGCCACCTGGAGCAGGAAGAGTGATTTGCAGTGCCTGAAATTTCCAAGGTACAAAGTAACAGAAATCATGAGGTGCCATGAGATCTTTTGTCTGTAAAGTTTGATATTTATAATTACTTAGAAATAAATGTAAAATAAAATGAGCGTCATTTATAAAATGCTGAATGCCAGGAAACAATATGTTAACCTGTGCCTGCCTTATGCAAGAGATAGTCTCTAAAATCTGGAAATTAAACTCATTCAGGAAAGTTTGATACAGAGGGATTTGATTCCTGTTTTGGCTGCAAATTCCAAACCAGCTTTAACTATGGCCTCAGCACTAACACCCTCCCTTTTATTTGATTGAGCACAGTTTATTTTAGCTAGTAGCCAGCTTCCCCTAATATGAATCCCTGCCATAAGAAATCACTGACATCTATTTGAAATGCTGCAGAAAGCCTTTGGTCACCACTTGAGAGCAGAGAAGGTATTTCAAACAGAGAACACAACTGAAAAGAGGACATGGAACAGGAAGGATTTGATATTTAAGGCAAGCTCTGAATTCCTGCTATTACAGAGGCACCAGGAGCGAGATTTGTCCCTTGCTCTGCACTGTACAAATACACACCTCTGCACTAGTCACTGTGCCTTTTTTGTGGTGCTAGCCATCAGAGGAGCTGATCCAAGCTTTTGAGAAACAGGCTGTATGCTATCATCATCACAGGGTGGCTGGTTTGTTTATACAGCTCCTAATGGAGGTGATGGATTAGACACTCTTTTTGCACCCTACTGATGCTAAAAATGTTTCTGGCCTTACCTGATAGGAAGACACTGTGTATTTGCCCCCATCTTCAGTGTTTTGAACCACATGGCCAGAGCCGGACAAAATGCAGGTGTAAGTTAAATTGCAAGAATGTAAACTTTTATGACAAATCATTCCAGTAACCTTTTTCCTCTCGCTTGACAGCTTAATGTTGCTGTAGACTTCAGCCTGAATGGGACAAGTAAGAAGGCTGGTAGGGCTTAGTTAAGCATCATTTTAAATGCCAGATTAAAAAGAAATGTGAAATTTTACCAGGTTGTGAAAGATTGGGTTCTTCTTTGTCAGTGCTTCTTACTGAAGGCAAACCATAATGGTATTCTTGTCTAAAAATACTTTAAAACCTGCTTCTTGTGGAAGAATATAGACTCCAGGTGCCTGACCACAACAGTAAATTGCTGTCAGTGTCACAGCCTATGCATATTGAGGGGACCCAGCTTTGCCCTCTCCTTGACAGGATAGTGGGTTGCCTTGGGGTTCATCTGCTCATATCACTGTCATCTGTCATGACATATTCATATGGGACCCAGCTGCTGAAGCTTACACTAAGAAAGAAAAAATGTAAAAATAATTGGTTGATGTTTATGTTGTTCCTTAGGCTACACCTGCATAGTCCTTTTCAGGGCTCCCTTTTTGAAGAATCATTAACCTTACATATATATACTGTCCTATATCTTAAGGAATATGCCCTTGTACTGTTAACCTTTAAATAATGCAAGTGCAGAAAAAGCCTCGTCACTACTGAGCACCTCCCGGTAAAATCTGGCTGCAGTTTAATGTCAGCACTAAAAGCATCATAACATTTTAGTAAACTCGTTTCTGAGGTGAGATGGATTCTCCTAGATTTGCTGGGAGATTAGACATCTTTTCAACTTCGGAGCTTTAGAAACGCTCATCATTGGAGCCAGCAGTCTGAACATGATTAAGGATTTTGTACTGTGGATGAGCTGGTTCTGGGGCTTCTCAAACCACCCAAGGCAAAACTGTGTCCCACTATGGGCATCTGCCACAGACTTACTCCCTGCAACAGAGGCATTTGGTTGCTTCTTCCTTCTCCAGTGCTCAGGGAGGAGATGACACTCCCCTGGTCCTGCCCTAGCTCTCCAGGAAGCATTAGTCTAAGACCTCAGCAAGGAGCAGTGAGGATGTCGGTACAATACTGTGTATAGGAGTTATCCTGGAGAAGGGCGGGGAACACAGACTGAATAAAGCGTATGGCAGCAGCCGCTTCCTTCTGAAGCGGTCTCTCAAAAGGATTTGGGTTGAATGACGCCGGATTGTTGTGGTAACAGCAATGACAAAGCAAGTATCACTGATTTGAGTATCCCCAACACAGCACTGGATCTTAAATATTATCATTAACCTGGCTGATAGAGTTATAGGGAAAATGAAGTGTGTACCCACCATCTTTCATTTAGGGGATTGATTCAACTGAAATGGGTAGCTATGGAAATAGGTAGTAGAGGATGCCTGTATATATGATAGGTAAGATAAACCACACGGACAGTTTCAGGAAAGTCATGAGCAGTAAGCATAGCACCACTGGTAGCAGGACTGAGAAAATGCTCAGAGAAAGTGCCCTGGGGTTAAAGTGCTTCCAGAAAAAAGTTGAAGCTGTAGACAAAGAAATTTTCGCCTCTTGCTCGATTCCTCCTGCATTCTAGGAATCAAGCGTTTGCAAATAAACAGGGCTGCACCAAAGAAATGACACACTGTTTCCAATTTCTAATAGAAAGGAATGCTACATTTTAGCCATGCTGCTCATCAATAGGGGCAGCTTTGCACTGAAGAAAATGCAAAAATATAAACACATTTTCAAGGAATGAAAATTGTCCACGTTCCCTTTTGATAACTCCCATGTTTTTTATGACACCTTGCCTTTTGTTCTGCAAGGAAAGAGCAGTAGAAGAATCTTGAAGGTTACCAATGTAGCAAAATGCTCTTACTTATGGTCTTTGAGGCTTGCAAATATTGAGCCCCTGACTATTCTAGAGAAGCGGCCTCAGAGTGTTGCCACTGCTGGGTCACTGTGAGCCAGTGTAAGCTCCTGTGCACATGGGGCTCTGGCTTGCTGCTGGCTGTGCTCAGCACTGCCTTGGCTCCCTGAGCTCCCTGTGGAGTTAGCACTGTCAGCAGTGTTGGCAGAGCCTCAGCTTGGGCTATGCGCTTAGGCAATACACTCTGCACATAGCAATGTATTGTATGTGTAAGGTATTTGCTTAGGTGATATGTTACTAGCACTGCAAAAGGTTTAGGGTGAGAGGGAAAAAGCACGTCCTCCTAACATAGAGACTCACACAGCAAAGGCTCTATAAAGGAGAGCCCCATATCCCCCAAACACAATTTCAGATCTATTGTTAGAGAGTAAAAAGGCAGTAATTACAGTTGGACACCAATTGCTCTCCATTGCCAGGGAAGATAATTCTCACCACAGATACACATCTAGCTCTATTTTTATTCCATCATTTCTTTTTTTTCAGCATGCTAAAAAACTCAGAGAAGAACAAATGACAAACAGATTTCAGAGGTGTCCAAGTAAAGTTACTTTTGAGCAAAATGTAATCCATCAGAATACCATTTACAGTGTCTATTTTAGTAAAAGTCCCCAAACTACAGTTCTTTGGAATTAAAATAAATATTGATATAATGCATAATATAGACAGCTGGCTTCTGGATCGTACTGTGCTATCATCTATCACTGTAAGTAGTTTTTAATGTAAAAATGAAATATACATTCTGCTGCAGCTACTTCTGTTTTGCATGGGGTTGTTTGTTTGTTTTTAACCATATTATGTTAGATGGGGAACTGTCAAAGGGCGATGTTGAATATGCGTCTTTTACAACCACTAGCTTGAACGACTCCTTGTGTGAAATTGTATTAGATGAGAGTGTGCTGTGCTTGGTGCATGTCATCAGCACCTACAAAGCCAAGGCAGACCATGCCGGTTGACCAGGCAGCTCCAGCCTGCGCCTGCCTGCCTGTCTGCCACACCAGTGCAGGGATGTGCTCAAGTTCTGCCATGCTCATTACCCTAGCTTGTGCATTAGCAGGCTCTTTGGACTTGCCTCAGCACACCTAAATGTGCTCTCCTTGTAACAAAATGCAGAATGGGATCATCCTAAACACAGCCAAACATTACTTTTGGCCCAAATGAAAATGCTTGGTGTACAAAAAAGAAGCATCACAACACAGAAAAGCTCAGGAAAAAAGAAGAACTAGAAACACACTGAACTGAAACTTGTGTTTGTGTCGTCTGAGCTATTGTTTGCTTTAGAATACAATAACCCATGATCCCACAACAGTTTTTGTGCTCCACAAGTACATTTCTGTGTATCCTGGCTGTTACCTGTAGCTCCCTATGGTGGAGCATAGAAGACAAAAAAAGATCTGTCCAGAAGGAGCCCTGGTTTCCTCCAGTGTCAGCATTTGGAGGGTGCAGTGAGAGCAAGCCACATCAGGACCAGCATTGACAAGGCTTCAGAGATATGGGAAAGCAGCTTCAGAGAGCTGCACAATCAGCAGGACATCTACAGAAAACTCCAAAATTGCAGGTGAGAGATGCTGGAGGCAGGTTTAGGTAGCTGGGGATACCCAGGCACTGAGAAGCATCTTGAAGGAGTCATCTCTGCCACCCTGCACATTTGAAAAACAATCTTTTTTCGGTGTTTAGAACAATAACTGCAAGGGCACCTTCACAAACCTTCACAGACCCCTGAAGATTGCTTTGCTTTTCTGGGTTAGAGAAATAACAGCACTCATATTTCACTTGATTTTTTTTTTGGGGGGGGGAAGTGGAACATGTTTGTTCCTTTCCTGACTGGTACAGAAAGACCTTTCTGTCTTCTAATCACCATTTGCCAAAAAAAAACCCAAAAAAACAAAAAAAAAACAAAAAAACAAAAAACCAACACAAAAACAAAACAGGAAGAGCAAACAACCTACGTTTTCCCACTCTGACGTTCTTTGCTTCCTTTATACCTTCCTCTTTGAAAAGCATGCATATCCCCCTGCCCCCTATTTCCCAAGGTTTTCCTGATGATGGTATGTTATTGTGAGGATTAATGCAGGGGAAACTTGAAAGCAGCAAGAGAAGCCAGCAGGCTCTGTCAGGTATGAGGGATGGGCTGTTATCCCTCACACTTCCTTGTTGCAAATCCCATTTGGTGGTGTGCTAGTGAAAAGAAAACCTGCCCTTTGCAAGTGTTTGCATCAGTCAGGGGAGAAAAAAGCCTGTGTTGGGGTTGGTTTTAGCAATAGAAGGGACTGACTTTGTTCTTGCACTAGGCAGGCCCCCTCTGACCGGTGAGAGCCTTCTTGAGAGCCCTCACTGTTGCTTTGTCCTGCTCTGGGCTTGGCTTTTCTATCCACAGTATTGTCTGGGCCAGGGACAGGGCCTGGGCTGGGCACCTTGCTCCCACCCCTTGGTCCCGCTGCCTGGAGAGCAGTGGGATCCCAAGGTCTCAGCAGAGGCAGCTGGACCTGGGCTGAAAACCTGAGTGCTGTGGAGAAGGAACCAGGCAGCTGTCCTCTTCTGGGAAAAATCTGCCTATTGGGGCCCATCCTGCCTCTGCCAACGTCAGCGGGAGCTTGGCCTTTGGTTTGGATGAGCCTACAATTTTCTGAGCTCCTTCTATTAAGTTCATGCTAGCTAGGCATAGTCAGATCCGTCATAATAGTCCGTCTCTGCTCACAGACTACACAGGAGCAGGTTTCCCTTTGTAAAGGCTTGTGATTTACAACACTTCAAGGCGACCTAGTACCAATGCTCTTTAGCAAATTAATTTTTTTCCACAAGCTGGTTGCTAAGGGCATTTACTACTTGCTATTCACACCATAGAGTTGGGCGCTGTATCCCAAGGTATTGTCTCTGTTCCAGGACTGGCCCCACCTCAGCTTTATAAACTGGAACCCCCTCTCTGCTCGCAGATTGTCCACAAACATACTGAATTGCTCCTTGGATACTTTGTGCTTACCAGGGGAAAAGAGGAATATAAGGGAGATTTCCCAAACAGCTACAGAGCTGCTTTTGATACAAATTCTTTCATGGGCATGGGGTCATGCCAGTACATTTTATTTCCTACAAGCACTCTGAAGAATAAAAACCTGATGTACCTGGGCACCAGTGAGTAATACATACAAATCACTAATAAATATAATAGTAACATAAACAAATATAAAAGAGGTGGCAAATAGCAGCAAAACTAACTAGAAGGCTGATTCCTGGGACTGAAAGAGAAAGCTTTTCTGTAGCATTCACCTTGCTGGTACAGACAGGACTGGAGAGTAACGCTAGAAACCAAACCTCCTTCCCAGCCAGCACAAACAGTTTAATAGTATGCTACACAGACTTCCTGAAATAGCTGCCCCCTGATTCCTCAGCAGCGCTCAGGAGGAGGTGGGAGGGAGTATATACGGATGGTAAATGCCACCGCAGGCTCCCCTACACAGGCACCCCCATTGATGCCAATTTTTGATCCAGCAGCACAGGGCGGATTAGCAGCGGAAGATTAATTCCTTCCTGTCATCTCCCCGGGGAGGTTAAATGATCTCAGGAGCAATTTCTCGTGCTAGGAACACTGTAATCCCGAAGCAGACTGCTAACTGCTACAGTTTATGTGGGGCTCTAATGACGGCAAGGAGGTTCCAAGTTTGGAGAAGGGTCATTGGCCAAAGAGATGTTTATTTAATTAAATGGTGATTTCTTGTGACCCTTCGTTTGTGTTAAGCCTGTAGCTCAGAGGAACCATTTGACTAATTTTTTAAACGTCTGAAGGAGAAAAAACTTAATTAATTAAAAAGGGAGTCCTATCAAGTATGAGCAGTTGAACATGGTCCATGTACTTGGCCTTAGCAATGTAGGCTACCCATCTGCATCTTTGCCCTACTTACCCAGTACAGCTACTTGAAAATGAAACTCTGGTTTAAACTTTTTGGGTTGGTCGTACAATCTCTCTGCACCCAGAGCTTCTCGTCAGTACATTCCTCTATAGCCTGCCACACCAAACGACCCTGAGCCTGGTCTCCAACCCATGCTAGAAGATGGCCCAGAGGAAAGCACATCAGCTGAGATTTGCAGGCAGCTGTGTGACGTCTCTGCTCCTGTTCTCCCTTACTCTTGATGCAGGAGGCTGCCTCCCTGGTGGGAAGAAAACATGGAAGTATTCCCAACTGCAGAATCAGGGATAATAGTTAAAAATTCATCATGGTGCTGTTCTGTCTGACTTCAGACGATGCAGTGCCCTTTTCTCCAGGCTACTTCTGCACGATGAGGAAATGCCATCACATCATTTCTGCAGAGCAGCGAGTACACGTGGGGCTTCCCTGCTCCAGAGCATGCACTTGCAGACAAAAATAAAACACGGACCAAGAAGTGAATAGTAAGGAAGAGCTGAAGTGAGATGAGATGAGAGGAAGGCTTCTGGTAATCATGGGTTTGAAAGAGAGTCTCAAATAGAGACGGTTCTTGGCAGCAGGAAACAGAAGACAGCTCTAAGTGGAGGGAGCCACGTGAGTGAAATACAAATGGGAGCATGGGAGCTGCCAGCCCCTGCGGCTGGAGCAGCAGCAGTAAGGGAAGAGGGGGCATGTGGGAAGGGTGAGCAGAGCTGTTGGTGGACTTTGGATATGCCTGGCACTGGAGGAAAGAGAGAAGAAGGTGAACTGGGATCTGTGGGCACTTTTATCACTAGATGTGGATCTACAGCACATCAGCCAGTCTAATGCAATGCCTCTGTGCCTGCTCTCACCCTAGAGATGTGCAAAGCAGGGCTGGCAGTGACATGGGGTTTATCGCATTCACTTCAGGTACCACTGGCTAAGCGCATTTGCAACCAGCAACTTACTCCAATGCAGCTGATGTGCGGTAGCTCATGCCCCCCAGCAACCAGTTCCTCTGTCATAGTTCTTATTTGAGCGCCCAACTTCAATTTAAATCTGGGTGGTAGGGGTTTAATGTGCACCTGCAAATTACTGGCTCTTTAGCACTTCTCCCTGCACAGAATTTGTATCACTCAATTTTAAATCAGATAAAAAACAGTGGAGACCTCTCTGTAGGCACAGTGTTTGAGTAGATCCCAGGAGTTTATTTTGCCCTTTATGTTTTCAGGTGTAGTGTAAACTCTTACATGTACTTTAGCCTGTATGTGCCTTTTTGTGGAAATGGACTGTTGTAGCTGAATTGCCTTGCTACCCCTGCCTTTGGAGATATCATGGCAGGGAATGTCAGAACAATAAGGATGGAGGAGGGGGAGGCAGGCAAGGATATTTTGAAGTGAAAAGCAGAATGAGAGATGGGATAGACATTATAGAGCAGACCATTAAAACCAGGGATCTGATCTTGCCCTCTGCTAGGAATTAATAGTAGTAGTTATACATCTCCTGTGTGAGAGTATGGAATTGCATCTGCATTGCAAAGGATGAATTTGGGAAAGATAACCAGCAGCAAAGCCAATAGCTCGGAGGGCTTTGCTGACCGTGTCTTCAGTTGCAGTCACTTTATGCACTAATCCAGACAAATATATGCTTAGCCGTAAGCACATGAGCAGTTTCACTGATTGCAAAGGCACTACTCAGTTGTTTTACAGGTAAGCATAAGCTTGAGTGCTTTGCTTGCTTCATCAGGCTAAGAGCTGGGTACACAGCCTCTAAATCAGCACCTTAAATGATACCCCGACACTGAAATAGAGTCACTGCGAATTAGAACAGAAGGAAATCAGAGACGTGCAGGTGGATATTTTTAAATAAGTTGGATAGGTTGAAGGTGAACTTCCTATTTATATTAACAGTTTTTTGCAATGGCTTACATGTGGATTTCTCCCCTAAGATTGCAAGACTGCTGCTATTCTGTTAACCCAACAAATCACTAGTGGCACCCAGTGGCTAGAAGGGTTAATAAAAAATTTACCTTTGTCCTTCATGATTCCCCTTGCACAAAAGTTAGCGTTTAAATGCAAATACCACTGTCTTGGTATTAGACTTAGTAAGTCCAGACATAGTGACTCTTCAGTGAGGCTTCAGCTGGAAGGTATCTCCTGAGTAACGATTGTAGTTTCTGTTCACAGAGGCATTTAGCCTCCAAGGTAAAATGCTTAGGCTTCTAGTGCAGCACATGGCAGGCTACAAACCCAATGCATTTTGGTGCGGTTGTTGGATAGTTAATGCTTATTTATTCTGTGAGAGCACTAAACCTGCACAAATGAAAATTATGCCTGTTGTAAGAGTTCCAGGACTTTCCTCCAGAGAACACTTTCCAAAATTTGCTGACTTTCAGTACTTACAGAATTTCAAGAGCCAAGTGATCCATAGGAAAGTTAAAACCCAGCTAGTAAATGAAACAAGCAATTAACCAAACTGATGAGAGGGAACGCTAAAACTCCATAGCCATCGTTTCTGGGTCTTTAGCCTCTACTTGGTGCGTATGTAATGAAAAAATGTGTCTTCTAAAAGACAAGTAAAAATGACCTGGTTTACTACTGAATGATACATTAAATGGGCTTAAAGTACATGCCTGATCGTGCAGGCTGCGGTAGTGATTTTGGTAGGATGAACGGTGTGACTTGAGTTTATAGGGTTTTAGGCGTTACAAGGTCAGGGTGCAGGCAGAGACAGAGATTTGTTATCCCCATTCACTCTGTGGGCTGTGCTGAGGTAAAGCCCCTTTACACCATGTTCTGCTCCTCTACCATGGCTCGCAGCAGGTCAGAGCCACCTCATCCCCACCTCATATTTCTGCTATCAGGCTGATGGCAATTTCTAGCAAAACTCACAGCTCTATCCGTACACCATTTTCTACTCCCTCATCTCCCTATCTGTCAAAAGCTGGCATAGAAAGAGAGGGAGAAGATGCTAATCTCATCCCTGCTCCATTTTAGAGACAGGAATCCTGTGTGTGGTAGGAGGATAATGCCAGGAGCCTCAATTGTTTGGTTTGCTGAGGCTCCCTGCAGTGTGGCAGGAGCAGAGAGGGGCAGTGAACCCATTTTGACAAGGTCTTGAGGAATGGAGTAGCTGAGCTTATATTCTCCCAAGCTCTGAACAAGGGCCATGGTGAGGGATAACTGGCCATGGCCAAGTACACTGCTGCAGCCTTGCTCCCAGCTGCCAGAGCAACATTTCAGGGCCGAGGGACAGTCGCACCCAAACCCAAGAGATCCTGCAGGAGCCCTTTTCAGGAGACAGCTACCAAGCACGAGGTGGAGAGCAATGGTCCCTTTCTTCTGACACCAGACAGCTGTTTTTTGCTCAGCCTCCTGGGCCAGTAACAGCTGGTTTTGCCTGTGGTGTGATGTTGTGTGGGCTGCTATGGCTTCAGGGAAGCATGGATTTAATTCCCCATGCTTTCCATGCACGACACCTCTGGCAAGATTTACTGGCAGCATTCAGACCTCACCAGACCAGGAGTAATAGGCTAGTACTAGTCTTCATTTCCATTTCAGCCGTCCTGTAAATACATTCCCTGCCATCACAGGGAGCCAAACCACCAGTCATATGCCCTTCCCAGCTCCTTTTTGTGCAATATAACACTTACAGCTGCAGGTTATTTACCACAGCTTGTGATGGGTTGCAGGGAAGTGTCAGTGACGACAGTGTGTGGGATGGATGTTTTGGAGATCCTTTGTATATCTTTATTCTTGGCTTTTCAAACACTGCCATAATAAGTAAAAATACAAGTCTTTGGGCAAGAATCTCCTAATCATCAGGGCCAAATCTCTGCAAACACAGCTCTTACCTGTCTTTCCCTAATGTAAGATGATTTCTCCTTGCAGACACTGGATAACCTCTCTGTGCCTCAGTGTCCCTGCTTGTAAAATGCTTATGCCATCAGACAGGAGTTTGGTAACACGAGTGCAGTGCTGTGGGATTACATTGCTTGTCAAGCACTTCATGATCCTCCACTGGGATGTACCAGGAAAGTGCACATTAGCTTTTAAAACTTGCATACCCTTCCAAATGGTCTTGAAAAGTTTTTACGTTACTGTCATCGCTCTCATCTCTCAGCACATTCCTTAACTGAACTGTGTGGCGTTGCCTTCATTCATCTGCTTGTCCCCCCGCACTTCCCTGCCTTCTCCCAAGGTGGGTGTGCAGTGTGTGCTCAGCAGAGTGCTCTGCCGTAGTTCATTGATTTCTCTCATTTGTTACTTTCTTTTCTTTCGTTGCTTTCTTTTCTTTCTCCCCAAAGAAAGAAGTGAGTGGAAATGCAATAGGTGACGTAAAATTTGCAAGCCAAATAGAGCATACACTCATTCCCATGCTCACTGCTTAACAGGAGGCTGAGAAATGTTCACTGGCTCTTCTTGTCTGTGCAAGAAGAGCTCCTTGCCCGGCTGGTGAGTACAGATATTACCCTATGTGGGCATACTGGTATAACAGGGTTCAAATGTCCTTTCTGGCATGTCAGCATGTCCTACCTCAGCCTCAATTATATACTTTCCAGCTTTTCATTAAGAAGTCACAGTTCTGTGTGATGTGTCCTGTTTGGAGGTGGCTACAAAAACCTGTTGGGTGCTGGCTGCTTTCTTAATATAATAATCAAATGCAGAAGTGCTAAGCCATTAATTTTAGAGAGAATTGTTTGGTTGTTGTATTTTTTTTTTTTTTAAACCCCAAGAGTATAAAATCCAAAGAAGACTTAACACAATTATTCCTAGGGGATGGTGTTCATAAGTGTTGTGACCATCTGGGCATATAGCTGGCTAAACACAGCCTCTAGTCCCGCTCCTCCAGGATGGATCCTTAGAAGGGGCAGAAAAGGGCTAAAACATTACAAAAGCCAACCTCTTTTCAGTAAGAGCAGCTTCCCTGTTTTGGAAGTGTTGATCGTTTGGCCTCCCCTAGCCACTGAGGCTGCTTTATTGTGTATTTATTACCCAGATGAAGGCTGGAGCCAGAGTTCCTTGGCCCATTTATAAAGCAATTTAAATGAGATGGCTGCTCTAGGCGGCAGTGCTCGGGACCAGGCTGAGCTGCCGCAGCAGGCGTGCCAGCAGGATCTGCCCTCAGCCTTAGGAGTGGGGATTTACGGTTCACATGCAGTTCAAGCACGGCTCCCGCTCTGGGATTATGTACGTGGCTAGTGCAAGATGAGCTGCCGGGCAGTTCCAAATCCCGAATCCCATGGCCAGGAAGGAGGGCTGCTGGCATCAGGCTCCTGTGTGCCTGGTCCAGGGCTCTCGCTGCCTGTGCGGCAAGGAGCCCTGAGACCTGGGAAGTACTACTTCATCTCCTCAGCCCTTGGCAGTCCCTGCTCCATCCCCGGCGGCTGTTAGCCCTCAGGAGCTGCCTCTGCGTGCTGCCTGGGCTGGCAGGGCTGACCGGCCCCCCGCAGCCCTGGCGGGAAGGGAGTGCTATTCTGGAAGAGGGACGTGGTTTGGTAGCTAAGCAGCATGAAGGGACTTGCATGCTCCTTGGCAATGCTGCTCTGTGCCAGAGACAACCAGGGGATGCCAGCTTTTTCGGCAGCCGCCTCTAACCTTGAGTTTTCACTGCTGCAGCACACAGCGTTGCAGGTGGGGCAGAAGCCTCAATGAGACCACTGCTGGCCCTCTTCCCTGCCATCCCAGCCCATTCCAGCACCAGGACCAGGCAGCCGCTCCATCCAATCCACCTATGCCAAACTGCACGATCACTGCACCTCAGCTGTAGTGTTTCGGTGTGGGGCCTTCGGCCTCTGGCTATGGCTGTGTGAGAAATGGCTGTATTCCAGCAAATCCCACAGCCTGCCAGGCCTCACCGCGAGCTTGACACAGTCCCAGGAGAAGTATAATTCAAGCCATAAACAAGTTAGTAAGGAATAAAAGGATATGTGAACACACCATCAGTGGGTCTAAATCATCAGCTGAAACTAATTTACACCACAGAAAGATTGACGTATATGATCAAGCCAGGAAATCCCCGGTTATTAAAAAATTAAAAAAATAAAAAGAAATCCTATCTGTTTCCGCTTAAAGAACCACCTTTCTTATCAGGGCAACCCTTCAAAATCTAGCAATCACCACCAGAGCCTGAATTCACTATCGATCCACCTTCAGCTCTCACACACCTTCTACACTGATATCACACTGTGTTAAAAGCTCCCAGACCTCCTCTTCTCCAGCCTTGCTTCCAGCATCTGCAGCCTGGCATGAAGCCCAGCCTCCCGGTCACTCTGATCTCCACTGGCATGGCCATGCAGGCAGCCTCCTGGCACATGGAGCTGCAGTGGTGCCGTCACTGCTTTTTTCCCTAGTAGGAGTTTAGGAAATGTCACAGCTTTCCAATACAATTAAAAAGCCCTGGGCAGGAACCTTGTGTGCTATAATATGCCTGAACAGAGAGGAAGTAGATTTTACAGATTAAACATCAGAAAATAACACTCGCTGTGTCAGGTCAGAGCAAAGATCCATCTGAACTGGTCAGGCAGTTGGACTAGATGACCATTATAGGTCCCTTCCAACTGAAATCTTTCTTCTTCTCTTCCCTTCCCTTCCCTTCCCTTCCCTTCCCTTCCCTTCCCTTCCCTTCCCTTCCCTTCCCTTCCCTTCCCTCTCATCATCATTAGCTGCACAGGGAGGAGTACAAGTACAGGATATGCATGCAGTGATCACACTCTCAGAAATATCTGCTTAGCCTCAGCAAACATCTTCCTTTTGTCTTCTTCTTCTTTTTGCCTTCCCTGCCATGCAAAACACTGTATCAATACAGTAGTTGGGCCCACACTATTAACTTGCAAACTTTAAGCCAAGAAATGCAAGAGTTAAGGCTCTACGACAATGTTATTTTGGCCATGGGCACATCTGTAGTGCTTTCCCATTTACATCTCTTGGATCTGATGCTCTCCAGACCTACCAGACTGCCTGGGCATCCCTCTAAGCTCCTGCACAAGGCAGGGCAGAGAGCAGCACCCTGCAGGTGCTGTTTGCCTTTAAGAGCACCCTTATTTCCACACATTTCTGTTGATATTGGTAACAGGAAAGAAATACAACACCCGATTCAATGTTTCTTTTCTTTTATATATAGCCTAGCCTTTTAAAAGAATGCCACCTCAAAATTTCTGTTTAGGGCCTTTATTTTGTTGCTGGCTTGTTTGTGCCAGAGGAAGAGAAAGGGTGTAAAAATCCCCTTTATTTCTTGAGGAGAGTTACTGGGGGAGCTGAATGCTGTCCTTTGGGTGCCACCTGGAAGGCAGTGGCCTGGAGAAGTGTCACTGTCCCCTCACACCCCTCACAGCTCTCCTGTTTGTCTGGTAACACCGCTCTGCAGCACCGGCTTAGCAGGGCGATGGCATCCCATTTGCTACGAAGCAGCTCAATGCTTCTCATGCAACAAGACAAAACCCTTCCCCACATTTTTTTTTTAATAAAAAGAAGGAAGGAAAATGCATCAATATTGGAGAATATTTACAAATAGTGCTGACAAATTCACACATAAAGTTTTTTTTCCTTCTGCATACATTTTTTTTTTCCTTCCCTGGGAAGGAAATAGTCTTATTTGCTTTTTTTTTTCCCCCCCTTCCCTTTCCCTGAGGCAGCGAGGACCAGGGAGAGTTACAGAAGTTTCTTGCTTTCTTTTGCTGAGAGAATCGCAATGCCTCCCAGGTAAATTGTCTCATCATCAGTCAGGCTGAGCAGAGGAGTTTGTTATTAACACAAAAATGTGGGGAAAGTAATTTTTCATTTTTACTGAACCTAGAAGTGGTTGAACAAGATCTCTTCATATTTTTCCTTTCAAACTTTGCTGAAACACAACGTTTAAATGAAAGTGTAAAAGTGCCACGTTGAAGAAAGTTAGGCATGCTGGAAAAGAATAGCTATAATAGAAATGACTGAACAGTCATGACAAGTAGGATAAATCTTCCAGTCTGTGGATGATTTGTTAAGCTTTTTGCAAATATACATACATATTGCGGATATATGTTGTGTGTGTATGTGTATAATCAATAAAGCATGTACTACAGATGGACGGATTAGACAGATAATTATGTGATTGTGGGTCTCCCGTTATATTTATGTTCACCCATTAAAGCCACTTGTGAGTTATCCCTCTTCTCCTCGCTCCTGGAGATAAAGGTCTTTAATGCCATCAACCATCAGGTATGCTTTATACCTAGCACAGCTGGAGAGGCAGCAAGCCAGAGGTCCTGATGCTGGCTTCGGGATGCTGATGCGGTTCAGTCTCCTTCATTTTTGCGGGAAATGTAAGCTGGAAAAAAAGCTCAATATTTCACTGCCTGTTGCAGTGGGCTGAGGTGGGGTAGTTGTTGGTTGTGCTGTTTGAGGAAGCAGAAAGGTGTCTGCATCAACCAGAGGGTGACCTTGTGTAGAGGGACAGGACGCACACCCGTTCTGGGTGGGTTAAGGGCATGGTTGGGCTGTGCTGGTGCGTACAAAGACATGGCTCCCAGAGCACACAGCCCAGGGTGTCCTCAGCCCAGCAAATTCTGGGGTGCCTTTGCTGGATTCAGCTGGATAGCCTGACCTCTGTGCACTGTGGGGTGACAGGAGGAGAGCTGGGGTGGAGCAGTCACAAGAACTCTGCCTGCAATGTGTTATCTGCCTGCTGCCTGGCAGGGGACTGGCTGCCTTACCCGGTCCCGGCTGCACGCCAGCCTCCATGGAGCCCATCCAACTCACTGGGAAGAGGATTTTGGTCCACACCCATTTAGTCACCGGCGTCTGACTTGGAAGTATCTGAGTAATTAGGGGTTGGATGTAATGTACCCTAGGTAGGTTGGATTCCTGCCACGCCAGCCTTCCCCGCACAAATACCTCGAGTCCATGCAGCAGGCTGAAGATCCAGCAGCGATGGGGATGACCCACTGCTGCATCTAGGCCATAATTGCTGACAGCATTCTGGCCCCTACCTCCACCAGCTGGCCACATTGCTCCAGCTGGCTTCCCTTACATGAGTCACCTGGGGCAGAGGGGATTGGGGGGAAGCCCTCCTTGTCTCCAAGGCCATTGTCACCAGCTCCCTGTACCAGCCCTCTGCGCAGGCACAGGGCACTAAGATAGAATGGAGAGGGACCAGCAAACCTCAGTGATGCACTGATCCCTTGGGGTCACTCTAAGCAGCCCCATCTAACACTTAATTTTGACCCTTTTAAGCCATTTCTGGATCTGGCTCAGACCCTGCGTGACCTCAGATTAAGGGAAGCGGAAATGGTGCACAGAGCAATGATTTCTGAATTCTAGACAGGACCTTACTTCTGAAAAAAGATCATGGACTATCTTGTTTCTTATTTTGCCAACAGAGAGAGTGAGAAGGCTAACTCCAGTACTCAGCACTGTGGTAAATAAACTGGTGGGGTGGGTCCTGGCCCCCTTCCTCCAGCCCAAAGTCTTCAGTGGATTTGCCTTGTTGAAATGGAATTTTACATTTTATATGTAGACTAGATTTTAGATTTCTATTTAATAGGTTTTGAATTAGAACACTGAAAATAAAATATGTGACCTCGGGCTCATATCTAGCTACAGAACCAGTGGGAAGAGACGGATTTGGCAACCAGCAGTTGCTTTGCTGGCTGCGATCTTATGAATCCCATGTGCAACAGATGAAGCAGCATCGGCCAGTCATTTTACCTCCTGCCTCTCTGCAAGCTGCAGCTCAGCTGGCCCCACAGGTATAACCCCCTGCATCCCATCCCCCAAACAAAATATAAAGATTGGTGATCTCTCATTTCCTAGGTGTATTGATGGACACAAATGACCAGTTTAGCACTTTCATTTCCATATTGGGAATAAGGGGATTAAAATGCCACTACGTACTGATTGTAATACTTTTTATGCAGGCCCCAGGTAAACACTACGCTAGTCAACAAACCACTGTTAACAAAAATCGCTAATTAAATGAGGGCCAGTGGCTTGCTTTATTGACATAAGCATTTGTAGGCTTTTTCTGCTTTCTTGTATTTTTCAAGGCTTTGTATGTGTTGCATTTGCTTTTGCTTTTTGCTCCGGCTTGTCCTTCTAATTATTGCTTTACAGTGGTTTTTTTGTTGTTTTAACCACCCTGAGTCAGACATAAGGATCTGCCTTATATCAAGCCCGTTCTTTTCTTGGAAGAACTTCTCTAACACAACAGTGCACCACAACGTTTTGGAGTTTGTGAAGAATACCATATACTTCTTAAATGTATCTTTTGCAGTGTGTTACTAGATGCCTGATACTTGGGGTAAAACTTGGTTTTTCAGTACACATTTGTCTAGCTCCTCAAGACACAGCCTTAAGCCCTGATTGAAAGGAATTTTTATTCAGCTGAGTTATCTATGTGAATTCCTGACGTGCAGTTGACTACCAGATAAAGAAAGATGCCAAAACTGCAGCTCAGCAAGGGACTCAGTGTATTCAGTCATCCTTCTGAAGAACATGCACACCATCATCCTTTAATCATTAGCATGTACTATTAGTTCTGTGGAAACCTACACTGGACCCAGCACACGGGGCTGAAATGGCACACAAAAACAGAAGGCCGACAATGTCAGCTGGAGTTCCACACTGCTTTATCCCTCAGAAGTCTCCTGTGTGATAGTGAGATCTGAGCATCACATCAGCAGAAGAAGATTCCTTGGCAGAACACACCCCAAGGGCATGACCCTGCTGCTGACTGCCATGGAAGGTAGGCTTGCACGAAATCAACTTCTCCAGGTCTTCCATATGCTGTGTGCTATCCACGCTGCCTTTCTGCTTAGACACGCTGAGAGGCTGACACGTCCTGCGGCTTCTGCCTGTACGAGATTTTGTTCTAGAAGACAGCAAAGCCAGTTAACCACCTTCACATCGTGGCCCTTTGTGGGCTACAAATGAGAAATCCAAGTTGTCACCAGAAGATGTGCTTTGCAGGCCGCTCTTGAGTAAGCACTGGATGGGAGTACAGGGATATTGTTGAGCCAAAACTGTTGAGAATGTAAACAAAATTGAATGGAAGTGAATATGATGTAGAGCTTATGTCCTTGAGAGCTAATTTAGGCTCTTGTGGTTTTAAGCATTTCTGGTGGGATGAGGGGGACAAGCAGCTGCAACAAAAATAAGGGCTGGAGGCTGATTAATATTGGTGTTTTGAAGGAGGGGTTTCCACAGCCCATCTGGAATTGATTTATCCCCACTCTGAGACACAACCAAGCAGCCATTTCAGAAACGAGTACCCCCAAAACTGATAGTCCTCAAACTGGAGTGAAGCGAGGGGCAAGCGCTAAGGTTATTCTGAAATAATCTCTCCAGCCAGAAGCTGAATAACAAGAAATGTCACTTAATAAAAACTAGCAGGAACTGCAATTCTGACCATATTCTAAAAAATTAATAAGAGGGCATTAAAAAGAGGTAAACAGCATCTGAGTGCTAGGCAGAAAGCCTAGTATGCTCCAAAACATTGCAGAGCACCTTTCAGTCCCAAGGGAGGTTGCAGGTTTGAACACATGAAGAACTTTCTTCTGGGTAACAAATTATCAGGTGTCTCCTGGTCCATGGCAACTGTCCCTGCAGATTTGCACAGTGGTGTATGTGGGATAATTTGGGATCTCTGGATCTTCCATGGAAGATGAGAGAGGTCTGTGCTAATATGTACAACTTCATGTTTCCTGCAGCCTGAGTAGTTGTGTACACAGTTGTCTTCTACCAGTTGACTTGTGGCAACTGGTTCTCCTGTGGTTTCTTGTTTCTGTGGCTAAGCCTGGATGTGTGTGTCATTGCCTGTATTTTAGACATTAGCTTTTCTCACTGTGATTAAATTCTTTTCTCCCTCCTCAGGTAACCAAGTCAATGAGCCCAATGTTGCTCCCCAATAATAGGACTGTTCCTGTACAGAGGGTAAAGGGATAAGCAGACCATCCTGTGGTGAAAGGTGATTTGGGGACCTTCTGACAAGTAACCACTATGATTTTGACATTACTATGGCATCCTTCTAAAATGTAGGTCCCATGTGGCCACTGATTTGCCTTCTATATAAGCCTCTACTTGGTCAATAGTGCCCAAGTACATCCCTTCATTGGAAACAAGGTGGTGAAGAACATTTGTTGTAAAAATGGGAACTGCACAAAAGTAACATGAATTTAGTTTTCACTGCAAACATGGAACCCGACAAAGGTTAATTGAAGCATTTGCCAAGGGCCAATCTAAAGTTCGATGAAATTAAAAGGGGACTTTAAACTTACTTTAATGGTCTTGGGGTCAGGTTGTAAGGCAAATTGAACAAGTTTTAAGGCCCTTAGGTCAATGGATTTCCACCCCACCCCCCCCCCATTTATTTTTTTTAAATCAAAACCATGCCATGCTATCAGTTTAAAAGACATTTCAGCCATCAGCCATATGGCACCAGTTCAACAGGAATTGGATCAGCTCCTCCAGATGATGGAGTGCAGTGTGTAATGCCTGGCTCCTTGGGCATTATGTTGCCCTCGTGCAAAATGCCTGTCTCTCTGGCAGGGGGCTAAGGGAGAAGCCAGGCATCAGGCTGAGTCTGAGAGTCCCAGACCGCACCTGGAGTGACCCATGGCACGGCACTCTCAAGAGATGGCCCTCACCAATAGAGCTCTTCACTGCAGAAGGCGGCAGCCTGAAGATCTGCAAGGCACAACACAAAGCTGGTCATCTCCTCCTCTATGTATTTGCTTGAGGGAATAGGTGGGTGGGTTGTTTATCTTGTGGGGAGGAGCCTTTTCCTTTTGGCTCTTGGGAAAAAAGGAACTGCATTGTGTATGTTTACTGAAAGTCTGATGTGTTCCCTGAGGCACAAAGATAGGGAACATCCTTATAAATCAGGATGGAGAAAAAAACCAGAAAGAAATGGGCTGGCAGAGCAGCAGAGACAGTGTGTGTGCTTGTGCGCGCTCAGCCAGCAAGTGGAATGACACTGACACTGTTTCAAAGGAAGGTCATTGCATAGACCATAAATCTCGAACACTAAGGATTTGCTTCTTTTGTCTTCATTAACTCTATTTTACAGGAAGTTCAGCATCTATCTGAAAATTTTGAAATGATTATTTATGTATGTGGCCCTGCAACTGTTCGTGGCTAGTGATTTAAAGTTTAATGCGGCCAAATGCAACACATCTGGCCTTAGCCTGCCTGTGAGGGACCTGTCCTTCTCAGGGTTGCCAGTGTCTGCAGCAGTCGCATGAGTAAGGGCGAATGGTATGGGAATGCACAATATGAAAGCCCAGGGGCAGCACTGGTGTGAGCATTCCCTTTGCCTGGGCATAGTCAGTGCCAGCAGCAGGCAGGGAAGGGGGAGAGCCTTCTGTAACGGAGCAGACCTTTGCCACGGACTTACACCCACCCCCAGGCCTCCGCTTTTGGGTGTTCAGGGGAAACAGACTTCTGCTTTGAGGTGGTGGAGCCATTCTTATATCTGCTGCTGGTCTAGCTTTGCTGCTTTGGCTCTTCCAGTTAGCTTTGTGCCCATGAGCACCAGACATGGTTCATAAGTCAAGTTCTCCAAAACCCTTTTGCTCAGAGAAGAGGGGGAGGGGAGAGTTTTCTCTAATTGATCACAATTAATGTAATTAGTACTTTGCAGTTTTTCCTATCCATGCTTCTTTACCTTCGAGACCTTCATTCGTCTTAACGCCTATTGCCGCTCTTAATTACTTTCAGTGAGCCCGCAGCAAAGAACAGATATGTCATTCTCTTCTGTAATCAGCTGCACAAAAATATTAGAGACAAACTGACCAGACTGAGCGTTTAGTCAAATTCCAGCTCTGCCATTAACTTGCACGGTAGCCATGGCAAGTCATTCCACTTTGCTCTAGGCTGTTTTATTCATATAGAAAATGGAAATAGCAAACTGATCCATATTAAAGGTCTACTCCAGCCCAACTAGGATAATAGAAGCTTGGCTTTGCCTAGCTTTGCTTGGCTTGGTAAGTCTTTTTGGAAATGTAAGCCTTATTGTTTTGGAAAATCCCTGTTAATCACACAGGGAAAAGTCTATTGTGTTGTTTAAATAAGCAAACTAAACTGAGGAAAATAACTACAGCCTCCTTAGCAATTGTGAAGCAGATTCTGTAGGCCCATGTTTATAACATGCAGAGCATCCTGGTCTCAGCATGCTTTCCACCACTGCCTGTTTCCACCAGAACACTAGACTGCTTCCTTCAGAAAGTCCAAGTCCACCAAAGGTCAAAGAGGACCTTGATTTAGAAGAATTTCAGTTAGCAGTTCAAGAACTCCTTCCCGAGCAGTTGGACACTTTATATCAGCCTTTGCTTGCTAACTAGGAGGATTAATGACCACTTTTCAATTCCATCTTCTGCTACCAACCATCGACTGTCATGCTTGACTGCCTCCGTTTCCAAGACCAGGGGGCTAGAGACATCTAATGGCAACTGCATGCATAGCAGAGCATCTTCCACTTGCATCAGGCTGTCCTGTAAGACACGGGTTCCAGTATTTAACTCTTACAGTACCTCAGAAGTGTATGTGTGCAAGACCAGTGAAACGACAATGGCTGTGCAGTTGTATGACATCATGGCATCCTACTGGAAGGAAAATTAAGCGATGCAGATGACTTTGGGGTAGAAAAGGGACAGTGGTCAGTGAACGCGTTCAAAATGTTCGGATGCCTGCATGTTGCTAGGCCATCTTGGCTCTGTTCTCCTCTTCCTGGAAGGGTGGGAGAAGGATATAAGACAGGAAGGGGTGCGTGAATGAGTTACTATTGTATTTTTGACAGTATCCTCACACTGAAAAAAACTCTATGGTCTTTCATGGAAGAGAAGGGGAATATAGAACCAAACCCTGGAGACAAGAAAGGGAAAATAGACTAGGTTGAATGGACAAATGCCCTTTTTTCTGCCTTCAGGGTGCCCTGTGCACTGAGAGAAACAGGGCCAGACATGAAAGCTACAAATTCCTGAGCCCAGAAGATGTAGTGTTTCCTATCAGTCTTTGCTGAATGGAGAGAAATAGGAGCTGTTGAGCAATTCAGGTAAAATGCACAATAACAAGTACACCTTCAAGGAGGTGCTCAGCAGCTGGATGGTTTATGGCCCTGCCTGGCAGGATCCCTCAGGAATGACACAGTTGATGACTCAGGCAGCGTGAGAGATTCAGCACGGGATTTAGAGGAGAGCCTTCACTTAGCAAAGCCAGTGATTTATACACTGGCACAACGTGAATGTCCAGAAGCCTCATTTTTGCACAAAAAGCTCCCCCCTCAGCAACTTCAGAACAGGCTAGATAAACAAGAAGAGACCAAACAGAGACATGATTCAGAAGTACTGAAGGCCCCTACCTTTTACAAAGGAATCCCCTTCTTTGTATAGACCTAAGTCCTGATGTACTTGGGGATTTCCAGGCGTGATGCAAGCGCTCAGTTCTTCTCCAGTCAGCCCCTTTGCTAGCAGAGGTGGGACAGGAGCTGGAACAGGGCACTGCAGGGTTGACCGGATCATGACACTGGCCCTTTTCACTGCAACATTCCTGTTCATAAGACCAGAACAGCAATTCTCCATGTAGTCCCCAGTGGTGCTGGGAGGCTCACCATGGCCATTGGTGCTGGGAGACTCACCATTGACAAGCAAGTTGTGGAGAGTCTCACTCAGCACCGAAAACTGTTCCCATCTGTCCCTTCTCCTCCCAGAGTTGCTGTGATCTCAGCGTTCTAAGTGTCAACAGAGATAACTCCTTTCATGAAAAGCCAGACTTAAACTTAGTGACACAGTGAGCCTGTGAGCAGTTACTTTGTAAACCAGCAGGATTGCCTGTTGGCCTCCAGAGTAATTAGTGTCCTAGGGCACAACATGGTGTTCAGCTGAAAGGTGGAGAAGCTAAGTCCAGGAACACCTGTAAAGTACACTAAAATTAAAAACAAAACAAAACCCAAAAAACCCAACCCAAAACAACGAACAAACCACCCCAAATGCTGAAGTCTCTAAACTACAACTAAGGCCACCATAATCCCACTCTGGGAGAATCATCCAGCAGTGCCTTCCACCAAGGGTGGCTAACGGGGATCCCAGGGAGCAGAGTGGGAGGTAAACCTCCCTGCTTGGCAGAAGGTCACTCTCAGCCCAACCTCACCAGCTGTGCTCCTCTCACTGCTGCGAGGTACCATCCTTTCCCTCTCTACATGTCTAGTGACGGTGTTCTTGCTTGCTGAGAACACCAGGACTGTATGCACGGTTTCCTCCAAGAAGGGTATCTAAGAAAGCTGTAACTGTCACAGATAGCCATGACAGTTAAATAACTACCACCCAGCACATACGGATTAGCAGTGGAGCAGTGGATTTACAGCCCAGCTCTTCCCAACACCTAACACCTAACAGTCTGCTCTTCAGGTCAGAAACTCAGTGGCAAAACAGTACTATGACAAAACACAAGAACATGTTTTGTTTTCATTTTATCATTTGCCATGACTTACAATCTGCTACATCTTATTTCTGATATCCTGTAATATGCTATCTGCAGGGAGTTTCATAGCTTGTGCAAGGCCCATTTAATTTGATGGTTTTGTGTCAACTTCACTGAGTGCTGGATCATACTTAGGCTGAGAATGGGTCCTTTAAGAGGTACAGCTGTAAAAACATATTAGCTACTCCTCTGTAGGCCTGTTTTTTTCTGTTAAAAAAGTGTGTATTTGCAGAAGAATGGAGTTTCAGATCAAAGGAAGCTATTTTCCATTTCAAGTTGAATTGGAGAAATAGTTATGAACTAATTAAAGAAAAAAAAAAAAGAAAAAAGAAGAAGAGGGAATGTTGAAATTTTGGCATATCCAAGCCCTCTCGCTATCTTGTTGGGAGTGACCTTCGGTCCACAGTGGCTAAAGCATAAAGCACAGTCCTAAGTGTGGGACACTTTGGTATACAAGCTTTATCTGCTTATTTTGGAATAAAAACTATAACCAGGCTCTTTTCCCTGAAAGGTGCAGCTCCTAGCCACCAAGCATTCCAGAGGAATGTGCTCTCCATGTCCTGGCAGACCAATTGCACTCAGCAGAAAGAAACACTTGAACAGCCATTTTAACCAGAGGAAGAAAAGGACTTTCCAGGTCAGTAATTGAGACACTCACATTTTGGTCCAAGTGCTGGAGAGCTCAGACATTGACTGGTTGCTCTGTAGGCTACTGTTGGTAGTGCTTATGGGGTTTGAATCAGAAGGCAGTCAGTGGCTTTCTGCAGTGCGGATGATCAGAGTAAAGTGAAGAGGGAAGGACAGTTTTTCCTCTACAGTTTTACCAGCAGTGACTAACCTAATGTCTAAGACACGTGATCTAGTCTTCTGTTTCTAATCTCCTCCATTCTTATTTAAAATACCCCCCAAAAAACTTCTGTTCTCTAAAAAAATTACTAGGTCAATCTCGAGTAATTTTGCTTCCATTTTTGAGATCTAATACAACACTGAAAAAATTACTTTTATTGGAAGCTGAATCCTGTGTTTTCCTGCTAAGAGGTGTGCACTGTGCTTCAATACTAAGGTATGAAATTCCATGGGACCCTACCACCCTCTGGTTACCTCCTATTGACTTTGAAGCTGGAAACTGCTGTAGGAAACTGATAGGCTGACTGGGTGTTAGTGTGGGTCTTGAGGCAGTTCAAGGGTAAAATGATCTAATGCGACAATATGTGAGAACTCAGCATTCAGGGTATTACCATTCTTGACTAATTGCCAGTGCCATGAAACTGGCCTTCTGTCGATCACGGCCAAGGGGAAGGCTGACATGATATCTCAATACACACACAAATACCTAATCTGTAGCTTGCAGTAGACTTAATGACCATAAAGAAGATTTCAGAAAGAAAAAGCAAGGCAGCATCTATAAAAAAAAAAGAGATAGACAATAGCTGATTCAACCAGACTTCATTAGTGGAGAAAGATGGCTAGCTGTGGGATGAAAAGAGGCTCTGATATTTTCTTGAGCTGAAGTCCTTTTGATCTTAAGCATATCCTGAGCTTTTGGGTTGGTATCTTAATCTTAAAATGATTAAAAAATATCCTTTTTAGCAGAAGGCTGCCCCAGTCTGTACCCTGCTTCCTGCACCTGGACACTGGACAAAGATGTTACGGCTTTCAGGAAACAGCACATTTGTCAGCGTGCAGCCCCCAACTGAACAAAGGGCTGGATTCATGAATGCAATATCAACCATGGAAATGTTCCACCCCTGCCCCTCCCTGGCTTCTGACTCAATCTGTTGAAACAAAAAATGAATTGTCATTGGATTTTTCCACCTTTGAGGTTCCTCACCAGATCAATACATTTTGGACATGCTGATGGCCCCTAATTTGAATGAAGCTGCACAAGAATTACAAGAATTTGAGCTTAGATAGTGAGCTGCTTTTTGGGTTTTGTTTCTAATAAGAAGTAATACAAAGCTGCTACCAAAGAAGAGATGAGAGGCAGACTCTGCAGCAAGGAAAGGTAAGTGTGCAGTGACTTACAGTCAGATCTGACTTCGCTCCCACACAGCAGCACCACTTCAGAATTTCCCTTGCCCTGGAGAAGCAGGGTACCCTTTTGACAGGAACTTGGTGTTCATTAACAGTGTTTGCTTTGTCTGACATGACATTTAAAAGCTCTAGACCTGCACTACATTTATTCAGCGTTTTCATATTCAGCAAAACATTTAAGCAGTTGAAGCACCTAAGTAGTCCCACTGTCAACAAGAGGACTTTTCAAAAGCTTAAATTCATGCATGTGTTGAAGTACCTTGCTGAATCAGGGCTTCAAACCCTAATAGCCTGCTGAACCAGAGTGATCATTCCAGTCTTTTTCCCTAAAGCCTTAAAACCACCCCTGGCACGCAATCCACAAAACTAATTTTGGTTAATTGGATAAAATTGCATATGTACACTCAGTGATCCCTGAGAGTTTTGAAAACTAGTTATGCCGGTGTCACCCTGCATACCTATTTTTGTGATTAGTCACACCCACCTATAGGAAACGTGGCACTGACAGCAGAAATGCTCTGTGATCTGTCCTGAAGGCTGGCACTTCTCCAGCTCTGGATGGCTTTCCTTCACAGTTGTCACACAGTGCAGTGCAGCTACCCGTGATAACTGATGAGCAGACAGACATCTCCTGAACTGCCATTTTTAATGTGTTTTACTACATACCCCTTTCAAAGACTAATAATTTCCGCTGGGCAAGAATACTGTCAGCCTGGCATCAGATAAGTTCTCAGGCAGAGAGCTGTACCCTGCATTGCCTATTTTATCTAATAAAGACTTTTCCATCTCTGGTCTACTGCTTATAATTTAGCTTTCATAAATTTACTGCAAACACAGTTGGTTGGATGGAAAAAAAGTAAGATGCTGATGTATCTTCAGACTCCTTTCAGCTGACATAAATCACCCATTGTCAAAACAGGGTAAGTAGAGGGGAAATTTACCATCCTCCTACCTTTCTGGTACTATGACAAGAAGTAATGCTTTGGTCATTCACATGCTGACACAAGATAACATTTTGAGACTGAGGCTGAAATTCAGTTTGAGATTAACCTTATTATTTTGTGGAGATGAGTAACTGCTCAATCTACCTAGCTGAAAACTTTAAATGAAAACAGGGCTGTGAACAGCACAGGTAGCATCTGAAGTATCATCATCTGTTTCCTCACATGTAAGAACAGCTTTTCAAAGGTGTTTAATCCCACTTCCCTTTCCTCCTTTCTTCAGCTAAGTTTGGTGCCACATGGCTTGGTCCCTGCTATTGGCGGACCCACCAGCGCTTTCCCAGGCAGGCTGCAGCAGCCTCTGTGCACACTGCATCCACAGACATGCAGGGTCTGTGGCACAGCTGGCAGGATAAAATGGTCCCCAGATATTTGAAGAGTACACAGCGAAGATTCCCTGCAGATGACATTGGCAGCAAATATCAGGAGGTAACTGGGCATTTCCAGAATGCCAAGGAGGCTGGGTTTGCCGTGGACTGGGTGCAGGCAGGCAGGGCAGGAGCAGACCTTTCACCTGCACGTTTGGCAGCCTGGTGCCCACATACTGTTTGCATTTTCCACGTTGCCTTAGTTCAAAGGAGCATTAATACGTGTGTTGCTAATGAAATAAAGCATCTGACTGCCTGCTGTGCTGGCTTAGGGAACAAGCATGGCTTTTACCACTCCGGCTCTCCTGCTGTTGAGCTAAGAGGACATCTGCCTTGGCACACGCAGCCCTGTGGAGAGGTTTCTCTTACCTGTTGTCCTCACCTGTCAGTACAGAGGCGCTTTCCCTCTATCAGATCATTACATACCACAGCCCAAACTCTGCAGACACAGGCACACACAACAGACCCCACAGAGGAAAGCCAGCAGATTCCTGGGAATGAAGGTGTTCATGGATGCCTCCACATGACTGAGCCCTTGTAGCCTGGGAAAAATAAACACCAGCTCCTAGCCATCCAATAAAAGTGCACTATACCCTCACCCTGTTATATGTGTTAATCAAGCTTTGATAATAGTCTCTAAAATTAAGTTTAATAACAAATAAAATGTTTCAAGAGTTTCCGTGACAAGAGAGTTTATAGAATGTGCTACCTGGAAAAGAAAATAAAATTATACCATCTAACCTCTGGGAGAAATAACTGCTTGGATTTGTTAATTTTGTACAACATTTATATTCTTCTGCCGGCACAGTTTTAAACTACTGCCCTATAATGCATGTCCTCATACTTTTACAATTTAGAAAATTGGCAAAAAAATGGTAATGTCCCTTTTGGATCCTAATGTATCTTTTGAATCGCATTTGTTTAGTTTAATGAAAACATAAAGTTCGTGCAGCCATATTCCAGTCCCAGTAACAATATCCTGTGTTGGGATAATAAACTAATCATGGCAGGAGCAGGCAGTGTGCCTCTACAGCAGGGCAGAACCACCGGCTGCTCAACAGCCCTCAGCACAGTGTGACTCTTCCCAGCTTCCCCACGTTTAGGATAAAATAAGCATGCAGAAAAGGCAGAGCCCAGTCCCTAGGACTTCCTCAGGTGGCCTGAGGGGTGCAGGATCACCAGGATAGGAGCGCAGGCTGGTACCTAGGAGACCAGCACATCCAATCTCCTAAACTCTTACCACACTGGAAAGACAAAGTCTGCATAAAAAAAGAGATTGTTTTACAGAAGCTTGTAAAACTTGCAGGGTTAAATTGATAGCTGGGTTGGAATTTCTTCAGCACATAACACAGGCAGCAAAGAAAGAAGAGGTGTTCAGATGAAAGTAAACAAATACCTTTTGTTTCTTAATCATAGCATGTTTGCCAGGTATTTGACAACTTATTTGAGCCTTTAAAGTCATAACGTGTTACCTGAAGATGTAGCTTGATTACAGCCTAGACACAAATGTATAATACCAGTTTTCCAGGGGCCAATTAGATTCAGTATTTCATGTAGCGAAGAGCAAAATTATGCCAATTTATGTTCATCATTTTGGATTTCAGAGGCTATTTCTTAGTCTGATGACAGTAGCTTTCAGCGGTAAGAATGCCCTCTGAAGGGACTGCCCCTCAAGTTGGGGTACAGCTAAAATCCTGGAAGCTTTACTGGTTTAATTACAACTATTCAAAGATTTTATTCCAACTTTACTGAGATGGAAAAAAAGGGGCTAATGGGAATCCTTTTGTCATCCCAACTGCAGGGGTTGTGACCAAGAGCATGCTCTCATTTGCTGTCTCTACAGCTGTAATTAAATCACTCCAACTTTCAGAGTTTTAGCCATACCCCAAGTTGGAATAAAAATTCACAGTGAAAGAGATACCACCACATGAAAGCAGTCAATACAAATCACTAGATGCAGCAGCAAGAGAGTTTACTTTCTTCCAGAAAATTGAAGAGCAAAGCAGAACACAAGGCATGCCTCGCTGCACCGGCGCTGTGAGCAAGGATCCAGCTGCACCTTACAGCCACACACAGCAACGCTACCTGATACTGATGCGCCCACTGGCCATGTCTGCTGGTTAATAAACCAGAAATCCCATTCGTGACTAAAATTTGAGAAAAAAGGTTTGGAAAAGCTACACTTCCCCAGAGAATCTAGAAATCTTTCTTGCTAAGTGCCCTGAAGAACATAAGCACATTTTAATTCAAAATAGCTACCTCACAATGGCATGAAAGGAGCAAACTATGGAAATTAAAGAAAAAAATAGGTGAAGCTAAACCTCAGAGCAGGGTTTCGCTGTAGATGGATGCCTTGATCAAGTCCTGCACATGTTTGGAGACATTCATTGCTGCTGTTACCTGCTGCGCTCTTGGCCAAAAATGCAGCCAGGCTGCTGGGGAATTAGGTGAAATTTTGGGCAGGATGGCAATGATAGCGGCAGTATGAGAGGTGGCTGTCCTCTGATTCAGCAGCATCTGGTCAATCAGGCTCTGTGCATCCCGAAAAGTGGTGACCTACCCAAGGCAGGATGCCAGAATGGGCAACCTATCTGTTGTTATAAGTTGGCATCTTAACTGTAATATTTGGCCCCTGTTAGAGCTGGACATATCTCTGAATCTTAGGTAGTGTTAGCCTGCATCATTCCAGATGCTTGATCCTGCTGTTCTGGAGCAAAGCTCCTATTCAACTGCATGGGCATTTTGCCTGATTCACAGCTGCTTGGTTGGACATTTTGGAGGTCAGGTTGAGAAACAGCAGGGAAGAAAGCAAAGGTAATACTCTGTACCTCCTAACACACCAAACTCTCTCAGTTCTACAGCCTGGCAGATCTTAGTATCCCCTTTGTCAAAGTGACAGTCAAATCCCCATGATAGATCATATAATTACCAATTCTGTTCTCAGGTGATATGTGCAATTTGGAAGTTTTCGGAGTGCAAGGTAATAAGATAACACTTCAAGAAAAAAGCAAAAACACCCCAAATTTCCAGTCCACTAGAATTTCAGAGTTAAACAAAAGTTACAGCAAAAAGATTCATGTCACTGCAAAGACCAAAATATTTCTCACTGCAGGTGGGATGATGACCTGCTGTACAGACAGCAAACACAAACTGACCCAGACAAAGACTAATTAAAAAGTATTGCATCTGTTTGTATCCTCCATAACTAGTTTGGCTTGTAAATGTCAGAGTTTAAACTGCAAATAGTTTAATTTCTCTCTTTGTACAAAAAATCCCATCTTTTCAGAGGTTCAGCTTTCTGTCTGAGATTACCCGTGCTCAGAAGATAGGTGATTTTAGGGAGTTCTCCAGAGAAATGTCACTCAGAAGACTTTCTTCTAGTTAACTATTCTCCAGCTAAACCAAAAAGCTGTGTCTCACCCTTATGAAAGTAGTCTAATGACCTCTTTCTAGCTTGATTTCTGAAAGCTGGGTGAACTTTAGCAGAAACTTGCACAAAGGCATAGGACTAGTCATATGCTGCAGTTTGGGAGGTGGGGAGAATTCAGAGATATGTGATAGGAAGAAATCCCCTGCCGAGTGTGTTCACTGAGGACCATTTCTACCCTTTCTATGGCAAACCCAGCAAAAACGATTAGGAGAAGGAAAATCCCTCCTCTGAGAATTTGCATGCAGACACTTTCACATGAACTCTTGCAAGGCTTGTGTTTTCCACCAACTTTCTGGCAAAAGCAGTGATACCACTGTGCAAATGCTTGTGAAAAACAACTATAGGCAGATCTTAAGGTTTTCTCTGAATGAATGTTCACAAATAACACTTTGGAGAGCTCTTGTCTAGAACAGAGTCTATCTAGTCAGAGTTTCCAGCACAACAAGGGACACCAGACTAAACCAGCAGATGAGTTGGAAAAAAACACCCTACATACAGAAATGTCACGGGCACCTTCCATGGCCCTCTCAGTGATAATATAGCAGAAATAACTAAGCACAGAAACCCATAAACCTCCATACTGGGAATTGTCTCTTCTTGAGCTCTCCCTTAAAAGCGTGTGTGTAGGATGTTGCTATAAACTGGGCAACACTAGTGCATTCATTGATTGGACAGGATGTGTCCATTTAACACTGCAGTGCAGGTTTTCCATTTGTGTGCCCTTTCCTATGTTCCAGTCACATTTTCATTTTAAGCAAATTTCAGCATAATCGTTGTATTTGCTTAAACCTGCGCATGTGCAACAAAGCCATTCCTAGCCCATCTGCTCTGGCAGCCTCTGTCATGTAAAATGGACACTCATCCAAGGTGTTAGAAGCAGAAGGAGAGATCCCCTGTCACATGTGCAACCGATGACAGAGGGGCAGAGGCACTGGGGAATTGTTATCACCAGACACTAAGAGGCACGTGATTCAGAGCCAAGGTTTTACTCCCCTCACACATGCATATGTATTTTACCTCATTATTGGCTTCAGCTGTACTTATTGTTACCAATTTGTGTCCCCATGCTATTTTTCTAGGCAGCCTCAGTGGGAGACACTCATATTCAGAGGAATATTTGCATTTCTGCAAGCATTTATGGGTATACATATTGTTAATACGCACATAAACAGAATGCCATTCATATTTAAACAGTGCTTTTGGAGTCGGATGGCATCACAGCTGAGGGAATGGAAATGTTCTGATTTGTATCACTTCTTTCAGTGGAGATTGCTTCCTTCACATATTCTGACTTCTGTAGAGCCACTGCAATAAGGTAGTTATATTCACATAGGATGAGACACTGGGCATTTAGTAACCCCCGCTTCCTCACCCCAAAGCCTAATAAGCTTGCTTTGCCAGTTGATCTTTACAGTCACTCGCCCCTCCATTTTTTCCAGACTACCGTGCTTCCTTTATACTTCAGCTCTTTTCTTCATTTGCATTTGCATATATTCAAGGCCCTAAAGAAAAACAGCTCTGCATTAAAAAGCTATTACAGAAGTATATGCTATTTAAGTAACAATAGAACATGTTTTTCATTGGGAGGAAAAAAAAAAGATGAAGAGAATATTTTCGTTCCAAATAAGATTTAAAAGGATGTCAGATTATGTTCAGAGCACTTTGGCTCACAGAATTTGTCCTTCACTTCGTTGCAGCTCCTGCTTTAGTTAGTTCGTCTCTTTTGCAGATACAGAATTGTAACAAGACCATGTGTGTTCAGACATGCCACCTCCCTCTTCATCTGAGGCTTTCTCCAAGCACAGAGGACCTGATGCTTCACTGCACTGCACCCTCTACCACAATTTGCTAAGGGGGTGTAAAGCAGCGCCGCTCACGCTGGGCAGCATTTCACACTGCCTTCGGCAGGCTGCAGGGAGCCTGGCTCAGCAGGGCTCATCCAGGCATCAGTTCCAAAATCTTTTCACTTCTAGAAGTCATGGCTGTGTCAGGCAGGATGCTTCTCCACTGCCTCCATGAGATAAAGTACCAAAGTGTATGCACTTGCAAAAACATACAGTGGAAAAATTTTGGTCACACAAACAACCCCCCGGCCTTGTGCATGCTTATGTGCATGCCTGGTTGTCTGTCTTATCATCCCTGATGGGTTTAATGCCTTGGTCTGAGGCAGTTCTTGTCTGCCATGGCCTTCATCTAGCAGTCACTGTCACTCAGGAGGACTTGATGGTGGGCTGGGTGTCCTCTCCGAAACTTTCTCAAGGCACAGCCATGCAATTGGATTAAACCAACCTAAACCCACATTCGCTCCCAAAGGGATGATCCTGCCTTCCTTTGCCCCTCTGCGTGTTCCTAGCACCCCTCTGCTGCTGCTGGCACTGCTGACCCTGCAGCTTCACAGGGAGTGGGAGATGGGCCCTGATGGAGCTGAAAGCTCACCCTGCAAAGGGAGAAAAACATCCTTTTCCAGCAGGTCAGCAGGGCGACCTGTCCCACCCTGCAATGAGGTAGCAGGAGCACACGGCTGGGAGAAGTGGGTACTCTCCCTTTCATTAGTCCATCAGTCATCAGTTCAACAATGGCAAAGTCATGTTTTGAGTTTACAGTTTGAGTGCTAATTTAAGCTGTTGTCAATTTTTGGTTTGCCTTAGCACCCAGGGCTGGCAGCGCCACAGCCACAGAGACTTGCCAGTGCCTCTGCTAGGGGCAAGATGCTCCAGAGGAAAGAGAGAAGGGCAGAGGATGGCAGCAGTATCTGCACCTGCTGCAAATCCATCTTCTCGCTTCTTTCTTTGGGAGGGCTATTTTTAACCGGATCATCTCGGTGACCCAAGATGTCAAAGTGCAGCTTCACAAACAGTTGTGTCAGTGCAAACAAGGTGGAAGCAAGCTGTGAGGACATGGGGACAGGGGAGGCACACAGGGGCTCTGGAGAAGTTCAGGAGGGAGAAGCTTACCTCTCACGTTTGGGTGCATAACCATGGTATTACCCATTCCCTTCAAGACTCGAGCTGGCTTTCAGGCAGGAACTTTGCCTTTGCCTGGGCTCTGTGAAGGACTGAGCAGGATACATGGAAAATCCTAATGTTTTCCCCAGTGACAGAAGAACTAATGCTCTAAGAGGAAGCACGGTTTGGCTGTATTTTCAGCATATATTTTTTTTCCTGTGAGTGAAGAGGTGGCTGCTTTATAGGTGTGAAAACAGGAGGCAAAGGACAACAAACTATTGCTTCCATCCCTGTATTTTAGAAAGGAGTAGATAAACCAGTCAGTTTTTGAATGTAGGACAAAAGGTCCACCAAACAGAAATGCACAGGGTTGTGACTCTTCAATGTTATCCTCGGAGAGGATTAAAAAAAGAAACCTTAAAACCCCAGTGACATATTTACTAATCTTGTGTGTGAAATACCAGAAACAACTAATTTATCGACCTTTATCCAAGGATTTCCACAACCTATTTTTACCATGTATCCAGGGCAGGCTCACAGATAACTGTACTTCATCACTTCACCAGGAAGCTCATTCAGACTGAATCTTGGACTATTGGTTTTTAATTTTCATGCAGTTTTTCATTTTGATAGCTCTTCCACCTGACACGGAATTGCCACGCCGCAAATTGAATACAATAAAATTGCTAATCAGCCCATTAGAACATGTTGATGGTATAACATCTATTAGTTGTTGAATAATGTCTTCCTCCAATGTATTTTGAATTAAGTCTGCATGATAACAAAATTAATCCAGATAAGTGTAACTACCCATAAACACAATGTGCATGCATCCTTCTCTTAGAAATCCACACAACTTTTTAACAATCCCATACCAATACCAGGGAAAGAAAATATGTCTTCAAGTAGGGAAATAAACAATTAAATACAAAGAAATTATCCATGAAGCAAGACAGCCTACAGCAGTTTGCTCTGATCATGTGTCTTTCATGGGAACACAAAACCTATTACAGGCTTCAATCTCACATCACAGCGAATTTCTCTGACTTCAAGTGCTACTTATCCCAGGAATACCTCCCACATTTGACTTCTCCAACAGTTAAACGAAATCACTCTCCTGCACTGACATCTTCTCACCCCATTTTCTCTTGCTTTTTCCGAGCTCTTGCCTGACAATTTCTTAGGTCCCTAATTTTGATATGCAGAGGCTACAAATTTTCTTAGCACCCCAAGAAGAGCCCTTAGTCTGTTTCTTTTAAGGTCTCATTTAATTTCTCTACCCAAGTGCAAGTCTTCCCTTGCTCTACTATTGCAAAGACCAAAAATGTGAACTTCTTTTCTTGGTTTCCCCTCCTTAGGGAAAGATAATTTCATACTCTGGCAATTTCCCCTGTCAGCATCCTCTGGTGCTACATCCCTTGTGGCTGAAAGCTGCCACACCAAGAATGCCTTTGTTTGAAGCTGAAAATAGAAAGTAGTAGCAGCAAATCTAAAATTTCTCTTATTTCTTTAATATGCTCTGTTAAAAAGCTCCTAATTGTTATAAAATAAGAATTGTTGAAGCTGTTAAGGAGAAATGTGTCTTCCACAAACACAGGTTCTTTATACTCAGCAGAATCAACCTTTCCAGTAATCTTCTAAAAGAAACATAGTGGTCCTATTGTAAAGCCCTATAATTTGGAGGAGTTTATTTTCTGATAGGAATCTTGGGATTTTGAACAGGTCAAAATCCAGACTTATCCAGTAATGCATAATAAGAATATAATATAGAAACTTTCTCATAAAATGGTACAGAACTCTTTAAGATCCACTGTGGTCAGAATCTTACTGACAGTTTGATTTTCATATATCGGAAATGATAGTCCAGGAGAATTTGTAAACTTGGACATCTGAGAAAAATGTCAGTAGGCATCTCTGCATCTTTATGCATCCTCAAGAATCAGGTTCTCAGTGCAGCTAAAGCTCATACAAATCAACATCTGTGTCACCCAAGGCACGGTTTGAGAGTCATCTACTTGCAAGAAATGTTAGGACTCTATCATACACAGACAAGAAAAGGAACAATACAGTTGAAATGGGCAAAGATGATTCAGTTCAATCTGAGGAGAGTTGCTTTGTATTCCCAGTCAGTTTAACAATCCTTTCTTCTTTCAAGGAAATTATAACTGTGATTCATTGGGATAAAGTTAGCAACTTCTCTTTTTATCTAAGTCCTATTATTGGTGCTTGTCACAGCCATTCAAGGACCTCCTGGGAAACAAAATGGACAATTGCATCCTCCTCTCTCTGCCAGCAAGAAGCTGGGTATCATTAACAATGCTTAAATTAATAGCGAATTTTGGAGGGAGTAAATGTACCCCTGCAGGAAACCACGGATGAAGAGACAGGATATACATTTCAGTTCAAAGCCTTGCCTGTGAGTGGAGGTCTGTGACATTTTTCTGTTCAGAATTAGACATTCATAAGTTCACTGCAGCAAGGTGCACATTATTGTTTTGGTCTATGGAATCAATAGCTGTCAGGGAGGGGGTGGAAGGTGGCTTTTTGAAAAAGGAAGTGTTTTTCAAAATGGAAAGAAATTAATAATGTGTAATAAGTGGCTGTAGGTGGTTCCCTGCCCTTGCTCTTTTTTGTGCAATATAGGTCTCAGGGCTCTGAAAGGAACTGGAACACAGGGTGAGGTCTTTTATCAAACTTTGTATTACTGTGAATAACATAGCATCCAAATTTTGTCGTATTATGTGAGCAGAGGAGACATGTAGAAGCAAAATAGCTTGAGCTTAGTCTAAGTGAGGTCAAAGTGGGGCTGGTAAGCAGAGGGGAAGCCTGGCTTGTGTCCAGCTGTACCCCACCAAACCTTTGCGTGCGGTCAGGCAGAGGGATTTCATATTGGTGGCTGAGGGCCAGCTGATCTTGGAGGCTGCAGTGATTCTGCCTGGCAGCAGCAGAAAAGGAGCTACACTGGAGTGTCCTGGTGCTCCAGGCTGGAGATATAAGGTGGTTCAAGCTGAAAGCAGCCTGCACCCCTGGACTTACCAGAGCGCAGAGCATCCTGTGGCAGTGTGCTCCTCCATCATCCTGGGTACATTTTACCTCACAATAAGAAACCGTTGCAGAGCATGCCTCATGGGTGCCACACCACTAAGGCTTGGAGGACTCTATGCTTTCACAGGGGATCAAAGGAGTGGGAGACATACAGCCTACTGCTCAGGAGACCAAGGGGCTGAATTGTCCCAGAGGCTGGGGCATTTGGTGGTCAAAGCTTTTTCTGCAAGTTGCAGCACGTCAGACTGAGGTAGTGCTCACGCCCAAGATGAACTCTAATCCAGAATAAACACAGAAAAACTTCTGAATTTATGTTGTTGACACTGAGTCAGATATGTAAGCACTTACTGCACTGCAAATGACTTTTGCTACCACATTGCAATGCTCCATCTACTAAAGAAACAAAGTTCTGGGAATCATTGGTTTTGGGGCAAATGCCAGAGTTATCCCTGCCCCTCTTAGAAAGAAGGTACATCCAGTCTGGGTAGGATGAGTGACATCAAAAAGAACCCACCACTGCTATGAGACTGAAGGCAGCAGTAGCAGTATTTCATGCTTTGTTTCACTTAAGGCTGGCCAAAGTTGCTGTATTCGTTCCTTTCTAAAGTGAACCAGACTGGTATAATGTACATCTTTGTAATTTGGAGGCTATGTAAATGTAACGTTGTCTGCCTAGTCTGAAGATTATAAACTGACATAAAAGAGAACATTAGATACTGTACTCCTCCTTTCCTCCCTTGCAGCATCTTTCCCTCTTAGGTCCCAGAATCACAGAATGGTTTGGGTTGGAAGAGGCCTTCAAGATCGTCTAGTTCCAGCCTCCCTGCCATGGGCAGAGACACCTTCCACTAGACCAGGCTGCTCAAAGCCCCATCCAACCTGGCCTTGAACATTGCCAGGGATGGGGCAGCCACAACTTCTCTGGGCAACCTGTGCCAGTGTCTTACCACCCTCACAGGGAAGAATTTCTTTCTAATATCTAATCTAAATCTACCCTCTTTCAGTTTGAAACCATTACCCCTTGTCCTATCACTACTTGCTCTTGTAAAAAGTCCCTCTCCAGATTTCACGTAGGCCCCCTTTAGGTACTGGAAGGCTGCTCTAAGTTGTCCCTAGAACCTTGTCTTCTCAAGGTTGAACAAGCCCAACTCTCTCAGCCTGTGTTCATAGGAGAGGTGTTCCAGCCCTCGGAGCATCTTTGTGGCCTCCTCTGGACTCACTTGAGCAGGTCCACATCCCTCTTGTGTTGGGGACACCAGAGCTGAACACAGTAGTACAGGTGGGGTCTCACAAAAGCAGAGTAGAGGGGCAGGATCACCTCCCTTGACCTGCTGGTCACGCTTCTTTTGATGCAGCCCAATATACAGTTGTCTTTCTGGGCTGCGAGTGCACACTGCCAGCTCATGTTGAACTTCTCGTCAACCAACATCCCCAAGCCCTTCTCCTCAGGGCTGTTCTCAATCCATTCTCTTCACAGCCTGTGTTTGTGCTTGGGATTGCCCCGACCCAGGTGTAGGACCTTGCACTTGACTTTGTTGAACTTCATGAGGTTGGCATTGGCCCACCTCTCAAGCATGTCCAGGTCCCTGTGGATGGCATCCCTTCCGTCCAGCGTATCAACCGAACCACATAACTTAGTGTCATTGGCAAACTTGCTGAGGGTGCACTCAATCCCACTGTCCATGTCACCGACAAAGATGTTGAACAGAGCCAGCCCCAACTGTTGCTAGCTAGTCTTACATGTTGTCTCCTTAGAATTAACTCCACAGTTCCTGTTTCACCCTAAAAGATACAGTATTTTGACTTTGTTTCCTTTCACAAGAACCAAAGAATTCTTATCAGCATCTTCAGAAGAAGCTGAGAGTGATCTCAGCCAGGATGAGTCTATGAAGGAAGTGAGGAATATGTGTTGCTTGAAGGAGCTGCCCCATTCTTTCTTGCCCCATCTAGTACAGCCTGCTAGTGCTGCAAGCAAGCAAGCTGGTTGGGCATTAGCAATACTGTTGAAATCCTGGCAAATTATGTCAGGTTCTCTTTTAAGTAAACTCAGAATGAACGCTTTGAACATGTACTTGAATAAAACTGATTGCCAGGCTTCAGAACTTGGAATTGCAATGACCCATCTAATTTGTGACTACCTGAGTGTCAGCAAAGCCTTTCTTGCCCAGCCCTACTCATCGGTTGCCTCAGTGGCTCTAGCAGAAAGCACCTGCTAGTAAAATGGTGCTTTTCTAGTTCCTCTCTGTTATCTTTCACTAGAGTATCTTGCCCCACTTCAGATTCTCCTCCATCCAATGGTATTTACGTACTTCAGAAACATGTTGTTGGTTATTTTGTCACCCTCCTAGCTGTCATTGTTGAAATTTGCATTTTTCTATTGTCTCCTAAGTCAATTCCTCCGGTCCCAGCTGAAGCGAGCTCAATTTGAGTGAATGTAATTATAGCCTTCTGCTCCTGACCCTCTTTGCACACATCTTATCACAGACTAACAACATTTACCCTTTCTTTAGCAGCTGAACAAGCTGATGTGCTCAAAGTGGAAAAACAGAGGGTCTTCTCAGTGTACCACAGCAAGAGGGGGTCTTGGAGGTAATGTGAAGGATGTAGTGTACGGCTTTGTCCCCTCTCTGAAGAAAAAGCTAATTGAAAACCAGTGATTTTCATGCTGTCAAAGAAACTCAATCAGTAACAGGCAAGAAATAATCCTCTTATATAACAGGTCAAATAATAATATGTCATCAAGGTGCTTTTAACTTCATTAAAATTTGTCCCTTGATAAGTGACATTTTAATTATGTGATCAGGTAATAAAATAATACATGCCTGAAAACTTATGTCCAACCCACGCATAATTGATGGTCCTAAATTAACCCTGGATGATAGGATAGAACTTAATTTTACATAGAAAATACTCTACTGGACATTTTTCACATACCTGTTTTGGAGTTTTGAACTGACGGTTCAATTTGGCAAAATAACTGACATTGTGACATTAATCTAGCCCATAAAATAAACAATAAAGGTAACAAATGCTTTTTAATCTACACGATAATGGTGCCATAATCCAACAAAATGTCAGGAATTTGGGGATTAGACTTTCATATTGCTTTAGCGTAAGTATTCCCCTAAGGGTCTTGGCATTCCACCTAGATCTCTAGCTGGGAGGTGGGTCCCAAAATGGTGTGTGGGGTGAAGCTGGGGCGTTGGTTGGACAGGGCTTTGTTTCACCTCCACCAAGCCTGCCTCATCACCGACTGGATGACTTTTCAGCTACATGGGAGAAATGATACAAGATGTCCTCAAGGAGGTAGCAAACACCATTTTAATTGTGGGTACAGGTGGATGAAAGTTGGCCTGAAGAGCATGGTCTGGACGTCAGTATAAGTTTGCTGCTAATTTTTGAAAAAAATAAAAAAATAAAAAATTCTGGAGATTTATTTTCAAGCACTGCTATGAAACAGAGATGTAGATTATATAGGCTTAGGCATGAAGAGGCTGGTTGAAAGTCACTGCTTGTGTACTTTGACTTGTGTACCAAATATTTAAATATATCTGGCCAACAGATAACCGATCTTAGGCGGCCTGCATTTTTATTTAGTGACCTTTAGAAATAAAACCAATCTGTACAACTAAATCTGAATGTACACACTTTTAAGACTGCTAGATTTTAGAGCTATTTGTTGGAGTAAAATCCCTGAAAAAGAAAAAAAAAACCAAAAAAAACCTGTGCTGGTCAGAAAATTCAGTGCAAGTCATAAACTTCAAAGGCATAGCTCCAGAATTCAACCACTATGTCCTAAACAACACAAGTCTTGGCTAATATATAAATGTCTCCAAAGCATTTATCACTGCAGTATCTGTGCCATGCGCATAGATTGTGGGATACAGCAGGATCCGTCCAGAGAAGATGATCAATTTCCCATTCATCTGCTGTGCTTCCCTTTGGCTTCACCATTACATTTAAGATAATGGAAGTTAGTCTGTGATCACAAGCATGTAATTCACAAATGTGGTGTCCTGATGTGACATTGATGCCGGCATTCAGGCAAGATTTACTGGGGTTTAGATTTCCTCTTCTGCTGCTCCCCAAATGTTTCCTAGGGGTAGAACCTCTGGCTACAGTGCTCCATCCACATCCTGCTGCTCCCAAATACCAAATTTGAGTAACAGGAGCCCCAGGAGTGAAAAGAAACTGGAAAGACATGGTGTGCTGTTTCAAAGATGTCCATGTGCTTCTGTCACCTCTTTTATCCTGGAGAAAGGAAAGCTATCGGGGAGCTTTGATGTTCTATGGAGGCACATAGACCAGACAGGGATGGTCCTGGCCTGGCCTGGGGATTGTTAGTTTTTATGCCCAACAAGAATATAAAAATCTCCATACCACCTAGGAACCGGCAGAATCTGCACCTTTCCACTTCCCCAACCTCTTGTATTCCTGCTAACAGCCTGACCCTGGTGCTGGGTGTATGCAAGTGCAATGTTTAAATGCTGAAAAATATGGAAGTTACCCCCAAAATGTACTGGCTGTCCCCAACTGGCCATTTGATGGTACAAGAAGACAAAAGTAAGACAAGAAAGATGGGTGCCCAAGTGCCCAGGTGCCACTTTTGTGGCAGTGTTCCTTCAAAAATAAACCAAGCAAACAATGAGAATCAGAATGGTTCTGAAGTGCAAAGCATATAATAAAAAATGTTTCTATTAATAGCACTGCTGGAAACTCCCTGAGAACCATATCTGCCAGCAGCGATATCTGCATGTCAATCTAACTCCCTCTTCTTATTCTGTAGCAAAAAAAACCTGCATTATTGCTCTTGCCACTGTGATCCCCTCCCAGGCTGCTCTAATATGTCCCTCCTTTTGGGATAAATCCCCTCCCATGCCATCTGTCTTACGCTCCACTTCCTCCTCAGCCTCTGCCACTGCTTCCCACGCACAGCCTGAAACAGAGGCTCCTTAGCACCCTGCCCAAGCCTGCAGCAATAAAACCTGTGCTGAGGGAGGTTTTGGAGGTTACCAGTACTTCTGTTGGCCCAGAGGACTTAAGTGATGTGTCTGAGATAGAGAGGGACACTGATGGAGTGTTCCGGGTCATCCCTGTGGGCTCAGGCTTTGCCAAACATAGAAGTACATCATGTATTTCCTTTCCCATGTGGAGCTTGCTGGGCCAGGACAGCACGCTCATGAACACTAGCATGGGATGCATCAGGCAATGACAGGGCCTAGTGTTCACTTCATACCATACTCTGTGCTTGTCCTCTGCTGGTTTTGAGGACACTGCCAGTGGTGAGCACTCTGACCTCAGAGAACTGGCAGAAAAATGTTTCATTACAGAGAGCGGCTGCAGAGCAGTGGCATTTTTGGCAGGATGGAGGACCATGGTACTGTCTCCAAAACTATTCGGATACCCACACAGCTGAAACAACCAAGGTTATGAAGTAGTATCTTGTTAAAACCCTTACAGGAGGGCAGATAGAGTAGGATTTACCATATTTCCAATCAGCATCATCTAGCTGGTGGTAAGCCAACTTGGTGTCCAGCTGGACTTGAAGCTTTTACTAGACAGACTCTTCCAGGTGCTCTGATCCAGACACTGGTTTCGGATGCATTTTCCCAAATCAAGTTTCACACTTGGTTGTCCCCGGATATTAACCAGCAATTTGGTGTGCTCCCATGGCCAATGGGCAGCACAGGGGAAAAGGAGTTTCTGTCAAAGCCTGCATGATGAGAGGTGGATGCTCTGGAAAAGGAGCAGGCCTCATGGAAAGCAGGCTCAGGGCATCTCCAGTGTACAAAAGCAAGCAGGTAGCTCCCAGCACCCTGGATGCAAGTAAGGAACGGAAAGGGTTAGGAAGTATAAGCCTGGGCCATGGCGATATGACACCAGAGAACAGAGGTAACGGCAAACGCTGCCTGGGTTTGGGTAGCAGGATACTGTGGGTGAGGGGCACAACGCAAATGAAAGCGTGTTTGATCTGGTTTCCTTTCAGACTGCAGCTCTTTGTAAGAGCCTGCCTACACTGGGGCTGTGTTTGGCAGGGTGTCCTGCGGGGAACCAGCGCTGCATCACGCACTCTGCGTTGGCAGGATGTAGCCAGGCAGACGGCACAGTCACCAATTAATAGCAGACAGCAATATTTAAACTAATCATTACAGGGATCAGCATAAAACAAAACTCTTGTTAAAATTAACAACATAGTCACTAAAACTGGTGCTGTTTCAAGCTATTCATTATAGCTAACAACCAAATCCAGCCAAGAGCACTTGATCATGACTGGGGGTGGTTTTAGTTTTGTGTATTCTTGGAGACAAGGCTTACCTGATTTCAAATGCTCTGTGGACACATCGACGTAACTGACTGGAGTCACGCTAAACAGGAAGGACTCTAGTTAATTTTGCTGCCTCCCATTGTGGTTCCAAAACCACACGTTCACATCACATCTTTACCAGCCATGAAGTCTGTGCTAGTGCAGTCTGTCGTGCAATGCACCACACAAATCCAGAGCACTAACAGCTGGCAGACCTCCTGTCTACTCTGCAAGTGGAGCACCCTGCGTGACACGTCAGTGTGTCACTCCAGCCTTGCATCCAACTGGTGGGAAATGGCCCTGAGCTGGTCACTGCTGTGATCAGATTGATGTCTGAGTGCAACTGCAAAACTCTAAGTAAGGACATAAGGAGCATTTATACCAAGAACCCCTCCTAACACACTAAATTGCTAAGGTATTTATTGTATATTAAGATATAAGGTATTATAATTGTACCTGTTCCTAATAACTTTTGAACACTTTGACAGGGTATGAAAGGTTTTAAAGTTAATCAGCCTCCAAAATGTGTATGCAAAGGAGCAAACAGAACTGTACTAGTGCCCCACTGAAGGAAAGGCTGCAGAATGAATTTGCACTCCTCTGGGAGGAGTGAATCCACTCATGACAGCACCCTCAAAACACAGCTGCTTTGAGTGATCAAATTAGCACAGCATAACAAATATTTGACCCCTAAGATAGGGGGTTCCTGCCCCTCAGCTGTTGTGATACAAACCTGTGATGCATCCTCTCCTGGTCCACTGCAAATACACAGTGAAACATTTGCTTGAAAAGCTTTTATATTTTACCTTGCATTTGCAATGGTCTAGACATGTATGCACCATCGTTTACCAGGTCTCTTAAGTGGAAAAAACTGCCCAAATGTGATTTCCAAGAGCCCGACTTGGTACAACAGCAGATGCTAGACTGGCAAAGAAAACTGCTATCAGTTTTTTAACCTTTGTATCTGTCTATCTATAACCTTCATTTGACCTCCCCCTCCACCTCCTGTACCCCCTTGAACTCTCCACTTTTAAATCCTAACGAGGTCACACTTTTGCTTGGTGGCTTCAGATCCAGCACTCTCCCTGCCGACCTCCAGCCAGCTAATTGTTCAACTCCTTAATGTTCCCGAGGTCGCAGGATGTGTCACCTCCCCCCTGACCTCCAGGGCATTTTCAATCTCTTATGAGCTGAAGACAGCAGCCACCTCAGTCTAAAACCTCCTCATCAGCTATACTGCAGTGGCATCAGAGGGACCCAGGGAGGATCAAGGCCCCATTGTGCTTAGATCTGCATAAACACCCAGTGAGAGACAGCTCCTGCCCTCCTGAGGTTATGGGCCGAAAGGGAAAGCAGGCAGAGTGAAGGTGAGTGGGAGACATGCAAGCGAAGTATTCAAGGTGATGCTAGTCACATTGTTTGTTAGCCTCTTTTTTTTTTACCTCCCTCCCCCCCGAAATGAAAATAAAATAAGTTGTTGGCTTGTTTTGGGAGTGTAGTAAATTACTATTTGCAAAAGCGATCATCTGTTTCTATCCATCTTGGTCCTGTGCCAGTGCTGCTCCAGGGTGCGCTTCCTGAGGAGGTCCTGTGGCTCTACGGGAATAGCACAGCACACAAGCACCAGAAGATGTAGGAAAAACACCTGGTTGCCCACCCGCCCTGTAAGAGGTGGCTGCAGTCTAGCAATAAGGCCACCAAGAGCAGTATGAACACCATGTAGCCCAATGTGTCCTGTCAGCCACCAGTGTAAGGCTGGAGAGGAGGGAGGGACTACATCCCTTCACTTACTCTCATTACACCCAAAAGGGAGGAAGCATCCCAGCCAGTTCTCAGAACATACGGCTGCTGGGGGAGAAGGAAAGTTTTAAGAACTGGAAAAATTGCTCTGAAGTAGAGTACAGCATCACTTCAGTTTAACCCTAAGGAGCATAATTTATTCTCCTCTGTCTTGGGCAGTGGAAGTGTACCAGCATCACAGAACTGCAAGGACAAAGGACAGCCTGTCCTGTCCTGATGCAAAAAAGTCCTACCTTTAAAGTGAGGCTTCAGAGCGGTGTGTGAGATTTTGATTTGCATCCAGAGTGGAAACATGTTTGCCAGCCATCAGGCTGATGTGATTTGAAGCAGCTGAGATATTAAATGCACTAAACCAGAATGCATAATAGCCATGCTGGCAGACCTTTAATTATTGTCGTGCTTGTGGGCACTGATATCATTCAAATTAAAAGCTTTCCCCACTAGTTGCATTTTTTTAATACGCTGATGTACTCTGCACTGATGGATTGTCCTCTCTTGTCCTTCTCTCACAAAATGCTTGGCACAATTTGCTTCAGCGCAGAAATAAAAATTATTGGCACTCACTTGCTGTATTTTTGGTGCTCTTTTAATTTTGTTTCAAAGTGTGGATTCCATAACTAGAAGAAAAGTTTGGCGAATTTGGAGGGGCAACGTTAATTCCTCAGTCACCAACCCTCCTCCTCAGAAAAGGTAGGAATGGTCTTTATTAATGGCAAGACTGAAGCGCCAGTGCAAGCTTCCCTAGAGCAGTGCCTTTGACAGTGCTGGCTAATGACACAGCAAAGTTTCCTTGCTGTGTGCTGCACAGATGCTCTAATTTTCCTCTCAGCTGGTGCAGAGACAGATATTTTCGTTCAGTCCAGTGCTCAGATACAGCAGCAGAAAGCTCTCACAGCTCTTCTGAAGTTGAAGTGGCTTCTCTGTTTGCACCATTGTCACTGATACCAGAATCTGGCTCCTTGTTTTGTGCCATGATAAGGCTGCTTGCTCACTCAGTGTAATTCTGGAGCAAGTGGAACTGTTTTAAGCAGAATGAGCAGAGTACCAGCACAAAATACTTATCAGAAAAGTTGCTCACACCCTCTCCTGAGATGGAAAACCTGTAAAATAGGCAGACAAATATTTTTATTTATTGCCCTGGATGACAGGCATAACACATCGTATCTCCATCATGCGGAGACTCATTTGCAGGAGGTGCAGCACTCGTCTTCCACACTGCTTCCATATTAGAGCTCCTGATTTGTCACAGCTGCTGCAAATTCCTTTCAACTCCTGCTACACTCTGCAGCTCCACTTGCTGTATGTGTTATGCAGCTCATTTTATCTTCGGGGCAGTGACAGAGCACAGTCAGAAAGCCCAAACCAGGACAGCGTTTGCCCCTACCTCACCTCTCTGTAGCTCTAAGCTCAGCCTCTCTGCAGACCCCAGAGCAACGCTATTGCTTCAAGGCAAAGGTCATGTAGCCTATTTTATCCATTGGAGACTTGGTCTAATTTCCTACATGCAGAACCAGGAGCTGGAAAACTTCTGTGTTTATAAACCTGACTGCAGCACTAAATCTTTCACTAGCCTTGAGCAATTCACTTCACCTTTCTACCTTAGTTTCCCCATGTGTAAAAGTGAGATAACGTTTGCTTTCCTTCAGGGATATTGCAAGGATTAATTACCTGAATTTGCTTGAAAGGTGTAAAGCATTTTACATATGTTAAGTATTGTTTCTCTGGGACAAAAAAACTTGTCCACTTTACACAAGTAATTTTAAAAGCTCAAAACCAAAGAAGAGCTGAGGGTACTGGCTAACTCAAAACCTGTAGGATGTGGGAATACTGAGAAAGGAAGGTCATCGTAACATCGAAAGGTTTGCAAACACAAAACCTTTCAGCCCTTTGGAAATCTTATGAGGTAAAAGTGAGCAGCATGTAGTAGACAAATAGGATCTCTTCCTTCGTTCCTTGTTTAAGCCCAATGGAGTAAGCAGCTAGCTATCCTGACTGCCTGGTGGCCTCTGAATCCAGTCAGTCTGGCAGCAGGCATAGCATGGACCTTACTGGAAAACATGCTATCCCAGCTGGACTTCCAGAAGAGCAAACAAGTCCAGTGCTGCCTCAGGTGTGCTTCTGGAAGAGACCAAGGAAAGGCAGAGAAATCTGCACTTTCCCTGCTCAGGCTAGAATCCAGCCTTTGGGATTAAACGCAGGATCACAGAACTATTCCTCCTGCTTCTCACCAGCATTAAATTAAATTAAAAGAATTCAAAAGTAAATGCCTAGCACACAAAAGGAGCTGCTGTCACAGAGAAGTTGAGAACGTGCTCAGGAGTTTAAGATGAGCAGCAGCACTAGCTCCTGACAAGAAAAAGAAAAACAAACCCAAAAAATGGGAGGGACGAAGTAAATGAAAAGCAAACAGCTCTCCTAGGGTACCACTTCAAATAGGTAAACTTAGCAGGACAAAACCAATTACACTAGCTACCCTTAGAAATGCTGTTCTGCAGCTGCTACAGGTGTTTGGGCATCAGCAGGGTACCTACAGCCACAACCAGCCAGTCGCTTCTGCAAGTAGTAGTCTCTGGGAGGCATCACTACCCTCAGGCCCGCCTCCCCACCAGAGTATGGTCTTTCCAGACCTTACAAAGGAGTATCCCATATGCACACTTTCTATCCCATAGCAGAAAAGGTCAGGCATAAATAGGCTAAGTTGCCTACTTATTTCTCCTAAAGTAAAACAGGGGGAATTTATGCAAGCTGTTTCCTGCTAGACCTGCCAAGGAGGGATTTAATGTCTACCAGCGAGGTGCTGAGGAGTACTTGCTCACTGGCACAACTGGATCCAAAAGATGGTGTCTGCTTACAGCCTGAGTGATGTGAGAACTAGAAAAGGTGAGGCTATATCATCAATAACTGGCAAAACAGTAGATGTGGGTGTTGCAGTACTTCTGCTGTGTTCTAAATGACATAGTTCCTTGGAGAGCTACCATTCAGCTTGCTCACATCTGCCCCATCCCCCTTCTCTTCTTTCCTGTATTTGTACCCGCTGTGCTGAGATGTATTTGCACCTAAATTGATACACGCATTTTGGCTCTAAATGCACTTAGTGGTCCTCTACCTTCTTGTTCTTATATCAGTGTAAGTCAGGAGTAATCCCAAAGGAGATTCACAAGGGCAAAACCAGTGAGAAATGAGTGGAATTGAAAGGAGGTCCAACATACAGAGGCTGAAAGCTGATTTTTTTTCGAATGGAGACTAATTCAATCAAAAGTAAGAAGCTTCCAGGTTTCAGGACTTCTACAAAGAAATTTTTTAGGTATAAAGAACTGATCATTCCTGGCTGTCACAGGCGGTGTAGGTGATGAAAACAATGGCTGTATTGACTGGCTCCAGATGAGGATGTGGCCAAGTGGAAGTAACATTGTTCTAAAGAGCAATCCTGCATGAGATTACAGGCAGAGAGAAGTCCATGTGACAGGTCCTGGTGTAACCTTCCAGGGGAAGCGATGGCCCAAGATGTGTTCTCTGTGAACAGATAGGAAGGGCAGATGGGAACAGGCTGTGAGGCATCTGCACAATGTTCTCCCCATTCTGTATTAGCCTAACAAACGTAAGTGTTTGTGGACTCCTGTCTCACTGATATAAAAGCAAACAGTTCTTACTATTGCTCAGCATGAGAGAAGGGGGAGAAGTTAAGGAAAAAGAAAAAGAAAAAAAGGATATACACAGTATTCAGACACTGCTGGAGCCTGGAGTTAATGTTGCCTCCTGTTCTCAGAGCTGATGCTTCTGTTTGAAAGACCCTGTTCCTCTCTTCCTTTATCATATTTGCAATTAGATTTCCATACACATTTGCTCCTGACCTTAAAATTATTTCCCCTCCACCCTTAAAGGAAAATGATTTTGTAAAGAAATTACTTCCAGAATCACAGTTCTTTTCTCATCGTACAGCGGCTATGGCAGGCAGTCTCATACACCCCAGCTTACTTCAGAAAGGATCTGTGCCTTGCCGAGCATCACATTCATAGCCAAGATTTTGAAGAAAGCAAAAGGGACAAAAACTTCAAGCACCAAGTCCATTTTTCAGCAGTGCATGGTGTGTCTTAGCTCCAGCTGACTTCTGTTTAACCTTCTCCTCTTTTTCACACCAAGTCCCAACATATCCATGACGTTTTGATACAATGACAGGAGGATATACTGCCTGGTAGACTCAGATCTGTATTCTCATGGTACTTCTCTGGAAAGCATGAAGGGCAGAAGAGTGAATATCCCTGGATCTCATGGCCATTTAACATAAACATAAAGCCAGAGCTGAACCAGAATATTTCCATGGCATTGAATAATTTACTTTGTTCCTTCCAGAGGCAGTTTCATTCACCCCTGTTTTCAGCCTACACACTAATTGCATTACACTGAAACTCTCAAAAATGGTCTGTAAAGGGACTCATGTAATGCAAAGGGCTCTTGCTGGTGCAGAGAAGTATCTTGCCAGGTGACGGCTGGGTCTTGGTTAGTCCTAGTGTAGATAGTTGAGCTCTTAGTCTAGTTTACTGGATTTATTCTACCTTGGTTTGTTCAGCTCTTTCCCTGGTGTCTGGGTGCCCTTGCAATACAGGCACAGAGTGAGAGGACTCATTAAAATAGGCTGGGAAGATGGATAATATGGATTTAGGTTATCCAAAGAAAAGAGAAGCTACAAAATACTTATAGCAGAAGACAATCTGAGCTACAGAAATTCATCCCCAATGTAACTTTTACTTCAGTTGGTTACCCAAGAGCTGTATTTGGCCTGCCTGGCAGAAATTGTTTGGGTTAGCCAGTAATGTTAATTGGAAAAAGTGAGCAGTATTACTTTAATTGCACAAAAGAGAGGGAGGACAGATCCTATTTCAAATTTCAGAGTAAGGCTTTTTTTAAGGGGGGGATAAATATTAATACCAAGGCTGTGTTGATGAGCTTTAGGGGGGTTGCTAAGCAACACAGCCCTTTGTCTATAGCCCAGGCGATGCCTGGGAGGGGACTGTGTAGGAATAAAATTCCATGGCTCCTATAGAAATATATTTTTGCAGCTTTCTTTAAATAAACAGGAACCCAAATCTGCCTCCTTGACTTTCTTTATTTTTGATTTTTCTTCCACATGAAAGACTATCTGCTGAAAATGTAGTTACAGCTGCAATCTGAGAGCATGCGTTTGGAGGATGTTGTGTGCCTGACAGCAAAGTCAGGGCAATGCACATGCGTTTTCACACAACATCAATATTCATTCAATGTATGTCTAAATAGTATGTATTTTTTTAAACTCTCAAATTCATATTTGTGTACTAATTTGCTGTTTATGGCACCAAATGTTACCTTTTAGTCCTTTCTATTTTGGTTTTTTTTTTTTTCCAGATCACCTTAACGAATTTCATGAATGTATCCCAGTCTAGCACAGAAATGGAATAGCTAATAACATGCTGTTACGTAACTGATAAAATCAATCCACACATTTCCAGATATTAAAATTGTGTATTTGTTGGTCTAAGCCTTGTAGTAAAATTCAGCTCCACCATACTTTGCATTCATTATGTTCATTTTTATTTAAACCTTGGAGCTCAGGAGTACAGGGCAAACGAACAGCTTTTGATTTGAGATGCACAGAGAGAAAATTATATTTTATTAAGTTAGTGAAAATGCTGACTGCAGAGAAATTTTAAATAATTTATTTTTTTAAAAATGGAAGTACTCTTATGTTCTGATATGAAATAAAAGCTAAAGCTTTGCTGTTTATATCAGGAAACAGAGGTGAAAAGTGGTAAACTCATTGAACTGCTAACAGCCAGTGCCTTTCTTCTATGACTCGTCCTGGAATTGTGTCCTCAGAACACATACACCACATATTTTTAACTACTGAAGCCACATTATTGTAGAAAAATGTAATGTGGACTGGAAAAGCCCACTGTGCTGGCAGAGGGGCTGTGGATTCAATATTTATTCCATACAGCATATGCCATTATGAGATCCTCTACATATGGACAGAGGTTCTGGAGCAAGAGAATGTTCCTATCCAAAGCGATAGGCTTAGGAAAACAATACTACCTTACTTTTATCTTCACCTCGTGAAGACATGATGGTCTTGAAAGAAAGGGACCATGCACCATTACTTATAATTGCCTGTCTCAAGGAGCCAGGAGGGGAGCTTGCCAAAGGCCCAATGGGAGCCAGCTACAGGTTCCAGCTTCTTCCCCTTTTTCCCTTGCATCCTGAGTCTTCAAAATCAGAGGCATCTGTACTGCCTTGCAAGAGACAGGGACCAAGGAAACAACTTGGAGATGTTACTTTGCTGGCCATAGCATGCTCCAGCTCCTTCCCTATTTACAGGTCAAGTTCTGGCCTATATCACAGCCATACACTTGCCCCTAAGGATTCTCCAGTGGTATAGAGCAAGAAGATCATCTAGGCTTGTTAAGGTAGTATGCAAATAATATTCTTCCTTTCCAAACCCATGGAGATTTTTAAGAGCCTGATGCATTTACAAGTGGAAGATGACAGCAACAGAGCAAGAGGTGCAAACCTCAAAAGAAAAAGGTAAAGAGAGTTGTTATTCTTAGTTACTAAAATGCATAGTGAAATACAGAAAAATAAACCATTTCTCTGTTTATGCCGGTTTTGCCATTGAATCTACATGAGATTGAAAGGCAACCATAAGGAGGTTCTTCAGAGGGTCATTGTCCATGTTGCCAGCGCAACAGCTGATTTCACAGAACTCAAGGTTAGTCCACTACTGAGCACGTGGAAACCATTGGGGATATTAGTGCTGGTTGGTTTGGATTTTGTTTTTAAAAGGAAAAGTTTTTCTTTACCACAAGATGATCTCCTCTGCATATGGGCCCACTGTGAAAGTGTGATATAAAAAAATTAAACTAGGTACTACTGGACTTCCAACAGGGTGATGGGTACCATATCCCTGTGCTTGCAGAAAATTTTGACTACAGACTGGTACCAAATTTCTCATTTTCTCAGAATGCACCAGACATTGCTTTTTATGAACACTCTATGTAAAAACATGGTAACTGGGATGTGGTCATGCATGGCTTCATAAACAGCAACAGTCTGCCTACCTTAGTTTGGGGTCCACGGACCAAAACTGCTGATATTTGAGACAAATCCTCATAAGATCTATGTCCAATATCTCTTTCATGAGAATTCAGCTTCCTTCCTGCATATGTAACTTCTGTGGCTTCACTTTCCTCCTTTCCCAGCTCCCTCATCTGCTGAAGGTTGTAGAACTATCAGGGAAGTCATATGAGGCTTTTGAAACTCACAACAGTTTTTAAATGCATTGGGCTAGTGGAGACTGGATCATGATGTATGTAATAAAGTGCAGGCAGCTCCTAAAGAATAGTGTTCCTGGAAGCCTGGTGGCTTGAAGCCTCTCCACAGAAGTGGCACAGGCATCGAAAGGGGAACATTTTGTCTTAGGATCTATCTGTAATATACAGCACCCAACAGTGAGCCAGACCCAGGCTGTCAGAGCCTGGCTTGGAACCTCTGCCAAAAAAGACAGTGAGCCGTGCTGTTCTCCTAGATCAGCCTACAAATTGAAATAAAAAATAAATCAGATTTGATCTGAGGCCTGAGAGAACAACACTGGGCAACCAGTGCCAGTGTGGCGGGAACAGCAAAGAACACGTTTTCCAAATCCTTTTCAAAAGGAGGTAGACCTGGCATCTGCTTTTCGTTCTTACTTAGCAGGTATCTATCTGCATCAGTCAGTCTATCCCAGCATGGAGGTGGTTCAGAGCATGTCTGTGAACACTTTTTCCAACAGCCATCTGTGTGTAACTAGCCTCCTCTGAATTCTTTTTGACATGCATTCAGACCAGGCAAGTCAGTCTCTGGTCTGGAAGTGAGTCAGCTCCAATGTTTTGTTCCTTTGAGGTGCACAGCGATTCAGCTCAGGGACAAGGAGGATGCCTGCAGACACCACACCTAAAATGAAATACACAGTCTCAGAGCAAAGTCACAGAACTTATTAGGATCCATCCATACAAGGATGGGTACAGATTCAGCTAGAACCTATCTTCTTGTAAGTAAGAGTAATGGTGAAAAAAACCTGATTTTTGCAGCGTATGCAGCTAGTATAAAATCAGCTCTTCCATAGCAATGCTATGGAATTTCTTATCATGGTAAGTTTTATGCAGAATCAGTGCATGCCAAGATTAGAGTCTGCACATATAAGGTTTTGTATTCAGCTTTCCTCAGTCAGAAGGGACTGCATTTTACAATGGAGCTCAGGGTGTTATGTGTCCATCACCTGCAATGCACAACTCAAAACTGTGGTAAGTATATGACAGGTGAAGAGCCAAAATATGAAGTGTTTTTCCCAACAAAGATCTGTCATGTCCTTCTACCTATATATCACCTGCTCTATAAACAACCCAGAGTTTTGATTATATCTATTTAGATAATTTCCTTTCTTGCAGGAAAGAGAGGCATATCACTCCTCATCTTCTTTTTGACTTGCCTCAAAGGAGTTTTCTGCTAATATTGTAATGCTTCCAGGCCTTTCCAACAGCAAAGCAGAAAGCTGGTGTAAGCGGGACTCTTACTCAGTAACCCCTGCCCAGAACATAATACTCAGTTACCTGGTAAGTGACTTCTTATAAATTAATGTGAAGAGCTGTCCGTGTTCTAAAATCTATTCAGTGAAAGGTATACAACACCTTGCAAATGGGATGCTGGGAATGGAAAAGATAAAGCAAAAAGATCTTGGAGTGAAGAGGTGAGACATTTCATCTGTATCCTGCTAGCCTCTGGCATAATTTTACTGATGAGGAATCCTTTCTCGGTACATTTGATCAATGTTAAGATGGAGAACTAAAGGTTTCTGGATGCAAATACAGCAGATTTTCACAGAAAAAGCACGTTTATTACCCTCCATTCTTGTCTTAAATACCAAGAGCAGATGCAGAATATTGTTGATTCATACAACCCGCTTAAGCAATACCAAGTGAGTCACGGCATTTCCTAGGGATTAATGAGTAGCTGGGAGAGTTGATAGCCCAAAGCAAACTGAAGGGCCATTAACCCCAGCCAGCCACTAATTCCCTGGGAAATGCCCTATGCCTCAACTGTCATTTGCTGCTACGACCTCCATCCCCTTCTTTATACTGCTATAATACAGAGGAAAAAAGATCTTGAGCCAGGATCGTGCTAGATGCTGCTCCTGCCAGAGATGGGTATTTCTTAGCTTAGGGAATTCCTGGATAGGCCAGGAGATACTATTGGCACATTGTGTTTGTGTGCTGCAACTGCCGATCACAGAATGGTTTGGGCTGGAAGGGATATTAAAGATCACTTAGTTCCAAGCCCCTGCAAAGGACAGGGACACTTTCCACTAGACCAGGTTGCTCAAAGCCCCGTCCAACCTGACCTTGAACACTGACAGAAGTATTTCTCTAGATCTTTGCTGAAGAAGTGTGTGTCTGTCCAAAATGCAGAGAGAGCAATGAAGTCAATTCTTCTGTTTTGAAGGATAAGCTTATGAGTCACAAGGAGTGCAACGGTCACTGCTCTAAGAACTCGGCAAGGACCACAGAGCCGCCACATCAAAATACAACAATAAGCTTTACAGAAGTGTGCCCTTAGAATTAGTTCTTCTTTCTCCCTTTTGGAGGTGCTGTGTATATGTCCCATGTTTGGGGTCTCAGAAAGAGCGAGGAGATGGGCACATCTTCCTGCTCCAAAGCTGAATGCAGCAGCAATGGTAGTAGAAGAGATGCATAGCATCTTCCCTGCTGCATGATACAGAATATGTGCCATGTGAGGAAAAACAAGCTGGAAGACAACTGCTCCTACAGAGCATGAAATCCTATGGATCCTATGGTAACCTGCTGCACATCCTGTTCATTCAGAGCAGAGCAGTTTTTGCCCTCTGCTTTAAGCCCCATCCTCCTCCCAGGACATAACCCTGGAAGAGCAAGATCCTTAGGTCGAAAATCTTTCAGAGCAGCTGTGGCTGATTCTCCTCCCGTGTAAGAGCTGGAGTTCAAAAATACTGTTCCATGTGGAGAATGAGGTTTCCAGGTCATTTTAATGCAGTTTGCAGTTTCTGAGAGCACAAAATTTATGCTAATTCACAACGTGTGTAACTTGAATTAAATTATCAGAGCTATGCAGAACACAAGCCACTGCCTTTTCTACCCTCCCTGGTAGCTGATACAGTGGACAAAAAACCCAATCACTCAAAACCTAAACAACATTACATGAAATAAACACTTAAAAAAAATTTAAATGAAATGTGAAATGAAACCAATTCATATCAAGGCCTAAAATGATATCATTTATTAAAATAACATTCAGCAATATATTGTTACTGCTGAAGTTCTAGTCAGGTGAACTGGGTGGGCTCCCTGGGTCAAGCATTTGCTGAAGCAGAAAACCAGATTTGGAAGCAGTAGCCTCTTCGCACATATAGAATATTTAATCACTTAATTTTATTCAGTTAGTTCTATTCAACAAGTTCATTTTGAATTGAGAAATCATAGAGAAGTTAAAAAAAGGGGGAGGACTTTTTTTTTCTTCTGCAATCAATTAATAAAAATGGGTACAATGAGTCCTGCAATTTCTTGGCTACAACTTACTTCAGTGGCTGATCACTAATTACTAACAGTAACAAACCAGTTACTTTTAAACTTCCAAAAAAAGTATGGTTTTTTGCTTGGTTTTTTTTGTTGGTTTTTTTTTTACCACTTGAGGTAGTTTATTTAAGTAACAGGGAAGATTAGGCTATTTTGAGAAATTCTGATTGAATTCTAGTTTTCATTCAAACATAGATTTATAAAAACAAGAAAAAATCTGGAAATAAATGAACCATCCTTCATTTTCCAATTAAAAATATGACAGTAAGAAACTGATAAAGTGATTCTTAATTTATCATCATAATAAATGTGCATAGATAAATGCTTTTTGTTAACGAGAAGAAAGACCTCACTGAGTACTATCTCTTGTTATAAATCAAGGTGTTCTAACGGCTACGAACGCATGAAAGAGAACTTTTCTTTCAAAAAAGAACTAGCATAAGTTACTCCTGCAAAAAGAGATAAAATCTATTATTTAAACCAAGATTTCCTGCTTGGTGATTTAAATCTTGATTTAAATCAGTTGACTGTGGGTGTTGGAGTTGGCTTACAGCCTTCAAATTATTGTAGGGAAGAAAGGAAACTCTGCTGAGGCACATGCTATAAATATTTGCAGGTATCTGAGACTGCAGTGATGTCTTTACATTTGGAACCTTTGGGTTATCTGCGTTAGAAGACTGGGTACGCCTCTGAATTGCACTAAAATAAGCGGCTGCAGCTAAGGAAAGCCACAGCAACTGGTACTTGGCTATTTTAAACATTGACCTAAAATGGCATGCACAGCTTTTGGACACTGTTTAACAATCAATCTGTTGGTCAGTTACCTTACAAATTAGTCTTTCAGTATAGGACAGATCTTGTGATCCCCAAGTTTCATGGGCAGCAGATATAATCTCCAAATCATGGTACCAGCACACATTAGAATTGCTGCAGAACAGCAAGAAGAAAAGAAGAACCATATACCATTAAAAAAAACTATGGCTACAGGCAGAGGAAGCTAGAGAAACCTGCAAAATGACAGTTCATGAAGCATATATACATATATATATATAAAAAGACTGAAATCTGTAAGGTGTTGTAATCTCTGCCTTTCCATTTTCTTCACTTCCTGGTGAGCTGACTCCAAAGAACAGTATTTTCTTCTCTCTTGGCTATGTCAGCAATCTCCAAATCCACACACACAGCAACACACCTACTGCTGGTGTATATGCTTAGAAATAGCTTCTTAGTTTATACAGTTGCTTGAGTGCTTAGACTGACTGCTTTAGATGGTTGGTGTTACAAACTACCACTATATTTGTCCACTTTTTAAAAGCATCATGTCTTACTGTGGTTCCCAAACAAATCTTTGTCAGTGGTCTAAAAAAGCCAAACGTTGGCTTTTCTATCCAGTACAGACACTTTCATATCCAATCCAGGAATGGCTGGTATCCATTTAACTTAAGCCAGAAATTGCTTAGATTAAAAAATTTATTACCATGAATTGTTTTAAAAAACATATAAGGGTTCACCTGCACTTACTTTCAAGTGGCGTAAGACTAGCTGTGATTTACCAGTTGCATGGGTTTAAAAGGGATACAGCATCAATACTACTCTGTGTAGTGTTTAATCTCAGTCACGTGATAGTGAAAGGCTTCACCACCTGCACAATGCTTTCTCTTGCTTCCCTGTTTCCCCCAGTTAATATAAGATACCTGCAAAGCAGTACATTTTGCCTACTGGAGGAATGGTTGTGTTGGTGTTCAGATGTGGTTTGTTCTGGTAGAGACATTCCCTTACGGGATAAGGAACAACTATATCACTGATTATTTACATATAACATCTACAACTGTATTTTTTACAGATATGACAACAGTGGTGAAAAGTCACCCTCACAACCGACATAATTACTTGTGTGCAACTTTTTGGCTCTGAAAAGGGCAAAGAATGACCACAACCAGTCAATCACTAATTTAAACTAAAAAGTTAAATCAGTAATTTCAGAGGGGAGGGGACAGAAAGAATTGGGCATTTTTGTGCAAAGTCCTTCAAAGGAGTAACCTTTTCCACCTTCGATTGTCTCCTGATCATTTATGAAAAAATAAAAAGTTTTGTATGAGGCTTGAAGATCCATTTGTGAGCAAATGGTCAATAACAACCAGGGAATATGGTATCTGCCAGAGAGCACTTGGTCTCACAAAACTGAATCTGCTTTTTTCAAAATTAGATGGCAATCTGAGTGTGGTTAGACTGAACGCCAGGTAAATAGTAACATTTGTATTACTCCATTCACTACGGAAGTAGAGACAAACTCTTTCAGCCTTGCCTTTACAATAAAGCTTTCACAACTGTGGTACAGAAGTGATAGCTTTTTTCTTGTGTAAAAAATCGGATTAATTGTTAATACACAGCTTAATCAAGAAAAAAGCAATCTTTCTTTTTAAAGATTCTGCACTGCTTGCAGGCATTTTATCAGTCCCACAAAACCATTCTCTGATGTAACTAAATATTATCCATTTTACAAATGGGCATGCTGTGATACAGGAAGAGACTCAGTCACACGGTTGCTGGTGATAGATGACCTATAAAACACTTCAGTTTTGACACATGGGTTTTATTATAATGATTAGACAAGTCTACCATCTTAGGAATGCAGAGGTACATTTGCAAAGGGTTTTGAACATACAGCACTCACTTGGCATCACAGGTGAAGTTGATAGGATTTCTTTAAGGTCAATAAACTCCAGAGCATCTCACAGACTTTCAGCCCACATTTATTGCTCTAGAGCTTCTCTGAAAGGCAGATGGACTGTGCATGAGAAATTATCTTCTCACTTTTCATGTTTGCAGAAGGACTCAGTGGAATGGCCAAACACACTGCTATGTGATGGGATCCATTTGGCTGGAAAAGACTTCCTTTTCCCAAAGTCTTCTCTTTACAGCAATCTGCCTTGGCTGTGAAGGTTTGGAGGAGGTTCCCTCTGGAGCTTATCTGTGCTGCTTCTTGAGCGCTCCACAGTGAAGGAGGCTTTCCAATCCTTCTAGAAACATGCCAGGCAAAAGTCCTTTACCAGACACTCAGAGCCTAGATGACAGTGCTAACCCTCTGGGCCATCTCTACAGCTCATCTATTATTAAATTTCAATCCTTCATCGCTTGTGATAACATAGAAGCCAGAGGGTGGATACACAATGAGCATTTTCGAAAGCCCTACTTGTATGATAGTTTATGGTAGCTTAAATACAGACCAGAATGAATGCTCAAATTAAAGCACAAACTTCTTTAGCCTCTGAGTAAGAAAAGCATTTTAAACATTGCTGGCCCCAAGGTACAAAACCAAATATTTGCTAAACTTCTAGACTTCAGAGAGTTATCTTTCCTAAGGCAACTCCTTACTCCTGCTTCCCTGGGAAGCTTTTCCCGTTCTCTGCTTCCCACTCTTTGGGAAGAACATAGGCAAGGACTAGGAGCACAGTCTTTTTCTTCAGTTCCCTCTGCTCCTGTGGGATGATCATGTCAGCTCCACAGCTGTCAGGCAACACTGAGAAGCAAAAGAAAAGCAAGATGAGAGAAATACCATCTTCTGCAGATGGTTTAGAGTTGGCTTGCATTGTTCTCATAGTTTACTACTCAAGGAAACACTGATCTTATAACACTTACCACAGGATCAGGAAGCTTGCTGATACTATATGTATACTTTTCTGTGCCTGGCACACCACATCCTCTTACTTGGTGAGAGGGATTGTGTTTTGCAAGGTGTCAAGAATGTAAAAATGTGATTAAAGAAAGAAGACCCCCATGACTGCTTTTAGCTCCTAGATCCAGTCAAGACATGGGATGGGATTATGCATGTCACAGAAGTTGTCATTTATTGATTTTTTGTCATGTTTTAGAGCTTACTCTAGCCTTTATTGAAGTTCAAGTTAACCTCCCTCCATCCCCCTACATATTATACAAATAACCTACTGGAAACTTACCCTGCCAGTGTAGTGTCAGTGCTTATTCTTGGTACCTGGACATGGTTTTATGCATAAGCTTAGCAGCAAACTGCTAAACTCACCATTTGACCCAATTCCCTCATGTCTAGCAGCAAAGTCAGGGAGAGAATCAAAACCTTGCCATAGGTTGATGGCCACTTCCTTCAGCCAACACAGGCAGCTCCTGCACCTTGCTGCTTGCTCCTACACCATGCCACATCTTGACCGTGCTAGAAGAGCTGCTGTTGGGACCATGCTGTGAACCAGGCAGAAAAACTGCTGCGAGTTAAAAATAACCAAAGCGACAAAAAAGTGGTATTTTTTAACCTGGAATGGTTTCCTGACCCAGCCAGGCCACCACACATCAGCCTGTTACAGCTTGGCCAGGCTATGCCTTCCGCATGGCAACATGAGATGTGACGTTCATTTTGCGATGTATCAGAGACAGAGGCACTGCAAGGAGCTGCCAAGAGCCAAGCGGTTAACAGAGAATTAAATCATCTGATACCTGATACATGTCCCATGGGGTGCCACAGCTTGCCAGACAGACTGAGGTTAATGTCACAGCGAACTTTTAGGGGCAATGGGTCCTCTCCCTTCAGCAAGTGCAAACCAACCATTTCAGACCAGGAATATCCAAACTTTTTGAGAGGACTTTTTGAAACTAAATACTTTAAATTGAAATATTTTAGGACATTCCGTCCCACTGAGAAATTAATTTTAGTTCAGTTTTCATCCTGAGTCCAAGTGAAAACAGATTTTAAACATCTGAACAAAATTGAGCAAAAATTCTTATTTTCAGTGAAGTAAGGCTTATATTTATAGCAAGTATAAATGACAACAAGGACAAGTAGGGTTTGCACAATATATGATGCACAAAAAGGATGAAAATCCAAGGATCAAATAGGTATTATCATCTTTACACAAATCTTCCGTAAATGTAATAAAATAACATAGAAAAATATAATACATTTAACAATTGCTATACAATATATCATCATGCCATGTTGTCATACAATACTGTCATACAATCTACACATAACTATTTAAAAATTGCACATATGCATATAAAATACACACTATTTGCTCCTCTGATAATTCAGTATAATTCTAGTATTATTTTAATCATAAATACTCTGAAGTATCTTTAGGGGAAGACTCCAGAATATGAGAAATGTTGAAGCAATTACTTAATTTCAAGAAAAATGTATGTAGAGGTGTTGGTTCTGTCAGCGGAGGGTGAAAGAGGATTTTGTTAATTTTGTCTCTTACAAATGCTTTTTTAGTAGACAAGTAGATTAGAATTTTATTGCCAGTGATGGAAAGTCTCAAATATTTTATAAAAAAACCCAGAAATATCTCTACCAAAAGAAAGGCTTTCTTCTTTCTGTAACTTACCTTGCCATTGTGTTGATCAATCAAAGATCTACTACTCAGATACAAATGCTTTTTATCACAAGTATTAGTGCTATACAATGATTTCTAATAATAAATACATATGACTATACAGATACAATTACTATGCCACAAACATGCACAGAAAAGTCAAAAAGGTATTGGGGAAAACCTTGCAAAAAAGAAGATACAGCAGGTCAGAAGAAGCTGAGAAGAATTTCTGGATGAATTATGAATTTACAGAAAATAAGGCTTAGGAAAAGACCGCAAGAGATCTATACTTGGACCAGGAGGCAAAATTACAAATATTTCTGACATGTTTTTTTTAGTCTCTGGTTTAAGACTTACCTCCCTAAGTAATCTACTGTAATGCTTGCTGTTCTGCCCTCTTGCCACAAGGCTGGGAGGAAATCTCTGCTGCTCCAATTTCAAACCCTTACATCCTGCCCACCCGAGCCCAGATTTGGTGAACTAACTATTCCTTTTTCTCTTTGCAACAGATTTTTCCACAGGATTCTGGGAGTGATTTAAAGCTGAAAAGAAGGAAGTTATGTTGAGGTAAAAGGTTAAATGGGACAGAGCTCTGGGGGCAGAATAGCCGAATGTTATTTATCCAAAATAAACAAAATTACCTTGGATGAAAAGCACTGTGAATTACTGAAGGAATAAGGGGGGAAATCACGAAGAATCAGAAAGAAATAAGATCTGAGATTTCATGAAACAACTTAAAAATGGATTATGTGAGGGCAGGTGATGCAAGTACTTCTTCCTGAGCAAGAACAGAAACATGATGGCATGATGAAGCCTTTGCTGGAAGCGAGCTGCCCTTTTTTAACATTAATGATTTTTTTCCTCTTTGGTGTGCCTGGAATAAAAAGACCTCGGATACATGCACAGAATCTGCTTCCCCCCATTGCGCTCAGATGTTAAGGGAGAGTAAACATTAATCAAATTTGATGCAAATGAGAGGCAAGCATTTACCTTAAAACCCCAAAATGTCTGCAGGCCTGGGCTTGGAAACCTCTGCATTTACTAGATTTGTGGTAATGACTCATTTTTATGGTAAAAATAAAAATGAAACATGAAAAATGATGGTCACTGGACAGTTTCTTACCTAAAACACATGGGCCAAGCAGAAAAAAAAGCTTTATTTAAAAGAAGAAAAATGCTTTTAAATAAAAAAACCTGCTTTAGTTGTGCCTGCAATAGGTAGCACTGCAATAAACTAACTTAATTGTATACAGTCCCAGTAATAAATGCTGGCTTATGAAGAAGATGCCACACATCTTATCTCTTAAGCTCTCTGAATTTTAGATTTGTTTGTAATTTTCAGGGAACTCCTGGAAACTGATCCTTGCACCAGAAAGACCATGTGAGGAACCCACATGGCAGAGCTTTTCCACTCACAGTATTTTGCATTGGGAGCCTGATCCTTGCAGACTCTGTAGCTCAGACCCTATAATCAGTGGCTCGACACTGTTCTTACCACCTTTCTATGATCTGCTCTGAGAAAACTGTGGTTCCCGCAGCACAACTTCAGTGGTGCTCAATTTCACCTATATACAGGACTGTGGAGTCAAATGCAGAGACCAAACTCTGCCCTGGGCTCAGGACTGGTATTTCGAATTGTCTGTTCCTCTCTTCACAGAAGTGTTTAATATTTACAGAAGCTATATAAACTGAACTTGAGGAAACTACACCTCCACATTTGCTTGGATTTCCTCCTCTGTTCTTCCCTTTTGTGGGTGTCACAAAAAATAGCCTGTGACTTGCAGCACTTTTCCTGTACTATCTACTGCAAATATTTGAAAAGGGTAGAGGGAGGGAGGTTAAGATCAGAGGTAGTATTTATAAGCCTAGGGAAATCATTATAACGGTGCTAACCTAGCTCAGGATCAGCTGCCTACTGGACCCAGAGGTCAGAATTTTAATTCCACAGTGTCTCTGATTTTGCTGCTTCAGAAACATGCGGAAATTAGGAAGTTGTGTCTCCTTTTGTCTCAAAGGATTTGGCTTTGTTCACCATTCTGGCAGTCCTCTGTGTCCTTTGAAGAAAAAACCCCACTCGTACCTGCCACTATTTTTAGTGCATGTTTTTGAAGGAAGAACTCTGTCTACATTGAACAGATTCTTGAAGACAATCTCCAGTGCAGGCACATAATGACACAGGAAAAAGAATGTCATGCTCTGAACATCGTGCCTCTGCTTCATAGGCCAATTCTGCCAATCTACCACAATTTGTGATTCATGAAAGTAGGCCTTTATTATTATCATTATCTAATTTGCCTCTTTCCTGCATCAACCCACTGAAACACTAATTGTTAAGGAATGCAATAGTGTCCATTTGCTGATGTAAAAGGCTTCTGGTATGAAAAAAGCAGTTTTTCCTCTACTGCCCTGCGGTGGGAAGCAGATTTTGCACAGCAAAATGATTTATTGTTAGAAACAGTGAAATCCACAAAATTCCTTCATGAGATTGAAATAAATTCTGTTTCATTTGTAACTGTGTTTGCTATTTTCGTTAAACTTCCCCCTCTCAGGTCCTATCCCAAGAAGAAATCCTGTCAAGAAGGATTATTTTTGGCCAATTCTCCTTCAAAGAGTCACAATCAATAATCTCTCTTATAGAAGGCAACCTTCGGGAACACAGTAAAGGATGTTAATGGCAGCTCCTACTCAGCGAGATGGACATCTCACTTTCTCTAAAGGCAACAAATGAAATATTAAAAACTAAGTAGCATTTAAACGAGTCACTCACCATGAAGTCTGTCTCAAAGTACACAGGCTAATCAAAACCAGAGCAGCACAAGGGACCCTGGCTTTATAAAAATAATCTTTTCTCCTATATCATCAATTTCATAAAAGGCCTTCAAAATCCACAAGAGTAAAACTGTTTCTCACTTAGAGAGCCAAAAAAAAAAAAGTGTGTGAACATTTCAGTCTTTTTAAAGGAAGTAATGTAGCAAAATTGTAGCCTTTAAGCAAGCCAAGTCAAAAACATATGGCCTACAAGGTTGTGGGGTGGGAATTTGGTAGGGTCTAGAAATTCAGAAACATTATAATCTCCTTAGTATCACATGTAAGTGGGATATCTCCATATTTTGTTAGCACTAAGTGGCTTATCAATATGGCCTCTCAAAGAAGAGCTTCAGATTTTGTTACATACCCTGAAAACCTTCACTTCGAAACAATGGATGCTGTTTATCAGCCATCACCATATCTATAGATACATATATATATGTTTTTGTCCAGAAGGCATAATCTGAAGCATCCCATAATACCATTCTTGCCAATATCTGCCTAGAAGATTGTGCAGATTTGGGTAGGTCTGAGATCTGTTGCGTATTAGAAATAATAGTTGGGGTTGTTTGTCTCTGCAGCTGTAAGCAGTTACAGAAGGAGGTGCTGGCAATGCTGGTTCTCAAAAGTTAGGCCAAAAATGAGGCATGCTGTCGCAAACTGCCTTTTGCTCTCCTCATTCCCTCCTCACCCCAGAGAGAGAATACTGAGCTTTACTGAATCAGGAGCAGGCCTGCCTCTTCATTGCAATAACAAGGCAAGATCTTTCCCATTACAGTTGGTGCAACATTGGCAGCCACACAGCGAGGATCAACCAGAGCCAAATCTTGTCTGTTACTAGTCAGTGAGATTCCACAGATCCTCCTCTCTTTTACCTCGAACAGTTGGTAAAGACTTTTCCTTCTCTCTGTTCCCCTTTGCTCCTGGCTGTCCTGCACGGGTTTCTCTGAATACGACTTCCACATTGAGCTCACTAAAACTGCAGGCAGAAAAGCAAAGAACTACCCAAACAACCAAAAGGTTATCCCTCCCGTGCAGCACTTCAAGTGCATCAAGTGCCGGAGAGCCAGTGTTGCACTGAGTTTGTCAGCCAGAACAGGACTTTAAATACTCCAGACAGCTTAACTGAGAACTACAGCTGGCTACAATTTCACTATAGTGAGTGTTCTATATATATTCTGCAGTCCCATAGTTGTGAAAATCATTCCTATGCAACTGTGCTCTGGCATCTCCATTTGGCTTTTAGTTGTGCTTCTAGCCTTTTCACTATGAGGACAACTTAAAACCTATAATCTGAATGCAAACTGAGACAGCACCACCACCAGGTGAAGATGCGCAGCCTGTTCAGGGACGTCCGCTGGGTAACAGGCCTCCAACACCTGGAGATACAGTGCTGCAGGGCACCCTCCTACCCTGCCAGCGGTTATGCCTCCAGCTTCACTCTCAGCGCTAACAGGTAAATCTGACCACGTGAGCCTGCACAGGGTCCCTTTCAAGAGATAGCAAAGATGAACCCAGTGAGCCCAGAGCCTGTGCAGTGTGCACCTTTCCCCGTTTGGCACTGAGCTCACTGCTGGGAGGCACTGGGGCTCTTTTTTCCTGGCCTGTCATGTCCTTCCCCCAAATCCCTCTCCATCTGTATTTGCAGGCACTTTGCAGCATGTGCACTGCAAGGCTGTGCAGCCTCAAGCAAGACAGCTGAAGTACACTTCGCCACAAAGATCAAGAGCAGCTGAAAGCACAGGATGGCAAACTTTCTTGCTGTGAGGTTAGTGCAGCAGTTCTCTGCCACTTGGAGAGCAGGGGAGATGATTTCCTGAAGATGGCTATAAGATTCCCACTTTAACAGCATATGTGAGGAACGTATGTGTGCAGAACATTGACGAGCTGAAACCTGAAAGTCAGGGAGATGTGTTGCTGAGAACACATACACGTTCTCCCTTTTCAAGGCATGGGGCTCTTCAGATGGATGCAGAGAATGAGTCCTCACCCTCTAATGTTCTCAAAGAAGGGAAAGGAAAGCTTTCCCCCATTCCAGCAAACTCATTTACTGGACTCCTATGTCATCTGTTGGAATTTGGAAAGAATTATTTGCTTAAGACACTTGACTGCAGAACTTGTATCCCTTTTAAGCCTAAGCAGGAAAATGTTGTGTTAATGTTCAGAGCAAAACTAACCAGCAGCAAATTCTTTGACGTCAGCTCCTCAGTGACAAACTGTGGACCAAGCATTATTCATGGAAATCCTTCTGTTGGGACACTTTCAATAGAAACACTTTATATTTGACTATTCGATTTGAATGAAGCAGACCTCATCCATTCCATCCAACTAATTAAACAGGCCCATAATATACCAATCATATCAAGAGCATGGGCACAAGGTTTGGTTTTGTTTTTTTTTTTTTAAAGTATTTAAAATAAACTCATCACTAGTAAAGATGTGAAAACAAAATGTTGTGTTACCACAAACATCAGAACTTCAGAAGGAAATACAAAATTAACACACAGCAAATATTCTGGTACAGCTTTCCAGGTCCAGTTTGAATGAGGTTGGAGACAATACCAAATGGGTCGTGTCCCCCGAGTTCAAATGATAAAGCAAGCAAGCAATCTGAGTATATATTCTTTGCTGATCCTACACAAACTGATCAATAATGGTGAAAACTCATTCATAATCAGACATTTGAGTTGGTCTCAAGTCAGTGCATGCTGCAGATGTGTGTATGGCTCTTACAGTACATGTTGACCTTACCGCATAGCTAACATTACGCACATTCTTAACTTTAAGCATGGGAATATTTCCTTTAATATGAATGAATATTCGCAGGACTGAATCCTAACTCTGAGCTGATCTTCATGAAGAAATTCAGGAAAATTAATCCACATTAACTAAAGGCTTAATTTAAAGCAGGTTAGTTAAAATGCATTTAACCCTGTAAAGACTTTTCAAAATTAAAGTAGTCTTAATTCAGCTTTGTATAAAGCTTAATCCATTTTCAATTTATCCTTTAAGTGAATTTGGACTAATTAAGTTGAACGTCCTGTGTTGATGAGCCTGAGGCCCTAATTCAGAACTGTGTCCAAGCACAGGTGTAAAACTATCCCTATTCAGAAAAGCATATACTTGAAATCAGCTGTTTTCAATAAAATGCATATAGGTACTTATATATTTTCCTCAATCACACTCTTAACTACTTTATATTCTTAAACCATTTGAGAATTATAGTTTGGTGGTAAGGAAAAATCATAGCCCAAAGGGTTGCAAGGCAGATAAATAGATGTCATTTATTGTCCTCCAGATAATACCAGCTCCTCCAATGTGTGTACAAGAAATCCCCAATCATTGTTTTCTGTAGAAAATCTCTGATTGACACAGAATTAGAAACTGGTTCTTGAGGCTGGAATTATTTTTTCCTTAAAAGGGGAAAAGAAGATTAACCCTTCATTTTCTGGGAAGATTTCATAATGGAATGTTATTTTCTTAACCCAAACTGGTACAGCACGCTATCCATTGCCAATTGAAAAGATGGATTTCAGCAACTGCATTTATCTAGGACTTCGCATCTCAGATTTTTCAAGTTTTCTATGAAAGCTCCCTTCCATGGAAGTGTACTCCAAGTGTTTGAATCTAGATTATTTTCTTGCTCAATATGCAGAAAGAAACTGAGAAAAAAACTGAAACTTTACAACAAGGTCTTAGTACTCTACTTCATATTTAAGTTTAAATATTCAATCTTAGTTACGTATGTGCTTAACTACTTCACTGCAGAGAGGTAAAACTATACAACACTACTATCACTAGCAATGTAGCATCAAAGGTGTATTAAGTGGCAAGCTGTCTGCTGGCTACCTAAAGTGAACTAAGGAAAAAACACCTCCTCCAGAATAAAATTAGCCAACTAAATTAGGCATGGAGCCAGAAAGGCTATTTACAGAGTCATGGAGCCTAGGCAGACATCCCACGTCTGCTTACTCAGAGTGGGTTGGAAAAGTCAGCTCACGAGCGATACAGCTCAGCTCCTGATCCATCCAACTCATTGTCCAAATACAAATTCCTTCAGCTCCCCCTAGTACTTGAACAACTATATTCACACAGTGCAACAGAGCATGGGACAGCAATCTCCAAGATGCTAAAGACCTGAGATGTTATGATGCATATAAAATGTACCGTATCCTAGCACAAAGAACCAGTACAGCTGTATTTTCATGGCACTGAGCCCAAGTAAATACTCTTTACCTCCCAGCAAGACAGTACAGATTCAAACACAAGCTGCACAGATACGGCTGACTCATGCATCTTCACCTGATCTTCCTCTACTAGAATGGGTATGGGTGGAAGTAGATTATGTCTGCACCATGATATACACACAGTCCACTCAATGCAATGATACAGTTATGAGTGATGATCACCTGATGGCCACAACAAAACTAAGAATTGACAGCTCCATACATCAAATGCACCAAGTGTCTGTATTTTGGATAGCCTTCCCCAAAGAGAAGAGTCCAGAAAGATGACTTCTTCATCTTTTTCTAACTCTTGCAGTGAAAGAGAGAGAATTGTATCTCTCTCTCTGAAAGAGAGAGAATTATGTAGGTTCTTCAAACATGCTTACCACTATGTTAGCTGAGCACTGTCCAGGCAGATGAAGAGGAGATATTGCAAGGAGATCCAAGGGCAATTACTACCATCTTGCTCAATGGCCTAATTCCTGCTGCCAGGAATAGCAACTCGTTTGGCCCTCCTTTCTTATACTGTCTTGCCTTACATTATTTTTCTACCATCTGGTGAAGTTACTACTACCATCTTCCCAACTTAGATTAAAAATGTGAAGAGAACAGATATTCACAAGAATACAGACATGGCTGCCTTCAACAGTGCTTTGTGGAATGGCTGTGTTGTGAACATGGCAGTCAGTGGCATAATGTGGAGGGGACACTGCTTGTAAATGGGGCTTCTTTTTAATTTTACTATCATCGTTTCCAGAATTTCCATGGCTCACTTTTAGCTGCAGAGATGCTTCTGCCACACTGAGCTAAAAGTGCTTTTTAGATGTGTTTGAAGGCTGTTAGCCACTATCACATGCCAGCTATTTTCTCCTTGCGTTATGTAGCTACTTCACATTAAGCACCCAGTAGTCTCCGCACTTGCTGCTATCTTCTCTTGAACCAAAACCTTTTACTATTCTTCAGTTTGCAGATGTGGTCCATATGGGGACCAGTGCCTAACTGGTGTCTGTAGAACAGAATAATCACCCTAGACACAGAAAAGCAACTTCTCCCATGCACACATTAAGCTGGCAGCATTTAACTGGCACCTAGATAAAGACATATATTTCATTGCAAAACATGGTCAGGACTCATAGCCATGAAATGGACTTGATCGCCTTTAAATTCTGTTTTACTGTGCTGGCTTACAGAGACGGCTTGGAGCCGATGTGGCAGCTCATTAACACTCAGTTAACACTTCTCTATATAGCACGGCACTGACTTTTACATTATTTTATTTTCAGGGGAGCAATGCATGTGGAATTAAAGGGAGGGGCAATAGCTTAAGACACAGAAAATATCATGAACAGATTAGTTTTAAAAACATTGAAATAATAAAGTTACAATGCACTAAAAGTACCATTTGTGAATGTAGAGTCCAGGAGAAGCACTACTTTTACCTTGCCAAGTTTCCAAAGCATGTGTTTTCTGAGAGTTCCAGCTTCAGGTACTAGATACAAACAACTACAGAGGAGCAGTTCATTTTCTGGGGAAGCATGCACCTAAATCAGCTTCTGTTTTCAACCTTATAGCAGCATCTGTTTTATTTAAAAAAACTATAACTCACCTGTAACTGTTAGGCTGTAAAACTGGGGAGAATGCAACTCACATTCTTTGATGGTATAGCCTTCAGCTCTGAAAGCCAGAATGATCTCTTCTAGCAAATAAAGCAGTAAAAGAGGAAGTGAGAATGTTAGACTGCATCTGATTGCCAGAAAACTGACCCAGAATAAATGAGAGTAATCCCCATGTGAAATGGGGATCTTGTCTACTAGTTGTCTCAGACCTCAGAGAGCACAGTGAAAGCATGCAGGAGATTAATAGGCAGATTATCTTCCAGCCTTGCCCGCTGCAACATCTGACTGTAATGAGTGGTCTTGCACAGAATGTGCTGAAATCCCACTTAAGTAAGCTGCTCTCCATAAGAACAGAACTTTTTTGACAGAAGGAGGTACCCATCATGCTTCCCACCACCTACAGGAGATCATGAGCCTTTTAAAGGTCCCTTTTTTGCTAATCCAGTCATTTTGACATCCAGAATTTCAATCCAGACATCAAGGGTTTAAGTATGCCACTCAACATGATGCCCTGCATCACACCAGACTAGTTTGAAGAGAGCTAGCGTAGTAGTAGGGGCAGTGTAGCTGCAGTACTGCAAAGCTCCACCTGGCCCCATTAGCCTCACTGGAAACCACTTTGGGTGCCTCTGTGTGGCCTAGCATTGTGCCAAGTAAACAAATACATACAGCACATTTGCAAAGACAGCCTTTACAACTGCGCCAGAAATGTTCCTGCACAGATTGAGTCATTAAGCAGATTTCAGCTGGATGGCCGTGCATGAACTCCAACATGGAAGATGGCAGGCAACAACTGAAGCAGCAGCTCCTGGCCTCTGATGGGAGCTTGTCTGACAGTGAAGAAGCTGTCCTATCTGTGGAAGCTGAGATGTTGAGCTTTCTCTTGGAAAAGTGATTGCCAGTGGAGATGGAAAGCAGTAGAAGAAGCAGTGAGAGATGATATATTGAGACAGAAATCTCTTTTTGGCTACAGTGCCCAAGAGGAGTCCCTCCATGTAATGCAAAAAATTCCTCTTTGGTAAGGGGGCAGATGGGACAAAGGCAAGCCTAACACAACATAGGATTTTGCTCATATTTGCAAATGAAGCAACTATAGTTTAGAGGACTTTTAATCACCTCTACTTTTCTCTTTTCCTTTCTCCCCAGAGAGCCCTATAAACATTCAGCCACAGTTATCCTTCTAGTTGATCGGTCAATGCTGGGTCTCCTGAACATTTTCTTCCTAGGTATTTGATAAACTGATTCAACTTCGGGTTTATTTTTTCAGATTCATCACTAATTCACTGGGGTATATTCCATTCTTGAAAAGCAGTAAAATTCTTCATATTTTTAATCAAGAAATATTAAATAACACATTAGTTTCAAATATTACCACACTTGTATTTTCAAACACTGATTTCAAGTATTGATCCTTGATTAAGTTAAAAATTTGACATATCCATATTCTACATTCCCCTCTAATTCTCACCTACCTTATCTTCTGGACATCAGAGGCACAGAGTTTTCAGCAGGAAGAAAAAACTTTTTACCTCTGCCAACCATAGAAAAAGCCAAGTAACTTCACAGAGCATTTTACATGAAAAATTCAGGTTTGTATCTTCTTTCACACTCCAGAACACTCCAGATCAGAAAAACAAAATACTTAAGGGCTCATAAGTTGGCCAAATATGACTTTTTGTTACAGCAAAATAAAAGAGTGTACCTTGCCACAGGAAGGATCTCCCCCATTTAATACTGTGTCCCTGCTATGGATGCACTGAACTCCTTATATAAACTGAACATAAGCTGTTTGACATGGAAAAAAGAAAAGTTTTATAGCCAGCCTCATTTTGAAAAATAGCTAAATGATATGAATCCTCATCATCCCTGTCTCCCTCCCACAAAATTTACAATCAACTTAGGGTATGTAGAACTGAAAATTGCAACCCCAAGAGTTAAAGTTTGGTAAAAGGTCTGAAAAAAACAGTTACAGCGGGAAGTGCCAGGTAACCTTAAGTGAAAGAGTTACTACCTGCTGCACCTGTAATGTCTAATGTCACCCATAATTTTTGGAGCCTGATAGTTGCTCCTAAAACACATCAGACTAATATCCCTACATTAATCTTTTGGTGATATTCTGATAAAATCCTGTAAGCTAATAAGTGCTCAGCACATGGGAGGATCAGCTTTGATATAAGTGAACTGATTTTTCTGGGGCTTTTTCTGGGCTACATCCGTAAGAAGCAGAAAATAGAACAAAAATGGGAAAGTAGTATGAAAGCACGTGATGCTGGTTTATTAAAAGACTTACAGCTGAAGAATATGAATGCCCCCTTTTTGTCTCTACATTTGATGTACCAGCCCCTCTCCCATAGCTCTTTGAAGGCAGAGAATCCAGAAGTAACAGCTGAATTCTCAAATCAAAAAACCAATGAGCTGGAATATTCCCCTTAAAAGAGATGATGGCGGCTCTATTGAAATGACTCTCCAAGAAGTGGCTGGCTCCTAGAATGTAGTGGGGTAGCCAGACATCTCTTGGAACAGACCTGGCATAAATGAGGAATAATCCAAAGCAGTGTCCATGCCAGGCCTCTTGTCATGAGCTGGCGACGCTGCTGGGATTTTTAGTCTTGGGACCCCTGACTCCAGGAATACAGGCTTCCCCTTGGCCAGCAGCTTCAGTCGGTCTCATTCAGAATAAGGAGTCAACAGTAGCACAACCAGGATTTTCAAGAAAGTACTTCGTGGGGCATAATGAAAGGAAGCCTGAGCCTCAGGGATGAGACTACAAGGCAGCACTGGCAACTAGTGCTGCTAAAAACAAAGCTCTTGTGATAGCATCTCCTCTGCTGGGAATGAGCATGAATACCAGCCAAGCTTACATTCCAGTAGACTGCAGGGCTATTTGAGCAAAAAAGCCATCTGAATGGAAGATTGTCTTGTTCTTGCCAGTCTGCTTGATGTAGGTGAGCTGCTATATTCACAGATTCCTTGGTTTAGAGAAAAATGAAGTAACTACAAGTAACTGCAAAAGCACTATCATGTTTATACCATATAAATAAACTTGTAACAAACACATCTTACACGCAAACTGTTTGGGTTCTTTAGCACGCAGTACTGTGGCTCAAGACCTTACAGAACAAAAAAACCCAGAGCACTTAAAGAACAGTATATTTTTTTCACTATATAGTATATATAACACAAACTTTGCGTGTGAATTTAGCAGTAAGTCTTTATTGCTTTCCATCATGCAAACTGCCAAGTTGCACATCAACAATTGCTTTAGTTTCAGAGAAAGTTGCAAATACGAGGTGGAATTATTTGCAAAATAAGACGAAGTGTTGATGATTGTGTCCTCTGTATATGATAAAAGGATATTTAACTGAGCTTCAGGATGCAGAGTAACAGCATGGTCCCTCCTCTTATCTCGCTCAGGGAAAGGTCAGGTAGGTAGAGAAATTATATTTACTTTTGGAGCATTGAGCTATATAAGCTACCAGCTGGGAAAAAAGTGTGGAGTGACTCAGAGGGAGATGCTTCTACAGCCCCGGTGTGAATTGAAGTTATGAAGGGTTAACAATGAGAAATGGTGGAAGATGGTTCAATCAACTGATCTGTGCCCACTGTTCCAAAAAGAAAGCCCAAATGTTCCCAAAGTAGGGAGGATTCTCCAAAGCATTTAAAGCCATTCTCTATTTGATAGATGAAAAGGTGCGTACACATCCATGTTACCATGGAGAAAAATACATCTTTGCTCTGCCCTACTTGTGAATTTCAGGCTTTGAACTTTAGATTAATACAGGTCATTTTTACCTTCACCTACCCTTCACCACAACACAGATGGTCCTGAAACTGAAAAGTAAAACCATTTACTAATGGACCCACAGGCTTAGATTTAAACCCCAACCGTTACACTAAAACTCTCAAACCTTTGGCATATTTAAACCTAGCATTGCATTTTGTATGGTACCTATTTTTCTTATGTATTGGATCAAATTCTGAAGCCTGACTCCGGCCAGATTCTGATACCTTTCACAATGTGTATCATTTTTTCCCTCGAAGAGACTCAAACTAATAGAATTGTTATGAAGAGAGACAGGAATATGACACTTTACAGCATTCAAAAATCTGGATTCAAATTCATATTTTACAGGTTGGGTCTAGCCCACAGTCCAACTCATTTGGCAACACTTTTTCTTCTAATTGAGATATGTAGCTCAGCACGAGTGAAATACTTCCGCAGTTAAAGAAGACACTAAAAAGCCTTTTTCCAACAGTTACTTGAAATTAATTTTAAAGTAGTAAAAGTCTGATTATAGAATGATGTTATTTGCATGGACTAACTTCATTCTAACATTAGGCTAAGTCAAATGAACAAATATAATGGAGGTGAGAAGAGTAGCAGTGTTTTTAGCTGAAATTAATCCTTTCAGCACTGTATGTTAAAACAGGTAATAATCTCCTAATCTTTACTTTGATATGTGCTTTATTTCCATAGACACATTAGTGGCAGGAACATCAATTAATTAGTAAATGAAAAGAAAGATGTCTAAGGCAATATGAATATTTAAAAATTCAAACATCATTGCTCCTTATGCTGTTCTCTTTAATCTTCAGTTTTGCTTGTGGAAACTGAATGTAACTTCTCCAATGCATATATTTCTCAGGGCACCCTGATGTTAATCTGACTGCTGTTCTATATGGGTTCCAAAAAAGTGAGAACACTTCAAGTATAAGAGCAGTACAGAAAAGAGACTATGCAAAAATGCTATTTTCTCATTCCTCATACACCTAACCAGCAGGGCAAGGGAGCTTCATGGCTGAAATGCACATTGTGATTCCCCAGTTGCTCCCAAGGGACCTCTTGCAGAGCACCATGAATGCATCCCTGCCCTATCCCCATGGAAGCCAGGGCTCACACAGGGCTCAGGGAAGGAGGTGAGCTTCCGCATTGTCCCTCCACACATAGTCAAGGCGTTGCCAGGGTGGTCATTCAGAGCCAGAATTTAGGACTTGCCATTGGATTCCATGGTTTAGATGTAGCCTGTATCTATCCACTTTATAGACAAGAGCAGCTGCTTGCCACTGCACCCCCAACCTACCGAGAAAACTGAGAAAACGAGCTAACTTCTATTTTGAGTTCTGCATTATCAGTAACATTTTCTGTTAATAACATTGGAGCAGAAAAGATCTCATGGGTCATTGAATTTGAGGTCCTTTATCATAGAAATTACATCACAAAATCTCTTTCATAAAATTACCAAGCATAGTCTAACAATATTGTTTGCCACCACCATTCTTCCTGGGACGCTTTTCCAGAACCTCGCTATTTACATGACTGGAAACCTACTTCTATTTTGTAGCTTTAATTTATATGCCCCTGGGGATTTTTACTACGAGCAATGATAAGCAAGCCTAAAAGAGCTTAGTTTAATTCTCGAAACCAGCAGGAGCAAAGAAGGAAAGTCATTAGGAGAAGGTACCTCCTGGGAAGTAACCAAGTTAGAATTCAAAGGTACAAGAGAAAATAAGCATCACTGTTCTCATATTCACCACTGGCAGATCTTAACTGAATTTTCTGGGCCTACATAAACTTTTATCTGGTTTGGTTTCATTACTAGGAACACAACCCTATTATTTAGAACCGGGGAAGTTGTACCTCCAACTCTCCTCTCAGCACCTAGCCAAGAACACACACTTCAGATTTATGGATACCAAAGAACTGAATGATATTTATGAGGACCATTATAGAAAATTTTAGGTATAATCCAGCCTGAGAAATGTTTAGATTAAAAATGGTTTTTCTTTAGTTAGAATAGAAAAGGGCACATGCTTTCACAGCTGAAAACTGCCATTTTCTAGCCAATTCTAGTTGCAAGCAGGAAAGGATATAGAAACTTGAATTTAAGTTTGATTTCTGAGTTTACAAGTGACTCAGCCTGCGTTCTCACACCAATCCCTTATCCTCTTTCTGTCTCCATTTCCTCATCTTTAAAATATGGGTAATAATACTTCTGTATCCCTTGAGTGTTTCTTAAGCTTAATTAATTCAATGCTTTATAAAGTGCTTTCTGATCCAGAGATGGGAGTGCTACACATATCCAAAGGATTCTATTTTAGACCATTTGTAAATAAATAAAACTGTTCTTTCTAGGTCTTATTTTTAATACAGAATAGGAATGACCTAGCCTCAAGTGATCTTCTCTCATGGAAAAGGCATTGGAAGCCAGGTCTGCAGCCAGCATTTTCCCCCAGGTCAGTAGTCCTCCCTTGCTGGGGGAATGTGAGAATGTGACTGTAGGCCAGGCCTCTCATGCACAGAGGGAGGGAATTGGAGCACCAGGCCTCCGGCCAGCACTTGCCAACCAAAGCTGCACTTTTCTCATAGAAAGGGAAAATGCATGTGCACGCCAATGGGTCTTGCTCAACAGAGTATTCTGCAGCTGTCCTGCTAGGAAACAAATGTGACACAGCGGCAGCGACTTGTACAAGAGCTCAGGGGCCCCTCGTACCTTGAAGGAAGGGGAAGCAGAGGTCAAAAACTCTGGACAGTCTTGTACTTCATTAGGACTACAGCTCCACAAATCAGATTGCTTAACATAGAACATGATTTTTGGAGCTGAGACTCCACTGCAAGGCCAAAGATGGGAAGCCCAAGGTGGAACCAAGGTTTTACGGCTAAGATTGAAGTGTTTATATGTATTCAGCTGTAAATGTGCACGGAGTAGAGAAGGAACAACAATTATTTGCCTATTACTTCTTAGTCAGAAAGGGTCTATTACTCTCTAAACTGAAAGTAACTAGGGCAACCAGGATGCTTTTCCTGCAATACATCTGTTAAAGCTGGTTTTGCTCCTACATGTTATTATGGTGAAAATTAATCAGAAGGTGGCTTCTGGCTAGCCATGATGTTTCTTTAAAATGAAAGAATGGAAAAAGCATGGTCAAGTGGTTAAGCAGCAAGTTCAGACTTGAGAAGCCCAGGGTCCATTCCTTATCTCACCAGAGGCACGAGAGCTGTACTTGTATTTTCTACAGAACTCATTGGGAATGCAAAGTACCTCACACTATTTTGAGTCACTCCATCTCTGCGTCTCAGTCTCCCATGTGTATAATGGGAGACAATAGCAAAGAAGTCTCACAGGGACTGTGAGATGCTCAGATGCTAAAGAAAGAGAGGCCATATGTGTTCCTAAAATAAGTAACAGCATGGATAGGGCTATTTTGGGACAATAGAGCTGTGCTAGCTTTGCATGCAACTGCCTCCACCACAGCAGAAATGAAATCTATAGGAGTTTAAAAAAAATTTATAGTCTCGTATGTTATGTTTCTAAGGTAAATGGTTTTGGGTTTTAGACTGCTCAGGTGATAGAATTCAGAAATTATGGCAGCTACTGACCTCCACTTTTAGGTGGCATAGATAATGCTGTGAGGTAGTGTCATGTAGCTCAAGTGTTATTGCGTTAAGGGTGATGTCCATGGAAGAGGACAGTGGCTTGGTGACTGCCTGGGGTGCCTGGTGTACCCTGGCTACCCACACAGGCAGGGAGAGTGAGATGAACACCAGTGCCATGAGTAGGACCAGACTGGTATGGTGAAGAAACAATGATGGTGGTAACACTGTCTCATTTCAACAAGTTCCTGGCTGAGGCTCTAAATATCAGACTTAATCACCTAGTGGTGGCTTATGCCCTCCTGCAGGTCTAACTTTTTATACCTACCTCTGAATGATAAAAGGTAAAAGCTTTGAAATATATAGCTATAAAATAGAGAGCATTTGGGGCACATATATAGCTTATGGCTGTTTGCCATAATTAAGGTCTGCACAAACTCACTTTTCCTTGTCAGGTACAGACATTCCTCAGACCGTGCCATAATCCAAATCACAGTGAGAAAAGAAGACACCAGACAGGATCACTAGAACTAGTAAAGAGACTTTCAGCAACTGAAGATGAGAGCAAGGGTTGCTGAATGTATGTCTGGCACGCAGGTACCTCATCATCCAGAAATAGTTTAGGTATTTATTTAGATATGGACCTAGCAATTTGGCTTGCATTCAACATAGACATTCAAGTCTGATTTAATCAAATATCCCAGAGTTTCACCTTATAAACTGGTATTATATATGTGTGTATTAACACATAAATCCATATATTTCTCACTGTTGTTCATTAGAAATGTCTTCTAAATCCATGAACAGATGCAAAAACTAGAGGATTGTAAAAAATTAATGTTGAAAATTAGCTGTGTTTCCCCAAATCTGAAAAAATATGCACATTTGTGCTAAACTGCTTTACATATTCAATTTATTTGGTCTTATCTATGGGTAGCTCTGAGTCGTCTTTGCCAGCAAATAAAGCATATAGGTACATGTACATGCAAGATAGACAAATTATTAGACCAAATTGCTACAATTATAATTTTTACTCAGGGCTCATCTCAGAAAGGTGCTGAACACCATAGCCAGATGCACTTGAAGTCAAGTGAATGGATGTGCCCACAGAGATTAGTGTAATAAACATTAAAGACAGAGATAATTCGAATGACTTGCAATAATAGGCATAATTGCAAGGTTTTGGTAGGTGAAGGGTCTGCAGGGGTGACCCATGTAGGAGAAGATGAGGGGCTGCCCTATGTTGGTCACAGCTGTTTCCAGCTGGCTCTGCAATGGCCAACACTGACCCACTTCTGCACCAAGACCAAACCAATAAGAGCAGCATATGGTGCCTCTGCAAATACGTATTTAAGAAAGGTGGTAACCACTAAACAAGAAGAGATGCCAGAGAAGAAGGGGTGCCAGAGCAGGCAAAGAACAAGAGGAGGTGCCCAAGCAGGGGCAAGAGAGACACCAGAGCAGCAGAGACACTGGAGGAAAAGGAGGGACAAGAGGAGCCTGATCCAGGATAAAGTAGAGGCAAGAGAAGTCTCTGGGACAGGTATGTCTTTGAGGGGACAGTGGCCCATGGAGGAACCTCATCAGAGCATTTAAGTAAGAAATAAGGATCAGTGAAAGGAAAAACTATGCACTGACCACCTTCTCCTGTGATGCCCTTTGTCTCATCAAAAGCACGATGTGCAGTGAGGGGACTGGTGATGGGAAGGGGAGGACAGGCTTCTCAGAGGGAAGTGGTATTTTCCCTGTTTGTCTTCTTTATGTCTCAATACTGGAATAAATAATTAAAAGTTTATATTAATTGCAATAAACTAAATTCTGTGAAATTCCCCAACTCAAGACTGCGTTTTTGTCCACAACACTTGGATAACAAAAGAATCAACCAAAACCTTTATTACAAACCTGAAATAATTACCTACAGTTTAGCAAAACTGAGAACCTTTCCCCTCATATTTCCACCATACTTACCTCAGATCCAAGCAGGCGTGCATTTTATGAATTGGACAATGCCCAATAACTATGGGAATTAAAAGATAATAATGTGCTAAAACACTGACTGCCAGAGCTAGACAGACACAAGGGACGAGAAGAAATGTTTTTCCTGACTATCCAGCTGCTTTGAATTCAGCTGAAACACAGTCTGTCTGTGTGAAACCAAGTGAAAATGGCTTGCACTGTGTGAAGCCGACCCGCCTGCTCACTTGGGAGGGACTCAGCCAACCCAGGACATGGAAGAAGTGTCATGAGCTTTCTAAGGAGGGGGCCAGATTGTTCCGTGTGCCAAGATACGTTGAGTCTAGGAGAAGGGATGGGATGCTAGGGAGCCCATGCTGATTCTTGGACGATGCCGGCCCTCACCCAGGCTCTCTCATCACAGGGTGCTTAAATATGCAAGAACTGGACAGGATCCTTGCAGGGTTGCAGCCAGATAAGTGTCAAGAGAGTGGAGTTTCTCCCCCTCTCCAGCTTCATTTCCCTTGGCGTGTTGAGAATTCCCCATTGCCAGACCGCCAGCTCCAAAGCGATGAGTTTGAGAATGAGCCTTGATTGTTGTTTAGGACTCACAACAGCCAGATACAGTTTGGAATTTTCCATCTTTTTTCCATTCTAAACACAGGAGTATTGCAAATGCTAAAGTTAAGGAAAACTCATATTTAACTGCAGCCCCTGCAATTCTTCTCCACATACCCCATTTCTACCAAACAGGTTAAAACTTAAGTATTTTGTGGATGGAAGCTGGAAAGGGCCAGGAATTTTGCAGAAAGCTCCTATGGATGATTTATGGCCAAACCATTACTAATTCACAAAGGGTGTCCAATTTTTAAGTATGACTGCCTTTTCAGGCATTCCACACAGCTCCAGATAAAACAAGTGTGATTAGCACTTTAGGGGATGTATGATCAACAATCAGCAAGGCTGAGGTATGCAGACACTATTTATCTCAATGAAACACTTTCTACATTGTGATGACCTGGATTTAATTACATCAGCTTCATCCATCAGCTGACATGCAGTCTCTCCAGCTAGATTGTCAGAGCATTGAACTTGCAGCATAACCAAGAAGACATCAGCCCTTAAATCATCTTCTCTAGAGCATGGAAGCACATTAAGTTCTTTTTTTCTTTAGTAAGGCCTCCTTGTTAGGCATGTTGAGTCTAGTATACCCATGTCCTGTAAAACTTTACTGGCTTATTTGTTTTGTGTAAAGTAGCACAACACAGCTGCTCTTTATGGACTGAAACTTACCTGCCACTGAAACGATCCTTGGTTTCATTTTATAAAGCTGTGGAAAACCTCAACCTGTGATTATTTTGTTAGCTTTAAAAATTACTTTTGTTTTCACATGCCCTTAGTACTCTCTAATTGTGCTAGGGAGTTAGCTGCATAATTTCCCTGTGTTGATTTGGAAAGTTGTAGCATGGAAAGTTCCAGTTTGTGCTTCAAAAGCTGCCATTCAATTAGATATGGACACTTCAACTTCAGTTTGGCAAAAACACTACAGTGATTTCCCAACATCACAGATGCTTTATCTGCACACAAACCCTCCAGATGCTCAGGCTGTCACATACATACCATTGAAGGCTGTCCAACAATGCTCCAAGTCCCTAAAAGCATTTACAAAATCAAGCTCAACTGCACTCACCAACAGAGAAATCACTCTGAAATATGATGAGAGTGAGGACATTGCAATGAAAACAATGACCACAATGGGCAGGCACCAACAGGATCTGAGCACCTCTGGACAATTAGCTCAGGGTAGAAATGGACCTCCAAAAGTCCCAGTTGTTTTATTCTTTATTTTGACAACCAATCCATCATTTAAAGACAGGCAAGAACAGGTTCAAAGCATTTAGGGCCTGACTCAAAGCCTCCTCTGAAATCAGAAAGAAAATGTCATTGCTGTAGGGCTTGGTGGTGTAGGTCTGCGATGCATCTTTGAGAAAACATCAATTAAACAGAATAAATTGCAAAATTTCATGTGGAAAACTTTTCTAAAGCTTAATTTTTCATATTATTTTTAATTTTGCTTGTAGCCCTTTGTATTTGAAATTTTGCTGCTTGTATCCATGACCTAGACCTTACAGAATGGAGCATCATTATGTTCAGCTGCAAGGAACATCCATCACAGACAAGCCCCTAGCCTTGCCCAAATCCAACTCTTTGTTTCTTAGGCCCCTCAGAGAAAGACCGCAGCCTCACCCTCATAAGTAAAGAGGAAAAAAGTGCTCGCCAACATGATGACAGTTCAGAGCAAGATACAAGGAAGAAAAAAAACATTGCCTGAACCCATCCATGGGGAACTGGCAGTTTCTAACTGGGGCTTCTCCAGAAGGAAAGTCATCAACACCATGGGAATTTCCCCTGCAGCAAGAGAAATAACCAAACTCTCCCCAATGAGACTGCACTTCTCTTAAAGTCATCTCCCAGTGGAGGGATGGGGCAGCACATTGCCCCACTCAATATCAGCTAGAGGGAGAGAAGAATTTTCACTCATTATTTTCTAAGGTCTCTTTCTGTCAGGGGAAAGGGCTCTGGAGCATTCTACAGGCCACCAGTAAAGGAGGGTGGAGTTTGCTGTGAAAAAGAAGCAATCTAAATCAGTCAAATCACATAAGAACAGTGTTTGGAGAGTTTGGGGAATTATGAAGGGTTTGTCTCAAAATTCCTTTCAATGCAATGTGTTGAGATAGTATCTGATGGAAACACCAGTTCAGCAAAACATTGTGGGTACTTAATGTAAAGTTAAATATAAATTAAAAATTAACTGAAGGCAAGTATAATCCACAAACTTCCCATGAGTCTTTTCAGCTACTTCTATGCATGGATTCATTGTTTATTTGACTCATGAAACCACTGTACTTAATCTATTCCCAGTTTTCTCTTCTAAGAATGGGCCAAAATCCTTTTTTTTCTTTCCCAGAAAATTATTTTAGTAAATAAATATTCCCCACCCTCCTGCTTATGGAGAATATGTTGTGGGCCTATACTATGGACTTCAACAGATGCTTATAATTTCACAAATGTTTTCCTGAATCAAAGCTTGGAAGAAAAAGTGGTATATAGCAGATTATATACCTACCATGGCTGAAATTGGTAGCACATGCATATGTCAAGGGTTTGTTTAAAAAGCACAAGATTCAGAATGTCAAAAGGACAAAATTAGTATACTTAGATATATTCTCATCTTGGGACACTGTGCACAGGTTCTGCAGTAATGAGTTTGATAAAATCTCTCAGGTTCATCGGTGCCATCCTGTACTCTTTAGAGGCACAGGGAAAAATACCTTCCAAAGCAAGAGTGATAAATTTTGGATCTGAAAAGTGTTTAGATCCCAGAACAGCAGCTATGCATGCAGATATGAAGTAGAACTATAGAAGCATGTTAATCTGACTACATGTTAGCTCAATGGTGGGAAATCTCTGCCTTGCTGAGGTTCAAAGAGACCCATCTAGCTCCATTACCATTCACCTTATCTAAAGATGAAAAGAATCCCACAACATGAAATTAAGTTACAGGTGACAGCCAGCAAAAGGCCAATATTTCCCATCCTTGCCCTAGATGAAGCTTTGTGGAGCATGAACCTTATCTTCTTGTCTGTAACTGCAAAGCCTAATGCACACATATATCACACTGTAAAATACCTGCCATCTCCATAGTGGAATACTATAGGTTCTGAAATGGCCCACACTTCTAGAAGTACTGTTCTGTTCATAGCCTTGTTTTTGGACTGTAATGTGTAAGACTTTCTGCAGACTTAGAACAAAAAAAAAGAAAAAGAAAAAGCATAACTTAAAGATTTAACTACCATATGGATTTCAGAATGAGGCAAGTATTTTTCCAGTCTTCCTGATGCATTTCCTTTATTTGCCTGGTTTACAAAATAAGAAATATAATGCTTTCTTCCTTTCTATTTCACTAGGCTGCTATGAAGACCATATATACACTATGAAGACCATACATACAGCACACTGAATATGCAAAATAGTATTTAGCTGTGATATTTGATTTCGCATTCAGTAATCAGAAAAACATGTTCCTTTAAATTCCATCTAGTTTTACTGGAAAATTATTTGCTTCAGAAAATTTCTTTCTGGCACTTTCCAAAGCCATATTGTATGATAACTTTGTTTTATTGTCATCATTTATTGGTTTGTTAAGCCATTTCACTTAGCGCTAATGATGTAAACCATCTTGTTTAATGCTTTCATGCTGACCAATGTATTATTGCTTTGGTCTGTTGAATAGGGCACTTTTAATACCTCTCTTTTAAAAAACGTTATCATTATTTAATTTTGATTACATAAGTTCTACAAAAATGCCATCTCAGGACAAGTAATTTATAGATTAACTAATACCACAACAGCTTTCAAAAATCACTGCAGTGTTCCACAGCATTGGCCTAAGACATAATAGCAAGAATTTTATGAGCTCTTGTGTTTGGGACAAGTACTGTGATTTATCCACACTACAATGTCCCTTTTTAACAGCCAAATGCAGTACAGTGCAATACAGTGTCACAACAGCATGACTACACTGGAATGCCATGTTTATTGCAGAAGTTTTCCAATGAAAAAGACAGTGCAGCTTTGGGGGCAACCTTTACTTGAACAAAGTTCCTTGTTCAGTGTCAAGAGAAAGTGACTTTTTCTGATTCTTAAGAGACTGTTGACAGTAAAACAGGCAGGAGCAAGCAGCAGTGGCAAGCTGAGCTGCTTCAGGGAAATACTGCAAAGCTCATGCTGACTACTACCAACCTGCTGGGGGGGCATCAGCGGGACTACATTAAGATCTCTGCAACAGAATCGCTAGAGATGACATAAGATCAAGCCCTTGCAACCTTACATGGGAGAAAGAAATGGGAATAGGTTGGAAATCCAGAGTTCTTGCATGGTGGCACAGAAGCACAGCAGAGTTACTTTGCTTTGTGTACTAAAGCTGCAGTCCACCAGCCACCCCTCACAACACTGCCTCCACACATATGTTAACTTCAACCAGAAATTTCTTGTTACTTGAATAGTTCTTCAACTTAAGCAGGTAATTATAAAACCTTCAGCACCAGAATTGCTGCGACGTACTTTAGACCCCCTGTTCTGACCTCACTTCTTTCAGGCAGGTGTCTATGGCATCATAGACTGTCAACCTTAACATTGCTGCTGACATTTCTACCCTGTTCCTAATGGATGTAGTGGTTCTCTGGGCTTCATTCATGTTTTGAATGATTTATAAGGAGGTAAGTATTTGTAATGTGCTCCAAGAACAGAAAATATAGAGACTGAAGAAAAAAAAAAAGACACTGAATTCTGCAAGTGTACAACAGACATTCTCTGCTACATGATCAGTATACTCAAAAATAGTATACAGTGCCTGTGTAGTAGTGTCCCCCAAAAAGTGACTTCCTATTAGCAAGGTCCTTGTTTTTATAGGTCTTACTGTATTTTTTATTTTTTAAGAAACAGACTAAGCAAAATTTAATTTAATCAGATGAGTCAGTTTAAAGCACCTTTTACCCAGCCCAAAAATAGGTTTTACGGTTTTTGGGTGTTTGGTTTTTTGTTTTAGTTTTGTGTTTTGTTTTTGGTTTAAATCCCTTCTTCCACTATTCCAGGTTACAGCTTTTTCTTTTAAATTCCAATAGTTCCAGTAACCAAATTGTTTACTTCAAGGATCTATTTATTCCTGCATGATTCTCAGCTTCTGTTGCACTATTATATGAAAGACATGTTTGTTTGACATTTCATAGTGGCTTATGAGAATAACACACTTCATGCATCACCTTTGTATTTCATGTCAAGCCATTAAAAGGTGAACTTCATTCAACCCCATTGAGGTTATCTGTCTTATCCCAACTCCATTCTAGCTAGAAGAGCTCTTTTGCACAGCTGCTCAAGCAAAGCCCTGCATTTTGCATTGCTAAAGCTGCTTCCTCACCCACAGCTCAGAGCCCTCTTGACCGGTTTCTCTCTTCCACTTTATGAACAGATATTTCTTTATTTTTAAACACATGGGACCCCCACAATAGTTATTTTAAATCTGACAACAGCTCTCCAATAAACCAATGACAGATAGAAAACCATGAGATGGAAATCAGCCAAACAAGTCTGTAACCAGTTTGGGATATCACTAGGGAAAGTACCCAGAGCAAGCATCAAAACTTACTTACAGAAATTGTTAAATAAGACAAAGATATTGCAAGCTTGAGAAGCATTTCTGTGGCTGAAATGCTGAATCCTCCTTTACCCTCCCAAATGTGTATGTAGCTACACTTTGGTTTCAAATTCTATGAGGTAAGATGCAAAGGGGTAATTTTCTCATATGGTATATTATCAAAAACATTCTCGTTATCTCCTTTAAGTTCACTGTTTGGCCCTACAGATGTTAACTATTACACTGCTGTCCCTTCAGCTCTTAAGCATGTCCTCTCCTCCCACAACAAGTATCAGTAACAAACGAGATCCAAGATGCAGCACAACTGTGCATGAGTAGAACTGGCCTGATTTTCCCCAAACATTAAGTCACTACTAAAGAAAGTGAGATTAACAAGAGAATGGTCAGCATGTTTGTATTTAAGTGCCTCATTTGGAAGCCTGATTTGAAGGGCTTTGAAAAGAAAAATCTGGCTTAAAGCCATGGATACATAGTCACTTAACTCAGATATGAATCCTCACTGGTGCTGAGACGGTCCCTTCTCCAGCCAGAGGCTCCTGCCTCACTACTTGCAGCAGTATCAATGTTCATATGGTCGCCGATCTGATATGCCTAAGAGTGCCTACCCCAGAGGAAGAAAAGCTCCCTCAACTTGAGCTTTAGCATGACAGAGACAGCACAAAGAAGGGGAGGGAATCAGGAATTTTTCTGTCAAAAGCAGCAACTGGATTAAAATGGCTGTTTAATCATGGCCCCTGACCTGAGACATAAGGCCAAGAGGCATGATGCAGCCTATGTTAATCAGGGCACTGAATGGTATCAGGGCACTGGAACAGGGAGGATCCCACTTGCCTCGCTGTCATCCACATACTCCTGCCTCTTCCCTTGCCCTAGCTTTGATGCCCACCTGGCCTTTCAGTAAGCCAGTTCAGGTTCCTGAAACTTAAGAAAACCAACTCCACAAAAGAGCTGGGTCAGAATAATCACACAGTAAACTGAGAGGAGACCCACAGTCAATGCGATACAGAAGGGTGGATAACAAAACTTGGGGGAGAATAGAAACACCACCACCCCTTTCAAAAGCAAGAAGCTATAAGCTTAGCTCAGCAACCTTCACACTAATGGTTGCAATGATTACCTCCAAAATACAGGACATATCTAAAGCACCTGGACTCTTCAACAGGAGCTTCTATGGAGCTCAGGATGGAGATAACATAAAAGCTTAATGACAACAAATTATATTTTAAGTCTTCACTACTCCATTGTTAACCATTTTGGTAGAAATAGCAAGCTAAGGTGTTTATCTGCTGGTAGTGACTTCTCCCCTGGGTGAACTTCAATTAAATCTCTTCGAGCATAGGGGGAAGAATGTCAAATTTAACTCTCTCTCTCTCATCACATCCTAAATCTTCTCAAACCGGAAGAAAAGGTGCATTTCCAGAAAGGCTGAGTAGTCCAAACAGCATATTAGGTTTGAGTGCAATACACAAGAGGTCAGAGCAGAAAGGCCTCATTAATCAAAAGTATAAAAGACTGTATTCATCCTTCTCAGTTGCGGAAGTGACACAGGCATGTTTCAGAAGCCAGCTCTTAAACTGCTACCTCTGGAGAAAGCGTGAATTAGCTGTACCCTTCACCCAAATGGAGCCAAAGCACCCTGCCCTGCTGTCACAGCTGTGTATGAGTACACACGCAGGCAGTTACTGCTGAACTGCTGGAGAGCCACTCCCCAGCTTACTGTGTGACACCTACAAGCTCAGTTTGGGTTTTGATGTTAGTGTTAGGAGTTGTGACAGAGAAGGGATAATGCTCTTGGTATATTGTGTATATTCCACATTTAGGACAGGATGGAGGAATGCCAGTACCTAAACCAGTCACCCAACATCCCACTGTGTCCTCTCTAGCTGGTTAGACTCTAGGGTTTCTTGGAAATTGGGGGAAAATGTAGAAACAAACCCAAATATCAAAGTTGTAGGTGGGAAACCAAGTAGAGAACGAACTGGAGTAGGAGAGAGGCTTTGAGAGAGAAGAGGATTAGCAGTGTTTCCCTATTGCACGTGACCAAGGTCTCGCTCCTGCTTTATGTTTTTTCCTCTCCAGAGCTCAGAGTCATGACTGAAAGGATACAGGAACGATTTAAGGCCTTTCTAGAAGGTGCTCAGAACCTCTAACAACAGCTTTATGTCAAATAAAAACACAGTCTAACTTTTTCTTTTAGCTTTTGGATGACTAAGGTACCAGTTTTGGTCTTTAACAAGAATTAAGAACAGAGATACTTTAAGTACTGTCAGCTAAAATGTGCTAAGCTCCCCATGGTGCAGCTTACGAGATTTTGCAGGTTGTCTGCAAAATTTAGCCTGGCACCACTGAAGGCAAGTTCCCCCTAATAAGCTAATAAATTGTTGTGAATGACCTTCTTACCTCTTGCCATGTAAACTCAAAGAAGTGGGAGAGAATAACTTAAATTCTCCACTGATCTGGAAGGAAACAGTGAACGGCGATTTCACCCTAGGCCCCAACCAAGCGTTTTTGTTTCCTTGCTCTTACTCAATTTCTGTCACCTACTTCAGTGATGCTCTTAGCATCACTAGCTTACTAGAAAGGCTGGGTAGTGTCACAGAACAGGAATCTACAGAGGGGACACCACATGAAGTGTCCCTGAGAGGCAGCGTTTCATTTAACTTTCGGCGTGAGCATGAGGACACCAACCCAGCGAGGCTGCAGCCGTATTTTCGACCACCAGATGGTGCCGAAAATGCTCGCGATCTAGGGATGCTCATTCCTAGAATGAGCCGAGGTGAGTATCTCCAGAGAGGACGCCTTTAACACCGGAGCGGGGGGAAGCACAGCGTCCAGGAGCCTCAGTTCGGAGCGGCAAGAGCCACCGAGGGAGCCTCAAGTCCTCGAGAGGACTTGCCCAGGAGCCGGCAGCTCAGCTCACGCGAGCAGCTGACTCACAGGGGGCGGCGCCAGGAGTGACGGCACCAGCCCTCAGTGGGGAAAAACCCATCCCAGGGAGCGTGAGCGACCAGGAGCGCGGCGAACAGGGTGTGGCGCGTCAGTCAGGGCGTGGCGCGGCAGTTGGCGCAGGCAGGGCGAGCGGGCAGCGAGCGGGATGGTGAGCACTCGCCTCAGGACTAGGGCCCGCTCTGGGAGCTCTGCCCCGGCGGTGGCCAGCGTAGGCACCCAGACAGAGCCGATGAGAGGGGAGGCTGCGGCGCAGACCTCGGAGTGTAGAGAGTGCCTCGACTGGTCTCTTGAGGCGAGGGTGCGCAATGGACAGGGCTGCACTCGGTGCGCCCTGCGGGAGGTCCTCCTGCAGCAGGTCGCTGAGCTGCGGGAGGCTGTTGGAGAGCTAAAAGATGCCAGGGAAGCTGAGAGGAAGCTGGGCTGCTTGCTCCACGCCCAAACTGTGCAGGGACTGCAAACGTCCAGCACTGCTCATATAGGAAAGAAGGAGGGCAGCAACCCAGGAAGCTGGGAATTAGTCACGAGAAAAACGAACAAAAAAAGGAGGAAGAGGACAATTAACGACAAGGGGCTTCCTCCTAAATCTGATGTCCCCACCCAGAACCGCTTCGCAGTTCTGCAGGGGGCTAATGAGAGAGCACCCACCACACCTAATGAGCATCCTGCTGATGCACCAGTAAAGAGGATCACTACTGGTGCCTCCAAGAAAAAGCAGAGGGTCATAGTAGTAGGGGACTCTACTTTGAAAGGCACAGAGGCACTCATCTGCCGGCCTGATCCAGTCTCGAGGGAGGTGTGTTGCCTGCCAGGGGCTCAGATCAGGGATGTTGCTGAGAGGCTGCCTGCTCTAGTAACTCCTGCTGACTATTACCCCCTTCTAGTGGTCCATGTGGGTGCTAGAGATATAGATAGCAGTAGCCTGGAGAACATTAAGAAGGACTACAGAGCCCTGGGAGAGGTGGTTAGGGGCTCTGGAGCTCAGATAAGTTTTTTCATCGATTCTCCAGGACAAAGGGGAGGACCTTAAAAAAGCTAGGCGCATTTGGCAGGTTAATAAATGGTTAGAATGGTGGTGCCATAGTCAGGGGTTTGGCTGTTTAGAACATGGGGCTCTATTTGGGAGGCCAGATCTACCGGAGGCTGGTGGAGCTGGTCTGACAAAGAAGGGGAAGAGCTGTTTTGGTAGGAGGCTTGCCAGGCTGGTTCAGAAAGCTTTAAACTAGATGTGTTGGGGGAGGGGAGCATTGATCCATCCCAACACTCCCGGTCAGTTGCCAGCACCTGTAATAAGTGCTTGGAGCAATGTAGAGATGTTCCAGCTGCCCCAGCCATTGAATCGGCTGCATTTGGAGCTCGGCTAAGGTGCCTCTATACAAACGCCCGTAATATGGGGAACAAGCAAGAGGAATTAGAGATGTGTGCAAGGCTACGGGAATATGATGTCATTGGTATCACAGAAACATGGTGGGATGGCTCCTATGACTGGAGTGTCGGAATGGAAGGTTACAGGCTGTTTAGAAAAGACAGGCCAGGCAGACGGGGAGGGGGCGTTGCTATTTATGTCAGTGATAGGCTGGAGAGTATGGAACTCTGGGGACGGGTGATGAGGTAACAGAGTGTTTGTGGGTCAGGATCAAAGGGAAAACAGCAATGGGGGATATTACGGTGGGGATCTGTTACAGGCCGCCTGATCAAGAGGACTGTGTGGATGAAGCGCTCTACAGACAGATAGGAGCAGCCTCACGCTCGCAGGCCCTGGTCCTCATGGGGGACTTCAACCATCCTGACATCTGTTGGAGGGACGGTTTGGCCCGGCACAAGCAATCCAGGAGGTTCCTCGATTGTGTGGAAGACAACTTCCTCTTTCAAGCAATAGAGGAGCCGACGAGGAGAGGTGCCATGCTTGACCTTGTGCTCACCAACAGGGAGGGACTGGTTGGGAATGTGATGCTCCAGGGCAGCCTTGGCTCTAGTGATCACGAGATGGTTGAGTTTGAGATCCTCAGGACAGTGAGAAGAGCATGCAGCAAGCTCACTGCCCTGGACTTCAAGAAAGCAGACTTTGGCCTCTTCAGGAACCTCCTTAGTAAGGTTTCATGGGATACAGTCCTAGAGGGCAGGGGGGCCCAAGACTGCTGGTCGATATTCAAGGATCACCTGCTACGTGCTCAAGAGTGTTGCATCCCGACTAGAAGAAGGTGCAGCAGGAGGGCCAGGAGACCTCCATGGATGGACAAGGAGCTGCTGAGGAAACTTAGAGGGGAAAAAAGAAGCTTATAGAAGGTGGAAGCGAGGACAGGCGGCCTGGGAAGAATATAGGAGCATTGCCCGAGAAGCTAGGGACCAGGTTAGGAAAGCTAAGGCCCAGCTAGAGTTAAGTTTGGCAAGGGATGTAAAAGATAACAGGAAAGGATTCTATAGATACGTAGCAAATAAAAGACAGACTAGGGACAATGTAGGCCCTCTCCAGAAGCTATCAGGAGAACTGGCTACCATGGATTTGGAGAAGGCTGAGGCTCTTAATGACTTCTTTGCCTCAGTCTTCACCAGCAAATGCTCTGACCACACCACGAAAGTCTTGGAAAGCAAATGCAGGGACTGTGAGAATGAAGACCTTAGGCCCACTGTAGGAGAGGATCAGGTTCAAGACCATCTTAAGAACCTGAACGTGCACAAGTCCATGGGACCTGATGAAATCCATCCACGGGTCCTGAAGGAGCTGGTGAATGAAGTTGCTAAACCACTGTCCATCATATTCGAAAAATCCTGGCAGTCAGGTGAAGTTCCCGATGACGGGAAGAAGGGTAATATAACCCCCATTTTCAAGAAGGGGAAGGTGGAAGGCCCAAGGAACTACAGACCAGTCAGTCTCACCTCTGTGCCTGGCAAAATCTTGGAACAGTTTCTCCTGGAAAACATGCTAAGGCACATGAAAAACAATGAGGTGGCTGGTGACAGCCAACATGGCTTCACTAAGGGGAAATCCTGCCTGACCAATTTGGTGGCCTTCTATGATAGAGCCACGGAACTGATGGACAGGGGCAGAGCAGTTGACATCATCTACCTGGACTTGTGCAAAGCGTTCGACAGTGTCCCGCATGACATCCTTGTCTCTAAATTGGAGAGACATCAATTTGATAGATGGACCACTCGGTGGATAAAAAACTGGCTCGATGGCCGCACGCAGAGTTGTGGTAAATGGCTCGATGTTCAGTTGGAAACCTGTAACGAGTGGTGTCCCTCAGGCATCGGTGTTGGGACCGGTCCTGTTCAACATCTTTGTCAGCGACATGGACAGTGGGATTGAGTGCGCCCTCAGCAAGTTTGCCGATGACACCAAGCTGTGTGGTTCAGTTAATACGCTGGAGGGAAGGGATGCCATCCAGAGGGACCTTGACACGCTTGTGAGGTGGGCCGATGCCAACCTTATGAAGTTTAACCAAGCCACGTGTAAGGTCCTACACCTGGGTCAGGGCAATCCCAGGCACAGCTACAGGTTGGGCAGAGAAGAGATTCAGAGCAGCCCTGCAGAAAAGGACTTGGGGGTGTTGGTTGACGAAAAGCTTAACATGAGCCGGCAGTGTGCGCTTGCAGCCCAGAAAGCCAACCGTATCCTGGGCTGCATCAAAAGAAGCGTGACCAGCAGGTCGAAGGAGGTGATCCTGCCCCTCTACTCTGCTCTCGTGAGACCTCACTTGGAGTACTGCGTACAGTTCTGGTGTCCTCAACATAAAAAGGACATGATGCTGTTGGAGCGAGTCCAGAGGAGGGCCACGAGGATGATAAGAGGGCTGGAGCACCTCCCGTATGAAGACAGGCTGAGAGAGTTGGGGCTGTTCAGCCTGGAGAAGAGAAGGCTGCGTGGAGACCTCATAGCAGCCTTCCAGTATCTGAAGGGGGTCTACAAGGATGCTGGGGAGGGACTCTTCCTTAGGGACTGTAGTGGTAGGACAAGGGGTAATGGGTTCAAACTTAAACAGGGGAAGTTTAGATTAGATATAAGGAAGAAGTTCTTTACAGTGAGGGTGGTGAAGCACTGGAATGGGTTGCCCAGGGAGGTTGTGGATGTTCCATCCCTGGCAGTGTTCAAGGCCAGGTTGGACAGAGCCTTGGACCACATGGTTTAGGGCAAGGTGTCCCTGCCCATGGCAGGGGGGTTGGAACCAGATGATCTTAAGGTCCTTTCCAACCCTTACGATTCTGTGATTCTATGATTCAAAACACCCACCAAAGGCCACCGGCAAATCTTTGCTTTGCTCAACTCCTTACTATTAAAATTATGAAGAGAAGTTGAAGGAAAATGTAATGAAAAAATCAACTATGATTCATATGCATCACACACACACCTCTCAATTCCTCTTCACAATTTCAGGAAGAGACTGGGTTTCTTTCTCCTAGGCTTCCTTCCTCATTAGTGCTACAACCTCCACATAGAGAAGCTATGTACCTTTAATTATATCAAATATCCTTCAAACCATACTCTTCCCCTACCTTCAATGCCCTTAAAAGAGCACATTAAAAATGTGTTTTGATTAAGCTGACTTAATTAAAAGATAGTGATTAATGCGACTTTGGAACTACTAAAATTAAGTGGATTACAGACGACCATCTTGTTCGGAACTGTTACATCAAAATTATGTTCTTAGCAGACTGCAGTGTTGTGTTCTGGAGCAAAATGTTTGTAAGATACATTTTTAAAAATCAGCTATCACTGGAGGCAGAGAGATCCCTATGGGGCTGAGGGCAGCATGGGCTGAAGTACTGGCAAGAGACGCAAGGTCCTTCCTTGTCTTTCTGCTGACCTACTGTAGGAGCTCAGGCGAGTCAGCCACCTCATGATGCTCTGTTCCACCACTACAGCTACTCGGACTGCAAACTCTGGAGGATGGGGACTGCCTTCAACAAAACACATGTACAGCAGCACTCTCACCTCCAGTGAGCCCATAGCTGCTGGCAAAGTCATAGATTAGGCCGTGGAGAGAACTGTTAGAAATGTCAAGAGTCTACAGGAGCTGCATCACGAGACCACAGTTTTGACATTGCAACATTTGTAGTGACAGACAAGAAAGATGTAGAGTTCTCTTTACATGATGTGCATGCAGAACCTAGCAAAAAGAACCCTAAAATGGGCTTCTCATGCTTATTTGGAGAAAGTTAGCAATCCTCTTTAAAGGATAGCTTTAAAAATAATTTAATAAAATAGCTGACCACAAAGATGGCTCTTGACTGACAGAAGTAAAGGAGAAAGGCACTTTTCCTTTCACAAAGAAGTATAGAAGACATCTCCACCTTTTAGAGAGGGAAGCACTTACATTTTGCTTATGATTTGAGGCTTCATGGAATCAGCTCTGATGCAGCCTAAGATTTAGCTCAGTAACAACAGGTTTGGGGTTTTTTTAATTGTTTTGGGGGTTTTCTTTTTAAGTCCTTTAGAAGTTATTTGAGCTGCCTTAGATTTGTTTAGCTTTGGCATCCACATTTGCAGGAACTACAACTGTTTCTGCTTACATGGACGGAGTCTGCAAATGGGGACAGGACAACCGAGACCACAAAGCAATTCAGCGGCAAGGACTAACAACCTTTCATGTGAGACCTGTCTGTCAGCTGCAACCAGTATAAATCACCAAGCCGGGCACAATCGTCTCATCTCTCGCTTCCCAGTCTCCCAGTATGTCAGCAGCCCCAAAACCAACTGCTCAACAGAGAGTTTTTCAAAGTTGTCCCATTCCTCCACCACACCAGGTCAGGGGGTGTCTGACTAATCGTACCGTGTTAAGCACATGCTCCGTTAGCCTGTCAAAGTCAGAAAGCACCACAGAAAACAGTGTTTTATCTTCTCAGTTCTATTTTAAAAGCTTATGCTTTGCTTCTGTGCATATATTTTCTGTGAGACTGTAAATCCCAGTACCAAAAGGGATATTGCTCACCCCATGTGCTTCTGGTCCTGGTAACTCTGAACGGTACCTGGCACTGGGAATTCATTCTTTTCCATAAGGTATGACTGGCCTGGTGTTTGCAGCAGCTAGGCAAAAATTCTCCAGTTAAAGCACTGTTTTGGAAACGATGGTTGAGACAATCACTTCTGCTAGTAACTACACTAGATTTAGTAGTGATACAATGAAACCAAATTGATAACACAGTAGTCCAGTACAGACAAATGGCTGGCTCTTTGACATAGCCTATTCCTCACATTTCCTCTCCTACCATCATTCCACCCGCAATGCTGTTAGTATAGACAGGGCTCTAGGCAAAGGCAGCATCCAAACACCACATGAGCAATTCCTGCTGAAGACATTTTTGCACAGCGTGCTACTAAACCAGTCAGTGAGTATGGGTATTTTGCCTATGGCTGGCCCTCTGATTTTGTGACTGCTGCTAGCAGTATGCGGCTTTACAAAAATTATTTCTGACCTAATGTGCATGTTGTCTCATTTTTTTACTTGCCCTGAGTGGAAGCTCAGAATGAAATCAGTTTAATAGAATAACTTTACTGCATGTAGATTTTGTCACAAGTATTGCTTACAGGATTACAAAACACTCTCTTCAAAGCACAGCTGGGATCTAAACTAAGCCTAGAGAAAATAGCTAGAACTCTGCCAGCCTGTAAAGCAATGGTATTATTCTCTTATACTTTAGTATAAGCATATATGGGCTTCATTGGCATACAGATATACCCAATGGGCAACAAAAAACAGTTAGAGAGTTAGTGAGACTTGACTGTTTCTTAATAAAATTTATTGCTTCTATTTATTATTTTTCCAAAGAAGAAACCAAGATGAGAATGGGCAAACACAAGATAGAAAAATTGAGAATTCTTCGCAAACCACGTTTCTACTGTGATTTCCAGAAGAAAAGCAATTCAAGTAGCAGAGAAGGCATATAATAAGATCCAAATGCAGAACCGATTTCTCTTTTATTTCTAGAATTAAAATATAGTACTGCCAGCACCAAAAGTTCAGAGAAAAGGGGGAATGCAAACCCTAAAGTCTCAAAAATACAATTCCTTCTGCAAATATGAAAAAATAAGATGACAGTCTTCAGTTGTAGCATGATTTCCAGAGTGAACACTTTATGGAAAATAGTGTCAAGGTAATCACAACAAAATTTGAAATGATTGCTAACATGCATAGATATGAAACACAGATATAGTAACAGATATAAAAGAAACAACTTCTTTGAAACAGTCTTATTCACCCTGCCCCCTTCTTTCACACATCCTATTTGTAAGAAATCCTTGATTTAGATGAACGGAGAAACTTCTTCCCTCACGCTCCTTTCCCTGTTCTGCACTTCCCACTACATTCCCATCTGAAACACCATCGCATTCACTTAATGCCCTCTAGTAGTTTTCCAAACTTACCGCTTTGAGTCACTCTTCTTGCCTTATTTCTATGCAGATTTTGGGTGTAGACCAAAATCCCACCTGTGGGATCATCCCTGTGGAGGGTAGGTGGGATGATACAGCACTACAGCTGCTGCTGTGACAAAGCGACCCACTGTATACCCATATTTGATATCCTATGGTCACTTAATTCAGACTACAAGCATCTTGGTGCAGGAAACATATTTTCCCAGATAGGTAAAACTTTGTGAAATGACACTAAAACATACACAGTAAATAGCACGCTACACTTGCAAAGTCAAGCATCCAAGAGCTAGTAAACACCAAAAATAAGCTAACCCACATAAACTTAATCCAGAACCCATGATCATATATGTCGTGGTATCATTTTCAGCTAACAAGATAGGATACTATTTTTTTAATATCATCCTGCCTTGCTCAGTGCACAAACAGGCTGAGCTCATTGAAAAAACAATCATTCAATACCTTCGTTGTTCAGTGATCCAGGCCTTGTCTCCTGTGTGCACTTCTAATCCTGCTCTGAAGGCAGAAAAGCCCATAAGGAAACAACTGTTTTGATCATACTCTTTACTACATTATCCAGCTAATCTCACAAACATTTATTTGCATTTATCTTACAAAAGCTGTTATGCTGCTGCCGGTGATGCACAATTCAGAGTAAAGAGTAAGTATTAATTTGAAGTGCTCCTAACTTGCATGGCTGCTGAATTTTAGAGTACTCTACATATTTGGCATGGTTGTCATATTTAAAGTATAGTTTCCATCTGACAACACTGGGAGCAGTAGCTCCTCTTCACTTATGCAAATCATCTCACAGACAAGGAATAAGCTATTATTGCCACCTAAGAAAACCTGGGTTTAGGTAATTTGCCCACCTTCACTCACTGTCATGTGGCAGATGCAGAGATATAACTTTATTCTCTTAAATATTGTTCAATTGCTGTACACATGCTTTTGTTTTACTACCTGCCATTCCGCAACTCACTGATTCTCCTAGACACAGCCCCTCTTTTGGTACAGAAATGTTGCTCTGGCAGATTTTCAAAGTATTGCTATAGCTGGCTGGAATTTCTAAATAGCAGAATAGCCCTGGTCGGACAGCTGTATGGCTAGTAATCTCTGACATGTTCAGCACATAGTCTTGCCATGTGGATGTAACACAGCTGCTGTGTTCCAGCAAAGCATATAAAATACTCCACAGCACTGCTGGATTTCCTGTGAACTTACACACATTGCTTTCTGAGGAATCCAGGACAGAAATAAGACATTTTTACTTATAGTATGGTTTCCACAATGAAACGGAGATCTTAATCTCCTGTGCTACATGGCAGATCACCTCAAAGCCCAGTTTTCTCTGTCCCTGCTTGCAGAGTCTCATCAAGCTCCCTGAGCTTAAAAACATGCAAAGCCCCCAGGAACTACTCAGAACTTGACTGATCATGGCATTGTACAACATACGCACTGAACAGTACACACCCAGTTGCCTGTTTCTGTTACAAGCAAGAACAGCTGAAGTGAGACGAGCAGGGCCAGCGCCAAGTGAGTGTGTATGTCACTGTTACTGTTCTCAACAACCGACCTTCAGGAAAGCAGGCAGGGATTTTCCAGCTGAACACTTCATCTTGGCCCTCTCCTTCACCTTCAGCATAATAAACCCTCACTAGCTTAATGGACCCAAGCAAGCCCCTGAAGGCTGCTTCACCTGCAAATATCCAACCCCCAAACTATACAAAGGTGCCAAACTCACTGATTCAACGCCTTTCAGGAGTGACGCGCTGAGGCAGGTGCCAGGCATAAACACATCGTTATTTTTCAGGATTATTTCAAACAGCATTGAAGAGACAAGAAAGAAAACCAACGACTGCCCCTCTTCCCCCCCGAAACAAGCCCCCTCACTAGGGGCGCTACCCCCCCTTTAACGTGGATTCCTGCCCTCCTCTCTCTGCCTCCTCGGGTACACCGCCAGAGGGACACAGGGGAAAGAATGGAACACGGGGCAGGGGCAGGGGCAAGGGCACGTGCAGGGGCACGGGCACGGGCACAGCGGGCGAGGACCCGCCTCTCCCCACACGATTAAGTCCCCCCAGCCAGGAGACCTCTCGCTACACAGGTGCGAAGTAGGCGGAACCCTTGCTCTCTGTCAATCAGAGTCTCTTCCCGCCCCCCGCACCGAGGCTGCCCTATCCAACCGCGCCTCCGCCAAGCGCCCGCGCGGTCACACTGACGAGCGGTGGGAGGGGCGAGGCCCCGATCCCTCGCGCTCCGATTGGCCGAATCGGCGGTCCGCTCGCCCGGGCGAGACTCCGCCTTCTCACCGCCCCCCCCGGAACTCAGGGCGCGGAGAGAGCAATGGTGTAGAGATCCCTCACGATCTGATTGGCCAAGTGTGAACGCCACTCAAGTTAAGACTCCGCCCCTCCTCCGGGGCGGGGCAGCGGCTCAGCTGACCGGTCAGCCCCGTGACAGGGAGGGGGTGGGCTTCACTGCTGATTGGTCAGTTCGGTCTGTCGCTCCTTCAGAACCCCGCCCAGCCGCCCTCAATCTCCATGCTAATTGGTTGCGGGGCTTGTCAGTCAGCGCTCCCCGGGGGCTCTCGGTCCGGCGGTGCGGCCTGGCATCTTCCCAGCGGCGCCTGGCAGCGCGGCGGCAGCCGGCACGGCGGCGGACATGGGGCGGCGCGGCGGGGTTCCCTGCGCCCTGGAGCTGGCCGTGCTGCTCACATCGGCTTGTCTCGCCGGTGAGCGAGCGGCGTTCGGCCTCCGTGGGGGAGCGCTGGCCTGGCCTGCTGGGGAGGGGGAGGGTGCGGGAAACGGGAAGGGCTGCCTGGGCGCCGCGGGGACAGAGGCGGCTGCGCGCCTCAGCGGGACCGGGGCCGCCGCGGGAAAGGGGCGCGGGAGCGGTTTGGGGGAAGGAAAGGGAAGGAGCACGGAGGGAGAGCCCCGCCGGCCCCTGCAGGTACCCGGCGCTTCTCCCGCCCGTGTGTGTCTGTTGGGTCGGTCTGTCTGTCTGTCTGCCAGCTTAAGGGCCGAGAGGTGGGAGCAGAGGGCTGTCTCTTGCTGCAGCTGCCTGACCCCCATCCTCCCACCCGCCCCGGCTGCGCTAGAGACTGTGCTTGAAGACTTCACCCTCCCTTTCGAGCACAGCGCTGTGTGGAAAGCGTTACAGAATCACAGAATCGTTTAGGTCGGAAAAGACCTTTAAGATCATCAAGTCTCACTGTTACCCAGGACTGCCAAGTCCACCACTAACCATGTCACTGAGGGCCTCATCTACACGGTTTGTGAACACATTGTTTTGTTATTCTGTGCGAATTGTCATGTTTTGCCGAGCTGGAGGCTTTCTGTTGTTTGCTGTGAGCCAGGCTTGTGATCTGCTCTTACAGCTTCCAGGCCCCACAGACAGTTTTCACTCAGTGTACCTTAGTTCTTCAGCCCAGGCTCACAAAGGCTTTTGAGAGGTGAAGTTCTGCAGAAGTACAACTTTGGTAAGGTGGAAGTTTTCTAGCAATGCGAATTTCATTGAGAAGGGTAATGCTCTAATTTTACCCACCCACTTAAGCAGTCTTATCCTAGGTTAAGCCTGCTTGTCCTAAACAACACTTGGCTCTTACAGCCCTGTGGAGGGCAACATGTGAAATCCTACAGACTGAGCAAAAACATTTGTAGCAGTTTCGTAAATTCCTTGCTATACAAATTGGTCTGCAAACATTTCTGTCCGTCAGACTGCAGGTTGATACACTGTTAAAATTGATAGCACCTCATCCAATGGACACATCAATTTAAACCAAAAAATGCTTGAATCTGCTCCATATACATCTGTTGGTTTGGCCTCTTTCCTTCCTTTTGCCACCCTTCTCTGACCTGCCTTGCAGTACTTTGTTCCTTTAGTATGTTTATCATAACATAGCTCAGATTTACTGTCAACATTTGTATGCATGATCATGACCCAGGCTTTAAAACAGCATCTTCAAGGTCACATTGGTTAAATTGTTGTTTAGGGAAGGTTATAACTGCACAACGCATCAGTTTACTGCATTATTTTTATGAACAACCTTTAGATTCGCAGATGCCCTGGAAAACGATGGTATATAGGTGCTTGGTTTGGTAACTGATTTTCAGTGAGTGTATGAGTAAATACTTTTAGTTTCTGTACACTGTTATATATTTTTGAAGTATGCAGTCAGACTGATTGTATAATTAGATCTTCAACAGCCTGCAAATATTTATTGCTTTCTTGATTTTTCCTGAGTCTTATGTCAGGTTAGTTTTCTGTTAGAAACCTACACAAATTGCTTGCTGGATGAGATATGCCTGAAATTTTGCATTGTACATGTTACTGCTTATGTACGTACGCCAAATGTGTTTTAAACTTTATTTAGATAAAAGTTTGTATATGCAGTTATGCTTAAATGACTTCAAAATAGGAAGCTAGGTTGAAATAAGTTCATCTCCTATTTCTATGGAGTCCTGTCTGACTTTATTGCGCAGTAAATTACTGTCATCATAATACAGTTTAGAAATATGCTTCTAGTGAACTTTGCTATTCAGGGTAATAGGGAAGAGAGTGAAAGGGGATCCCAACTAAATGAAAACCCAGCAGAAGAAGTGTTGCAGATTGTGGCTTCACACAATTAGCTTAGGTCTAGTACTGCATCCAAGGAAAAAAAATGTCTCACAACGTCATGTGGTTGAGAAGGCAGAGCAGAGACACCGGAGCTGTTCTGCAGATGCCAGATTGTTCCTGGCAGTGCTCTGTTCAAGCCAGCGCTGACAAACTGCTGATCCTCCTGGCTTCGGGTTCAGTGGCTCAGGCTGTTATCTGCATGAAAAGAGGTGGTAAGCCAAGCAGTCCTGTAAGCAAACAGAGCTGTATTGATGCTGCTTCTGAGCTGACGGGGTACTGGAGTCTGCCTGGCTCTGCTGAGAGTTGGTTCTACCAGGTCTGAACTGTAACACCACTCACAAGCTGCCAGTAAGTACGCAGAAGTGGGTTGTGCTATTGCTTGAGTAACTGTCCTGCTTTTGTTAGTGGATTTGTATGTCCTTAGTCATTGCCGTGTAGAAACTTTATTTTGTATGCTAGAGCATTAAAGCGATTGGTTCTCATTACTTATTACATAAAGTGATAGGTATGAGAGAGGAGAAGAAGGAATGAAAGCTCTAATATGGAGTTTTTTTCTGTGTTATGTAAGATTGCAAGGACTCTGATGGCTTTTTATGTTTGTTTTTCAGGTGTAAGTGGTGATGAATTTAGTGTCTTACGATCACCTCAGTCGGTTGTTTTTCGAGATGGAAGTTGGCCCATTCCTGGCGAGCGGATCCCAGATGTAGCTGCGTTATCCATGGGCTTTTCTGTTGAAGAAGTACGTTTCAGTTCTTGATTTTTGAAATCCCTCTAGAACAATAGACCTGCTCACTTAAAACGCAGATCTTCTGTCATGTGCTGGAATATATCAAATATCATCCTGTTTGTCTTGAGGAATGTGTGACTTGTCAGAGTGTGGTTTCCAAGTCATATGAGCAGCAAAAGGCTGTGCCAGCCGGCTAATTTGAATCATCAGCTATAGAAGGAAGCAAGCCTGAGGAGTCTTTACTGTGTTTTTGTTCATTTCCTCTGAGAGCCACCCACATGCTGTATCCCCCCATCCATGGTCACGTACAGAGAGTCTGTGGAAACTAGTCACTTCTTGCCTACGAGCTATCTGTAGGGCTGTGCTCCTGGGTACACTGAAGATGGTGAGAAACGGCTTGGCTAGGCAGGCATTTTGTCAGCTCAGAAAGCTTGTCTTGGTGATAAGAACCACATAGAGTGGTTACTTAGTAAGTAATCCAGAGATTTGAAAACTTAACTTGTGGTAGTGTTTTCCCAAATCAGGTTTTTGAATACAGCTTTAGTGATGTTTGAAGTGGGGCACATGAGTAGGAGCCCTTGGATTGATTCCATCTTGCCTACTGAATTTTTTGCTGGGCTTCAGCAGAGACGAGTGGCTGTCGAAACAGAATGTGAAAGTGTGATAGCCAGGTGTCTCTAGCAGTGTCTGTGTGCGGCCAGATACTCAAAGCTACAAGCTGGGTTATGCTCACAATGCTAGGGGGTGGTGGAGGCTGGTTCCCATTTCTGCTATACTGCAGCTAGGCAAGAGGTCCTTTAAGTCTGGTTTGAATGCAGGTCTGTTTAGCCTGTGTCTTGGAATTTGTCTGAAAATACCTTGTTGTCAATTAATTATGCTTTTTTGTCATTAAGCTAGTAACACACTCTTATGAGTAGTATTCCTAAGAGGTACATTTTGATTATTTTATCAAGAAAAAGCCAATACATCAGATGGTTTTGCGTGCATTGCATGTGAAGGCACCCAGGAAAACAGTGAGATTTGGCCCATTTTGAACACTTGGCGTACTGGTCATCCAGAAGTATGATATGTTTATGGAAAAAAAGTGTTTCAGTACTTGCTCTGTGCCTTTGCCAAAGTGTAGAGTTCATTTGCTGTGATGGGTCCATAGCATCCTTTAGAAATAGTTGTCTATTAGTATTATTTCATAGCCTAGAAGCAGGCAGGGAAGAAAGTGTTTTAATTACTCTATTCAGTGAAGCCCTGAAACTAAAAGTTACCAGCACTGTCACTAAGGCAGAGATCACTGTCTAGGTAGCTTCCAACCTTGGTATAGAGGATACTGCAGGGCACTGCGCTCAGCTTTACAGCAAGGCTGTAGGCTAGGAACGTAAATTGGCAGTGCAGTAGGTGCACTGGAGATAATTGAGAATTCCCAATGTAATGCAGCAATTCTAAAAAACAGTCATAAAATGTTCCTCTTGCTAAAGCAAGATAAAATGGAACCTCTTTTTTGTTCCTCATGATGCTTCAAAAGATTTTTCTTTTGTTTCTTTGAGGTGATACAGATCGTGATGTCAATGACATTTAATTCTTAAATCCAAATAAAATGGTTTCATAAAACTTAACCAAGCAGTTATGTCTTTTACACAAATGGAGAAATCTGAATTTGTTCTAAATAGATGAATTTGTATTTTGTGCCTGAATAAAACAGCCAGGTAGCCTTCACTGTGCTCTTACCAATACGTAACTGCAGTAAGCTACTAAGGAATCTTTTTTTCTATGTTTTCTTTGCAAATTTGTAAGTTTTAGATTAGTACATTGTTGTCGTGATTGACACTCCCTTCCCTTTGAGTATGTGTCCTGTTTCTTTCTAGTACTGAAAATATCAAGATGTTAGTGTTTTAATGTGCCTAAACCCTTTTCTATGGTGTTTTGCAAAAGATGGTGTGTGTGTGGTTTTTTTAATTGAGGCTTCACTTATTAAATACAGACTATGATATATTGAATTTAATTATGGGAAATAACTCCTGACCTATCCAGTATGTATAATACTTTCTCAGCGTAGACTTTGTTATTAAGTTACTGGCACCTTTTAAACCAGCAGTTTCTTCATGGTTAACTTGAGACAGCATTATTCTAGAGGAAAGCATTCTAGTATTAACTTGCTCCCCCATGAAATTTCCAACAGACTGTCCTGCACAGAGTTATTAACAAGATAGTTATTTTGCTGTAATCATTGGGCAGGGGTCCTCGCTTTCTCCCTTTGAAATACAAGACGGTTTTTACTATTTTCTGATAGGACCTTTCCTGGCCTGGGCTTGCAGTGGGTGATCTGTTTCACAGACCACGAGCTACTGTGCTGGTAACCGTGAAGGGAGTAGACAAGCTGGCATTGCCTATGAAAGGGGTTTCTTACCCTATTGAGAATGTGAGTATCCACATTTGCTCAAAAAGAGGTTTTCCAGACTTCTGTGCTTAAGCAAATTATCTCCTTTTATATCATTAGGCCCTGTTTTATCAAAAATCTAACTAGACATTGTCTTCCAGGCTGTTCCTCTCAGTCTTGACAGTGTTGCGAATGCTATTCATACTTTGTTCTCTGAGGAAACTCCCGTGGTCTTGCAGCTGGCCCCCAGTGAGGAAGTGAGTATTGCTTCACTTCTGATTCCAGATGTTCTAAATAATAATCCACTTTCCACTTGTGTGGCTGGAGCAAAACCTATTCATTATATGAAATATTTTGCATCGGAGAGGGATTGCAAGTGTGATTGATTATTAATGAGTGACTGGAAAAACTAAAAACTAATCTGTGGTGGTGGTGTTAAACAATGGCTGTTCCTGCAGAGAGTGTACATGGTGGGCAAGGCAAACTCTGTATTTGAAGATCTGTCTGTCACACTGCGCCAACTGCGAAACCGCTTATTCCAGGACAACTCCATTCTCAGCTCCATTCCTCTCAACTCCCTCAGCAGAAACAATGAGGTAAAAAACTTTAATCAGTGGGAACTAAGAACCAAGGAACTAAGCTTTAAGGGTTTTTTGGTTGTGTTTCTCTCTTTTTTTTTTTTTTTTTTGCAAGCAACTTTATTGAAAGAGTTATTTCCTTCTAGCATGTTTTGATGCTGTAACAGACATAACCTGTTATAAAATACTGAGCCTTGCAGCAAAATGGGACTTCCCTAACTTTGGTCTCACCAAAGGAAATACCTATCTCTTTCTTTCTGCCTCGTCCCCCAGGTTGACTTGCTTTTCCTGTCAGAACTACAAGTCCTACATGATATTGCAAGCCTGGTAAGGTTTTTTTGAAACACTTCCCCATCTTTTGTCACAAACTTCAGAGATCTCCTTTAAAGGTATAGAAGCTGTAGCCAGGATACTTGGCAACCAGTGATATATATTCCAGTGTGTCATCAGTTGGCTGCATCAGTTTAAATAATGCATTCTGAAGCTGTTTGTGTCAGCCCTGTCACTGGTGAAAGAAAATGAGAACCTTAATCATTTGTAGTTTCTTTTGTATTTTGTTTGGTGAGAAGAGGGGGAATGCTGAGCTGCTATTTCTCTATACCCAAAGACACAGGAAGTAATTAATGAAGAATTTGCTAGGGTTTTCCTTCTTTTCTTAATTGATAAGTATAATGGTAGTTAAGAACATGTTCTTTGTCCTAGCCACAACTCTACTTTAAAAAATCACCATAACATTTTTATCTGAAAAGACTGGGGTAACTTTTGTGGCATGAATAGTGATGGTGATAGAAATGTTCCCACGGAGAGGCAAGCTTTTAATTCTTACAATCTTTTTACTAAGAAGCTACTGTCTTGTTGCTGTGGTTTAGGGTTTGTTTTGGGGTTGGTTGTGGGGTTTGTTTGTTTCTTTTCTTTCTCTGTGCCGCAGCCCTCAGCTAGTTAAAGAAACAGTCATTAAAAACTGGAAGTTCACCTTAGCTGAAGGGCTGGTGGAGAGAAATAGGGCTCTTGAGAAAATGAGGTAGAACAATGTGGTGTTGTCTTGCAAACTAGAAATCCTGTAGTTAAAGTAGATGGGAAGATAAGAGCAGATTAAATGCCTTGCTTTCAGAGACTCTTCTCTTGTGCAGGGAAATGTCAATGCTGCAGCTTTCACACCTGTAGAAGTGCAAGAACATCACTTCTCTCCTTTGAGATAATTTGGATTATATTGGTTGGGTTTTTGGCAATGGGATGATACTTAAGTGAAGTACTTCTGCACATGGGTTACAGCAAGGTAGAAGTTGCAACCTACTCAGTTTTGCATGGGCTAGCTTCAGCAGAGTGATTAGTAGTATCTAAGTATTGTAGTGATGTTTTGTTTTTTTTTTCTCCAAGTTTTATTTTTACAGTGATTACAGAACAAGGATTCTGATGTGAATAAGTATAATGTTTCTTTTTAGTAAAGCTCTATATTACATGTATATAACCTCATGTTAGGAATAGATGCTGCTTGATGATCATCTTCTTTCTTCTGTAGAATAGGAAAAGAAACAGTTGTGGACATCTTCTAGTTAAGTTGGCGAGAAATTCCACTTTCTTATCTATATGGAATGTGACTGTGCAAAGTGAGGCTGGATTAGTGCCAGCAGCAAACTGATTTTTGTGAAATGTGTTTTTAAAATAACCTGTGTATGATTTCTTTCTGCCCTCAATGGTGTGTCAAAGCTGTCTCGACACAAGCACTTAGCCAAAGATCACTCTCCAGACCTGTATTCTCTGGAACTGTCTGGTTTGGAAGAGGTTGGAAAACGATATGGGGAAGATTCTCAGCAGTTCAAGGATGCTTCTCAAATTCTTGTAGACTCTTTGCAAAAGGTATGCTTTCTACCTAGTGAGCAAAACTCACAGGAATACTAAGGAAATATTTTTTTGTGTTAACTACAAGGGAGTTAGCTTATTGACTGTCTTCTGCTTTGAATTGTCACTTCATTAGTGATGGCTTGTCTGATGCTTGTGTTGGTTTGGTTTTCAAAATGCTGTTGTTCAGTTTAAAATTGAATGTTACAACTTGTCACTCTGGAAAGTGTAGACATGAATTTACAATGTGTTAGATATTTTGTGTAAACGAATAGGGATATACTGAAACATGACTTGGTATATTTGTTTTTCCTAAATAAATATCTTGCATTTAAAACCACTAGTAGGTCTTGCAAAAACATGCTCTCAGAAATGTGGAAATATCTTTATTTCAGGGTACAGTGGTTAGTTTCCCCTTGCCCACAAAGCTGTGTAAATCTATATTTCTAAACCTCTAAAATAACTGCTGCTCATCTGTCAATGTGCTCAAAGTAATTCTTTATCAGATCTTATGTAATCGTTAGATAAAATCTTGGTTATGACCAGTCGCTCTTGAGAGTTTCAAAAGCATGATGGAAAAGTATAAAAATGTGAATAATGCCAAATAAGTTTGGCTAGTAAGTCAAATAACTGTTTTCGTCCTCTTTGCCGTTAAACAAATGTATTTAAATACTAGACATATTAGTCTTTGGACCAGCTTAAATTATTCAGGTTCATAATTTCCCAGTGGAAGGTTGAGAACTGAAATATTTTGTTGAAACTGATAGACATACACTGGGGAAACTATGTGCTGATGGGCCTTTTGTGAAAGGGATGAAAGAATGAGTTCAGCCCAGAAAGCAGTCATAAGCTCCAGTTTCCTGAACAGTGTGTTTGAGGTGGTTTAAAGAGATACTGTAAACCAGGTGAGTCAGCACTTTCTTAGTGGAATTCTGAAATGGTGTAAATCTTTACAACTTTCCAGCATTATTCCTGAAGCTGACTCTTACAGTTTAGTACATCTTGCTAACAAAACTTTACTTAATTCCTGGCTACAGTGCAGGTTTTAAATTAAATCACTCTTGCTTTTCCAGTTTGCAGATGAGATGTTTAATCTGTATAGCGGGAATGCAGTAGTAGAAGTGGTAGCTGTAAAGGCATTTAATTCTCCCAACATAAGGAAGACTCGATCAATTCTCCAATCTTCAGAGGTAGTAAATGCACATTTTTCTGTATCTATCTCATTTATTAAAAGTGATCCAAACTGCATCACTTCTTCACTTGAGCATAGCTTTTTTTTTTTTAAGGACTAGAATACTGACTGATTTAGGCATGGGTGTGAAGAGGTCAGCTTCCCTGTCTTGATCTTCACTTAATCATATAGTAATTTAGGTTGAAGAGGGCCTCTGGAGGTCATCTAGTCCGACCAACTGCTCAAAGCAGGATTAATTTAGGAGTTAGATTGGGCTGCTCAGGTCCTTGTGCAGCCAAGTTCTTGAGAAGTCCATGGCTGGCAGTCCCATGGCCTCTCTGGACAGCTTGTTCCAAAGTTTTAACCATTTTCCCTGTCAAAATGTTTTCCCTTATGTCTCGTTAGTGCATTTCTGTTGTTTTCTCCTCAGAACAGTAGTGCATGTAAGACCTGCGTCTGAGGTGGGGGGGGGAAATTGGTTTCCTTGACTTGCTGCCTACACTCCAGATGCAGTCCAGGGTGCAGTTGCCTGGCGTCATTGCAGGGGCACTCTGCTGACTCCTTGGGCACCTTGTCCACCAGGACCTCCAGGTTCCTCTCTGTAGAGCCGCTGCCCAGCTAGTCAGTTCCCACCAGCCTGTGGGGTTGTCCTGTCCCGCGTGCAGGACTTCATATTCGTCCCAACAGAATTTCATGAGGCTCCTGTCAGCCTGTTTTGGATTCCAATAATGTCAGTCACCGTAATTGCTTTTGCATTTTGTGCCCTAGCATCAGAATTGTGTAGACAAAAGTGCATCTCACATATTCAGATTGCTTAGATTTTTGACGTAGTCAGAATGTGTTTTGTATGCAAGCTAACTTTAAAGTAATACACCTTTTCTTTATTTCAGAGTGAATCAGACAATCCATATAACCTTGCCTACCCATATAACTACAACTACTCTGTAGTCTTCAACATTATTTTGTGGATGATGATAGGTCTTGCTTTAGCTGTGATAGTTATCTCCTACAACCTCTGGAACATGGATCCTGGGTACGACAGCATTATTTATAGGATGACAAACCAGAAGATAAGAATGGATTGAACTGCACTGTATTACAGCGCAAAGAAATTATGAAGAATAAGGTCTCCTTTAAACTGTCTGGAAAACAAATATTCTGACATGGTTAATTGTGGAATTTTTTTAAAGGTGTATTTGTTTCTAAGTACTTTTTTTCCTTCTCAAGCCTACTTTAAATGTTAGTAGTAGCACCAGATGGGATTTAGAAATTGAAATCTGCTTGTTAAAAACCCCAACAAACCAACAACATACAATCCCCAGGTAATTGTTATTAAAGTAACATCATTCCATTTTTTATCATGTAACATGAGTTTTTGAAATACCCTGTACTGCCTGTGACTGTGTGCAAAACATGAAATTATGATAGCAACATGTTGTTTGAAACTTTTACACTGGAAGATTAGAAATTATAGCGAAATTGTTGTGTTGTATATTATGAACCAGTTGTAAATGTTTGATGTAAATATTTATAATGGCTATATGTAACTTCAGAGAGGATAGTAATTATTCTTTAGTAATATACTAAATATAGAAATATTTCTACAAGACTACGATTCTAGTGGCACAAATGGCATTTTGATCTCATGTCGATGGCTCAGATGTGAGCTGTAGTCAGAAGGATCCTTCACCTAGAACTTGAATGACTTGGAGGTAAATAACAGTAGTGTGGCTGGTCTGTACAGTGACGAGTCTATAAATATTGAAGTAGCACCAGTCTGATCATGGTCTAATATCATGTACAGTTGAAAGTTCCTATTATGATGCTTCATATTCCTTCCATTTGTGTTGATGTTATTATAAAAAAAAAAAATTCTTTTTGATGATAAGAGTGGACCAACACTTGATTGGAACATACCTGGATTATAGTCCTGCTTCAGCCATTCAATAAAACAAAGAACAGTTGTTCTTGAATGCATTTATTCTTTGTGGCTTCATAGGTGTCACTACTTGTATTTACTATGAGCTCAGCTGAATAGAGTTTGTGCTGGCAGCCTCCTGTATGTGACAGTGGGCCCAAATCTGTAACAGTTTAGTTTTAATAGTCGTTCAGAAGCAAATGTTGGAAAAGCACCTTGTATGGACTAATTTTCCTAAACTAAATAATGAGTATAGTTAAACCAAGTTAATCTCTGTCCTGAATCTTTTTTAGAACTACCTACTTTTTTAGAAACTCATTTGCTCTTGTGGTAAAAGGAATTCTTCCAGACTACAGCAATGTGAGTGGAAACTGCTTGTCATCCTTTAATGTGCTTAACTTCCCCTACTGCTGGGAGATATTTGTTCCACTACCAGAAAAGATCTGCTCATTGAATTAATTTGCCTTGTTTACTGGGAATGTCAGATGTGGAGGGATTGAAGTTGTTTGTGTTGTGGGATACGGGATAGTGCTTCATGTTGAATTGAGTAACATCCTGCAGCTTTACCCAAGTCCAGGAAATCCAGTGTATTGTATGTTACATTAATTTGAAATTACTTTTAATGGCACTTAAAGTTAATCTGAGTAAGTTCAATAGATAGGAAGAGTTGCTGTGCCAGTTCCTCTAATTATTGAACATTCTGTAACACACCTGCACTGCTTTGAGAATCAATCCATCTGATGGAGCTGTACAACTGCTATGATTAAACAATTAAAATACAGCTCTGCCACAAGGCAGGGACACCTTCCACTTGACCAGGTTGCTCAAGGCCCCATCCAATTAAAATACCTGTATTTTAGGGCAGATGGGACTTTTGTAGTCCTTTCCACCCCACTGTCCAAAAAGTTTGTTTAAATGCAAGGCCTGCCCTTGAGATGGTCATCCCTGTCAGCTCCCTTCCAGCTGCTTGCTTGCTGCTGCTGTAGGTGGGCTCTAGTTTTGCTTTTTAAAACTAGTCTTACACTACTTTGAAGGGCATGTTTGAATTCCTGCCTCTCATGTTAGTACCATGTATGTTCATTCTTGTGGCAGTAGGCCTCCAGCTCATACTGAAGGGGCTTTTGAGCACTCTAATGTCTGCTATTTCTTGAATATCAGTTGCTTTGTGCAGCACAAGCTATTTTTTTGAACCCCTCTAAAGGCACTGTGCTTTAGTTTGAGGTAGGTAAGCAAGATGCATTACACTGTACAACAGTACTGGTCCTTACCTGCTGATCAAACAGGCAATTACAATACTGATCTGCATGCCAGGAATAGCGGTTTTGTACTTAGAATTCAGTTAATTTGAATGAAAGTGCTGTCACCATCATTAGATCCATTATTGATCTTTAAATGTAATCATCCCAAGAACAGAAACTGAAAAGGTTCGTGATATGGCAGAAATTGTAGGTTTTGTGGACAGTGCTACCAGGAAAGCAGTGAAACTGTCATATGAAGCTCTGTGAAGGAAGACACAGTGAGAGCAGAAGCTCACAATGTTGTTTTCCAGAGGGAAGTCACCACTGTTCTTCTGATGCAATCCTGGAAGGCTGAGAAAGGGAGAGGGATGTGAGGAAAATAGACCCTGTCTGCTCCAAGTGGGAAGTGCAGGAGAGTCATTATGCAATATTCAGCAGGAAGCAACTTTCAGCCAGGCCAGGAAAGGCTTGATACAGTGCTGTCTGTAGGATCTGGGATGTAACTGCTGCAGGGAGTGGTGATCTGGTCACCAGGGAGAGTGTCTCCTTGGGGAGCTTGGCCTTGGCAAAAAGAGTGAGAAGTATTTGATTGGGTCTGCTTCAGACCTTAGTCATGTATTGTCCAGTGTTTGTACTGGGGAATACCTGGAACCTGGGTAGCTGTTCTCATGAAGTGCTGATATTTGTGGAAAAGGAGAGAATTCTGGGTCAAAATTGAAGCCTGAGCATTGCTTTGATATTTAGTTTGAAAAGAGGAAATAAGATCTAAAATAGAGGGCTTTTTAAAGAGTCACTGTGCTGCTCTTTCTAGGTAATCCCCCAAAGTCCAAACTTGGCAGAAGGATGTGTCATCCAGGCTTAGCCTGTGCCTCAGCTGTCCAGACTTCACTGTGCAGCAGGCATGGCAACTTTCAAAGTTCTTCAGGCCAGTGCACTGCTGTTGCAACAGGCAAGATAAGCCTAAAGCAGATCTGAAATGTGTATTATGTTCAAGTCTAAGGAAGTGGAAGTGAAGAAACCGTGTTGAAATGCAAATGTTGAGCAACCTTGCAAATGAGTCCTGGGATTTGAGCTAAAATTCACAAATATTCTCCAGAAAAAAAGAAATGTTGTGCTTAAGGAAGGGTTGAGGACTGTCCTGCAGTATTTATTTTCTCCAGGCACTGAACCATATTCTTATGAATTTTCACCTATGTAGATAAGGGGGAGACGATCCACAAAAGTATTGCAGGACAGAAAAGGAGGCAGGTCAAGGAAGGCAGAAGGGGAACTATAGGATTTCAGATCTGTCAGAACAAAAGAAACTGGAATAAGTGGGGAACCCAGAAGTTTATTTCCTGTCTTTTTCTGCCACTAGCACAAGGTGTTGCTATGGAGGAGCTGCACTTACTTGCAAGGCACCTAACTGTAATGGGCTTCTACAGCTCACAGTGTGAAGGGTGGACGAGGACTGAGTGAAAGCAGACCACTGTACACAGAAGTGGTTTCCCTGCAGGAGCAGGGCTGACATGTGGTGTGTCATTGGATCAGAGAGCAGGGACTTCAACAACTCCCTTTGTGCAGTGTCAGTGCAGATGCTGGCACTGCTGCCGCCAAACCCTCTCTGGGCACTGCATGTAAGCACAGGTGACAGCAGGTCTCTGACCTCAAACCTGGGCAAGTCTTTGGTCTTGCTGTAAATGACTTCAATCTCCTGGTCCAGTGACAGTTCAGGTCCCTCTTTGTTTTTTGGGGAAACATCTCGGGAGATGTGCAGCACTAGCAGATATTGCAACACTTCCCATGCTTCTGAGAGACATGCGCCCTGGCACACTGCAACTGCAGAGAAACTGCTGTGCTGTTCTTTCTACTCAGACTTGCGTGAAGTGTGTTCTGCCTGAGCAGTGATGAGGTACAGGGTACAGAAACCCGGGGTGACCACATTCCTCTCAAATAAATGGAGCAGAAACTGGTGGATGGCATGAACCCACGCATCCAAATACCCTGCTCCAATGCTCTGTCCTACCTAAACTGCTGGAAAATCAGCCACTACATATGGTGTCTGCCTAGGACAGGCAGAAGGGCCTGCTGAAAGGCTGTTTAAACAATAGGAACGAATAGGTGGCGCTCTGAAGCCGTAGAGATTCTAATAGGCATCTATAACAAGTGACAAGAGAAGG